>NC_135482.1:118048804-119294884 GCF_052094955.1 Ictidomys tridecemlineatus
TCAGTGCGCTGCACTCCCAACACCTGAGCTGTTCCTCCAGTTGTGCTAGAAGTCAGTGAGCACCAATTGTGTAGAGTCCAGTGAAAGGGGTCATCCATTTCTGATCCAAGAACTTTGCCTCCACCCATTGCCTGACATACACACTTTCGGCAGAAGGGCTCATTCAAAACATTCTTGATTTCCATACCCACGGGGGACACTGGTGTGCCCTCCTTTCTTGCATCCTCTGGTTTTGAGAACTTGAGCTTGCTTGATGAAGACACAGGAGAAGACAGAGGGCCCATTTCTGAGAAAGCAATGGATGGTAAGATTAATATCTCAAAGTATGGTAATGCAAAGGGAATGGTCAATTTTGTGTGATTGCAGAAGTATTTTCCACCGATAACTTTCCCTACTTAAAACATTTGGGAAGGCCCATTAAAAATAAGACTTTGGACACTCAAAATATAAGTTCTATTAAGACTTCTTTTTCTAATAAATCTACTTTCCTATATCTTGGCCATTTTTCAAGAATTTTCATGAAATGCCTCTCATAGAATGATCTCTGAATGATGTCCTGTGTCAGTGAAGAGTTGAGCACCTTTGTAGCTTGCTGAAAGCCCTGGATTCCATCGAACTATTTCCCCCTTCCCAGAGTTGGGAATGAGATGAGTGCTGTCTTTTGAAAACATCCAATGCTTCTACAATCATTGTTATCCCATGTGAACCATTAACTTCCCTGCAAAATGCAGGCTCCTCTCCTGAAAGTGTCTCAGAGTGAAATGACTTTCTCACATTTGACCCCATTCTACCATTTTCATCTTTATTAAAACATCTATGAACAAATAGTAGTCATAGGTTTTTGAAGGAACTCAGATTAAATGCATTTTGTCCTTCCTCATCCTTATCTCCTTATGTGCCTAAATATCTTTCTTCTTTTCTCCATCATTGCACCTACTCTTCAGGTTTTCAAAAAGAACTTCTTACACTTTGTTCTTCATCATTGTGTTTGAGGTTCTGTTTATGAATCCTTTCTAATTAGTTCTTTCCCAATTCAGTACAGTATCAAATAATATTTCTTTGTTCTTATTCTTTATTCTTACACCTTGTCAAGAAGCATGTTCTGAAATGAAATCAAAATATTTGCCTTCCATTCATCTGGTTTTTGTCCTCAGCTATCATCACATTGCTCTTCCCTGAGCATTCTTGAAATAGAAATCCATTACCTTAGTTCTCTTAATGTGGTTTAATGACCATGAACATTCCAATCACCTTAGAATGCATTGGAAATGCAGAATCAAAGACCTTCTGAATTGCAATGTGTATTTTGAACCTCATCTCCAACAAATAACTCATAGAACTGGAGAAATCTGGCCTATAGCAGTCCAACACTAAATCCTCTACCTTAATTTCATATTTTCATTCGAGCCTCAAGCTCCTCTGTACCCTGTCCCCCAAATTGAATCTGTATAAAGATTCAATATGTCCACTGGACATTTCATGAGGTTGTGGTTTTGGTGATCACTCCATAACCAAGTCTGCTCTAATCCCCATTCTCACATCCTATGGATTATCTACTGTCATTGGAAATAGCAGCATTGTATATGTTGTCAAATTATGTATATGGCTGTGGGAACATATAGGTTTATGTTTATTTGTGGTAAACGCAAGGTAGCTCTGGATGACCTAGTAATTCATTTTTAATGCCATTCTCACCAATAGGAAGAAAAGAAAAGTGGGAAAAAATAGCACTGTATTTCAGACCAGGTTTGGTACTGGAAACTCATATATTTTCCTCACAATTTTCATATGCTGCTCTCCCTCTTTCTAATGTATGACCTGAGTTTTCCCCTTCAGAGTGCACATCTGGTTCTTTTTTATCCATTTACTCCCTGCACTCTGCTTTGCTCATTCTTCATTCCACTTTCTACTTTTCTCTTCAGTATTTCCCAACATTGCTTTTATCAGGCTTTGAAATAGAATTAATAGTTTGGATCATCTGATCACACTCTGAATTTTACCTGTCACTAAAACATGAGAAGATATATCCCTATTACCTTTCCCTTTTGGTCCAAGTATTTAGTACATTCATATCCTCAATTACTCAAATATATTTACTGCTTAGAATTTTTTTAAAAAATATTTTGTCCAACAAACATTTTAAAAATATGTGGCTCTTACCTTCCACAATATGCTTTTTCATTTGAAGTGCATCCAAAGAAAAATGATCAAAGCACTTTGGTGAACAAATCTCACAGATGCGCTGTTAAAATTAATGTCAGTATTGAGTTGCAGAGTCTTAATTACTATTTAAATGCAGACAGCTAAATTTCCACTTTTAAAATCAATAAGAATATATACTAGACAAGTACACGCTTAAAACTTAAACATTTGAAAGAATTTTGTATATCCTCTCCAATTAAGCTTAACTTTCAATGTTATGGCTAAGGACTCGAAAACAAGAATGCAAAGACAGAAGAAAACATTCACTGACAACATACTAAATGATGTGTATAACTTCACAAAGATATAACATCTCTACACCTAACCATACTCAATATTTTCTACCAAAAATAAGAGAATATTTAAAAATATTCTTAGAAATACACTTGATGTTAGACAGCTTTAAACATTTGAAACATTTAAAGACAAAGTATTTTGTGTTAACACTAATATTTGATAAGACAATTTGAATTGTTGTATGCGGAGCAGAAATGGAGCATTCTCACATTTGCTTCATTTTAGCTAATCAAAGACTTCAGAAATGTTAATATCTTTTGGGAAAATTTTTACTGAGAGGAAAAATCATTTAAAAAAGTACCAAAATAGTAAGAAAAATGTTCCTTTATTTTAGCTGTATATAACAGCGAACATTATGGGGGAGAGTATGCAGCAATTTCCACTTAGGAAAAGTGTACCAAGGGAGAAAAATGGGAGTGCATAAGCACACTGTGCTTGTCAGCTGCTCCCTGGATTTGACATAGTTCAACTGGTGTGTGGCTGTATGTTGAGGTGATGCTATAAAACACTGCTGTATAAATATAGAGAGCCAGACACCAGATGAAACCCAGAAGTACTGGGTTCTATAAAAGAATTTACCAAAGAATCAGACTGCATTAGTGTCAGAACAAAACTGGTTAGGGTGAAGAGGGAAAGTTGTCCTCCTGGAGGCCCAGTGAGGGAATCCCAGCCATTTCAACAAAAGCTCATGCCACTCAAGTTAAATAAATGGTTTTCAGCAAGAAGGGACCTGGATTCTGCCTGACAAGTCAAGGGAGCACAGGTGCAATGAAGACTTTTCCCTGCAGTTTCAGAGTGCCTGGCCAGGACCCATCTTCATTAGGGCTCTTATTTTCTTGGTTTTAGTCATGAGAGATCAGAAAAGCCAGGCATTTGATTTCAGCGTTCCAAGACCCACTATGACCTGACTTCTCTAGGCTGGAAGACACCCACACAAAGAGTGTGGCTGAGTCAACAGAAGTTAAGACACAATGAAATATTTGAACCATGAGATGTGACCACACTTTAACATGAATACATTCAATGGCCACTGCTGTTACATTTGTTCATAATTTCAACCAGCTATCAATTATTCTCATATTTGATCATAACTCATTGATCATTTAAGGAGGATAGCCAAATGGAAGCACAAACAATAAAAAAATTCTCCTCAATCCCAAGGATGAAACTGATCTGTGATCTACCATGAATTCTGAAATTATTTGAAGATTCATAACCAGTTTGAATATTTTCAGAACTATGAAATAATTGATGATATTCCTATTCTAACTTTGCTTTTAAAGGTAATTTTATTTGACTTATTCTTCATTAAGAAAGCAATGATAAGTATAGGAAGTCAGAAACTTGAATTTAAATGTTTACATACCGTTGTTGACTGCTGGTGTTCAGTACCATCAAGAGTATCTTGCCCTTCCTTTGGTGTCACATCTAAATGTGGTTCTGCTGATGAAAGTATAGATTTACTCACATGGCATAGAACAATTATAAAGATGGGTCCTCTAGCATAATAAAGATAAGTATATCTAACAATAATTTATTTATATTTTCCCATATCTGTATTAAGCTTAACTGTTAGCTGAATATTTACTATTAAATTTATATTGCCACTGTGTGTGAGTGGGTGTGCTCCTGGAAATGAACCCATGGACTTGTGCATGTATTGCAATATTCTGCCACTGAGTTTCATCTCTAGGTCTTTAATAGTATTTTGAGACACTGTCACTCAGCATTCCCAGGATGGCTTGAAAGCTGCAATCCTCCTTCCTCAGCCCCTCACATAGCTGGGATTACAGATGTGCTTCACTGCACCCAGCTATTATTGACTTCTCTAGGAAATACTGAGACTAATCCAAAACTTTAAAAACCTCTTGGGGAGCAACTACAAGTCACCAGGTTCAATGCACACAAGCATGTCCAAGATTTACCACTCAAACAAATGGAAAGTCCTCAGAAACAAAATTTTAAAATCCCATAGAAATATGACAATTCACACTGTTTACTAGGCTCTGCCTCAGAAGAGGAATTTTGAAACAGCCCCTCTTCAGTACTAGTAATTTCCAACATGACTGATAGCATTACACCTTTATCAATTATGCCAATTTCCTCACATCTGAAATGTTTTTGTCTTCTATTCTGATAGATTTCTTTTCTTCTTTTATGACTCAGAACTTTTATGGAGTCTTGCTTAATTATGTCTTTCTCTGCTGACATAGGGTGGTGTTTGTTTTATTTTTGTTTTTATATCTATTACACGTTAATGAAGACTGGATAAACAATAAAGTATTTAAGATTTACATTTAAGATTAAAGAGTCCAACAGTTTCATTTCTCCTGAATCAAAAGAATCACTATTATCCTTTGTGCATATTTGATTATATGACCTCTGTAACTCTCTCTGTATCATGTACACAAAAAGAATGAGAAGTTATACTCAATTTCTGCATGATGTGTCAAATGCGTTCTCCTGTCATGTATAACTAATTGGAACAAAATAAGTACTACAGATAATATAATAGGATAATGAGGTCCTATGAAGATTTTCTGCCCATTTCTAGAAACCTGAGTTGCTTTGCATTTTTTTAAATATTTTTTCAGTTGTCAATGGACCTTTCTTTCATTTATTGGTACAAGATGCTGAGAATCAAACCCAGTGCCTCCCACATGCTAGGCAAATGCTCTGCCATGAGCCACAACCCCAGCCCAGCTTTGTGAGTATTTTTAAAGTACATATAATTTTTATTTGTTCAATTGTGTTATACATGACATTAGATTGTATTTTGACATATTTACACAAATTCAGAGTACATCTTATACTAATTAGGATCCTAACTAGTATTTCTATATGATTTAAGTGAAATAACCCCATCCCCCCCAAAAAACCCCAAATATTCCCTCTGATATGTAGATGCTAACACACAACAATGGGTGGGAGTAAACTAGGAGTTAGATTAGAAAAGGGGAATGAACAGAATGGAGCAGAAACAGTGGAATGATTCTGACATCACTTTCCTATGTACATAGTCTGGTGTTTCTTTGCTTGGTCCTTTCTTAATACTTTATTAATTTCTTCTACTGATTCTTCACAACTTCTTCTGTAAATTATTCATTTACAAATTTCACTCTTTACTCATGTGCTGGAGAAAATAAATGTATCAGTCAACTTTGTCAACAATCTTTACGTGACCTAACAATTGACTGAGCTCCTGGAATGTGCTAGTGTGGATAAAAGTTGTCAGAAATGTGGCCTGAGCTGTTTCTTATGGTGTGTGGTTAATAGCCATGGGCAGGAAATGGTGAGAGCATGAAAGTTGCAAGAGAAAAAGACAACAATTCTATGTCAAAAATATGGAGATTAATGAGGAGTAATGACAGGGAACATTAAAGACAAGGGAAAGGGTTAAATATACAGAGTTAGGCATGATTTGTATAAAGAAAGATTTATAGTTAACTTTAAAATACTTGGACTAGGGCTGAGGTTGTAGCGCAGTTGTAGGGCAAGGTGAAGTGCTTGCCTAGCATGTGTGAGGCACTGGGTTCGATTCTCAGCACCACATATAAATTAATAAATAAAAGTTTTCCATCAACAACTAAAAAAAATTAAAATATTTGGACTATCATATTGTACACAATGGTTCATACTCATATTTGCACTGTAGCTAGAACACTACAAATGCCATGGGCAGGAGCAATGTGAGGTACATAAGCATAAACAGTGGTGAAGGCAATGGTACAAAATAAACAAGATATCAACCTGAACTGGGGAAATGTTTCCAGATACAAGATACAAAGTTTTCAGTGCCAGTATAAAATGAAGTTTTAAAATGAATTAAAAGTATACAGACTGCAAACATTTCAAATGTTTTCATACACATCTTTCCAGAGAACTCATATTACACAGATTTACCTGATTTAAGTATCTTTGCATCCTTCATCCATACTGATTGATTTGGAGGAGTATCATTTATTTCAAGGAAGGCCTAAATGATTTTGAAAAAAAATATATTAAATAAATGTTGTGTATTTCAAACAAAAGATAGGTAATATGGCAAGCTTAATTTTACAGTATAGAATGCTCCACAGTCTCAATTTGTGCATGTTTTTGGGCAGCTCCTACTGCAGCCCAACAAATATTTCCATGTACACAAAGCCAATATTCAAGACAATTTATTTCTGCTTCTGAAAATGGTTCTGTAACACTTCCTGGTAGGCATACAGGAGGGTATGTCACATTAGAGACTCCAGTCTTCTTGGACTAGAATTGAGAACAAATAAGGAGATCATAGTTGCTAGCCAGAAAACCCAGAAGACTGATTAATTCTAAAAATAGATGTTGTAGAAATAAGCATCCACTTTTTAATTACATCAGCAAGGAAAAATTGTCTAGGTCTTGAATTTTTTTTAGTTTTTTATATCTTTAATCATTATTTTTTAATCTATTCATTGTCTTTTCCTTTTTTCAATGTTTTTGTACTTGTTTTCTCATCTCTCATTTCTATTTGCATCATTTCCCTTTTTAATTTTCACCCTCATTTTCCTCCTGTAGATTTTACCTTCCACCACTTTTTCCTTCATTTTTTAAATTTTTTTTTAACTTCTTCTATCTTGGAATATTAATTTTGGAGTTACTTACACCATTTTTTTTTTGTGCTTTCTGCATTATTAACACTCTCTTCACATTGGTTAGATAATTTAGAGTCATCATTTTAAACATATTTTCTTACACATCAACAAATGCTTTTCTTTGAAGTTGTTGCTCTTCCTGGTGACATTCTTTTAGAAATTGTTTTGAATGAATGATCCTATCACTTTATCACATCGAGTCAGAGCTTTGAAAATATGACTT
Source organism: Ictidomys tridecemlineatus (assembly GCF_052094955.1). Lineage (NCBI taxonomy): Eukaryota > Metazoa > Chordata > Mammalia > Rodentia > Sciuridae > Ictidomys > Ictidomys tridecemlineatus. The sequence continues at coordinate 118,056,146 of NC_135482.1, forward strand.
AACTATATCTCAGGACAAAGCGTAGGATTCGTGAGCGTTGATTGGCGGCAGCGAGAAACGTCCTTGGCGCTCACTGGCTCTGTCATTCGCGGGAAGGAATTGGTGGCGCCAGAAAAAAGTAGAAACAAGGTTGTCGCAGCAGCGGGATTCTGAGGAGTTGGGCGAGCCCACCAAACCGGAACTTTCTGGACTTCTTTCCCAAAGAAATCGCAACCGACATGTGGAATAGTGGATTTGAAAGATATAGCAGCTCCACCACCTTTGGGGGAGCCAGCAGCTACACTCAGTCCCCGGGAGGCTTCGGATCGCCGACACCTTCCCAGGCTGAAAAGAAATCAAGAGCCCAAGCCCAGCACATTGTACCCTGTACCATATCTCAGCTGCTTTCTGCTACTCTGGTTGATGACATGTTCAAAACTGGGAATGTTGAAATTTCACAGGTCACTGTTGTGGGAATAATCAAGGCTCCAACCAATATTGTTTACAAAAAAGATGCATGACAGCTGCACCCATGGATGTTTGCCAGTGGGTGGACACAGATGACACCAGTGGTGAAAATACTGTACTTCCTCCAGAAACATATGTGAAAGTGGCTGGCCACCTGAGATCCTTTCAGAACAAAAAGAGCCTGGTAGCCTTTAAGATCATGCCCCTGGAGGATATGAATGAATTTACCACATATATCCTGGAAATAGTCAATGCGCACATGGTGCTGAGCAAATCCAACAGCCAGCCCTCAGTAGGGAGAGCATCTATCAACAATCCAGGAATGGGGGAAGCAGGAAACTTCAGTGGGAATAGCATCATGCCAACAAATGGCCTCACTGTGGTCCAAAACCAAGTGCTGAATTTGATAAAGGCTTGCCCAAGACCCGAAGGGTTGAACTTTCAGGATCTCAGGACTCGGCTCCAACACATGCCTGTAGCTTCAGTCAAGCAAGCTGTGGATTTTCTTAGCAACGAGGGACACATCTATTCTACTGTGGATGACGATCACTTTAAATCCACAGATGCAGAATAACTGGATTTCACTGGGTACCTGAGATATTTCCAGCTGGATCTGTTTGCACAGTCCATTGCCTCCAGCTCTGTATATATATGATCAAGTGACTTCAAAGAAGGAGATTCATCTGTAAAGAGTTTTAGCTGGCTTGAAACTTACTGACTGCTTTTCTGTTTTTGTATTTTGTGGTTTTGAAGCTCAAAGGGAGATGGACAGTTGACAGGGATGTAAACCAGGATGGAATTTCTCAAGTTTCAAGTAAGCTCCTTAGGATACCAGGGTAGATGGGATTAGAAGAGATGCGCTACCAAGAGAGTTAGGCATTTACTTAACACCTGGGAGTTTCTGTTCTTGAAGTTTTTCTGTTCAAATGAGCAGGATGAAGGTCTGTGGGCAGAGCACCAACCAAGGAACCCACTGCCCTCTGTCTATTTTTGTTTCCCACTCTGGTTCTATGGTTACTTTCAAAATTGCACTTTTGTTCCCCTTCTTGCCTTGTCTGCTGCTGAAGATGGGTTTATATAAAAATGAGATTTAGCATGCTAGCATTATAGGACGGAGGAGGAGAAGAAATGTTAAATAAAACATTGCAAAAAAAACTATATCTCAGGACATATTCAACAGAGAAATCTCAATACAATGACTCACATCAAATATCAGATGAAAAATCAATCCAAATACATGCACAAACAGTATATTAACACAAGTAACATGAGGGAACAATACAATAAGAAACCAACAAGTTTTCTATTTCCACAACAACTCTATTTACATATCAACATTGTCAAACAGCTAAACAAAGAATTTAAAAAATTGACTGTAAAAAAATCAAGAAACAAAGAACACTAAGAAATAAATTATTAATGATAATGTAGATTTTTAAGAAAAATTCCATCACATCAGAAGGTAGCTTTATTTATATGTATTTTTTAACAATTTTATCTTATTCCTTCCATGTGTGTGTGTGTGTGTTGAGAGAGAGAGAGAGAGAGAGAGAGAGAAAGAGAGAGAGGGGGGGATATATATGCTGGCTGTTCTGATTATTTGTATAATAATCAAATTATTATATAATTTGATATATATTATATATGATATGTTATATAATAATTTGATATATATTGTATCATATATAATATATATACACACATATTTGTCTTGTGTTCTCTCATATTTAGCATTTTTAATGTAATTCTCTTTTGCTAGCATTGCCTTGTGAAGGTACAGATTTATTGGATTGTTTGATATTCTATTATTTTCATGTGTATATTTTACCTATTTCTCTCCCAATATTTTCTTCTACTCTTGGCCAAATTCTAATATTCTCTCTCCCTCTCTCCAACACTATGATTTTTCTATTTTTCCCATTCCTCTGAATAAACATTGCCTGCTACTGCTCTTCTGCATTCTCTTTTTTCACTTTATAAAATTGTGGTCTATTCTAACTTCCCATCAAATTTACTTTTTCCCTAATTAATTGCATTTTTACCATTGTTCAAAACTAAATGGTTTAGATACCATCTGCTCATACTACTATTTGCTTTTTTAACCAACTGAAAACAAGAGTTTATCATCAATATATTTCTTTTTTTATTTGTTCTTATTAGTTATACATGACAGTAGAATGTATTTTCACATATTATACATACATGGAGCATAACCTCTCATTCTTCTGGTTGTACATTATATAGATTTACATTGGTCATGTAATCATATATGCACATAAGAATGTAATGAATGTCTGATTCATTCTACTATCTTTCTGTTCCCATCCCTCCTCCCTTTACTTCATTCCCATTTGTCTAATCCAAAGTACTTCAATTCTTCCCTACCCACCCACCCACCCTTATTGTGAGTTAGCATCTGCATATCAGAGAGAACATTTGGCCTTTGGTTTTGGGGGATTAGCTTATTTCCCTTAGAATGATAGTCTCCTGTTCCATCCATTATCAGCAAATGCCACAGTTTTACTTTTCAGACCCCCTGGTACATGAAAATTGAATAGGCCAGCAGACAGGCACAAAGAGAGTGTGGAAGAATCTAGCAGGGCAACTCAGAATATCATGGGATTGAAAATGTCTTTCCTGATTGCATAGTCCGAACATTCAATGTGGATCTATGGGAAAGCAAAGGTGTCTTTCTTTTCTTTCTTTCTTTCCCTTTCTTCCTTTTTTTCTTTTTTCCTTTCTTTTTTCTTTCTTTCTTTTTTTCTCTGTCCTTCCCTCTCTCTCTCTTTCTTTCTTTCCTTTTAAATATTCATTTTCTATCCTGCTCCTTTTGTCAATTTGTTTATTACTTCTGCAAGCCTTTGGGGGAGTTTCTTGGATCTTGGAGATACAAGATCCTATTCTTGTGTCAACAGTAATGTTTTAACATCTTCCTTTCCTATTCTTGCCCCTTCCCCCATTTTCTCATGGCTCTCTTGCCTGAATGCTCAGGAAGCTGTGTTCCAGAATTGACCCAGTTCTCTCATGGGGAATAGACACTGAAGACAAGGCCTCTTGAAATCCATGGCCCTTGATTAGAGGCTAGTAGTATAATCCTAACCTTTTGGGCCACAAGTAGGGACCACGCCATTGGTGTTTTTCATTAGTTCATCATAATAACCATCTGTTAAATCAGTCTAATATTTGATCATAAGTCATTGATCATTTCAGGTGGTTATCCAAATGGAAGCAGAAAACCCCAAGCAATTTTAGGCCTCAGACCTAAGGAGCAACTAGTTCAATAAGGTACCATGAATTCTGAAATGGTTTGCACATTCTTAAACTTTCCAAGTGTTTTTAGACCTAAGGACTCAGTGATGATCTCGGCTTGATGAGAATAGTCAGAGAGGTCATTTCATGGGGCCTACTGTCCATGAGTAGAGCAAGGCAAGTGTTGGGAAGCCAGGAAGGGAAATGGACATGTTTACATACCTTTGGCTTCCGCATCTTGGAACCACCAAGGGTTGTGCCCGCTTCCTCTGCCTTCACATGGAAATGTGGTTCTGCTGACAAATATGCAGATTGACATAAATGAATTAGAACATCCTGAACAGGGATGCTGTGTCCTAATGCAAATACATAGGTCTAACAGTAATTCACTTCTCTTTTCCCACACATGCATTTACCTGCAGCTTCACTTTCAGCTGAATGCTGATTTTATTACTTACATTGCTACTGTGTGTGAGTGAGTGATCCTGGAATGGAACCCATGGACTTTGGCATGCTTGGCAAACACTCTGCCACTGGATTTTCTCCCTTGGGATCCTATTCTAGGTATTAGGAAAACCATTGGATGAAGCTGACATAAATTTCCTAGGTACACACACTGGTGTTTCTTGCATTGCTCCTTGGCTAGCTCTTTACTTGTTTTTCCACTGGATGATTCCCTTAGTTCTGGATCATCACGATTTCTGGGTTGCAGGGAACAACATTATGGGTCCCATCCTCAGTCAATGGTATCAGTCACCATTGCCAAGAGTCTTGATTTACTTGACCTGATAGTTGACTGAGCTCCTGGTAAGTGCTAGTGTGGATAAAAGACTTCAGATGTGGTGGTGTTCCTGCAGGTAGGGCCAGAGCAGTGTCTCAATGAGTGAGCACGGAGGTGGGGGGGGGCAGCCAGGGGTCGGAAATGGTGACAGCAAGGAAGGGATTTGCAAGGGAGAGAAACAGACCATGATTCAATGGCATCTGCATGGCTCAAAACCATTACAGTTGGAGTCGTGTCAAGTGACCGAAAGGAGAGGGGACAGGGATGCATACACTGAGAGAGGCCCAATTTACACTCTGAAAGGTTTCTAGTTGACTTGACAACACTGGGACCATCACGTGCATAAAATATCAGTGCATAAAGGCAACGTGGGTACACCCAGGTTCATGCCTCATATGTGCAGTGTAGGGAGAACAACATGACACATCCCCTGGGTACATGGAATGTGAGGGGCCTGTGCGAAATTGGTGGCGAATGTGTAGAAGGCAACCGCCCAATAGAATATCCATGCACACCTGGACTGGGGGGAGGGATGCAGACATGTAGAGGACACCAAGTAGCAAGTCGTCAGTGCGAGGGAACAATGAGCTTTTTAAGTGAATTCAACTAAAAATCTGTGTCCCTAGAACAGGAGATCACTTCACAAGTCTATAGAACATATGCAATCAGATGGGACATGAACTAGAGGACAGGATTCAGGTTTTTGTGTTCACCATCTGGTTTCTGTGCTGCTCAGCTGCCTACACTGAGGAAAGTGTTCTTCATGTTTGGCGAGTGATGTCCTGAGCTGGCATTCAGGCTCAGTGGTAGAGAAACTGCTTCGCATGTCAAGGTCCTGGGTTCTATTCGCTCCCTTGAAAATGAGTATTACAGGCATGAATAGGAATAGGATCGATGGCATCAGTGTCTTGAAGGAGGAACTCTGGATGGGCAGCCTCAGAGACCATGCGAGGAAGTGATTGCCTATGACCCAATAATACAATATTTCTTTTTGGAAAGAGGAGAGGGGAAACATATAGTGATGTAACATATTAAGTGAGTGCAGAATAAAGCACACAGAAGGAAAAGGTCACTGACGGAGTAAATCCGTGCATAGAGCACAATATGGGTGTGAGCCATCAGAGAGTACACTGGGTGTCGTGGTAGCAAGCAATCTGATTGTTTTTACGTGTCTTCTTCATATGTCTCACTGGCTCATCATCTATTTTTGTGTCCAAGTCCAATATGGCCTCAGTCTCTCAGGAGCCTGACACTCCCGCCTAGCTGTCCACTGCACATCTGGAAACTCTGCAGCACGTTAGCCTAAGCTTCCTCATTCATGATTATAAATCCCTAAATCCAGTGGTGGATCTTGGGGTTTACAAACAACCGAGTTAATGCTTGCCTTGAATGGTATTTTTCTCAGGTTGATAAAGGCAATTTTGTACCAACGTGAATGCCCACGTTGACATTGGCCTTTTCTGTATCCAATCTCCCCTTCCAATGGGGGATACCAAAGAATGAGGAATGGGAGCCTTTCAGAGGTTTTCACATAATGCCACCATTTCAGGTGTGTCCATAGACGCCTTTCCAAAGAACTCCTAGTGCAAAATGTACCTGGTGTGATAGTCTTGACATCCTTCCTCCTGGCACCCTTCATCTCTGGGTCTGTACTTTCACCAGAATGTCTCAATGCAGTGGGAGGCTGGATGGGTTTGGGAAAATGATATCAAATAAATGCTGTGTATTTACTGCAATGTGTAGGTCATAGGAAGAGAAGCGCAAGGTGCAATTACCTTCAAGGAAGGAGCCCTCTGAGATCCTGAAAAGGAAAAGGGACACAGAGTCAATTAGCCATGCATGTGACAAAACCAGCCATAGCTTGGTCTCATATTAAGAAGGAGCTGGACACTCATGCTTCACTTTGGGAATAACTTTGGTAGCCTTGGGCCCTTTAGGGTTTGTGTGCATATTTCCTGGTTTTGGGTCCTCAAAACCACAAGGCTGCATGGTACCACCTTAAACCGGGGCAGAAACGTAGGTTGAATCAACACAAGCAGTGAAGTTTCCAACCCTGAGACTCTTTGCAATAGCCATAAATCAAAGAGGAAAGCGAATGGATGCTACCGGAAAGAGGCACAGTGAGGAAAGATGTGATGGCACATATGTTCCTTGACACCTATGGGAGTTCTTCAGTGCGCTGCACTCCCAACACCTGAGCTGTTCCTCCAGTTGTGCTAGAAGTCAGTGAGCACCAATTGTGTAGAGTCCAGTGAAAGGGGTCATCCATTTCTGATCCAAGAACTTTGCCTCCACCCATTGCCTGACATACACACTTTCGGCAGAAGGGCTCATTCAAAACATTCTTGATTTCCATACCCACGGGGGACACTGGTGTGCCCTCCTTTCTTGCATCCTCTGGTTTTGAGAACTTGAGCTTGCTTGATGAAGACACAGGAGAAGACAGAGGGCCCATTTCTGAGAAAGCAATGGATGGTAAGATTAATATCTCAAAGTATGGTAATGCAAAGGGAATGGTCAATTTTGTGTGATTGCAGAAGTATTTTCCACCGATAACTTTCCCTACTTAAAACATTTGGGAAGGCCCATTAAAAATAAGACTTTGGACACTCAAAATATAAGTTCTATTAAGACTTCTTTTTCTAATAAATCTACTTTCCTATATCTTGGCCATTTTTCAAGAATTTTCATGAAATGCCTCTCATAGAATGATCTCTGAATGATGTCCTGTGTCAGTGAAGAGTTGAGCACCTTTGTAGCTTGCTGAAAGCCCTGGATTCCATCGAACTATTTCCCCCTTCCCAGAGTTGGGAAGGAGATGAGTGCTGTCTTTTGAAAACATCCAATGCTTCTACAATCATTGTTATCCCATGTGAACCATTAACTTCCCTGCAAAATGCAGGCTCCTCTCCTGAAAGTGTCTCAGAGTGAAATGACTTTCTCACATTTGACCCCATTCTACCATTTTCATCTTTATTAAAACATCTATGAACAAATAGTAGTCATAGGTTTTTGAAGGAACTCAGATTAAATGCATTTTGTCCTTCCTCATCCTTATCTCCTTATGTGCCTAAATATCTTTCTTCTTTTCTCCATCATTGCACCTACTCTTCAGGTTTTCAAAAAGAACTTCTTACACTTTGTTCTTCATCATTGTGTTTGAGGTTCTGTTTATGAATCCTTTCTAATTAGTTCTTTCCCAATTCAGTACAGTATCAAATAATATTTCTTTGTTCTTATTCTTTATTCTTACACCTTGTCAAGAAGCATGTTCTGAAATGAAATCAAAATATTTGCCTTCCATTCATCTGGTTTTTGTCCTCAGCTATCATCACATTGCTCTTCCCTGAGCATTCTTGAAATAGAAATCCATTACCTTAGTTCTCTTAATGTGGTTTAATGACCATGAACATTCCAATCACCTTAGAATGCATTGGAAATGCAGAATCAAAGACCTTCTGAATTGCAATGTGTATTTTGAACCTCATCTCCAACAAATAACTCATAGAACTGGAGAAATCTGGCCTATAGCAGTCCAACACTAAATCCTCTACCTTAATTTCATATTTTCATTCGAGCCTCAAGCTCCTCTGTACCCTGTCCCCCAAATTGAATCTGTATAAAGATTCAATATGTCCACTGGACATTTCATGAGGTTGTGGTTTTGGTGATCACTCCATAACCAAGTCTGCTCTAATCCCCATTCTCACATCCTATGGATTATCTACTGTCATTGGAAATAGCAGCATTGTATATGTTGTCAAATTATGTATATGGCTGTGGGAACATATAGGTTTATGTTTATTTGTGGTAAACGCAAGGTAGCTCTGGATGACCTAGTAATTCATTTTTAATGCCATTCTCACCAATAGGAAGAAAAGAAAAGTGGGAAAAAATAGCACTGTATTTCAGACCAGGTTTGGTACTGGAAACTCATATATTTTCCTCACAATTTTCATATGCTGCTCTCCCTCTTTCTAATGTATGACCTGAGTTTTCCCCTTCAGAGTGCACATCTGGTTCTTTTTTATCCATTTACTCCCTGCACTCTGCTTTGCTCATTCTTCATTCCACTTTCTACTTTTCTCTTCAGTATTTCCCAACATTGCTTTTATCAGGCTTTGAAATAGAATTAATAGTTTGGATCATCTGATCACACTCTGAATTTTACCTGTCACTAAAACATGAGAAGATATATCCCTATTACCTTTCCCTTTTGGTCCAAGTATTTAGTACATTCATATCCTCAATTACTCAAATATATTTACTGCTTAGAATTTTTTTAAAAAATATTTTGTCCAACAAACATTTTAAAAATATGTGGCTCTTACCTTCCACAATATGCTTTTTCATTTGAAGTGCATCCAAAGAAAAATGATCAAAGCACTTTGGTGAACAAATCTCACAGATGCGCTGTTAAAATTAATGTCAGTATTGAGTTGCAGAGTCTTAATTACTATTTAAATGCAGACAGCTAAATTTCCACTTTTAAAATCAATAAGAATATATACTAGACAAGTACACGCTTAAAACTTAAACATTTGAAAGAATTTTGTATATCCTCTCCAATTAAGCTTAACTTTCAATGTTATGGCTAAGGACTCGAAAACAAGAATGCAAAGACAGAAGAAAACATTCACTGACAACATACTAAATGATGTGTATAACTTCACAAAGATATAACATCTCTACACCTAACCATACTCAATATTTTCTACCAAAAATAAGAGAATATTTAAAAATATTCTTAGAAATACACTTGATGTTAGACAGCTTTAAACATTTGAAACATTTAAAGACAAAGTATTTTGTGTTAACACTAATATTTGATAAGACAATTTGAATTGTTGTATGCGGAGCAGAAATGGAGCATTCTCACATTTGCTTCATTTTAGCTAATCAAAGACTTCAGAAATGTTAATATCTTTTGGGAAAATTTTTACTGAGAGGAAAAATCATTTAAAAAAGTACCAAAATAGTAAGAAAAATGTTCCTTTATTTTAGCTGTATATAACAGCGAACATTATGGGGGAGAGTATGCAGCAATTTCCACTTAGGAAAAGTGTACCAAGGGAGAAAAATGGGAGTGCATAAGCACACTGTGCTTGTCAGCTGCTCCCTGGATTTGACATAGTTCAACTGGTGTGTGGCTGTATGTTGAGGTGATGCTATAAAACACTGCTGTATAAATATAGAGAGCCAGACACCAGATGAAACCCAGAAGTACTGGGTTCTATAAAAGAATTTACCAAAGAATCAGACTGCATTAGTGTCAGAACAAAACTGGTTAGGGTGAAGAGGGAAAGTTGTCCTCCTGGAGGCCCAGTGAGGGAATCCCAGCCATTTCAACAAAAGCTCATGCCACTCAAGTTAAATAAATGGTTTTCAGCAAGAAGGGACCTGGATTCTGCCTGACAAGTCAAGGGAGCACAGGTGCAATGAAGACTTTTCCCTGCAGTTTCAGAGTGCCTGGCCAGGACCCATCTTCATTAGGGCTCTTATTTTCTTGGTTTTAGTCATGAGAGATCAGAAAAGCCAGGCATTTGATTTCAGCGTTCCAAGACCCACTATGACCTGACTTCTCTAGGCTGGAAGACACCCACACAAAGAGTGTGGCTGAGTCAACAGAAGTTAAGACACAATGAAATATTTGAACCATGAGATGTGACCACACTTTAACATGAATACATTCAATGGCCACTGCTGTTACATTTGTTCATAATTTCAACCAGCTATCAATTATTCTCATATTTGATCATAACTCATTGATCATTTAAGGAGGATAGCCAAATGGAAGCACAAACAATAAAAAAATTCTCCTCAATCCCAAGGATGAAACTGATCTGTGATCTACCATGAATTCTGAAATTATTTGAAGATTCATAACCAGTTTGAATATTTTCAGAACTATGAAATAATTGATGATATTCCTATTCTAACTTTGCTTTTAAAGGTAATTTTATTTGACTTATTCTTCATTAAGAAAGCAATGATAAGTATAGGAAGTCAGAAACTTGAATTTAAATGTTTACATACCGTTGTTGACTGCTGGTGTTCAGTACCATCAAGAGTATCTTGCCCTTCCTTTGGTGTCACATCTAAATGTGGTTCTGCTGATGAAAGTATAGATTTACTCACATGGCATAGAACAATTATAAAGATGGGTCCTCTAGCATAATAAAGATAAGTATATCTAACAATAATTTATTTATATTTTCCCATATCTGTATTAAGCTTAACTGTTAGCTGAATATTTACTATTAAATTTATATTGCCACTGTGTGTGAGTGGGTGTGCTCCTGGAAATGAACCCATGGACTTGTGCATGTATTGCAATATTCTGCCACTGAGTTTCATCTCTAGGTCTTTAATAGTATTTTGAGACACTGTCACTCAGCATTCCCAGGATGGCTTGAAAGCTGCAATCCTCCTTCCTCAGCCCCTCACATAGCTGGGATTACAGATGTGCTTCACTGCACCCAGCTATTATTGACTTCTCTAGGAAATACTGAGACTAATCCAAAACTTTAAAAACCTCTTGGGGAGCAACTACAAGTCACCAGGTTCAATGCACACAAGCATGTCCAAGATTTACCACTCAAACAAATGGAAAGTCCTCAGAAACAAAATTTTAAAATCCCATAGAAATATGACAATTCACACTGTTTACTAGGCTCTGCCTCAGAAGAGGAATTTTGAAACAGCCCCTCTTCAGTACTAGTAATTTCCAACATGACTGATAGCATTACACCTTTATCAATTATGCCAATTTCCTCACATCTGAAATGTTTTTGTCTTCTATTCTGATAGATTTCTTTTCTTCTTTTATGACTCAGAACTTTTATGGAGTCTTGCTTAATTATGTCTTTCTCTGCTGACATAGGGTGGTGTTTGTTTTATTTTTGTTTTTATATCTATTACACGTTAATGAAGACTGGATAAACAATAAAGTATTTAAGATTTACATTTAAGATTAAAGAGTCCAACAGTTTCATTTCTCCTGAATCAAAAGAATCACTATTATCCTTTGTGCATATTTGATTATATGACCTCTGTAACTCTCTCTGTATCATGTACACAAAAAGAATGAGAAGTTATACTCAATTTCTGCATGATGTGTCAAATGCGTTCTCCTGTCATGTATAACTAATTGGAACAAAATAAGTACTACAGATAATATAATAGGATAATGAGGTCCTATGAAGATTTTCTGCCCATTTCTAGAAACCTGAGTTGCTTTGCATTTTTTTAAATATTTTTTCAGTTGTCAATGGACCTTTCTTTCATTTATTGGTACAAGATGCTGAGAATCAAACCCAGTGCCTCCCACATGCTAGGCAAATGCTCTGCCATGAGCCACAACCCCAGCCCAGCTTTGTGAGTATTTTTAAAGTACATATAATTTTTATTTGTTCAATTGTGTTATACATGACATTAGATTGTATTTTGACATATTTACACAAATTCAGAGTACATCTTATACTAATTAGGATCCTAACTAGTATTTCTATATGATTTAAGTGAAATAACCCCATCCCCCCCAAAAAACCCCAAATATTCCCTCTGATATGTAGATGCTAACACACAACAATGGGTGGGAGTAAACTAGAAGTTAGATTAGAAAAGGGGAATGAACAGAATGGAGCAGAAACAGTGGAATGATTCTGACATCACTTTCCTATGTACATAGTCTGGTGTTTCTTTGCTTGGTCCTTTCTTAATACTTTATTAATTTCTTCTACTGATTCTTCACAACTTCTTCTGTAAATTATTCATTTACAAATTTCACTCTTTACTCATGTGCTGGAGAAAATAAATGTATCAGTCAACTTTGTCAACAATCTTTACGTGACCTAACAATTGACTGAGCTCCTGGAATGTGCTAGTGTGGATAAAAGTTGTCAGAAATGTGGCCTGAGCTGTTTCTTATGGTGTGTGGTTAATAGCCATGGGCAGGAAATGGTGAGAGCATGAAAGTTGCAAGAGAAAAAGACAACAATTCTATGTCAAAAATATGGAGATTAATGAGGAGTAATGACAGGGAACATTAAAGACAAGGGAAAGGGTTAAATATACAGAGTTAGGCATGATTTGTATAAAGAAAGATTTATAGTTAACTTTAAAATACTTGGACTAGGGCTGAGGTTGTAGCGCAGTTGTAGGGCAAGGTGAAGTGCTTGCCTAGCATGTGTGAGGCACTGGGTTCGATTCTCAGCACCACATATAAATTAATAAATAAAAGTTTTCCATCAACAACTAAAAAAAATTAAAATATTTGGACTATCATATTGTACACAATGGTTCATACTCATATTTGCACTGTAGCTAGAACACTACAAATGCCATGGGCAGGAGCAATGTGAGGTACATAAGCATAAACAGTGGTGAAGGCAATGGTACAAAATAAACAAGATATCAACCTGAACTGGGGAAATGTTTCCAGATACAAGATACAAAGTTTTCAGTGCCAGTATAAAATGAAGTTTTAAAATGAATTAAAAGTATACAGACTGCAAACATTTCAAATGTTTTCATACACATCTTTCCAGAGAACTCATATTACACAGATTTACCTGATTTAAGTATCTTTGCATCCTTCATCCATACTGATTGATTTGGAGGAGTATCATTTATTTCAAGGAAGGCCTAAATGATTTTGAAAAAAAATATATTAAATAAATGTTGTGTATTTCAAACAAAAGATAGGTAATATGGCAAGCTTAATTTTACAGTATAGAATGCTCCACAGTCTCAATTTGTGCATGTTTTTGGGCAGCTCCTACTGCAGCCCAACAAATATTTCCATGTACACAAAGCCAATATTCAAGACAATTTATTTCTGCTTCTGAAAATGGTTCTGTAACACTTCCTGGTAGGCATACAGGAGGGTATGTCACATTAGAGACTCCAGTCTTCTTGGACTAGAATTGAGAACAAATAAGGAGATCATAGTTGCTAGCCAGAAAACCCAGAAGACTGATTAATTCTAAAAATAGATGTTGTAGAAATAAGCATCCACTTTTTAATTACATCAGCAAGGAAAAATTGTCTAGGTCTTGAATTTTTTTTAGTTTTTTATATCTTTAATCATTATTTTTTAATCTATTCATTGTCTTTTCCTTTTTTCAATGTTTTTGTACTTGTTTTCTCATCTCTCATTTCTATTTGCATCATTTCCCTTTTTAATTTTCACCCTCATTTTCCTCCTGTAGATTTTACCTTCCACCACTTTTTCCTTCATTTTTTAAATTTTTTTTTTAACTTCTTCTATCTTGGAATATTAATTTTGGAGTTACTTACACCATTTTTTTTGTGCTTTCTGCATTATTAACACTCTCTTCACATTGGTTAGATAATTTAGAGTCATCATTTTAAACATATTTTCTTACACATCAACAAATGCTTTTCTTTGAAGTTGTTGCTCTTCCTGGTGACATTCTTTTAGAAATTGTTTTGAATGAATGATCCTATCACTTTATCACATCGAGTCAGAGCTTTGAAAATATGACTTAACTATATCTCAGGACAAAGCGTAGGATTCGTGAGCGTTGATTGGCGGCAGCGAGAAACGTCCTTGGCGCTCACTGGCTCTGTCATTCGCGGGAAGGAATTGGTGGCGCCAGAAAAAAGTAGAAACAAGGTTGTCGCAGCAGCGGGATTCTGAGGAGTTGGGCGAGCCCACCAAACCGGAACTTTCTGGACTTCTTTCCCAAAGAAATCGCAACCGACATGTGGAATAGTGGATTTGAAAGATATAGCAGCTCCACCACCTTTGGGGGAGCCAGCAGCTACACTCAGTCCCCGGGAGGCTTCGGATCGCCGACACCTTCCCAGGCTGAAAAGAAATCAAGAGCCCAAGCCCAGCACATTGTACCCTGTACCATATCTCAGCTGCTTTCTGCTACTCTGGTTGATGACATGTTCAAAACTGGGAATGTTGAAATTTCACAGGTCACTGTTGTGGGAATAATCAAGGCTCCAACCAATATTGTTTACAAAAAAGATGCATGACAGCTGCACCCATGGATGTTTGCCAGTGGGTGGACACAGATGACACCAGTGGTGAAAATACTGTACTTCCTCCAGAAACATATGTGAAAGTGGCTGGCCACCTGAGATCCTTTCAGAACAAAAAGAGCCTGGTAGCCTTTAAGATCATGCCCCTGGAGGATATGAATGAATTTACCACATATATCCTGGAAATAGTCAATGCGCACATGGTGCTGAGCAAATCCAACAGCCAGCCCTCAGTAGGGAGAGCATCTATCAACAATCCAGGAATGGGGGAAGCAGGAAACTTCAGTGGGAATAGCATCATGCCAACAAATGGCCTCACTGTGGTCCAAAACCAAGTGCTGAATTTGATAAAGGCTTGCCCAAGACCCGAAGGGTTGAACTTTCAGGATCTCAGGACTCGGCTCCAACACATGCCTGTAGCTTCAGTCAAGCAAGCTGTGGATTTTCTTAGCAACGAGGGACACATCTATTCTACTGTGGATGACGATCACTTTAAATCCACAGATGCAGAATAACTGGATTTCACTGGGTACCTGAGATATTTCCAGCTGGATCTGTTTGCACAGTCCATTGCCTCCAGCTCTGTATATATATGATCAAGTGACTTCAAAGAAGGAGATTCATCTGTAAAGAGTTTTAGCTGGCTTGAAACTTACTGACTGCTTTTCTGTTTTTGTATTTTGTGGTTTTGAAGCTCAAAGGGAGATGGACAGTTGACAGGGATGTAAACCAGGATGGAATTTCTCAAGTTTCAAGTAAGCTCCTTAGGATACCAGGGTAGATGGGATTAGAAGAGATGCGCTACCAAGAGAGTTAGGCATTTACTTAACACCTGGGAGTTTCTGTTCTTGAAGTTTTTCTGTTCAAATGAGCAGGATGAAGGTCTGTGGGCAGAGCACCAACCAAGGAACCCACTGCCCTCTGTCTATTTTTGTTTCCCACTCTGGTTCTATGGTTACTTTCAAAATTGCACTTTTGTTCCCCTTCTTGCCTTGTCTGCTGCTGAAGATGGGTTTATATAAAAATGAGATTTAGCATGCTAGCATTATAGGACGGAGGAGGAGAAGAAATGTTAAATAAAACATTGCAAAAAAAACTATATCTCAGGACATATTCAACAGAGAAATCTCAATACAATGACTCACATCAAATATCAGATGAAAAATCAATCCAAATACATGCACAAACAGTATATTAACACAAGTAACATGAGGGAACAATACAATAAGAAACCAACAAGTTTTCTATTTCCACAACAACTCTATTTACATATCAACATTGTCAAACAGCTAAACAAAGAATTTAAAAAATTGACTGTAAAAAAATCAAGAAACAAAGAACACTAAGAAATAAATTATTAATGATAATGTAGATTTTTAAGAAAAATTCCATCACATCAGAAGGTAGCTTTATTTATATGTATTTTTTTAACAATTTTATCTTATTCCTTCCATGTGTGTGTGTGTGTGTTGAGAGAGAGAGAGAGAGAGAGAGAGAGAAAGAGAGAGAGGGGGGGATATATATGCTGGCTGTTCTGATTATTTGTATAATAATCAAATTATTATATAATTTGATATATATTATATATGATATGTTATATAATAATTTGATATATATTGTATCATATATAATATATATACACACATATTTGTCTTGTGTTCTCTCATATTTAGCATTTTTAATGTAATTCTCTTTTGCTAGCATTGCCTTGTGAAGGTACAGATTTATTGGATTGTTTGATATTCTATTATTTTCATGTGTATATTTTACCTATTTCTCTCCCAATATTTTCTTCTACTCTTGGCCAAATTCTAATATTCTCTCTCCCTCTCTCCAACACTATGATTTTTCTATTTTTCCCATTCCTCTGAATAAACATTGCCTGCTACTGCTCTTCTGCATTCTCTTTTTTCACTTTATAAAATTGTGGTCTATTCTAACTTCCCATCAAATTTACTTTTTCCCTAATTAATTGCATTTTTACCATTGTTCAAAACTAAATGGTTTAGATACCATCTGCTCATACTACTATTTGCTTTTTTAACCAACTGAAAACAAGAGTTTATCATCAATATATTTCTTTTTTTATTTGTTCTTATTAGTTATACATGACAGTAGAATGTATTTTCACATATTATACATACATGGAGCATAACCTCTCATTCTTCTGGTTGTACATTATATAGATTTACATTGGTCATGTAATCATATATGCACATAAGAATGTAATGAATGTCTGATTCATTCTACTATCTTTCTGTTCCCATCCCTCCTCCCTTTACTTCATTCCCATTTGTCTAATCCAAAGTACTTCAATTCTTCCCTACCCACCCACCCACCCTTATTGTGAGTTAGCATCTGCATATCAGAGAGAACATTTGGCCTTTGGTTTTGGGGGATTAGCTTATTTCCCTTAGAATGATAGTCTCCTGTTCCATCCATTATCAGCAAATGCCACAGTTTTACTTCTCTTATTGCTGATTAGTATTCCATTATATGTATGTGTGTGTGTGTGTGTGTGTGTGTGAGTGTGTGTGTATTTTTCTTTATCCATTCATCTGTTGAATGGCACCTAGGCTGCTTCCATAGATTAGCTATTGTGAATTGAGCTGCAATAAATATTAATGTGTCTACATCACTGTAGTATGATGAGTTTAAATTTTGGGGTATCTACTGAGGAATGAGATAACTATAACAAGTGATAATTCCATTTCAGGTTTGCTGAGAAATCTCCCTACTGCTTTCCAGAGGTTGTACCAATTTTCAGTCCCACCAGGAATGTATGTGAGTACTTTTCCCCTCACATTCTCACCAATATTCATTGTTATTTGTATTCTTGACAATTGCCATTCTGACTGGAGTGAGATGAAATCTCAGTGTAGTTTTAATTTGAGTTTCATTAACTGATAGAAATATTGAATAGTTTTTATATATCTATTGATCAATCATATTTCTTCTTATTTAAGTGCCTGTTCAGTACATTTGGCCATTTATTAATTAGATTCTTTGTTTATTTTGTGTTAATATTATTTGAGAATTTAGTATATCTTGGAGATTAATGCTCTATCTGAGATTCAGGTGGCAAAGACTTTCTCCAATTCTGTAGGCTATCTCTTCAAATTCTTGTTTCCTTTGCTATGAAGAAGCATTTTAATTTGATTCTAATCAATTTGTTAATTCTTGATTTTAATTCTTGCAGTTTAGGAGTCTTGTTAAGGAAGTCAGTTCCTAAGCCGACATGATGTATATTTGGGCCTACATTTTCTTCTATTAGGCTCAGAGTTTCTGGTCTAATGCTCAAGTTCTTGATCCACTTACAGGTGAGTTTTATGCAGAGTGAGAGATAGAAATTTAATTTCATTTTGTTACACATGGATTTCCAGTTTTCCCAGCACCATTTGTTGAAAAGACTATTTTTTCTCCACTGCATGCCTTTCTCTAAAATAAGATAATTGTATTTATGTGGAATTGTCTATGTGTATTTTATTCTGTACCAGAGGTCTGCATGTCTATTTTGGTGCTAACACCATACCATTTTTATTACTATACACCTGTAGTATAATTCAAGGTCTGATATTGTGATGTCTCCTGTTTCACTTTTATTGCTAAAGATTGCTTTATCTATTCTGAGTTTATTATTTTTCTAAATAAATTTCATGACTTCTTTTTTTTCTATTTCTATGAAGAATGTCCTTAGGATTTAAATAAGAATTACATTAAATCCATATAGTCCTTTTGTTATTAGGACCATTTTACAATGTTAATTCTACCTATCCAAAAACAGCAGATCTTTCCATCATCTAAGGTCTTTTTAAATTTCTTTATTTAGTGTTCTTTAGTTTTCATTGTAGAAACCTTTCACTTCATTCGATTGATTCATAACAAAACTTTACAGAGAAGACAAAACTTTACAGAGAAGAAATATCAGTCTCAAGAAATTGAAAGAAAGGGGACACTCCCTTTATATTGGGGAGTTATACTAGCTTCAATTTTTATGAAGCTAGTATAACCTTGATACCAAAATCAGACAAAGATGATCAAGAGAAGAAAACTACAGAATATTATCCCTGATGAACATACGTGAAGAAGTTCTAAATAACATTGTCAAACTACATTCAAAAACACATCAAGAAGATACTACACCATGATCAACTGAGTTTCATTCCAGGGAAGCAAGGCTGGGTAAACATACATGAATCAATAAATGTGATGTATCACGTAAGCAAAATTGAGAACAAAAATCATGTGATTATCTCAACAGATGCAAAAAAGACCTTCAATAAAATTCAACACCCATTCATATTACAAAAAGTGGGAGAAGCTACAGATCAAAGGAAGTTACCTCATCACCATAAAGGCCATTATGACAAACCCAAAGCCAACATCATACCAAAAGGTGAAAAGCGAAAAAGACTTCCACTAAACTTAGGAACAAGAAAAAACTATCCACTCCCACCATTATTATTCATTATACTCCTTTAAAAATGAACCAAAGCAATCAGGCTGGAAAATGAAATCAAGGGATATGAATAGGAAAAGAAGTCAAATTATCTCTGTTTACTGACAATATGATCCTATTCTCTCATTATGATCCTATACCTAGAGGGTCCAAAATATTCCACCAAAAGACTTCTAGAGCTTAAAAATGAATTTAGCAAAGTAGCAGGATACAAGTTAAATATCCATGAATGAATAGCTTTCCTATACCTCAAAAATAATTCATTTCAGAGAAAAGAAATCAGGAAGACAATCCCATTTGCAATCCCAATATCAAATCAAATAAAAACATACTTGGAAATTAATCTAAATAAGTAGGATTATAGCTCTACAATAAAAATGATATAACACTGAAAAAAATTGAAGACCTTAAAGATGAAAATTCAGCCCATGTTTGTGGATAGGCAGAATTAATATTGCCAAAATGGCCATATTACCAAAACAATATACAGATTTAATGCAATCCCCATCAATGATAACAATGATATTCTTCAAAGAGTTAAAAAAATTATTAAATTTATTTGTAAGAATAGGAGACTCAGAATAACCAAAGCAATACTAAGCAATGAAAGTGAAGCAAGAGGTATCATTACACACAATATAAACTTATACTACAAAGTTGTAGTAATAAAAACAGCATGGTATTGGCACCAAAAGAGGCATGAAGAACAATGCAATAACAGGGTCACAGAAAAACCCAGAAACCTCCACCATGTGACATTTGACCAAGATGACGAAAATATATCTTGGAACAAAGACACCCTTTTAACAAATGATGCTAGAAAATGGGACAGTTGTATATAATAAAAGTAAAATTAGAACTCTGTATTTCACTCTGTACAAAACTCAAATTGAAATGTATCAAAGACCTAGTATTTAGACAAGAAACTATTGTAATGGCTAGATGAAAACAGGAGTATCACTCAATCACAGAGGAGCTGACACCAAAATCCTTTACATGAGCCATAGAGCACAAGAAATAAAACAAAAATCAATAAGTGGTATGGTATTAAACTAAAAAGTTTCTGCACTGCTTTGTAAACAATTAAGAGCATGAAGACAGAACTAAAAATGGGATTAAATCTTGGAAAACTACTTTTTCCAATAGGATATTAATATCTACAATATACAAATCTACAAATAATGGAAAATCAACAGCACACACACATACACACAAAAAATCAAAATTAATAAATGGGTAAAATAACTAAACAGTAACTTCTCAATAGAAAAAAAAACACAAAAGACCAATATATTATGAAGAAATATTTGACATCTCTAGCAATCAAGAAAATGCAAATCAAAATTATGCTAAGATTTCATCTGACTCCAAACAGTCAAGAACAAAACATCTATAAATGCTGGTGAGGTTGTGCCAAGAAAGGAACATGTGGACATTTTTGGTATGGCTGCAGACTAATACACTCTCAAAAGCAGTTTGAAGATTCCTCAACAAACTAGGGATGAACACACCATAAGACACAGCTAAAAGATCTAAAATCTGCATATAACAGTGATACAGCCACATCTATGTTGATAGCAGCACAATTTACAATACCTGAATTATGCAATCAACCAAGATGCCCATCAATAGATAAATGGATTAAGAAACTGTGACACACACACACACACACACACACACACACACACACACACTGGAGCTCTACTTAGCCATTTAAAAGGATGAAATTATGGTATTTATTGACAAATACATAGAAATGGAGACTATTATATGAAGTGAATTTAGCCAATATCAGAAACTCAAATGTTTTCATTCATATGGAAAGCTAGAGTAAATTAATGGAAAGAAATAGGTAAAGGAATGATCACACAAAGGACCAACCACATAAAAATTCATGGGCAAGTGCAAAAAAGTCTAGTAGAATAGAGGAAGGACAATGGGAGAGAGAAGGGAGATTGGGAAGAAAAAAAGGGCATCATGAACTGAAATCAATTTCCAGAAAAGGGGGAGCATATTGGAATGAACTCAACTACTATGTAAAGGTATAAACCTCTAATAAAAAAATGACCAAATTGAATGCTCGGGCCATGAGAAAAGAGTGCAGCTAGAGATGAATAATATAAAACTCTTACTCAATATTATTATTCAATGAAATTTTAACAGAAAATCTCTTTTGCCATGAAAACATGGTGAACATCAAGACACAAGAGGCATTTAGAATCCCCAATGGACATAATCAAATAAGGAACTCTCCATTCTGTGTTTCAGATGAAATTCCAAAACTCAGAGCAAAGAGAGATTTTAAAATTCAAGGGAGAAGGACCAACTGGCTTATAAATGATAAGGCATCAGTGTAACTCTAAAGGATTGGAGCACCTGCAATGATATATTTCAAGCCCTAAAAGTGAAATATTGCCAGCCTACATGGCTATATGCATTGAAGTTATCCTTCAGATTCAAAGATCAAATAAAGGCCTTCCAAGACAAAAATGAACTAAAACATTTTGACAATCAAGCCAGTGTTCACAAGATGCTCAAAGGAAAATTCCATACATTAGATTAAAATCCACGAGAAGAGCAAGGGAAAGCATACAGTAGATAAGCAAATTTAAATTAAAAGCAAATCCTATATTAGAAATTAAATGAAAGAATTCAGTAAATTCTTCAATTATAAGACATATGAAATATAAGAAATGTTGAATTAATAAAAATAATCCAACTATTCTGCAAGAAGTATGCCTGATTGGTAAAGACATTCATAGAATAAAAGTGAAAGGATAGAAAATGAAATTACATCCAAGTGGAAGCCAAAGGAAATAAGAGTAGCTATTCTCATATTTCAAATTTTATTCTTTAAGAAGTAATTGTCTGGAGGTCAAAAAAATGAATATTGATAAAGGGAACAATCCAATAAGAAGATAAATGACAGTATATATTCATGCCTGAATGACAGTACACAAAATGTCATTTAAAAAAGAAAACAAAAAACTTATTCTACCTAATGTAACAGGTCCTAAGTGGGCTTGACTTCAATACAGGACTTTCACCTATGTCTACATCATATGGACAAATATCACCAAAGTTCCGCAAATTCTGTTTTTCCTCAAAATGAAGAGATTTAACAGATGTGTACAGAATATTTTATCTGACAATAGCAGATACACATTGTACTCAGCAGCACATAGAACCATCAGTTCAGTAAATCATATATCTAGGACACAAAACAAGTCATAGCAAATTCAAAAAATTAAGATAATGCCCTCCATCTCCTAATATCATAATGAAATGAAATTAGATATCAAAATAATAGAAAACTCCAGAAACATGTGGAGAATAAAAAATATACTTTTGCATGATGCCCAGAGATTTAAAAGCACAAGGAAACAATATGGCATCCCAGAATCATTGGAATAAAGGAAAAACAGCTCTTCTTATCTCATTTTTTCCTTTTAATTTCTTGGTTTTTCTCTCCATATCACTTTTTGTTCTCATTTTAATGCCATTATCTTATTTTTATTAATTTTCCCCTCATTTCTTCCTTTCTGCTCCATCTTACCACTTTTTTCACCTATTTTTCTGAGTTTAGTTAATTTAACTGTCACTGTTGCCTTATTTTTCATCCATGCAGTCTGTGGTTTCCCATTTCTTCTCTTTAGTTATTGGAGTCTTAGAGATGCTTTTAAATAAGCATTCAATTATTAGTTGAAGTTTATTTTCCTTCTAGTTTCTTGCTCTTGCTGGTTATTATTCTTTCCTCTGAAAGAGATGATGATGGGTAAACCTACCTCTTTGGTCATGCCCATTTAGGGTTTGACACTGAGATATAGCCTTTGCCCAGGGCCAGTGCACAGAGAAAGCAGTTCTCCAAAAAGACCCACATATAACAATGAAGAAGAAATACATCCAAATGCATGCATAAACCTTCGGATAGTAATACTGAGTATAAGGGAAAACAGGACAATAACACCCCTCCCAAATGTTATAATTCCCCAATAACTGCACCCACACTTTTACATTCTAATATCCACAAAAGAGGTTGGATAAAGCATGGTTCATAATTTTTAGTGATTTCTGACATAGTACAGAAATAAACTGGGAAGTTATCTTTAGTGCTCTAACAGCAAATGTCCCATCCTGGGAGGCAATCCCCTTAAAAGGGACTGGCTATTCTTCTTTCTTTCTTTTTGTCTTTCTTCCACATTTTTCTGGTGCATTATAGTCACATATACTGATGGAATATGTTCTTACATATTCATACAATGCACACAATGTACTAATATAATTTGCCCAATATCACTCCCCAGGAATTGCCCCATTCATCCCCACCCCTCCATTCCTTGGTTTTTTTCCTCTAGTAATCTCCCTTTGATTTTCATGACATCAGCCTTCACCTTTCTTTTCCTTTTTCTCTCTAGCTACTTCATGTAAATAAAAAAATGCCCCTCAGCCTTCTGAGATTGACTTATTTTGCTAATATAATGGTCTCCATTGCATCCATTTTACTGTAAATGAAATAATTTCAGTTTTCTTGATGACTGAATAAAACTACATTGTGTGTATATCCATCACATTTACTTTAACAATTCATCCATTGGCAGACACCTAGGCTGCTACTATGGTGTAACTATTGTGAACTGTGCTGATATAAATATGGGTATCCATGTATTATCATAATATGATAACTTTTTTAATTTAGAAGAAAAACCAAGGAGTGGTACAGCTGTATATTGGTGATTCTAAGCCTAATCTTTGGAAGAGCCTCCATACTGATTTCCATAATTGTTGTAGTGATTTATAATTTATAATTTATAATCCCATCAAAAGTGTGAAGTATTCCATTTCCTCCACATCCTCTGCAGCATTGTTTATTATTTTTTATTCATGATAGATGCCATTCTGACTGGTGTAAAATAAAATTTCAGTGCTTTGATTTGCATTTCCCTAATTGCTAATGATGTACATTTTTTTTTCAAATGTTTGTTGGCCATTTTTATTTCTTCTCTTGAGAAGTGCCTGTTCATTTGCCAATTTATGAATTGGGTTATTATATTTTTTGGTGTATCTATTCTAGATAATGCTCTGTCAGAAGTATACCTAGCCAAGATTTTCTCCCATTCTGTAGTTTCTCTCTTCGCATTCCCTTGGTTTCCTTTTCTGTGCAGAAGTTGGATGCCATCCCATTGATAAACTCTTGGATCATTTCCTGAGCTTTAGTGGTCTTAGTTGCCTGTGCCTTTATGTTGGAGTGTTGGCCCAATGTTTTCTTCTAGGAGTTGCATAGGTTCTGTTCTAATTCCTAAGTCTTTGATCAACTTTGAAATGATTTTTGTGCAAGGTAAGACAAGGATTTAATTTTACTCTTCTATATATGGATAACCAGTTGTCTCAGCACCATTTGTGAAAAAGGCTTTCTTTTCTCCAGTGTATGTTTTTGGCATCTTTGTCAAAGAACAAGTGACAAAGAATAGATGTCTTCTATTCTGTACCATAGATCTAGGTGTCTATTTCATGCCTGTATCATGCAGCTTTGTTACTATAGCTCTGTAGTATAATTTGAAATCAGGTTTTATAATACCTCCAGCATCACTGTTTTGTCTTTGAATTACTTTGGCTCTTCTGGGTTTATTATTCTTCCAAATCAATTTTAGAACTATTGTTTCCTAGTTCTGTGAAAAATATCACTGGCATTTTTGATGGAGATTGCATTGAATCTGTATATTTCTATTGGTAGTATGGGCCTTTTAATAATATTAATTCTACTTATCCATACATATGGAAGGTCTTTCCATCTTTTGAAGTCTTCTTCAATTACTTGATTCAATGTGTTCCACAATTTTCATGTGGAAGTCATTCACTTCCTTGGTTAGAAATATCCCTAAGGGGCTGAGGCTGTGGGTCTGTGGTAGAGCCCTTGCCTAGCATATGTGAGGCACTAGGTTCAATTCTCAGTACCACATATAAATAAATAAATTAAATTAAATCCATCAACAACTAAAATAAACATACTTTAAAAAAAGAAACAACCTAGGTATCTTTTAAAGATATTGTGAAAAAATGTTTTTCTAATTGCTTTTTCAGAAGATTCATTTTTGGTATATGGGAAAGCGGACTGATTTTTTTTCATGTGCATTATGGAACCTGCTACTTTGCCAAATTTGTTCATTATCTCTAGAAGTTTTTCATGGAGTTTGTTGGCTCTCCTAGGTCAAGTACCATGTCTTCTACAAACAGTGATATTTTGATTTCTTCCTTTCCTATTTATTTCCTCTCTTACCTAATTGCTCAGGCAGCTGTTTTCCTCTAATGAGTCAGTTTCCTACTTTGAAAAAAAAATCACTGAAGACAAGGCACAATGAAATCTTTGACCACAATATTACAGGCTGGTAATACTAAAATTTTCAGCCAGAAAAAATGACCACCTTTTAGCATGAATGCATTCAGTGGCCCTTGCTGTTAAATTTGTTCCTAATTTCAACCAGTTATTAGTTGATCATTTAAGGAGATTATCAAAATAGAAGCACAAACAAAATATTTTTTTGCCTCAATCCCAAGCATAAAATTGATCTATAGACACCATGAATTCTTAAATTATTTGTAGATTCACAACCAGTTTGAATGCTTTTGGCTTATGAAATAATAAATGATCTTTCCATTCTAACATTCATTTGAAAGGTAATTTCATTTAGCCTATTCTTCATTATTAAAGCAAAGAAAAATACAGGAAGTCAGGAACTTAAATGTTTACATACCTTTGGCTGCTGGATTTGGGTACCACCAAGAATTTTTCTCCCATCCTCCGGAGTCACAGGTAAATATGGTTTTGCTGACAAATATATAGATATACTTAAATGACTTAGAGAGTTATAAAGAGGGATCCTCTAGAAAAATAAAAATAAATATCTCTAACAATAATCTATTTATATTCTCCCAAATATGCATTTAAATTAATTTTGACTTTTAGGTGACTATCTTATAATTTTTGTTCTGATTGTGAGGGGTTGAACCCAAAGCTTGGCAAATATTCTGCAACTGACTTTCATTTCTAGGTCTTTTATATTATTTGGAGACACCATTTCTGGAAAATGCTCAGGCTGGCTTGAAATATGCCATCCTCCTATAGATAGGATAGATTAAAGATATGCTTTAGTATGCCCAGCTAATATTGACTCCTCTAAAAAAATATCTATACTAACCCAAAATTTCAGAAACCTCTTGGGCTAGATGTTACCAGGTTCAATGCACACAAGTATCTCAAAGATTCACCACTCAAGATAAATGCAAAGTCCTCAGAAACAAAATTTATAGTTCCACAGAAACATGATAATTCATACTGTTCACTATGTTCTACCTTAGAATAAGTAGCTTTAAAACAACCCCTCTTTCACTACTGGTGATTTCCAAAATGACTGATATTATTACACCTTTGTTAATAATGCCCTGTCCCTTATCTATGAAATGTTTTTTCTTTTATTCTAACAAATTTCTTTTCTGCATTTGGGACTCACTGTCCTATATGAAGTCTTCCTTAACTCTCACTAATGACATAGGCTTGTGTTTTCTCTTTATTTTATATCTATTACACTTAATGAAGCTGTTCTAAAAAATAAAATATTTAAGATTTAAATATAAGATTTAATGGTTTCATTTCACTTTACTCAAAAGTACCATGACTAATATTATAGGATAGTGCTCTAACTTGGTGCCTATGAAGATACTTTGCCCAAGTCTGTAATCCTGAGTTGCTAGGAGATTCTTTTCTTATAAATAGATTGATATTTTTTACTTGTTCTTTTGAGTTATTCTTGTATTGACCTAAGCAGAATAAACCAATCCCCAAAACCCAAAAGTCAGATGTTCTCTCTGATATGTGGATGTTAACACACAACAAGGGATTGAAGTAAACTAGAAGTTCAGTAGATTAGAAAAGAGGGAGCAGGAATAGTAGAATTAATCTACATTACTTTCCTATGTATGTAGGCTGGTGTTTCCTTCCTCGGTCTTTTTTAGTACTTGACCAATTTTTCTACTGATTCTTTGCAACTCATACTGTAAATTCTTCATTTATAGGTATTACCCAGTTGCTCCTAGATTGGAAGGAACAATTTTATCTCCAATCTTATTTACTTGACCAGATATTTGATTGAGCTCCTGGTACATGCCAGTATGGACAAAAGGCTTCACATGTGATAGCTTTTCTGCAGCTAGGGCCTGAGCTCTGTATTAAGTAGTGATGTAAGTAGCCAGGACAGGAAATGGAGAGGGCAGGAAAGACAGTTGCAAGAGGGAAAGTACAATATTCAATGGCATCTTTATTTGTCAAAAAATATGGGGTTTGGGGACAGGGATTGTGGCTCAGTTGTAAAGCACTTGCCTGGCATGTGGGAAGCACTGGTTTCAATCCTCAGTACCACATAAAAATAAATAAATAAATAAATAAAGTATACAATTTGATTTTTTTAAAAAAAAATTATGGTGATTGATGAGGAGTAATGACAGATGACTAAAAATACAGAGGAAAGAGTTAAATATATGCAGGCAGAATTTATATCATGAAAAATTTCTAGTTAACTTTAAAATACTTGGACCCCATGTTGTATGAAGTGGTTCTTGTTTATATTTGCATTGTAACTAGATGACCTACAAATGTCACCAGCAGGATGTATGTGAGGTGCACAGGCATAAATGGTGATGAATAATTAGAAGGCAACAACACAAAATAAAGATGATGAAGACTTGAATTGAGGGAATATTTCCAGACACATAGAAGATACAAAATATTCAGCCAGTATACAATGAAGTTTTTAAATGAATTAAAATATACAGACTGCTGGCATGTCAAATGTTTTCGTATACATCTTTACAGAGAAATTGTATTGCAAAATTTACCTGATTTGAGTGTCTTTGCTTCTTTCATTGGTACTGATTGATTTGTAGGAGTATTAATTATTTCCTTGAAAGCCTAAATGAGTTTGGAAAAATATATTAAGTAAATACTGATTGTATTTCATGCATTATTTGGCAATATTTCAAGTTGAGTTTTAGTGTATAGAATATTCCACAGTCTCCATGCTTTGGGGGCAGCTCTTACACTATATCCAGGTTCACAAAGCCAATATTGAATGTGATTTACCTCTGCTTCTGAAAATGGTCCTGTAACACATCCTGGTAGGCATACAGGAGGGTACTGCACAGTAAAGACTCCAGGCTTTTCAGACTAGAATTCAGAAGAAATAAGTAGAACTGTAGTTGCTAGCCAGAAAACCCAAAATTCTAAAGACAGAAGTTGTGGAAACAAATTTCTACATTTTAATCACATCAGAATTCTACATTTAATTATATCAATATTTCCTGTGTAAGAAATGTTGTTGGTTTTGGATTTTTGTAGTTTTTTTTAAAAAAAGTTTTTCCTCATTATTTATGCTTTAATATGTATAATTTATATAATCTTTCTATTGTTTTAATGGGTTTTTCTATGTACTTGTTTTTGTATCTCTCATTTTTATTTGCATCATTTCTCATTTTCACTTTTCACCCTCATTTTCCTTCTGTAGATTTTCCCTTCCACCACTTTTTGATTTATTTATTTATTTTGCTTTTTTTTGTCTATTTCTGTATTAATTTTGGAATCACTAATACCTTTCTTTTGCATTTTACATTATTATTTCCCACTTCGCATTGCTTAGATAATTTAGAGACATCATCTTAAACATATTTTTGTTATAAATTTACATGTTTTTTGCTTCCAAGTTTGGTTCTTTGAATGAATGATCCTAGCACTTTTCTCTTGTTGAGTTGGAGCTTTGAAAATGAGACATATCCTCTGCTCAGAACATATCAACAAAAGAAATCTCAGTTAAATGACCCACATTGGATAGCAGAAGGGAAATCAAGCCAAGTGCATGCATTATCCTCAACATACTAATATAAGTAATATGAGAGAGCCACATAATAAGTAACCATCAAAAGTTCCAAATTTCCCAATAACTCAATTCACATACCAAGATTGACAAGCATGCTGAAGAAATAATTTATTGTAAAAATATTTAAGTAAGAAAACTGAGAAATAAATTAATGAAGATAATAGAAATTTTGAAAGAACATTATAGTAATGAGATAAAAGTTTCTTGGAAAACAATTTTTGGAAATGATAAGTTCATTAAATCAAAGAAAAATCTGAGTAGACAGTACCACCAATGTACTATATCAGGAAGAAAAAAAGAATGTTAAGGCTTGAAGACATGGTACATTAGTAAACTTTCAGATACTAGTAAAAATAAGAAACTTGGCAATGTCAAAAGATCAACTTGAAATTACAAGATATCAGAATAGGGAAGTCTGCTTTCTAGCCTACTCTGTGGCAATAAAACCAAAGCAGCTGATATACAGCTTTTCAGTGTGGTGGTTTAAAAGGGATTTCACTGGGATTTAATATCAGGCAACAGAGAAGCTTGGAGAATTGGAAGTTTGGATACAGGAAAATAAAGAAGAAAGCTCACCACTGTTGATAGTAGCTTCTGATCACCTGAGCAGACCCACCACTTGTTTTGGTATAGAGAAATCAGAGATCAAAACATTGCCTGAACTTACTTAAACTAGGAGATTGCAAACCCTGCAGGTTTTTTTACAATTACAATTGGGTGTGAAATAAGTGAGTGCTCTATCCTGACTGGCCATGCAGTGCTCAGGCAGGAATCCTTTAGGGGCCAGCATGCATGCCATGACATCTGCAGAACTCCAGAGATCAGAAACACACACAAACACAGCCACAGTATTTGCAGGTGCCTAGGCAAAGTCTGACCTATGTGAGTGAAATGGGCATGGAGTGACTGTGCCTGCAGTTGGAAGGGTGAAGGGAAGCCTTGCTGTCCAGTGGCTCACATGAACATCTGAGGTGGTCTGGAAGTGGCAGTTGGTGATGGGAATATCCAAAGGAACTATACCTGGGATGGCTGAGTTCCTGGGCAAAAGTGAGTGCAGGAACAGCACCCTTTCCCCACAATTGGATGTCTTGGGAGGCACCTAAGAACCAAACCCACAGAAGCAATTGGATAAAGTCTAGTCCTAGGGGCAGGTCAACCTAGCCACTCCAAATAAGGTAACCCAATTAAAGCTGAGGGCTAAACACAACACAGCACCATAGGGCAGATTTCCCCTTGCAGAATGTGCTGAAGAAGCAGTGCCCAGGGGGTGCATAGATCTTGTATGGAGGGTCAAAACACAAACCCATCGTACATAGTAACCCACCCCACCTTTTAGTGCTGAAAATGCAAACTGAGTCTCATATCAAAAAGATTCAATCTTTGACCATGGCAACTCATAAATCAGAGAGCAACACAATAATGGGAAGGAATTAAAATCCCCCAATTCTTGTTCTCTTTATTAGTACTTTACTTAAGAATAATGGTAATAAAAACTAATGAACACAGATATTGACTATACATTCCAGGCAAGTATTTTAACTACTACTACTTCAGTGTCCCCTCCATCTAAAATAAGATAGAGTTTTTTGAAATACCTATATATTTTCTAACATTTTTCTTTTCCCTACTCTCTCTCTCTCTCTCTCTCTCTCTCTCTCTCTCTCTCTCTCTCACACACACACACACACACACACATACAGAGAGAGAGAGAGAACAAGACAAAGAGAAAGAAAGAAATGTGGCTATCCTGATTATTTCAAGGTCATATATACATACACTATTTGTCTTGTTCTCTCTCATATTCAGCCTTTTTCAATGTAGTTATCTTTTTCAAACATTGTCTTGGGAAGGTTAAGGTTCATTGTACTTTATATTTTGGTTGGATTTTCCATTATTTTAATGTGCTTACTTTACTCCTTTGTTTTTCAATATTATCTTCTCCTACCATTAGCTGAATTCAAACAATCTCCCCCTTTCTTAATACCATGCTTCTTCTAATTATTTCCCTCCCTCAATATAAGTATCACCTGCTACTGTTCTACATTCTCTTTGTTCACTTTGTGGATATTGTACTCTGTTCTAATTTCCCAACCACATTTCCTTCACTTCTAATTTACTGTATATTTACTATTGCTCAGAACTACATGGTTTATATAACTCTGCCTCCACTAATTGCTTTAAATCAAGTACTAATTCATGGTTACTGTTTTTACTACTGCTCCCAATCACTGAACACACCATTCCTGTTTACTAGTGACAGTTAGTGTTGGAAACATCATAGTAGGATCTATGTGTTTACTTCAATACTGTTTGTTATTTCCAATAGTTGTTATTATAGTTTATTTTTTCCCATTCTATGAGGTATTGCAAACCTAGAACAAGATGAAACCCCACAGGTTAGAGATTCTGCTGCATTTAGAAATAAACATTTTATCTATTACTCCAATTCAAAGAAGAGAGGAAACAAAAAGCTCCAAACCACGAATAATGACCCAAGGAGGAAAAACTGGAGAGAAAACTCAGGTCACACCCCTTGGCATTTATTTACTCATACATCAAAAAATAGAGACAGGTCCTAGAATGGATAGATAACTACACACAAATGGACATGCACAAAAAAATGGTATAAGAATCCACTTCAAAGGTGTGCAAGACCAAGAGCCCTGAAAACATGAGAAAGCAGGCAATCAAAGCCCACCCTAAAATCCACAATCCCCCAACTAAGGGAACCCACTTATATTGAGCTTGACAAAAACCCAGAGAGTGATTATAAAAACTGATTATCAAAATGTTCAATGAACTAGAAATCTAAGTAAGAAAGTAAGAGAGTCATTATAGGAGATGAAAGACCATTGTAATAATGAAATAGAAGTACCAAAAAAAGGAGAAATCCTAGAAATAAAATACAATTCACAAATTACAAATTCACTTGAAGGTATTATTAACAAAACAGATGGTGTAGAAAATAGAAGTTTAATTTGAAGTCAGAACTTCAGGCATTAAATACAGGCTATATAATCTTGAATATATAGAAGGTAGTAAAGGGAAAATAATTATACAGCATGACCAGAATATACAAGAAACATTAGGAAAGAATATAAGAACATGGAGATAGAAACTATGGGCATAAAGAATATTTTCAATGAGATATTTACAAAAAATTTATCCCATACCAAGACTGAGATGGACAAACACATATAGGAGGTTTACAGGAACCCAAATAGGCTCAGCCACATGAGAAGCTCTTTGAGACACATCATAATCAAAATGCCTAACCTAACATAAAGGAAAAAAAATACTAAAAGCCACAAGAGACAAACATTAGGTTACATTTAGAGGCAGACCAATAAGATTCACTTCTGTTTTCACTCTGAGGCACTAAAATTATGGAGGGCCTGAAGTGAGTCATTCCAAAGCCTAAAAGAAAACAACTGCCATACAAGGTTACTATACCAGGAAAGCTCAGTTTCAAATTTAAGGTGGAAATAAAAACATTACACAACAAAAATAAACTAAAAGAACTCATGTGTACCAAAACAACACTACAAAGAATACTCAAACATAAACTATATACACAGGAACTAAAGGAACACTTCCCAAAGCCTGCAAACCAAGGAAGTTCAACAGAAGAATAATTCACTAAGTGACAATCATGACAGCATAGAATAAAGAGGGAAAAAGGCAGGAAAACACAAACACATATTCATATTAACAACTCCCCAATTAAAAGCACAGATTATTAGAATGGATCAAAAAACAAATCCACCTATATGTGTTTATAAGAGACACATAAGCAAAGAGGCTGAAGGTAAAAGGAGAGCAAAAAATATATTTCACTCACAAATATAATCTATTTAACAAAGTAGATTCCAAGCAAAAATTAATATGAGACAAAGAATGCCATTATAGCCTGGTGAAGGAAACAATGTAACAGAAAAATATAACCACAGTAAACACTGATGCTCCAAATGTCAATTCACCCCATTATATGGAAAAAATACACCACAATGTTAAATTCCACATAGATCTCAACACAAACATGTAGATTTCTATACATGTTTATAATAGACATGTCACCAAATAAAAAAATCAACAAGGATATCTCCAACCTGACCAACACTATAAATCAAAAAGACTTACCAGACATCTAATAGTGCACCCCCAAACAGCTGAATTTAACACCTTCTCAGCTGTGCATGAAACTTTCTATAAAATAGATCATATTCTATGCCACAAATAAAATTTTAGCAAATATTATTTTAAAATGACAATTCCAATGAATCCTATCAATTCCTAATGGAATGAAGCTACATATAAATATTAAGAACCATATAAACTCATCCCAAATGAACAATGTTCACTTAAATGAATAAGGGATAAAAGAAGAAATGACAACATAAATCAAGAAATTTTTAGAAACAAACAAATAGAGAGACACAACATATCAAAATCTCTGGAGAAGTATGGAAGCATTTCTAAGAGGCAAATTTATAGCACTGGAGCCTATATCAAAATTGGAGGGGCTAGGGTTGTGTCTCAGTGGTAGAGTGCTTGCCTAGTGTGTGGGGCACTGGGTTTGATTCTCAGCACTGCATACAAAAGTATAGGTTAATTGAAAACTAAATATATATTAAGACTATTAAAAATACATTCGCAAATAAACAAAACAAAATCACCAAACCCATAGCCAAACTAATCAAAAGAAAGACTAAAAAGAAGCAAACTGACAAAAATCAGAGGTAAAGGGAAACATCACCACACAGTCTAAATCCAAAGGATATCAGAGACTATTTTGTAAATTTATACTCCAATCAAATAGTAAACCTGGAAAATATGCACAAGTTTCTAAACACATATAACCGCCCATATTGAACCAGATAAAGAAATCCTAAGCAGAACAATATCAAGTAATGAAATTGAATCAGCAATTAAAAGCATTCCAAAAAAGAAAAGCCCTAGATGTGATGGATTCACAGCTGACCTCTATAAGAAGTTTACAGATGAAATAATATCAGTTTTTCTCAAGGTATTCCATGAAATCTTAAGAAAGGGGACAACCCTAATACTTTTTATGAGGCTAGTATATGTAACTTTAAAGCAAAAACCAAAGATGATCAAGAGAAGAAAACTATAGACCAATATCACTGATGAACATAGATGGAAAAATTCTAAATAATATATCAGCAAACCAAATTCAAAAACATATCAAGAACATACTACCACATGATCAACTGAGTTTCATTTCAGGAATGCAAGCCTGGTAAAACTACATGAACCAATAACTGATTCTTTACTTAAGCAGAACAACAAAAAAATCACATGATCATCTCAATAGCCACATAAGAGATCTTCAATAAAATCCAACACCCATAATATAAATGAGGAAGAAGCTGTGGATTGAAGAAACTTACCTCAACATCATAAAAGCCATTATGACAAACCCAAAACCAACATCATAGCAAATGATGTAAAACTAAAAGCACTTCCACTAAATTCAGGAACAAGACAAAGCTGTCCCCTCCCACCACTCCTATTCAATATACTCCTTGAAACATTATCAAAGCAATCAGGCAAGAAAAGGAACTCAAATGGTTATAAATAGGAAAAGAAGAAGTCAAACTATCTCTGTTACTGACAATATGATCCTATGCTCACATTATGATCCTATATCTATAGGTCCAAAATATTCCACCAGAAGAATTCTAGAGCATATATATGAATTTAACAAAGTAGCCTGATACAAGATCAAATGAATAGCTTTCCTATACTCCTATGGGGATTCAATAAAGGAAGAAAATAGAAAAACTATCCCATTTGCAACAACCTCAAATAAAATTTAAAAAACCATACTTTTAAATTAACCTAAAGGAGTGTTATAGCTCTACAATGAAAATTATAGAACACTTAAGAAAAATTAAAGAGGACCTTAGAAGATGAAAAGACATCACATGTTCTTGGATAATCAGCATTAATATTGTCAATATGGTCATATTACCAAAAGCAATATATAGATTTAATACAATCTCCAACAAAACATCAATGACGTTCTTCACAGAATTAGAAGAAAAACAATTCTTGAATTCATTTGTAAGAAGAGTCCCAAAATAGCCAAAGTAATAATAAACAAGAATAGTGAAGCAGGAGGCATCACAATACCAAATATAAAATTATACTACAGAGTTGTAGTAGTAAAAGCAGCATGGTATTGGCACCGTAAGAGGTATGAAGACCAATGGAATAGAAGACACAAAGAAAAACTCACAAACCTATATGGTCTGATATATGGGAAAGATGACAAAAATATATCTTGATGCTGGGAAAATGGGATAGCTGTATGTAGAAAAAATGAAATTAGAACTCTATTATTCACCCTGCACAAAACTCAAATTGAAATGGATCAAAGATGTAGGAATTAGACTAGAAACCTTACAATGGCTGGAAGAAAACATAGGAGCATCACTCCATCATAGAGGTACTGACACCATCTTCATTTACAAGAGCCACAGAGCACAAAAAATGAAACCAAAATCAATAAGTGGCTTCAAATAAAAAGCTTCTGCACTGCTAAGTAAACAAAAGCATGAAGAGAGAACTACAAATGGGATTAAATCTTGGAAATCTGCTCCTCCAATAGGAGAATAACATCCACAATATAGAAATAATTCAAAAATCTTAACTCCAAAAAAAAAATAGCAAAACCAATAAATAGGCAAAAGAACTAAACAGAAACTTCTCTATAGAAAAATATAAAAGGCCAATAAATTATGAATAGATGTTTAATATCTCTAGCAATCAAGGCAATGCAAACTACATTAAGATTTCATCTCACTCCACTCAGAATGGCAATAATCAAGAATCCAAAGAGCTATAAATTCTGGCAAGAATAGGGGGAGAAAGGAACACTTGTACTACAGACTAATAAACCACTCTGAAAAAAAAAGATTGGAGATTCCTCAATAAAACTAGGGATGCATCCCATGATATGGCCCAGCTATCTCATTCCTGGGTATTTTCCCAAAAGATCTATAATCAGTATACTACAGAAACATAGCCACATCAATATTAATAGCAATACAATTCACAATACCTGAAATATGGAATCAACACAGATGCCCATCAATACATGAAGAGGTTAAGACATGGTAAGACACACACACACACACACACACACACACATATGTATGTGTATATATATATATATATATATATATATATATATATATACACACACACACACACACACACACACACACACACTCACACAAAATGAAGTTCTATTCAGCCATTTTAAAGAATGAAATTATAGTATTTATTGAGAAATGGATGGAAATGGAGAATAGAGTACTGAGTAAAATTAGCCAAACTCAAAAACTCAAATGTCAGATGTTGTCTTGCAAAATCAAGAGTAAATTAAAGGAAAGAGATGGGGAGGATAAGATTAAATAAAGGACCAATTAAATGCAAATTCGTAGGCCAGCACAAGGAAATCTAATAGAATAGAGGAAAGAGAATTGGAGAGAGAAGGGAGAATTAAAGGGAAAAGGGGACATTATGAATTGAAATTATTTTCCATACATATATGAGTTTATTGGGATGAACCTAACGACTATGTATAACCATAAAAGTCTAATAAAAAAATGATCAAGGGGCTGGGGTTGTGGCTCAGCAGTAGAGTGCTTGCCTAGCAGGTGCAAGGGCCTCTGTTTGATCCTCAACACTAAATAAAAATAAATACATAAAAAAACAAAGGTATGTGTACAACTAAAAGAAATAAATATTGAAAAAAATGACCAAAGTCAAGTCTCAGATTGTGCTTAAGTACTGCAGACAGAGATGAATAACAGAGAACACTTATTCAATGAACTTATATTATTATTCAGTGAACTTTTCAGAGAAAATTTCTTTCATCATGGAAACATGGTGAACATCAAAACACAGGAGACATTTAGAGTCTAAATAGATATAAACAAAAGAGGAATTCTGCATTTATATTTTACTTAAAATGCCAAAACTAAGAGCAAAGAGAGAAAAAACAAGACACCTATAAATGATAAGGCACCGGTATAAATCTAAAGGCTAGGAGCACCTGCAATGACATATTTTAAGTCCTGAAAGTGAAATATTGCCAGCCTAGATGGCGATATGCCTCAGAGTTATCCTTCAAATTCAAAGATGAAATAAAGACCTTCCAAGACAAAAATAAACTAAAACATCATGTCAATCAAGCCAGTTTTTCACAAGATGCTCAAAGAAAAATTCCACACATGAGATTAAAATCCACAAAGACAGCATAGGAAAGCATACAATAGTTAATCAAATTTAAGTTAGAAGCAAAATCTATATTAGAAATAAAAAAAGAAAGCAGCACTCATCTGTATATTAACACTAATTCTCCAATTATAAGACCTATCCAAAATATAAGAAATGTTGAATTAATAAAAAAATGAATCTACTATTCTGTAGGAGTATGCTTGACTGGAAAATACATTCAGACAATAAAAGTAAAAGGATAGAAAATGAAAACACATGGAAATGGAAGCCAAAAACAAAGAAGAGTACCTATTTCCAGATTTGAAATAAATGACTTTCAGCAGCAATTATCTGGACATCAAAAAGGATGAACAAAGTTAGCAGAGTAACAGTATACAAAGTCATTATACAAAAAAAAAAAAATAAGGTTTTCAATAGCAATAGCAAACCTGATGGGAATGTAATCAGTATAACAACTCATTTAAATAGCTTAATAAATACCTAGGAATAAATCTAACCAAGGAGGTGAAAGACCTCGTCAACAAAAATTTAAAAATATTGAAAAAAAATACTGAAGAAGAAACTAGAAGCTAACAAGTTATCACATATACATAGGAAGACAGAATTCATACTGTAAAAGTGATCACATTACCAAGAATAATCTACAGATTCCATGTAACTTATATAAAAACTTAAATAATAGCTTTGCACAACTGGAAAAAGTATTACTAATACACATGAAAGAAGAAAAGACCCATATTAGCTAAAGTGAATGAGGAATAAAACCAATGATTGAGACACCACAATGCCCAATTTCAAAACGTAATCCAGAGCCATAGTAAGGAAAACAGCATGGTACTGGCATAAAGACAGTCCTATACAAAATGAAATAGAATAAAAGACACAGAGACAAATCTACACAACTACAGTCATCTCATTTATGACAATAGTACCAAAAACATAAACTGAAGAATAGAAAGATTCTTTAGAAAATGATTGTGGGTGAACAAGCAATAAGTATAAAACTAGATCCCTATCTCTAACATTGTACAAGAGACAATTTAAAAGGAATCAAAGACAGATATAAGACCAAAAGCTTTGCAACTAAAAAAGTACAGAAAATTATAACAACATTTTAGGAAATAGGCATAGGCACTGACTTCTTGAATGGCTCAGGAAATAACAGCAACAATAGATGAGTGGGCCTGCATGAAATCAAAAAATCTTCTGCAAGGCTAGTCAAACAACTGCAGTATAAAGAGATGGTCTTCAGATGGGAGAAAGTCTTTGCCAGTTATTCTTCTAACAGAGGACTAATATCCTGAATAAAAAACTCAAAATTCTTAACACCTGACACACAAATTTCCCATTCAACAAGTGGGCAAATAAAAGGAAAAAATAGTTCTTAGAAAAAGAGGTACAAATCTCCAACACCATATGAAAGGTAAATCAAAACAGCATTGAGATTTCATCTTACACCAGTCAGAAAGCAAATAATAAATACTGGGGAGGTTGTGGGGAGAAAAAACACTTATAAATTTTTGGTGGGAACGTAAAGTACTATATCCCCTAGGTAAATCATTATGGAGGTTATTCAAAAAACAAGTAAAACTAGAACTGCTGTATGATTCAACTACACCAGTCCTCAGTATTTGTTGAAACAATTAAAGTCAGCATACTCAAGAGATTCTGTATACACCCATGTTTTTAAGAGACTATTTATAATAGACAAGATATAGGATCAGTCTAGGTGTTTCTCAACAGATAAATAAAGAAAATGTGTGAAGAGTAAAATTTGCTCCCAAGATTTAGGATATCTATTCACCTCATAGATTGTTTCTTTTGCTGAGAAGAAACTTTTTAGTTTTATTGATTTATTTTATTGATTTATTTTTATTGATTCTTAATTTTAATTCTTGCACTACACGAGTTTTTATTAAGGAAGTTGGGGCCTAATCACACATGATAAAGATTAGGGTATGGAGATTCCTTGGAAAACTGGGAATGGATCCATCATTTAACCCAGCTATCCCTCTCCTTGGTGTATACTCAAATGACTTAAAAACAGCAGATTACAGGGACACAGCAACATCAATGTTTATAGCAGCATAACTCAAAATAGCTAAAATGTGAAACCAACCTAGATACCCTTCAGTAGATGAATGAATAAAAAAAAATGTGGCATATATACACAAGGGAATATTACCCAGCAATAAAAGAGGATAAAATCATGGCATTTGCAGGTAAATGGATGATGTTGGAGAGGATAAAGCTAAGTGAAGTTAGCCAATCCAAAAAACAATTCCAAATGTTTTCTCTGATATATGGAGGCTTATTTATAGTTGGGTAGGGAGGGGGAGCATGGGAGGAACCAACAAACTCTAGATAGGGCAGAGGGTGGGAGGGGATGGAAGGAAGCAGCAGTTAGCAAGGATGGTGAAATGTGATGGACATGTATGAAGACATGAATTGGTGTGAATATACTTTGTATACAACCAGAGATATGAAAAATTATGCTGTATATGTATAATAAAAATTGTAATGCATTCTGCTCTCATTTATTTTTTTAAAATCAATTTTTTAAAAAAGTAAAAAAAAAATAGAAAAAGGAAATGTGGTATATATACACACAGGTGTATTTTTTATCCATAAAAAAGTGATATTGTGTCATTCTTAAAAAAATGATGGACCTAGAAAGCATCATGTGAAGAACAATAAGTCAGATGCAAAAGAAAAAGCATGACATTTTCTCTCCTATGGTGAAACTAAAGAAGGAGATATTTTCACTGGGAAAGACAATCAGTATAGAGAGAAAGGAGTTGGGCATAGGAAGGAAGAAATGGTAAGTATTTTGGAGTGAAATTGGCCAAAATGTAATATGCATGTACAAATAAGTCATTTAGGTACTTCATGTGCATCAATTACAAAAAAATACCATCTTAATCATCTTGTCTATAATTCGTTAGTGTTAAATTTTAAAATTCCAAGCTTCAGTGAGAACACAATGAAAATAATTTTGTTTTACTAAGCATATAATATATGCCAAGCACTTATTTTCATGATTTTTCTACATGTTATAATCACAAAATGATTATGCTGATAGTGATCCCACACCACCTCTCTGGTCATTTCAGGATATTAGGAGTAAAATGACCCACTGCACTCCCTATCCAGAATGGCCTCCTCCTAAGCATTCATTGACTGGCTCCTTCCAATCCTTATGAGCTTATATTCACACCCAGAAAGTCCTTCAATGACTCCACTCCCACTTCTATCCACATCGGAACTACAAACTCCTTAAGTTTAAAAGAAATGAGGATTATATTTTCTTCAAGATCTTCATTAAAATCAACTAAGTTTTTCAGAAGAATCTAGTTTCTATCATAATTAATAATATAGAGCTCCTGCTGTCCTTAAATTCACTATTTCTGTTATATTTTTAACTTCTTTCATCTTGACTTTTATTCAATCTGGATATATCTCGCCCTTAAATAATTTCTTCCTATGCATCCCTCATTCTCAGCTTCGTATTCATCGAGCTGTTCTTTTGGCTTATTTTCTTTTTCTTCAATTTTTACTTTTTTTTGCCTTTTTCTTTAATTTCAATAAAACTACACAACGTATACAACAAAATCTCTTGGTCATTGTTTCTTTTGAAAGATTCCCAGCTTTCAGATACCTTAGAATCCCCAAAAGGTGTGTTGGGTCACTCTGTCCTCTAGCTGGTAGATAATTCAAATCGGTATGACTGCAGTGGGAACCCTCCCAAGCAATGGCAGTCCCAGCCTTTCTTTGTTGCCATGACATGTTTGATAAATGATTATCCTATGTGTGGAACACTGTCAAGGACACATTCTTATTTTTTTTAACTATCAAATATATTTCCTGGAATTTTGGTTTAGCCTGGTAGCTCTGGGATACATTCCTTGGGCTTTCCTTAGATAAGGGGGCTCTCCTTCCAGGTACACCCATACAAAAGTGGGGGATTATGCTTTTTTTTCTAATTCTTTCCATCCATAATGGCATTCCTAAGGATTGCTCACTCCCACCAAGTTCCATAAATGTTAATCCTGCATATCTACTCTGCCTGTTGCTATCCTTATGACTTTGTAGCCTTATGTTTACCTCTGGGATGTATGTCATTATTATGTGCATATGGAAGATGATATGTAAGAAGACATGGGAAAAAGAGGTTTAAAAACACCTCACCTTTGAGTCAGTTGCTGAAAAGAAAGGGGTCTTTATACTGATAAATTGTACAAGATTGTCTTCATCTTCATCTTCCTTTTGACACTCAGTACCACTGTTGTCAAACAAGGTTTTATTTTCTCGTGTTCCTGTGTCAGATATTGCTTCTATGACAGTAAAAACAAAGTAAATAGTATATGAAAATGTCTGTCATTTCAAATTAATGAACAGCATAAGAAGAAGCAGTCTTCAAATAGCTTACCATCTTTACTGGACTGTTGAAAATCTTTACATAATTCTTCTTTTTCTCTTGCAATATTCTAGAAAGGAAAAAAAAAGCTTTGGGTGTAGCAAGCACCAAAATTGATAATTACATTGGCAAAAATTGATAATTACATAATATTGGCCATTGCTCCATGATACAACAGTAAGAACACAGGTTTCTGAGTCAGTGGATGTATACTCAAACCCTAATGCTGCCATTTACTAACCTACATCTTCTCATGGGATGAGGACTATGAGAGATGGTAGAGAGAGCTCCTAAATATTACTCCCCTTACCTCCAATTGATTATTACAAAAATACTGAAATCCATTTGACTATTTTCTTAACCCAAATAATCTAGGATAAAAATTGCAGCCATGTGTAGCAGTTTAGAGTACTTTTAAAAAATAACAATTTAAGAAATATAAAGTAATTACATGTAATATTTGGAATGGGTTTTCATGATTTACATTGATATGAACTACCTCTTGGTGGAAAAACATGCTATCTGAATATCTTATGAATAAGAGGGGTTGGAATCACAAACAACCTAAGTTGCTTCAATCCTGTGAGTCAAACAGCTGAAGATAAATGATTATATAAATGGTGCTCCTTCTAAGAAAGAGAAGAATAATGACAAGAATAATATTTGGGGCAATGATTGATGGCTGAAAGTCACACAGTTTCTAAGCCAGGAGATTAAAAAAAAACCGACCATGAAACAAAGATGGCTGAAAGAACAAACACTAAATAAATGTTTTCTAGGACTAAAACATTTTTACTAGGAAAGAAAGGAGAAAGAAACAAAAATAGAAGACATGACTAGTCAATTGACTCTGAGTTTAAGTCAATAAAGAAAAAGAAAGGAATTGAGTGGTTACGATTAAATATAATAAAAATTTTTATTCATACTAATGTTTAAGACTCAATAGTATTATATTATGCTTGTTTTTGTTAATAATTCTATAATAAAGCATTACATTTTATTAGAATATAATAACTGTGACTTAAATGGTTATAAACCACTATCTGAAACCTGTAATATTACTTCTGAAGAAAAAGAAAAATGTGGAACTTGATACTTAATCACACATGGGTTGAGACTCTACAGGAGATATTCTGGTTGCAACTTTCCTATTTATGGCATTTTTCTTAATTGTAAAGAATTACAATTCTTAATTGTAAAGAATTGTTCCTTTTTTGACATTAATTCACGATAACTCACCTGAACTTTTACAACCTAAGCACTAAAGAAGAACATAAATTTAAGCCATATTTGTAGAAATTCAATAGATTTGATTATTAGCTCTACCATGCATATTATATTACTTAGGATAATTCATTATCTATAAATCTATTTTTGGGTCATTTTTATTCATGTCAAAAACATTAAAAATATTCCTTTTATTCTAGTTACTCCGGGAGATATGTTTCCTAACCTCCAATAGTTCATGATGATAGAAGAGATTTGAAATGAATATGTAAATAACTAAGTAAAGATATGTCTCAAAATGTTATATAAGATCTTTGAGTGGATATTTTAATACACTACAAGGCAAAGAAGTTCTAAAACTAAAGTTTTACCACATAGTCATTAAGATGCTGTGCTTCAAGAACTGGTTATTATCTTGCACAAAATATCTATTTTATTTAGATCATGAGTTTAAAAGCACTCAGTGGAGAGATTCAGAAAACATGATGCAATCCCTTTGTAATGCAAGCATTAAGAAACAGATTCTAAATTTCTATATTGCCACATTTCTAATATTATTTTAGTATAAATAAAGAATCAAGAATATAAATAGGGAAAAAGCTCTCCTAAGAAGAATATGATCCTAAAACATACAGTGTCCAAGAGAAATAAGTATACACAATGTACATACACAATATGCTTTATAGCTTCAAATTAATGGCTCCAGGGAAATTCCATGATTACTAGGAAAAGTAATTCAATGCTTAAATCTTTATTTAGGTATAAATATCATAAAATTCCTGTATGATTTAAAAGTCATAGTAAAGTATATTTATTCAAATGAATCTTACAAAATTTTACATTTCTTCTGCAGTTGGAAGGATTTTCCTAATGTAACTTTTCTGTTTGTGTGTTTTCCAGCCCCCAATGCCCTGAAGTATTTAAGTATTTACAAAAATGTATTAATAAAAAGAAATCACCATAATTCTATGAAATAATTTCTTCTGAACAATTTTCAAATAAATGACAGGGAGGTCACTGCAGAACATTAAGAATAGACATGTCCAAAAACAAATTTTGGAACAAGAAAATTAACTTCACAAAAGAGTACTTTACCTTGGTATCAGATTGATTGCCGCCCTCATCCGGCATAGAATGACTAGGGCCAGGTTTATCAGAACATCTTTAGAGTAAAAATAAACAACAACAAAAAATGTATAAGTCCAGTTTTTCAAAAAAACAAACTTTGGTGAATGTTTAATTATATCAAATGATATTTCTTGATGATATAGTAATAACAGTATGACTTCTCTTAAACAAAATTTATTTATTTATTTCTGCCTCCAATTTTTCCTGTCTATGAAATATTCATTGAAGGATCTTTTAGTTTCTTTTCAAAAAGTGACAAACAACAGTTTGGCAGAACCTGAGAATAATTTATCTTTACAAACTGGCCTGTGGTGAAAGCTGAACTGAAAATCAAATTAATGGGCAAAATAATTTTTGTTTCTTGAACAGAAACAGTCTCTAATAACCCAAGATAAAGTAGAAAAATACTTTCCTGTATCTTTTCTATCAAAGAGTAAGCTGGGTTCTTCAACATGGATACTATCTACTAAAAAGAGCCCATTGCTTCCTTTTTTTTTAAAAAAAGAGAGAGTGAGAGAGGAGAGAGAGAGAGAATTTTTAATATTTATTTTTAAGTTCTCAGCGGACACAACATCTTTGTTGGTATGTGGTGCTGAGGATTGAACCTGGGCCTCACGCATGCCAGGCTAGCATGCTACCACTTGAGCCACATCCCCAGCCCCTGCTTCCTTTTATCCACAAACAGCACAGGGAGTTCCCTGAAATATTTGAATTGTTTGAAAGTTGAATGTGCACAAGTCAAAGAATGTAAATATATTTGTTATTGGAAATACTTTTGCCATACAGAGTGAAATATAAA
This sequence comes from Ictidomys tridecemlineatus, assembly GCF_052094955.1. Taxonomy (NCBI): domain Eukaryota; kingdom Metazoa; phylum Chordata; class Mammalia; order Rodentia; family Sciuridae; genus Ictidomys; species Ictidomys tridecemlineatus. The sequence continues at coordinate 118,100,861 of NC_135482.1, forward strand.
ATATAATTCTTTTTCCTATATAGGTCTTGCCTCATTTAGATCCATATAAACTATCAAGCACTTCAAAATTTTCATGGGCACTCAAATGATCAAGAGAAAAGATTGCCAGAAAAGTAGAGTACTCAAAGTCATACCTCTGTTCTCCTAAGTACAGCCTAAATATCTTCCTTCCTATGGGTATACACTCTCAGATCCCTCTTCTTTAGGACTTAGTGGTAGTATCCAACCTTTAAATCTACATCCTTTGAAGATGTAGATACCTGAGAGATGGCTGGGCACAATTGACACAATATTGGAGCTCATTTTCCATGTTCCTAAATGGTGTCTCAGTCACTGGTGTCAGCATAAGCATGTTAACAAGTACCCAACTGAAGCTCTATGATGGCTTTGCCAACCAGTCATTCCTGAGCCCTAACCTTCATGTGCATAGGAAGTCATCAATGAGTTGGGAAAAAAGGTGAAAGGTGGACATCTGCTCTGTGCCATAGATCCATGTAGGTTAGCAACTTCAAGTCCCCTGGTGCTTGATTGTTTCTAAGCCACCCTCACATTCCAAAGTGCTCTGGAGACTCTGCCCAGTGGCTCAAATTATTTAAACCTCTTTCATCAAAAACCTTGAAGTTTGTCAGTTACTCCAATTAAACAAACAAGAAATTGATGACTTATTCAGGATGCTCTTTGACCTCCTACTTAATATGCCTTTTTAGATAGCTCCCAATATCCTGTGTCATTAATCTTTCTTTTGTCTTTATCAAATTGGTCATAAATTTCAATATTCTGATCACTTTTCCAAAATTCTCATTCCTACCCATCACAGTGCCATTGTTTTTCAAATTTGCCCTTCCTCTGTTAGTTCCATTATGATTCTCTACTACTGAATTCACTTCTTAATTCCATTTTTAACTTCTTCACTTAGGTTCCTAAATTTGCTCCCCCATTCAACTAAAGAATGATAATAGGGGCTTAGGATGTGGCTCAAGTGGTAGCGCGCTTGCGTGGCATGCATGAGGCACTTGGGTTGAATCCTCAGCACCAAATAAAAATACATTAAAGAAAAAAATAATGATAATAAGGAAGAGGACTGGTTTAAAATTAGGGAACCTGAGTTCAAAGCTCATTGCTTCCATGTTTTGTATCAGAAAAGTCTTCTTAATATCTTTCAAGTTTCAAGTTCATCATCATAACCACCACTTGGCCAGTATTTTAAAAGCATTTTGAAGGATTATAGAATACTTGGGTTAGTTGCTAGAATGTCTTAAATCTTTAACTTATTTCTGCTTTTTATTGGCTCTATAAGGGAAAAAATGAGTTTTTAGATGAAAAATGTTTTGAAAAATATCAAAATAAACAACAAAAGAGTAGAAAAGAAAGGAAAAAATTCAAGAAAAGATTAAAGGCATAGAAAAAAAGCTAAAAAAAAGTCTTTATAGAACAAACAAATTGAAGAACCATCAAATTAGGAGAATTAACAAAAATCAATTAAAATAACCTCTAAATTGATACTCAAATTAATTTATGTATACTATTCTACACATAGTTATTCTTCACATCTAGTAAAATAATTCCTCTCTTCCTTGCCTAATCTTTCTTATGAAAAACCCATTGTCTTATAACCACAACTATGTAAGATTTTCCCTAAAATTTTTTATGTAAAAAAAGGGTACTGGTTAGCAGAAAAACTGTCTATCAGAAGAAACTCTTGGATAAGCAGGTTTCTCAGTTAAAATATAGTCAGAAATAACACATAAGTACCTATGACTTTCTGAATTGATCTGATACTGCATGGGCTCCCTTTTGTCCAGCAAGGAGGTCCAAAGAACATGGTAGAGGACAATGTGGCTATGGAGTAACTAATCAAGACCTCCAGACAAACCAGGAAGCAGGTCTGATTTTATTGTGCAGATACCATGTATATATACTCAGGTAGTAGCTAGGCAGATTATAGGCAGCCACCAATACAATTTCTTGCTAACTGTTCTTACAGCGACCAATTGAGGAGCAGTCCATGGAGCAAACGCAGGGACTGCAACACACAGCCTCACACCCAGGGCTGTGCCTACAGGGTAAGTGGTTTTCCACTGGCACACCTAGCACCAGGTTTTCCACTCAGACACCCTTAATGTATACCATGTATGCAGTACTCCATGCACTTTTCCTCATATCATACATGTATCTTGAGTGTAGGCTGCATAGAAGCCTAGGCAGTGGGGCAGGAAAATGGCATTGTCAGCCAGACAGGCTGACTGTCAGTCTCAGACCAGCTATTGTTAATGAAAGGATCACGGGCTATTTAGGAAACAACTCTGAATGACAGTTGCTTAATTAGTAAATAATGTGTTATAATAACACAAATACTTTCAAATATATTGTTAGGACTCTATCAAGTGATAAATATCTAATATGTTGTCTAGTCCAGACAAAAGCATTCAGAAATAGTAGTTTTTTTTTAAATTTTTATTCCTGAATATAGTTAACATATAAATTTTTAAAATTTATCTTACCCTGTTAGGGAGTCTTCTGTAGAACTTTCACTCCCTATTAAATAAAGATAAAATGCATATTTAATAAATTGTATAAAATATAAAATGTTAAAAGTATATGACTGATGCTTTGTGATGAAGTATTTCTTTGGGGTCATACATGGAGATGATTCTAGAATAAATATTCATGATACTGATGATAGATAATTGGTGCATTAAGAACTCTTATATCCCCTTCTCTGTATTTATCTAGTGCAAGGACAAAGAATGAGATTCATCATAATTTGATATTAAAATGTAAAATACTATGTCCCATGATCATAATTCTAATGGGAAAGATGTAAAACTGACAGAAATTATCATTAGTTGAATTGGTATGGTAGTATTAAGCTGACAATATCAAACAAATCTCATGAGTTTTCTGGACTAAAAGCAGTTAAGAACAATTATAAGAGAGTATGATTATTTTGTTATGACATGAAATTTATAATGAAATACTCTTTCATAAGGAAGCTAGATGTGTAGGAAGCATCCTTTGGGGCATGGCAAAAATTGGGCAACAGACCAGGGACTGGTATGCTTACAAAGATATTATAGCTTAAAGTTGAGAAGAGCTCAGTAGAAATCAATATACTTACCCTCACTAATGATGTTCTAATGAAGATACTAATCTCTTAGTTCCAGCTACTTTCTTGTGTGTAGTGCAAACAAGGCCTTACCACTAGAAAGATGATACCCTTGAGAGCTCAAACATGATCTGGACTAGACACCATGTCTGGGCTAGACACCATATCATATATTTATCACTTGATATAGTCATAACAACTATATCATTCTCATAGAGAAGTTTAAAAAGAAGCACCAGGGAGTTAGCAGCAAGTTGCCAAGGAGTAATAGCTGATATGAAAAAGTATTTAAATACAATTATTAAGTTACTTGAGCTTACAGAATGTGCCAACTCCTGGTAGGAGAAAAAAAATCATTTTCCACTTCATGTAAGATAAGAAACAAAACAAAAGGCAATATGATTGTCTTCGTATTTACCATGGCAGAAAATCTACTGATAAAGAAGGTTGGGGATAAAGATCAGTGGTACTGTGCTTGCATAGCATGCATAAACCCTGGATTTAATTTTTTTTAAATTACTCCTTCACATCTTCATGAGTCTCTGATAAATGATTTCAAAGATACTGCAGTAGATGAAATGCCAGAAAAATAATTTTTAAAAATGCCAAAAATAATGATTGAATTCAAAAAGAATACAAATAAATAATTGCATAAATTAAGAAATTTACTGCAGGATACAAAAGAGCAATTTAATGAACAGAGATTCTGTATAAATACAGAGAAGGGGATATAAGAGTTCTTAATGCACTAATTATCTATCATCAAGCAAAATATTGAAAATAAAAGCTAAATAGCTCAAATAAAAAATTCAGCTAATGTAACACCCATAGACTAGACCAAGTATAGGTTGATAAAATTTCAAGTTCAGGTAGTAGCAAACCTCAAGAAATAAAAAGGAGAATGAACAGAACATTCAACCCCCTAGGATATTATTAAAGACTAAACTTTATGACTCATAAAGACCAAGCAATGGAGGTACAGGCTATAGGCATCACAAAACTGTTCAGTGAAATAACACCAAAAATTTTTCCAAATTTGGGAAAAGGTATGAAAACCTTGTACCTACAGGAAGCATTTAGAACCCCAAGCGTACTTAACCAGAAAAGAATGACTGTTTTTTCTATAACATAAAATTGACAAATACAAATCAAGAATTAATATTGAAAGCTATGAGAGAGAAGAATCAAAGCACTTATAAAGTAAACCCATCAAATGAGCAGCAGGTTTCTCAACAGAAACATTGAAGGAAATCCCTGAAGAAATAAACAAAGAAAAAAATTTGTAAGTCGATGGAAATGGGAGTCATAATGTTAAGCAGGATATTAGGAATACAAAGCCAAGGATTTCATGTTCTCCCTCATATGTGGATTATGAAAAACAATAATATCCTAAAAAATAGAAAAGATATTACTAGAGAAGGGAAAGGGGAGTTGAGGAGGGGGAGTGAGGGAAAATAAAGTGGGAACTAGGGAGGATGGATAAGATTCAAGTAAGATGTGCATATATGGATGTCAGAGTGAAATCCAATAATTTGTGCAAATAAGCAGTCAATATCTGTAGTTAAAAAGAATATCTCTTTTTAGAACAAATCTAAAATGCTATAATGTTACTAAAGAAACACAACACACCAATTTAAAAATCTTTTTTTATATATAAGAAAAACTATAAATCCATAAAACATCTTATATAAAACATATATTATATTTACAGTCAAAACTACTAATGTAAATCCATAAAACATCTTACATAAAATATATATTTATACAGTTAAAACTATTAATGTAAGTTTTTTCAGATAACACTGTTTCAGATTATAAACTTCCAATAATTAATTTCTTGAATAAGGTATTCAAAAATATTTAAAACAAATTTAAAAAATATGAATGCAATTTACAATTTGACTTTTTCACTACTCCTTTGTTACCAAAACATTTTTTATTCTTACTTACTTAGTAAGGTAGAAACAACAAGAGAGTTCACTGTCAGAATTCTTACCTTCTTTGGTATTTCTCCTCCTCATCTTACGTTTTTCTTCTGTACAGTCAAACATTATTTTCCTGTTGCCATGTATAGAAAAGCAACACAATTAGTATTTTAATACTGAATGAAAAATGTTAAACAAATAGATTAACTTGAGAGAATTTTAGACATCATAAGAGCTAACAACAGAATTTTATCCCATGTATTTCAAATTTGTGAGCTCTGTAAACATCCAATAACCATACAATTATTTGTATGGTTTTATGTTTTCATTTTATTTTGTATTGTTTTTGAGCTGAGGTTTCACCATGGTGGTGCGAAGGCTGGTCTTGAACTCTTGGGCTCAAGTGATCCTCCTGCCCCAGGCTCCCAAGTATCTGCAGTTAAGGTGCATGCCACTGCACTCAAAGGCTTGTAATGAAGAAGAAAAAAGAAAGGTGAAATAATTATGCATTAAGGACAATACTGCTCAATACATTAACTAGAGTAGCTTGACATAAAAAAAATGTCCTGAATTCAGATCCTCTCTCTGTAAACAATAGCTCTTTGATCTTGCACAAATCATTTCTCTTGGACTCAAGTCTCCTTCTAAAAAATAAGACCATACTTCATTAGTTTACCAGGTTGTTATGAAGATTTAAGGAGATAATATTAAAACATGCTAAGAAAAATAGTAATGAAGTAATTAGTTCTTTAATCCTGAATTATTCTGGAAAGCCAATTGTTATCACAGGATTTAATATTCAAATGTTAAGGTTATTGGAAAAATACTATTAGGTTTTTATTTTGGATATTGACTGTATTCTTCTTTAGGCCTCATAATTCAGGGCAAATCAGCATTGGGATAATTTAAAAATCCAATTTATTTATGAATATTTTATATCCTTAAATTACATAATATAATTTTCCCTGTTACGAAACTAAGCAATTGCACCCAGGGCAGAAAATTAACAAATGCCAAAACTGACTTGGCCTGCTACTATTCCTTCTCTATCAAGTCAAATGGAACCAGCAGATCTCTGTGAGAATGATGCTTAGTCTCCATGTTCATCTTCAGCTGACTTGGATGACAAAATCCTATTTTATACACAGATATTGATGTGTCAGTATGGGGCTTAACTGTCAGATATCTCAATTCTCTTAGATCTTAGAATGCTGCTTTTAATGACTTCCCAGTGAGGCAGAACTTGAAAATATTCTGAAGCCTTCAGGAAAATGGGCAAGTAATTTGAGAAATTTTCATCAAAATTGAAGAAAAATCACTAGAGATGCCAATTAAAGTCATCACACTTCCCCTTTGGAAACAGTAATATGAGACCTCCCCCTGTCAAAGAAAAGTGCTTCACAGGACATAATGAGGCTTTTGGGTACTGATCTGTTAGCAAACATGAAAGGAAACTGATCTCTTCCTATGACATTATTTAAAGTATCTGATAGTTTTTAAATGATTCCAACTAATATTTGCAGAAAAGACAAAGAATGACTCACCCTGAAGGTTTTGGCTAACACATGTGCTCTATGTAAGAATTTAAGTGGAGGACATGGTGTGCTTGCTCACTATGTGTGTGACTAAAGCTAGATGGCTCACATGCCAAAGCAGAATGCAGCTGCTTTGAGAATCATAAGTGAGTGTGGCCACACATGCATATGTGAACTTCAAAAACAAGTGTAACTTTCAAACCTACATTGTTCCATGAGGACTTAGAGACAGTGATCTGTCAGGACAACTGGGTAGTAAAAGTTAACCATTGCCACACTGCAAGACCATTTCTAATAGCAACACTGCAGCAATGAAATGACAGAAATGAATAATGATTTTAAAGTCCCTTATTTTCCCTTTCAGCTGTGTAGTAAAAGAGAACTGTCTTCCTTGAACTTAAAGAATTCACAGACCCTGGGGATATTCAAGAAGGAAAGTGAAAGAGCTAGCTCCCAGAGGAAAGTAAGAAGTTTTTTTTACTAAGCTGAGCATTTAAAAATGCAAATACCTAATAAGAAAAATCATAGTTGCCATAGTGGACATTATATTTGGAATGAAGTGGATAAGGCTGGGATCTATAAGGATAAACGTTTTAAAGTTCTAAGATATAGGCTGGAGGTGTATCTCAGTGGGAGAGGTCATGGTTGAGGACCTGGGTTCAATCCCCAACACCACAACACCAGCAGAAAAAGAAAAAGAAAGTCCTGTGAGATATCCTGCACTAATCACTACTGCTAATTAGCCTAGACTTCTGCAGTGTAAATGGCTGGTGAAGGGACTCAGTCACTGTCATTCCTAACATATTTGAACTATGAACACTCAAATGATACATAAGATGATAGTTGTGCTTATTTTCAACCTCCACTTAATGTTGATTAGTACTTTAATTAAAACACTTACATGTTGCAGCCACTAGCAACAGAATAACATAATGCAGTCCCTCCATCCACATCTTCCGCAAAGACATCAATGCCTCCTTCAATAAGAAGCTTGACTATATGTGGTGATTCATACCTCACTGCAAGCATGAGGGCTGTTCTAAAATAATGGAGAAATAATTTTGTTATTAGGTACTTTAAGAGCTAATTTTATGTATCTAATCAATTTAATATCTTGCTTTACATATCTTAACAGACATAAGCATGTTGGGGGATCATCTGTGCAAATCATCTCTCAGTCTAAATAGAAAAAAAAACAAAGAGGAAACTTCTTGTCCCAATAGGGAATTACATGGTAGAAGTTATAAACATAAAATCACTTGATGGACAATAACTGTGATGAGGCTATTTATTTGAAGTACATAAAAGATTTCAAAAGAAGAATGCCCCATTTCTTCCTCAGTCTGATGTAATATAACTCATAGTCAGCTTAAAAGTCAAGCAAACAAAGGCTGTGAGCAGGCTTAAAACAATTGCTATAATAATAATAGTGATAATCAGTCATTATTAATTCAGTTAATAACAATGAAAATAAGCATTTGGTAAGGACTAAAATCAACGTTTATGTTTCATCTTACAACCACCTTTCAAGCATGTTTTGAATGAAAAGAATTTTTTTCATATCAGGAAATATATTTAGTGATAAGTAATGTTTCCAAAGTGTCACACTTTGTAACTAAGAAAGCTGGAAATGCAACACAGTCATTTGTGAATTTAAAGCCTATCTCCTTTCTCATCACTACAAACCTATTTCTTCATTAAAGAAACTGTATATGCCATTAAAGCTGTTTTTCTTCCCTCAGCCCTAGCCAATTAGAATTAAAAGCATCAGGGCTGGGGTTGTAGCTCAATGGTAGAGAACTTGCCTAGCACACGTGAGACACTGAGTTCAATCCTCAGCACCATTGAAAAATAAATACATAAAATAAAGGTATCGTGTCCATCTACAACTAAACAATGTATTTTTAAAAGAAAGAAATCATGCAAATAAAAACTACTCTAAAATTTTATCTCACTCCAGTGAGAATGGTGGCTGTGAAGAAGACAAGCAACAATAAGTGTTGGCAAAAATGTGGGGAAAAATGTACACTCATACATTGATGGTGGGACTGAAAATTGGTGCAGCCAATCTGGAAAGCAGTATGGACACTCCTTAGAAAACTTGGAATGTGACCACATTTGGACCCAGCTATCCTATTCCTCAGTCTATACCCTAAAGACTTAAAATAGCAAACTATAGTGACACAGCCACTTCAATGTTTATAGCAGCGCAATTCACAATTGCTAAACTGTGGAAGCAACTTAGATTCCCTTCAATAGATGAAGAAACTGTCGTACATATATACAATGAAATATTACAATTGAAAAAGAATAAAATTATGGTATTTACAGGTAAATGGATGGAGTTGGAGAATATCATGCTAAAGGAAATAAGCCAATCTCAAAAAAACAGGGACTAAATGTTTTCCCTGATAAGTGGATGCTAATCCATATGGAGGGAGCAGGGGGTGAGTAGAGGAACCTTGGTTTGGGAAAAGGGGAGGAATGAGGGGATAAAGGCAGGAAATACAGTGGAATGAGGTGGATATCATTACATGTACATTTGCACAAATGGTGTGACCCTACTTCATGAACAACCAGAGAAGTGAAAAATTCTGCTCCATTTGTATTTAATGAGTTGAAGAGCTTTCTACTGCTATGCACGACTGATTAGAACTAATAAAAAGTCCTGAAAAAGGGAAGAAAAACATCAAAATATATTAGAAAATGGACATCTAGCAACAGAAATTAATGCTCAATTAGGAATAAGTTAACATCAATATTCTTCAAAAAAAGCAATTTAGAGTCATCCAAAAGGAAAAAAAAAGTCATCAAAGTCTATTTATGCTCAATATAACCTTTTAAAGGAAACGTATAAGAAATAGAAGTTAAAATTACAATAGAGAGGTTAAGAAATACATTATTCAATCAAAAAATGACAAAGTCCATATTTATTTAAAACTTTTGTTGTTTTAGTCAGCTTTTTAACAACTGTGACTAAAGGACAAAACCAGCACAATTGTAGAAGAGAAAACATTTATTCAAGGGCTCATTGGAGTCAGAGGTCTTAGTCCATAGAATCCAGCTCCATATCCAGGGGCTCAAGGTGAGGCTGAATATTATGATCTGAGAGTGTGGCAGAGGGAAGCAGCTCACATCCTGATCATGGTGATCAGGAAGCAGAGGGAGAGAGAGAGATCTGCGCTTGCCAGACGCAAACATATATTCTAAAGCCATGGCCCCAATTCCCACCTCCTCCAGCCACACCCTTTGACACCTCAGACACTTCAGTTACCAGTCAGTTAATCAGTTAATCCCTGTCACGGGATTAATTCATTGATTGGGTTAAGACTCTCACAACCCAATTATTTCTCCTCTGAACCTTCTTGCATTGTCTCACAGGTAAGCTTTTGGGGGATACCTCATATCCAAACCATAACACATGTGAACAAAAAAATCAACTATTTCTACCTAAAACATGGTTTGTGTTCATATTTTTCACTCTACCCCAATATGTATAAATTAATATTCTTCTTCCCATTAATTTAATATTTGGCTTGAATGAGTGTTTTTAAAGAATAAACTACTATACCTTCCTCTCATGTCAACCGCATGTATATTTGCTTTCGCCTTAATTAAAAATTCTGCCATACGGTGTTTGTTTTCCTTTAGGGCAAGTAAAAGTGGGGTGCAGCCATCCTGGAAAACAACAAAAACAATTTATTAACAATTTTGCTTATTTCTCAATTGAACTCAAAATCTTATAACACACCTCACAAACATAAACGTAAACACTATAAAATAAATGAAGAGCAGCCTCTTCCTTCTAGCATCCTGCACTTCCACATGAATGCTCTTTCCCCTTACAATGGGTTATGTGATTGCCACTATCTCCCATCAAAACCAAACACTTCTTGAGGACAGGGTATGTATCTTTTTTCTCTATGACCCCATACCTGAAGCAAAGTAGTAAAAGGGCTTAAGTATCCTATTGAATACATGGGCTAAACTTTTATCTCTAGAGCTGGGTTTATCAATCAATATTCCAAAGAATTTCTAATTTTACAGAAATACCAAGATTCATCAAAAAATTTCATTGATTCACTATTAGAAAAATACCACAGAATTGTGCATTATGCATCCATTAGTAAGGACATCCGTGTACCATTGCTAACACTAATTTGACAACACTTTTTCATAGCAGACATTCACTTATGAAGAATTCAAGTTATAGGGATACAGTTCTAAGAGTTATCCAATAACATGGGAGGTTCCTCCATGCAACACAAATCCTGTTGAATCTCCTCTATATAGTTCAAGATCTTAGACAACAATATAAGGCACTCCCGTTCCACTAGGAAAATACACTCTTGAGTTAAGAGAGAGAGGCTTCTAAAAAGTAGGCCCAAATCTCCATCATGTCGGATTTGGCCCCAACTTCCTTAATAAGACTCCTATACACAATAATTAAAACCAAGAATCAATAAATAAGATGGAATCAAATTAAAAGTTTTCTTCTCAGCAAGAGAAACAGTGAAGTGAACAGAGAACCTACAGAATGGGAACAAATCTTCACCACAAGCATATCAGATACAGCACTAATCTATACGATATATAAAGCACTCAAAAACTTCAACACCAAAAAAAAAAAAGAAAAACAAATAACCCAATCAATAAATGGGCCAAGGAACTAAACAGATACTTCTCAGAAGAGGATATATAATCAATCAACAAATATATAAAAAATATTCAACAACTCTAGCAAGTAGAGAAATGCAAATCAGAACTACTCTAAGATTTCATCTCACTCCAGTCAGAATGACAGCTATCAAGAATACAAACAACAATAAGTGTTGGTGAGCATGTGGGGGAAAAGGCACACTCATATGTTGCTGGAAGGACTGCAAATTGGTGTAGCTAATCTGGAAAGCAGAATGGAGATTCCTTGGAAAACTTGGAATGGAAACACCATTTGACCCAGCTATCCCACTCCTCAGTTTATACCCAAAGGATTTAAAAACAGCATCCTACAGTGATGCAACCACATCAGTGCTTATAGCAGCATAATTCACAATAGCTAAATTGTAGAACCAATTCGGATGCCCTTCAGTAGATGAATGAATAGAGATACTTTGGTATGTATACATAATGGAATAGTACTCACCATTAAAAGAGAAAAAAATCATGGCAATTGCAAAAAATGGATGGAGTTAGAGAATATAATGCTAAGTGAAGTGAGCCAAGCCCCAAAAAACAAAGGCTGAATGTTTTCTTTGATATGAGGATGCTGACTCATAATGGTGATGGTAGGGGGAACATGGAAGGAATGGAGAAACTTTACAAAGGGGAAGGAGGGGATGGGAGGGGGCATGGGTGCAGGAAAGACAGTGGAATGAGTTAGACATCATTACCCTAAGTACATGTAGGAAGACACAAATGGTGTGAAAATACTTTGTGTACAACCAGAGACTTTGAAAAAATGTGCTCTATATGTGTAATATGAAATGAGTTGCATTTCTCTGTCATATACAGCAAATTAGAATATATAAATAATTCAATAAAAAAGAGAGAGGCTTCAAATGAACTTTGAGTCATTTGGTACCTGTGTTTTCTCCTATTATAAGATGAAAGATATTACTCTTACATGTTAGAAAGTTAATACAAAATGTATTCATAATAATCATCCTGGGACCATAATGCACATCCACTTTACCAAATTCTTTTTTATTCTGGTTCCATTTGAATTGCTGCTTAAAGATATTTATAATTTTAGACAAACTAGAATTCAGAAATTTTGTGTATCAATAAAAGTCTTATACTGATCTACATGAACTATTTTTAGCATCATAAAAGACTAAAGAGACAAAGCTGAGGACAAAGATATAATACTGCTTACACAATGTGTATGCTCTCCACCTAACTATGAGTAGCCTAATGAAGCTTATAGAAACTCTAATGGGAATATAATTTATGTCGTACATATAAGTAAAAGGTTTGAAAAGCATAAATTTATAAATTCTAAAATTCCATTTCAAAGAGATTAATATAGTCCATAAGCCATGTTCTTATAAATTAATATAAACTATCATGAAACCATGAAATTGTAAATTAAGTATAAAACAGGAGTTATAAAACTTCTTATAGGGCAAAGTATGGGATTCTGAGTGAATGAATGCTGTAGCTATCCAGCACAATCTGGGGAACACCCATGCCAGGTATGAAGGGGCACCTGAGCAAAGCGTACCACATGGTAACATGGGCTCAAAGGAGACTCCACATGGTTCTTCAAGAGAAGCTTGAACTCCATATTTCCACACAAGTCTCCTGAATTTTAAATGTGGAGTCAATTTATGTACACTTATATTAAGTAAATATATCCATAAGATAAAAAAGTTCCAACATTTGCTACTCTTCTAATCAAGAAAATCCTGCTTATAAACAACATCTGTTGACTTATGTCACTGTCAAAATAAATGTATTTCAAATATTTTGGAAATAAAGGTGGGGATGTTTACCTTGTTTTGAGCTTCAATATCTGCATTATGTAAAAGCAGTTTTGCTGCCACTGATGTGTTGTTAGTACAGGCAGCATGGTGGAGAGGAGTTCCACCATTGGGATCCTGAACATTTACATCGGCACCATTTTCTAGAAGAATAGTTGCACATTCTTCTTCTTGCTGTTGGATGGCCTGTTGGTTTGGTAACAAGAAATAGATTGTCAATTTCAAGAATTCAACACAAACGTTCCATGGGATTTACTAATTAGTTATATTTAAATGATATTAATCAATTTTTCCTCTAAGTATGTAAATATAGTTTATCCTTCACAGAAATACTTTGCTACATCTACCTTAATCAGAGGTGTGTTGTTGTCACTGTCACAGAGGTGAATGTCGCATTTGTTCTTTACTAGAAAATCCACCACTTCTGTCTGGCCATAGGCACATGCGTAATGTAGAGGAGTCCTACAAAAGTAAGATTTGTTAGGAGGTCATAGAGCTTCCATTTAAATCAGACAATTATTCATGCCACTGTAAACATTAGATAGCATATAATTCCTCTCCCTTCAAAACAATTTCTTCAGAAGAAACAACAATCTTTATTAGCTGTTATTACAGCTAATTAATGAAAATTAATGAAAGATTAGCTCATTCTAGCTGCCTGTTCCACTGACTTCTTTCCTCCCCCACCATACCCCCCCCCAGGCTGAGGATTAAACTGAAGGGCACTCAACACTGAGCCATATCCAGAGCCCTTTTAATTTTTCACTTTCTGCCATGGTCTCACTAAGTTGCCCAGGCTCATGTTGAACTTGCAATTTTTCTGCCTCACCTTCCCTCTCAAATCACTGACTTATATTACAAGTATGCACCATTGCTTCTGACACCAGTGAATCTTGATTTTGGTTGTGTATTGTTAATAATTTTTCAGATGTATTTTAAGGACTAAGTATTTCAATTTTTAAAATGTTTATTTACACATAAAAGAAAGGCCCATCACCCATCCATGGTGCCTTACCTTAAGTGAAATGTGATAACACAATTTATCAATGGATGTTCTAGTCATATGAGTGACATTTCAATAAGTTTTAGTTACAAAAAGTACTATAGATAAAGAGGGTTGAATAAGAAAACATCAATAGACCAAATTTAAAGCAAAGTTATTCTTGCTTTTTTTTTTCAAGAAACAAAGCCAACAGAAATGTATGATTCAAAAGAATTAGTATGTTTCACATTGTTCAGTATTTAGATTTGTAGTCCTTAAGTAAATTGAATATATCCAATACTTAATATCAGTATTAATGTGATCTTAACTTTTTAAATGGGCAGTTTACAAACTCTTATCTCCAGAAGTGCTTTTGTTTGAAAAGCCTGAGGAAATTCTTCACTTCAAATTGAGTTCTATTAGTTCAGTTTTAAATCTCCAGTCAGGGAAACATGAAGTTTTTAAGAAAGGAGGATCTCAGAAATAGTAAAATATGTCAAATATTTTGAATAATAGGTATTCAGGATATGAGTGGTGAGTAAATGAAATGAAAAGTATACTTGGGGAGTTCAGTGTGTGGTGTTTTTTTGCTTGTTTGTTTGTCATTCTCTACTGGGAATTGAATCCAGGGGCACTTAAACACTGAGCAGCAGCCACAGTCTTTTTGATTTTTCATTTTGAGACAGTGTCCCCCTAAGTTGCTAAGGGCCTCTCTAAATTGCTGAGACTGGCTTTGAACTTGAGATCCTTCTACCTCAGCCTCACATATTTCTGGGATTACAGATTTACACAAAGGCACCTGGTGGGAAGTTCAGCATTTTTAAACAAAAGTTTTATAAATTAAAGCAATACTTTCAACAATATTTATATTTGCTTTCTTTTACTTTCTTAAGAATGTAACCAAAACAAAACGATAAACCTACAATTGCATTTATGAAATGAATCTGTATGGAATGAAACATACATCTATAGCAAATGTATAGGCACTAATATCTACAAGCACAGATGAAAAGATTATCTTTTCTTCTGAAGAGGCTAAAAGTTGGCTAAAGATAACAATCTACAGAAACAAGATTTATCTCCCTGCTTCTCCCAAAGATTATTTTATTAACAAGTAGTTCTCATTAAAACTTTTACACATATGCATTTTAGAAATAACAGATAAGGAAAAGGAAAAATAGAAGCCAATGTGGAATTTTTCCAAAACTTCCCACATGGAAGTTGAAAAAAAGCAGAACACAGAAAATGTCAAAATACTGCATTACTACAGAGCATATTAACTGCTGTCAATGAAACTAAGGTAGAAACAAACAGAAAGATAAGGAGGAATTGCCAAATATTGGAGATAAAATAAACATTAAACAAAAGAGGAAAAGAAATCTTTACTCATAATTTGAATGCTGAAAATAATGGCTCAGTGTTTAAATTTTACTACATTTTTTTATATATTTGTGCCTAACACAAGACCACAATCTATTTGTGTGTATGTACTATCAAGCTTCGTTTTCACTTGATATTCAAAAAGACATCTTCTCAGGTCAACATACATTTATATCTTTGTTACCTCTAATGGTTACATAATATTTCATGCTAGAAATGCACTGCATTTTCTTACTACAATCAATTCTATGAGTCCTTTTTAACACACTGCTATATTAAGTCATGCATATTTTATAATATCCTAAAGATAGTATAAAGAAATTGATATGTACAGAAATAAACATTATTAAAATGTACAATACTATCATTTATTTTAGAATTCATAAGGAACTCAACCCTTAAGCAGCAACATAAGTACCACTACTCTTCATCCTCACAAGTATTGTAGCTAAAAACTGTATTTCATTTATCATTAAATTCCTTCTCTTACCAGGGACACAAAGTCCTTTTTCCTATATACACAGGTCACTTGTGCATCCGAAAAAAAGTACTTTCCCTAATTTAAATTATAAGGTTCAGGGGCTCTGGAATACAGCTTAATGGCAGAGCACTCGAATAGAAAGTTCAAGGTAATAGGATCAAACCCCAGGAACAAAATTAAAAACTAAAAGAGAAAAAGAACAAAAGGAAGCCTTGTTTTTCAGTTCATTCTTTCTAAGAACTTTGTCCACATAAAATGTGTACAGAAGGATTTGTTTTCTTCTAATATTTTTCTCATTTTGCATTATTTAAAATTAATAATCCATATTGTATCAGGGAATTATTTTTGTGACATAAAAATCCAGCTAGTTTTCTACAATTATTACACATTTCATTGACACATAATTATTTTTCTACGAATATGATATTCATCAGTAGCACATTCTAAACTTTTTCAGATATTTGGGTGTTTCTTGTTTTATTCTGTTCTACTCATTTATCTGCCTTTTGTCTGTTGGCAAACAATATGTGACAGTTGATGGGGAATTTGGTACACAGACAGGCAAGTCTTTACTACAAACACTTTGTTAGTGTCATAATTATCCTAAAAGTTTGTATGTAGAACTCAAAAATGATTAAGGTCTGACATTTTTATTTGGTTATTTGAAACTGTTAACCATAGAAAGAGCTCAGACTTTGGTAATAATAAATATTTCTCTTAAAATACACCACACCAGGGTTCAGGCTCTGGCTATTCCAAGTGTCCTGAGAACAAGCCAGAGAAGGGGCACTAGGGCAGCAGCTTACAATCTGTGCAGCCTGTGCATACCCTGCCTGCAATCATCTTGGCCCTGGTGACTGAGAGCCTGTACCATTGGATGCAGTGAACAGATGTTCTGATCTCTGTGCCTAAATAAACAAAAGAACAAGAATGGATAACTGCAGAAAATGATACCTGAATGGATAACTACAGAAAATGATACCTGGACAGCATAAATCTGCAGATTTGCATTTAAAGCATTTAGTGAATTTTCCTTAGTGTGATCAGCGTGAAGGGGTGACAAGATTGAAAACCCACAATGTGCTTTGGAGAATGTGAATGCTCCCATGCATGACTTCTATTCTACTGTCTCAGAATTCATTAAAGTTAACTTAGCACTTGCAGAAAAAAAAAACAGGGGTTCTCAATAATCAGATTAAGAAAATGGTTGATTGGTCAAGAGACACTGAGAACACATGAACTAGAAAGTAAAGTATACGAGAAGCAAGAAATGCATAAAGAGGAGTAGAAGTGGCAACCCTAAGAAAACTAATGTAAAAAACAACTGCAAAACTGAAATCAGAACAGAGAACAAAGAATCATCTGCCCACATCAAAGACCCTTACAAGGTTGCAGATTAGACAAAATGTAAACATAAGTATACAGCAATAAAGAATAGTAGTGTAATTATATTATGAATGATTTTTTTATATAATGAACTTTCCCACCTGGACTATAATATACTTTTTATTTTTTTCTATTTTTATTGATTCTTCTTAGTGAGACATAATATTAGGGTTAGGGTTAGGATTAGGGTTAGGGCTAGAGCTAGGGCTAAGGTGGCATAGGCCCAGGGTGGGTGAAGACACAGGTCAGCTCCCTCCAGCCTCAGGCAGATGATCCTTCTCTCTAACCCTTCCATGTCTTCCCTGGCTCTTTCCCCTAGGCAGCTAGAACAGAATGCAAGTCCCCGCTAGGGCAGGACCCAGGGACAGAAGTGTGGACCCAGCAAAGCTCCTAGCCCAGACACTGCCCAGCTTTGGGTTGCCCCCAATGTGTCGGCCCCTGCCGCTGCTTCTCAGCCCCCTTAACGAGGTTCTGGCGCCCACTGTGCTCTGTCCCCTTGGTGAGCAGCTCTGCAGTGCTGGCTGGCCAGCCTCCTGAGGGGATATGTCCGCACCAGGGAAACCGGCTAATTTTTTTTTTTTTTTTTTCGTGTAGCTGCTTAACAAGAGGGCCTGGACGTCAGACTGCCCCAAGGTCTACAGGTGCTAAAGAGTCCCTGAGGTTGTTAAAGCCAAGCATCCAGGTAAAACAAGGCCACCTTTCTGCCCTATCCTCCAGGGACTGGCCTGGATGACGCTGGCTTCTTCTCCATCGGCTCTGCCTCCCCCATGAGGTCCCTTGCACCAGGGGCTGCCGGCCTCTTGGACTCTATTACCTGTTCTTCTTATCTATGTCATTGACATGACAGCTCCCTCGAAGAAGGAGACGCGTCACTTCCTCCAAGTCGCCATCCCTGACAGCTTTGTGTAGGCGGCCTATGGGATTGTAGCCCACGACCCTAGCTCGCAGTCCAATGGCGCCCAGGGTCTTCCGAAAAGTGTTCATCCTTCTCCGGGGGCTAGGGTGGAGGTCAGAGGCCACCTACTGTGTGAAGAACAGTTGGAAGAGGTAAGTCCCCCGTAGGGCAGGACCCAGGCACAAAGGGGCAGACCTGCCCAACGGGCAGACCTGGCACAGGCCCTAAACCTGCTCAGGGATCCCCCCCCAACTTGTCAGGAGGCTTACTCCTGCACTCTGCCGCTTCTCAGCCTCTTCGCTGCTGAGGTCCAGACGCGGCTCCGCTCAGGGCGCCAACTCCCGCAAAAACGGTTGTTGCTCACACGTGCATGTGCATGCACGTGCACAGGAGTGCCATGAGATCTGTCTAACCATCAGCGCTAACTGCACTCCTGCGCACGTGCATGTTCATGCACGTGCACGTGCGCAGAGTGCCACGGGATATGTCTAACCGTCAGCGATAACTGCACTCCTGCGCACGTGCATGTGCATGTAGATAACTGGGACCCTGAGTTATCGCGGCGGGACGACGGAGCTCCGGGCGCAGCTCTGGTGCCGGCGGTGGGACCATGGACTGGTGAGTGCGGGCTGCCAGTTGCTTCCAGGCTCTGGGGCCAGGCAGCCTCTTGGGGAGGGGCGGGCGCGGGGCCGGGCCCCCAGCGGCCCGCGGTCCAGTGAAGTTGCGGCAACGCGCCGCTCGCGCTCCAGCTAGGCGGCGGGGCCGACTGTGGGCCGGGCCTCGCCGGGCCGCCCAGCTGCGTCCTCTGGTCTGGTTGCAGCATCAGCCGCGGCTTCCCGCCATAGCGGCCCGGCAGCCCTCCTCTCCCGCGCCCTAGGTCTTCTCCGACCCCCACGATGGTTGGTGAGCGCAAAGGGAGAGCTGTCCGCATTCCTGGCCGCAGGTTGCGCTTGGGCCTTTACTCGTGGCCCAGCCCCCGCGTGCCCACCGGGTAATGACAGTGTTACATTTAGGGTTTAGTTTTGGTTTAGTATTATGCATAGGGTTTGGTTTAGGCCTAGGGTTATCAGAAGGGTTAGGGTTATCGTTAGGGTAATGGATAGGGTTAGCCCTAAGATTACTGCTAGGGTTATGCATAGGATTAGAATAGTTTGGGGGTTAGGGCTAAGTTAAGGGCTAAAGCTAGGTTTATGAATTGGATTAAAGCTAGGTTTTGGGTTAGTTTAGGGCTAGGGTTAAGGCTACTGATAATGTATGAAATATGTTTATGATTACAGCTAGTTATGGGGTTAGAGTTAGTTCTAGGTCTAGTGTTAAGGTTAGGTTTATGGTGATGGTGATGTTTAGAGCCAGGGTGAGTGTCAGTGTCAGAGTCAGGGTGAGTCTTAGTTTTCAGGTTAGGGTTAGACTATAATTAGAGCTAGGGCTAGGGCTAGGTGTACGGTTAGGTTTTGTTTTAGGTTAATGGTTAAGGTTAGTACTATGATTCGGTTTTGTTTTAGGGCTAAGGGTAGGTTTAGGGCTACTTTTAAGATTAGTCTTAGGGTTAGGGCTAGTGTAAGTGTGAGATTTAGGCTTAGGTTAAGTTTTCGGGATAAGAGTAGAGTTATGGCTAGATTTAGTCTTAGCGTTAGGGTTAAATTTAGAGTTAGGTTTAGATCTAGGTTTTGAGATAGGGCAAAGTATAGGGCTAGGGTAGGGCTACGTTTAGGGCTAGGTGTATGGTAATGGTAAAAGATAGGGTTAGAACTATGTATAGGGCTAGTGTGAGAGTTAGAGTTAGTCTTAGGGCTAGGGTTAGGGTTAGGGATAGGGCTAAATTAGGGCTTGGATTAGGGCTAGGGTTAGTGATAGTGTTAGGGTTAGGGCTATGGTTAGTGTTAGGTTTAGGGTTAGGGTTACATTTAGGGTAAGAGATGGGAATATAACTAGTTTTAGGACTAGGGTGAGAATTAGGATTAAGGTTAGTGTTAACGTTAGGGTTAGGGTTATGATTAAGGTGAGGTTCATGGCTAGGATGTGGGCTAAGTTTTGTATCAGGGATAAGGCTAGGATTAGAGCTAGGGCTAATTTCAGGTCCAGGGTATGGTTAGGGATAGTTTTAGGGTTAGACTTATGGCTAGGTCTATTGTAAAGATTGGGTTTCTTGTTAGGGTCAGGTTTAGAGCTATAAGTATTATTTGAGTAAGGGTCAAGGTTACAATTTGGGTTGGGTTAAGGTTTAGGGCTCAAATTAGTCTTACGTTTAGGGATTGGGTAATGACACAGTTAGGTTTAGGGTTCAGGTTCGGTGTAGGTTAATGGACAGGGTTAAGGCTAGTGCTAGGATTAGGGTTCCGCCTTGAGTTAGCATAAGGATTATAGTTATCTCAGGGTAGTGAATAGGGTTAGAGCTAGGGTTAGGGCTTGTGTTATTGTTAGGATTAGGTCTAAGGTTTGGCTTAGGTTTATGGTTAAAGCTAGGGTTATGGTTACGGTTATCTTTAGGGTTAAAGCTATGGTAGGGCTTGGATTAGGGCTAAATTTTGCGATAGGTTAGGGCTATGGCTAATGTAAGAACTAGAGTAATTTTTAGGATTAGTTTTATGGTTAATGCTAGGGCTAGGTGTTGTTGTAGGGTTAGTTTTAGGGTTGGAGTGAAGTTTAGAACTAAGGTTAGTGTTAGTGTCAGGGACAATTTTCGGGTAGGGTAATGGTTAGTGATAAAGCCAGAATTAGGACTAGGGTTAGTTCTAGAGGCAGGGTTAGAGTGTGGGTTAGGTTAAGGGTTTTTGTTATGGTTAGGTCTAGTTTGTCTTTATGTCTAGAGCTATAGTTATGGCTAGATTTAGGATTAGGTTTAGGTCTAGGGCTAGTATTATGCTTAGGTTTAGGTTTAAGGTTATCAGTAGGGTTAGGGTTCAGTTTAGGGTTAGGTTTTGATTTACACCTAAGATTAGTGTTAGGGTCAGAATAATGGTCAGGGATAGGTTTGGGGTTTGGGTTATGGTAAGATCTGGAATGAAGGCTAGGGTTAGGACTATTTGTAGAGTTAGGGTTTTACTTAGGCTAAGGAGTAGTGCTAAGAATATGGTTAGTATTAGGGTGAGGGTTTGGTTTAGGGTAAGTGATAGGGTAAGTGATAGGGTTACAGCTAGGGTTAGGACCAGGGTTAGGGTTAGGTTTAGTGTTGAAGCTCATGTTAGGGCTTGGATTAGGGCTAGTTTTGTATTAGGGTTGGGGCTCGTGTTATGGTTTCAGCTATTGTAAGAACTAGGGTTACGATTAGGGTTAGTTTTAGGGTTAGGTTTATGGCTAGGTCTAGTGTTAGGGTTAGGATTATGATTAGGGTGATGTTTAGAGTTAGATTTAGTTTTTGGATATGAGTCAGGGTCGTGGTTATATTTAGGGTTAAGGTTAGGTTTCAAATTAGGGCTAGGGTTAGGGCTGGTGTAAGGTTAGGGTTTGGTCTAGGGTAAGGGATAGTGTTAGGAGTATGGCTCCATTTTGGTTTACGGCTAGTGCTAGGGTTAGGGCTAATTTTAGGATCAGCATTAGGGTTAGAGCTAGTTTCAGGGTTTGGCTGAGTCATGGGTTAAGGGTTAGTTTCAGTGATAGGTTCGATCTAGAGTTAGTGCTAGGGCTAAGGATAGTGCAAGGGTTACAACTAGGGTTATGGCTTGGGTTAGGGTTATGGTAAGGGATAGGGTTGGAAGTAGGAATAGGTCTTGTGTGAGAATTATAGTTAGTCTTAATTCTAGGGTTAAGGTTAGGAATAGGGCTAAAATAGGGTTAGGTTTAGTGTTAGGGTTAGGGCTGGAGTTAGCGTTATGGTTAGGGTTAGGACTGGAGTTAGCGTTATGGTTAGGGCTAGGGCTAGTGTTAGACTTAGGGTAAGGGTTAGGATTTAATCTGTGGATAGGGCTAGGGGGAGTGCTAGGTTTAGTGTTAGGTCTGGGTTAGGGTTTTGGTTATGGTAGGGTTAGGGTTGGGGTTAGTGCTAGTGTTTTTATTAGGGTTAGCTTTAGAGTAAAGTATTGAATTTGATGTAAGATTAGGTTTAGGGTTAAGTTTAGGTTACTTATGGTTAAATTTAGGTTTAGATATAGGTTTAGTTTTGATTTATGGTAAGGGTTAGGGTTAAATTTATGGCAAGTGTTAGGTTTAGGGTTAGGTCGAGGGTTAGGTTTATGAGTAGAGTTAGGGATAGGGTTAGGTTTAAGGCTAGGGTTATAATTAGGGTTAGGTTTAGGTTTAGGGTAACGTTAGGGTTAGAGCTAGTGTTAGTACTAGGGTTAAGGTTAGGATTAGGGCTAAGTTAAGGTTTATGTTTATGAATAGGGCTAGGGTTATGTTTAGGCTAAGGGTTAGTCTTTGAGCTAGGGTAATGTGTAAGGCGAGGGTTAGGGTCAGGGCTACATTTAGGATTATGGTTATGCTTAAGGTAGGTTTAGGCCTCAGATTAGGGCTAGGGTTAGTGTTAGGTTTAGGCCTAGGGTTAAGGCCATGTGTAATGTATGATCTAGGGTTCTGATTAGAGCTAGTTTTAAGGTTAGGGTTATGGCTATGTCTAGTGTTAGGTTTAGGTTTTGGGCAAGGTTCAGGTTTAGAGCTAGGTTTAGTGTTAGTGTTTGTTTCAAGGTTCAGGTTAGAGTTAGGTTTAAGGTGAAAGCCAGAATTAGGACTAGAGTTAGGTCTAGGGATAGGGTTAGTGTTTACTTTAGGTTAAGAATTATATTAGGGCTAGAGCTCAGTTTTTTTTTGTTGTTTTTTTTTAGGTCTAGGTCTAGAGTTATGGCTATATTTATGATTAGGCTTAGGTATAGGGCTAGTGTTAGGGTTAGGTTTAGGTATAAGTTTACTGGTATGGATAGTTTTAGGGTTTGGTTTGTGGTTAGGGTCAGTTTTAGACTGAGGGTTTGTGTTAGGGAAAGATTTGAGTTAGGGTTAGAGCTAGAACGTCAGCTAGAGTTAGGACTAGTAAGAGTGTTAGGGTTTGAATTAGGCTATGGATTAGGATTAGGACTAAGGTTAGCATTATGGATATGGTTTAGCTTAGAGTAATTGATAGAGTTAGAGCTAGGGTTAGGTTTAGGGTTAGGGCTAGGGCTAGGATTAGTTTTAGGTTTACTTCTAGGGTTAGGGCTCAGATTAGGGCAAATTTTTCTGTTAGGTTTAGGGCTAGGATTAGGGCTATGGCTAATATAATAATTAAGGTTATGATTAGAGTTAGTATTCTGTCTAGATCTTGCGTTAGCCTTATCTTTAGGATTAGTGTGATATTTAGAACTAAGGTTAGTGTTAGAATATAAGTCGGAGTTAGGGTTAATTTTAGGACTAGGACATGAATTAGAGCTAGAAGGCTATGGCTAGGTTTAGGGTTAGGGTTTGGTTTAGGTTAACATTTAGGGTTAGGACTATGGCTGGTTTTTTTTAAGGGATAAGGCTAAGGTTATGGTTAGTTTTAGGATTAGCGATAGTGTTAGGTCTAGTGGTAGGGTGAGGATTAGGCTTAGGGTTAGAGTCAAATCTAGAGTTATGGTTAGATCTAGTGTAGCGTCTAGGGCTAGGTTTAGGGCTAAGGTTAGGGCTTTAGTTAGGTTTATTTTAATGAATAGGGTTAGAACTAGAGATAGGGATGGGGGAAAGTTAGAGTTAGTCTTAGGCCAAGGTTAAGGGTAGAGTTAGGGTTAGGGCTAATTTAGGGCTAGGATTAGTGCTAGGGTTAGTATTAGGGTTAGGCCTATGGTTAGGGCTAGAGATATGATTAGTGTTAGGGTTAGGGTTAGTGATAGGTTAGGGGTAAGAATGGGGTTATACCTAAGTTCAGGTCAAGGGCAAGGGTTAAAATTAGAGATAGGGCTAGAGTTAGGGTTTGGGTTAGGATTAAGGGTATGTATAGGCCTAAGATGAGGACTAGTTTTTGTGTTAGGGTTAAGCTAGGATTAGGGCTGGGGTTAATGTCAGGTCTGGGTTTATGTTTAGTTTTAGGGTTAGGTTAATGCTAGGTCTAGTGTAAGAGTTAGGTTTAGGTTAAGGGTCAAGTTTAAAGCTAGATGTATTTTTAGGGTCAGGGTTCAAGTAGGGTTTGGTTTATGTTACAATTTAGGATTAGGGCTTGAATTATGGTTAGGGATAGGTTTAGGGTCCAGGTTAAGATAATTGATAGGGTTAGGTTTAGTGTTCAGTTCATATTTAGAGTAATGAATAGGATTAGTGTTAGCAATAGTGTTAACGTTTGGCCTAGGGTTAGCATTTGGGTTAGGCTTATCTTTAGGTTAATGGATAGGGTTAGAGCTAAGTTTAGGGCTATGGTTAAGGTTAGAATTAGGAGTAGGGTTAGGGTTGGGCCTAGGGTTAGTGTCACGGTTAGGTTTGGGGTAAGTGTTAGCGTTTGAGCTAGGATTAGGGTAGCATGAGGTTTAGGGTTAGAGTCAGGGCTAATGTTAGGTTTAGGGTTAGGGTTATGTTTAGATTAAGTTCATAGTTTGAGCTAGAATTAGGGTTAGGGCGAGGGTTAGGGTTAGGGTTAGGTCTAGGCTTATGGTTAGGATTTCAATAAGGGGTAGGTTTAGGGCTAGGATAAGGGCTACGTTTGTGTGAGGTTTATGACTAGCATTTGGGCTATGGGTAATATAAGAGCTAGGGATATGGTTATGGCTAGTTTTAGCGTTAGGGTTATGGATAAGTCTAGTGTTCTAGTTTGGTTTTTGGTTAGGATAAGATTTAGAGCTAGGGTTTGTTTTAGGGTAATGGTTATTGTTGGGGTTAGGGTTTGGTTTAAGGTTAGTGCCAGATTTAGGACTAACATTGGGTTAGGTTTAGGATAGGGGAAGCGATGGTGTTATAGCTAGGCTTAGGGCTAGGATGAGGGTTAGAATTATGGTTAGGGCTAGGGTTAGGATTAAGGCTATGTTTAGTGCTAGGATGAGTGTTTGTGTTAGAGCTAGGGCTAGGATTAGGGATAGGGCTAATGTCAGGTCTAGATTTATGGTTAATGTTAGTTTTAAGGTTAGGGTATGACTAGGTCTAGTGTAAGAATTAGGTTTATTTAAGGGTCAGGTGTATTATTAGGGTCAGGTTTCAGGTAGGGATTGGTTTAGGTTAAGGTTTAGGGTTAAGGATTGAATTAGCTTTAGGGTTAGGGTTATGAATAGGGTAATGTATAGGTTTAGGTTTAGGGTTCAGGTTACATTATGAGTTAAGGTTAGCATAAGGTTCAGGTTAGCATATAAGTTAACCTCATCTTTAAGGTTCTAGTGTTAGCGTTAGGGCAATGTTTAGTGCTAGGGTTAGTGTTAGTGGCCGAGTCAGGGTCAGGTTTACTTCTAGGATTAGGGTTAGGACTCAAATGAGGGCTAGGTTTAGGGCTAGGTGTAGCTTTAAGGTTTGGTTTAGGTTAAGGGTTAGGGTTTTGGCTCGGTTTTGTTTTAGGGCTAGGATAGATTTAGGGCTAGCTTTCCAATTAGTATTAGGGTTAAAGATAGTGTTAGGGTGAGGTTTATACTTAATTTTAGTTTTAGATCCAGGGTTAAGCCTTGGTAGAAGGTTAGGGCTAAGTTTGGGACTAGGGATAGGGCTAGCATTTGGATTATGGTTAGGGATAGGTTTAGAACTAGGGATAGAGCTATGGCGAGAGTTAGATTAGTCTTAGGGATAGGGATAGGGTTAGGTTTAGTGTTATGGAAAAATTAGACCTAGGATTAGTGTTAGATTTAGGCCTAGAATTAGGGCTAGGGTTAGGGTTAGCATTAGGGTTAGGGTAAGGTAAGATGTTACAGCTGTGTTTAGTCCTAGGACAAGGGATAAAATTAGGGTTAGGCTAGGGTTAAAATTAAGGTTAGGATTAAGTATAGGCTTAAAACTAGGATTAGAGCTAGGGATTGGGCTAATGTCAGGTCTAGGGTTAAGGTTAGGCTAGGGTTAGGGATAGGGCTATGGCTCAGTTTTGTTTTAGAAATAAGTCTAGGTTTAGGGCTAGTTTTATGATTAGTGATAATGTTAAGGCTAGTGGTAGGGTGAAGTTTAGGCTTAGATTTATTTTTGTGGTTAGATCTAGGTTTAAGGCTATGGCTAGGGTTAGGGCTAAGGTTAGGGCTAATGTTAGGGTTATGGTATTGGATAGGGTTAGAACTAGAAATAGGGCTAGGGCGAGAGTTCGAGATAGTCTTTGGGCTAGGGTTATTGGTAGGTTTAGGGTTAGGGCTGAATTAGGGTTAAGATTAGTGGGTTAGGCCTAGGGTTAGGGTTAGTGTTAGGCCTAGGGTTAGGGTTAGTGTTAGTGTTTGGCCTAGGGTTAGGTTTAGTGTTAGTGTTAGGGTTAGGATTAGATTTAGGGGAAGGGATGAGTTACAGCTAGCTTTAGGGCTATGGCGAGGGTTAGAATTAGTGTTAGGGTTAAGATTAGGGTTTGGTTAGAATTAAAGCTAGGTTTAGGGTTAAACTGAGGGTTTATGTTAGGGCTAGGCTAGAATTATGGCTAGGCCTCTTGTCAGGTCTAGGTTTATAGTTAGTATTAGTTTTAGTGTTTGTTTATGGCTATGTCTAGTATAAGGGTTAGGTTTAGGGTAGGGGACAGGTTTAGAGGTAGGCGTATTATAAGGATCAGGTTCCCAGTAGGGTTTAGTTTAGGTTAAGATTTAGGGTTAAGGCTTGAATTAGCGGTGGGTTAGGGTTAAGGTCAGGGTAATAGATAACATTAGGTTTATGGTTCCGGTTAGGTTTCGAGTGATGGATAGGGTTAGTGTTAGTGAAAGGGTTATCATTAGGCCTAGGTATAGCATTTGGGTTAGGCTTATCTTTAGGGTACTTGATAGGGTTAGAGCTAAGGTTAGGGCTAAGTTTAAGGTTAGGCTTAGGGTTAGGCCTATGGTTAATATTATGGTTATGTTTAGAGTAAGTGTAGGCATTTGAGCTAGGGTTAGGGCTAGGGCGAGGGTTAGGTTTTGAGTCAGGGCTAGGGTTAGGTTTAGGTTTAGTGTTATGTTTACACTAAGGATTAGCGTTTGAACTACTATTAGGGCTAGGGAAAGAGTTAGCATTAGGTTTAGGTCTAAGGTTATGGTTATGGTAATGATTAGGGCTAGGTTTAGGACTAGCATAAGGGCTAGATTATGTCTGATGTTTAGGGCTAACGTTAGGGCTATGGGTAATGTAAGAGGTAGGGATATGGTTATGGCTAGTGTTAGGGACAGGGTTATGGATAAATCTAGTGGTAGGGTTAGGTTTTGGTTTAGGATAAGGTTTACAGCTACAGTTTCTATTAGGTTAAGGGTCATTGTTGGGTTAGGGTTAGTTTTATGGTTAGGGCCACAATTAGAACTAGCATTTGGTCTAGTTGTAGGTTTAGTCTTTACGTTAGGTTAAGGGTTATTGTTAGGGCTAGTGCTGGGTTCTTGTTTAGGGCTAAGTCTATATTTATGACTCTATTTAGGATTAGTTTTGGTCTAGTGCTAGTCTTACTGTTAGGTTTAGGAATAGGTTTACCGGTAAGGGTAGTGTTAGGATTTGGTTTAGGGTTAGGGTCAGGTTTAGATCAAGGGTTAGTATTAGGGTCAGAATAAGGGTCAGGGTTAGGATTAGATTTAAAGCTAGAATTAGGGGTAGGTTTAGGACTAGTAATAGAGTTAGGGTTTGGGGTAAGCTAAGTATTAAGGTTAGGACTAGAGTAGAATTAGGGAGAGAGTTCAGCTTAGGGTAAGGAATAGGGTTAGAGGTACGGTTAGGGTTAGGGTTAGAGTCAGGGCTCGGATTAGGATAGGATTTGTTTCAGCATTGGGTTTATGGCTAATGAAAGAACTATGATTCCAATTAGGGCTAGTTCTAGGGTTAGTGTTAAGGCAATATTTATAGCTAGGGGTACTGTTAGGGTCTGACTCAGGGTCAGGGTTATTTCTATGGTTATGGTAAGGACTCAAATTTGGGCTAAGTTTAGGTATAGGTGTAGGGTTAGTGTTTGGTTTAGGTTAAGGGTTAGGGTTAGAATTATGGCTCAGTTTTGTTTTAAGGCTAGGATAGGGTTAGGGCTAGTTTTCCAATTAGCATTAGGTTTAGGGCTAGTGTTAGAGTTTTGTGCTGAAGGTTAGGATTTACAACCAGGTTTAGTGTTAGGGTGATGGTTAGATTTAGGGTTGGGGCTAGGGATATGGCTAGGTAAGGGAGAGTTTTTGAACTAGGGATAGGGTTAGGGCAAGAGTTAGTTAATCTTATGGCTAGAAATAAGATTAGGTTTAGGATTAGGGTTAATTGAGGGCTAGGATTAGCCCTAGAGTTAGTGTTAGGTTTTGGCCTGGAGTGCTAGGGTTAGGGTTAGTGTTAGGGTTAGGGTAAGGTATGATGTTACAGCTACATTTTGGGCTAGGGCATGGGATAAAATTAGGGCTCAGGTTAAGGTTAGAATTTGAATTAAGGCTAGGATTAGGACTAGCATTAGGGGTAGGGTTTGTGCTAGGGTTAGGGCTAGGATGAGGTCTAGGGTTAATGTCAGTTCTAGGGTTATGGTTAGAAATAGTTTTAGGTTTATGTTTATGGCTGGGTCTGTTGTAAGGGTTCCATTTAGGTTTAGGGTCAGGTTTACTGCTAGTGGTATTATTAGGGTCAGAATCATGGTTACGGTATGGGTTTGGTTAAGGTTTAGGGTTAGGGCTAAATTAGCATTAGGGTTAGGGTAATGGATATGGTTAGGTTTCAGGTTCAGGTTAGGTTTAGTATAATGGACAGGGTTAGGGTAAGGCATAGGGTTAGAGGTAGGCCTAGGGATAGAATTTTTTTAAAGATATGGTTCAGGTAATGGTTAGGATTAGAGCTACAGTTAGAACTAGGGTTATGGTTATTTTAAGGTTATGGTTTGGGTTAGGCCTAGGATTAAAATTTACTTAGGGATATGGTTAGGGTAATGGATAAAATTATGTCTAGGTTTAGCGCTAGTGTTATGGTTAGGAATAGGGCTATGTTTCAGTTTAGGTTTCGGGATAGGACAAGGTTTAGATTTAGGTTTAGGTTTAGGTTACGTGTTAGGGCACAGGATAGGGTTAGGGCTATGATGAAAACTAGGGTTAGAGTTCAGATTAGGGTTAGGATTTGAGTTAGGTTTGAGCTAGTTTAGGACTATGGCTAATGTAAATCTAGGGTTACAATTAGGGCTAGTATTAGGGTTAGCATTAGGACTGGGTATAGTGTTTATATTAGGTTTAGGTTAAGGGGGATGATTAGATATAGGTTTAGTGTTAGGGTTAGAGTCAGGATTAGTGTTACTTTTAGGATTAGGTATAGGACTCGAATTAAGTTGAGGATTATGGCTAGGTGTAGTGTTAGGATTTGTATTAGGGTTAGGTTAATAATTAGGGATAATGCTAATGTCAGGTCTAGGGTTACGTTTAGGTTAGTGTTAGGGTTGGGGCTATGACTCAATTTTGTATTAGAGCTAGGGCTATGGTTAGGGCTAGTTTTGGGATTAGCGACAGATTTAGGGCTAGTAGTAAGGTGAGGTTTTATCTTATATTAATTATTATTGTTAGATCTAGGTTTAGGGCTAGGGCTATGGTTAGGGTTAAAGTTAGGGCTAGTGTTATAGTTATGATAACAGATAGGGTTAGAACTAGAAATAGGGCTAGGGCGAGAGTAAGAGTCAGTCTTAGGGTTAGGGATAAGGGTGGGTTTAACGTTAGGGCTAAATTAGGGCTAGGATTAGTGCTAGGGTTAGGATTAGGGTTGGTGCTAGGGTTAGGTTTAGAGTTAGTGTTAGAGATAGGGTTAGTTTTAGGGAAAGGGATTGGGTTCATAGCTTGGTTTAGGGATAGGGCGAGAGTTAGAATTAGGGTTAGGGGTAGGTTAGGGTTCGGGTTATGATTAAGGCTAGCTTTAGGTCTAGGTTTGACAGTTTGTGTTAGGTCTAGGGCTAGAATTAGGGCTAGGGGCTAATGTCAGGTCTAGGTTTATGGTTAGAGATAGTTATAGGGTTAGGTTATGGCTAGGTCCAATGTAAGTATTACTTTTAGTGTAAGGGTCAGGTTTAGAGCTAGTTGTTTTATTAGGGTCAGGGTCCAGGTAGGGTTTGGTATAGTTTAAGATTTAGAGTTAAGGGTTGAATTTGCGTTAGGGTTAGGGTTAGAGTTATGGTAATGGATAGGGTTAGGTTTTGGGTTCAGGTTAATTTTAGAGTAATGGATAGGGTTAGTGTTAGCAATAGGGTGTTAGGCCTAGGGTTAGCAATTAAGTTAGGCTTTTCTCTAGGTTAATGGATAAGCTTAGAGTTAATGTTAGTGCTAGGGTTAAGGTAAGGATTAGGGCTGGTATTAGGTTTAGGCATAAGGTTAGTGTCAGGGTTATGATTAGAGTAAGTGTTAGGGTATGAGCTAGGATTAGGGCTAGGGCAGTGGTTAGGGTTAGAGTCAGGGCTAGGGTTATGTTTAGGACTACAACTAGGGCTATGTTTAGGGATAGAATAAGGCCAGGTTTGTATGGTGTTTATGGCTAGCATTGGGGCTATCAGTTAGGGTTAGGGTTAGGATTAGAGTAAAGGCCAGAATTAGGACTAGTGTTGGGTCTAGGGATAGGGTTAGTCTTTGGGTTAGGTTAAGGATTATTGTTAGGGCTAGTGCAAGGTTTTGGTTTAGGGCTAGGGATAGTTTATGACTTCATTTGGGATTAGGTTTGGTCTAGTGCTAGTGTTACTCTTAGGTTTAGGTACAGGTTTACTGGTAGGGGTAGGGGTAGGGTCCAGTTTAGAGTTAGTGTGAGGTTTAGTTCTAGGGTTAGTGTTAGAGTCAGAATAAGGGTGAGGGTTTGGGTTAGAGTTACATCTAAAATGAGGGCTAGGTTTAGGACTAGTAATTGAGTTGGGGATTGGGGTAGGCTAAGAATTTGTGGTAGGACTAGGCAACATTAGGCTGTGGGTTTGGCTTAGGGAAAGAGATGGGTTTAGAGGTAGGATTCGGGTTAGGGATAGGTTTAGGACTAGGGTTATGGTTAGGGTTAGTCTTAGGGTTAAACCTAGGGTTAGAGTATGGATTAGCTCTAGGATTTGTGTTAGCTTTAGGGCTATGGCTAATGAAAAAACTTGGTTTCTGATTAGGGTTAGTTCTAGGGTTAGTGTTAGGGCAATTTATATAGCTAGGGTTAGTGTTAGGATCTGAGTCAGGGTCAGGGTTATATCTAAGGTTAGGTTTAGCCCTCAAATTATGACAAGGTTTAGGGCTAAGTTTAGGGTTAGTGTTTGGTTTAGGTTAAGGGTTAGGGTTAGGGTTATGGCTCTGTTTTTTTGTTTTTTTTTTTTTTTTTTTTTTTTTAGGGCTAACGTAGGGTTAGGGCTAGTTTTCCAATTAGCATAGGGTCAGAGCTAGTTTTAGGGTGAGCTTTAGGCTTAAAGTTAGGGTTAGATCCACGTTTAGGACTAGAGCAAAGGTTAGGGCTAAGGTTGGGACTAGGCATAGGGCTAGAGTTTGGATTATGGTAAGAGATAGGTTTAGAATTAGGGCTAGGGCTAGGGTGAGAGTTAGAGGTAGTCTTAGGTCTAGGGATAAGGTTAGGGTTAGGGTTAGGGCTAAATTATGGCTAGGATTTGTGCTAGCGTTAATGTTAGGTTTAGGCCTAGGTTTAGTGCTAAGGTTAGGGTAAGGTATCATGTTACAGCTACGTTTGGGCTAGGTCAAGGGATATCAAATTAGGGATAGGGCTTGGGTTAAGGTTATAGTTAGGATTAAGTCTAGGACTAATGCTAGGATTAGCACTAGGTTTTGTGTTAGGTTTAGGGCTAGGATTAGTGCTAGGGCTAATGTCAGGTCTAGGGTTATGGTTAGGGATAGTTTAAGGGTAGGTTTGTATCCAAATCTATTATAAGTGTTAGGGCTAGTGGTAGTATGAGGATTAGGCTTATATTATTGTTATGGTTAGATATAGGTTTAGGGCTAGGTCGTGCATTAGGATTAAGATTAAGGCTATTTTTAGGGTTACGGTAACAAATAGGGTTAGAACAAGAAATAGAACTAAGCTGCTACTAGAATTATTCTTTGGGCTAGGGTTATGGGTAGGTTTCGGGTTAGGGCTAAATTAGCACTAGGATAAGCACTAGGGTTAGTGTTAGGGTTAGGCCTAGGGCTAAGATTATGGGTACTGTTAGTGTTAGGGTTGGGGTTAGATTTAAAGGAAGGGATGGGGTTATAGCTTGGTTTAGAGCTATTGTTCAGGTTAGAATTTGATTTAGGGCTAGGGTTAGGGTTTGGGTTAGGATTAAGGCTACGTTTAGTGCCAGGAATAGGGTATGTGTTAGGGCTAGAGCTAAGATTAGGGCTAGGGCTAATGTCATGTCTAGGGTTATGTTTAGGGATAGTTTTTGGATTAGGTTATGGCTAGGTCTAGTGTAAGGATTACGTTTAGGGAGAGGGTCAGATTTAGACCTAGGTGTATTATTAGGGTCAGTGTCTGATAGGGTTTGGTTTACTTTAAAGTTTAGAGTTATGTGTTGAATTAGCGTTAGGGTAAGGGTTAGAGTTAGGGTAATGGATAGGATTAGGTTTAGGGTTTAGGTTAATTTTAGAGTAAAGGATAGGGTTAGTGTTAGCAATGGGGTTAGCATTAGGTCTACGGTTAGCATTTGAGTTAGGCTTATCTGTAGGTTAATGAATAAGCTTAGAGCTAAGGTTAGTGCTAGGGTTAAGGTTAGGATTAGGGCTGGGGTTAGGTTTAGGCTTAGGGTTAGTGTCTGGGTTAGGTTTAATGTAAGTGTTAGGGTATGATCTAGGTTTAGGGCTAGGGCGATGTATAGGTTTAGAGTCAGGAATAGGGTTAGGGTTAGGGTTATTGATATGATTAGGGAAAGGGTTAGAGTTTGAACTAGGTTTAGGACTAGGACAAGGGTTAGGGTTAGGGTTAGGACTAGGGTTTTATTAGGGTTACAATTATGGCTAGGTTTATGGCTAGGATAAAGGCTAGTTTTGTGTGATGTTTATGGCTAGCGTTAGGGCTATGGGTAATGTAAGAGCTCAGATTATGGTTATGGCTAGTTTCAGGGTTAGTATTATGGATTAGTCTAGTAGTAGGGTTAGGTTTTGGTTTAGGATAAGGTTTACAGTTACAGTTTCTATTAGGTTAAGGGTCATTGCTGGGTTAGGGTTAGTTTTATGGTTAGGGCCACAATTAGAACTAGCATTTGGTCTAGTTGTAGGTTTAGTCTTTACATTAGGTTAAGGGTTATTGTTAGGGCTAGTGCTAGGTTCTTGTTTAGGGCTAAGTCTATATTTATGACTCTATTTAGGATTGAGTTTGGTCTATTGCTAGTCTTACTGTTAGGTTTAGGTATAGGATTTTAATCAGGGCTAGTTCTGTCTTTAGCATTAGTTCAATGTTTACAGCTAGGGTTACTGGTAGGGTCTGAGTCAGTGATAGGGTTATTTCTACAGTTAGGTTTAGGACTCAAATTAGGGCTATGTTTAGGGCTAGGTGTAGTGTTAGGGTTTGGTTTACCTTAAGAGTTAGGGCAAGTGTTCTGACTCAGTTTTGTTTTAGAGCTAGGGTAGTTTTAGGGCTAGTTTTCCAAATAGCATTAAGATTAGGCCTAGTGTAAAAGTGAGCTTTAGGGTTAGAACCAGGTTTAGGGCTAGGGTGAAGGTTAGGGCTAGGATTGGGGTTAGAGATTGGGATAGGGTTTGGATTATGGTAAGGTATAGGTTTAGAACTAGGGATAGTGCTAGGGAGCTAGAGTTAGTCTTAATGCTACGGATAGTGTTAGGTTTAGGGTTAGGGCTTAATTAGGGCTAGGATTAGCGCTATGGTTAGTGGTAGGTTTAGGCCTAGGTTTAGGGATAGGGTTAGGTTTAGCATTAGAGTTAGGGTAAGGTATGATATTACAGCTACATTTAAGGCTAGGGCAAGTCATAAAATTAGAGTTATGGCTCATGTTATTTTTAGAGTTAGGATTAAAGCTAGGCTTAGAGGTAGGATTAGGGCTACGAGTTTGTTTGGGTTAGGACTAGGATTAGGGATAGGACTAATGTCAGGTCTAGCATTATGTTTAGGGATAGTTTTAGGGTAAGGATTATGGCCAGTTCTATTGTAAGTGTTATGTGGAGGTTTAGGGTCTGGTTTACAGCTAGGGCTATTATTAGGGTCAAAGTCAAGGTTAGGGTATGGGTTAGGTTGAGGTTTAGGCTTATGGCTCAAATTAGCATCAGGGTTAGTGTTAGGGTTAGAACAATGTATATGATTAGGTTTAGGGTTAACATTAGATTTAGAGTAATGGACAGATTTAGGGTTATGGCTAGGGTTAGGTTTAGGACTAGGGATAGAATTCAGTTAGGGTAATCGTTAGGGTAATAGATTGTATTAGATCTACAGTTAAGGCTAGAGTTATGGTTAGGTTAAGGCTATGGTTATGGTTAGGCCTAGGGTTAGAATTCGGTTAGCGTTATGGTTAGGGTAATGGATAAGATTAGAGGTAGGGATAGGGCTAGGATTATGGTTAGGATTAGGGCGATGGTTTGTGTTAGATTTTGGGATAGGACAAGGATTAGGTTTATGGTTAGGTTTTGCTCAAGTGTTAGGGGTAGAGTTAGGGTTAGGGCTAGGGTTAAATCTAGGGTTAGGGCTCTGATTAGTGCTAGGTTTTAGGTTAGGTAAGGGCTATGTAGGACTACGGCTAATGTTAGAACTAGGGTTATGATTAGGGCTAGTGTTAAGTTTAGCATTATGTCTGTCTAGTGTTTCCATTAGGTTTTGGTTTAGGGTGATAATTAGAGATAGAGTTAGTGTTACCATCAGAGTCAGGATCAGTGTTACTGATATGAGTTAAGGATAGACTCGATTAGGGCTAGTGTTAAGGCTAGGTGTAGGGTTAGAGTTTGTGTAAGGGTTAGGGTAAGAATTTGGCATAGGGCTAATGGCATGTCTAGGATTATGGTTTGCTTAGGGTTAGGGCTTGGATTTTTGGTCAGTTTTGTTTTACAGCTACAGCTAGGATTAGCTACTTTTAGGATTAGTGATAGTGTTAAGGCTAGTCGTATGGTGAGGTTTAGGCTTAGATTTATTGTTATGGTTATATCTAGGTTTAGGGATATGGCTAGGTTTAGGTCTAAGGTTAGGGCTAGTGTAAGGTTATGGTAACGGATGGAGTTAGAAATAGAAAGAGGGCTAGGGCAAGAGTTAGAGTTAGTCTTGGGGCTAGGGTGAGAGTTACGTTTAGGTCTAGGGCTAAATTAGGTCTAGATTTAGGGCTAGGGTGAGTGTTAGGGTTAGGCCTAGAGTTAGGGCTAGGGTTAGGGTTAGTGTTAGATTTAGGGTTAGAGTAAGGGTTAGGGTAAGGGATGGGGTTATAGCTAGGTTTAGGGCTAGGGCAAGGGTTAGAATTAGTGTTTGGGCTAGGGTTAGTATTAAGGCTATGTTTAGGGCTAGGATCAGGATTTGTGTTAGGGCTAGGGCTAGAATTAGGACTATCACTAATGTCAGGTCTAGATTTATTATTGTTAGTGTTAGTTTTAGAATTAGGATATGGCTAGGTCTAGTATAAGGGTTAGGTTTAGGATAAGGGTCAGGTTTAAAGCTAGGTGTATTATTAGGGTCAGGGTCCAGGTAGAGTTTGGTTTAGGTTAAGGTTTAGGTTTAAGAATTTAATTAGCATTAGGATTAGTGTTAGAGTTAGGGAAATGGATAGGGTTAGGTTTAGGGTTCAGGTTAGATTTAGAGTAATGGATATTGTTAGTGTTAGTGATAGAGTTAGTGTTGGGCCTAGGGTTAGCATTTGAGTTAGGGTTAACTTTAGGTTAATGGATAAGGTTTAAAATTATGTAAGGGCTAGGGATAAGGTTAAGATTAGGGCTAGGTTTAGGGTTAGGCCTAGGGTTAGTATTAGAAATAGTTTCAGGGTTATGTTTAGGGTACAGGTTAGAGCTTGAGCTATGATTAGGGCTAGGGCAAGGGTAGGGTTAGGTTTAGGTCTAGGGTTATGGTTATGGTTACAATTAGGGCTAGGTTTAGGGCTAGAATAAGGCCTAGGTTTTGTGTGATGTTTAGAGCTAGTGTTAGGGCTATGGGAAATGTAAGAGCTACAGAAAATTTTATGGAAAGTTTTAGGGTCAGGGTTATGGAGAAGTCTATTGTTAGCATTAGGATTTTGGTTAGGATAAGATTTGGAGCTAGGGTTTGTGTTAGGTTAAGGGTCATTGTTCAGGAAATGTAAGAGCTACAGAAAATTTTATGGAAAGTTTTAGGGTCAGGGTTATGGAGAAGTCTATTGTTAGCATTAGGATTTTGGTTAGGATAAGATTTGGAGCTAGGGTTTGTGTTAGGTTAAGGGTCATTGTTCAGGATAAGTTTAGTTTTAGGGTGACTGCCAGAATTAGGACTGGCATTTGGTTTAGGGATAAGATGGGTCTTTATGTTAGGTTTATGGTTATTTTTAGGGATAGTGCTAGGTTTTTGTTTAAGGTTAGGGCTAGATTTATGACTATATTTAGGATTAGGTTTGGTCTAGTCCTAGTGTTACTGTTAGGTTTAGGTATAGGTTAACTGGTAGGGGTAGTGTTAGGGTTCAGTTTAGTGTTAGTGTCAGGTTAAGACAGGGTTAGTGTTAGGGTCAGAATAAGGGTCAAGTTTATGGTTAGGATTAGAGGTAGAATGAGGGCTAGGATAGGACTAGTAAGAAATTTAGGGTGTGGGGTAGGCTAAGAATTAAGATTAGGACTAGGGTAGCATTAGGGTGAGGGTTTGACTTAGGGAAAGTGATAGGGTTTGAGATAGGGTTACGGTTAGGTTTAGATTTAGGGCTAGGGTTAGGCTTAAGGTTAGGGTTAATGTTAGGGCAAGGGTTAGGGTTAGGGTGAGGTTTAGGGTTAGTGTTAGGGTTAAGGATAGGGTAAGCATTAGGGTTAGTGTTAGGGTTAGGGTTAGTGTTAGGCATAAAGTTAGTTTTAGGTTTACAGTTAGGTTTAGGGTTAGGAGTATGGTAAGGTTTAGGCTTTGTGTTAGGGTTAGGGTTTGTGTTGGGTTTAGGGTTAGGGTTAGGGTTAGGATAGGGTTCTGGTTAGCATTATATTTAGGGTTAGGGTTAGTGTTAGGGTTAGTATTAGGGTTAGGGTTAAGTTTAGGGTTACTTTAAGGTTAGGAGTAGGGTTTGTGTTAGGGGTAGAATTAGGTTTAGGGTAAGGGTTAGGGTTAGGGCTTGGGTTAATATTAGGGTTAGAATTAGGGTTAGGTTTAATATTAGGGATAATGTTAATGTTAGGGATAGGATTAAGGTCAGTTATATGGTTAAGGGTAGGGTTAGGTTTCATGTTAGGGCTAGTGTTATGGTTGAGGTTAGGGTTAGGGTTAGGGTAAGGTTTAGGGTTAGGGTTAGGATTAGGGTTAGTTTTAGTTTTAGATTTAGTGTTAGGTTTACTGTTAAGGTTAGATTTAGAATTTGGTTTAGTGTTGGGTTTAGGGCTATGTTTACAGTTAGGGTGAGACTTAAGGTTAGGGTTAGTGTTAGGGTTAAAGTTAGGGATAGTGTTAGGGTTAGGATTAGGCTTAGGGTTAATTATAGGGTTAGGTTTAAGGTTAGGTTTAGTGTTAGCGATAGAGTTAGGGACAGAGTTAGGGTTAAAGTCACAGTTAGAGTCACTATTATGTTTAGGGTAAGTGTTAGGTTTAGGGTTAGTGTTAAGATTAGGGTTAGTGTTAGTGTTGGGATAGTGTTAGGGCTAGTGTTAAGGTAGGGTTAGGGTTAGGGATAGGGTTAGTGTTAGTCTTAGGGTTAAGATTAAAATTTTTGTTAGGTTTAGGGTTAGGGTTATGGTTAGTGTTAGGGTTAGGTTTAGGGTTAGAGTTAGGGTCAGTGTTAGGGTTTGGGTTAGGATTCAGTTTACGGTTAGGTTTAGTGTTAGGGTTTCACTTAGGATTAGGATTAGGTTTTGTGTTAGGGTATTGGGCTAGTGTTATGTTTAGTGTTAGGGTCAGGGTGAGTGTTAGATTTAGGTTTAGGGTTATATTTTAGAGTTTGAGTGAGGTTTAGGGTTAGGATTAGGTTTAGTTTTAGGATTAGGGTTAGGGTTAGTGTTAGTGTTAGGCTTAGAGTTAGGTTTAGGTTCATGGTTAGTATTGGTGATAAATTTATGGTTAGGGATAGGGTTAGTGTTAGAATTAAGGTTACTGTTTGGGTTAGTGTTAGGTTTATGGTTAGGGTTTGTTTAGGGTTAATGTTAAGCTTAGGGTTACTATTAGGATTAGGGTTAGGGTTAGGTTTAGGGTTAGGGTTAGTATTAGGGTTAAGGTTGAGGTTAGAGTTAGAATTAACATTAGGTTAGCATTAGGGTTTGGGTTAGGTTAGTGTTATGGTTATTTTTAGTGTTAGGGTTGTGTTAGTGTTAAAGTAAGGGTTAGTGTTAGGGTTAGGGTAAATGTTAGGGTTAGGGTTATGGTTAGTGTTAGGGTTAGGATTAGTTTAGTGTTACAGTTAGGGTTAGGGTTAGTGTTAGGTTAATGATTATGGTTAGGGTTAGTGTTACTTATAGAGTTATGGTTCGGGTTAGGGTTAATGTTAGGTTTAGGGTTAGAGTTAGTTTTAGGGTTAGACGGAGAAATGAATTAGAGTTAATATTAGAGTTAGAGTTAGGGTTAGTTTTAGGGATAGGTTTACTGTTAGGGTTAGTGTTAGTGTTGAAATTAGGGTGGTGTTTAAGGTTAGTGTTATGGTTAGCTTTAGACATAGGGTTAGGGTTAGGATTAGGGTTAGGGTTAGGGTTAACTTTAGAAATAGGATTAGGGTTAGGGTTACTGTTCATGTTAGGGTTAGGCATAAGAATAGTGTTTGGTTTAGGTTTAGCAATAGAGTTAGCATTCGGTTTACGGTTAGGGTTTAAACTATGGTTAGGGTTATGGTTAGTGTTAGGGTATGTGTTATGCTTAGTGTTTTGGTTAGGTTAGGGTTAGTGTTAGAGTTAGGGTTAGGGTTAGTGTTAGTGTTTGGGTTAGGTTTATAGTTAGGTTTAGATTTAGTGTTAGGGATAGGGTTATGGTTAGTTTTAGGTTTAGGGTTAGGATTAGGTGAGCGAGAGGTTTAGGATTAGGGTAAGGATTAGGGTTTGTGTTAGGTTTAGGGTTAGGGTTAGGTTTAGTTACATGGTTAGGTTTAGGGTTAGGTTAGGGATTGTGTTTTGGATAGGGTTAGGGTTAGGATTAGAGTTATGGTTAGGATTAGGGATATGGTTTGGTTTAGAGTTAGGATTAGTGATCAGGTTAGTGTTAGGGTTAGGGTAATGTTTAGGTTAGGGTTAGTGTTATTGTTAGGATTAGGGTTAATTTTATTGTTAGAATTAGGGTTAGGGTTAGAGTTATTGTTAGGGTTATGATTTGGCTTAGAATTAGGCTTAGTGTTAGGGTTAGTGTTAGAGTTAGTGTTAGGTTTATTATTTGGGTAATGATTAGTGTTACAGTTAGGATTAGGGTTATGGTAAGGGTCAGGATTAGTGTTAGGTTTAGGGTTAGGGTTAGGATTAGGGTTATGGTTAGTGTTAGGTTTAGTGTTAGTGTTTTTGATAGGGTTAGGGTTTAAGTTAAGATTCAGATTAGGGCTAGCGTTAGATTTACATTTAGGTTTAGGGTTAGGTTTAAGGTTAGTGTTAGGGTTACAATTAGGATTAGGGTTATGGTGAGGGTCAGGATTAATGTTTAGTTTAGGCTTAGGGTAAGGGTTAGGGTTAGGGTTAGTGTTAGGTTTAGTGTTAGTGTTTTTGATGGGGTTAGGGTTTAAGTTAGGATTCAGATTAGTGTAAGCGTTAGATTTACATTTAGGTTTAGGGTTAGGATTAGGTTTAGTGTTAGGGTTAGTTTTAGGGATAGGGTTAGGTTTTGTGTTAGGGTTAGCTTTAGGGTTAGCGTTATGGTTAGTGTTAGTGTTAATATTAGGGTTAGTGTTTAAATTAGGTTCGGGTTAGGGTCGATGTTAGTGTTACGGTTAGGGTTAGGGTTAGGGTTAGTGTTAGGTTAAGGATTACGGTTAGGGTTAGTGTTACTTATAAAGTTATGGTTCGGGTTAGGGCTAATGTTAGGTTTAGGGTTAAAGTTAGTGTTAGGGTTAGAGGGAGAAATGAATTACAGTACATGGGGTAGGGAGAGAAGATGGGAGGGGAGGGGAGGGAAGGGGAGGGGACGGGGGATAGTAGAGGATAGGAAAGGCAGCAGAATACAACAGACACTAGTATGGCAGTAGGTAAAAAAGTGGATGTGTAACCGATGTGAATCTGCAATATTTATATAGGGTAAAAATGGGAGTTCATAATCCGCTTGAATCAAATGTATGATATATGATATGTCAAGAACTTTGTAATGTTTTGAACAACTAATAATAAAAAATTTAAAAAAAAAACATTAAAAAAAATAAAAGACACATAAAACTGAGTCTGAGTGGGAAAATAAAATCTCATTTAAAAAAAGAATTTGGGTTAGGGTTAAGGTTTGTGTTAGGGTTAGCGTTGGGGTTAGCATTACGGTTAGGGTTAGGGTTAGAGTTAGTGTTAGGGTTAGGCTATGTTTAGGGTTGATGTTAGTGTTACTGTTAGGGTTAGTGTTAGGTTAAGGATTAGGGTTAGGGTTTGTATTGCATTAAATATTAGGGTTATGGTTAGTGTTATGTATAGAGTTATTGTTGGGGTTAGGGTTAATATTAGGTTTAGTGTTAAAGTTAGTGTTAGGGTTAGTGTTAGGGTGAAGGTTAGGTTTAAGTGAGGGTTTATGTTATGGATATGGTTAGGGTGTGGGTTAATGATAGGGTTATGGGTAAGGTTAGGGTTAGGGTGTGTTATGGGTAGGGTTACGGTTAGTGTTAGGGTTAGGTGTAGGTTCATGGTTAGAATTAGTCTTAGTGTTACGGTTAAGCTTAAGGTTACGGTTAGGATTAGTGTCTGGATTAGGGTTAGAGTTAGGTTTAGTGTATGTGTTAGGGTTAGGGTTAGGTTTATGGTGAGGTTTAGTGTAACTGTTGGTTTAAGTGTTATAATTAGGTTTAGTGTTATAGTAAGGGTTAGGGTTAGGGTTAGGTTTAGGGTTTGTGATAGGGTAGTGTTAGGGGTAAGATTAGGTTTAGGGTTAGGGTTACTGTTAGGATTAGGTTTAGCATTAGGGTTGTGGTTTGGATTAGTGTTAGTGTTAGGGTTAAAGTTAGGGTTAGTGTTGGTGTTTGGGTTAGGGATATAGTTAGGTTTAGGTTTAGTGTAAGGTTTAGGGTTAGTATTAGGTAAGTGTTAGGATTAGGTAAGGGTTAGGGTTAGGGTAAGTGTTAGGGTTAGGGACAGGGTAAGGGTTAGGGTTAGGTTAGAGTTTGTGTTAGGTTTAGGGTTAGGGTTAGGGTTAGGGATAGGGTTAGTGTTACTGTTAGTGTTAGGGTTAGGATTAGTGTTATGGTTAGGGTAAGGGTTTGTGTTAGGGTTAGGATTACATTTAGGTTTAGGGTTAGGTTAACGGTTAGCATTAGCATTAGGGTTAAGGTTAGGGTTAGTGTTAGGGTTAAGGTTAGGGATAGGATTAGTGTTAAAGTTAGGGTTAGGGTTACAGCTGGTATTAGTGTTAAAATTATAGTTAGGGTTATTTTTAGGGTTAGGGTTAGGGTTAGAGTTAGTGTTATGGTTAGTATTAGGTTTAGGTTTAGGTTTAGTGTTATGGTAAGCATTAGGATTAGAGTTAGGGTTAGGGTTAGCCTTAGGGTTAGGGTTAGAGGGTTAAATTTAGGTTTAGTGTTATGATTAGGGTTAGGTTTAATGTTAGAAGTAGTGTTAGGGTTAGGATTACAGTTATGGTTAGTGTCAATGTTCGGGTTAGGGTTAGGGTTAGTGTTAGTGTTAGTGTTCGAGTTAAGGTTAGGGTTAGGGTAAGGTTTAGGGTTAGCATTATTGTTACTGTTAGGATTAGGGTTAGTTTTAATGTTAGACTTAGGATTATTATAAGGTTAGTGGTAGTATTAAGGTTAGGATTAGGTTTAGGGTTAGGATTAGTGATAGGGTTTGTGTTAGGGTTAGTGTTAGTTTTAGTGTTAGAGTTTGTATTAGGGTTATATTAAGGTTAGGATTAGGTTTAGGGTTAGAATTAGGGTTAGGATTAGTGATAGAGTTTGTGTTAGGGTTAGTGTTAGTTTTAGTGTTAGAGTTTGTATTAGGGTTAGAGTTTGGGTTAGGGATAGGGTTACAGTTAAGATTAGGGTTATGGTTAGTGTTAGAGTTAGTATTAGGTTTAGGGTTACTGTTAGGGTTACTATTATGGTTAGGGTGTTTGTGATAGAATTAGGTTTTGGGTTAGGTTTTAAGTTAGGGTTAGTGTTAGAGGTACTGTGAGGGTTGGCTTTAGGGTTAGTGCTAGAGTTAGGGTTAGGGTTAGGGTTAGGGATAGGATTTGTGTTAGGGTTAGGGTTAAAGTTATCATTAGGTAACAGTTAAGTTTAGTGTTAAAATTAGGGTTAGGTTTAGGGTTAATGTTATGTTGAGT
This sequence comes from Ictidomys tridecemlineatus, assembly GCF_052094955.1. Classification (NCBI taxonomy): domain Eukaryota; kingdom Metazoa; phylum Chordata; class Mammalia; order Rodentia; family Sciuridae; genus Ictidomys; species Ictidomys tridecemlineatus. The sequence continues at coordinate 118,143,450 of NC_135482.1, forward strand.
TTTAGGGTTAGAATTAGGGTTAGTTATAAGGTTAGGGCTGGCATTAGGGTTAGTGTTAGGGAAGGATTAGGGTTAGGGTTAATGTTAGGGTAAGCTAAAGGTTTACGGTTAAAGTTAGTGTTACTGTTACTGTTAGAGATAGGGTAAGGGTTGGGATTAGTGTTTGGGTTAGTGTTAGAGGTAGGTTTAGGTTTAGTGTTAGAGATAAGGTTAGAGTAAGTGTTAGGGTTAGGGTTATATATTTGGTGAGGTTTGGTGTTAGGTTAGGGTTAGGGTTAGGGTTAGTGTTACTTATAGAGTTATGGTTGTGGTTAGGGTCAATATTAGCTTCAAGTTAGAAGTTAGTGTTTGGGTTAGTGTTAGATTAGGGAGTGGGTGAGTATTAGGTTTAGGGTTCGTGTAAGGAGTAGTGTTAGGGTTATTGTTAGGGTTAGTGTAAAGTCTAGGGTTAGGGTTATTGTTAGGGTTAGCTGTAGGTTTTATGGTTAGAGTTAGGTTTAGTGTTCTGGTTAGGGTTAGGATTAGTGTTTGTGTTAGGGTTAGAGTTAAATTTACGATAAGTGGTAGGGATAGGGTTAGAGTTAGCGTTAGGGTTAGGGTTAGTTTTACAGTGAGGTTTAGTGTTAGTGTTAACATTAGGCTTAGGTTTAGTGTTAGGGTAAGTGTTAGTGTTAGGGTTAGGATCTGAGTTAGTGTTAAAGTTGGGGTTAGGGTTAGGATTAGGGTTTGTGTAGGTTTAGCGTTAGGGTTATGGTTAGGCTTAGGATTAGGTTTAAGGTTAGGGTTAGGTTTACTGTTAGAATTAGTTTTAGCATTAGGGTTTCAGGTTGGGTTAGTGTTAGAATTAGGGTTAAGGTTAGGGTTAGTGTTAGTGTTTGGTTTAGGGTTATAGTAAGGTTTAGGATTAGTATTAGGTTTAAGGTTGTGGTTAATGTTAGGTTTAGCATTTGGATTAGGTGAGTGTTAGGGATAGGATTAGGATTAGGGTTAGGGTTAGTGTTAGGGTTAGGGTTAGGCTTTGGTTTAGGGTTAGGCTTAGGATTAGTGTTTCACTTAGGGTTAGAGTTAAGTTTAGGGTTTGTGTTAGGGTTATGGTTAGAGTTAGTATTAGGTTGAGGCTTAAGTTTAGAGTGAGGCTTAAGGTTAGTGTTAGGGTTAGTGTCAGGGTTAGGGTTAGTTTTAGGGTTAGGATTAGGGTTATTGTTAGGGTTAGGGTTAGCGTTTTAGTTTGAGTTAGAGTTAGGTTTAGGGTTAGTGTTAGTGTTAGGGTTACAGTAAGGGTTATTGTTAGGGTTGCAGTTTGCTTTAGTGTTAATATTAGGGTTAGGATTACAGTTAGTACCAGGGTTATGGTTAGGGTTTGTGTAAGGGTTAAGTTTATTGTTAGGATTAGTGTTAGTTTTAGGGTTAGAATTAGGGTTTGTGATAGTGTTAGGGTTAGAGTTAGGGTTAGGATTAGGGTTAGGGTTAGGGTTAGGGTTAGGTTTAGGATTAGAGTTTGGGTTAGTGTTAGGGTTAGTGTTAGTGTTTGAGTTAAGTTTAGGGTTAGGTTTAGGGTAAGGTTTAGGCCAAATTTAGTGTTACTATTAAGGTTAGGTTAGGGTTAGTGTTAAGGTTAGGGCTTATGTTATGGTTAATTTTAGGGTTAGGATTAGGATTAGGGTTAGGTTTAGTGTTAGGGATAGTGTTAGGGTAAGTGTTAGGATTAGGGTCAGTGTTAGGGTAATGTTTAGGTTTAGGGTTATAATTAGAGTTAGGGTTAGTGTTAGGGTTAGGGTTAGGGTGAGTGTTAGGGTTATGGTTAGGGTTAGGGTTAGATTTAGGGTTAGTGTTAAGTTTAAGGTTAGGGTTAGGGTTAGGATTAGTTTTTGGGTTAGGGTTCATGTTAGGGTTAGGGTTATGGTTAGTTTTAGTGTTAAGGTTAGGGTTAGGGTTAGCGTTAGCATTTTGGTTTGGGTTATATTTAGTTTTAGTGTTATTGTTGGGGTTTGAATTAGGGTCATTATTAGGTTTAGAATTTGGATAAGGGTGAGGGTTAGAGTTATGGATCGGGGAAGGGTTAGGCTTAGGGTTAGGACAGGGATAGGCTTAGGTTAGGCTTAGGATAATTATTTGGGTAAGTGTTTGTGTTAGATTTAGGGTTTGGTTTAGGATTAAGTTTACATTAGTGTTAGGCTAATGGTGAGGTTAGGGTTAGGATTCAGTCTAAGCTTAGGTTTAGGGTTATTGGTAGTGTTAGGCTTAGGATTAGGCTTAGGGTTATGTTTAGGTAAGTGTTAGGTTTAGGGTTAGGGTTATGGTTAGGATCACGTTTAGGTTTAAGGTTAGAATTAGGGTAAGTCTTACGGTTAAATTTAGCATTAGAGTTAGTGTTAGTATTAGTGTCAGCATTAGGTTATCATTTGTGATAGGGTTATTATTAAGTTTAGGATTGTTTTATGGTTAGAGTTAGAAATAGTTTTATGGTTAGTATTAGGGTTAGAGTGAGACTTAGGGTTACTTTTAGGGTTACAGTTAGGGTTAGGGTTAGTGTTAGGTTTAGGGTTAGGGTTAGGGTTAGTAAAGTGTTAGGGTTGAGGTAAGTGTTAGTGTTTAGATTTCAGTTTGAATTAGTGTTAGGATTAGAGTTAGGGGTAGGGTTAGGGTTATGTAAGGGTTAGTGTTAGGGTTAGTTTAGGATTAGGGTTATGGTTTGGGTTACAGTTTTATAGGGTTAGGTTTAAGGTTAAGATTAAAGTTACATTAGGGTTAGGGTTAGGGTTAGGGTTAGGTTTGGGGTTAAGATTTGTGTTAGGGTTAGTGTTAGTTTTAGGTTTAGGTTTAATGTTAGGGTTATGTTTAGGTTTAGGGTTAGTGTTACGGTTAGGGTAAGTGTTATTTTTATGGTTAGGTCTAGGTTTTGGGTTAGTGTTAGTGTTAGGGTTCGAATTAGGGTTAGGGTTAAGATTCTGGATAGGTTAGGGTTATATTTTGGGTTAGGTTTAGGGTTAGGGTTATGTGTTACCATTAGGGTTAGGGTTAAGTTTAGGGTTAGTTTTAGGATTACGGTTAGGGTTATGATTAGGGTTAGTTTTTGGTTTAGAATTAGGGTTAAATTTAAGGTTCGGGTTATGTTTAGGGTTAGTTTTAAAGTTGGTTAGAATTAGGATTAGGGTTAGTGTTAGGGTTAGAGTTATGGTTTGTGTTAGGGTAAGTGTTATGTTTAGGGTTTGTGTTAGGGTTAAATTTAGATTTAGAATTTGGGTTATGGTTACTAAGAGGGTTAATGTGAGGCCTAGGTTTAGAGTTAGGGTTAGATTTAGGGTTAGAGTTAGGGTTAGTGTTAGTGTTAGGGTTAAGGTTAAGGTTAGGGTTTGGGTTAGTGCTAGGTTTAGGATTAGGTTTAGGGTTAGGGTTAGTGATAGTTTAGTGTTGGGGTTAGGGTTAGTGTTAGGATTAGGGTTATGGTTAGAGTCAGGTTTAGTGTTAGGTTTTTGGTTAAAGTAAAGAAATGGTTAGGGATAGTTTTATGTTAGTGTTAGTGCTATATTTTGGGTTAGGGTTTGTTTTAGGGTTATGGTTAGGTTTAGGGTTAGGGTTACTTTAGGCTTAGGGTTAGGGTTAGTTTTAGGGTTAGGATTAAGGTTAGGGTTAGGGTAATGTTAATTTTAGGGTTAGTGTTATGTAAATGGTTAAGGTTAGTGTAAGGTTTAGGGTTAGTGTTAGGGTTAGGGTTAGGCTTGGGGTTAGGGTTATGTTTAGGTTTAGTTTAAGGTTAGGGTTTGGTTTAGGTTTTGTGTTAGTGTTAGGGTTAGAGTAGTGTTACTGTGAAGGTTAGTGTTTGGGATAAATTTTGGTTAGGGTTTAGGGTTTGGTTTGTGTTAGGGATAGGATTAGGGTAAGTGTTAGGTTTAGGTTTAGGGTGAGGGTTAGAGTTAGGTTTAGGGTTACTCTTAGTGTTAGGTTAGTTTTATGGTTAGGGTTAGGGATAGTGTTATGGTTACAGTTAGGATTTGGATTAGGTTTAGTGTTAGGGTTAGAGTTAGGGTTAGGATTTGGTAAGGGTTAGGTTAAGGTTAGGGTTAGGGTGAGGGTTCGTGCTAATGTAAGGGTTAGGGTTATAGTTAGGTTTAGGTTTAGGGTTAGGGTTAAGGTTAGCATGAGGTTTAGCATTATAGTTTTGGTTAGGGGTATAGTTAGGTTTTGGTTTAATGTTACGGTTTGGGTTAGGGTTAGTGTTAGGTATAGTGTTAGGGTCAGGGTTAGGGTGAGGATTAGGGTTAGGGTTTGGGTTAGATTTATTGTTACAGTTACAATTAGGGTTGGGTTATGTTTAGGTAAGGTTTAGGTTCAGGGTAGGGGTACTGTTAGGATTAGGGTTAGGCCTAGGGTTAGGGTTAGGGTTAGTTGTGGGTTTAGTTTTACCCTTAGGGTTAGTGTTAAGGTTACAGTTAGGATTAGGGTTATAGTGAAGCTTAGGTTTAGGGTTAGGGTTATTTTTAGGGTTTCGGTAGAATTAGAGTAATAGTTAGGGTTAACATTACTATTATGTTTAGAGTTAGGTTTAGGTTTAGGTTTTCTGATAGGCTTAATGTTGGGGTAAGTGTTAGTGTTAACATTTGGGTTAGCGTTAGTGTTAGTTTAGAGTTAGGTTTAGGGTTACGGTAAGTTACGGGTTAGGGTTATACTATATTAACATCAAAGTAGACTTCAGGATAGGAGTTACTACCAGAGTAAATGGGACATCATCTCATTATAGTGGGGATTTTTCATATAATCTTAAGTGTGTGGATACTTCAAAGACAGAAGCTTGGAATACATAAACAGAAACTGCTAGAACTCTGAGAAGTTGATGAATACACAATTATTATTGACATCTTCATCTATTCTCTTAATAATTCATAGGATATGCACACTGAAGATGAATTAAGGACCTAGAAGATATCAATGACACTGTCAGCACAACGGAATGCATATTCTCTTGAAGGGTATGTGGAATTCATCAAGATTTTCTGGGCCATAAAGCAAATCTCAGCAGATTTAAAAGAATTTAATTCATACAAAGCATGTCCTTTAAACACAATGAAATTAAAATGATAGCCAGCAAGAGTATTATATTATAAAAAAATCACTGGTTATTTGGGTTACCAAGATGAACAGCATATCAGAGGATCTTCTGGATGATTCATTGTGGACAAGAGTAGACATGGAAAAGGACATTTAGAGAAATTCATACTGTTATAAACATGTTGGATACATGTTGGATTTTTTTTTCAGGGAAAAACATTTGCAATTAAATCACGCTATAATAGAATTGAAAAGTTTCACTACTGGGATTTTGAAAAAAAGGATAAATAGCCAGGCACGGTGTCACATGCCTATAATCCCAGTGGCTCGAAAGACTGAGGCAGGAAGATAGTGAATTCAAAGCTAGCCTCAGGAAATTATTCAGGCCCTGAGCATCTCAGTAAGACCCTATTTCTAAATAAAATACAAAAAAGGACTGGGGATGTGGCTCAGTGGTTAAGTGCCCCTGAATTCAATACCTGGTACCAAAAGAAAAAAAATGGATAAATAAATTATTGGGAAATAGGATAGTTGACTTAAAAATAGAAAGCACATTGATATTATTTTCATATTCTGTAATCATTTGACTTTAATTATAAGAGTATCACTTGGAAAAGTGAAATGGCAGTCTTTAGGCAATTAGTTGCATAACACATAACATTAGAGGAAAAATTTGGGTTTAATTGTGCAATAAGAATTAGAGGGAAAATATTAGTATTTTGTTTTAGTAATGAATAATATTAATCAAATTAGTAACATCTGTGTCTTTTAAATTTTTTGTTGTCTTTTTAGTTGTAGATGGACACAATACCTTTATTTTGTATTTTTTATGTGGTGCTGGGATTGAACCCAGTGCCTCATGCGTGCTCTACCACTGAGCCACAACCCCAGGCCAATATCAATGTCTTATACTGAACATTTTCTTGACCCAGCACACATTTTTTTTGTGAGAGCAGGGAAAATACTGGAGATTAAACCCATAGGCAGTCTACCATTGGGCTACATTATCACTTCTTTTTTTTATTATTTTGAGACTGAATATCGTGGCTTCAAACTTGAGATCTTTCTGCTTCAGCTTCCTGAGTAGCTGGCATTACAAGCATGCACTATGATTCCGAGCCTAGCACACATTTTCATATGAGTGTTTCCATAACCTATAAAGAAGATAGATGTGTAAGTGATATTACTCAGAGGGATTTATTGGGGGTATTTTGAGTAGACATTTTCTGATTTGTAATCAACACTGTCTACCACATTTTCTGTGACTAATATCCTCAATATTTTTCTCATTCTCTGTTCGTTACCTTTTCTTCTTTTAGGTTTTTTATTTTTTGCCTATACTGAGTTAACTAATTATATGTGTCACTATTTCTTCATTCAGAATACATTTCATGAGACTGTAACTTGTGGTTGTTGTTCCAGTAAGGAAGAGATGGCAAGAACCAAAGCTAGAAATTCTTCAGATTGCTCCCAAGTGACAATAAAAATTAGCTATTCAAGTTACTATAAATACATAAATATTGGATAAAGTATATCAAAATATATGTGTGTATATGAGTATATTTTAAAACATTGCCATTCTTAAAAAACAGGATATTAATCCATAATATGCTGGGGGATGGGGATAGGAGGATTAAATGAAGTCTAGATAAGGCAAAGGGGAAAAGGGGAGAGAGGAGAAAGGAGGGGGATTAGGGGTTGGAAAGATGGTGGAATGTGATGCTTATCATTACCTTAAGTACATGTAAGACACAAAGGATGTGACTCTACTTTGGGTACAGAGATATGAAAAAGTGTGCTCTATATGGGTAGTATAAGTTGTAAAGCATTCTGTTGTCATATACAACAAATCAAAATTTAAAATTAATTAAGAAAAAAAACAGCAATCTGTCCATAGGTATTAGGAGCTAAAGGAGTAGAAGGGATGCATACTGAACTGGGACTGGAAAGCAGGGTCATACAGAAATGGGTATTGGAGCAACCTAAGGCAGTGAGCTAGTATTGAGTCCTTAGAATAAATGCTGGAATTTTTAAAGGGAAAGCTGAATAGGAAAAAATGTGCTCAGCAACCTAGAGAAATAACTTGGCCATTTGCTGCCTGGGACTCCAAAGAGTAAGAAACAAACAAGCCCCTCCACCCCCTGAAAATTTTTTAAAAAAAAAGAATTTTTAAAGGAGGAATGAGAAACTCAGCCCTGTGCCAGAGTCTCTGAAGAAGAAAACAAAATTGTTCTGTGAGAAAGCTTTCATTAAAAAGGTACAGAGAGCATGAGAAAGGGTTTATTATTTATAAGGTACTTATTATTTATTAGGTACTTTCGGAAATATCAGCAAATGCAGTCCCTATCTCATATGCCCACATGTGCAATACACACACTCACACACACACACACACACACACACAGCACAGCAAGTACTGGAGTAAGTTATCTGAGTCCTCTCAGGAGCAGACTCCAAGGTGTGTAAGGGTAGCCAAACATCTGTGTTCCTCCCTGCTGCTTCTTACCCCTTTGTGTGATTGCAGCCCTGCCTCTTCTTGCTGGTCAGAGTCAGTTTCCTCTGCTATTATCGGACTCATTTTCATTTTCTGTCCCTTGGTAAAATGAGTCCAAGTGTCATGATGTCATCCAGAATTCACAGTTCAGTGGGACCCTTTTGCTTTTTTCCCTGACAAGAATGAGCCATGTTTGAGAACCACCAGTCTTCAAAATCCAGTAATGCTGGACTGGGAACCACAGAGTACCCTGGTGGGCAGTAATGGCAAGTGGAATCATTCCTGTTTCCACCCCTCAGCTCCTAAACCCATCTACACTTCTTGGGGACACAGTGCCATATTACTGCATCCATCCTTTCAGGGTGCCTTTTAGCTCATGTTTAGTGTGTCTTGAGGCAGCCCCCAGCTTTTATTGATCCAGTTTGCTTCTGGATGGTCTTAGGCCTTATATGAACATTGGCTCATACCGTGATGGTTTCTGTCAGCTTTCCATCACTGTAACAAATACCTGAGATAATCAACTTAAAAAGGAGAAAAAGTTTATTTTGGCTTATGGTTTTTTACTTTCAGTTCATGGTTGGCTGACCCATTGTTTTTGGGCCTGTTGTGAGGCTGCACATCATGGCAAGAGCATGTATTGGAAGAAATTGCTCACTTCATGACAGCCAGGAAACAAAAAGAAGGGGTTAGGTCCCAATGTTCTCTTCAAAGGCATGCCCTTGGTTACCAGACTTCTTCCACTAAGCCCTACTTCCTAAAGGTTTCACCACTACCCAATAGGTCTTTAGCATATGGGCCATTTTTGTTTAGTGGGGATTAATTTGTCCTATAGAAGTCTTTACACTAGTCAGACTCTCAAATTTTGACCCACCTGCCTTTTATAAAGTTTCCTATTTCCTACCTCATAGTCCCCTGGCCACACAACTAGGCTATTGGTCACTGCTCAGGCATCTATACATGTCTTCAGCTCCAGATACTTCTCTGTAGGACCAAACTGGATACATTAGTTACTCTCTACAGCACCCTACCTATTGTAAAGATTTTCCCTTATTGTCTCCAAGAATCTTTCTGAATGCTGCCTTACTAGTACCCAGTTGTTTTTGATAGGCACCGACATGGCAGTCTCACTCATCTGAAAACCAAGCTTGGACTTTTCTTGCTTTTCTGTCTAGATGTGTGGGGCCTATTCCACCCCTCTAGGTAGTAGAGGGGCACAGTAGCAGTACTCATGTGACTTACCTGTGGTCTCCATTTCTATTCTGTTTTGATCATAGATGTTCCATTTTCATGTCATTATAGATTTCTGTTGGTTTAAATTAATAACTTGACAGAACTCAGTTAATTATGAGGATCCTTGGATGCCTGTGTCCTTTGTATTCTGTGATCTCTGGGGTCCCAGTAATACAACTGTTTTTGTTGTTGTTGTTGTTGTTGTTGTTGTTTTCCCAATGGCCTGTAAATCTCTGGGAGGGTGGCAGAATCCCAGTGGCATCATGATTCTCCTGGTGGAGTTCACCACAAGTTCCATACTGTGTCTTTTCTCTCCTTTGCATCATACAGAATCTGCTGGATCATATAGCCCCCACCTGTCTGCCTGAACCTGCTATAGGGGCCACTCTCCAGGTCCCACTCAAATCTGACAGTTGTTATTTTGTCCAATGTGTGGGCCAGGGCAGTAATGTCAGATGTGTTGTCCCCAGAACAGATAATGGGCTTTCTTCTTGGTAGAATAGTGTACATGATGCAGCAATTTGCTTTTTGTTTAATAGGAGATATACCAACATGCTTCTGAGTACTTAGTCCCTCAAAAGGTTACTATAGTTGCCAGATCCTGAATCTTCATAGTGTTATTTGCACACCTCTGGAGCCATGTACCACCAAGGCTTCAGCATACCAGCCACTATGGGCTTGTCTCATCAACATTATATTAATAAATCTCTTTCTTTCTTACATAGCCCATCATTTCCCAAGCTGAGTTAAGCTGACATTTCTCCGTTGGTTATGAACATGACATACAGGAAGAAGAAATGTGAGTAGTGCCTGCAAGAGCACCTGTTGCCTTATAGGGGAGAAGCTTCTGCTGCATCTTGTAGCTCATTCAAGAGCAAGCCAAGAAAGTCTTAGAGGGGGTTGTAGGCAGGTGTTTGGATTTACTAGTGTCATGGGCATCCTTCTGGACGTCCTCATATTAGTCTCCAGGCTGACAGTTTTTCTCTACCAGGGCTCAGCCAGCATACACCTGCTTTGGCTTAGCATGCAAAATTTGCATCTTACTCTCACAGTTCATCTCTTTCTTCAACCCACAGTTCCCCATTGTATCTACCCTTCCAGTACAGGTCCCTAATAGGACTACTTTGTATCCACTAGGAATGCCCTATGGTTATTACACTTAGCTTACAGTCTCTCATTATACTTATGCTGGGTATCAGTACAGTTTTGCAGTTACTACTCAACCTTGCTGTATTTTAGGTCAAAACTCTGAAACTTCTGCAAACAAGTGTCTGCACTGTTGTACCTGCTAATGGTACATACTCCTTCCAGGTCACCAACAGTGCACTCTTCAGCAATTGACAGCAATTGAACCATGAAGTGTGCCATGGACTTTTTGGCCCCCATCCCTCAGTCAGGATAGCATCTTCTTACCTACAGTAATATGTGGGCAAGTCTTAAGTCCCCATCTTACCACCTACTTCCTCAGATCATTTCTTGGGTCATTTTTGTTTGTCTGGGTCAGAGAAACAAATGCCAAGATGGAATCACAGGTGAAAGGATTGGGTTCTTCTTAATCAAAAGAAAGAATTTAGAGTGGGGGCTGAGGAAGCTTAATTGAAAAGAAACACAATGCAAGCCTGTCCCTTGAAGGAAGAGGGGGGAACACTGAGCGGGAGCATTCTCTGCTAGTTTGCCATGAGATCTAAAAGGAGACTCCACAAAGCCATGGGAGTCCTTGTTTTTGTCTTTGCCATTTGCTCAGTTATTTCACTCTAATTTGTCACAGCAGACTAACTTTATCAATCTATTTCATGTGGTCTTAGAGATGTGTATTTTCACTTTTAAAGAAAGCAGCCAGACCATGCTGGACATTGTGGTTCCACTTCTAAATTCCCAGGGAAAGACCCTGGCCCAGTTTCAGATGTGTCTGGAATCTAGTTCACAGTTTTGTGAACCAGATTGTTTCTCACTAAATTGAGACATTTCTCAGAAAAGTGGGACAAACTTCAGATCTAATACTAATACCTTATGCAGACATAATAATCCTTAAACATTTTTTTAGCAAACTTTGTTTTATTTTTATAGACTGACTTGGAATAACGATTTTGATGGGTCATAGTTCTAATAAAGGAATGGAGAGGCATGCTCAAGTGTTTATTGGTTAAAACTAGAATAGTTTATTGCATGTTTGTGTTTGTCTAAAACTGAAGTAGTGTCAGATTAAATTAAAGCTGTCTGGGGGAAAAATACATCTGTGTATGTAAAATACTCCAAGAGTATTTTTCACACTGAATGGGAAAAACATAAAAAGCATTGCTAGGTGATTGGAACTTTAAAAAGGATCTGCAAAACCCATTTTCTAAAATTATAGACAGGTGGCATGTCCCCTCACTGTTGTTGTTTGTGTTTGGCCATGTATGGGATCTCCAAATAAAGGTATAGTAAGAAATGGAAGCTGGGGTTATTCAAGGCTGAAATACTGAACAACAATAGGAAGAGTGCCCCAAGGGAAGGCCAAAAAGAAATATATATGTGTATGTGCTCATGGGTACTCCTGTACCAATGTCTACTGTTGGGCTGCTTATTTACTATTTCTAGGAGTTGGTAACTCTGGGAGGGGCAGGCTCTCTCTTCAGTGTCAGCAAGACTGAGATATGAAAGTATCAGAGAAAAAAGAAGATAAAAGACATGGTTTCTATAACTATTAAGGGACTGAACTTTATCATTTGTGCCCCAATAATATCTTGAGCAAGTGTTTAGGTCAGCACTCATTGCAGCTCTACTAAGCATACTGTGAACCTGCCAGTACTGCCATATTGTTTAGTGAGCAGTCCAGTGGAATAGAGAAAGGCATGTCTTACAGGCAGAAATAAAAACCTTTGGAAGTGGTGAGGTGAGTATCACAGGACATGGACTTGTAGAGATGAATGACAGGAACAGACATTCCCTACTTGGGAATTAGCCTGAGGTAGCTCGCAAGTAAGCCAAAATGACTGGCATATTTGATATTGAGGAGCTACTCAGCTCAGGAGAAAATGGAGGAGAGTATTTATCTTGCTTTGGGGTTATGTTCTAGACATGTCAGTAGGACATCAGTGTGATTAATGTGTAAATCTCCAAATAGTTAAAGGTATAAAAAATAGGAGTGGTAATTGGGGAGAAGCTGTACTGATACATTTTGGGTCAGTGCAGAGGTTTAAAAATAGGAGGAGGCAGCAGACATTTAATCCTGAATAAAGGCAGAATAAATGTGGAGGAGGAGAAAATTATACGCCAAACTCTCATGAACCCTTTTTGAAAAATTGTTTAGAGGATAAAGAACACCTGGGCCAGTCTCATAAACCAGTGCTATAAGCAGACTGTGACCAAGTTTATACTCTTGTCAGGCATCTGGTTCATTAGCTCATCTGCTTTGTCTTTAGAAGGTTTATGCTACCTCCTTTCATCTGGTGTCTGGCTCTCTATAGTTATACAGCAGTGTTTTATAGCATCACCTCAACATACAGCCACACACCAGTTGAACTGTGTCAAATCCAGGGAGCAGCTGACAAGCACAGTGTGCTTATGCACTCCCATTTTTCTCCCTTGGTACACTTTTCCTTAGCTCTTTCCTAACTGGAAATTGCTGCATTCTCTCCCCCATAATGTTCGCTGTTATATACAGCTAAAATAAAGGAACGTTTTTCTTACTATTTTGGTACTTTGTTAAATGATTTTTCCTCTCAGTAAAAAATTTCCTAAAAGATATTAACATTTCTGAAGTCTTTGATTAGCTAAAATGAAGCAAATGTGAGAATGCTCCATTTCTGCTCGGCATACAATAATTCAAATTGTCTTATCAAATATTAGTGTTAACACAAAATACTTTGTCTTTAAAATGTTTCAAATGTTTAAAGCTGTCTAACAGCAGGTGTATTTCTAAGAATATTTTTAAATATTCTCTTATTTTTGGTAGAAAATATTGAGTATGGTTAGGTGTAGAGATGTTATATCTTTGTGAAGTTATACACATCATTTAGTATGTTGTCAGTGAATGTTTTCTTCTGTCTTTGCATTCTTGTTTTAGAGTCAGTAGCCATAACATTGAAAGTTAAGCTTAATTGGAGAGGATATACAAAATTCTTTCAAATGTTTAAGTTTTAAGCATGTACTTGTCTAGTATTTATTCTTATTGATTTTAAAAGTGGAAATTTAGCTGTCTGCATTTAAATAGTAATTAAGACTCTGCAACTCAATACTGACATTAATTTTAACAGCGCATCTGTGAGATTTGTTCACCAAAGTGCTTTGATCATTTTTCTTGGGATGCACTTCAAATTGAAAAGCATATTGTGGAAGGTAAGAGCCACATATTTTTAAAATGTTTGTTGGACAAAATATTTTTTAAAAAAATTCTAAGCAGTAAATATATTTGAGTAATTGAGGATATGAATGTACTAAATACTTGGACCAAAAGGGAAAGGTAATAGGCATATATCTTCTCATGTTTTAGTGACAGGTAAAATTCAGAGTGTGATCAGATGATCCAAACTATTAATTCTATTTCAAAACCTGATAAGAGCAATGTTGGGAAATACTGAAGAGAAAAGTAGAAAGTGGAATGAAGAATGAGCAAAGCAGAGTGCAGGGAGTAAATGGATAAAAAAAAGAACCAGATATGCACTCTGAAGGGGGAAACTCAGGTCAGACATTAGAAAGAGGGAGAGCAGCATATGAAAATTGTGAGGAGAATATATGAGTTTCCAGTACCAAACCTGGTCTGAAATACAGTGCTATTTTGTCCCACTTTTCTTTTCTTCCTATTGGTGAGAATGTCATTAAAAAATGCAATACTAGGTCATCCAGAGCTACCTTGCGTTTACCACAAATAAACATAAACCTATATGTTCCCACAGCCATATACATAATTTGACAACATATACAATGCTGCTATTTCCAATGACAGTAGATAATCCATAGGATGTGAGAATGGGGATTAGAGCAGACTTGGTTATGGAGTGATCACCAAAACCTCCTAAAATGTCCAGTGGACATATTGAATCTTTATACAGCTTCGATTTGGGGGACGGGGTACAGAGGAGCTTGAGGCTCAATTGAAAATATGAAATTAAGGTAGAGGATTCAGTGTTGGACTCCTATAGGCCAGATTTCTCCAGTTCTATGAGTTATTTGTTGGAGATGAGGTTCAAAAAGCACATTGCAATTCAGAAGGTCTTTGATTCTGCATTTCCAATGCATTCTAAGGTGATTAGAATGTTCATGGTCATTAAACCACATTAAGAGAACTAAGGTAATGGATTTCTATTTCAAGAATGCTCAGTGAAGAGCAATGTGATGATAGCTGAGGACAAAAACCAGATGAATGGAAGGCAAATATTTTGATTTCATTTCAGAACATGCTTCTTGACAAGGTGTAAGAATAAAGAATAAGAACATAGAAATATTATTTGATACTGTTCTGAATTGGGAAAGAACGAATTAGAAAGGATTCATAAACAGAATCTCAAATACGATGATCAAGAACACAGTGTAAGAAGTTCTTTTTGAAAAGCTGAAGAGTAGGTGCAATGATGGAGGACAGAAGAAAAATATTTAGGTACATAAGGAGATAAGGATGAGCAAGGACAAAATGCATTTAATCTGAGTTCCTTCCAAAAAAACTATGACTACTATTTGTTCATAGATGCTTTAATAAAGATGAAAATGGTAGAATGGGGTCAAATGTGAGAAAGTCATTTCACTCTGACACACATTCAGGACAGGAGCCTGCATTTGGCAGGGAAGTTAATGGTTCACATGGGATAACAATGATTGTAGAAGCATTGGATTTTTTCAAAAGACAGCACTCATCTCGTTCCCAATTCTGGGAACGGGGAAATAGTTCCATGGAATCCAGGGCTTTCAGCAAGCTACAAAGGTGCTCTACTCCTCAGTGACACAGGACATCATTCAGAGTTCAGTCTGTGAGAGTAATTTCATGGAAATTCTTGAGAAATGACCAAGATATAGGAAAGCAGATTCATTGGGAAAAGAAGTCTTTATAGAATTTATATTTTGAGTGTCCAAAGACTTATTTTTCATGGGCCTTCCCACAAGTTTTAAGTATGGAAAGTTATGGGTAGGAAATACTTCTGCGATAACACAGTCGACTCTTTCCCTTTGCTTTACTGTACTTTGAGCCTTTAATCATACCATCCATTGTTTCACAGAACTGAGCCCTCTGTCTTCTCCTGTGATTGCATCAAGCAAGCCCAAGTTGTCTAAAGCAGAAGATGCAAGAAAGGAGGGCACACCAGTGTCCCCCGTGGGTATGGAAATCAAGAATGTTTTGAATGAGCCCTTCTGCCGAAAGTGTGTATGTCAGGCAATCTGTGGAGGCAAAGTTCTTGGATCAGAAATGGATGACCCCTTTCACTGGACTCTACACAATTGGTGCTCACTGACTTCTAGCACAACTGGAAGAACAGCTCAGGTGTTGGGAGTGCAGCGCACTGAAGAACTTCCATATGTGTCAAGGAAGATATCTGCCACCACATCCTTCCTCAATATGCCTCTTTCTTGTGGCATCCATTCGCTTTCCTCTTTGATTTATGGCTATTGCAAAAGTCTCAGGCTTGGAAACTTCACTGCTTGTGTTGATTCAACCTATGTTTCTGCCCCGGTTTAAGGTGGTACCAAGCAGCCTTGTGGTTTTGAGAACCCAAAACCAGGAAATATGCACACAAACCCTCAAGGGCCAAAGGCTACCAAAGTTATTCCCAAAGTGAAGCATGAGTGTCCAGCTCCTTCTTAATATGAGACCAAGCTATGGCTGGTTTTGTCACATGCATGGCTAATTGACTCTATGTCCCTTTCCTTTTCATTATCTCAGATGGCTCCTTCCTTGAAGGTAATTGCACCTTGCGCTTCTCTTCCTATGACCTACACATTGCAGTAAATACACAGCATTTATTTGATATCATTTTCCCAAACCCATCCAGCCTCCCACTGGATTGAGACATTCTCGTGAAACTACAGACATAGAGATGAAGGGTGCCAGGAGGAAGGATGTCAAGACTATTACATCAGGTACATTTTGCACTAGGAATTCTTGGAAAGCGTCTATGGACACACCTGAAATGGTGGCATTATGTGAAAACCTCTGAAAGGCTCCCATTCCTCATTCTTTGGTATCCCCCATTGGAAGGGGAGATTGGATACAGAAAAGGCCAATGTCAATGTGGGCATTCACATTGGTACAAAATTGCCTTTATCAACGTGAGAAAAATACCATTCAAGGCAACCATTAACTCAGTGGTGGGTAAAACCCAAGATCCACCACTGGATTTAGGGATTTATATTCATGAATGAGGAAGCTTAGGCTAACGTGCTGCAGAGTTTCCAGATGTGCAGTGGACAGCTAGGCTGTAGTGTCAGGTTCCTGAGAGACTGAGGTCCATATTGGACTTGGACACAAAAATAGATGGTGAGCCAGTGAGACATGTGAAGAAGCAACGTAAAAACAATCAGATTGCGTGCTACCATGGCACCCAGATTGCTCTTTGATGGCTCACACCCATATTGTACTCTATGCACTGATTTACTCAGTCAGTGACCTCCTCTTTCAGTGTGCTTTATTCTGCACTCACTTACTATGCTACATGACTATACTTTTCCCCTCTCCTCTTTCCTATAGAAAAATTATTGTATTATTAAAACATAGGCAGTCTCTCAGGCTGCCCATCCAAAGTACCTCCTTCAGGACACTGATGCCATCGATCCTATTCCTATTCATGCCTGTAATAGTCATTTTCAAGGGAGGGAATTGAACCCAGGACCTTGACATGCGAAGCAGTTTCTCTACCACTGAGCCTGAATGCCAGCTCAGGACATTGCACGCCAAACATGAAGAACACCTTCCTCAGTGTAGGCAGCTGAGCAGCACAGAAACCAGATGGTGAACACAAAAACCTGAATCCTGTCCTCTAGTTCATATCCCATCTGATTTCATATGTTCTATAGACTTGTGATCTCCTGTTCTAGGGACACAGATTTTTAGTTGAATTCACTTAAAAAGCTCATTGTTCCCTCGAACTGACGACTTGGTGTCCTCTACGTGTCTGCATCCCTCCCCCCAGTCCAGGTGTTCATGGATATACTATTGAGCGGTTGCCTTCTACACATTCGCCACCAATTTTGCACAGGCCCCTCACATTCCATGTACACAGGGGATGTGTCATGTTGTTCTCGCTACATTGCACATATGAGGCATGAACCTCAGTGTACCCATGATGCCTTTATGAACTGATGTTTTATGCATGTGATGGTCCCAGTGATGTCAAGTCAACTAGAAACCTTTCAGAGTGTAAATTGGGCCTCTCTCAGTGTATGCATCCCTGTCCCCTCTCCTTTTGGTCACTTGACAGGACTCCAACTATATTTGTTTTGAGCCATGCAGATGCCATTGAATCATGGTCTATTTCTCTCCCTTGCAAATCCCTTCCCTGCTGTCACCATTTCTGACCCCTGGCTGCCCCCCACCCCCTGTGCTCACTCATTGAGACACTGCTCTGGCCCTACCTGCAGGAACACCACCATATCTGAAGTCTTTTATCCACACTAGCACTTACCAGGAGCTCAGTCAACTATCAGGTCAAGTAAATCAAGACTCTTGGCAATGACTGATACCATTGACTGAGGATGGGACCCATAATGTTGTTCCCTGCAACCCAGAAATCATGATGATCCAGAACTAAGGGAATCATCCAGTGGAAAAACAAGTAAAGAGCTAGCCAAGGAGCAATGCAAGAAACACCAGTGTGTGTACCTAGGAAATTTATGTCAGCTTCATCCAATGGTTTTCCTAATACCTAGAATAGGATCCCAAGGAAGAAAATCCAGTGGCAGAGTGTTTTCCAAGCATGCCAAAGTCCATGGGTTCCATTCCAGGATCACTCACTCACACACAGTAGCAATGTAAGTAATAAAATCAGCATTCAGCTGAAAGTGAAGCTGCATGTAAATGCATGTATGGGAAAAGAGAAGTGAATTACTGTTAGACCTATGTATTTGCATTAGGACACAGCATCCCTGTTCAGGATGTTCTAATTCATTTATGTAAATCTGCATATTTGTCAGCAGAACCACATTTTCATGTGAAGGCAGAGGAAGCGGGAACAACCCTTGGTGGTTCCAAGATGCGGAAGCCAAAGGTATGTAAACATGTCCATTTCCCTTCCTGGCTTCCCAACATTTGCCTTGCTCTACTCATGGACAGTAGGCCTAATGAAATGACCTCTCTGACTATTCTCATCAAGCCAAGATCATCACTGAATCCTTAGGTCTAAAAACACTTGGAAAGTTTAAGAATGTGCAAACCATTTCAGAATTCATGGTACCTTATTGAACTAGTTGCTCCTTAGGTCTGAGGCCTAAAATTGCTTGGGGTTTTCTGCTTCCATTTGGATAACCACCTGAAATGATCAATGACTTATGATCAAATATTAGACTGATTTAACAGATGGTTATTATGATGAACTAATGAAAAACACCAATGGCGTGGTCCCTACTTGTGGCCCAAAAGGTTAGGATTATACTAGTAGCCTCTAACCAAGGGCCATGGATTTCAATAGGCCTTGTCTTCAGTGTCTATTCCCCATGAGAGAACTGGGTCAATTCTGGAACACAGCTTCCTGAGCATTCAGGCAAGAGAGCCATGAGAAAATGGGGGAAGGGGCAAGAATAGGAAAGGAAGATGTTAAAACATTACTGTTGACACAAGAATAGGATCTTGAATCTCGAAGATCCAAGAAACTCCCCCAAAGGCTTGCAGAAGTAATAAACAAATTGACAAAAGGAGCAGGATAGAAAATGAATATTTAAAATAAAGAAAGAAAGAGAGAGAGAGAGAGAGAGAGAAGGAAAGAAAGAAAGAGAGAGAAGGAAAGAAAGAAAGAAAGAAAGAAAGAAAGAAAGAAAGAAAGAAAGAAAGAAAGAAAGAAAGAAAAGAAAGACACCTGTGCTTTCCCATAGATCCACATTGAATGTTGGGACTATGCAATCAGGAAAGACATTTTCAACCCCATGATATTCTGAGTTGCCCTGCTAGATGCTTCCACACTCTTTTTGGGCCTGTCTCCTGGCCTATTCAATTTTCTTGTACCAGGGGGTCTTGAAAATGTGTACTCAAAACCCCTGCTTTGCTTGCTTCAACCTCATCTACTGTTTTCATTTCCTCTTTTCCTTTTTACTTCCTCCACTGTTTAGCTATCTCCTTGCTGCCCAACCAACCTTGAAAAACAGCAAAGATTAAAAAAAAAAATTAAAAAGCTCTTGAAAGCAGTGTTCTGACAGTTATCAGGAGGGATAGAATTTTTTTTAAGGTCCATCCCAAGCAAGAAGCATGAAAGTGAGGACAATCTCCAATCAACTTGCCTGGAAGTTACGCAGAAGTTAAAGATGAAGATTACCTCAAGCTGGGCTAGACTCAAGTACAATACACCTCTCCTTCCCTTGCACCCTAAAACTCCTATCCTGCTTTGTGAGAGGAGTTACTTGATCTTCAAGTTTTTTCTGATATACACCTGTTAATAAGATTTAAAAAAAAGAGAGAGAGAATTTTTAACATTTATTTTTAGTTTTCGGCGGACACAACATCTTTGTTTGTATGTGGTGCTGAGGATCGAACCTGGGCCACATGCATGCCAGGCGAGTGCACTACTGCTTGAGCCACATCCCCAGCCCCAAAGTAAGATTTTAACTTTCATTTGACTTGCACTGCCTTTCCTTGACAGTATGCATATGGAAAAGGACATCATAATTCAGTGTGAGGTGCCAGACAGTGGTGGGGGCAGCATGTTGTGGGGCATCAGAGCTTCAGTTGAGTATACAAGGCATCCTTGCAGAATCTAGAGTTAGGGATCTTATTTGTGATTTAGAAATCTGGAGACTACAAAAGTAAGGGATTTTATATGTTGTTTTGATGCCTCTCCTAGCATCTAAACAGTGCCTGGCACCTAAAAGACTCAGATGATGCTAAGTGTTATGTGATAAATGAATTAATGAATAAATAAATCACCTGAAAGATGGTTGAGAGCATAATCATACAAGGACATCATTCATTCTATCATAGATGATATTTTTAAATAGTGAAAGCTTTTTTGTTTTATAAGGCCAGAAGTTATTGCACATGATGAGAGAGCTCTGCTGTTCCATGAAGGTTAACACTCATTATACAAATCTTATTCTAAAAAAATACTTAGCACCACAACAATAAGACAAAAGCCCAAGACAAGACACATTCCAGACACCTTGAGAGTTAAATAGGAACCTGCTAATAATTATCCTATTTATAAAAAATAAATAACATGGAAAATGTAAGCAGTGGGGAAAGACTTCCTCTTTTAAGCAGTATTGTATTCTTTAATGTTTTAGTTGACAAAACAATATTTAACTAAAATATTTTAAAATGTAAAACAATAATACAATAATTATTTGACATTGAGTATTATTTTCATGATCCAGCTTTATTTAAAAGTGTTCACTAAAATATTAAATGATGATAATACTATTCATCTTCTTCTAATTGTATAATTTAAATTAGTTCACATTATATATTGAATCATTAAATTTAAACCTATAGGCAAATAGAGATTAGCATATGTTTTGATGATGGATGACAGGTCATACACATATATTTGTATGTGTATATTATATTCCTAGCCATATTATATTCTTCTGCGATGTATAACTAATTAAAACAAATAAAAAACTCAAATAACCCAATTTGTAAATGGAAAAATGAATTAAATTTCTCAAAAGTAGAAATACAAATGGCCAACAAATATATGAAAAATGTTCACCATCATTATCAAGTAAGGAAATGCAAACACTCAGATTCCATCTCACACTGGTCAGAATAAAAGTCACCTATTTACAATAACCAATGCTAGAGAGAATGTGAATAAAAGGAAGGCTTTTGCACTCTCGTGGGATTATAAATTAGTATGACCACTATGGAAATCAGTATGGAGGCATGACTAGGCATGAAACCACCATATCACCCAACTTTATCACTCCCTGGTATTTATCCTAAAAAACAATCATTATACTATGGTGATGCATGCATGCCCATGTTTATAGCAGCTTGATTCACAATAGGACAACATGGACCAGCCTAGGTGTCCATAAACAAATGAATGGTTAAAGAAAATGTGGTGTAAAGGGTGAGGATATCGCTCAGATGGTAGAGTGCTTACCACAAGCCCCTGAGTTCAATCCTCAGCACCAAGGAAGGAAGGAAGGAAGGAAGGAAGGAAGGAACAAAGAAAGGAAGGAAGGAACAAAGAAAAGAAGGAAGGAAGGAAGGAAGGAAGGAAGGAAGGAAGGAAGGAAGGAAAGAACAAAGTAAGGAAGGAAGGAATGAAGAAAAAATGTGAAGAAATGAGAGCTTCTGGGCTCAAGTAAATCTCCAGACTCTGGACCCAAAGCCTGCAGTCCTAGGTCACGCACAGCTCACAAGCTGCTTAACAGAAACACCTATAAAAAAAAATCCAAATTCAAAAAGCCTATTGAACACCAAATGTAAAAAATGATAACAGACCCACACCAAGGCACATTATAATGAAAATACTCAACATCCAGAATATAAAAGCCACAAGAGAAAGAAATCAGATTACATATAAGGGAAAGCCAATTAGGATAACAGCAGATTTTTCAACACAGACCTTGAAACAACATATATCAAGCTCTGAAAGATAATGGGCACCAACCAAGAATCTTGTATCCAGAAAAATTAAGCTTCAGATTTGAAGATGAAATAAAAACCTTCCATGACAAACAAATTTGGAAGAATTTATACCTAAAAAACAGGCACTACAAAATATCCTTGGCAAAATATTTCATTAAAAGGAAATGAAAAATAGCAATGAAAATCAGTAGAGGGAGGTAGTATACTGAAGGAAAAACTAATCAAAGAGGAAAACCAATTCAAATAAAATAAAAAATAAATATGGCTGGAAATACAAACCCTGTCTCAACAGTAACCCTAAATATTAATGGATTAAACTCACCAATAAAAAGACATAAGACAGCAGATTGGATTTTTTAAAAGATCCAAAAATATGCTCCCTTTAGGAGACTCATCTGATAGGAAAAGACTTATACAGACTGAAGGTAAAAGGTTGGGAAAAATCATACCACTCTCATGGACTGTGGAAGCAAGCAGGGATTTCCATACTCATATCAAATAAAATAGACATCAAGTGACGATTAATCAAAAGGGAAAAAGATGGACATTATATATTGCTCAAGGGAACCATACACCAACAAGACATAACAATCATTAATATATATGCGCCAAATAATGGTGCAACTACATTCATCAAACAAACTCTTACTACATTCATCAAACAAACTCTTCTCAAGTTCAAGAGTAAAACTGACCACAACACAATAATCTTGGGTGACTTTAACACACCTCTATCACCACTGGATACATCTTCCAAATAAAAGATGAATAAAGAAAGTATAGAACTCAATAACACAATAACTTAGACTTAACTGACATATATAGAATATTTCAACCTGCATGAAGCAGATACACTTTCTTCTCAGCAGCACATCCTTCTCTAAAATAGATCATATACTATTCCACAAAGCAACTGTTAGTAAATACAAAAAAGTAAAGGCACTACCATGCATTTTATAAGATCATAATGGAATGAAATTGGAAATCAATGACAAAATAAAAATAAAAATTTCTCCATCACCTGGAGACTAAATATGCTACTGAATGAACAATGGGTCACAGAAGACATCAATGAGGAGATTAAAAAATACTTAGAGGAAAATAAGAACATATACACAACATATCAAAATCTCTGGGCCACTATGAAAGCAGTACTAAGAGGAAAATTCATTGTATGGAGTTCATTCCTTAAAAGAAGAAACAGTCAACAAATAAATGACCTCACACTACATCTCAAAGTCCTAGAAAAAGAACAAACCAGAAGCAAAAGCAGTAGAAGGCAAGAAATAATAAAAATTAGAGATGAAATCAATGAAATTGAAACAAAACAAAAACAATAATTGACAAATCAAAAAGTTGTTTTTTTGAAAAAATAAATAAAATTAACAGACCCTTAGCCATGCCAATGAAGATAAGGACAGAGAACTCAAATTACCAGCATATGTGATGAAAAAGGTAATATCACAACAGACACTACAGAAATACAGAGGATAATTAGAAATTATTTTGAAATCTTATACTCCAAAAGAAGACATTGAAAGCATCGACAAATTTCTTATACAATTTGCCCAGATTAAGTCAGAAAGATATACACAATTTAAACAGACCAATATCAAGTGAAAAAATACAAGGAGCCATGAAAAGACCACCAACCAAGAAAAGGCCAAGCCCGGATGGATACACAGCTGAGTTCTACAAGACCTTTAAAGAAGAACTAATACCAACACTCTTCAATTTATTTCAGGAGATAGAAAAAGAGGCAGTTATTCCAAACTCATTCCACGAGGCCAACATCACCCTGATACCAAAACCAGGCAAAGACACATCAAAGAAAGAAATCTTCAGACCAATATCTCTAATGAATGTAATGCAAAATTTCTCAATAAATTCCTGGAAAATCGAATACAAAAACACATCAAAATGATTGTGCCCCATGATCAAGTGGGATTCATCCCAGGGATGCAAGATTGGTTCAACATAACAAAATCAATAAATGTAACTCATCACATCAATAGACTTAAAGATAAGAATCATATGATAAATTCAATAGACACAGAAAAGGCATTTGACAAAATAAAACACCCCTTTATGTTCAAAACACTGGAAAAACTAGGGAAAACAGGAACATATCTCAATATTGTAAAGGCTATCTATGTGAAGCCTCAGACCAACATCATTCTAAATGGAGAAAAGTTGAAGGCATTCCCTCTAAAAACTGGAAAAAGACAGAGATGCCCTTTTTCACCACTTCTATTCAACATAGTTCTTGAAACACTGGCCAGAGCAATTAGAAGAAAGAAATCAAAGGAATATGCGTAGGAAAAGAAGAACTTAAATTAGCACTATCTGTTGCCAATATGATTCTATACCTAGAAGACCCAAAAAACTTTACCAGAAAACTTCTAGAACTAGTAATTAAATTCAGCAAGGTACAGGATATAAAATCAACACCCATAAATCAAAGGCATTCTGTATATCAGTGACAAAGCCTCTGGGAAGGAAATGAGGAAAACTAACCCATTCACAATAACCTCAAAAAAAAAAAAATGAGATACCTGGGAATCAATTTAGAAAAGGGATGAAATATCTCTACAATGAAAACTACATAACCTTAAAGAGAGAAATCAAATAAGACCTTAGAAGATGGAAAGATCTACCTTGCTCTTGGATAGGACAAATTAATATTATCAAAATGACCATACTACCAAAAGCACTCTACATATTTAATGGAATTCCGATCAAAATCCCAATGGCATTCTTCATAGAAATAGAAAAGGCAATCATGAAATTCATCTGGAAAAATTAGAGACCCATAATATCTAAAGCAGGAAGAGTGAAGCAAGTGGGATCACTATACTAGACCTTAAACTATACTACAGAGCAATAGTAACAAAAACAGCATTGTATTGGCAGCAAGACAGACTGGTAGACCAAGGTACAGAATAGAGGACACAGAGACTAACCCACAAAATTACAATTATCTTACATGTGGGAAGCCATTCTAACACGTGATTGGGTGACTCCTATTAAGGGCCTGAGGCACTTAGGCTCTGTCGAAGCTTTCCCGACTCTTTCTTGATGAGAGAGCCCATCCGTGTGGGGGTGTGCCTGACCACTGACCCCGGGGACCCAATCACTGACCCTGACCTTGGAGTGCAGCCCCCCTCAGCCTTCATTGGATGGAATTCTCCCCTGAATCTCTTGTTCCCCAATAAAAGGCTACTCCAGGTGTGTTCACTCTCTCTGTCTCCTGCTAGCCCTGAGTAATCCTTGGTGCCCTGCTGGGCGGCTACAGGAGCGAACCAGAGAGGGGAGCCATCTCGGACCTAGCAATATAAATAAGGTAACTGGTCTGTGTGTTTTATTTCGATCTCTTCTAACTAACTTTATGCCTAGAACCTCATTAATGAAACCATTGCACAGGCCGATTGGTAGACTTACATTAGACAAAGATGCCAAAAACATGCATTGGAAAAAAGATAGCATCTTCAACAAATGGTGCTATGAAAACTGGAAGTCCATATGCAACAAAATGAAATTAAACCCATATCTCTCCCCATGCACAAAACTTAACTCAAAATGGATCAAGGACTTAGGAATTAAACCAGAGACTCTGCATCTAAATAAGAAAAAGTAGGCCTTAATCTTCATCATGTGAGATTAGGCCCCAACTTCCTTAATAAGACTTCTATAGTGCAAGAATTAAAACCAAGAATCAATAAATGGGATTGAATCAAACTAAAAAGTTTCTTCTCAGGAAAAGAAACTTCCTGGGAGCAAATCTTTACCCCTCACACATCAGATAGAGCACAAATCTCTAGGGTATATATTGAACACAAAAAGCTAAGCACCAAAAATAATAATAAATAAATAACCCAATCAACAAATAGGCCAAGGACTTGAACAGACACTTCACAGAAAAGGACATACAGTCAATCAACAAATATATGAAAAAGGCTCACCATCTCTAGCAATCAGAGAAATGCAAATCAAAATCACTCCAAGATATCTCACTCCAGTCAGAATGGCAGCTATTATGAAGACAAACAACAGTAAATGTTGGCAAGGATGTGGGGGAAAAATACACTCATACATTGCTTCAAATTGGTGCAGCCAATTGGAAAGTAGTATGGATATTCCTTGGAAATATGGGAATGGAACCACCATTTGACCCAACTATCCCTCTTCTTTGACTATACCAAAGGATTTAAAAACAGCATACTACAAGGACACAACCACATCAATGTTTATAGCAGCACAATTCACAATAGCTAAAATGTGGATCCAACCTAGATACCCTTCAATAGATGAATGGATAAAAAAAATGTTGCATATATACACAATGGAATATTACTCAGCAATAAAAAAAATCATTTGCAGGTAAATGGATGGCATTGGAGAAGATAATGCTAAGTGAAGTTAGCCAACCCCCCCAAAAAAAAAAATGTTGAATGTTTTCTCTGATATAAGGAGGCTAACTCATGGTGGGGGTAGGGAGAGGGAACATGGGAGGAATAGATGAATTCTAGATTAGGAAAAGAGGTGGGAGGGAAAGGGAGGAGGCAGGGAATTAGCAAGGATGGTGGAATGTGATGAACATCATTATCCAAAGTTCATGTATAAAGACACAAATTGGGTGTCAACCTACTTTATATACAGAAATACCAAAAATTGTGGTATATATGTGTAATAAGAATTGTAATGCAAAAAAGTACATGTATAAAAACATGAGTTGGCGTGAACATACTTTATATACAAATATATGAAAAATTGTGTTTTATCTGTGTAATAAAATTGTAATACATTCTGCTGTAGTGTATTTAAAAAAATAAAATCAATAAGAAAAAAGAAAACAATGATCCTACTAAGAAAAAAATGTGATACACACAACACACACACACACAAAATGGAGATTCATTCAGCCATAAAGAAAAACAAAAAGTATGTCATTTGCAAGAAAATGGGTAGGTTGAGACTATTATGTTAAAGGAAATAAGCCAAACTCAGTACTTCAAGTTTTCTTTCAAATGTGGAAGCTATTGAAGCAAAAGAAAAAGAAAAGCAGGGCCGGGGTGTTGTGCAGGAATATTGTGAGAATCAAAGGAAGATCAACAGAGTCAAAAGAAAGGGAGCAGGGAAGGAAGGTGAGGAGGGAAAAGAGAAATACTGGGGAATGCTAATGTTCAAATTATACTGTATGCATGCACAATTACATAACAAATCCCATCACTGTAATGCACCAATAATAAATGTGGGAAAAATACACACACACACACACACACACACACACACACACAATGGAAACAAATATCAAAGTTGCATCTGATGACCAAGGTGAGAGTAAATGGAGTTATTTTGTGAAATAAATATCACAGTCTATTAAGATGCAACAGAAATAACATGGCAAGGGATTAATCTGATACAGGATTATGATCTGGAACATAAAAGTTTGGAATTACATTGCAATATGTAATGGTACTTCAAAGGCATTTTTTTAGGAAGCTGAGATAGTTTCATTGGTAAAAATCACACTTAAAGAAAAATATATCAGAATTCCATGCAAACATTTCCAGAAAATTATAGAGATCTGAAAAACTCTCAAATCTGAAATCATAATTATCATGTTTATCAAAATGTCTATAAAACAATGTAAGAAATATGCAGATCAACACCCAAATGAAAATGAATGCAAAAATTCTTCATACAATTTTGGAAAGCCTATCGTAACAATGTGTACAAATAATGCACCAGAACAGCTGGGAATTTAGCCTGGAATGGAAAGTTGATTTAACATTTGAAAATCTGTCAAAGTACTTCACAATATTAAGATGTTTATGAAAAGAAACCAAGAAATAATCTCCATGAAGGCAATATAATGACAAAAATCTCATGTCAAGTCATATTTAAAACTCTTGGCATACAAAACTTGGAAACTTTTGAACCATATTGTGCCTCAAGAGAACATAACACAACATTTTGTGGTGAAGGAATAGGCAATTTCCCCTTAAGCTCAGAAACAAAGCAAAGCTATCTACCCTACTTCTATGCAACATCTCTGCTGTAGGGATTAGCCAAAAACACAATAATAAAGGCAAATAAGTTTTAAAACAGACAAAACATAATTGACTCAGTATAAAATTTTTAGCATCCTACAAAAAGTTATAAAATCTATGTGCAATTCATAATATCGAAAGATGTGTGATCCATATACATAAAATAAATTTATTCTTATTGAGTAGCAATGAAATTCACAAACTAAAATAAGAAACGCCTTTTATAATATACGGGGAATGCATTTATAAAACATGAATGATTTATGTAAGGAAAACCATAAAATGTTCCTCAGATAAAACAAATGCCTAAATATGTTGAATAAATGCCATATTCATGATCAAATGTCTTTTTTATCTATAAAATGCTCTACTATTAACATACTCTACACTTCTGAGCGTCTAGAACACTGGATATTCTCGGTAAGGACTCCAATGTGCCCCTGTGTGCCCAGCGTTGTCAGAGGACTCACCCACCCGCGGTCTGGCGCAAGACCTTCCTCTCAGGCTCCATGTTCCCTTTGTCCTCTTCTCCTAGAAGGCGGGGGAAGTTGAGGGCAGAGGTGGGTTTCTTTTGTTTTGTTTTATGTTATAGAGGCAGGGCCTTCAACAAGTGGGCAGGAAGCCTTCCACAGGGTGGTGGACCCTTGCAGGTGGCACATATGGCGAGTCCCTTCACCTTTTCTCTTTGGGGTAGAACCAAGACCCACTGCCCTGGACCAGGGCTTCCTCACCTTCCGGGACCCTGAAGGCCTTGACTCGCGGTTGTGGGCCCAGCAAGGTCGCGCAGGGCCTGGATGTGGGGGCTCCACGGGCTCCAAGGGCTCCTGGGCAGCCCCTGCCACCTTCCTCACCACACGAAGTCCTTCCTGAGGGGACAGGATCGGGTCTGGAGACCAAGCCGCACTCAGAGTCTGGGTCCTCACAGGCCGCTGCCGTGGGGTCCTCCAGCGGGAGGGCCTCGCCTGGCGGCCAGTGGGCAAAAGCTGCCAGATGATGGGTGTCCACAAGACCTATCCCCACCCCCAACTCTCCCTCCCAGCAGAGGAGGAGCACCCCAGATGGCCCACGGAGCAGGCAGCACTGCAGTCTTTGCCACTTGGCTGCTGGAACTAGCAGACACTTCTTTCATTGCTGTGAGTCATACCTTCCTCATTCTGCAATAGACTTCAGATATCCCTTTTTTCTGCATAATATCCTGAGGATTTTATGTAGAAATCTACAAATTCTAAAGTCTGTGTGCAAATGCAAGGAATTTGGAGGACAAGTGTGAAAAAATATGAAGAAAAAAGGACTTATGCTTCCCAATATGCTGTTAGTTTATACTGATCAAAACAACCCTATTTCCATAAAGACACATAAATCAATGTAGTGGAAAACATTGAGAGTACAGAGTAGACCCACATTTATATGGCCAATTGATTATCAAAAAAAAAAAAAAAGTTAAAGTACTTTTATGGAGAAAAGAATACAGGAATGTACATGGGGCAGGGGGACTTGGTCCACATTGTACACAATGTAAAAATGTTAGACAACTTCAATGGGAGACTTCATATAATGTCATAAATTATATAACTTTTAGAACATGACACAAAGGAAAACCACATAAACTTTTAGAACAAGATAGAAAGTGTGTAGATTGGCAATGATTTCTGAAACACAACATAAAGAGCATTAATCAGAGAAAAAATAATAAATTGTAATTTATAAAAACGAAAAAGAAAAGTAAACTGCTGTTCAAATTAGAAAAGCATGTTATATATGAATTTTTAAAACATAGAGCTCTGGGCTGGGTTTGTGGCTCAGAGGTAGAGCACTCACCTAGCACGTGTGAATTGCTAGGTTTGATCTTCAGCACCACATACAAATAAACAAATAAAATAAAGATATTATGCCCAACTATAACTAAAAATAATTTTTAAAAAACCCATAGCTCATAAAGAACTTTAGCCTATAGCACATAAAGAATGCGTTCAATGAAATAACAAGGCAAGCAAACTTAAAAAGGGTGGAGTGTTTGAATAGACTTCACTAAATAACATATACAAATGCAAAAAATACATGAAATGTTCAAATCATTGGTCATTTGAGGAATAAAGAATAAAATCAGAATGTCTTACAACTATCATCTTAATAGTGGTTGTCATATTTTACGTCAATATTTGATGATACTTTGACATTGGAATATTGTGTTCTTAGGAAGCAAAATTGCCCTTCACATGGTTTATGAATTCCTAGAAAAAGAAATAATTTACCTGTGATCATGCCTTTGATATGAAAACCAATCAGTCCTAAATAAATATTCCTGTCTGCCCCTTTTTATCAGATTTCTGCAGTCTGGAATATTGCCTTCCTTTTATAAACTATTCAGAACCAGGAATTGGACAATCAGAGAACAATCTATTATGGTTTGGATATGAGGATTCCTCCCCGCCACACATGCACGCGCACACCCACCCACACACACACACACACACACACACACACACAAACTCCTGTTGATGTACGAATATTTGGAGCTAAAATGATTTGATTGTGAGAGCCCTAACTTAATCAGTCTATTCTGGTCTGCATGGACCGACTAGTTGTTAAATATAGTCAGGTGGAGCATAACTAGAAGCAAATAAAAGAGGGGACTATGGTATAAAAAGAAGGGATGGGAACAAAGCAAAACAGAAACTCAGCAGGCCAAACATTACATATGGTAGCTCAGGTCAAGCATCTGTGGCATGTGGTAATAATATATGCACCTCAAAATGCTTCTGCAGCTCTGTTCTTACAGCCTTGCCAGTGGCAGCCCACATGGACTAAGACTGCTAGGACATGGTCTGCTGCATTTCTGAAAACATCAGATAAGGAAAGAGCAATTTGAAACTATCTGGGACTCCAACCAGCAGCCCTACCAAGCAAGTGCCTCCTCCCACTCCCACCAAAGCACCTGGTCTGTTGGAGACAGGACAAAAAGGATGCTCATGACTGTCAGGATGAAATCTCAGCGACTGTTTTGAATATTTGGTTTTTGCAGAACTGAAAGAGTTCATTGCCCCAGCATGACCTGCCCTTTGGAGAAACACTACCCAGTCTTTAAGTCAAGTACTCTGCAAGCTGGCATTGCATAGGAGGCTACCTTCTGGAAAAATCTGAAGCCACCACCATGAGGGGGACTGTGCTGCTAAATAATCTGAAGGTAAAGCTAAAGCCCTTGTCTCTAGGAATACGTGCCTCATGAAAATGTATCCCAGGTTGAATTTGCCTCATTCTAGGCAATTTCAATTTCAATTTCAATGCCCAGGTTGAATTTGCCTCATTCTAGGCAATTTCCCTCCTTCTATAAACTGAGTTTAGATAGGTCCACCTTCCCAGCGCCCAATGTCAGGAAAAGGCAGATGTTGCCAATAAGGCCTTTAATGGCAGAAAAGATTTCTCTTCTTGCCTCTAAACCTCCTGAGAATTTTGTCAGTCAGTGACTATGTCCATCTTATAATTTGAATTTTGCACCAAGATCGTTCTCTCTGTAAAACCCATCACTTTGGCATTGCCAAGATCCAGTTCCAGAGTATACCATGAAATGAACAATATGGTACATAACAAGTTATGATTTCAGTCTACACAAAATGCAGAACTCACACTGTGAATCCCACTTTATTCATTGCACCTAAATTTTCAAATGCATTGGCATGGTTTGAATATTAGTTTTTTAATGATGGTAAGATGTTTAGCAAAAATTCTTCCCCATAATTCCTTACATTTGTGTTCCTTCCTTCCTTTTTTTCTCTTTTTTCTTTAGCAGTCTTTCCAGGTAATTGTGTGTTTTATTAATTAGTCTTCTCAGATAGTTGGTCTTTGGATTCTTGATCTTCTTTGGTATGTTTACTTTTCTAAGTCATTAGTTTTAGCTTTTATTCTGGGTTTCATCTTCTGCTTTCTTTGGCTTTCTTTTCCTGTTCATTTTTAAACCTCTTTAGAGAGACTCAGCTCATTGATTTACAGTCTTTATTCTTTTCTGATTTAAGCTTTCAAGGTTATCAAATTTTTTTCCAAGCATGACTAGCTGAGATCTAATGGTTTGGCACAAAATATTTCATCATAATTAATTTTTAAGTATTTACTAATTTCCATTATGATTTCTCTGTTGCCCTGAAAAATACTACTTAATTTTCAAACAAATGAAAGTTTATGTTTATCTGTTTATTGGTAATTTTAGCACAATTATATTGAGGTGAAAAATTTCCCCTGTTTGATTTTAATACTTTGAAATTTTGGATACTTCAGCATATCATCAATGTGTCACTGAGTCCTCAATAAGATGGTATGTTCCACAGTTATTGAGTGTGCAATGCTCTACATGATTTTTAGGATAATTTGGCTAATTGTTGTTCACACTTTCTATATTCTTATTAATTTTAAAGTCTCTTTCTTTTACCAATATGTGAGAAAAGAATGTTAAAATCTCCCAGAACAACTGTGATCTTGTTCTTTTCGCCATTTCAGTCTATAAAATTTTGCTTTATCTATTTTTAAGCTATGTTGTTTTCTGTGCCTAATTTAAGCATTATTATGTCTTCCTGGAAAGTTAAACCCTTTATTTTATAAAGTGTTGCTCTTGATGATAGTATTGATTATGCATTTCATCTTAAAGAATAATATTTCTAATATTAATAGAGCAACATTAGTTTACTTTTGGTGTTTTTATGCTACATCTTTTGAATTTCTTTATATAAAATTTTCTGTTTCTTCCCTATTTTAGATGTGTCTCTTCTGAAATCCATATAGCCATGATGTGTTTTTGTCTGGCCTAAAAAAAAAACTTTGTGTTAGTTAGAACAACTGGCCCATATAACTAATGAAATTCTTCATTGTAGATTTTTCGTATTATCTAATTTCAATACAATTGTCTAGTGATTATAACATTCTAGATACTAAGTCTGATACTAATGGGGTTGCCTC
Organism: Ictidomys tridecemlineatus; assembly: GCF_052094955.1. Lineage (NCBI taxonomy): Eukaryota > Metazoa > Chordata > Mammalia > Rodentia > Sciuridae > Ictidomys > Ictidomys tridecemlineatus. The sequence continues at coordinate 118,175,926 of NC_135482.1, forward strand.
CTTATTCCTGCTGTGATTTGTTTCCTGTATCATTTTCCTCTACAGCCCTGGATTGTGAGTGTGTTTGACTGGATGTAGTAGGTGGAGCATAGTCTCAGTCTCCATCTACAGCTCGCACCTTGACACTCACAGACCCATCTGATACTCATGATGGGAGTAGCCAATGACAGATTTCAGACGATGCATCAAAGCTCTTTGTGTAAAATGTTCCTCAGGAGTGGAGAGACTGGGAAAGACACATAGATACTCTCCTGGTCAAGGATCAACAAGATGCTCAACCATGTGGGGAAGGCCCTGTCTTCCACCAAGCAGGAAGCCGAGCTCTGGACAGTCTGATGGACCCACCCTAGGCAAGACCCTCTGGACACACGTGGACTTTAGGTGGTTATGCAGCCTGAGGAGGTGTTGGGATCCCTGCCAGAGTGGGCCCTTATCTTAGCTCTGAAGGGTACCACTGACTGGTAGGAAGTGAGAGTGGATTCTGTTGTTTACAACTAAGTACTGACCAGTACATCAGTATGGGGGATATAACATTCAAATATGGAATTAAAGTGAAGGATGGAGCGAGATGTCCTGGTCACTTCTCCACCTCCACTCCCACTTCACCCCACAGCCATGAAAACCAAAGTCATAGGTACCATCAGATCCATTGTTATTCCCTTTGGGGGTGCAAGGTTAAGCAACAGTTATGCTATGGTTTGAAATGTATTCCCCAAAGAGCTTGTGTTGGAAATGTAATCTCCAATAGAATACTGTTGAGAGGTGAGTAAGCTATGAGGGCAGAATGAACGGATTATTGCTGTTATCCATGTTATCCATAATGGCAGTGATCTCATTATTGTAGGAGCTGGTTTATTACAAAAGATAATAAACAAAAAGTTCAGGCCCTTTTTAAATCTCTTATCATCCCTTTGTCCTTCTGGGATGATGCAGCAAGTAGGTCTTCGCCAAATGTCTGCACTCTAATTTTGGACTTTGTGGCCCCTAAAACTGTAAGCCAGTACGTTTTCTGTTCTTGATAAATACCCCATCTCGGGTATCTCGTAATAGCTGCACAAAATTAATTAAGAAAAGGACCATGAATTCTCCCATGTGTTTTGTGAAGCCAAGACTCATCAAAAACAAAACAAAAAAAAAACCAAAACAAAACAAAAAACCCCAAAACATATGAGAAGCATGAGTTGTTTTGAAAAAGTATTAAATTGGAAAACCAGATGTGGCATTAGAATGGCAGTTCTGCACCCCTGCACCTGAGGTCTGAAGGTGAAAATGAACAAGTCATTAGCTCAACCATGTGGGGAAGGCCCTGTCTTCCACCAAGCAGGAAGCCAAGCTCTGGACAGTCTGATGGACCCAGGGGGAGTGGGGATGCTGGACCAGCCCCAAGTCCATGTGCCACCATCAGTCATCTGACCCACATCTCAGGTCACACCACTGGTGGCACCCTTGGGCTCCTAATATTGAACAGCAAGTCTCTTGAACTTCAGAGCACCTAATAAGTATCACTCTGGGGTAGTGGATACATTGTGACTGCCAAGGTCCCATGTGCAAGGTTTTGACTAATAATTTTGAGATGGGGCTCAGAATTCTGCATTTTAACCCATATCCCAGGTAATTTTAATGTAGGGGTTGTGGAAACCAGCCTTGGAGAAAACTCAAGTTTCAGCTTAGCATCAAAGAGGACCTGGCTCCTTCCCTGGTATTCAGCAGTATCTCAGCTCAAACACAACATTATAACCACTTCAGGGAAGGTTTGGTCCTTTAGTTATTTTCTAGGGTTTCTGTACCCCCAAAGTTGCACCAGAATAGAAATGGAAGGCTTGGGAGGAGAGAATATGGAGCCACACACTGATAACTCAGGAGAGTTGAAGGATGGCAGGAGCCATGGTGATGTGCAGAGACCATAAGGACCACTGGCCAGAGTGAGGATGGAGCCTGTATAATGAGCAATGTGCAGGTGGAGGGAGGCTTATAGAGTGACATGGTGAGCCACTCAGAAATGGGGAAAAGAGGGACACAGGGTTGCTAGAGCTGTGACCTCATTCAAATGCAACACAGTGAACTGCATTGATACAGAATGGTTGCCAACAACATGGGTGCCCCCAGATGGGGAACAATCCAGGAGCCCTTGATGGCAAATTGTCTAGGGTGATTCACTGTACTACTTTCTGACCTAGACCTCGGCACACATCTCACTAAAACTAAATTGCACCAAATCAATGCCCAAGTCTTTGAAATGAGCTGAGGGTGAATGATCAAGATCCTCATATCTGGATTTTCAAAGGGTTAAAGGTGCATTTTGAGCCACTGTCACATACATCACAAATGGCACTGTCTTGTAATGACAAAGGCATTCACATTTTTAGGACATGTATGTAACATATGCTTAAACTGTTTGGCTTCTATTTGAATTGGTTTTAGGCCAGCACAGCTGAAGCACATCTTAGAATATTAAATACTTTAAATGTCCACTTTGTGGTAAGTACCACTCTCAACTGGAATAGTTTCTTAATTTTTCCTCATGGTAAATCATCTATCAACCTACCATACCTAGCTAATCATAGTGCTGTATTTGAAGCTAATTATTCAAATCCCAGGTGCACCAGGAAAATACAGTGGGGAACTTAAAAGGCTACATATGCAAATATTCACAGGACAGCCCTACTGTGTTTGGCAAATATGTTACAGGTATCAGCTATGGGGCAGGGGGAGGGGGGGGAAGAGTATGCTTTGAAGGAAAATCTCTTTAGCACTGAATTCCCTATTGGGATCCCTTTACAAGTTACCCATACACTCCAAATTAAACATAGCATCTCAAGCTTTGACACATCTGATAGGACTCTTTTCAGAATACAAATTTATATAGTATGAGGTTCTGTAACCATGTGAATTTTTTCTACTCTAAAGCTAAAAGAATCATGTAGCAAGGACATCACATAGTGCATTTCAAGCTTTTAGGTAGTGGAACCCTTTTTGCAAATTAACTCTAATAAGAAAGTTTAAGTATTTTAGGGGTGAGGGTGGTGTAGCTCAGTGTTAGAGCACCTACCTAACATGCATGGTTCTGAGTTCCATCCCCTAACAGTTTCAAAAGAAAAGAAAAAGAAAAAAAGGGAAGTATTTTATTTGTATAACTTATGTTCCTGAATCTAAATTTATAGCACTCAGTGAAAATATTAATGATTATTCAGTGAACATAAAAATTGAGATTGGAGTTAAAGCTGACACTTTTAAAAAATGTCTCAACTCTCTAATTATTAACATACATGGTTTTACTTGCATGTCTCAGAAAACATTCTGATTCACAGAAATAAAAAGATACAAACAGCAAGTGTTTCACAGTTCACCATGCTACCCTTGGATACCACTTAATAAAGATCTTATAAGCTTTATTTGGGGTCCTTGCAGAAACAAGATCACCTGGAAGAAAAATTAAACTGCTAGTTATCTTTTATGATTTGTATTCAACACCAGCCTGCATTTTAAAATTTACATTTAAAAGTAAACTTTGCATACACTATATATATGAAATGAGCTTTCTGGGACTGAGGTCTAATCTATTCCAATCCAACTCTCTACAGTTATAAACAAAATATACTTCTTAACTATTGGTGGTATTATTAAATAGAAGTAAAAATAGACACTGGAGGGGAGTTGATGCTTGGAAGAAGGAAAATCTTTGGGTGTGTTTCCAGATTTAGGTTGCTTTTTGACTGAAGGCAAATCTCATTCTGCCAAGCAAGATGGCTAAGCTTGAATAGAAAATCTTCAGTCTTTCTGGCTTAACCCACATTTTGCTGGCTTAAAAACTAACAACAAAACAAACATCCAAAAATAAACAGGACCAAGTTTGGAGGGACTAGAGCAGATATAAAGTGATAGAGGACCTCAGAAAAGAGAACCATTAGGGGGGATCTAAAAGTTCTGTGTACCACTCTTCCAAGGCCAAATCCTAGCAGCTTAAGACTAAAAGTACTTGAAAACTTTCTGCTGCTATCCCTAGCAGAGTGTATAAGGACAAAGTGGTCAGTGCTTAATTCTGGCCATGTTAACTGACTTCCTTAAAAAAAAATGTGCATGTTTCAAAGGAATATAACAGAATCCAGAGTCTCTAAAATTCATCTAAATTCTAAATATAGCCCCCAAACTACTAGGTATGCACTCAAGAGAAGAACCAATAAACATATTGAACCTAAAAATGACCAAATGTTGGAATTATCAGGCAATAATTTTAAAAGAGCTAGCCTGTGCTGAAAGATGTAAAGGAAAATAAGTTTATAATAAATGAACAAGTAGGAAATCTCAGCAGAGAACTATTAAAAAAAAGAAGAACCAATAAGAAATCCTAGAGTAGAAATAGAACAATGTTTGAAATAACAAATTTACTAGATGTGCTTAAAATCAAATTGTAGGGCTAGAGATATAGTTCAGTTGGTGGAGAGCTTGCCCTGCATGCACAAGGCCCTGGGTTCAATCCCCAGCACCATTAAAAAAAGGACTAAATTGTAGATAATAGTCAGTGAGCCTAAAGAAATATTAATAAAAATTACCCAATCTGCAGAACAGAGAGAAAACAGTTAAATTGAAAGTGCCTCAAGTACTTGAGCCAATATCAAAAGGTTTAACAAACATAAAACAGGAATATAAGGAGAGGACAGAAAGAATGGGACACAAATTTGAATTTAAAAAGTCCAAATATTTCCTAAATTTTATGTAAGACACACTGATTTACAGATTACAGTTCAGTGAACCTCAAGCAGACCCGCCCTCCTCCCCCCAAACACACAAACCACATTTACAGATGTGGAGCAACACTGCTAGTATATAACAGGGGAAAAAAATCTAGTTGTTATAAAACTCAACATAACACCCAACACAACAAGCAATTTCACTGTTAGTACTGTATTTCGCATCATAATCATTACCACTGCATTAACATGTATTTATAAGTATTCTTTGTATCCTAATCTTGCGCCAAAAATTGTGAAGTAATAAATCATTTTAAAGTAATTCTAGCACAATTTTTTTGAAAGCTTCACATAATGGTCACATTTCACTTTTTTGAAAAAAAAGTGACAATTACATGGTATAATATATTTATCCAAGATATATGATGGGGAGGTCCAGAAAAGACTTATATAAATCTTACCCAAGAGAACAGATAAACCCATTGTGTTCCTACACTAGAACATGACTAAGTGATAAAAAATTATAACTATTTATACAAGTAAAACATGAATATCAAAAACATTATCATTCAAAGCATCCAAATGCAAAAGAGTACATGCCACTTTTTCCTCTATATGAAAATCTAAAGCAGGCTAAATTAATCTACAGTAAAAAAAAATTCAGTAGGTTGTCCTGATACTGGAAATGGAGAACCAGCTTCAAAAGGGTATGAAGGAGTTTGCTGAGGCCACAGTAATACTATGCATCTCAACTTGCATTATGTAACTATGCACTGCTAACATTCACTGAATGGTATATATGAAGATGTGTTCATTTTACTCTGAAGTATGTTTTACTAAAACATATTAAATAAAAACATTAAACCCTAATATAATGATATGTACACTGAAGTGTTCAGGAGCAAACTGTAAGTTACCTTGAAATGCATAAAAAATGAGATGAATGGGGCTGGGGATATAGCTCAGTTGGTAGAGTGCTTGCCTCACATGCACAAGGTCCTGAGTTCAATCCCAAGCACCCTCGCCATGAGATGAATAGATATGAACAGATGGAAGTTTATTGAACATCTTTCTAGTAGGTTTCAATTTTTGCACAATAAAATATTGGGTAAAGAAGAATGTTAAGTAATTCTTGAAGGCCCACTGTGAAACAGGAGGACCAGTTTGAAAATATAAGAGTTAAGAGACCGAAGAGCTTTGAGCAACTAGCAATGCAAGCAATGGCCTTTTCCTATCTTTAATATGAGGCAGCTGGACTAGAACTAAGATGTCTTCTAAATATATGAACACAATATACCTAAGATCCTTTATATATATGAGTATTGTCTAAAGCATCAAGATATTGACATTAATGAAAAGTCAACAGGCTATAAATAGATTCTCTGTACATTTCAGTTATGGTAGACATATTATTGTGGCAGCATTCATTGGCTTAACTAAGGGGCAGGAGAGGTTCCCACCATGTCGTTTCTGTCCCTCTTGTGGTAACTTCTTCATCTGGGTCCTTCCATCTCACTCATATTTTTATATTTTTGCATGATCACCATACATTGTCCTTTCCTCCTTAAGGAAAGTAAATGCCATCCCTCTATTGAGAAACTCGTTTCCCTTCTCTTTGCCCTAACTTCTGCTCATTCTTAGCTTCCATTGGTCCACAGACTAGACTTTGTCCACTTTCTACCTCACTCCCAATTAGAGTACATGTAAAGTGATCAACATTATTTATTTGGCAATATGGAATGTCCTTATGATATACTTCAACTTAAGATTTTTTTATTTAACCTTATGTTGGTGAAAAAACAATACTCATTAAGTAGAAATCATCATTCAAAATTTGTATTTGGATCTTTTTTCAGGCTAGTAATATGTACTCCAATTCCCTCTCTTGATGCTGGCCATTGGCAGTGACTGCAGCTTCTGGACTGCCTTGCAATCACAACAGGCAAGAACTGATAGCCTATAGTATGCTGTGTTGCTAAACTGGGTCGTGCAGTAGTTTGGATGAATTAATGCATTTTCAAGTTAAGACATTTTCAATTTATGATGGGTTTATTGGCATATAACCTCACTGTAAGTCAGGGAGCATTCACAATTTTGTGACTATGCTTCTCATGAGACAAGAAGCTCCACAAAGGCAGGGACTGGCCTGCTCACTCTTCCCCAGCAAGTGACCTGCAGATGATAGTAACAGCTCACATTCACTGAGTGTGCTAGATGTCAGGCACTCTTCTGAGTGCTTTTACAGATTCATGCATTTCAACTCCTATTAGTCTCTCAAATATTTGTTGAAGCCTTTGATTTTGTTCTAGAAATAACAATTACTCAAAAAATATTTGTTAATATTGAATGCCAGGCACTGCATGCAATAAACAGAACAGAGTAAATCAGAGTTCTCTGCCTTCTTCACCGAGCTCAGTCTGATGGGCCATACACCCAAATAAAGAGAAAGTCATGTCAAATAACAAGTCCCAATACAGACAGGATATTCGAGGTATGTGGTAAAATACTCTATGTTCTTAAAATTTGCACACAATTTACCTTTTGTTTAAAAAGTAACTTGGAAATCCATTCATTATCTTATCACTTAACAAGGAGTTGCTCATTGCCTAGTTAATTGGGCACTGTGCTGGGCCTCTCAGATGCAAGACAAATAAGAATGACACAAAGCACACAGTCTGGTGGGAGGTTACACAAAGAACTAACAATATCATGTGACGTGTGTTAGGGCAAACATCATCAGTCCAAGGCAGTTGTTATAAAGAATTAAGTTCCAGTCTGTCTTTCCTAACAAGACAAAACATACCTACCCAATCTGGATTCTCATTACTCCCAACATGAAATGCCTTCCCCAGGTTGAGTTTCATATCATGCATGGTCCCCTAGTTTTTTCATATGTGAAATAGAATGCCCATCTTAAAAGATTTTAAGGGGTAAGCAATGAATATTCACAAGCAATGGATACTATAGAGTACTAGTCATTATTATTATCAGACCAAATGTGGCCAAGACCCTTGTTGCCCCAGCCTTTAACTTCTGAACATGTTGTTTCTGTTCCCAGAATGGCTTCTCCTAACTATACTAGTGCTTCCTTGTGGCACTCACAAAATTCAATCTGGACTTACAGTCACACAAAAACTATGCAGAAATTTAAGTGGAATCATTGTAGAATCTTCTGTTATCTGATAATGAACATGCTACATAAATATCTTACACAATTTCCAACTATCTCCTAAGAGTCAAACATACAACAGAACCTTGTAGGGTTAAAAGTGTAATTTTATTTAGATGTTACTTGTACATAATCTATAGTAAGATATACAAACAGATAAAAATTGTTTGACAGGATCTTTTTAATACCACTTTAAATTCAATTTACAACAGCATTGGTAATACTGCAAGATGACAGATACTCTGCTTCATAAATCAAAAATTACTTGCTACTCTGGCTGATACATTCCCACTAGTCTGTAATGGATTAAAATGTATCATGTATTTTAGTTGCAAATCATTACAAAACTTTTACAACCTAGCCACTTGGTGCTCATAAAAGATTTTGATGTGCTAAAAATTTACTGAAATGAAAACATTAATTTTCAAATAGGATCCTATGTAAAGAAAATCATAAGTGTACCAAATCATATGGTTTGGGGCTAACAATGCAAAAATCTTTTGCCTGCTGTTCAGCCACATCATGCTTGTGCAGTGACATGTGGATTCGGGCATCTTTCCAGCTTGTCTGCCTGAGTCTGTGCCATGAGGAAAATGCTTATGAGATATTCAACTTAACACACATGGAGCAATACAACTTGGGAGAATTTAAAATAATCTTAAAATTATAACTATAATTTAAAATGTAAAATTTATAGAAATAAAATATACTGTTAAATGATTTTCTCCATTTGTTTTGGTAAATACTTTTTAAAAATGGAAATGGAAAATTCAAACTCTTCACTTTGTTCTTTGTAGGGAATACCATATTAGAAGATTTAAATTTAGACCAAACCAGATTTGTTGAAGATATTCTAAAATAATCTAGACTGGATTTTAGTCATTTTCCATTCTCTTATAGGTAATAGAACACAAAAGGGCAAAAGCTTTCTCACTAGTCATAAAAACAAATTAAAAATAACTTTTTTATTTAAACTACAGGAAGACAACTAGTAATTAATAGGCTCATGAATATTTATGAATAAAGTGCCACTAATTTTATTGTAATAGGATATAAATAGAAGAAATTCTGAAGTGAATAGTAGCTGATGGTGCTCCCTCCATCCAAAGAAGAGAACGGCCAGAAAACAAAGAAGCATTGCTAAATCCAGGTTTCTGATTATACAGAATACTTCTAACCCAACAGTAACAATGAAGGCAAACTATTACAATAAACACAAAATAAGACTAAAACTGGTAAAAGTACCAAGAGTAATGCCAACACAGTAGGTCTCTGCGTTGGAAAAAAGAGAAATTTAGAAATTCACTAATAGTTACTAATATTAAAAAAAAAATCATAGTGACAGCAAGTAGGGCCTGCTCAGAAGGCACACCCCAAGCAGCTGTGCAGCAGAGAGGACTTGAATGCACAGCCAAAGGAGAGCCTTGGAAAGTGGGTATAGACACGAGACTTTGTGGTTTCAAAATCTGTGTGACCAAAACCCAGTGTGCAGGCAGGCATCATACAACAGCTGCCCCAAGTTAAGAGGTATCCACACAGAGACACAGGGTGATGTGGGCAGCTGGCTGATTTCCCCAGAATTCATGAACAAAAATCATTTGTTACAACATTCTCCCATCAACTCACACATCTCAGCCCCAGCTCAAGATTCTTTCCTTTGTTGGAGCTGAGAGTTCCTAGCACCTGCAACCTATTGGAAGTACTGCAGATAGGCACAACTCCACAGCAAGCGAAGGACCTTAGCATATTTTTCCTATCTACAACCCAAGTCTGGGACAATTATTTACTCTTAACAAGCATTTGTCCTTATCTAGAATTACAAAGTAGAAGCTGTCATTCTTGAGTCTCCCTGGTAGTATGCCTGAGCCAGGTCTATGGGACCACCATGTGGAAAGGGGAATAGGGAGAGTGGAGGTGAAAGCAAGGTGCTTTGCCATCACTAGGAATCAAATCAAGGTAATCTTGTGAGGTACATTTTTTAAAATTTAATGTGCTAACAACAATATGAAAGAAGAGAACTGTGTGATTCTAGGACAGGGCAAAGGCCCTGCATGGGGCTAACCCCCAATCTGCCACAGCACCGTGAGAAGTAAATAGCTGTCACTATTTTTCACTTAAATGTAAGCTTTTAAAATTCTGACCAAATGGAATGGGTTGCCTTTGCACACAGGGCCACATGTGGTAGCTCTGTCTAGCTGGGGGCTATACTCCTAGATGGCTCACAGCTGTTCTGGCTGCCTGGTGCCCAAGCCATCAGGGCTAGTCAATATATTAAGTGTGAACCCAATGGTCCCTAAAAGGGAAAAGGACCTTGTGTTCATTTGCATTACTACTGAGCCACTGAAACTTCATACAAAAATCATCAACAAGCATTTATTAAGTGAATATCCACAGGAAACCTGCCCGAAAAGGGCCCTTCCAATTTCACATTTGACAAGTGCATGAAAAGGCAATAAAATTATTCAGTAGAACATTTGAATTCACTCAGTAGCTACCAAATCAAGAAACTGAATGCAGAAACATTTGATTCTCCTGTTGTTAGACCTTTCCCTCTGCAACCAACTTCTTCTGAAACACATAGTAAAAATGAAAATAAAAAGGCAAAACAGTGTCACCTACTGATTGGAAGACATCACTCTTGACATAGTCATTAATCTTGCAGCTCACAGACACACAGCAAGTCTACAGAATCTTAATGATCAATAAGGGTAAAGTAAATACTTTCATGGCCAAAAAGGAAACAAGATGCTGTTTTCAGAACAATGCAATAGTTACCGTATATCTCCTTGTGTGCAGCATGATGTGCTACATTTAGTGGCACTTACGTATTACACAATAAATACTGAAAAAAAAACAGAAATTTTGGATGTGCAGAAGCAATATCACATTATTAATACAAAAGGTGCTAAGCTACAGGATTATAATACCACAATTTGGGTGCTGAATCCATCTGAAATCCCCAATGAACTTCCACACACACTGTACTGGTGGTCCACCTGCCACTGTCCCTGTATGGCCTTAGTCAGACCAGTTGTTCTCATCAAACTCAGAGTCGTCATCGGAGTTTCTGTACTCTACAGCAATGAGTCTGGACAGGATTGTGGCCACATCGTTTCCAACAGGCTCCCACTTGACCTCTTGCTCACGTTGCTCCTGCACCTTTTTCAGCTGAATTCCTAGAGACACAACATAGGGGTGTGAATTAAAATGTTCTGATTGCTCCAAAAGGAAAGAAAACTGAACAGAGCTACTGGACTTGGTTTTTCTAAGTTTAAGGACAAAAGGTTTTAGAAATTTGAGGGGAGAAAAGAGTGTGCAAAGTCCATTTTAAGAAGATTAATTGTGACTAAGGTGTACATGAACACCTCAATGGAAAGTTCTAGAGCTACACTGTTCCATATGCCTGCCTCTAGTCTCTTCTCAATTCTTTATCATGATATGCATACCTGACAACTACAAAAATACTCCTAATATTTAAAAAAAATCAAACAAGCATCCTTTGACTCCAAAAAATCATTTAATGTGTAGAGCTATCATTTGAAGGCAACAAGGTTGAAGTTTGCTAGAGACCTAAAGAAATCTCTCTATAATGAAGGCTGTGTATGTGGGGTGCTCCACTTACCCATCCTGATGGCAGCAAGGAGGTCACTTCGAGCATCACTTATTGGAGGCTGTGCAGGCTCAGGACGCTTTGCCTCAGCTACAGAGGGCCATGCATTGGGGAGGATGAAAGAGAAGAGCTGGGGCCAGGAGGGCCTGGTGGGGGAGGTGGTGGACCTGGCGGTGGTGCTGTGATGAGGAGCCCAGCTGAGGGTGGATGAGGAGGAGCAGCATATGTGGAACCAGCTGATGCAGGAAAGGGGGGCTACATGGGGATCTGGAGAGGGCTGACAAAAGCAGTTTGTGCTGAAGGAATCATGGGTGGAGGTGAAGGAGGAGGTGGTCCTGAAGGGTTGTAATACTCAATTATCTGTGCCAGGAGCATCCTAATAAAGAGATGTAACAGAGTCACCAATGTAACAATAAAGGGCCATGTCCCCGAGTTCTAGTATGTCTAATCAAACAAGTTCCCCCAGACACAATGCCCCCTACCAGCCAGACTTCAGTCACTGCAGAAAGCACATGCCCACTCTGTGGTTCTGTCATTTTACAGTCCTACATTATTCATTATGATGAATGCAAGACTTATTGAAACACACACACACACACACAATCATTGAAGAGGAAAGCACCTTCTGTGAATACTAAAATAATGTAGTTGCTGCAGAAGAGCAATGGCATCCTTCATCCTGGGCATCTCAAAGGGCTTAGAAACTTGTCTCCTGAGGGCTGCATGGCCAACCAGATGAGGAAAATCCTATATTCTCTAGCCAGTTCCATGGAAGCCCTGGGACCACAGCACCCAGTAGCGTGTCAAAGGCTTTGAAAAGTTCTAAGCCAAGAAATCAGCTGATTTCTGCTCAGTCAAGGGTTTTCCCAGTCAACTGGACCACAAGCCCTCTCTGTGCCTGAAAGCAGCACTCTGGGATTCTTGGTTCCACCAGGGCACAAAAAGAATAGCCAAGTCTGTATGGTCTCCCCTTTGAGGGCTGAGAATGTACATATAGAAAGTGACACCAGTGCTCTGCGTAAAGAACACACATTACAGAAGCATATGTTCAACTTCTCTGGGTACTGACTCTGAGGGTTAAGACAAAAACAGAGCTAAAGAAACCCTATTAAAGTCAAAGAGGGAGCTTGATTTGATGAATTTGAGAATTTGAACAGTTTCACAAAACAGCATGTCATCCTTTATCAATGCCTGATTTAAAGATCCTTTCAAACACATGTAAGTATGTATGCAAAGAGAACACATATACAGGAACACATCTCTCAACCTGGAATTTAGCTGTAATAAGGTAGGGTCAGTAGCACACCTACTTTATTTAACATAGAGTAGGACACCACTGAAGTGTCTACATCCAATTAGTCTTGACTATATTCTGGTATCTAAAATATTGAGGTTAAAATTCTTCCACAATACATTAAGATTCAAATGCAAAAACAAGTAGCATCTAAAGTACAAGGAATACTGATTTACCCATAATCTGCTGGAGCCATTGATGCAGAGGCCTGGGACCCCTCTGGGTTTTGGGGTGGTGGTGGTGGTGGCAGCTGCTGTGGTCTGTTTAGGGCCATGTGTATCACCGAGGCAGAGGGGGGCCGGTACTCATGTTCAGGGGCCTGGTTTGCAGCCCCATGTTGTGGTGCATCACCGGCAGTGTAGGAAGGGGTGACCGGCTGGGGATGCAGAGAATGGTTGGGTGTAGCTGGATAAGAGTAATCTGTAACATCTGATGCATGGGATCTGACATTGGAGAAAAAGGAATGAAAGAAATTTAAATTGTTTAAAAAATTTCCCTTATCAGGCAGAAGCATATATATGAATAACAACATTGCCACGGCACAGAAATAAGAAATTTATTTCTTTAACTATCAACTAGGTCTAGTCCCATGAGAGCTTCCAAGCAACAACATAATTACTATCTTAGCGGCAAGCCCCAGTGTTACATGGATTCAGATTGATTCACAGCTTTGAAGTGAATAAGACAGACCAGCAAGCAGGAACCAGCAGAGCCTCATTTTCACAGTATTTCATGTACTTCTTTTCTAAGAGACAAGACTACAAGATGAATCTCATTTCATTTAGAAACAGCATCTCAGACAGGATTTCGGTGGCAATGAAACTGACAGTATATAATTAGAAAATACAAAATGGCAGGTGAAATGGGTAAATATTAACAATAAGAACAGAAGGAGAAATGCAGAATGTAACAGAGTGAACCATGTTTTTCATAACAGAAGCAATTATTTAACCCAAAGAGAAATAAGCAATGTGGTACACTATAGAAAGGCCTTCTTGCTTTCTTTGAACACATAGTCAAGTGTAAAACTCTGAAAATGGAAATCACATATTAGTGAGAAGAGTTCAGAAAGATGCCAGGTGCTGGATGCTGGCTAAGCCCCAGAAGGTGAGGATGAACTTGCATGTATGGCAGCAGCTTGGCCACAGGCATTAGTAACAGTCACACATTCCTGGCCTGGGGTACTGGACACGTGTGAGTAGGGACTGCACATCCTCTCATGACACTGAAGCAGGGGGTGGCCTGAAACTGGGAATCCAAAGAAAGAAAATGACAAACCCTCTGGGCATCCTGTCCTCTTTCGTGCTCCCTGCCTGTTCCAGTTTCCTTGCGTCACTCATAAATTCAATGCCCATTTTCCTTCTCTCCCACTCTTCTTTTCTTGTTCTGACTTTTCTCACATGTACTTGCTGGTTCCTGTTAGGATTCAGCTTGTGTTTCTCTCTCTGAAGGAAACAGGCAAACACATTAGGAATGTGAAGAAACAAGGGAAGATGATACAAGCTGAATTTCCATCTCTAGGATTTTAGAAAGAAGCTTCTGCTAACTGGAATTCTGTGTTACACAGAAAAACTTGCTAAATCAAAAGGTCTGCCCCAGCTTTCCTTCCCTAATTGTGGTATAATAATAACCAACAACTCGTTTTCCTTCCTTAATTGCAGTATGAATTCTAGATTATGGTGTGCACGTGAGGATGTCTTCTGAGCTCTGCAAACTTCAAGCAAATGCATTAAAAATATTTTTAATGGGAGAGGAATCTGGCCTATATTTAGACTTAGTACATTTAAAAAACATAAATACCTAAAATTCTGGGGTCATTGATGATTCATGCTAAGGAACTGTGTCAGTGACTATGTGCACCGTTTTTTTAAAGTAAATAGTCACCCAACCAAAAAAAAAAAAAAAAAACATGGAGTGTAAGTTCTTCTTATGAGATGCATGGCAAGAAATTGTAAATGTTGTGGCATAATTGAAAGTGCTATTCTGGTAAATTTGTTTTGCAATGTAGAGCCAAATGAAGCCAAGAAAAGGGGGTTAACCAGATGGACAGACATAAAAGCAGAAGAAACAAATGTTTGAAGGAGAAATGAGAGCAGAAGATTTCTACAGGGCAGGACTTCAGTGAAGAATGGCTACTGCAAGGACAGGATGAGAGGAGCAGAAGGGATTGGTCAGCTGAAGAGTGAAAGATCAGGGAACAGGGAGATGATAGTAGCCTGGAGGAATAGGAGACTAACTCAGGTGGGAAGGTGGAAGTCGGCTAGGAGCTATGATGTCAATGTGGAGGTGAGTCCAGTGGTCCTGAAGCTCTCTGATCATCAGTAACCATCTGCTGCAGAAAAGAAAACAGATGGGTGAAGACAATAAAGAAACAGGAAGAAGTCAGTACAGCATGGTGGGAAAATCTAATACATTTCCAGGGTTTTTAAGGTACACAGGGTCAGAGCACCAATAACAGGGCCCAGAATTGATGAGAGAAAACAAGCATGTTACACATGGAGGTGTAATGCTTCCTGAGTACACTGAAAGAAAGGAAAGAAAGCTGGTTATCAGGAGTGCAAGCATTTCATCAATGCTCAGATCTTAAATTCATACTTAGAAATAAAACATGTCTGACAATGTTCAGAAAGAGGGTAAAAACTTAAGATCAGCTTATGTGAACTAGGCTAAAGTATTTTAGTTACATTAATGGCTCATACACATTATAAAAGTTGATATTAAATTTTCTTCAATATCTTAAATACATTGATGAGGATACAACCATTAAAATGTCATGTTTCTAAATAACACTTAAGACAAAAAATATCATTTTTTAAAAGTTAAAAAATGGTGATTTCAATTTTGTAAAAGAAAAAAAAAATGCACCAGGACAAAAGAAGACTAAGGAGAGACACACCAAAATGGAAACAGTGTTTTTTTTCTGACTGATGGAAATATAGTTATTTATAATTTTAATATCTTTTCCATAATTTCCAGGTATAATTAGTGTATCTCATTTCATAATAAGAAAAAAGTTTAACACTCAGCAAAATAAAAATATAAAACTTTTAAAATTAAGAGATATATTTCAAGTTCAATGATGATATAACTTCTTTATCTCTTAGTAAATAATGTATACAAAAAATGAGAGGCCATGGGAAATAGTATGAGACAAAACAAAATTCTGAAGAAACAAAATGAACAATTCTATTTGCGTTTTGAAAAATAAAAGAAATGGGACTGACGCGGGCCACCCCGCTCTCCTCGCCGCCAAGGCCTGGTCCCTGCAGCACTGGTGAGCAGCGTTGCAGAGCAGAGCAAGCCAGACGCACCAGGACTCCGGCAGGCTCAGGCGGTTCGTGTTGAGGGTGCCCGTCTATTCCCGCAAGGGACTTTGCATCCTACTGGGCGCCTGTCTGGCGGCGCCCCCCATCTTGCAGTCCTTGGAGCATGCTGTCGCTGGAGTCTTAAGTCTCTGCCTGTTGCGCGAGCTGCGAACGGCCGAAACAGATAGTACCTGCTGTAAAGCATCTCTGGGTGAATGAAAAAGAAAGAAGCTCATGATTTCTACACATGACCCAGGAGTACCTTGGCTGAGGATTCTGCATCTTGCCAATCTGTGAGAGTGGTTTCCCAGCAGGTGCTTGGCTTGTACAACCGGAGTACAGGATTCTTCTCTACTTTCTGGCCACTAAATGCCTCTGTGCACTCCACGTTCCAAAGGGGGAAGAAGGGCGAAGCTTCTTGGATGACAATGGATGTTCTACTGTGCAGGATGAGGGCAGAGTGTGTGACATCACCACCACAAGGTTGCCTCGTGATAGTCCTCTTCCCCCTTCCCAGCCAGCTCTCAAATTCCTGGATCCATAATGGTGTTTGGTGAGTTTTTCCATTGTCTTGGACAAGACGAGAAACTTGTCAACTTAAACGTGGAGATTTTTAAGCAGTCTGTTGACCAGAGCACGCTCCTGAGGTTCCCTCACACCAGACTGAAGAAGCTGCTCACCTGCCACTCCAAGGAGGCCATCCTGGAACTGTGTGATGATTTAGCTGCTCACCTGCCACTCCAAGGAGGCCATCCTGGAACTGTGTGATGATTACAGCGTGGCCGATAAAGAGTACTATTTTGACCGGAACCCCTCCTTGTTCAGATATGTCTTGAATTTTCACTACACGGGGAAGCTGCATGTCACGGAAGAGCTGTGTGTATTCTCCTTCTGCCAGGATATCGAGTACTGGGGCATCAACGAGCTCTTCATTGACTCCTGTTGCAGTGGTCGCTACCAGGAACGCAAGGAGGAAAACCACAAGAAGGACTGGGACCAGAAAAGCAACGACGTGAGCACCCACTCCTCGTTTGAAGAGTCCTCTCTGTTTGAGAAAGAGCTGGAGAAGTTTGACCAGCTGCGGTTCGGTCAGCTCCGGAAGAAAATCTGGATTCGAATGGAAAACCTTGGGTACTGCCTGTCTGCCAAGCTGATTGCCATCTCCTCTTTGAGTGTGGTGCTGGCCTCCATAGTGGCCATGTGTGTCCACAGCATGTCGGAGTTCCAGAATGAGGACGGGGAGGTGGACGACCCTGTGCTGGAGGGTGTGGAGATCGCCTGTACTGCTTGGTTCACTGGGGAGCTTGCCATCCGGCTGGTTGCTGCTCCCTGTCAAACGAAATTCTGGAAGAATCCTGTGAACATAATTGACTGTCTCCATTATTCCTTTCTATGCCACATTGGCGATAGACACCAAGGAAGAAGAGAACAAGGACATTGAGAACATGGGCAAGGTGGTCCAGATCCTTCGCCTTATGAGGATTTTCCGAATTCTGAAGCTGGCCCGGCACTCCGTAGGACTTCGGTCTCTGGGGGCCACGCTGAGACACAGCTACCATGAAGTTGGGCTGCTGCTTCTCTTCCTGTCTGTCGGCATCTCCATCTTCTCCGTGCTTATCTACTCTGTGGAGAAAGATGGTCACACATCCAGCCTCACGAGCATCCCCGTCTGCTGGTGGTGGGCCACCATCAGCATGACCACCGTGGACTATGGAGACACCCGTCCTGTCACCTTGGCCGGGAAGATTATCGCCAGCACGTGCATCATCTGCGGCATATTGGTGTTGGCCCTTCCTATCACCATCATCTTCAGCAAGTTTTCCAAGTACTACCAGAAGCAAAAGGACATTGATGTGGACCAGTGCAGTGAGGACCCACCGGGGAAGTGTCATGAGCTACCTTACTTTAACACTAGGGACATTTATGCACAGTGGGTGCATGCCATCATTACCAGTCTCTCTTCTGTGGGCATCGTGGTGAACGATCCCGATTCCACAGACGCTCAGAGCATCGAAGACAATGAGGATGTTTATAACACCGCATCCTTGGAGAACTGCACGGCAAAATGAGCAGGGACATTTGTGCCTGTATCTTGTGCCCCTTCCTGACATTAGGTTAACACAGCTTTATAAACCTTAATGGGTTTGTTAAATTCATTTAATTCTCAGGGCGTACCTTTTAGCCATAGTTGGACATTCATTGCTGAATTCTGAAATGATAGAATTATCTTTATTTTTCTCAGTGAGGTCAATGAAATGCCTCGCTCGTTCTGAAATTTATTTTTTACAAGAGAGAGTTGTGATATGGTTTTGGGAAAAAAAAACAAAGTAAATGATATTGGGTGGGATTTTTGTTCTGGCTTATGCATCATCCTGTATTTGCCATTTACTCACATTGAGCTAACTGTAAATAACTGACAAGTAGACTCCTAGGTCCAGCTGATGAAGACTACATGCATGTAAGATCCACAAAATGAGACAATGCATGTAAATCCATGTTTACGTCCTAGACATGGAGATTAGGAGCCTAATAAACTTCCTAATTCAGTATGAAAAACAAATAAGAGAAATGAAGACTTATCTAAGCAACACAAATACAAAGGCATATACTAAATAATTCAAATAATCATCAGCTTTGTGCCCAACAAAGAATAATAATCTTTGGAATAATCTCATCTCAGATGCTAGAATGATTATTAATCATTCAACTGAGGATTTTAAAAAAATTCATCATTTTTCTATTTACATCTGTTAAAAAAGATTATATGTGGGGGAAAAAACAAAGTATAAATTCTTCATGAATAAATAATAACAACTGTATTATTTGGGAAATGAAAAATGCAAACTGACATCAATGGGAGATATTAAATTCACATATTCTTCCCTACCTCAAAGAACTAGAAGCAGAATTGTAGCATCATTTAAATTTGACAGAAATAAACACATAAATATTTAAGTATAGGGCTAGAAGTCAGTGAAAGCTCCAACAATTCTCTAATATTTAATAGATGCCAGCTATAAAAGCTACATGCCTATAAACCCTGAAGACTTAGGAAGCTGAGGCAGGAGGATCTCAAGTTCAAAGCCAGACTCAGCAACTTAATGTGGGCTTAAGCAACTTCATGTCTCAAAATAAAATATATAAAAAAGGGCTGGTCTAAATGATTGGTCCTGGGTTTAATTCCCATGACCAAAATCAGGACAGAGAGAGAGAGAGAGAGAGAGAGAGAGAGAGAGAGAGAGAGAGAGAGAGAAGAGGGAGAGGGAGGGGGAATGAAACACAGATCTACTTCAACAGGAATATTTGTGCCACTCTGTCTACCAAATAAATCTTGGCAGCAAATATTCAGTTAGCACCTTCTGCATGTTAAAGTCTGCTAAGACAAGTCACAAAGGTAAAAAAAAAAGAAGAAAAAGGACACAGATAAAACACAAGATCGAGGTTACTGCTGTTTATGATGTATGCTTGAATCACATAAGAATTCTCTATTCAAAACTTTAAATGTTGATGACTTTGAGAGTCTATGCAAATGGAAGACTACAATTTAACAAAACCAGAAGGAAGAAATTAAGTCAAAGGTTAAAATTGGCTAATCAGTTTTTATCATCTCTTCCAATGACTCCCTTTTGTGACAAATGTGACTACTAATTCACACCTGAAAGAAACATTTGTTCTTAATCACTAAAATTTTAAAATAAACTCCACCAGAAATTTTCTCCTGAAATCAGAATATACAAAATTAGTTATCTAAAGTAGGAAAGCATTTTTTCTTCATCATTCTTCCAGAGGATTATCAAAATGCTCAAGAAGGTATTCCTGAGTCACAGTAATTATCACTTGCTGATCAGTTTTAGATAACAAGTTGCCAAAAAAAAAAAACCTCAAAATTCAAAGCCAAAAACAAAGGACTAAATAATTATTAAAGTAAAATTGAAGTCATTGGCAGTTACTCCAAATTTTGAATTAATGTTAACTACCTCTAGATTAACTGAAGAGTAAGTTTAAATCAAAGAGATTTTTTTTAAAAATCAGATAAAGCAACCCAATTTAAATTAATATTGCCTTTAGGTAATAATAATCAAAATATACATAAGTAAGTTTTCAGGAGAGTTTTGAAACATATTGTGGGTCATATAAACCCCAAACTGCTGGTATATTTCCAATTGTAACAAAACCAGGCAGCATACAGTGGCCCCAAGCATGGGGTAGGGGACTGTGACACATACACACCTAGTGTCTGGGGACAGAGATCCCTCAGAAGATGCTCCATGGTGCACACTCTGAGATAATCTGTTGTCGGGTCTAAGCTCTTTGTCATATGCCATCATATTCCACTCCTGGCGCCTGTTTCTGGCTTTTGTAACCTTTTTCACCTGACAGGTGGTGCCATCTATATGCTTTTGCTCCTGACGTCCAGGAAAAGAAAGAAAGCATGCCAAGACAGAAGGGAAAGGAAAACAGCAGGTTAAATGCAGTTACAATGCATAGGAAACAAGCTTGGCGCACACACAAGAGACATTCACATTTTGATTACCCTACTGTTAAGAAAATTCTAAAGCATCATACTTGTTCCCAACAGACTCAACAGAAAGTAATTGAGACTTAGTTCTTTAATCTAAATTTAAAAAAAAAATGTTACTGTGCTACAACCGCTAGAGTTGCTTACTATGAATTTTGGTAAAGAATGTGCACTTCACTAGGCTGGTAGCCTGTTTTAAATGTACCACACACATAAAACACTGGCAATACCCTTCAGAAAAATCACTTCCCACAACTAAACAAGTTCGCTTAGATTGTTAACATGCAATTATCTTTCAAAGACAACAATTCAGAATTTTCTATTCCCAATTCTTAAAAGATTAATATAGAATATTTAACACTGAAACTAGCTTCACACAAAACAAAATAAAAACTTACCTGCCCATACAGTCATTCTTGCTCAATCCCTATCTGACAGCAAAATGTACTGAATACACACTTAAGTCCCATGCAGGTCCTTCTTCAAGTGGCGAGGACAGTTACTTCCATGTATATATCTATGAGTTCCTGCTGCTTCCCTCATAAGATTATATGATCTTTAAGGACAAGAACTATGTGCTCTTACCTCCTATGCTTCCCTCTTAGGGACCTCAACATATGAGTACACACTCAATAAATACTGGCTAAATGATCAAATCCATGCTTTAAGAATGAGCTTCTAGAGCTTACTGCATCCCAGGCACTGTGCCAGGCTCGACTGACACAAATGGCAAAGAAAGAAAGAACAATAAGGGTCTCTGCTCTCAAGGAGCTTGCAGTCTAGCAAGAAAGCCTACAAGATGACACAAATAAATGTATCATTATAAAATATGATAAAATATAAATGTATGTATATTTTTAAAATGTATTTTATATAAAATGCATATTACATATACATATTTTATATTTACATACTTATATTTTTATATATACAGGTATTTATATGTTTAAATATATGTACATATATCTCTAACACATTCCAGTCTGAAAGACAGGAGGTGTCCTGCTGGGACTTAGGGATCAGATTTGCAGCATGAGTAGACATTAATACTACAGACATCATGGGCCACTGCACAGCAAAAGAGACCACTGAGGAGGAGCAAGAGCACTGCATTAGGAGAAAAAAAAAGAAGCTAAACTGAAATCTCCAAAAAACGAGAAGGCAGGGGCTGACTTGAGGAGGCATTTGAAAAGACCTCTACATTGTGGAGAACAGATTAAAAAGAAATACAGGAGCATGGGTTAGAAAGCTACTAAGATGGCTGAAGTTAGATGATGGCAGGTGGCTCAAGTTAGTGAACTGGGTTATTTTTAGTGTTATTCAAGAATCCTAAGTTCAAAGACAGCCTCAGCAACTTAGTGAGATCCTGTCTCAAAACAAAAAGTAAAAAGGGCCAGAGATGTGGCTCAGTGGTTGAGCACCCCTGAGTTCAATCCCTGCGAGGGAGATGAGGGGGCCAAAAAATTTTGGCAATATAGTGGCATAGTATATACACATGAATTTCACAGAAGATACAGAAATGGCAAATAAGAATATGAAAAGATGTATACTATAGGTGATAGGGAATGGGCGCTCATTCAACAAAATAGTATTTGGGACTGGGGACCTATTAGTACAAACTAGTTCTTCTGTCTTTTAAGGGTCAGGGGCAATACGATAGCATCTTTCAAATCTCAAAACTAACATGCTTTTCATTAACATCAATTTGACTTCTACAAATTTAAAGAAATACCTGCACATGGATACTGGATTACTCACTGCAGTATTTTTAAATTAAAGCAACAATTTAGAAACTTTTTATATTTGTTAATATAGTAATGAGTCAATAACTGATAGAGCATTTATATTTCAGAATACTATACAAATATTGAGAATAAAGTACATTTTTAACAATGTCAGTGGTGTGTATAAATCATGTAGCACAATTTTATGTATACAGAATACTTTTAAATGTGTATGCATGTATTTATATGTGCTTACAAGATTTGAAAAATGCACACCAAACTGTAAACAGTAGTTAGCTCCTCTCAGGGAAGGGAATGCCTTTATTTACTTCAGCGCTAATTGAGCACTTTATAGCCAGCATATATTGTCTACATATTAAAAAACAAGTATGTGTGTTGGGGGGTTTCAATGTTATTCCAATGAGAAACCACTGTGTTTAAAATAATTAATAACTATTACTCTTATTTTTTAAGAGATGTATGCTGAAATATTTAGGAATTAAGTGTGTTACTTTCTTCAAATGTCTTAAATTCCTACCTAAGATGCATGCAAGATGGACACATACAAACATACACACACACACACACACACAAGAATCAACCACAAATATTAACAACATTGGCCTACAATAAAATCCTGTGCCCTACTCCAGGATACTCTTATTTCTGCCTAGCAGGTCCCTTGATTCTAAAACACACTGGCCTCATCTGCCCTCTGCCCCTCCATACTATCTATGCCTCACCCATACCCTTACTCTGCAAAGCTATCTATCCTTTAGACCTCAGCTTGAGTAACTCTTCCTTACAAAGGTCTTCCTTGACACTTCTCTGCATGTATGCTGCCACCTTACTTGTCATCTCACCTACAAAACTCTATACTTTATAATACTTGGCAGCAGTGTAACTATGTACAGATATAGTGGCCCATACTTGTAATCCCAGTAGCTCTGAAGCCCGAGGCAGGAGGATCCAAAATACAAAGCCAGACTCAGCAACTTAGTGAGACCCTCTCTCAAAACAAAAAATAAAAAGGGCTGGGGATGTGGCTTGGTAGTTAAGAATGACTGGGTTCAGTCCCTGGTATAAACAAACAAACAAACAAATAAAACAACTTCATAGTTGGCCAGGAATGGTGGTGCATGCCTATAATCCCAACAATCTGAGAGGTTGAGACAGGAGGATCACAAGTTCAAAGACAGCTTCAACAATTTAACAAGAATCTGTCTCAAAATAAAAAATTAAAAAAAAATTTAAAAGGGGGCTGGGGGTGTATTAATGCCCCTCTGGGTTTAATCCCTGGTACCCTCAAAACAAAACAAAATAAAACACTTCATATTTATTTACAGAATTTTTTAGGATTTAGAAGTATCAAAAAATAGAGGAAACTTGAAATACAGAAAAAATGGATTGTTTTATTCCCAAATTTTCTAAATTAGTTTCTTCCCTCAAGTTTGTAAAAAAAAAAAAAATGGAACATGACTTGGTGTCTAAAGTCCTTGGAAATGAAGGTTACCATGCTTCATTTTCTTTTTATTCCACTGTGAAGCTCTTTGAAATTGACACTGTTGAACTTCTCTCTCTGTATGAGCTTCAGGCTCATGACAGCATAAGGCCAGGGATCCTCACTGTGTTGTAATCCAGGTGTGTGACAGTCTTGTTTTCTCCATCGCTGCTTACCCAGCATTTAACAAAAACTATTACATAAATGAATAAATCAGGAATTTTTATCAGAATTGTATGTTTTTGAGGAATATAAAATGAGAAAAAATAACTAATGAAATGACAAATGATTTTGAAGACACAATACATAAAAGATGATTTTCCCTTCAAAATAAAAAGGTCACAAAATTAAATATTCTTCTCCAAAGAATCATTGAGAAGGTAAACTGCCTTTTAAAAGGACAGAAAGTTTTAAAAGAAGGTACTCTCAAAAGTCCTAGGGTTTTCCCCAGTTACTGTCAAAAAGTATATGGATTGAGATAAACACATACTTGTTTCTTTTCCATTTATTCTTTGGTTGAATACCTTGAAGAACTTCAGCAGTTCTTTCAAAATTCCAATTAAATCTTTCTAAGCCATGAACAAAATTTACTGAAATTGAGTATTCAAATAATTCACAGCTTTTGAATCTTTTTCCAGAGTCCAGTTTCTTTACTTTCCTCCTTTCCCCTGCTCTCTCCCTGTTCTTTTGTAGTACTAGGGCTGGTACCCAAGACATTCACATGCTAGGCAAGCACTCTACCACTGAACTACATCCTCAGCAACATATCTTCTCTTTTTAAAATTCTGTTTTAATACTTCAATCTTCTTTCTACAACTGAACAAATATACCTAAATGCACCAAAACCTAAAGGCCAATCCACAGAATGCTAAATGTTTCTCCTAAATAATGCACTGTAATATTTGTCAACAAAACTGGGTGGTCACTTTTTTAAATTGATTTTTTAAAAAAAATAAATGACAGTGAAATGCTTTACAATTCTTATTATACATCACTTTTAAACACAGGTTACACATAAAAATATTAGCAAAATCTTGCCCTCAAAAAAGTACTCTTCTAGGTGGCTTAGTCTGAGTTCTGGCCCCAGAGGGGTAATTTTCAAAGCAGAAGTTCCTTAACTTGAGCAAGCAGAATTATGCTTGCATGACTGCCTATAAGGCAGGTGTTTCTCAACATTCTGACTTGCAATTCTCTTGCCTATGGCTACCCACAAACAGAAGCTCATTTTCAGTAAATACCATCCCTGAACCCAGATTGCACATGCTTCCCAATCCACTATGCACATTTCACCAAGGTGTCAATTATGACACCAAAAAAGTTAAATAGACAGAAGTACATCCTTGTATCTGATATGGAAAGCTGACTGCTTTATGAAAAATTGAGGGATCAGAAGAGAGAAGCTATAAAACATGATTACCAAGAAAATTGAAATTTTAATCACTACTATTATTAAAGCGAAGCCAGTGCTGGAGAATAAATCAGTAGTTATTGAAAAATAGTATGACTGTGTTACATTGAATTGTCAGGATCTTCTTTATCCTCTATAAAAACCTTGAGTACTAAATCAAACAACTCAACCATTTAAATAAAGCACTTAGTAATTTACTTACTTCTAAACAAGAATCCCAAATCCACAGTGATATGCAGCATTCCCACTGTGGGATTACTTACCTTTTGACACCGTTTCTCTTTCCTTTTGTCTTCTGTATCCTGTAGCATTTTTTTTCCCATAGGCCAAAGAAATAGGAAGAATCAGTATAGAACTTCAGCCCATCCTTCTTATCATCTCTATGAATCAATGTATTAAAAGTAAGGGGGAATAGACTGTTGATACTTTCATATGCATGTTAATGTGAATTTAATTTTAACTCGTGGCATTGTAACATTTGCAGAGGACATCTTAATGTGAATTTAATTTTAACTCATGGCATTGTAATATTTGAAGAGGATATCTTAACTATCGTATACATTATTAATTCTCTAAATTTCCTTTTGAAAAAATGTGGAAAAATGTACAAACAGCAACATGTTCCAGAATAACAAAAATATTCTTGCACATTCAGAATTAAGAATAGAAAATTGCTCTGTAAAAATCACAATGAAGCTCATGAATACTGAGTGTTTATATTTCAGGAAATATTTTGTTTATTCCAACAAGGAGGTATACACAGGGATGAAAGGACTCTTATACAGATACATTTACTTCTACTCTGAGCTTCAATATTATTAGAATAAAAACTATAAAGTGCTGTCTCTTTTTCTCAACTAGGTTGCCCAATATCTGTAAATTCAATCAGCAAAGAAAATTTTCATAAGATAGAATTGGAACTAGGAAAAAAACAATAAACTATATATTTTCAAAGCAAGTTCATTCACTTGTGGTCATTTTAGTGTCAAGTACTTCTTCAAATACTGTGGTCTTAGGAATATTTCAAAAGCCTCATAAAAAATTACTCACTTATCATGCAACCAAGAACAATGTAGCCAATCTGAATCCAAAGTGTAATATAAATCAATAGGAATGTACAAAAAAATCATGATGCAAAGTAAACTCTCTATAACACTAACGTTTTTAAAAAGCATGTGGCCTGTAGACTTCCCAAGAGGAAGCAGTACATTCATACTTCATACTAATATTTCAGTAAGTCATTTAAGGTACTGAGATGCAAAATCAGTTAAATGAGTATGGACAGGAAACAGCTTATGCCCAAGAAAAGAAAGCTAACACAGGAAGAAAAAAGGGAAAAGGTCTATCCTTAAAGTTCCTGCTATGTCATCTCTTGCAGGCTTCTCACTATAAAATGCTAAGGCCCATATTCCTACCATGGCTATTCTAGTCACTGTGTCTGAAGATCACTAACAAACCAGTGCAACTCTTTCTATATATACTTTAACCTTGGATTATTTAACACCCTTCCTTTCTTCTAGTTTCCAAATTTGTAAGCAGCTTGTATGATAGAGATTTTATTAGTAACATAATTGTGAAAAAGCAAATTTGGTTCCCTAAGACACTAAGGCCTTGAATATAGAATTATAGGAAAACTCAGGAACTTGCTGCAAAGTTAAAGATGTCTAAAATGCATATTCTTGCTTTTAAAAATGCAGTTAATACTCTAATGAAGATAGAAGCTCAATGAAGTAAACAAATGCCAATCCTGACTTAAGACTAAAAGCAGATATGTCTAATGTTTATCATCATCTAACCACACTTCATCATGTCACAGTGATACATTTAAGTTCAAATGCGTAATTTTATGTTTTATGTATCTCAATTATGAATGAAAAGTAGATTTGGGCTGCCACTGCTAATCTTAAAACACATTATTAAAAAACCAAAGACATGCTTTATTTTCCAAAAGACTGAATATGTACACATTATGTATTTTATGTACATTATAATATATAAAATCATTTTATGCAATTAAAATTTAAATCACTACAAATATTTAATCATGATCTTGATTAGTCAAATACATGTGGTTCACTGGATATTCTGGATTATTTTCTTTAACACAAAATTTTTAGTGAGCTTCCTTAATAATATCAGGTAGGAGAATTCTAATAAGCAAGCCCTCACACTACAGTGTTTATAGTGGGGCTGCCAGTGCTAAATAAAACTGAAATTGTCCTGGAAAAACATTTATCAAATGAAAGCAGTCACAAGGGGCTGGGGTTATAGCTCAGTGGAAGAGGACTTGCCTGGTATGTGTGAGGCCTTGGTTTGATACTTAGCACCACATAAAAATAAACAAATAAAGGCATTCGTCCCATCTTAACTACAAAAAAAAATTTAAAAATGAAAGCAGTCACAAAAATACTAGGTGTGATGGTTTAGATATCAGGTGTCCCCCAAAAGCTCATGTGTGCAACAATGCAAGAATATTTAGGGTTATGGAAGACATAACCTAATCGTGGATTAATCCATTGGAATGGATTAAATAGACAGTAACTGTAGACAAGTAGGGTGTGACTGGAAGATGTAGGTCACTGGGAGTGTACCTTTGGAGTTTATATTTTGTCCTTGGTGAGTACAGTTCTCTCTCTTTCCTGGTTTCCATGTCCCTTCACCATGTTGTTATGCCATTATATTCTGCTTCATCTTGGGCCCAGAGCTATGCAGTTGGCTGACCATGGATTAAAAATCAGAAATCATGAGCCAAAGTAAACATTTCCTCCACTTAAGTTTTTCCTGTCCAGTCTTTTGGTCACAGGAATGCAAAAGTTGACCAATACACCAGGATTACCATGCTTTTATTCATATGTATCATATATTTTTAAAATTTGTGCCCTATAACCTCCAGCAAGCACACTTGTTCCATTTTTATACAAACTTCTTAGGGGGGAATCCTGCTCATCTCCCATCAGTTTATAGGGAACTCTTACATTTGTTTTGAGAGAATCTTTTCTGTCCATGCAGGAAAAAAGGGACTCAGTTTCAACTGCCCTATCCTGATAGAGCTGTGATAAAAGGTATCTCCAAGCCTTGTTGATCCCAGAAAGGATGGAAAATGAGACTGGGGAAACGCTAAGCTCTCCCTGAGGAGGGCCCTGCAGGCAGGAATGTCAAGGCAGTGACACAAAGAACACACAGTATTCTCCAAGGCCCTGTGGGAGCATCAGCTGGCAGCACTGACTCTAGGGCCACTGATTTCCACAATCTGTGCTGGGCAGAGGTGAAATAAGTGGCTTCCAAAGAGGAGAGTGTTGTAGTTTGAATCCAGAATCCAGTGTCTTGTGTTTCCAATATAGCACTATTCCGAGGTGGGGTTTTTGAGAACTGACTGGATCATGAGGGGTCTGATCACATAGGTGCACTAATCCACTGATGGTTAAATGAACTTTTGGGAGGTGGTACCTGGTTGGAGGAAGCAGGTCATTGTGGGTGTGCCCTAAAAGGTTTTATCTTCCCCCCAGTCCCTTCCTTTCTCTCTTTGCTTCCTGGTATCCATGAACTGAGCAGCATTCCTTGGCCATGCCCATCCACCACAATCCTCTGCCTCACTTCAGGTCCAACAAAATGGAAGGCTGATCATGGACTCAAACCTCTGAAACCATGAGCCGAAATAAGTCTTTCCTCCTCTAACTTGTTCTTATCAAGTATTTTAGTCACTACAATAAAAAGCTGACTAATACAGGGAACAAAGATGGAGGACAGAGGAAAAAGCCTTTAAAATTTTTCTGTCCTTTTTCTTAGAAATTTGGTTCTTACAATGTATCTTACCATTTTAACAATAATGGAAAGTTAATTTTGTGACTCTATTTTCACCCTTAAAAACCCCTAACACTGTAGAATACATTTTTCTGAATTAATAATAAATGTCTCTGCAGTGCTAAAGCACTGAGACAGATATTTTGCTGCATTATAAATAAACTGTGCTGCTGCTTTTGAAGTGGCTTTGAACATAAGTAACAACAAGATAATCACACATAAAGCCATTATATAAAATGCTCACTTCCACTTAAAAGATCCAAGTCTAAGAGTTAAAATCAGAGTTCAAACTTCTCCTGGTAAGTGATATGTATCCTGAAATACCAGAACTTTAGTAATCTAGCACCAGGGACTAATTTCAAGAGCATTATTGTTTTGAAAGTTTGAAAGAATTCTTTTAACCCAAATGAGCTATCCAGGATACATCCAGTACATAGTGTGTTTCCAACACTGTCTAACTCTCCATCCACAATGACTAAAAACACTTTGAGGATGTGGGAAGCCATACCTGTAAGGTGTCAGGATTTCAGAGGTGGAGGTTTATCACTCTGGTTGTAAATGTCAGCAACAGGATTAGGAATGCTGTTCTTTGAAACCACCTGCTGATCTTGATCTGTAGAACTTTTGAAAGCTTTTTTCATGTTGATGTCCTGTAGTGACACTGTTTAGAGAAAAGTCCCCCATGTTAAATTATATAAGGATATATTATATATATATATATATATATATATAATTTTATAAAATTTTTAACAATTTAGGAATAAGTATCAATTGACCCACTATAGTAAACATCTCCTGCAGTAACCAAATGATGTTTTTTTTAATTGTTCATTTAAAACCATGCTTAAAGAAAATAACCGTCCCTCCTCGCTTAAAGGTAACAGTTTTCTCTAAAATATGGTCAAATTATGGCTTTTCTTCCTCTGTAGAGATCAAATTTTTCACTGGACCTAAGTAGTAGAGCTTCAGATTCTTTAAACAGTCCTTCTCAGAAACCACATGGGAATATAGTTATGAGTATAAAAGGCATGTAAATACATAGATTTCGGCATCCTAGGGGAAAACCTCAGTTAATAGTAGTTTAGTATAATACCTTATACTTGTGCAAAAATCGCACAAATGTAAATAACACATTAAGCTTTTACAACACTGACATTAAGGAAAGACAACAAAAGTTTCTTAACATAAAGTCCTAGAAACTGAGTAGCTTGACTTATGAAACAAAAACTATACAAAGGAGTCAAAATATCAGTGCTAGATATATTTCTTTCTTGTGTCTGTACAGCATTTACATTTTATTTGTTCACTCATCTGACCTTGATATAAACTTTTTGTGGAGAGTACACTGGTCCTATTAACCCACCAGCTTGGCCACTGAAACTAATTCAGGTTGTTATGTGACACAACATCTTCCAGCCTTCACCCCCGAGAAAAAAAAAAAGGTGAGCTATATTTCCTATATTTCAGTCAAATATCTCTTCCACTCTCATATCCATATCAAGGAAAATAATAAGGTAAAATATTAATTGAAAAGGGATTGTAAAGACATGACACATACTATAAAATGTCATAAAATTTCATCTAGAGATTAACCTTTTCCAGCATAAAGTTTATCATAATCATTTCAATTCAAAAAGCCAACATAAAAATCTAATAAAGTTGAATATTAAAAATCACCTGTGCTGGGCTGGAGCTAAATTAAAAAAAAACAATCACCTGTGCTATCAATTTTAAAACTGAATAATAGATTTAAGATGTTATGAATTCCTTATCTCAACTGACAAAAATGCCATTTAAATTTTTTTTTTAAATATTTTTTATTAGTTGTTGATAGACCTTTATTTTATTTACTTATTTATATGAGATGCTGAGAATTGAACCCAGTACCTCACACATTCTAGGCAAGCACTCTACCACTGAGCCATAACTCCAGCCCTAATTTTTTATTCTTAATTAGAAAATAAAATTCAAAACTCTGATTTAAAAGAGCATGTTTTTAGCTTCCTATTGTTGGAAAAGTCAGAACATTCATAATGGATATTGATACTAATTTAATTTTACCCTTGAGCATGAACAAATATACTTTTTAAAATAATGAGGGATAAATTTCACAAATAAACTATGTTTTTTTTAATTTACAGCTTATTTTTATTGATACTACTATAAATAGGTATAATACAAAAATCAAATGCTGGGATCATTTTAAAACAATGAGAGAAATTCTAAAATAATTTAGAAATTCTAAAATTAATTCATAACTTGAATGTTTTTCTCAAAGCAAATATGAATGGTGTATCTTGCAATTTTTTAGCAAATTTATTCCAGTCTAATCTCAGTCTTTCATTCAAAAAATACAGAAAATGAAATTTTTAAAATGGAATTACTGATGGTCTAAATTTTATTTCAACTGCCACAATTTTAGGAAATATAATCAAAATGAAATATAATCACAATCATTTTCAGTTAACTTACATAGTGTTTGGTTAATGTTATTTTAAAACCTGAGCTTAAAGGCCTTTGGTAACTGCTATTTCTGAGATTAATAACATTTTTTAAATTGGCAGAATCACCAAGATTATTCATAAGCATCAACCATAACAATTAGGCTAAAGGTTTTGCTCTTTGGCATGATAGACCTATGACCCTCCCTCTTGGTTGGACTATCTCTTTGGATGGTTCTGTTTTAGGCAAGAATATATTTTCAAAATAACTACCATTAACCTATATTAGGACTTCTACTACTGAATATATTTGAAGAACCCTTTATATATATAAAATAACAAATGCATGGTGTATGAGATAAACAAGATATGAATCTTTTCATCACTAATTAACCCAATGTTGTAGGGTTTTCCTCACTATTCTTCTAGGAAACGATGAGATGAAATGTCAACATGCTACCTCAAGGAAAAAGCAGTAATTACACTGCAATTAATTACTACCATCTTGTCAACATCACTTCTAGCTCACTGCTTTCATGCAATTATTTACCCTCTTTGACTGTGGAATCCAGTTGGGTAACTTTGACAGCAAGGCGATCAATTCTGTCTTGAAGAGAATTTGCTCTGATGTAGAAGTTGTTAGCCTCATTAAACAACTCACCAAATATGTCTTCAGCATGTTTGCCTGTAGAGGAGAAGAAACTGAGAAAGCCATCTGCTAAGGAGCTGTTGAGCTGCCCCCGCACAGCCACACCAGTGCTTATTAGTGTCAACACCCAGGGTCCTGTGCAAATGAGTGTAAAAATGAAGTATCACAGTCCACGGCCTTAGAACTTTTGGAATTTATTAGATATTTATATAATTGAAAAGTTGATGAAAAGTGGCAGAATTCTAAAATAGATAATACAGATTCTTCATCACTGCCTGAGTGATCACTCAAGTTGTGTCCTGCTAAATGTGACTTCTTTAAGGAAGAAAAAAATTCTCATTTAGTATGTTTTAAGTATAAATACAATTTCAGGATCTAAACTTCCCTTTTACCCCTCAAAATAATTCAATAAATCATATTTGACCTTAAATTTACCTCATTCACAATGAGAATCATTAGATATTTGATCCTGTTGTATTTAGATGGACACAATGCCTTTATCTTATTTTTTATGTGGTGCTTGCTGGGACCAAACTCAGTGCCTCTCACATGCTAGGCAGTGTTGCACTACTAAGCTATAACCCCAGCCCTGGTTGGCTCTTTACAATGGCATTAAGTTCTTCTAATTTATATTTGGAAATCTAGAGACAGTGATGTGTGATTTTACACTCTCTCAAAATCAGTATTTTGAATTTTGAGTTAATATTTTTCTGTATGGTCAACTCTATGTTCCTTTGAGTGCTAGATATAACTCCCAACTTTTCTTAAAATGGATTTAATATTTCCAAAGATTTAACAAAGAGACATAAAATTTAGATCCTCTTACACTGAATTTCCAAATCCCAATACCTTCCTTTACACATTCAACAAATGTTTAATATCTGCCTATTTCATGTAAGGACTTAACTTCTATGACAGAGATACCTATTATTTCTTTTTATTTTCTTTTTCCATCAATTTATTGCTCAAATAACAACCCAAACATTCCAGAAGAAAACTTCAATGGAGCAAGCATAACACTAATATTTTCTTGGTGATTTACAGTTTACTGAGCACTCTCATAGCCAGTTTCTGTTCTCATTGCTAAAATCCATCAGACTGTGAACTTCCAGAGAGCAAGAACCTTGTCTGTCTGCTCAATGTTGCAGCCCAGTCCTAGAGCAAGGCTTCCGACACACATACCCCTTCAACAAGTAAATGAGTGAGGCCCAGAGGCTATCAGGGAATTACTGTTTTTCATTTTCCAGGTAATTAAACTGAGGATCAGAAAACTAATCTTTCTAAATCTCTTGACTGGCAAGTGGCAAAAGCAGATGAAACAAAATCATGGTCTACTAACTTTTAGATCTATGCTTTTATCATTTACTTCACTGAATCTCCTTGGACACAAAATACAAAAGAATATGGCAGATCCTCAAAGAATTAAACATAGAATACCAGTATGATCCAGCAATTTCAGTTCTGGGTACATGTCCAAAACAAGTGAAAACAGGGACTTGAGAAATACTTGTACACTTAGGTTCATTGAAGTGTTAGTCACAACAACCAAGAGGTGGAAGCAACCCATATGACCATCAACAGGTGAAAGTATAAACAAATGAAATATTCAGCACTCAAAAGGTAGAAATTCTGACACATGATTCAACATGGATGAACCTTGATAACAAGGGAAATAGTCACAAAACGATAAATACTGTGATTTTACTGAGATGAATTACTTAGAGAAGTTAAATTCTTACAAACAGAAAGTAGAATGGTACTTGCTAGGGGTTGGGGAAAGAAGGGAATGGGAGTTGTTTAATGGGATCAGAGTTCAGTTCTTCCACAAGATAAAAAAATTCTCAAGATCTACTGCACAATTTCAACATTCCCACAGTATTGAAGTGTACACCTAAAAATGATTAAGATGGTAAATTTTGAGTTACGCATATTTTATCACTATTAAAAATGAAAATTTGGGCTGGGGTTGTGGCTCAGTGGTAGAGCGCTTGCCTAGCATGTGTGAGGCCCTGGGTTTGATTCTCAACACCGTGTATAAATAAATAAAATAAAGGTCCATTGACAACTAAAAAATTTTTTTAGATGAAAAATTTAAAAGTTTCAGAAGAAAATCATAAAAATTAAGGATTCTACACTGAAACAAACCTCTCTTCCCCTCTTTACTCTGAACTGTTAACAGCCTCTTTCTCTATTTTTTCTGCAGTAAAGATTCCAAATAACAACCCAAACATTATGTTTTTTATTTCTTTTTTTTTTAACGTGGTGCTGAGGATCAAAGCCAATGCCTCTCACATGCTAGGCAAGCACTTCACCAATGAGCTACAACCCCAGCTCTTGTTTATTTAGTGATAGTAGGGTATAAGGTGGTGAGAGAGATTCCAGTTATTTTTAAGATGACTAAAATCACAGCAGATTTGTAAGAAAAGAAAAAGCAGGTAAAGTGCTTAGATTTTGGGCTGCCACTGTATGCACTGTAATGCTAGTGATTAGTTTAAGAAAGAGAGTGAAGGTAGTTGACAAGGGGGCTTGCACAAAAGGCACAGATATGGTGGGAGGAAGCAAGTGGGTTTAGGGACTGCAAGAACAATGTTGTATTGATAGAACAAATATCAAGCAGAAATTTGGTCATAGGACTTGCCAGATGATACTGAGTGGCTTATATTCTATCCAAGTCCCTTTCCCCATTCTTCCTGGCATTTTTGCCCTACCACTCTATTAAACCGTTCTCCTGCCTCAGAAGACCACTTCCTTTTTAAGTCAAGGGCCAACTCTGGGCCTTATCTGGTCCAAAGGTTGCCATGTCCCCCTTTGCCAAGTCTGCTCACTTGCCTGCCTCACACCTAAATCCTACCTGTTGGCTCCTCCTCAGCTTCGTCCCCTGCCCAGACTAGAAACTTCTTCATATAAACCAATGGCTCAGGATCTTGGGGGTTTACTTTTATTTAATAGAAATTCTTTTTGCTATTTGGCAAAAGAAAAAAAAGTTATTTGTGCTTAAACCTAGTGTTTCAATATTTCCAAGAAGTTTGCTCTTAAAAACTATTGACAGGGGCGGGGGGCTATAGCTCAGTGGCAGAGCACTTGACTAGCATGCATGAGGCACTAGGTTCGATCCTCAGCACCACATAAAAATAAACAAATAAAATAAAGGCATTATGTCCATCTACAACTACCAAAAAATATGGAAAAAAAACTACTGACAAAAATAGATCTCCATGTCAAATATTTCAATCTCCTCCCTTTCCTGTCAACATTCGCTTGGGCATCTAATCCAGTCTAGTGGCTTCAAATACTCTCTCAGTGCTTATAACTCCTCACTTCTATTTCAAGGTGCACTCCACCTGAAAGGCATACTCATATATTACACTTCTACTGAACAACATCACCTGGGTGTCTAATGAACAATCCAAACTCATGTTCCAGAACAGAATTCCTCATTTTCCTTCCCAAGCCTGCTCCTTTCATCATCTTCTATGCTTGAAAAGTGACAAGTGCATCCTTCTTGTTACTCATGCCACAGCCTTAGGGGTCATCCTTGACTCATCTTGTTCTCTCCCATCTGTTGACTCTCCAGCAAACCCTCCCCAAGCATACTTTTGCATAATAGACCCAGAACCTGAACATCATGCACCACCTTGCTGAATCCCACCCTGATCCAAGTCACACTCACCTTTCCCCTGGATATCACTTACTGCCAAGGAATTCACTTCCCATTATTCACCCAGATACATGCCCCCTTCAGATCACTTCCTATAGAGCAGCAGAGTTATCTTATTAACCTTAAGTTAGATCCTGGTTCTTTTCTGCATTCTTAAGTCCCTTCTGTTCCTTGCAATCTCACTTAGATTAGAAGCCAAAGACCAGGAAATGACATACAGTTCTCCATGATCTGGCCCCACTTACTCTCCTGGCCTCATCTCCCATACCCCTTTGCGCACACATTCCATGCCCATACACTGGCTTCCTCGCTGCTTCTCAGACATGCCAGTGTTCTCCTTCTCCCCAGTCTTTTGCATTTCCTATTCCTTCTGCCCAGATCATTTCTGTTTAGCTCTCTCACTTCATCCAGCTGTA
Source organism: Ictidomys tridecemlineatus (assembly GCF_052094955.1). NCBI lineage: Eukaryota > Metazoa > Chordata > Mammalia > Rodentia > Sciuridae > Ictidomys > Ictidomys tridecemlineatus. The sequence continues at coordinate 118,212,109 of NC_135482.1, forward strand.
TGTTCAAATGTCACCTTCTAAGTGAGACTTTTTAGCAACCCTAGCTAACTGTATCACCTCATCACATACATCATCACACCCCTCCCTCATCTCCTCACTGCTGGAGTTTTCTCTTTAGTGCTTATTACCATGCAATCAAGTATGGTACTTTTATGTGTTCTCACAATTTATCATCTGTCTTCCCCACTAAAACATATGATCCACGAAGACAAGAATTCTCCTCAGTTTTGTGCACTGCTCTATCAATCCCCTGTGGCTACAGCACACCTTGATTGTAGGTTTTCAGAAAATATTTTGGAATATATGAATAAAAATGCATTGACTGAGTCATCACCCAGTTAATTTAAAACTGACCCTTCAGGATACAGACTAGGGTCTGCAAGAATAGATGTCCTCTCTGGGCTCTCACAATACTCTAATCCTACCTCAATCCCATGACTCTCATAACTCTAGTCTTTATTTCCCTAAGCTCTTTGAGGGCATTAGTTAAGATATTGACCTCTATATTGCTTTTGCCGAGCAAAAAACTCTCTGTCACTGAGCAAAAACAGTGATCTAAACCAGTGTCTTCTTGTTAACAAGTACACAGCCAGCTAATGTTCTCTGCTTGAAGTTTGGAAAATGCTGAGCTAAACAGATTAAACATGTTCCTATCCCTTAGGACATCTCAAAATCTTTAACAGGCTAATATGTGTATGTGCTGGGAATCTGCAAGAGGATTCTAGCATACCATGCTTTCAAAGTGACCTGGCTTAGAAACACCTAGTCACATCTTTCAGAACTGCTGTTTTATAACACTCTCTTGGTAAATGCTGGGTGCCTTGCAGATGAGCACATGTTCCAAATGCTTTCGTATCCAATGGTTAGTTCTTTATTTCTGAATATGTGGCATAGTCAGGTGAAACTAATTTTTGTTTTCCTACTTGACAATTCATAATTCATTACATATTTTATATAAATATATACATATATATTTCAGTGCAATCTCACAATCTCCTGTCCTTTCCCCTTTAACTACACAGAAGTCTAATTTAGAGGGAGAACATAGATCTCCAAAAAGATGGGAGTGTATGTCACAGCCTCTTGCAAAAGTTATAGCAACATTTGCAAAGCATTGTGACTATTATTGAGAAAAACTCTCTGTACTCTCTGCTAGATGCTATATAAGCAGAAAAGGATAAGTAACATGTGCCCTCTCCTATCAATGCATAGCTCTATTTGAAAAGCAAGCAATTGATACTATAGTTCCACTTGGAAGCTCTTGATTTATAGAGAAACACAGAAATTAAACACTTGTATAATTAATATTTTGCCAGCTGCTGAAAGCTGACAAGTGACTAAGAGGAAGGAAATGAAAGGAATTGCATTTTTTGATGAACAAGAATAAAGTGTTGCAATTATAGTCTTCAGTTTTGCAAACAGCGACAGATTTTAAAAGCAGAATCCTAACTCACTCTTTCAATGGCAAGTCCATTAATAGTTAAACTAAAAAAATTCTGGATTGAATTAGCAACCATACTGAGGGAAATGTAACTTACTCATTCATTACTGGCAAAGGTTACAATTCTGGACTTATTCATACCATATGAACTTGTTTCCAGCTTGAGAAATCTATGTTCCAATTACCCCCACATAAAAATGTTGCATGGATTTCAACAATATTCTTTCTAAGCATTTTATAAGAAGCTAATGAACACTGGTTATTAAACATACTCAGTTATTCAGCAAACATTCATCAAGCACACACTATATGAGAGGCATTATATCAGTGGACTGAAGAAACACAGCAGTGAACACAGTCAAAGTCCCATGAAGCACATATTACAGTTGGGAGAAACAGACAATTAAACAGATAATGTGACAGCTGATAACAAAACACCCTGAAGAAAACAGTAGGAGACTAGAGAGTGGTAGAAGATATTCTATAGGAGTATACAGGGGAAGAATCTTCCAGGCAGAAGACAGAAACATGCTTGGTATGTGTGAGCAATATCACGGAGGCCAATGTGGCTGGAAGCCAGTGAGTGGTGGAGAAGAAAAATAAATGCCCTCCCCTTTGAGGGGTGGGTGACTACAGTGGGAGTAAAGAGACCATCTGGGAGGATCCTGACTAGCAGGTGAGAGGTGATGGTGACTTAGACTAGAATAGTAGCAGTGAGACAGGCAGCAGGTGTACAGATTGACAAATATTTTGAATATAACTGATCTCATTTGCTTTTGGATTGGATACCTGTTCTAAGAGACAGAAGAGACAATCCAAAAGCAACTGGTAGAGTGCTCATTTGCTAAGACAGAGGGGTTGGGGAAAAGGAAAGAAAAAGAAAGATAAATTTAGTTTTAGACAAGTTGAATCTGAGATGCCCATTAGAAATCCAAGATGCTATCAAATGGGTAGCTGTATACGTGAGTTTGAAGTCTAGGGGAGAGATCAGAAATGAACACGTACATTTGGAAGTCATAGCATAAAGATGGTATTTCAAGCCATGACACTCGAAGAGCTTGCCTAGTTGAATGGGAACAGGCAGAGAGGAATTTCCATGACTGACCTCTGGAGCACATCAACTTACAGGGGTTGGGAAGATCAACAAAAGAAAGTAATATCAAATAGCTGTAAGGCACAAAGAACAGCAAAGTGAGGTAGTTCAGAAGCCAGATGAAAAATGTCTCTTCAAAGGCAGGAAGTTATCAATAGTCCAATGCTACTAACAGATTAAGTTATAGGACTGCAATTGATCGCTAGAGTCAGCAACTTGAAGGGCACTGATAATGTTGACAAGCACAGTTTCAAAAGAATGGGAAGGATAAAACTTTAACTGGGACAACGACAATAATGAAAGCAGAGATATTCGAGAAATAAATAGTTTTTTGAAGGACTATTGCTGTGAAAGGAAGCAAGAAATAGGGCAACAGGGAGAGGACAATCTGCGGTTTAAGCTGGGAGATTCCCCTGCATGTTATATTTAATAGGAAGGATATACATAAGTGGGGGTTGGGGGAAGATGCAGAGAAGAAGGAAGGAAGGTAAATGTAGTCCTAGAGTGAGCACAAGGGTGTGGGATCCAGTGCTCAAGTGGAAGAGATGGTTTGGATAGGAGTAGGAACAATTTATCATTAAAGGAGGGTGAGAGGATACACCAGTACACAGCCCTCATAGTGGGTTGATATGTCAAAACACAGATGTCAAGATTTCCTGATTGCTTTTGTTTTACCAATAAAATAAGCAGAGTGGCCATCAGTGTGGGGTAGTACAGGATTAAGGAGAAGATATGAAATAAGCACTCTGATAAGAATAACAAAACTAAGAAATTATATCAATATTGTTCAGCAACACTAAGAGTTCACATGAACAAAGTGCATATGATATTAGATCTTTATTTTTGAATATAAGCATTTAAAGCTACAAATTTCCCTCTAAACATTTAACAAAATCTCAAATACACTGATATTTTGTGTTTAATTACCACTAGAAATAATATCTAATTTCTGTTTTGAATTCTTTGTTGACACAGTGAGTAAAAAGATACTGCTTGACTTTCCAATAATTGAAAATCATCTAAAACTATTATTATTCCATTATCATCATATTCTATATAGTAATCTTTTTAAAACTTATTATTTTACAGCCTAGCATATGTTCCATATTGGTGAAGTTCCATGGAAAATTAAAAGAATGTGCATTCCACAGTTTGAGAGTCCAGTATATTCACATCAACTAAGTTAGATTGGTTCGTAGTGTTTAAACCTTCTACATCATTCATTCCTGCATGGAATTCGTAGCTTAAAAGATGAAAAAAGTCAATGAATAAATGACTTAACATTAAATTTCAAAGCCCTAGAAAAAGAACAACAAATTAACACCACAAGCAGTAGAAGACAGGAAATAATTAAAATCATAACTGAAATAAATGAAATTGAAACAAAAAAACTGAAAAAATTGACAGAACAAAAAGTTGGTTCTTTGAAAAATAAGTAAAACTGACAGGCCCTTAGCCATGCTTATGAAGAGAAGGAAAGAGAAAACTCAAATTACTAACATATTTAATGAAAAAGGAAATATCACAACAGACTACAGAAATTCAGAAGAGAATTAGAAATTATTTCAAAAACTTGTACTACAATGAAATAGAAAATATTGAAGGCATCGACAAATTTCTAGAAACATGATTTGCACAAATTGAATCAGGATGATACACACAATTTAAACAGATCAATTTCAAGCAAGGAAATAGAAGATGCCATCCCAGAAATGTACCAACCAAGAAAAGCCCAGGACCCAGTGGATACACGGCCAAGTTCTAGAAGACCTTTAAAGAAGAACTATACCAATGCTTTTCAATTTACTCCAGGAAATAGAAAAAGAGGCAGCACTTACAAACTCATTCTATAAAGCCAATATTACCCTGTTTCCAAAACCAGGAAAAGATACATCAAAAAAAGAAAACTTCTGACCAATAGCTCTATTGAACATAGATGCAAAAAATCTCAATAAAATTTGAATACAAAAACATATCAAAGAGATAGTATACCATGATCAAGTGGGTTTCATCCCAGGGATGCAAGTGTGGTTCAACATGTGGAAATCAATAAACATAATTCACCACATCAAGAGACTTAAAGATAAGAATTATAGGATCATCTCAATAGACACAGTAAAAGCATTTGACAAAATACATCACCTCTTCATGTTCAAAACCCTAGAAAAATTAGGGATAACAGGAACATATCTCAACATTGTAAAGGCTACCTATGCTAAGCTACAGGCCAATATAATTCTAAATGGAGAAAAATTGAAGGTATTCCCTCGAAAAACTGGAACAAGAGAGGGATGCCTTCTTTCACCACTTCTATTTAATATACGCCTTGAAACACTGGCCAGAGAAATGAGACAGATGAAAGAGATTAAAAGGATACACATAGAAAAAGAAGAACTGAAATTAGCACTATTTGCTGATGATATGATTCTATACCTAGAAGACCCCCCCAATTCCACCAGCAAACTTCTAAAACTAGTAAATGAACTCAGTGAATTCAGTAAAGTAGCAAGATATAAAATCAACATCATAAGTCAAAGGCATTTCTGTATATCAGTGACAAATCCTCAGAAGAGAAATGAGGAAAACTGTCTCATTTACAATAGCCTTAAAATAAATAAAATACTTGGGAATCAAGGAAAGAGTTGAAAGACTTATACAATGAAAACTACAGAACCCTAAAAAAAGAAATTAAAAAAGACCTTAAAAGATGGAAAGATCTACCTTGCTCTTCGATAGGACAAATTAATATTATCAAAATGACCATACTACCAAAAGCACTGTACAGGTTTAATGCAATTCCAATCAAAACCCTATGGCATTCCTCACAAAAATAAACAAAAAAGCAGTCATGAAATTCATATGGAAAAATAAGAGATCCAGAATAGAAGAGTGAAGCAGGTGCTATCACTATACCAGACCTCAAACAATACTACCAGAACAATAGTAACAAAACAGCATTGTATTTGCACCAAAACAGACTGATAGACCAATGGAACACAGAGACTAACCCACAAAAGCACAATATTTGACAAAGGTGCCAATTGGAGAAAAGAGCCTCTTTAAGAAATTGTTCTGGGAAAGCTGGAAATCCATATGCAACACAATGAAATTAAACGCCTATCTCTCACCATGCACAAAACTCAACTCAATATGGTCAAGGACCTAGGAATAAAACCAGAGACTCTGCATCTATTGGAAGAAGTAGGGCCTAATCTCTATCATGTGGGATTATGCCCCAACTTCCTTAACAGAATCCTATAGTGCAAGAATTAAAACCAAGAATCAATAATGGGATGGACTCAAACTAAAAAGTTTCTTCTTAGCAAAAGAAACAATTTGTGAGGTGAATAGAGAGCCTACATCTTGGGAACAATTTTTTACCCCTCACACATCAGATAGAGCACTAATCTCTAGGGTATGTAAAGAACTCAAAAAGCTAAACACCAAAAACAATCAATAAATGGGCCAAGGATCTGAAGAAACATTTCTCAGATGATACACAATCAACAAATATATAAAAAATGTTCATCATTGCTAGCAATTAGAGAAATGCAAATCAAAACTACTTTAAAATTTCATTTCACTCCAGTCAGAATTGCAGCTATTATGAATACGAACAACAATAAGTGTTGGTGAGGATGTGGGGGGAAAGGTACATTCATACACTGCTGGTGGGACTGCAAATTGGTACAGTCATTATGGAAATCAGCAATGAGATTCCTTAGAAAATTGGAAATGGAATCACTAACCCAGATGTCCCTCTACTCAGTATACACACAAAAGACTTAAAAACAGCATATTTTATTTATTTATTTTATATGGTCTATCAACAACTAAAAAAATATTTAAAAAAACAGCATATTACAGGGACACAGCCACATCAATGTTTATAGCAGCACAATTCACAATAGCTAAAATGTGGATCCAAGCAAGATGCCCCTCAATGGATGAATGAATTAAAAAATTTGGTATTTATACACAATAAAATATTACTCAGCAATAAAAGAGAATAAAATCGTGGCATTTGCAGGTAAATGGATGGAGTTCGAGGAGATAATGCTAAGTGAAGTTAGCTAATTCTAAAAAAAAAATGCCGAATGTTTTCTCTGATATAAGGAGACTGATTCATAGTTGGGTAGGGAGGGGGAACATGGGAGGAATAGACAAACTCCAGATAGGACAGAGGGGTGAGAGGGGAAGAGAAGAGGCATGGGGTTAGAAATGATGGTGGTATGTGATGGTCATCATTATCCAAAGTACATGTATGAAGACATGAATTGGTGTTAATATACTTTGTATACAACCAGAGATATAAAAAATTGTGCTCTATATGTGTGATATGAATTGTAATCCATCCCGATGTCATATATAAATTTAAAAAATTAATAATTAAAAAAAGACTGGGCACCCTGGGATCTTTTAAATCTCACATTTCTCCTAAGTCTACAACAACAAGGCAATCACAGTATAGGCTTTTCAGCCTGGAATGGTCCTCCTTTGCTTCTATGTGTGAGTTTCTGCCTGATTCTCTGTATCTGCATCTGGCTGATTTGGGGCATCAGTTTGTCCTTTGACCATAGTTCTCTGATGATCTAAGAAAGGTGTTTTTTATTTTGTTCATTTTTTTCTCTTATTGGATGATGGAGTGACTTTCAAGTCCCTTAAAAGCTAGATCAGAAACTGAAAGTTCCTTCAATATATTTTTCAAAGGCATGTATATATTGCATATATGTCATATAACACTTTTAAATTTTTAATATTTATATATGTTTATATCCTTTTATTTATTTTCATATTTTTTTGGTATCAGAGTGTGGGTTCTGCATTTTGTGTAGACTGAGATCATAACTTGTTATGTACCATATTGTTCATTTCATGGTATACTCTGGAACTGGATCTTGGCAATGCCAAAGTGATGGGTTTTACAGACAGAACGATCTTGGTTCAAAATTCAAATTATAAGATGGACATAGTCACTGACTGACAAAATTCTCAGGAAGTTTAGAGGCAAGAAGAGGAGTCTTTTCTGCCATTTAAGGCCTTATTGGCAACATCTGCCTTTCCCTGACATTGGGCGCTGGGAAGGTGGAACCTATCTAAACTCAGTTTATAGAAGGAGGGAAATTGCCTAGAACAACGCAAATTCAACCTGGGATACATTTTCATGAGGCACGTATTCCTAGAGACAAGGGCTTTAGCTTTACCTTCAGACTATTTAGCAGCACAGTCCCCCTCATGATGGTGGCTTCAGATTTTTCCAGAAGGTAGCCTCCTATGCAATGCCAGCTTGCAGAGTACTTGACTTAAAGACTGGGTAGTGTTTCTCCAAAGGGCAGGTCATGCTGGGGCAATGAACTCTTTCAGTTCTGCAAAAGCCAAATATTCAAAACAGTCGCTGAGATTTCATCCTGACAGTCATGAGCATCCTTTTTGTCCTGGACTCATTTCCAACAGACCAGGTGCTTTGGTGGGAGTGGAGGAGGCACTTGCTTGGTAGGGCTGCTGGTTGGAGTCCCAGATAGTTTCAAATTGCTCTTTCCTTATCTGATGTTTTCAGAAACTCAGCAGACCATGTCCTAGCAGTCTTAGTCCATGTGGGCTGCAACTGGCAAGGCTGTAGGAACAGAGCTGCAGAAGCATTTTGAGGTGCATATATTATTACCACATGCCACAGATGCTTGACCTGAGCTGCCATATGTAATGTTTGGCCTGCTGGGTTTCTGTTTTGCTTTGTTCCCATCCCTTCTTTTTATACCATAGTCCCCTCTTTTTTTTTTTCCTCTGGTTATGCTCCACCTGACTATATTTATCATCTAGTCGGTCCATGCAGACCAGAATGGACTGATTAAGTTAGGGCTCTCACAATCAAATCATTTTAGCTCCAAATATTCGTACATCAACAGGAGTTTGTGTGTGTGTGGGGGGGGGGGGGTGGGTGGGTGTGCGCGTGCGTGTGTGGCGGGGAGGAATCCTCATATCCAAACCATAATAGATTGTTCTCTGATTGTCCAATTCCTGGTTCTGAATAGTTTATAAAAGGAAGGCAATATTCCAGACTGCAGAAATCTGATAAAAAGGGGCAGACAGGAATATTTATTTAGGACTGATTGGTTTTCATATCAAAGGCATGATCACAGGTAAATTATTTCTTTTTCTAGGAATTCATAAACCATGTGAAGGGCAATTTTGCTTCCTAAGAACACAATATTCCAATGTCAAAGTATCATCAAATATTGAAGTAAAATATGACAACCACTATTAAGATGATAGTTGTAAGACATTCTGATTTTATTCTTTATTCCTCAAATGACCAATGATTTCAACATTTCATGTATTTTTTGCTTGCCTTGTTATTTCATTGAATGCATTCTTTATGTGCTATAGGTTAAAATTCTTTATGAGCTATGTTTTTTAAAAAAATTATTTTTAGTTATAGTTGGGCATAATATCTTTATTTTATTTGTTTATTTGTATGTGGTGCTGAAGATCAAACCTAGCAATTCACATGTGCTAGGTGAGTGCTCTGCCTCTGAGCCACAAACCCAGCCCAGAGCTATATGTTTTAAAATTTCTTATATAACATGCTTTTCTAATTTGAACAGCAGTTTACTTTTCTTTTTCGTTTTGATAAATTACAATTTATTATTTCTTCTCTGATTAATGCTCTTTATGTTGTGTTTCAGAAATCATTGCTAACCCACACACTTTCTGTCTTGTTCTAAAAGTTTATGTGGTTTTCCTTTGTGACATGTTCTAAAAGTCATATAATTTATGACATTACATGAAGTCTCCCATTGAAGTTGTCTAACATATTTACAGTGTGTACAATGTGGACCAAGTCCCCCTGCCCCATGTATATTCCCGTATTCTTTTCTCCACAAAAGTACTTTAACATTTTCTCTTTTGATAATCAATAGGCCATATACATGTGGGTCTACTCTGTACTCTCAATGTTTTCCACTACATTGATTTATGTGTCTTTATGGCAATAGGGTTGTTTTGATCAGTATAAACTAACAGCATATTGGGAAGCATAAGTCCTTTTTCTTTCTTCATATTTTTTCACACTTTTCCCCTAAATTCCTTGCATTTGCACACAGACTTTAGAATTTGTAGATTTCTACATAAAATCCTTAGGATATTATGCAGAAAAAAGGGATATCTGAAGTCTATTGCAGAATGAGGAAGGTATGACTCACAGCAATAAAAGAAGTGTCTGCTAGTTCCAGCAGCCAAGTGGCAAAGACTGCAGTGCTGCCTGCTCCGTGGGCCACCTGGGGTGCTCCTCTCTGCTGGGAGGGAGAGTTGGGGGTGGGGGTAGGTCTTGTGGACACCCATCCTCTGGCAGCTTTTGCCCACTGGCCGCCAGGCGAGGCCCTCCCGCTGGAGGACCCCAAGGCAGCAGCCTGTGGGGACCCAGACTCTGCGTGCGGCTAGGTCTCCAGACCCTATCTGTCCCCTCAGGAAGGACTTCCTGTGGTGCGGAAGGTGGCAGGGGCTGCCCAGGAGCCCTTGGAGCCCGTGGAGCCCGCACATCCGGGCCCTGCGCGACCTTGCTGCCCACAACCGCACATCCGGGCCCTGCGCGACCTTGCTGGGCCCACAACCGCACATCCGGGCCCTGCGCGACCTTGCTGGGCCCACAACCGCACATCCGGGCCCTGCGCGACCTTGCTGGGCCCACAACCGCGAGTCAAGGCCTTCAGGGTCCCGGAAGGTGAGGAAGCGCTGGTCCTGGGCACTGGGTCTCGGTTCTACCCAAAGAGAAAAGGTGGAGGGACTCACCATATGTGCCGACTGCAAGGGTCCCCTGCCCTGTGGAAGGCTTCCTGCCCACTTGTTGAAGGCCCTGCCTCTAAACATCAGCAAAACAAAACCAAAGAAACGCACCTCTGCCCTCAACTTCCCCCGCCTTCTAGGAGAAGAGGACAAAGGGAACATGGAGCCTGAGAGGAAGGTCTTGCCCCAGACCGCGGGTGGGTGAGTCCTCTGACAACGCTGGGCACGCAGGGGCACACTGGAGTCCTTACTGAGAATATCCAGTGTTCTAGACGCTCAGAAGTGTAGAGTATGTTAATAGTAGAGCATTTTATAGATAAAAAAGACATTTGATCATGAATATGGCATTTATTCAACATATTTAGGCATTTGTTTTATCTGAGGAACATTTTATGGTTTTCCTTACATAAATCATTCATGTTTTATAAATGCATTCCCCGTATATTATAAAAGGCGTTTCTTATTTTAGTTTGTGAATTTCATTGCTACTCAATAAGAATAAATTTATTTTATGTATATGGATCACACATCTTTCGATATTATGAATTGCACGTAGATTTTATAACTTTTTGTAGGATGCTAAAAATTTTATACTGAGTCAATTATGTTTTGTCTGTTTTAAAACTTATTTGCCTTTATTATTGTGTTTTTGGCTAATCCCTACAGCAGAGATGTTGCATAGAAGTAGGGTAGATAGCTTTGCTTTGTTTCTGAGCTTAAGGGGAAATTGCCTATTCCTTCACCACAAAATGTTGTGTTATGTTCTCTTGAGGCACAATATGGTTCAAAAGTTTCCAAGTTTTGTATGCCAAGAGTTTTAAATATGACTTGACATGAGATTTTTGTCATTATATTGCCTTCATGGAGATTATTTCTTGGTTTCTTTTCATAAACATCTTAATATTGTGAAGTACTTTGACAGATTTTCAAATGTTAAATCAACTTTCCATTCCAGGCTAAATTCCCAGCTGTTCTGGTGCATTATTTGTACACATTGTTACAATAGGCTTTCCAAAATTGTATGAAGAATTTTTGCATTCATTTTCATTTGGGTGTTGATCTGCATATTTCTTACATTGTTTTATAGACATTTTGATAAACATGATAATTATGATTTCAGATTTGAGAGTTTTTCAGATCTCTATAATTTTCTGGAAATGTTTGCATGGAATTCTGATATATTTTTCTTTAAGTGTGATTTTTACCAATGAAACTATCTCAGCTTCCTAAAAAAATGCCTTTGAAGTACCATTACATATTGCAATGTAATTCCAAACTTTTATGTTCCAGATCATAATCCTGTATCAGATTAATCCCTTGCCATGTTATTTCTGTTGCATCTTAATAGACTGTGATATTTATTTCACAAAATAACTCCACTTACTCTCACCTTGGTCATCAAATGCAACTTTGATATTTGTTTCCATTGTGCGTGTGTGTGTGTGTGTATTTTTCCCACATTTATTATTGGTGCATTATAGTGATGGGATTTGTTATGTAATTGTGCATGCATACAGTATAATTTGAACATTAGCATTCCCCAGTATTTCTCTTTTCCCTCCTCACCTTCCTTCCCTGCTCCCTTTCTTTTGACTCTATTGATCTTCCTTTGATTCTCACAATATTCCCTGCACAACACCCCGGCCCTGCTTTTCTTTTTCTTTGCTTCAATAGCTTCCACATTTGAAAGAAAACTTGAAGTACTGAGTTTGGCTTATTTCCTTTAACATAATAGTCTCAACCTACCCATTTTCTTGCAAATAACATACTTTTTGTTTTTCTTTATGGCTGAATGAATCTCCATTTTGTGTGTGTGTGTGTGTGTGTGTGTGTATCACTTTTTTTTCTTAGTAGGATCATTGTTTTCTTTTTTCTTATTGATTTTATTTTTTAAATACACGACAGCGGAATGCATTACAATTTTATTACACAGATAAAACACAATTTTTCATATATCTGTATATAAAGTATGTTCATGCCAATTCATGTTTTTATACATATACTTTTTTGCATTACAATTCTTATTACACATATATACCACAATTTTTGGTATTTCTGTATATAAAGTAGGTTGACACCCAATTTGTGTCTTTATACATGAACTTTGGATAATGATGTCTATCACATTCCACCATCCTTGCTAATTCCCTGCCTCCTCCCTTTCCCTCCCACCTCTTTTCCTCATCTAGAATTCATCTATTCCTCCCATGTTCCCTCTCCCTACCCCCACCATGAGTCAGCCTCCTTATATCAGAGAAAACATTCAACATTTGTTTTTTTTGGGGGGGTTGGCTAACTTCACTTAGCATTATCTTCTCCAACGCCATCCATTTACCTGCAAATGATTTTTTATTGCTGAGTAATATTCCATTGTATATATATGCAACATTTTTTTTTATCCATTTATCTACTGAATGGCATCTAGGTTGGATCCACATTTTAGCTATTGTGAATTGTGCTGCTATAAACATTGATGTGGTTGTGTCCCTGTAGTATGCTGTTTTTAAATCCTTTGGTAAAGTCAAAGGAGAGGGATAGTTGGGTCAAATGGTGGTTCCATTCCCATATTTCCAAGGAATATCCATACTACTTTCCAATTGGCTGCACCAATTTGCAGCAATGTATGAGTGTACTTTTCCCCCCACATCCTTGCCAACATTTACTGTTGTTTGTCTTCATAATAGCTGCCATTCTGACTGGAGTGAGATGATATCTTGGAGTGATTTTGATTTGCATTTCTCTGATTGCTAGAGATGGTGAGCCTTTTTCATATATTTTTTGATTGATTGTATATCCTTTTCTGTGAAGTGTCTGTTCAAGTCCTTGGCCTATTTGTTGATTGGGTTATTTATTTATTATTATTATTTTTGGTGCTTAGCTTTTTGTATTCAATATATACCCTAGAGATTTGTGCTCTATCTGATGTGTGAGGGGTAAAGATTTGCTCCCAGGTAGTTTCTTTTCCTGAGAAGAAACTTTTTAGTTTGATTCCATCCCATTTATTGATTCTTGGTTTTAATTCTTGCACTATAGGAGTCTTATTAAGGAAGTTGGGGCCTAATCTCACATGATGAAGATTAAGGCCTACTTTTTCTTATTTAGACGCAGAGTCTCTGGTTTAATTCCTATATCCTTGATCCATTTTGAGTTAAGTTTTGTGCATGGGGAGAGATATGGGTTTAATTTCATTTTGTTGCATATGGACTTCCAGTTTTCATAGCACCATTTGTTGAAGATACTTTCTTTTTCCAATGCATGTTTTTGGCATCTTTGTCTAATGTAAGATAATTGTAATTTTGTGGGTTAGTCTCTGTGTCCTCTATTCTGTACCTGGTCTACCAGTCTGTCTTGCTGCCAATACAATGCTGTTTTTGTTACTATTGCTCTGTAGTATAGTTTAAAGTCTAGTATAGTGATCCCACTTAGAGCAGGATGGACAAGAGGCCAGAAAGGAAGTTAGGGTCAAAGATTTTCCCTGGTGTTCTTATTTGCGCAGCTGGAGAAGTAAAACTTAACAATTGTGGAAATGGAGAAAAGGAAAAAGAGATTGAGAAGATAGGGCCAAATAATTAGGAAGCCATATGGAAAAAAAGGAGCATGAAGTCTACGTTAAAAGTACATCAAGTGAAGTCAGCCAATCCCAAAGGAACAAATCCCAAAGGAACAAATGACCAATGTGATTCTACAATATGCATACTGAGAAAAATGAGAAATTATATCCCATCTATGTATGATATAGCAAAGTATATAAGTGCATTCTATTGTCATGTATAACTAATTAAAACAAATTTTTTTTTAAAAAAATGTACATCAAGAGGGTAGAGAGTTTAAGGAAGTCAGAATAGTTCCAAATTCTTTTATCTGTCAAGTAAGTTAAGAACCAAAATTACCCTTGTGATTTACTGACCAAGAAGACAGTCCCTGGGTGAAGGCAGTTTCAGTGGGGTGGTACAGATGGAAACCAGACTGCTGTGGGAGGAAGATGAAGCGAGGAATATAATATACACATACAAATATATGTGTATGACCTGTCATCCATCATCAAAACATATGCTAATCTCTATTTGCCTATAGGTTTAAATTGAATGATTCAATATATAATGTGAACTAATTTAAATTATACAATTAGAAGATGAATAGGATTATAATCATTTAATATTTTAGTGAACACTTTTAAATAAAGCTGGATCATGAAAATAATAATATTCAATGTCAAAGAATCATTGTATTATTGTTTTACATTTTAAAAATATTTTAGGTAAATATTATTTTGTCAACTAAAACATTAAAGAATACAATACTGCTTAAAAGAGGAAGTCTTTCCCCACTGCTTACATTTTCCATGTTATGTATTTTTTATAAATAGGATAATTATTACCAGGTTCCCATTTAACTCTCAAGGTGTCTGGAATGTGTCTTGTCTTGGCTTTTGTCTTATTGTTGTGGTGCTAAGTATTTTTTTAGAATAGGATTTGTATAATGAGGGTTAACATTCATGGAACAGCAGAGCTCTCTCATCATGTGCAATAACTTTGGCCTTATAAAACAAAAAAGCTTTCACTATTTAAAAAGAAAATATCATCTATGATAGAATGAATGATGTCCTTGTATGATTATGCTCTCAACCATCTTTCAGGTGATTTATTTATTCATTAATTCATTTATCACATAACACTTAGCATCATCTGAGTCTTTTAGTTGCCAGGCACTGTTTAGATGCTAGGAGAGGCATCAAAACAACATATAAAATCCCTTACTTTTGTAGTCTCCAGATTTCTAAATCACAAATAAGATCCCTAACTCTAGATTCTGCAAGGATGCCTTGAATATTCAACTTGAATATTCTGTATTACTCTGATGTCTCTCCTTTGTGTTGTTAAACTATGCCTGCTAACTTGGATTCCCCTGGGAAGGAATTCCGACGTCAGAGCTCCAGTGACGACACTACTCTGCTGTGGCGGGCCCCAGGCTCCTTGCTGGGGTGTCTTAATGGGGGGTGTGACTGGACTATCTCTGTTTGGTTTCCGTTCCCTGTCGCAGTAGGCGCGTGGTCTCCAGCCGCCCAGTATCACAGGCCACTGGCGGGTGATCGGTCGCCTGCGGGCGGCGTTCTCCTACCGCCCAGTTATGCAGGCAGTGGGTGAACTGTCGCCAGCGGGCCTGCGGTTTCCAGCCGCCCACTCGCCAGGATCTTGCCTCTAGTCTCCTGGTTTCTCCTACTAGTCTTAGTTTCTCCTGTTTTGTTGTTGCAATATGTCGGCGAGTGGTGGTGGATACTTCAGCTTTCCAAGATGGTGGCCGCTGATTGCCTCGGTGGAGTGTCAGCTGTTTTGATGTTGTAATCTGTTTTGATGTTGCAATCTGTCGGAGATTGGCTGTGTATACTTCAGCTTTCCCAGATGGTGGCCGCTGACTGCCTCCGTGGAGTGTCCGCTGTAGGGGATGGGACTGTACCGCTTCCTTCCCCTTCTGAAATCCTGTACTCAGCCCAAGGGTCAGTGTGGGCTTGGCTGGCAGGATTCCACCTAATGGCAGTCACTAATCTCCCTGCTTGCTAATTAATCGCTTCTCTGCGGCGCCACGCCTTCTGTAGCCGCTGGGCAGGCCACGTGAATCAGTCGGCCTGGATCTCCGGGGTCCTGCTGTTGGCTGTTGGGATCCCCGGCACTCTATCACTTTGATTTTTTCTGCTTGCCCCTCCCCCAGCGCTGGCTAGCCAGGTTTCCTTTTGGCTGCTGCTGGGAGGAGGGGTTGGAAGTCAGGTGTCTCTACTTTCCCCCTAGCCTTTATGCAGGCTCACTCTGAAACTCCCTCCCCCGGAAAGCCTAGGAGAGATTTTATGCGAATTCCCCTATGTCGATGTCTGGGGGTTGAGCTGAGTTACACACACCTGTTTTTTTTTTTTTTTAATTCTTTTTATTAGTTTATTAGTTCATTTTAGTTATACATAATATTAAAGTTCATTTTGACATAATTATACAAGCATGGAATATAATTTGTCCTAATTCCAAGGATTTCATTCTTTTTATGGCTGAATAGTATTCTGTTGTATATTTTTGCCACATTTTCTTCTTTTTTTTTTTTTTTTTTATTGATGTTGCAATCTGTCGGAGAGTGGCCATGTATACTTCAGCTTTCCCTGAGGGTGGCTGCTGACTGCCTCGGTGGAGTGTCCGCTGTGGGGGATGGAATTGTACCACTTCCTTCCCCTTCTGAAATCCTGTACTCAGCCCAAGGGTCAATGTGGGCTTGGCTGGCGGGATTCCACCTAATGGCTATAATGTAGATTTTTAAGAAAAATTCCATCACATCAGAAGGTAGCTTTATTTATATGTATTTTTTAACAATTTTTACCTTATTCCTTCCTGTGTGTGTGTGTGTGTGTGTGTGTGAGTGTTGTGTGAGAGAGAGAGAGAGAGAAAGAGAGAGAGAGAGAGAGAGAGAGAGAGAGAGAGGAATATATATGCTGGCTGTTCTGATTATTTGTATAATAATCAAATTATTATATAATTTGATATATATTATATATGATATGTTATATAATAATTTGATACATATTGTATCATATATAATATATATATAAACACACACACATTTGTCTTGTGTTCTCTCATATTTAGAACACACACACACATACATTTGTCTTGTGTTCTCTTATATTTAGCATTTTTAATGTAATTCTCTTTTGCTAGCATTGCCTTGTGAAGGTACAGATTTATTAGATTGTTTGATATTCTATTATTTTCATGTGTATATTTTACTTATTTCTCTCCCAATATTATCTTCTACTCTTGGCCAAATTCTAATATTCTCTCTCCCTCTCTCCAACACCATGATTTTTCTATTTTTCTCATTCCTCTGAATAAACATTGCCTGCTACTGCTCTTCTGCATTCTCTTTTTTCACTTTATAAAATTGTGGTCTATTCTAACTTCCCATCAAATTTACTTTTTCCCTAATTAATTGCATTTTTACCATTGTTCAAAACTAAATGGTTTAGATACCATCTGCTCATACTACTATTTGCTTTTTTAACCAACTGAAAACAAGAGTTTATCATCAATATATTTCTTTTTTTATTTGTTCTTATTCGTTATACATGACAGTAGAATGTATTTTCACATATTATACATACATGGAGCATAACCTCTCATTCTTCTGGTTGTACATTATGTAGATTTACATTGGTCATGTAATCATATATGCACATAAGAATGTAATGAATGTCTGATTCATTCTACTATCTTTCTGTTCCCATCCTTCCTCCCTTTACTTCATTCCCATTTGTCTAATCCAAAGTACTTCAATTCTTCCCTACCCACCCACCCACCCTTATTGTGAGTTAGCATCTGCATATCAGAGAGAACATTTGGCCTTTGGTTTTAGGGGATTAGCTTATTTCCCTTAGAATGATAGTCTCCTGTTCCATCCATTATCAGCAAATGCCACAATTTTACTTCTCTTATTGCTGATTAGTATTCCATTATATGTATGTGTGTGTGTGTGTGTGTGGGTGTGTGTGTGTATTTTTCTTTATCCATTCATCTGTTGAATGGCACCTAGGCTGTTTCCATAGATTAGCTATTGTGAATTGAGCTGCAATAAATATTAATATGTCTACATCACTGTAGTATGATGAGTTTAAATTTGGGGGTATCTACTGAGGAATGAGATAACTATAACAAATGATGATTCCATTTCAGGTTTGTTGAGGAATCTTCCTACTGCTTTCCAGAGGTTGTACCAATTTTCAGTCCCACCAGGAATGTATGTGAGTACTTTTCCACTTCTCACCAATCTTTATTGTTATTTGTATTCTTGACAATTGCCATTCTGACTGGAGTGAGATGAAATCTCAGTGTAGTTTTAATTTGAGTTTCATTAACTGATAGAAATATTGAATAGTTTTTATATATCTGTTGATCAATCATATTTCTTCTTATTTAAGTGCCTGTTCAGTTCCTTTGCTCATTTATTAATTAGATTCTTTGTTTATTTTGTGTTAATATTTTTTGAGAATTTAGTATATCTTGGAGATTAATGCTCTATCTGAGATTCAGGTGGCAAAGACTTTCTCCAATTCTGTAGGCTATCTCTTCAAATTCTTGTTTCCTTTGCTATGAAGAAGCATTTTAATTTGATTCTAATCAATTTGTTAATTCTTGATTTTAATTCTTGCAGTTTAGGAGTCTTGTTAAGGAAGTCAGTTCCTAAGCCGACATGATGTATATTTGGGCCTACATTTTCTTCTATTAGGCGCAGAGTTTCTGGTCTAATGCTCAAGTTCTTGATCCACTTAACAGGTGAGTTTTATGCAGAGTGAGAGATAGAAATTTAATTTCATTTTGTTACACATGGATTTCCAGTTTTCCCAGCACCACTTGTTGAAAAGACTATTTTTTCTCCACTGCATGCCTTTCTCTAAAATAATATAATTGTATTTATGTCGGATTGTCTATGTGTATTTTATTCTGTACCAGAGGTCTGCATGTCTATTTTGGTGCTAACACCATGCCATTTTTGTTACTATATACCTGTAGTATAATTCAAGGTCTGATATTTGATGTCTCCTGTTTCACTTTTATTGCTAAAGATTACTTTATCTATTCTGAGTTTATTATTTTTCTAAACAAATTTCATGACTTCTTTTTTTTTTCTATTTCTATGAAGAATGTCCTTAGGATTTAAATAAGAATTATATTAAATCCATATAGTCCTTTTGTTATTAGGACCATTTTACAATGTTAATTCTACCTATCCAAAAACAGCAGATCTTTCCATCATCTAAGGTCTTTTTAAATTTCTTTATTTAGTGTTCTTTAGTTTTCATTGTAGAAACCTTTCACTTCATTAGATTCATTCATAACAAAACTTTACAGAGAAGACAAAACTTTACAGAGAAGAAATATCAGTCTCTCTCAAGAAACTGAAAGAAAGGGGACACTCCCCAATACTTTTTATGAAGCTAGTATAACCTTGATACCAAAATCAGACAAAGATGATCAAGAGAAGAAAACTACAGAATATTATCCCTGATGAACATACATGAAGAAGTTCTAAATAACATTGTCAAACTACATTCAAAAACACATCAAGAAGATACTACACCATGATGAACTGAGTTTCATTCCAGGGAAGCAAGGCTGGGTAAACATACATGAATCAATAAATGTGATGTATCACGTAAGCAAAATTGAGAACAAAAATCATGTGATTATCTCAACAGATGCAAAAAAGACCTTCAATAAAATTCAACACCCATTCATATTACAAAAAGTGGGAGAAGCTACAGATCAAAGGAAGTTACCTCATCACCATAAAGGCCATTATGACAAACCCAAAGCCAACATCATACCAAAAGGTGAAAAACAAAAAGGACTTCCACTAAACTTAGGAACAAGAAAAAGCTATCCACGCCCACCATTACTATTCATTATGCTCCTTTAAAAATGAACCAAAGCAATCAGGCCAGAAAATGAAATCAAGGGATATGAATAGGAAAAGAAGTCAAATTATCTCTGTTTACTGACAATATGATCCTATTCTCTCATTATGATCCTATATCTAGAGGGTCCAAAATATTCCACCAGAAGACCTCTAGAGCTTAAAAATGAATTTAGCAAAGTAGCAGGATACAAGTTAAATATCCATAAATGAATAGCTTTCCTATACCTCAAAAATAATTCATTTCAGAGAAAAGAAATCAGGAAGACAATCCCATTTGCAATAATATCAAATCAAATAAAAACATACTTGGAAATTAACCTAAATAAGGAGGATTATAGCTCTACAATAAAAATGATAGAACACTGAAAAAAATTGAAGACCTTAAAGATGAAAATTCAGCCCATGTTTGTGGATAGGCAAAATTAATATTGCCAAAATGACCATATTACCAAAAGCAATATACAGATTTAATGCAATCCCCATCAATGATAACAATGATATTTTTCAAAGAGTTTAAAAAATTATTAAATTTATTTGTAAGAATAGGAGACTCAGAATAAGATACCCTTTTAAAAAATGATGCTAGAAAATGGGACAGTTGTATATAGTAAAAGTAAAATTAGAACTCTGTATTTCACTCTGCACAAAACTCAAATTGAAATGTATCAAAGACCTAGTATTTAGACAAGAAACTATTGTAATGGCTAGATGAAAACAGGAGTATCACTCGATCACAGAGGAGCTGACACCAAAATCCTTTACATGAGCCATAGAGCACAAGAAATGAAACAAAAATCAATAAGTGGTATAGTATTAAACTAAAAAGCTTCTGCACTGCTTTGTAAACAATTAAGAGCATGAAGACAGAACTACAAATGGGATTAAATCTTGGAAAACTACTTTTTCCAATAGGATATTAATATCTACAATATACAAATCTACAAATAATGAAAAAATCTTAACTGCACACATACATACACAAAAAAAATCAGAATTAATAAATGGGTAAAATAACTAAACAGTAACTTCTCAATAGAAAAAAAACACAAAAGACCAATATATTATGAAGAAATATTTGACATCTCTAGCAATCAAGAAAATGCAAATCAAAATTATGCTAAGATTTCATCTGACTCCAAACAGTCAAGAATCCAAACATCTATAAATGCTGGTGAGGTTGTGCCAAGAAAGGGACATGTGAACATTTTTGGTATGGCTGCAGACTAGTACACTCTCAAAAGCAGTTTGAAGATTCCTCAACAAACTAGGGATGAACACACCATAAGACACAGCTATTCCACTCCTGGGTACTTTCCTAAAAGATCTAAAATCTGCATATAACAGTGATACAGCCACATCAATGTTGATAGCAGCACAATTTACAATACCTGAATTATGCAATCAACCCAGATGCCCATCAATAGATAAATGGATTAAGAAACTGTGACACACACACACACACACACACACACACACACACACACACACACACACACTGGAGTTCTACTCAGCCATTTAAAAGGATGAAATTATGGTATTTATTGGCAAATACATAGAAATGGAGACTATTATATGAAGTGAATTTAGCCAATATCAGAAACTCAAATGTTTTCATTCATATGGAAAGCTAGAGTAAATTAATGGAAAGAAATAGGTAAAGGAATGATCACACAAAGGACCAACCACATAAAAATTCATGGGCAAGTACAAAAAAGTCTAGTAGAATAGAGGAAGGACAATGGGAAAGAGAAGGGAGATTGGGAAGAAAAAAAAGGGCATCATGAACTGAAATCAATTTCCAGAAAAGGGGGAGCATATTGGAATAAACTCAACTACTATGTATAGGTATAAACCTCTAATAAAAAAATGACCAAATTGAATGCTCGGGCCATGAGAAAAGAGTGCAGCTAGAGATGAATAATATAAAACACTTACTCAATGAACATTTATTATTATTATTCAATGAAATTTTAACAGAAAATCTCTTTTGCCATGAAAACATGGTGAACATCAAGACACAAGAGGCATTTAGAATCCCCAATGGGCATAATCAAATAAGGAACTCTCCATTCTGTGTTTCAGATGAAATTCCAAAACTCAGAGCAAAGAGAGATTTTAAAATTCAAGGGAGAAGGACCAACTGCCTTATATGATAAGGCATCAGTGTAACTCTAAAGGATTGGAGCACCTGCAATGATATATTTCAAGCCCTAAAAGTGAAATATTGCCAGCCTACATGGCTATATGCATTGAAGTTATCCTTCAGATTCAAAGATCAAATAAAGGCCTTCCAAGACAAAAATGAACTAAAACATTTTGACAGTCAAGCCAGTGTTCACAAGATGCTCAAAGGAAAATTCCATACATTAGATTAAAATGCACGAGAAGAGCAAGGGAAAGCATACAGCAGATAAGCAAATTTAAATTAAAAGCAAATCCTATATTAGAAATTAAATGAAAGAATTCAGTAAATTCTTCAATTATAAGACATATGAAATACAAGAAATGTTGAATTAATAAAAATAATCCAACTATTCTGCAAGAAGTATGCCTGATTGGTAAAGACATTCATAGAATAAAAGTTAAAGGATAGAAAATGAAATTACAGGGGCTGGGGATGTGGCTAAAGCGGTAGCGCGCTCGCCTGGTATGCGTGCGGCCCGGGATCGATCCTCAGCACCACATACCAACAAGAATGTTGTGTCCACCGAGAACTAGAAAATAAATATTGAAAATTCTCTCTCTCTCTCTCTCTCTCTCTCTCTCTCTCTCTCTCTCTCTCTCTCTCTTTCCTCTCTCTCTTTAAAAAAAAATTAAATGAAATTACATTCAAGTAGAAGCCAAAGGAAATAAGAGTAGCTATTCTCATATTTCAAATTTTATTCTTTAAGAAGTAATTGTCTGGAGGTCAAAAAAATAAATATTGGTAAAGGGAACAATCCAATAAGAAGATAAATGACAGTATATATATTCATGCCTGAATGACAGTACACAAAATGTCATTTAAAAAAGAAAACAAAAAAACCTATTCTACCTAATGGGCTTGACTTCAATACAGGATGTTCACCTATGTCTACATCATATGGACAAATATCACCAGAGTTCCTCAAATTCTGCTTTTCCTCAATATGAAGAGATTTAACAGATGTGTACAGAATATTTTATCTGACAATAGCAGATACACATTGTACTCAGCAGCACATAGAACCATCAGTTCAGTAGATCATATATCTAGGACACAAAACAAGTCATAGCAAATACAAAAAAATTAAGATAATGTCCTCCATCTCCTAATATCATAAAGAAATGAAATTAGATATCAAAAGAATAGAAAACTCCAGAAACATGCGGAGAATAAAAAATATACTTTTGCATGATGGCCAGAGATTTAAAAGCACAAAGAAACAATATGGAAACACAGCATCCCAGAATCATTGGAATAAAGGAAAAACAGCTCTTCTTATCTCATTTTTTCCTTTTAATTTCTTGTTTTTTTCTCTCCGTATCACTTTTTGTTCTCATTTTAATGCCATTATCTTATTTTTATTCATTTTCCCCTCGTTTCTTCCTGTCTGCTCCATCTTACCACTTTTTTTCACCTATTTTTCTGAGTTTAGTTAATTTAACTGTCACCGTTGCCTTTTTTTTCATCCATGCAGTCTGTGGTTTCCCATTTCTTCTCTTTGGTTATTGGAGTCTTAGAGATGCTTTTAAATAAGCATGCAATTATTAGTTGAAGTTTATTTTCCTTCTAGTTTGTTGCTCTTGCTGGTTATTATTCTTTCCTCTGGAAGAGATGGTGATGGGTAAACCTACCTCTTTGGTCATGCCCATTTGGGGTTTGACACTGAGATACAGCCTTTGCCCAGGGCCAGTGCACAGAGAAAGCAGTTCTCCAAAAAGACCCACATATAACAATGAAGAAGAAATACATCCAAATGCATGCACAAACCTCAGGATAGTAATACTGAGTATAAGGGAAAACAGGACAATAACACCCCTCCCAAATGTTATAATTCCCCAATAACTGCACCCACACTTTTACATTCTAATATCCACAAAAGAGGTTGGATAAAGCATGGTTCATAATTTTTAGTGATTTCTGACATAGTACAGAAATAAACTGGGAAGTTATCTTTAGTGCTCTAACAGCAAATGTCCTATCCTGGGAGGCAATCCCCTTAAAAGGGACTGGCTATTCTTCTTTCTTTCTTTTTTTCTTTCTTCCACATTTTTCTGGTGCATTATAGTCACATATACTGATGGAATATGTTCTTACATATTCATACAATGCACACAATGTACTAATATAATTTGCCCAATATCACTCCCCAGGAATTTCCCCGTTCATTCACACCCTCCATTCCTTGGTCCTTTTCCTCTAGTAATCTCCCTTTGGTTTTCATGACATCAGCCTCCACCTTTCTTTGCCTTTTTCTCTCTAGCTACTCCATGTAAATAAAAAAAATGCCCCTCAGCCTCCTGAGATTGACTTATTTTGCTAATATAATGGTCTCCATTGCATCCATTTTACTGTAAATGAAATAATTTCAGTTTTCTTGATGACTGAATAAAACTACATTGTGTGTATATCCATCATATTTACTTTAACAATTCATCCATTGGCAGACACCTAGGCTGCTACTATGGTGTAACTATTGTAAACTGTGCTGATATAAATATGGGTATCCATGTATTATCATAATATGATAACTTTTTTAATTTAGAAGAAAAACCAAGGAGTGGAACAGCTGTATATTGGTGATTCTAAGCCTAATCTTTGGAAGAGCCTCCATACTGATTTCCATAATTGTTGTAGTGATTTATAATTTATAATTTATTATCCCATCAAAAGTATGAAGTATTCCATTTCCTCCACATCCTCTGCAGCATTGTTTATTATTTTTTATTCCTGATAAATGCCATTCTGACTGGTGTAAAATAAAATTTCAGTGCTTTGATTTGCATTTCCCTAATTGCTAATGGTACATATTTTTTCAAATGTTTGATGGCCATTTTTATTTCTTCTCTTGAGAAGTGCCTGTTCATTTGCCAATTTATGAATTGGGTTATTATATTTTTTGGTGTATCTATTCTAGATAATGCTCTGTCAGAAGTATACCTAGCCAAGATTTTCTCCCATTCTGTAGTTTCTCTCTTCACATTCCCTTGGTTTCCTTTTCTGTGCAGAAATTGGATGCCATCCCATTGATAAACTCTTGGATCATTTCCTGAGCTTTAGTGGTCTTAGTTGCCTGTGCCTTTATGTTGGAGTGTTGGCCCAATGTTTTCTTCTAGGAGTTGCATAGGTTCTGTTCTAATTCCTAAGTCTTTGATCAACTTTGAAATGATTTTTGTGCAGGGTAAGACAAGGATTTAATTTTACTCTTCTATATATGAATAACCAGTTGTCTCAGCACCATTTGTGAAAAAGGCTTTCTTTTCTCCAGGGTATATTTTTGGCATCTTTGTCAAAGAACAGGTGACAAAGAATAGATTTTTTCTATTCTGTACCATAGATCTAGATGTCTATTTCATGCCTGTATCATGCAGCTTTGTTACTATAGCTCTGTAGTATAATTTGAAATCAGGTTTTATAATACCTCCAGCATCACTGTTTTGTCTTTGAATTACTTTGGCTCTTCTGGGTTTATTGTTCTTCCACATCAATTTTAGAACTATTGTTTCCTAGTTCTGTGAAAAATATCACTGGCATTTTTGATGGAGATTGCATTGAATCTGTATATTTCTATTGGTAGTATGGGCCTTTTAATAATATTAATTCTACTTATCCATACATATGGAAGGTCTTTCCACCTTTTGAGGTCTTCTTCAATTACTTGATTCAATGTGTTCCACAATTTTCATGTGGAAGTCATTCACTTCCTTGGTTAGAAATATCCCTAAGGGGCTGGGGCTGTGGGTCAGTGGTAGAGCCCTTGCCTAGCATATCTGAGGCAGTGGGTTCAATTCTCAGTACCACATATAAATAAATAAATTAAATTAAATCCATCAACAACTAAAATAAAAATACTTTAAAAAAAGAAACAACCCTAGGTATCTTTTAAAGATATTGTGAAAAAATGTTTTTCTAATTGCTTTCTCAGAAGATTCATTTTTGGTATATGGGAAAGCGGACTGATTTTTTTTCATTTGCGTTATGGAACCTGCTACTTTGCTAAATTTGTTCATTATCTCTAGAAATTTTTCATAGAGTTTGTTGGATCTTCTAGGTCAAGTACCATGTCTTCTACAAACAGTGATATTTTGATTTCTTCCTTTCCTATTTATTTGCTCTCTTACCTAATTGCTCAGGCAGCTGTTTTCCTCTAATGAGTCAGTTTCCTACTTTGAAAAAAAATCACTGAAGACAAGGCACAATGAAATCTTTGACTACGATATTACAGGCTGGTAATACTAAAATTTTCAGCCAGAAAAAATGACCACTTTTTAGCATGAGTGCATTCAGTGGCCTTTGCTGTTAAATTTGTTCCTAATTTCAACCAGTTATTAGTTGATCACTTAAGGAGATTATCAAAATAGAAGCACAAACAATCAAAATATTTTTTGCCTCAATCCCAAGCATAAAATTGATCTATAGGCACCATGAATTCTTAAATTATTTGTAGATTCACAACCAGTTTGAATGCTTTTGGCTTATGAAATAATAAATGATCTTTCCATTCTAACATTCATTTGAAAGGTAATTTCATTTAGCCTATTCTTCATTATTAAAGCAAGGAAAAATACAGGAAGTCAGAAACTTAAATGTTTACATACCTTTGGCTGCTGGATTTGGGTACCACCAAGAATTTTTCTCTCATCCTCCGGAGTCACATGTAAATATAGTTTTGCTGACAAATATATAGATATACTTAAATGACTTAGAGAGTTATAAAGAGGGATCCTCTAGCAAAATAAAAATAAATATCTCTAACAATAATCTATTTATATTCTCCCAAATATGCATTTAAATTAATTTTGACTTTTAGGTGACTATCTTATAATTTTTGTTCTGATTGTGAGGGGTTGGGTGAGGCCCTGGGAATGAACCCAAAGCTTGGCAAATATTCTGCAACTGACTTTCATCCCTAGGTCTTTTATATTATTTGAGGACACCATCTCTGGAAAATGCTCAGGCTGGCTTGAAATATGCCATCCTCCTATAGATAGGATAGATTATAGATATGCTTCAGTATGCCCAGCTAATATTGACTCCTCTAGGAAATATCTATACTAACCCAAAATTTCAGAAACCTCTTGGGCTAGATGTCACCAGGTTCAATGCACACAAGTATCTCAAAGATTCACCACTCAAGATAAATGCAAAGTCCTCAGAAACAAAATTTATAGTTCCACAGAAACATGTTAATTCATACTGTTCACTATGTTCAACCTTAGTATAAGTAGCTTTCAAACAACCCCTCTTTCACTACTGGTGATTTCCAAAATGACTGATATTATTACACCTTTGTTAATAATGCCCTGTCCCTTATCTATGAAATGTTTTTTCTTTTATTCTAACAAATTTCTTTTCTGCATTTGGGACTCACTGTCCTATATGAAGTCTTCCTTAACTCTCACTAATGACATAGGCTGGTGTTTTCTCTTTATTTTATATCTATTACACTTAATGAAGCTGTTCTAAAAAATAAAATATTTAAGATTTAAGTATAAGATTTAATGGTTTCATTTCACTTTACTCAAAAGTACCATGACTAATATTATAGGATAGTGCTCTAACTTGGTGCCTATGAAGATACTTTGCCCAAGTCTGTAATCCTGAGTTGCTAGGAGATTCTTTTCTTATAAATAGATAAATATTTTTTACTTGTTCTTTTGAGTTATTCTTGTATTGACCTAAGCAGAATAAGCCAATCCCAAAAACCCAAAAGTCAAATGTTCTCTCTGATATGTGGATGTTAACACACAACAAGGATTGAAGTAAACTAGAAGTTTAGTAGATTAGAAAAGAGGGAGCAGGAATAGTAGAATTAATCTACATTACTTTCCTATGTTGCTGAGGGCCATTGTCAAGTAGGAATGACGCTTCAAAATTTCCTTCCCAGCTTACCCCATGTTAAATGGATTTCGCTGTTGACATTGCATGTAAAGTGACCTTGCTCAAGGACCAAGGCGGATCCCGGTTTAGAGCTGATCAGGTTTGAGGAAGTATCCCGCTCCTTAGGGTGTTCCTGGTTTAAGACAAAAGGAGTTTTAGGGAAGTGGGAGGTTGAAGATTATTGCTGCTGGGAGTAGGGAGTGCCTGCTGCCTAAATTCTCCTGGAGAAAAAGTATTTAGGATGTGTATTGTGGGGGAGATTAAGAATTTACCCTGAGCCTGCGTGGAGGCTGGTATGAGATCCAGAATAAAGAATTGCTGTTTGAACCTACAAAGCTGTGTGGTGGCTCGTGATCTTGTGCCAAGCCCAGACATTGGCATTTGGCACCATGTATGTAGGCTGGTGTTTCCTTCCTCGGTCTTTTTTAGTACTTGACCAATTTTTCTACTGATTCTTTGCAACTCATACTGTAAATTCTTCATTTACAGGTATTACCCCATTGCTCCTAGATTGGAAGGAACAATTTTATCTCCAATCTTATTTACTTGACCAGATATTTGATTGAGCTCCTGGTACATGCCAGTATGGACAAAAGGCTTCACATGTGATAGCTTTTCTGCAGCTAGGGCCTGAGCTCTGTATTAAGTAGTGATGTAAGTAGCCAGGACAGGAAATGGAGAGGGCAGGAAAGACAGTTGCAGGAGAGAAAGTAAAATATTCAATGGCATCTTTATTTGTCAAAAAATATGGGGTTTGGGGACAGGGGTTGTGGCTCAGTTGTAAAGCACTTGCCTGGCATGTGGGAAGCACTGGTTTTAATCCTCAGCACCACATAAAAATAAATAAATAAATAAATAAATTATACAATTTGATGTTTTTTTAAAAAAAATTATGGGGATTGATGAGGAGTAATGACAGATGACTAAAAAGACAGAGGAAAGAGTTAAATATATGCAGGCAGAATTTATATCATGAAAAATTTCTAGTTAACTTTAAAATACTTGGACCCCATGTTGTATGAAGTGGTTCTTGTTCATATTTGCACTGTAACTAGATGACCTACAAATGTCACCAGCAGGATGTATGTGAGGTGCACAGGCATAAATGGTGATGAATAATTAGAAGGCAACAACACAAAATAAAGATGATGAAGACTTGAATTGAGGGAATATTTCCAGACACATAGAAGATACAAAATATTCAGCCAGTATACAATGAAGTTTTTAAATGAATTAAAATATACAGACTGCTGGCATGTCAAATGTTTTCGTATACATCTTTACAGAGAAATTGTATTGCAAAATTTACCTGATTTGAGTGTCTTTGCTTCTTTCATTGGTACTGATTGATTTGTAGGAGTATTAATTATTTCCTTGAAAGCCTAAATGAGTTTGGAAAAATATATTAAGTAAATACTGATTGTATTTCATGCATTATTTGGCAATATTTCAAGTTGAGTTTTAGTGTATAGAATATTCCACAGTCTCCATGTTTTAGGGGCAGCTCTTACACTATATCCAGGTTCACAAAGCCAATATTGAATGTGATTTACCTCTGCTTCTGAAAATGGTCCTGTAACACGTCCTGGTAGGCATACAGGAGGGTACTTCACAGTAAAGACTCCAGTTTTTTCAGACTAGAATTGAGAAGAAATAAGTAGAACTGTAGTTGCTAGCCAGAGAACCCAAAAGACTGATCAATTCTAAAGACAGAAGTTGTGGAAACAAATTTCTACATTTTAATCACATCAGAATTCTACATTTAATTACATCAATATTTCCTGTGTAAGAAATGTTGTTGGTTTTGGATTTTTGTAGTTTTTTTAAAAAGTTTTTTCTCATATTTATGCTTTAATATGTATAATTTATATAATCTTTCTATTGTTTTAATGGGTTTTTCTATGTACTTGTTTTTGTATCTCTCATTTTTATTTGCATCATTTCTCATTTTCACTTTTCACCCTCATTTTCCTTCTATAGATTTTCCCTTCCACCACTTTTTGATTTATTTTTATATTTTTTTTGCTTTTTTGTCTATTTCTGTATTAATTTTGGAATCACTAATACCTTTCTTTTGCATTTTACATTATTACTTCCCACTTCACGTTGCTTAGATAATTTAGAGACATCATCTCAAACATATTTTTGTATAAATTTACATGTTCTTTGCTTCCAAGTTGTGGCTCTTACTGGTGTCAAACTTTCCTATGAAATTGTTTTGAATGAATGATCCTAGCACTTTTCTCTTGTTGAGTTGGAGCTTTAAAAATGAGACATATCCTCTGCTCAGAACATATCAACAAAAGAAATCTCAATTAAATGACCCACATTGGATAGCAGAAGGGAAATCTAGCCAAATGCATGCATTATCCTCAACATACTAATATAAATAATATGAGAGAGCCACATAATAAGTAACCATCAAAAGTTCCAAATTTCCCAATAACGCAATTCACATACCAAGATTGACAAGCATGCTGAAGAAATAATTTATTGTAAAAATATTTAAGTGAGAAAACTTAGAAATAAATTAATGAAGATGATAGAAATTTTGAAAGAACATTATAGTAATGAGATAAAAGTTTCTTGGAAAAAAATTTTTGGAAATGATAAGTTCATTAAATCAAAGAAAAATCTGTGTAGACAGTACCACCAATGTACTACATCAGGAAGAAAAAAAGAATGTTAAGGCTTGAAGACATGGTACATTAGTAAACTTTCAGATAATAATAAAAATAAGAAACTTGGCAATGTCAAAAGATCAACTTGAAATTACAAAATGTCAGAGTAGGGAAGTCTACTTTCTAGGCTACTCTGTGGCAATAAAACCAAAGCAGCTGATATACAGCTTCTCAGTGTGGTGGTTTAAAAGGGATTTCACTGGGATTTAATATCAGGCAACAGAGAAGCTTGGAGAATTGGAAGTTTGGATACAGGAAAATAAAGAAGAAAGCTCACCACTGTTGATAGTAGCTTCTGATCACCTGAGCAGACCCACCACTTGTTTTGGTATAGAGAAATCAGAGATCAAAACATTGCCTGAACTTACTTAAACTAGAAGATTGCAAACCCTGCAGGATTTTTTACAATTACAATTGAGTGTGAAATAAGTGAGTGCTCTATCCTGACTGGACATGCAGTGCTCAGGCAGGAATCCTTTAGGGGCCAGCATGCATGCCATGACATCTGCAGAATTCCAGAGATCAGAAACACACACAAACACAGCCACAGTATTTGCAGGTGCCTAGGCAAAGTCTGACCTATGTGAGTGAAATGGGCATGGAGTGACTGTGCCTGGAGTTGGAAGGGTGAAGGGAAGCCTTGCTGTCCAGTGGCTCACATGAACATCTGAAGTGGTCTGGAAGTGGCAGTTGGTGAAGGGAATATCCAAAGGAACTATACCTGGGATGGCTGAGTTCCTGGGCAAAAGTGAGTGCAAGAACAGCACCCTTTCCTCACAATTGGATGTCTTGGGAGGCACCTAAGAACCAAACCCACAGAAGCAATTGGATAAAGTCTAGTCCTAGGGACAGGTCAACCTAGCCACTCCAAATAAGGTAACCCAATTAAAGCTGAGGGCTAAACACAACACAGCACCATAGGGCAGATTTCCCCTTGCAGAATGTGCTGAAGAAGCAGTGCCCAGGGGGTGCATAGATCTTGTATGGAGGGTCAAAACACAAACCCATCGTACATAGTAACCCACCCCACCTTTTAGTGCTGAAAATGCAAACTGAGTCTCATATCAAAAAGATTCAATCTTTGACCATGGCAACTCATAAATCAGAGAGCAACACAATAATGGGAAGGAATTAAAATTCCCCAATTCTTGTTCTCTTTATTAGTACTTTACTTAAGAATAATTGGTAATAAAAACTAATGAACACAGATATTGACTATACATTCCAGGCAAGCATTTTAACTACTACTACTTCAGTGTCCCCTCCATCTAAAATAAGATATCGAGTTTTTTGAAATACCTATAAATTTTCTAACATTTTTCTTATCCCTGTTCTCTCTCTCTCTTTCTCTCTGTGTGTATGTGTGTGTGTGTGTGTGTGTGTGTATGTGTGTGTGTGTGTGTGTGTGAGAGAGAGAGAGAGAGAGAGAACAAGACAGAGAGAAAGAAAGAAATGTGGCTATCCTGATTATTTTAAGGTCATATATACATATACTATTTGTCTTGTTCTCTCTCATATTCAGCCTTTTTCAATGTAATTATCGTTTTCAAACATTGTCTTGGGAAGGTTAAGGTTCATTGTACTTTATATTTCCATTATTTTAATGTGCTTACTTTACTCATTTGTTTTTCAATATTATCTTCTCCTACCATTAGCTGAATTCAAACAATCTCCCCCTTTCTTAATATCATGCTTCTTCTAATTTTTCCCCTCCCTCAATATAAGTATCACCTGCTACTGTTCTACATTCTCTTTGTTCACTTTGTGGATATTGTAGTCTGTTTTAATTTCCCAACCACATTTCCTTCACTTCTAATTTACTGTATATTTACTATTGCTCAGAACTACATGGTTTATATAACTCTGCCTTTACTAATTGCTTTAAATCAAGTACTAATTCATGGTTACTGTTTTTACTACTGCTCCCAATCGCTGAACACACCATTCCTGTTTACTAGTGACAGTTAGTGTTGGAAACATCATAGTAGGATATGTGTGTTTACTTCAATACTGTTTGTTGTTTCCAATAGTTGTTATTATAGTTTATTTTTTCCCATTCTATGAGGTATTGCAAACTTAGAACAAGATGAAACCCCACACGTTAGAGATTCTGCTGCATTTAGAAATAAACATTTTATCCATTACTTTAATTCAAAGAAGAGAGGAAACAAAAAGCTCCAAATCACCAATAATGACCCAAGGAGGAAAAACTGGAGAGAAAACTCAGGTCACACCCCTTGGCATTTATTTACTCATACATCAAAAAATAGAGACAGGTCCTAGAATGGATAGATAACTACACACAAATGGACATGCACAAAAAAATGGTATAAGAATCCACTTCAAAGGTGTGCAAGACCAAGAGCCCTGAAAACATGAGAAAGCAGGCAATCAAAGCCCACCCTAAAATCCACAATCCCCCAACTAAGGGAACCCACTTATATTGAACTTGACAAAAACCCAGAGAGTGATTATAAAAACTGATTATCAAAATGTTCAATGAACTAGAAATCTAAGTAAGAAAGTAAGAGAGTCATTATAGGAGATGAAAGACCATTGTAATAATGAAATAGAAGTACCAAAAAAAGGAGAAATCCTAGAAATAAAATACAATCCAAAAATTACAAATTCACTTGAAGGTATTATTAACAAAACAGATGGTGTAGAAAATAGAACTTTAATTTGAAGTCAGAACTTCAGGCATTAAATACAGGCTATATAATCTTGAATACACAGAAGGTAGTAAAGGGAAAATAATTATACAGCATGACCAGAATATACAAGAAACATTAGGAAAGAATATAAGAACATGGAGATACAAACTAAGGGCATAAAGAATATTTTGAATGAGATATTTACAAAAAATTTATCCCATACCAAGACTTAGATGGACAAACACATATAGGAGGTTTACAGGAACCCAAATAGGCTCAGCCACATGAGAAGCTCATTGAGACACATCATAATCAAAATGCCTAACCTAACATAAAGGAAAAAAAAATACTAAAAGCCACAAGAGACAAACATTAGGTTACATTTAGAGGCAGACCAATAAGATTCACTTCTCTTTTCACTCTGAGGCCCTAAAATTATGGAGGGCCTGAAATGAGTCATTCCAAAGCCTAAAAGAAAACAACTGCCATACAAGGTTACTATACCAGGAAAGCTCAGTTTGAAATTTAAGGTGGAAATAAAAACATTACACAACAAAAATAAACTAAAAGAACTCATGTGTACCAAAACAACACTACAAAGATTACTCAAACATAAACTATATACACAGGAACTAAAGGAACACTTCCCGAAGCCTGCAAACCAAGGAAGTTCAACAGAAGAATAATTCACTAAGTGACAATCATGACAGCATAGAATAAAGAGGGAAAAATGCAGGAAAACACAAACACATATTCATATTAACAATGAATCTTAAGGTTGTTTCAACTCCCCAATTAAAAGCACAGATTATTAGAATGGATCAAAAAACAAATCCAACTATATGTGTTTATAAGAGACTCATAAGCAAACAGGCTGAAGGTAAAAGGAGAGCAAAAAATATTTCACTCACAAATATAATCTATTTAACAAAGTAGATTCCAAGCAAAAATTAATATGAAACAAAGAATGCTATTATAGCCTGGTGAAGGAAACAATCTAACAGAAAAATATAACCACAGTAAACACTGATGCTCCAAATGTCAATTCACCCCATTATATGGAAAAAATACACCACAATGTTAAATTCCACATAGATCCCAACACAAACATGTAGATTTCTATACATGTTTATAATAGACATGTCACCAAATAAAAAAATCAACAAGGATATCTCCAACCTGACCAACACAATAAATCAAAAAGACTTACCAGACATCTAATAGTGCACCCCCAAACAGCTGAATTTAACACCTTCTCAGCTGTGCATGAAACTTTCTATAAAATAGATCATATTCTATGCCACAAATAAAATTTTAGCAAATATTATTTTAAAATGACAATTCCAATGAATTTTATCAATTCCTAATGGAATGAAGCTACATATAAATATTAAGAACCATATAAACTCATCCCAAATGAACAATGCTCACTTAAATGAATAAGGGATAAAAGAATAAATGACAACATAAATCAAGAAATTTTTAGAAACAAACAAATAGAGAGACACAACATATCAAAATCTCTGGAGAAGTATGGAAGCATTTCTAAGAGGCAAATTTATAGCACTGGAGCCTATATCAAAATTGGAGGGGCTAGGGTTGTGTCTCAGTGGTAGAGTGCTTGCCTAGCGTGTGGGGCACTGGGTTTGATTCTCAGCACTGCATACAAAAGTATAGGTTAATTGAAAACTAAATATATATTAAGACTATTAAAAATACATTCGCAAATAAACAAAACAAAATCACCAAACCCATAGCCAAACTAATCAAAAGAAAGACTAAAAAGAAGCAAACTGACAAAAATCAGAGGTAAAGGGAAACATCACCACACAGAGTCTAAATCCAAAGGATATCAGAGACTATTTTGAAAATTTATACTCCAATCAAATAGTAAACCTGGAAAATATGCACAAGTTTCTAAACACATATAACCGCCCATATTGAACCAGATAAAGAAATCCTAAGCAGAACAATATCATGTAATGAAATTGAAACAGCAATTAAAAGCATTCCAAAAAAGAAAAGCCCTAGATGTGATGGATTCACAGCTGACCTCTATAAGAAGTTTACAGATGAAATTGTAAGGGTATGGCGAAACGTCGGAGTAGAGACCAGAAGAGACTCTTATGCAAAAGCAGAAGGGTGGGTTTATTTGGAGACCAGCATGCTAGGGCTCTCTCTATAGCAAAGAGAGATAGAGCCCTGAGAACAGCTTGAGCAGAGCTTATATACTTTTCTTGGAGAGGGCAGGGAGGGAAGTTCATTGACAGGTCAGGGCGAGTGGGCAGCTTGCCTGCTACCGAGTGAGGGAGTGCATTCTGCAGCTTGGCAGTT
The DNA here is from genome assembly GCF_052094955.1 of Ictidomys tridecemlineatus. Classification (NCBI taxonomy): domain Eukaryota; kingdom Metazoa; phylum Chordata; class Mammalia; order Rodentia; family Sciuridae; genus Ictidomys; species Ictidomys tridecemlineatus. Next base: position 118,247,600 of record NC_135482.1, read on the forward strand.
GGGGACAGCACATTCTGGGAACAAGATTAGCAAAAACAGTTCTCAGGAATTAGCAAAAACAGTTCTCAGGATTTTAACAGTGTTTGTTAAGCATATAGAAAATCGGAGTGACAAGTACCTATTTTATTAACCTTTCATTCCCCACTTCTTCTTCTGACTGCTTTTAATCATAAAAGTGATTATTGGGGGGTGTCACCTTCTGTGTCTGCTAGTGGGGTATATTGTTGTCTGATTACCATAAGTTTGACTTGTCCAATTTGGGATTGGAGAAAGGAAATTACACGATTGAGCAAACAGCGTCCTAGAGTTAGCAACAATATAAGAATTATTAGAGGGCCGGCCAGGGCTGATAAAAGTGTAGTTAACCAGGGGGACTGTGTGAACCAAGACTCGTACCACCCTTTTTGGGCATCTCTCTCTCTCTGACGCTCTTCAAGGCGTTTTTTTAGTTTACTCATAGATTCTCTTACAACTCCAGTATGGTCGGCATAAAAACAACATTCTTCCCTCAATGCAGCACAAAGGCCCTTTTCTCTCATGAAGAGGAGATCTAACCCTCGCCTGTTCTGTAAAACAACTTCAGAGAGAGAGGTTAAAGATTCCTGCAAAGCTGTGATGGAGGTTTCTAATATCTTCAAGGTTTGGTCCATTGCTGTTTCTAATTGGGTCATTTGTCGTGTCCCACGGACCAGGGCAGTGGTCCCTGTGCCCACCCCTGCAGCAATTCCCATTCCTAATAAGATGGCTAAAGTGAGGGATACAGGTTCCCGGCGAAACCGGGTTGTATGCCCCCCTATTTGATCTTCAAATGAATCTGCATCATGATAGAGCACTCTGGGAAATATCTGCACCATTACACAATAATTTACAGAGTTGTTAAATATCTGGGCTGAAATGCAAGGAGTCAACCCTGTGTCACAGGCCCACAAAGTTCCATTATCAGGAGTAAGGAAGCCCTGTGTGATGTCAATATTTTTTGTCTGGATACATAAGTGTTGTTTACTTTTAGGTGGAGACCCTATACATAAGCCTGCCCCAGTTACTTTTGGGAGGGTTAATTTAGGATTTTCACCCCAATTACAGGAGGAACTCTGCGCTTTTATTACATAAGTCCCATCAATTGCTATCCCTTCATAGTAAGGAGGAGCAGAGGAGAGACAGAGCCAGGAGGACTGAATGAGGTCTGGCTGTGTGAAATTCAGCACCGCAAAGGCTCCTTCAATTAGCCTCCAGGGAAAGGGGTTGACTTCACTCTGGATTGGAGAAGTAAATAAAGGTGAAACTTGAGGAGTATGGGAAAGTGAAAGATCCCTAGTAGGTTTAGGTTCGGATGGTCTATGAGGCCTAATTACTGGCTTGAGGGGATTGGGCCCTATGGTCAAGGGAATTTCTTTTTTTTCTAACCTGATTGTGAACCACAGGCCAAAATCATATCCTGTGGTGTAAAATCGCATTCCATAGGTTTTTCCTGAAAGCCATGCCCAGATATTTTGGTTTCTTCCTTTGGAGGTGAAAGTTATATTTAGGGGATTGCATAGGCTATTTGTGTCACATGGAGTAGGGTCAACTAGTCCAGAAGTCCCCGCTTGAGGGCTCCGTTTAAATGGGAGACATTGTTTGGGATTTAACTTAGTATTATTTCTTCCTACCCAAATCAGACTATCAGGAGAGTTTGGGTTCCACCAGACAGCCCCTGTATGCTCACATCCCCATGACTTACAGAAGAAGTCGGCTTTTCCCCCACACAGCTGTGACTGTTTGTGGCTTCGACAGTCCGCCGGGCATACATAATAATCTAGGCTAGCCAACCTACATCTGGCTTGTATGTCCCTACATCCATAATGTTTGTTTTTATTATCTATAGTACGGGGGGGATTTAATGGAGTTTTAGTGGGATCTTTTTCATCAGGGATGTCCCAATAGGAAAGACCTATAGCCAGCTGACAAATATCTGGGTGGAGAGATGGCCACCAGGTCCCTAAGGGGGCTGTATGCGAGATAGACCATACTTCCTGTCCAGTAGGATTTATGATTAGCCATCGCTGCTGAATGGGCTGATGAGGGTTAGGACTGCTGGTGGTCAGGGGGAGAATCCATAGCCCTATCCACATGGCGAATACGCAATTTGAGAGGGTTACCAGTCTTTTCCAATTTCCAGCCAGAGTCTGGACAAGGCGCAGGCTTGAGATGAGAGGCATGGATCCAGGAAGTGATTCCATCTACTTTTACCGCTGTAGGTGTGATAAGTAGCACCTGGTATGGTCCTTTCCAGCGGGGTTCTAGGGTTGACACCTGATGTCGTCTTACATGGACGAAGTCTCCCACTTGATATCGGTGTGGAGTCCCTTCGTCCCCAGGTTGGTAGGCAGTGGCCAGCTGTTTCCACAGGTATCGCTGGGTTCTTTCAAGAGCTTTAAGTCTGTCAAGCAAGGGGGTGTGAAAGGAATCGTTAGGTCTTAGAGTTGGGGTCAGGTCCCTTACTGGAGGAGGGGCACCATAGAGAATTTCATAGGGGGTGAGGTTACACAAAGAAACAGAGGGAGTATTTCTTACACGAAACAGTGCATAAGGCAGGAGCATAGTCCAATCTTTTATGCCGGTCTCCAAGCTTAATTTTGTCAAGGTCTCTTTAATGGTTCTATTCATTCTTTCTACCTGTCCTGAGCTCTGGGGTCTATAAGCGCAATGTAACTTCCAATTAATCTCCATGGTCCTGGCTAACCCCTGACTTACCTGGGCCACGAACGCTGGTCCATTATCAGACCCTATTACCTTGGGCAGGCCGTATCTTGGAAAAATATCTTCCAGGATCTTCTTGACCACCATTTGTGCCGTTTCTTTTTTTGTGGGGAAGGCTTCAGTCCATCCTGAAAATGTATCTACAAAGATTAGGAGATATTTAAGTCCATACCTTGCTGGCTTAATTTCAGTAAAGTCCACTTCCCAAAATTGTCCTGGTCTGGTCCCTCGAAGGCGTCTTCCTACAGGAAGCTTGGAGGGGTATGCATTAACCAATTGACAGGCCCGACAGGCTTTTGTTACTTGTTCAGCTATTTTCCTTCGCTGTGAGCCAGTTAGTGGAAAACTCTGTTCCTGATCCTTTAGGAATGCCTGCAGTTTCTTTGAACCAAGGTGAGTGAGTTGGTGTACATTTTTAACGTAGTGTAGGGCTTTCTGAAATTGCAAGCTGGGTTCAGTGTAGTCAAGGAGTTCAGTGTCACTGTCCTTTGTTAAGTTGTCGGGATGCTCTGATGTAGTTAAATCTCCTGACTTATATTTCTCCCGTGTGGAAAGTGTTAACATAGTTATTCCTTTTAGGGCTGCCAATTTAGCCTCTTCATCCGCCCTTCTGTTCCCGACCGCTACGGGATCATTTCCTTTCTGGTGTCCTGGACAATGCACTATAGCTAGTTCTTTAGGGCTTTGCACTGCTGAGAGGAGGCGGAGGATCTCATCTTTATTTTTTATTTCTTTTCCCGCCGAGGTTAATAGTCCCCTTTGCTGGTAGATAGCCCCGTGTATATGAGCGGTAGCAAAGGCATAGCGGCTATCTGTATATATGGTGGCCTTTTTGCCTGCCGCAAGCTCTAATGCCTTCGTGAGGGCGATCAGCTCTGCCTTTTGAGCCGATGTTCCCTCCGGGAGGCTAGAGGACCAGATGACTTTAGTTCTGCTAACTATTGCTGCCCCAGCCCATCGCTTACCGTCCTGGAGAAAGCTGCTGCCGTCAGTGAACCATATGACCTCAGGGTGGGGCAGTGGCTGATCCTTTAAATCCCGTCGTACACTGGTTTCTTCTGCCAGTATATGTTGACAGTCATGAGTGACAGGTTCTGATGATTGTTCAGGTAGTAGTGTAGCTGGGTTAAGCGGGGCGGGGGGTCCCAGTATTATTCTGTCCTTGTCAAGCAACAGGCTCTGATAGTGTGTTATTCTAGAGTTTGATAACCATCTGTCTGGTGGCTGGCGGATGATGCTCTCTAGGGCATGGGGGGCTATAACGGTTAGCTTCTGCCCCAGCGTTAACTTATCAGCATCTTTGATTAATAGAGCTGCTGCTGCTATAGCTTTTAGGCAATGGGGCCATCCACTAGCCACTGGGTCCAGCTTTTTAGATAAGTAGGCTACAGGCCTTCTCCAAGGTCCTAGAGTTTGAGTAAGCACTCCTCGCGCTATTCCTTTTTTTTCCTCAATGTAGAGAGTAAAGGGTTTTTCTACATCCGGGAGTGCTAAGGCCGGAGCAGATAGCAGTGCCCTTTTAATGTTATCAAAAGCTTGTTGGTGCTCAGGGTTCCATTGGAATTGGGCATTTCCCTTTAACAACGGGTATAAAGGAGCAGCTAAGGATGCAAACCCAGGTATCCATAACCTGCAAAAGCCAGCAGTTCCGAGGAACTCTCTGAGTTGCCTCTTATTAGATGGGGGTGGTATCTGCACAACGGTTTGTTTTCTGGGCTCAGTAAGCCATCGTTTACCGCCCCTAAGGGAATAGCCCAGGAAGATTACTTCTTGCTGGCATATTTGGGCTTTTTTGACAGAAGCTCTATACCCGAGTTGAGCAAGCTCGGATAGTAGTGCTTGGGTCCCAGACTCACAGTTTTCTCTGGTGTCTGCTGCCAGTAGCAGGTCATCCACATATTGGAGTAGGGTGACTTCGGGGTGCATGGTTCTGAAGTTGTTGAGATCTCTGTGAAGGGCTTCATCAAAGAGAGTGGGGGAGTTTTTGAACCCTTGTGGGAGTCTAGTCCAAGTTAGTTGACCGGACGTTCCGGTTTCTGGGTCTACCCACTCAAAAGCAAACAGCAATTGACTATATTTATGCAGAGGCAAGCAAAAGAAAGCATCTTTTAAGTCCAGAACAGTATACCATTTTCGCTCAGGGTTCAGGGTGCTAAGCAGATTGTACGGATTAGGTACTGTGGGGTGAATGTCCTGCACTCTGTTGTTGATCTCTCTTAGGTCTTGAACAGGGCGATAGTCCCCAGTTCCTGGCTTTTTTACTGGTAGCAGGGGAGTGTTCCAGGCCGATTGGCAAGGCCTTAGGACCCCCAAGGCCAGATATTTTTGAATATGGGGCCTTATCCCATCTTTAGCTTCTTTGCTCAGAGGATATTGTTTAATATTAATTGGGGAGGCTGAGGTTTTTAACTCCACCATTATTGGAGGTTGTTTTACAGCTAGGCCTAACCCAGCAGTTTCTGCCCAGGCATCTGGGTAATCTGTTATCCATTTCTGGGATAGCTTGCCTGTTTGATCAGTCTTGGGGGGTGTGAAGAGTTGATGTTCATCTTCTACTGACATAGTTAAGGCCATGACTATAGGAGTTTTTACTGAAGGATTTAGAAATTCCATTTGGGGGCCTTCAGGGTTAAAAGTTATTCTGGCCCGGAGTTTGGTGAGCAGATCTCTGCCCATTAATGGGGCTGGGCATTCTGGGATCACTAGGAAGGAGTGATGGACTTTTCCTTTTCCCAGGTCCATGGTCCTTTTAGTTGTCCAAGCCCGATATTTACTGCCGTTAGCCCCTTGAACTAGAGACCTTTTAGTTGATAGAGGGCCCAATGGGGCCTTGAGGGCTGAGTATACTGCCCCTGTGTCCACTTCAAAGTTTACTGGGGTCCCCTCCACTTCAAAAGTTACCCTGAGCTCGGGGAGGGGATCCGAGCCCCGACTTTCCTAATCATCCTCCAGAGTTAGAATGGCTGACTGGCGTGGCTGTTTCTTTCTAGGGCAGTCTTTGGCCCAGTGTCCTTTTTCTTTACAGTAGGCACATTGATCTGAGGCTAGATGTGGCTTCTGGCGTGGACCCAGGTATCCCTTTCTGTCTCCCTGTCTCCTAACTTCTGGCCTATTTGTTGTTGTGACCAGGACCTTAGTCAATGCCTCAGTCTGTCTTTTGCTTCTTTCATCCTCCCTTTGCTCCCTTTCTTTCTCCCTCCTTTGTTCCTTCTCCTCCTCAGTTTCTCTTTTATAGTATACCTTCTCAGCTTCTCTGACTAAATCTCTCAAAGTCATATCTTGTAATCCATCTAAGCGTTGTAACTTTTTTTTAATATCCAGGGCAGCTTGCCCAATAAAGGCCATCGTGACAGATGCCTTTTGATCCTCTGCCTGGGGATCAAAAGGAGTATATCTCCTATATGCCTCCATAATTCTCTCCAGAAACATAGAAGGAGATTCATTAGGCCCTTGAATAATTTCTCTTACCTTGGCCAAATTAGTTGGCCATCTAGCGGCTGCTCGGAGACCCGCTATTAGAGCCCGGCGATAAGTGGACAGATGCTCCCTACCTTCAATGGTGTTGGGGTCCCAGTTGGGTCGGTTCAAGGGGAAGTCAGCTTCGATTATGTTGGGAAGTTGTGTTGGTCGCCCATCTGGTCCGAGGATATTTTTTCTTGCTTCCAGGAGGATTCTCTCTCGTTCCTCTGTCATGAAGAGAATGCCTAAGAGTTGTTGGCAGTCATCCCAAGTAGGCTGGTGTGAAAACATCAATGACTCAATCAGACCTGTGAGCCGGGTGGGGTCCTCGGAAAAAGGGGGATTGTTATTTTTCCAATTATATAGATCTGAAGAGGAGAAAGGCCAGTACTGGTAGGCTTGCATTTCTCCACCATGGCCATCCTCTATCATTGGCCCATAAGGACGGAGGGGAAGTATCACGGGGGCTTCAGGGTTTTTAATCATTCGCTGCCGGTGAGTTCCTTTAGCCGGGCCAGCTTCCTCCAGGGGAGGAGGGGCTATGTGTGCCGTGGGGGGGTCATCTGTAGGGCACTGAGCTGGCTTAACCTGTGGTGGAGAAGCTGAGTCAGCAGCAGGGGAATCTCTTAGAGGGTGTTGGGGGTTGGGGAATGAAGGCAGGGGATAAGGAAAGGGAGGAGAGTCCAGCAGAGTCAAATCTTGAGACTCAGGGAGAACAAAGGGTGGAGAAGGAGCAGAGGGTTTGAGAGATAGAATCGTGGGAGGAGGAGTAGGAACGGGGATAAGAAAAGGCTTCACCCACGGAGGAGGAGATTCACAGAGGTCCTGCCAAGTTAAGATATACGGCTGTTGATCTGGATGGCTATGTGGCCCCGGCTGAAAAACAATATCTCTAATTTTTCGAATTAGTGGGGAGTAGAAAGATCCTTCTGGAGGCCATCCAATTCCAAAGGCGGGCCATTCTGAGGCACAAAGAGTCTGCCAGGTCCGACGTTTTACTGAAAAAGAAAGATTCTGAGCCCTTATGCGGACTTCAGCCCAGTGATCAAGGGTCAGGGACAGAGGCGTGGAATGACTCTGTCCCATAATGAAAGTTACTTGAACAAAGACAGGGACAATACAAATGTGACACCAACACGGACACACAATGAACACACAATGAATAGTAAACGTGTAACACAAATCCAGAGGCAAAGATTAAAAACAGACAGTGAATTCAACCTGAGAGAAAGAATAGTTGCCGGCAAAACCAGACGGGTTGGCAGCAGAATACAGATGAGGGCACCTCCGTCCCTCCCAGATGGGGGCACCTCCGTCCCCCCCAGAGTCTCCCAAAGCGTCCCTTGAGGAGACGTGGTCTGTGGCTTCAGGGACTCGTCTATCCACCACCGCCAGGGAGAACTTACGCTCTCCGCTGACAACCACACTCTGCCAACCCAAAACCAGAAAACCAGAAGCTCTGAGAGCTTTCGCTCTTCTCTGAGCCAGAAACCAGAAGCTCTGAGAGCTTTCGCTCTTCTCTGAGCCAAAAACCAGAAGCCAGAAACCAGAAGCCAGACAATCGCAAAGGAAAAACAAGGAGGAGAAGAAGAAGGAGATAAGGTGCCTTACTTACCCCCCTAAAGGAGTCTTGTTGAGGTCTCCCTGTCCGGCGATGCGCAGTTCCCGGCCAATGCACCAAATGTAAGGGTATGGCGAAACGTCGGAGTAGAGACCACAAGAGACTCTCTTATGCAAAAGCAGAAGGGTGGGTTTATTTGGAGACCAGCATGCTAGGGCTCTCTCTATAGCAAAGAGAGATAGAGCCCTGAGAACAGCTTGAGCAGAGCTTATATACTTTTCTTGGAGAGGGCAGGGAGGGAAGTTCATTGACAGGTCAGGGCGAGTGGGCAGCTTGCCTGCTACCGAGTGAGGGAGTGCATTCTGCAGCTTGGCAGTTGGGGACAGCACATTCTGGGAACAAGATTAGCAAAAACAGTTCTCAGGAATTAGCAAAAACAGTTCTCAGGATTTTAACAGTGTTTGTTAAGCATATAGAAAATCGGAGTGACAAGTACCTATTTTATTAACCTTTCAAAATAATATCAGTTTTTCTCAAGGTATTCCATGAAATCTTAAGAAAGGGGACAACCCTAATACTTTTTATGAGGCTAGTATATGTAACTTTAAAGCAAAAACCAAAGATGATCAAGGGAAGAAAACTATAGACCAGTATCACTGATGAACATAGATGGAAAAATTCTAAATAATATATCAGCAAACCAAATTCAAAAACATATCAAGAACATACTACCACATGATCAACTGAGTTTCATTTCAGGAATGCAAGCCTGGTAAAACTACATGAACCAATAACTGATTCTTTACTTAAGCAGAACAACAAAAAAAATCACATGATCATCTCAATAGCCACATAAGAGATCTTCAATAAAATCCAACACCCATAATATAAATGAGGGAGAAGCTGTGGCTCGAAGAAACTTACCTCAACATCATAAAGGCCATTATGACAAACCCAAAACCAACATCATAGCAAATGATGTAAAACTAAAAGCACTTCCACTAAATTCAGGAACAAGACAAAGCTGTCCCCTCCCACCACTCCTATTCAATATACTCCTTGAAACATTATCAAAGCAATCAGGCAAGAAAAGGAACTCAAATGGTTATAAATAGGAAAAGAAGAAGTCAAACTATCTCTGTTACTGACAATATGATCCTATGCTCACATTATGATCCTATATCTATAAGGTCCAAAATATTCCACCAGAAGAATTCTAGAGCATATATATGAATTTAGCAAAGTAGCCTGATACAAGATCAAATGAATAGCTTTCCTATACTCCTATGGGGATTCAGTAAAGGAAGAAAATAGAAAAACTATCCCATTTGCAACAACCTCAAATAAAATTTAAAAAACCATACTTTTAAATTAACCTAACTAAGGAGTGTTATAGCTCTACAATGAAAATTATAGAACACTTAAGAAAAATTAAAGAGGACCTTAGAAGATGAAAAGACATCACATGTTCTTGGATAAGCAGCATTAATATTGTCAATATGGTCATATTACCAAAAGCAATATATAGATTTAATACAATCTCCAACAAAACATCAATGACATTCTCCACAGAATTAGAAGAAAAACAATTCTTGAATTCATTTGTAAGAAGAGTCCCAAAATAGCCAAAGTAATAATAAACAAGAATAGTGAAGCAGGAGGCATCACAATACCCAATATAAAATTATACTACAGAGTTGTAGTAGTAAAAGCAGCATGGTATTGGCACCGTAAGAGGTATGAAGACCAATGGAATAGAAGACACAAAGAAAAACTCACAAACCTATATGGTCTGATATATGGGAAAGATGACAAAAATATATCTTGATGCTGGGAAAATGGGATAGCTTTATGTAGAAAAAATGAAATTAGAACTCTATTATTCACCCTGCACAAAACTCAAATTGAAATGGATCAAAGATGTAGGAATTAGACTAGAAACCTTACAATGGCTGGAAGAAAACATAGGAGCATCACTCCATCATAGAGGTACTGACACCATCTTCATTTACAAGAGCCACAGAGCACAAGAAATGAAACCAAAATCAGTAAGTGGCTTCAAATAAAAAGCTTCTGCACTGCTAAGTAAACAAAAGCATGAAGAGAGAACTACAAATGGGATTAAATCTTGGAAATCTGCTCCTCCAATAGGAGAATAACATCCACAATATAGAAATAATTCAAAAATCTTAACTCCACAAAAACAAATAGCAAAACCAATAAATAGGCAAAAGAACTAAACAGAAACTTCTCTATAGAAAAATATAAAAGGCCAATAAATTATGAATAAATGTTTAATATCTCTAGCAATCAAGGCAATGCAAACTACATTAAGATTTCATCTCACTCCACTCAGAATGGCAATAATCAAGAATCCAAAGAGCTATAAATTCTGACAAGAATAGGGGGAGAAAGAACAGTTGTACTACAGACTAATAAACCACTCTGAAAAAAAAAGATTGGAGATTCCTCAATAAAACTAGGGATGCACCCATGATATGGCCCAGCTATCTCATTCCTGGGTATTTTCCCAAAAGATCTATAATCAGTATACCACAGAAACATAGCCACATCAATATTAATAGCAATACAATTCACAATACCTGAAATATGGAATCAACACAGATGCCCATCAATACATGAACAGGTTAAGACATGGTAAGACACACACACACACACACACACACACATATATATATATATGTATGTATATATATATATATATACATACATATATATATACACACACACTCACACAAAATGAAGTTCTATTCAGCCATTTTAAAGAATGAAATTATAGTATTTATTGAGAAATGGATGGAAATGGAGAATATAGTACTAAGTAAAATTAGCCAAACTCAGAAACTCAAATGTCAGATGTTGTCTTGCAAAATCAAGAGTAAATTAAAGGAAAGAGATGGGGAGGATAAGATTAAATAAAGGACCAATTAAATGCAAATTCGTAGGCCAGCACAAGGAAATCTAATAGAATAGAGGAAAGAGAATTGGAGAGAGAAGGGAGAATTAAAGGGAAAAGGGGACATTATGAATTGAAATTACTTTCCATGCATATATGAGTTTATTGGGATGAACCTAACGACTATGTATAACCATAAAAGTCTAATAAAAAAATTGACCAAGGGGCTGGGGTTGTGGCTCAGCAATAGAGTGCTTGCCTAGCGGGTGCAAGGGCCTCTGTTTGATCCTCAACAGTAAATAAAAATAAATACATAAAAAAACAAAGGTATGTGTACAACTAAAAGAAATAAATATTGAAAAAAATGACCAAAGTCAAGTCTCAGATTGTGCTTAAGTACTGCAGACAGAGATGAATAACAGAGAACACTTATTCAATGAACTTGTATTATTATTCAGTGAACTTTTCAGAGAAAATTTCTTTCATCATGGAAACATGGTGAACATCAAAACACAGGAGTCATTTAGAGTCTAAATAGATATAAACAAAAGAGGAATTCTGCATTTATATTTTACTTAAAATGCCAAAACTAAGAGCAAAGAGAGAAAAAACAAGACACCTATAAATGATAAGGCACCGGTATAAATCTAAAGGCTAGGAGCACCTGCAATGACATATTTTAAGTCCTGAAAGTGAAATATTGCCAGCCTAGATGGCGATATGCCTCAGAGTTATCCTTCAAATTCAAAGATGAAATAAAGACCTTCCAAGACAAAAATAAACTAAAACATCATGTCAATCAAGCCAGTTTTTCACAAGATGCTCAAAGAAAAACTCCACACATGAGATTAAAATACACAAAGACAGCATAGGAAAGCATACAGTAGTTAATCAAATTTAAGTTAGAAGCAAAATCTATATTAGAAATAAAAAAGAAAGCAGCACTCATCTGTATATTAACACTAATGCTCCAATTATAAGACCTATCCAAAATATAAGAAATGTTGAATTAATAAAAAAATGAATCCACTATTCTGCAGGAGTATGCTTGACTGGAAAATACATTCAGAGAATAAAAGTAAAAGGATAGAAAATGAAAACACATGCAAATGGAAGCTAAAAGCAAAGAAGAGTACCTATTCTCAGATTTGAAATAAATGACTTTCAGCAGCAATTATCTGGACATCAAAAAGGATGAACAAAGTTAGCAGAGTAACAGTATACAAAGTCATTATACAAAAAAAAAAATAAGGTTTTCAATAGCAATAGCAAACCTGATGGGAATGTAATCAGTATAACAACTCATTTAAATAGCTTAATAAATACCTAGGAATAAATCTAACCAAGGAGGTGAAAGACCTCGTCAACAAAAATTTTAAAATATTGAAAAAAAAACTGAAGAAGAAACTAGAAGCTAACAAGTTATCACATATACATAGGAAGACAGAATTCATACTGTAAAAGTGATAACATTACCAAGAATAATCTACAGATTCCATGTAATTTATATCAAAACTTAAATAATAGCTTTGCACAACTGGAAAAAGTATTACTAATACATATGAAAGAAGAAAAGACCCATATTAGCTAAAGTGAGTGAGGAATAACACCAGTGATGGAGACACCACAATGCCCAATTTTAAAACCAGAACCATAGTAAGGAAAACAGCATGGTACTGGCATAAAGACAGTCCTATACAAAATGAAATAGAATAAAAGACACAGAGACAAATCCACACAACTACAGTCGTCTCATTTATGACAATAGTACCAAAAACATAAACTGAAGAATAGAAAGATTCTTTAGAAAATGGTTGTGGGTGAACAAGCAATAAGTATAAAACTAGATCCCTATCTCTAACATTGTACAAGAGACAATTTAAAAGGAATCAAAGACAGATATAAGACCAAAAGCTTTGCAACTAAAAAAATACAGAAAAACAATAACAACATTTTAGGAAATAGGCATAGGCACTGACTTCTTGAATGGCTCAGGAAATAACAGCAACAATAGATGAGTGGGCCTGCATGAAATCAAAAAATCTTCTGCAAGGCTAGTCAAACAACTGCAGTGTAAAGAGATGGTCTTCAGATGGGAGAAAGTCTTTGCCAGTTACTCTTCTAACAGAGGACTAATATCCTGAATAAAGAACTCAAAATTCTTAACACCTGACACACAAATTTCCCATTCAACAAGTAGGCAAATAAAAGGAAAAAATAGTTCTTAGAAAAAGAGGTACAAATCTCCAACACTATATGAAAAAAAAATGTTTAACATCTTTAACCATCAAAGAAAGGTAAATCAAAACAGCATTGAGATTTCATCTTACACCAGTCAGAAAGCAAATAATAAATACTGGGGAGGTTGTGGGGAGAAAAAACACTTATAAATTTTTGGTGGGAACGTAAAGTACTATATCCCCTAGGTAAATCATTATGGAGGTTATTCAAAAAACAAGTAAAACTAGAACTGCTGTATGATCCAATTACACCAGTCCTCAGTATTTGTTGAAACAATTAAAGTCAGCATACTCAAGAGATTCTGTATACACCCATATTTTTAAGAGACTATTTATAATAGACAAGATATAGGATCAGTCTAGGTGCTTCTCAACAGATAAATAAAGAAAATGTGTGAGGAGTAAAATTTGCTCCCAAGATGTAGGATATCTATTCACCTCATAGATTGTTTCTTTTGCTGAGAAGAAATTTTTTAGTTTGAATCCATCCCATTTATTGATTCTTAATTTTAATTCTTGCACTACAGGAGTTTTTATTAAGGAAGTTGGGGCCTAATCACACATGATAAAGGTTAGGGTATGGAGATTCTTTGGAAAACTGGGAATGGATCCACCATTTAACCCAGCTATCCCTCTCCTTGGTGTATACTCAAATGACTTAAAAACAGCAGATTACAGGGACACAGCAACATCAATGTTTATAGCAGCATAACCCACAGTAGCTACAATGTGAAACCAACCTAGATGCCCTTCAGTAGATGAATGGATAAAAAAAATGTGGCATATATACACAAGGGAATATTACCCAGCAATAAAAGAGGATAAAATCATGGCATTTGCAGGTAAATGGATGATGTTGGAGAGGATAAAGCTAAGTGAAGTTAGCCAATCCAAAAAACAATTCCAAATGTTTTCTCTGATATATGGAGGCTGATTTATAGTGGGGTAGGGAGGGGGAGCATGGGAGGAACCAACAAACTCTAGATAGGGCAGAGGGTGGGAGGGGATGGGAGGCGGCAGCGGTTAGCAAGGATGGTGAAATGTGATGGACATTATTATCAAAAGCGCATGTATGAAGACATGAATTGGTGTGAATATACTTTGTATACAACCAGAGATATGAAAAATTATGCTGTATATGTGTAATAAAAATTGTAATGCATTCTGTTCTCATTTATTTTTTTAAAATCAATTTTTTTAAAAAAGTAAAAAAAAATAGAAAAAGGAAATGTGGTATATATACACACAGGTGTATTTTTTATCCATAAAAAAGTGATATTGTGTCATTCTTAGGAAAATGATTGACCTAGAAAGCATCATGTGAAGAACAATAAGTCAGATGCAAAAGAAAAAGCATGACATTTTCTCTCCTATGGTGAAACTAAAGAAGGAGATATTTTCACTGGGAAAGACAATCAGTATAGAGAGAAAGGAGTTGGGCATAGGAAGGAAGAAATGGTAAGTATTTTGGAGTGAAATTGGCCAAAATGTAATATGCATGTACAAATAAGTCATTTGGGTACTTCATGTGCATCAATTACACAAAATACCATCTTAATCATTTTGTCTATAATTCATTAGTGCTAAATTTTAAAATTCCAAGCTTCAGTGAGAACACAATGAAAATAATTTTGTTTTATTAAGCATATAATATATGCCAAGCACTTATTTTCATGATTTTTTCTACATGTTATAATCACAAAATGATTATGCTGATAGTGATCCCACACCACCTCTCTGGTCATTTCAGGATATTAGGAGTAAAATGACCCACTGCACTCCCTATCCAGAATGGCCTCCTCCTAAGCATTCATTGACTGGCTCCCTCCAATCCTTATGAGCTTATATTCACACTCAGAAAGACCTTCAATGACTCCACTCCCACTCCTATCCACATCGGAACTACAAACTCCTTAAGTTTAAAAGAAATGAGGATTATATTTTCTTCAAGATCTTCATTAAAATCAACTCTAAGTTTTTCAGAAGAATCTAGTTTCTAGCATAATTAATAATATAGAGCTCCTGCTGTCCTTAAATTCACTATTTCTGTTGTATTTTTAACTTCTTTCATCTTGACTTTTATTCAATCTGGATATATCTTGCCCTTAAATAATTTCTTCCTATGCATCCCTCATTCTACTCTGCCTGTTGCTATCCTTCGTATTCATTGAGCTGTTTTTTTGGCTTATTTTCTTTTTCTTCAATTTTTACTTTTTTTTGCCTTTTTCTTTAATTTCAATAAAACTACACAACGTATACAACAAAATCTCTTGGTCATTGTTTCTTTTGAAAGATTCCCAGCTTTCAGATACCTTAGAATCCCCAAAAGGTGTGTTGGGTCACTCTGTCCTCTAGCTGGTAGATAATTCAAATCGGTATGACTGCAGTGGGAACCCTCCCAAGCAATGGCAGTCCCAGCCTTTCTTTGTTGCCATGACATGTTTGATAAATGATTATCCTATGTGTGGAACACTGTCAAGGACACATTCTTATTTTTTTTAACTATCAAATATATTTCCTGGAATTTTGGTTTAGCCTGGTAGCTCTGGGATACATTCTTTGGGCTTTCCTTAGATAAGGGGGCTCTCCCTCCAGGTACACCCATACATAAGTGGGGGATTATGCTTTTTTTTTTCGTAATTCTTTCCATCCATAATGGCATTCCTAAGGATTGCTCACTCCCACCAAGTTCCATAAATGTTAATCCTGCATATCTACTCTGCCTGTTGCTATCCTTATGACTTTGTAGCCTTATGTTTACCTCTGGGATGTATGTCATTATTATGTGCATATGGAAGATGACATGTAAGAAAACATGGGAAAAAGAGGTTTAAAAACACCTCACCTTTGAGTCAGTTGCTGAAAACAAAGGGGTCTTTATACTGATAAATTGTACAAGATTGTCTTCATCTTCATCTTCCTTTTGACACTCAGTACCACTGTTGTCAAATAAGGTTTTGTTTTCTCGTGTTCCTGTGTCAGATATTGCTTCTATGACAGTAAAAACAAAGTAAATAGTATATGAAAATGTCTGTCATTTCAAATTAATGAACAGCATAAGAAGAAGCAGTCTTCAAATAGCTTACCATCTTTACTGGATTGTTGAAAATCTTCACATAATTCTTCTTTTTCTCTTGCAATATTCTAGAAAGGAAAAAAAAAGCTTTGGGTGTAGCAAGCACCAAAATTGATAATTACATTGGCAAAAATTGATAATTACATAATATTGGCCATTGCTCCATGATACAACAGTAAGAACACAGGTTTCTGAGTCAGTGAATGTATACTCAAACCCTAATGCTGCCATTTACTAACCTACATCTTCTCATGGGATGAGGACTATGAGAGATGGTAGAGAGAGCTCCTAAATATTACTCCCCTTACCTCCAATTGATTATTACAAAAATACTGAAATCCATTTGACTATTTTCTTAACCCAAATAATCTAGGATAAAAATTGCAGCCATGTGTAGCAGTTTAGAGTACTTTTAAAAAATAACAATTTAAGAAATATAAAGTAATTACATGTAATATTTGGAATGGGTTTTCATGATTTACATTGATATGAACTACCTCTTGGTGGAAAAACATGCTATCTGAATATCTTATGAATAAGAGGGGTTGGAATCACAAACAGCCTAAGTTGCTTCAATCCTGTGAGTCAAACAGCTGAAGACAAATGATTATATAAATGGTGCTCCTTCTAAGAAAGAGAAGAATAATGACAAGAATAATATTTGGGGCAATGATTGATGGCTGAAAGTCACACAGTTTCTAAGCCAGGAGATTAAAAAAAAACCGACCATGAAACAAAGATGGCTGAAAGAACAAACACTAAATAAATGTTTTCTAGGACTAAAACATTTTTACTAGGAAAGAAAGGAGAAAGAAACAAAAATAGAAGACATGACTAGTCAATTGACTCTGAGTTTAAGTCAATAAAGAAAAAGAAAGGAATTGAGTGGTTACAATTAAATATAATAAAGATTTTTATTCATACTAATGTTTAAGACTCAATAGTATTATATTATGCTTGTTTTTGTTAATAATTCTATAATAAAGCATTACATTTTATTAGAATATAATAACTGCGACTTAAATGGTTATAAACCACTATCTGAAACCTGTAACATTACTTCTGAAGAAAAAGAAAAATGTGGAACTTGATACTTAATCACACATGGGTTGAGACTCTAAAGGAGATATTCTGGTTGCAACTTTCCTATTTATGGCATTTTTCTTAATTGTAAAGAATTACAATTCTTAATTATAACGAATTGTTCTTTTTTTGACATTAATTCACGATAACTCACCTGAACTTTTACAACCTAAGCACTAAAGAAGAACATAAATTTAAGCCATATTTGTAGAAATTCAATAGATTTGATTATTAGCTCTACCATGCATATTATATTACTTAGGATAATTCATTATCTATAAAACTATTTTTTGGTCATTTTTATTCATGTCAAAAACATTAAAAATATTCCAAATCTTCTTCTAGTTACTCCGGGAGATATGTTTCCTAACCTCCAATAGCTCATGATGATAGAAGAGATTTGAAATGAATATATAAATAACTCAGTAAAGATATGTCTCAAATATGAAGTCTCAGAATGTTATATAAGATATTTGAGTGGATATTTTAATACACTACAAGGCAAAAAAGTTCTAAAACTAAAGTTTTTCCACATAGTCATTAAGATGCTGTGCTTCAAGAACTGGTTATTATCTTGCACAAAATATCTATTTTTATTTAGATCATGAGTTTAAAAACACTCAGTGGAGAGATTCAGAAAACATGATGCAATCCCTTTGTAATGCAAGCATTAAGAAACAGATTCTAAATTTCTATATTGCCACATTTCTAATATTATTTTAGTATAAATAAAAAATCAAGAACATAAATAGGGAAAAAGTTCTCCTAAGAAGAATATGATCCTAAAACATACAGTGTCCAAGAGAAATAAGTATACACAATGTACATACACAATATGCTTTATAGCTTCAAATTAATGGCTCCAGGGATATTCCATGATTACTAGGAAAAGTAATTCAATGCTTAAATCTTTATTTAGGTATAAATATCATAAAAGTCCTGTATGATTTAAAAGTCATAGTAAAGTATATTTATTCAAATGAATCTTACAAAATTTTACATTTCTTCTGCAGTTGGAAGGATTTTCCTAATGTAACTTTTCTGTTTGTGTGTTTTCCAGCCCCCAATGCCCTGAAGTATTTAAGTGAACGTTGGTATTTACAAAAGTGTATTCATAAAAAGAAATCAGCATAATTCTATGAAATAATTTCTTCTGAACAATTTTTAAATAAATGACAGGGAGGTCACTGCATAACATTAATAATAGACACCTCCAAAAACAAATTTTGGAACAAGAAAATTAACTTCATGAAAGAGTACTTTACCTTGGTATCAGATTGATTGCTGCCCTCATCCGGCATAGAATGACTAGGGCCAGGTTTATCAGAACATCTTTAGAGTAAAAATAACAACAACAACAAATGTATAAGTCCAGTTTTTCAAAAAAATAAACTTTGGTGAATGTTTAATTATATCAAATGATACTTCTTGATGATATAGTAATAACAGTATGACTTCTCTTAAACAAAATTTATTTATTTATTTCTGCCTCCAATTTTTCCTGTCTATGAAATATTCAATGAAGGAGCTTTTAGTTCCATTTCAAAAAGTAACAACCAATAGTTTGGGGAACCTGAGAATAATTTATCTTTACAAACTGGCCTGTGTTGAAAGCTGAACTGAAAATCAAATTAATGGGCAAAATAATTATTGTTTCTTAAACTGAAAAGGTCTCTAATAACCCAAGATAAAGTAGAAAAATACTTTCCTGTATCTTTTCTATCAAAGAGTAAGCTGGGTTCTTCAACATGGATACTATCTACTAAAAAGAGCCCATTGCTTCCTTTTATCCACAAACAGCACAGGGAGTTCCCTGAAATATTTGAATTGTTTGAAAGTTGAATGTGCACAAGTCAAAGAATGTAAATATATTTGTTATTGGAAATACTTTTGCCATACAGAGTGAAATATAAAATATAATTCTTTTTACTATATAGGTCTTGCCTCATTTAGATCCATATAAATTATCAAGCACTTCAAAATCTTCATGGGCACTCAAATGATCAAGAGAAAAAGATTGCCAGAAAAGTAGAGTACTCAAAGTCATACCTCTGTTCTCCTAAGTACAGCCTAAATATCTTCCTTCCTATGGGTATACACTCTCAGATCCCTCTTCTTTAGGACTTAGTGGTAGTACCCAACCTTTAAATCTACATCCTTTGAACATGTAGATACCTGAGAGATGGCTGGGCACAATTGACACAATATTGGAGCTCATTTTCCATGTTCCTAAATGGTGTCTCAGTCACTGGTGTCAGCATAAGCATGTTAACAAGTACCCAACTGAAGCTCTATGATGGCTGTGCCAACAGTCATTCCTGAGCCCTAACCTTCATGTGCATAGGAAGTCATCAATGAGTTGGGAAAAAAGGTGAAAGGTGGACATCTGCTCTGTGCCATAGATCCATGTAGGTTAGCAACTTCAAGTCCCCTGGTGCTTGATTGTTTCTAAGCCACCCTCACATTCCAATGTGCTCTGGAGACTCTGCCCAGTGGCTCAAATTATTTTAACCTCTTTCATCAAAAACCTTGAAGTTTGTCAGTTCCTCCAATTAAACAAACAAGAAATTGATGACTTATTCAGGATGCTCTTTGACCTCCTACTTAATATGCCTTTTTAGACAGCTCCCAATATCCTGTGTCATTAATCTTTGTTTTGTCTTTATCAAATTGGTCATAAATTTCAATATTCTGATCACTTTTCCAAAATTCTTATTCCTACCCATCACAGTGCCATTGTTTTTCAAATTTGCCCTTCCTCTGTTAGTTTCATTATGATTCTCTAGTACTGAATTCACGTCTTAATTCCATTTTTAACTTCTTCACTTAGGTTCCTAAATTTGCTCCCCCATTCAACTAAAGAATGATAATAGGGGCTTAGGATGTGGCTCAAGTGGTAGCTCGCTTGCGTGGCATGCATGAGGCACTTGGGTTGAATCCTCAGCACCAAATAAAAATACATTAAAGATTAAAAAATAATGATAATAAGGAAGAGGATTGGTTTAAAATTAGAGAACTTGAGTTCAAAGCTCATTGCTTCCATGTTCTGTATCAGAAAAGTCTTCTTAATATCTTTCAAGTTTCAGGTTCATCATCATAACCACCACTTGGCCAGTATTTTAAAAGCATTTTGAAGGATTATAGAATACTTGGGTTAGTTGCTAGAATGTCTTAAATCTTTAACTTATTTCTGCTTTTTATTGGCTCTATAAGGGAAAAAATGAGTTTTTAGATGAAAAATGTTTTTGAAAAATATCAAACAACAAAAGAGTAGAAAAGAAAGGAAAAAAATTCAAGAAAAGATTACAGGCATAGAAAAAAAAGCTAAAAAAGTCTTTATAGAACAAACAAATTGAAGAACCATCAAATTAGGAGAATTAAAAAAAAATCAATTAAAATAACCTCTAAATTGATACTCAAATTAATTTATATATACTATTCTACACATAATTATTTTTCACATCTAGTAAAATAATTCCTCTCTGCCTTGCCTAATCTTTCTTATGAAAAACCCATTGTCTTATAACCACAACTATGTAAGATTTTCCCTAATATTTTTGATGTAAAAAAGGTACTGGTTAGCAGAAAAACTGTCTATCAGAAGAAACCCTTGGATAAGCAGGTTTCTCAGTTAAAATATAGTCAGAAATAACACATAAGTACCTATGACTTTCTGAATTGATGTGATACTGCATGGGCTCCCTTTTGTCCAGCAAGGAGGTCCAAAGAACATGGTAGAGGACAATGTGGCTACGGAGTAACTAATCAAGACCTCCAGACAAACCAGGAAACAGGTCTGATTTTATTGTGCAGTTACCATGTATATATACTCAGGTAGTAGCTAGGCAGATTATAGGCAGCCACCAATACAATTTTTTGCTAACTGTCCTTATAGCGACCAATTGAGGAGCAGTCCATGGAGCAAACGCAAGGACTGCAACACACAGCCTCACGCCCAGGGCTGTGCCTACAGGGTAAGTGGTTTTCCACTGGCACACCTAGCACCAGGTTTTCCACTCAGACACCCTTAATGTATACCATGTATGCAGTACTCCATGCACTTGTCCTCATATCATACATGTATCTTGAGTGTAGGCTGCATAGAAGCCTAGGCAGTGGGGCAAGAAAATGGCATTGTCGGCCAGACAGGCTGACTGTCAATCTCAGACCAGCTATTGTTAATGAAAGGATCATGGGCTATTTAGGAAACAACTCTGAATGACAGTTGCTTAATTAGTAAATAATGTGTTATAATAACTTTCAAATCTATTGTTATGACTATGTCAAGTGATAAATATCTAATATGTTGTCTAGTCCAGACAAAAGCATTCAGAAATAGTAGTGTTTTTTTTTATTTTTATTCCTGAATATAGTTAACATATAAATTTTTAAAATCTATCTTACCCTGTTAGGGAGTCTTCTGTAGAACTTTCACTCCCTATTAAATAAAGATAAAATGCATATTTAATCAATTGTATAAAATATAAAATGTTAAAAGTATATGACTGATGCTTTGTGATGAAGTATTTCTTTGGGGCCATACATGGAGATGATTCTAGAATAAATATTCATGATACTGATGATAGATAATTAGTGCATTAAGAACTCTTATATCCCCTTCTCTGTATTTATCTAGTGCAAGGACAAAGAATGAGATTCATCATAATTTGATATTAAAATGTAAAATATTATGTCCCATGATCATAATTCTAATGGGAAAGATGTAAAACTGACAGAAATTATCATTAGTTGAATTGGTAGTATTAAGCTGACAATATCAAACAAATCTCATGAGTTTTCTGGACTAAAAGCATTTAAGAACAATTATAAGAGAGTATGATTATTTTGTTATGACATGAAATTCATAATGAAATACTCTTTCATAAGGAAGCTAGATGTGTAGGAAGCATCCTTTGGGGCATGGCAAAAATTGGGCAACAGACCAGGGACTGGTATGCTTACAAAGATATCATAGCTTAAAGTTGAGAAGAGCTCAGTAGAAATCAATATACTTACCCTCACTAATGATGTTCTAATGAAGATACTAATCTCTTAGTTCCAGCTACTTTCTTGTGTGTAGTGCAAACAAGGCCTTACCACTAGAAAGATGATACCCTTGGAGCTCAAACATGATTTGGACTAGACACCATGTCTGGGCTAGACACCATATCATATATTTATCACTTGATATAGTCATAACAACTATATCACTCTCATAGAGAAGTTTAAAAAGAAGCACCAGGGAGTTAGCAGCAAGTTGCCAAGGAGTAATAGCTGATATGAAAAAGTATTTAAATACAATTATTAAGTTACTTGAGCTTACAGAATGTGCCAACTCCTAGTAGGAGAAAAAAATCATTTTCCACTTCATGTAAGATAAGAAACAAAACAAAAGGCAATATGATTGTCTTCGTATTTACCATGGCAGAAAATCTACTGATAAAGAAGGTTGGGGATGGAGATCAGTGGTACTGTGCTTGCATAGCATGCATAAACCCTGGATTTAATTTTTTTTAAATTAATCCTTCACATCTTCATGAGTCTCTGATAAATGATTTCAAAGATACTGCAGTAGATGAAATGCCAGAAAAATAATTTTTAAAAATGCCAAAAATAATGATTGAATTCAAAAAGAATACAAATAAATAATTGCATAAATTAAGAAATTTACTGCAGATACAAAAGAGCAATTTAATGAACAGAGATTCTGTATAAATACAGAGAAGGGGATATAAGAGTTCTTAATGCACTAATTATCTATCATCAAGCAAAATATTGAAAATAAAAGCTAAATAGCTCAAATAAAAAATTCAGCTAATGTAACACCCATAGACTAGACCAAGTATAGGTTGATAAAATTTCAAGTTCAGGTAGTAGCAAACCTCAAGAAATAAAAAGGAGAATGAACAGAACATTCAACCCCCTAGGATATTATTAAAGACTAAACTTTATGACTCATAAAAACCAAGCAATGGAGGTACAGGCTATAGGCATCACAAAACTGTTCAGTGAAATAACACCAAAAATTTTTCCAAATTTGGGAAAAGGTATGAAAACCTTGTACCTACAGGAAGCATTTAGAACCCCAAGCGTACTTAACCAGAAAAGAATGACTGTTTTTTCTATAACATAAAATTGACAAATACAAATCAAGAATTAATATTGAAAGCTATGAGAGAGAAGAATCAAAGAACTTATAAAGTAAACCCATCAAATGAGCAGCAGGTTTCTCAACAGAGACATTGAAGGAAATCCCTGAAGAAATAAACAAAAAAATTTGAAAGTCGATGGAAATGGGAGTCATAATGTTAAGCAGGATATTAGGAATACAAAGCCAAGGATTTCATGTTCTCCCTCATATGTGGATTATGAAAAACAATAATATCCTGAAATATAGAAAAGATATTACTAGAGAAGGGAAAGGGGAGTTGAGGAGGGGGAGTGAGGGAAAATAAAGTGGGAACTAGGGAGGATGGATAAGATTCAAGTAAGATGTGCATATATGGATGTCAGAGTGAAATCCAATAATTTGTGCAAATAAGCAGTCAATATCTGTAGTTAAAAAGAATATATCTTTTTAGAACAAATCTAAAATGCTATAATGTTACTAAATAAACACAACACACCAATTTAAAAATCTTTCTTTTATATATAAGAAAAACTATAAATCCATAAAACATCTTATATAAAACATATATTTACAGTCAAAACTACTAATGTAAATCCATAAAACATCTTACATAAAATATATATTTATACAGTTAAAACTATTAATGTAAATTTTTCAGCTAACACTGTTTCAGATTATAAACTTCCAATAATTAATTTCTTAAATAAGGTATTCAAAAATATTTAAAACAAATTTTAAAAATATGAATGCAATTTACAATTTGACTTTTTCACTGCTCCTTTGTTACCAAAACATTTTTTATTCTTACTTACTTAGTAAGGTAGAAACAACAAGAGAGTTCACTATCAGAATTCTTACCTTCTTTGGTATTTTTCCTCATCTTACGTTTTCCTTCTGTACAGTCAAACATTATTTTCCTGTTGCCATGTATAGAAAAGTAACACAATTAGTATTTTAATACTGAATGAAAAATGTTAAACAAATAGATTAACTTGAGAGAATTTTAGACATCATAAGAGCTAACAACAGAATTTTATCCCATGTATTTCAAATTTGTGAGCTCTGTAAACATCCAATAACCATACAATTATTTGTATGGTTTTATGTTTTCATTTTGTTTTGTATTGTTTTTGAGCTGAGGTTTCACCATGGTGGTGTGAAGGCTGGTCTTGAACTCCTGGGCTCAAGTGATCCTCCTGCCCCAGGCTCCCAAGTATCTGCAGTTAAGGTGCATGCCACTGCACTCAAAGGCTTGTAATGAAGAAGAAAAAAGAAAGGTGAAATAATTATGCATTAAGGACAATACTGCTCAATACATTAACTAGAGTAGCTTGACATAAAAAAAATGTCCTGAATTCAGATCCTCTCTCTGTAAACAATAGCTCTTTGATCTTGCACAAATCATTTCTCTTGGACTCAAGTCTCCTTCTAAAAAATAAGACCATACTTCATTAGTTTACCAGGTTGTTATGAAGATTTAAGGAGATAATATTAAAACATGCTAAGAAAAATAGTAATGAAGTAATTAGTTCTTTAATCCTGAATTATTCTGGAAAGCCAATTGTTATCACAGGATTTAATATTCAAATGTTAAGGTTATTGGAAAAATACTATTAGGTTTTTATTTTGGATATTGACTGTATTCTTCTTTAGGCCTCATAATTCAGGGCAAATCAGCATTGGGATAATTTAAAAATCCAATTTATTTATGAATATTTTATATCCTTAAATTACATAATATAATTTTCCCTGTTACGAAACTAAGCAATTGCACCCAGGGCAGAAAATTAACAAATGCCAAAACTGACTTGGCCTGCTACTATTCCTTCTCTATCAAGTCAAATGGAACCAGCAGATCTCTGTGAGAATGATGCTTAGTCTCCATGTTCATCTTCAGCTGACTTGGATGACAAAATCCTATTTTATACACAGATATTGATGTGTCAGTATGGGGCTTAACTGTCAGATATCTCAATTCTCTTAGATCTTAGAATGCTGCTTTTAATGACTTCCCAGTGAGGCAGAACTTGAAAATATTCTGAAGCCTTCAGAAAAATGGGCAAGTAATTTGAGAAATTTTCATCAAAATTGAAGAAAAATCACTAGAGATGCCAATTAAAGTCATCACACTTCCCCCTCGGAAACAGTAATATGAGACCTCCCCCTGTCAAAGAAAGGTGCTTTTGGGTAATGAGGATAATGAGGCTTTTGGGTACTGATCTGTTAGCAAACATGAAAGGAAACTGATCTCTTCCTATGACATTATTTAAAGTATCTGATAGTTTTTAAATGATTCCAACTAATATTTGCAGAAAAGACAAAGAATGACTCACCCTGAAGGTTTTGGCTAACACATGTGCTCTATGTAAGAATTTAAGTGGAGGACATGGTGTGCTTGCTCACTATGTGTGTGACTAAAGCTAGATGGCTCACATGCCAAAGCAGAATGCAGCTGCTTTGAGAATCATAAGTGAGTGTGGCCACACATGCATATGTGAACTTCAAAAACAAGTGTAAGTTTCAAACCTACATTGTTCCATGAGGACTTAGAGACAGTGATCAGTCAGGACAACTGGGTAGTAAAAGTTAACCATTGCCACACTGCAAGACCATTTCTAATAGCAACACTGCAGCAATACAATTGACAGAAATGACAGAAATGAATAATGATTTTAAAGTCCCTTATTTTCCCTTTCAGCTGTGTAGTAAAAGAGAACTGTCTTCCTTGAACTTAAAGAATTCACAGACCCTGGGGATATTCAAGAAGGATAGTGAAAAAGCTAGCTCCCAGAGGAAAGTAAGAAGTTTTTTTTACTAAGCTGAGCAATTAAAAATGCAAATACCTAATAAGAAAAATCATAGTTGCCATAGTGGACATTATATTTGGAATGAAGTGGATAAGGCTGGGATCTATAAGGATAAACGTTTTAAAGTTCTAAGATATGGGCTGGAGGTGTATATCAGTGGGAGAGGTCATGATTGAGGGAGGACCTGGGTTCAATCCCCAACACCACAACACCAGCAGAAAAAGAAAAAGAAAGTCCTGTGAGATATCCTGCACTAATCACTACTGCTAATTAGCCTAGACTTCTGCAGTGTTAATGGCTGGTGAAGGGACTCAGTCACTGTCATTCCTAACATATTTGAACTATGAACACTCAAATGATATATAAGATGATAGTTGTGCTTATTTTCAACCTCCACTTAATGTTGATTAGTACTTTAATTAAAACACTTACATGTTGCAGCCACTAGCAACAGAATAACATAATGCAGTCCCTCCATCCACATCTTCCGCAAAGACATCAATGCCTCCTTTAATAAGAAGCTTGATTATATCTGGTGATTCATACCTCACTGCAAGCATGAGGGCTGTTCTAAAATAATGGAAAAATATTTGTTATTAGGTACTTTAAGAACTAATTTTATGTATCTAATCAATTTAATATCTTGCTTTACATATCTTAACAGACATAAGCATGTTGGGGGATCATCTGTGCAAATCATCTCTCAGTCTAAATAGAAAAAAAGAAAAAGAGGAAACTTCTTGTCCCAATAGGGAATTACATGGTAGAAGTTATAAACATAAAATCACTTGATGGACAATAACTGTGATGAGGCTATTTATCTGAAGTACATAAAAGATTTCAAAAGAAGAATGCCCCATTTATTCCTCAGTCTGATGTAATATAACTCATAGTCAGCTTAAAAGTCAAGCAAACAAAGGCTGTGAGCAGGCTTAAAACAATTGCTATAATAATAATGGTGATAATCAGTCATTATTAATTCAGTTAATAACATTGAAAATAAGCATTTGGTAAGGACTAAAATCAATGTTTATGTTTCATCTTACAACCACCCTTCAAGCATGTTTTGAATGAAAAGAATTTTTTCATATCAGGAAATATATTTAGTGATAAGTAATGTTTCCAAACTGTCACACTTTGTAACTAGGAAAGCTGGAAATGCAACACAGTCATTTGTGAATTTAAAGCCTATCTCCTTTCTCATCACTACAAACCTATTTCTTCATTAAAGAAAATGTATATGCCATTAAAGCTGTTTTTCTTCCCTCAGCCCTAGCCAATTAGAATTAAAAGCATCAGGGCTGGGGTTGTAGCTCAATGGTAGAGAACTTGCCTAGCACATGTGAGGCACTGAGTTCAATCCTCAGCACCACTGAAAAATAAATACATAAAATAAAGGTATCATATCCATCTACAACTAAACAATGTATTTTAAAAAGAAAGAAATCATGCAAATAAAAACTACTCTAAGATTTTATCTCACTCCAGTCAAAATGGCGCTTGTGAAGAAGACAAGCAACAATAAGTGTTGGCAAAAATGTGGGGAAAAATGTACACTCATACACTGATGGTGGGACTGAAAATTGGTGCAGCCAGCCAATCTGGAAAGCAGTATGGACACTCCTTAGAAAACTTGGAATGTGACCACATTTGGACCCAGCTATCCTATTCCTCAGTCTATACCCTAAAGACTTAAAATAGCAAACTACAGTGACACAGCCACTTCAATGTTTATAGCAGCACAATTCACAATTGCTAAACTGTGGAAGCAACTTAGATTCCCTTCAATAGATAAGTGGATGAAGAAACTGTGGTACATATATACAATGGAATATTACAATTGAAAGAGAATAAAATTATGGTATTTACAGGTAAATGGATGGAGTTGGAGAATATCATGCTAAAGGAAATAAGCCAAACTCAAAAAAACAGGGACTAAATGTTTTCCCTGATAAGTGGATGCTAATCCATATGGAGGGAGCAGGGGGTGAGTAGAGGAACCTTGGATTGGGAAAAGAGGAGGAATGAGGAGATAAAGGCAGGAAATACAGTGGAATGAGGTGGATATCATTACATGTACATTTGCATAAATGGTGTGACCCTACTTCATGAACAACCAGAGAAGTGAAAAATTCTGCTCCATTTGTATATAATGAATTGAAGAGATTTCTACTGCTATGCACAACTGTTTAGAACTAATAAAAAGTCCTGAAAACGGGAAGAAAAACAACAAAATATATTAGAAAATGGACATCTAGCAACAGAAATTAATGCTCAATTAGGAATAAGTTAACATCAATATTCTTCCAAAAAAGCAATTTAGAGTCATCCAAAAGGAAAAAAAAATCATCAAAGTCTATTTATGCTCAATATAACCTTTTAAAGGAAACGTATAAGAAATAGAAGTTAAAATTACAATAGAGAGGTTAAGAAATACATTATTCAATCAAAAAATGACAAAATCCATATTTATTTAAAACTTTTGTTGTTTTAGTCAGCTTTTTAACAACTGTGACTAAAGGACAAATTGTGGATGTGTAACTGACGGGATTCTGCAATCTGCATTTGGGGTAAAA
The DNA here is from genome assembly GCF_052094955.1 of Ictidomys tridecemlineatus. NCBI lineage: Eukaryota > Metazoa > Chordata > Mammalia > Rodentia > Sciuridae > Ictidomys > Ictidomys tridecemlineatus. The sequence goes on from NC_135482.1 coordinate 118,276,188, forward strand.
TTGGGAGTTCATAACCCACTTCAATCTAATGTATGAAATATGGTATGTCAAGAGCTTTGTAATGTTGTGAACAACCAATAAAAAAAATTTTAAAAAATGGTAAAAAAAAAAAAACAGCACAATTGTAGAAGAGAAAACATTTATTCAAGGGCTCATTGGAGTCAGAGGTCTTAGTCCATAGAACCCAGCTCCATATCCAGGCGCTCAAGGTGAGGCTGAATATCATGGTCTGAGAGTGTGGCAGAGGGAAGCAGCTCACATCTTGATCATGGTGATCAGGAAGCAGAGGGAGAGAGAGAGAGATCTGCACTTGCCAGACGCAAACATATATTCTAAAGCCAAGGCCCCAATTCCCACCTCCTCCAGCCACACCCTTTGACACCTCAGACACTTCAGTTACCAGTCAGTTAATCAGTTAATCCCTGTCACGGGATTAATTCATTGATTGGGTTAAGACTCTCACAACCCAATTATTTCTCCTCTGAACCTTCTTGCATTGTCACACAGGTAAGCTTTTGGGGGATACCTCATATCCAAACCATAACACATGTGAACAAAAAAATCAACTATCAACTAATCAACGTGCATGTGCATGCACCTGCACAGGGTGCCAAGGGATCTGTCTAACCGTCAGCACTGACTTGCTCCTGCAAGACCCACCTCATGAGCTCCAGTCAGCGCGGGGTCTTTGGCCCACTTAGAAGGTGTAGGTGGAGTCCCTGAGTCAGCAATGCTGGAAGAGGAAGTACAGCCTGGCGCAACTGAGGGTTCCATAGATAACTAGAGAAGGAGAGCTGGCCAGGAGATCCCAAGCACAGCTTGCCGCTTGGCACAGAAGGGGGCGCTTGGCAGCCACAGCGCAGCGGGACGATGGAGCTAGGGGCAAAGCTCTGGTGGCAGCAGTGGGACAGTGGACCGGTGAGTGCGGGCTGCAGCCGGCTGGACTCCCTGGTCCGGGCTGCCCTTTGCTTCAAGGCTCCCGGCCAGGCAGCCTCTTGGGGAGGGGCGGGCGCGGGGTCGGGCCTCCATCGGTCCCAGAGCAGTGAAGTTGCAGCATCACGCCACGCGCGCTCCAGCGGGGCGGCGGGACGACCCAGCTAGGGGCACAGCTCTGGTGCCTGCAGTGGGACCCTGGACCGGTGAGTGCGGGCTGCAGCCGGCTGGACTCCCTGGTCCGGGCTGCCCTTTGCTTCCAGGCTCCAGGCCAGGCAGCCTCTTGGGGAGGGGCGGGCGCGGGGTCGAGCCCCTAGCGGCCCAGGGTCCAGTGAAGTTGCTGCATCCTGCCGCCCGCACCAGCCAGGCAGCGGGACTTCGGAGCTAGGGGCACAGCTCAGGTGCCGGCGGTGGGACCCTGGACCGGTGAGTGCGGGCTGCGGCCGGCTGGACTCCCTGGTCCGGGCTGCCCTTTGCTTTCAGGCTCCGGGCCAGGCAGCCTCTCGGGGAGAGGCGGGCGCGGGGTCGGGCCCCAAGCGGCCCAGGGTGCAGTGAAGTTGCAGCATCCCGCTGCGCGCGTTCCAGCGGGGCGGCGGGACGACCTAGCTAGGGGCGCAGCTCTGGTGCCTGCGGTGGGACCCTGGACCCCTGAGTGCTGGCTGCGGCCGGCTGGACTCCCTGGTCCGGGCTGCCCTTTGCTTCCAAGCTCCAGGCCAGGCAGCCTCCTGGGGAGGGGCGGGCGCGGGGTCAGCCCCCAGCGGCTAGGGGTCCAGTGAAGTCACTGCATCAAGCCCCGCGCGCTCCAGCCAGGCGGCGGGAAGTCTGAGCTAGGGGCGCAGCTCTGGTGCCAGCGGTGGGACCCTGGACCGGTGAGTGCAGGCTGCGGCCGGCTGGACTCCCAGGTCCGGGATGCCCTTTGCTTCCAGGCTCTGGGCCAGGCAGCCTATTGGGGAGGGGCGGGCGCGGCGTCGGCCCCCAGCGACCAGGGGTCCAGTGAAGTCGCTGCATCATGCTCCGCGCGCTTCAGCCGGGCAGCGGGACGACCTAGCTAGGGGCGCAGCTCTGGTGCCTGCGGTGGGACCCTGGACCCGTGAGTGCGGGCTGCGGCCGGCTGGATTCCCTGGTCCGGGCTGCCCTTTGCTTCCAGGCTCCAGGCCAGGCAGCCTCTTGGGGAGGGGCGGGCGCGGGGTCGACCCCCAGCGGCCAGGGGTCCAGTGAAGTCGCTGCATCATGCCCCGCGCGCTTCAGCCGGGCGGCGGGAAGTCTGAGCTAGGGGTGCAGCTCTGGTGCCAGCGGTGGGACCCTGGACCGGTGAGTGCAGGCTGCGGCCGGCTGGACTCCCTGGTCCAGGATGCCCTTTGCTTCCAGGATCCAGGCCAGGCAGCCTATTGGGGAGGGGCGGGCGCGGCGTCGGGCCCATGGCGGGCCGGGGTCCAGTGAAGTTGCTGCATCCCGTTGCAGGCTCCAGCCAGGAAGAGGGATGACTGAGATAGGGGCGCAGCTCTGGTGCTGGCAGTGGGACCCTGGACCGGTGAGTGAGGGCTGCAGCCGGCTGGACTCCCTGGTCCGGGATGCCCTTTTCTTCCAGGCTCCCGACCAGGCAGCCTCTTGGGGAGGGGCGGGCGCGGGGTCGGGCCCCCAGCAGCCCAGGGTCCAGTGAAGTCTCTGCATCCTGCCGCGTGCGCTCCAGCGGGGTGGCGAGACGACCTAGCTAGGGGCGCAGCTCTGGTGCCTGCGGTGGGACCCTGGACCCGTGAGTGCGGGCTGCAGCCGGCTGAACTCCCTGGTCCGGCCTGCCCTTTGCTTCCAGGGTCCGGGCCAGGCAGCCTATTGGGGAGGGGCGGGCGCGGGGTCGGGCCCCTGGCGGCCCAGGGTCCAGTTAAGTTGCTGCATCCCTTTGCAGGCTCCAGCCAGGAAGAGGGATGACTGAGATAGGGGCGCAGCTCTGGTGCTGGCAGTGGGACCCTGGACCGGTGAGTGAGGGCTGCAGCCGGCTGGACTCCCTGGTCCGGGATGCTCTTTTCTTCCAGGCTCCCGACCAGGCAGCCTCTTGGGGAGGGGCGGGCGTGGGGTCGGGCCCCCAGCGGCCCTGGGTCCAGTGAAGTCTCTGCATCCCGCCACGTGCTCCAGCGGGTAGGCGGGACAACCCAGCTAGGGGCGCAGCTCTGGTGCTGGCGGTGGGACTGTGGACCGGTGAGTGCGGGCTGTGGCCGGCTGGACTCCCTGGTCTGGCCTGCCCTTTGCTTCCAGGTTCCGGGCCAGGCAGCCTCTTGGGGAGGGGCGGGCGCGGTGTTGGGCCCATGGCGGGCCGGGGTCCAGTGAAGTTGCTGCATCCCTTTGCAGGCTCCAGCCAGGAAGAGGGATGACTGAGATAGGGGCACAGCTCTGGTGCTGGCAGTGGGACCCTGGACCGGTGAGTGCGGGCTGCAGCCGGCTGGACTCCCTGGTCCAGGCTGCACTTTGCTTCCAGGCTTTGGGCCAGGCAGCCTCTTGCGGAGGGGCGGGCGCGAGGTCTGGCTCCCGGCGGCCCAGGGTCCAGTGAAGTCTCTGCATCCTGCAGCTCGCGCTCCAGCCAGGCAGCAAGAAGTCGGAGCTAGGGGCCCAGATCTGGTGCCGGTGCTGGGACCCTGGACCGGTAGTGCGGGCTGCGGCCAGCTGGACTCCCTGGTCCGGGCTGCCCTTTTCTTCCAGGCTCCAGGCCAGGCAGCCTCTTGGGGAGGGGCGGTCGCGGGGTCGGGCCCCCAGCGGCCCGGGGTCCAGTAAAGTCGCTGCGTCCTGCAGCACGCGCTCCAGCTGGGCGGCGGGAAGTGGGAGCTAGGGGCCCAGCTCTGGTGCGGGCGGTGGGACCCTGGACCGGTGAGTGCGGGCTGCGGCCGGCTGGATGCCCTGGTCCAGGCTGCCCTTTGCTTCCAGGGTCTGGGCCAGGCAGCCTATTGGGGAGGGGCGGGCGCGGGGTCGGGCCCCTGGCGGCCTGGGGTCCAGTTAAGTTGCTGCATCACGCCACGTGCTCCAGCGGGTAGGCGGGACGACCCAGCTAGGGGCGCAGCTCTGGTGCTGGCGGTGGGACTGTGGACCGGTGAGTGCGGGCTGTGGCCGGCTGGACTCCCTGGTCTGGCCTGCCCTTTGCTTCCAGGCTCCGGGCCAGGCAGCCTCTTGGGGAGGGGCGGGCGCGGTGTTGGGGAGGGGCGGGCGCGGTGTTGGGTCCAGTGAAGTTGCTGCATCCCTTTGCAGGCTCCAGCCAGGAAGAGGGATGACTGAGATAGGGGCGCAGCTCTGGTGCCGGTGGTGGGACGCTGGACCGGTGAGTGCGGGCTGCGGCTGGCTGGACTCCCTGGTCCAGGCTGCCCTTTGCTTCCAGGCTCCGGGCCAGTAGGCTTATTGGGGAGGGGCGGGCGCGGGGTCGGGCCCCCAGCGGCCTGAGGTGCAGTGAAGTTGCCCCATCCCGCCGCACGTGCTCTAGCCAGGAGGCGGGAGGTTGGAGCTAGGGGCACGGCTCTGGTGCCAAGGGTGGGACCCTGGACCCGTGAGTGCGGGCTGCAGCCGGCTGGACTCCCTGGTCCGGGCTGCCCTTTGCTTCCAGGCTCCAGGCCAGGCAGCCTCTTGGGGAGGAGCCGGCGCGGGGTCGGGCCCCTAGCGCCCTGGGGTCCAGTGAAGTTGCTGCATCCTGCCGCGCGTGCTCCAGCCTGGAGGCGGGACATTGGAGCTAGGGTCGCAGCTCTGGTGCTGGCGGTGGGACCTTGGACCCACCGTGAGTGCGGGCTGAGGCTGGCTGGACTCCCTGGTCTGGGCTGCCCTTTGCTTCCAGGCTCCGGGCCAGGCAGCCTCTTGTGGAGGGTTAATTTTTAATTTGGTTGTTTACTTTCAGCAATGAATCTGAGTTTTCAAATACTGAAAATTAGAAAGGCTTGTTTTTGCGTCGGTGCTTTTAAAATCAAATACAGCATAGAAAGTGACAATTTTGACTGTCAAGGAGAGGCTAGCCATTTTATATATTTTGGTTTTAAAAGTTAGGTTTATCTAAAACTGTTCAAAGGCCTGCGACTCTATCAAAAACTGAGTTCAAACTGTTAGAATTGACTTATTTTTCTGTCACTTCTAGGATAAATTCTATTGAATTCCTGTTGTTTCTTTTTGTATACCCTTTACCAAACTTTCCTTTTCTAGCACTTGAACAAAGCTGTGATTGTTAGAGGACAAAGCTGGTTTGACCTTTCCCAAAGGCACTTTTCTGTGTGTTGTCTTTGTTTTTTCTTCTCCCAGGATTCTAATGACTTCCTTATAGTATTCTTTTGTCTTTACTTTTAAAGGATCATTGGAATTTATATTTTTGAAAGTTGTGTCTTTTCAAATGTTTAAAGCTCACTAGGTTGGAAAGTTTGGCTGACTTTTTTTTTTTTTTTTTTAATTTACCGCCTGAACCTGTATTTTGTGTTCACTTAAACAGTGAGAAGTTTGTTCTAGATCTCTATGTAAAAATTACTCTTAAGTTTCCAGTTGATTATGTGAAGTTGCTTGATAGCATTGTTTTATCTGTTTGCTTAAAATGTCTGACCTAACTGTTGATGTGCTACACTAACTGCAAAAATTCTGAAAATAAAGGTAGACACAGTTTGCTAAGTGGTCATGGGAACATAGTAGCCCCAGTTCATCATCAGTGTGTCTCTGTACACATTTTCCATAGAAACTTTCATGTGGCAAGTAATCTTTTGGCTCTTGGGATCTATATTTAAACTACTAAAAGAATTATTTGTACTCATGGGCCAGAATTTAGGGTTTATATTTCAGGAACTTTTATAACTTATGTTTTACCCCTGGGAGTAGCTCAGTATTGCTATATAGAACTTAAATTGGTCATCCTCTCTTCTCAGTTCCTTTTCTTTTTAATTCTTAAACTTTTTATTTATTTATTTATTTATTTTTGCTTTGTTTGGATGTTTGGAATCAAATGCTGCTTAGTCTGCATTTTTCAGGACTCATCCTTTACCTATGACTTAATTTAATCTGGCAATTGAAACATATTTTACACAGTAATACATAAATAATGCAAATAAACTTAACATTGATAAAGAGAGATGTGGGGTGAACACATCAGTTTTCTTTCCCCTTCTTATTGTCACCCTAATCCTGTATGTTTTTTCAGCAGTAATTCTACTATGAGGTGTACCCTTCCAGATATTTTTCAAAAACTTTTTTTCTTTAAAAAACATGTAGTGAATGCCTAACTAAATACTGGGCACTATTTTAATCACTGATGTTCTACAAATAAGAGATGAGAGCATTCAAGATATTCATAACCTACCTCAGTTACTGAACAGTGTGATATGTACCACGATAGAGTCCATAATGAGTGAGGGACTGGTGAGCCTCATGTGAATGACCTAATCCATCCATTCACTTGTTTTAAGCCTTTGGTACACCTTAATAGTTTGTCATATGTGCTAGGGATACAGTGATGAATAGGACAAACATCTCTGTTGGTCCCTGATGGGCTTGCTGTTCCAGCTCTCAGACAGTCTAACCATTGTTAGCAGTGCTGGCTCTGAAATGGTCCAGCTATGTGAACTGTGAGGAGAACCACAGATCTGAGCTTAGGAATTGCTCAGAGATACAAGAAAGACCTCCCAGAGGAAGTGTATGAAAAGAAATTGGTGAAAGTCTGGATTGAGGAAAAAGTGTACAATAGACTGGTCAGGGAGGTGGTACCTTGGAGCAACTGAAAACAGCACAGATTTAGTGTGGTGGTTCAAGGGCCAAAAAGTGGCAAGAAGTGAGACAGGAGAAAACACTAGAACCAAACCATGGAGGTGATTCCTGTTATATAGAGTTTGGACTCATCTATGGGCAGTAGGGGATAGTTGAGGAATTCTGAGCCAAAGAAGGACAAGGTAGATTTGCCCTTTGGGCAATGAATTAGAAGGGGGAAGGCTAGAAGGAGGGATTTGAGAGGGTAGGGTGGTTGGGACTTGGTGCTTGTTTGAATGTGTGTGTTGGGGGCCGGCAGGGGAGCTGGGAGAGGAAGGCTTTTAGGGCAGTGCCTGGTTGTCATTGGGTATTAGGGTACTGAGATGGAGACAGCAGTATTTGAGGGGAGAAGGTAATTAAGTTGCAGGCCTGTGGTACATAGAGTGCTGAGTTAACTACATTAGGGAATCTAGATATTTGCAAATCTTTGTGCAAGAGAATTCTGCAGAATCTAGATATCTGCAGATCTTAGTACAGAATTGAGAATTATTAGCACCATAGTTCCCAGACTGACTGAAGTGCTGTATTGAGCTCACAGGGGACAGAGATATATTTTAAATTGTTGAGAAAAATGCAGTGATACTTATATCCATCCAATTCTGTGAAAACTACTATCTGAAGTTAATTTTTCTCAACTAGATCATACTCCATTCCTTTTAATGGCCTTATTTCTGTAAAGAGGGGTTTGTGGTTTTTGAACCATGTACAAATCAGCAGGGAACAGGAAATGTAGGAGGGAGTATCCAACCTGACTCCAAAATTTTAGAAATTGGGATGGGATTGTGGCTCAGCCGTTGAGTGCTAGCCTGGCATGTGTGAGGCCCTGGGTTAGACCCTCAGCGCCCCATTAAAAAAAATAAATAAAATAAAGGTATTGTGTCCAACTACAACTAAAATAAATAAATGAATGAATGGATGGATGAATGAATGAATGAATAAATATTTAAAAAAAGATTTGAGAAATTGTGCAGTGCTCAAGAGATGCACCTGTACCATTAATAAATACTTACCATTATTTAAGAATGAAATAAAAATTCATTTGTTCTCTCAGTTTAAGTGTACTTTTTCCAAATGGTCACTAAATTTTTATGACATAAATATTTTAAGTTGTTAATGCTTTTGTGATTCAATAGACATTCCTTTTGACTCCAAGACACCCAGGATGCAGTGCACAGAGAAAGCTTCAGAACCCGCCTTTGCCTATAATTATGAGAAGCTATTGAAGTAGATAGGTTATTCAAGGAGTATGTATAGAGTAAAAAAAGGAATGGGACAGAATGTTGTTTGAGGAACTCTTGTGTTTGAAAGACAGGCACACTGAGGAGGAGGAGGTACTCTAGGGAACCTCACCCAGGAGGGAGTGGTTGGCAGCCAGGAGATCCTTGCTAATGTTGGAATGCCAAGGGCAACTTGGTAATGGGAACTGTAGCCAGAGGACTAGTTTGGTTTAATAGTGAGTGGGTTTGGGTCAGTAGTGAGTGGGAGTCAGTCAGGGTGTGGAGACAGCTTTGCTCAAGAAATTTGGTGGTGGTAGTTAATGGTGGTTACCAGAAGAGTGGGTAAAGGGGGAGCCTACTTTTTTGTTTTTACATGAAAGGCTTTGAGCATGTTTGAATGTCAGTAGTAAGGAACCAAGAGGTGAAAGGTGTTGGAAAGGGATTCCTCTAGACAGCAACTTAAAGGTTTCCATTGGATTTAGCCCTGAGATATAATTAGTGATCTTGGTGAGAGGTCTTGAGGAGCTTGTTCTATGAATTGAGAGAAGGAGGTTAAAGGAAGGAAGTCTGTCAGGGCAGGCAGTTTATTCTAAAACTTGATGATGAAGAAGAAGGGCATTAACTAGAGCGGGCATCTGGTGCAGGGTTATTATTATTTTTTTTTTTAAAAAGCAGTGCCTTTATTAAAAAACATTTTAAAAACAGTTTTTTATTTCTTTCTCCAGAAAGAAGAACTGTTGTCTTGGAACTGTTTGGTTCTTCTCAGGGTTCCTCTGGCCTGGCCTGGCCTTTACCTGGATGTGCATGCTCCTTTAGGTCATGTTGTCCTTGTGGGCTCCAGTTCCTTTTTGCTATTCTCTTCTTCTGAAGAATACTCTTTGACATCAGCGTCAACACCTTTTCAATGCTGCCTTTATTTGTTTTGTATCAGGACCAGTCCTCCTGTGTTGGTAGATGGTTCTAGATGAGCATATTTTCCATACTCATATTTCACTTTTCCACTTTGAAGCTAGCCTTACTCTTCCTTCTCTTTCCATGGACTTTTGCAGGTTAGCATTTTCTTTCTTTGGTGTGTCTGTCTGTCTCTCTCTCTCTGAAAATTTAGACATACCAAACATCCCAAAATGTTTTCTCCTCCTTTGGGTTGAACTTCTAGGCCTTGGCTTTGATCTAAGTATTTGGGATAATTTCTCAACTTAGTGCTTTTGGGAATTTCTCCTGGTGCCTGTTTTTAGGGTACCCCCCCAGCCTCCTGGAGTGGTGGTCTTGAAATTGATCAAAAGATCTCTTGTGTTATGTATTCTTGATTTCATCTTTTATTTTACTTTATTTATTTTAGTTTTAAAAAAATCTTTATTTTTTATTGGTGTGTTATAATTATATATAATAGTGGGATTGATTGTGCCTTTTATGTACATGCACAAAAGTTAATCAGTCTTATTCCCCAATAACTCCATATTCCCTCCTTTCTTTTCCTTATCGCCTAACTCTATTAATTTCCCTCATTATTTTTTAAAATTAGTTCCTTGTAATTATATATAAAAGCAGGATTAATTGTGGTCTATTTGTGGACATAGCATAATTTGGTAGATTTTGTTCCCCAATATTTCATCATGCTCTCTCTTCCCTCCTTCTCTTTTCTCTGTCTCCCTTCTATTTTCATAAGATCTCCCCAACCCTACCCTTTCCATCTTGCTTTCACATATGAGAGGAAACATTAGATCCTGGACAGATTTCTTTGTCTGCTTTATTTTACTTAGTGCAATGTTCTCCATTTCCATCCATTTACCAGCAGATGACATAATTAACATTCTTCTTTATGGCTGTTTATGTACCACGTTTTCATTGTTCATTCATCTGTTGGTGGATACCTAGTTTGGTTGCACACCTTGGCTATTGTGAATGTTTTCATTTAGTTTGTTAGTCATCTTTCTTTCCATTGCTGTGACAAATATCTCAGGTAATTAATTTATAAAGAGAAAAAGGTTATTTGGGCTGACAATGTTTGAGGTTTCAGTCCATGATCAATTGGGCCCATTGCTTTTGTGTCTCTGGCAAGACAACACATCATAGCAGGAACACATGGTGGAGCAAAAGTGGTCCCCTCATGGCTGGGATGCAAAGGGGAGAAATAAAAAGAGATTAAGGACCCTTTGAAGGCATATCCTTAACGACCTAAAACCTTCCATTATGCTTTATTGCTCAGAAGGTTCCACTGTTTTCCAGTAGCAGCATTCTGGAAATGCATGGATTTTTTTGGGGGGGGGTGGTGGTACCCAGGATTGAATCCAGGTACGCTTAACCACTGAGCCACATTGCTAGCTCCTTTATTTGTATTTTATTTAGAGGGTCTCACTGAGTTGCTTAGGATATCTATAAGTTGCTGGGCTGGCTTTGAACTTGTGATTCTCACTGCTTCAGCTTCCCAAGCCACTGGGATTACAGGGGTGCACCACCGCACCTGGCTTCATGTGAGATTTTTGGGGAACATTCCAGAAGTAAACTATAGCAGTCAGTCCATAAATATATGAATGCCTACTGTGTCTCAGACACTGTTCTAGTTTCTGGTCATAAGAATGTTTCACACAATCAAGCTTCTGCTCTCAGAAAGCTTGACAGGTTGACTATCCCTTATCCAAAATGCTTGGGACCAGAAGTGTTTTGGATTTTGAAATATATACACATAAAGAGTTCTCTTGGGGATAAGACCCAAGTCTACACACAAAATTCATTTGTTTTATATATATCTTATGTACATAGCCTTAAGGTAACATTATACAATATTTTAAATAAATTTGGGTGCAAATTTAGAATCCATATGGCCGTGTTTTATCAGCTAAGTTACATGATGGAGAATTTTCTACTTGTGGCCTCATGTTGATGAGGGATGCTGGACCTGTATTCTGATGAACCAAAAAAAACGGGGATAGGTGGTCTTGCTAATTAGTTTAGCCTCCTGGGGGCAGGAACCAGATAGCAGGATGCCTCCTACTTATCAGTGGTTTGTGTTTTTTTTTTTTCCCTGTTTGTCTGATAACCTCTTCTACATTGTAATCATGTAAAGAAAGACCTTTATTTAGGTCTTCACCTTGGTTCACAGTGATAATACTCAGTGCCTTTCCATGGCCATCTTTCCACAATCTTTGCTATCTTTGGATCTTGAATACCTCAGTTTTCTAGCAGTTGAAACCCTGCTGGATTTATGCTGAAGATTTTATTGCCTTGCTGCAGCAGTTCCATTTTGGTTCATCTCACAGCGTCTTCATTGAGGGCTGTAATCCATTTTGTGTACACAAACAGCTCAGTGAAATTATGTTGCAGTGTGAAACCATGGATTCCATTGACTGTGAACTAGAATCCAGGTGGCCATGTATTATCAGCCAAGGGGATGAAATGATCTTCTTTGCACACAGTAGACACCCAACAATTTTTTTATTGATTGAAAATATCATCTATTTTACTTATGATTATATATCAGGACATTATCATGACTGTTTAATTTACAAAATCTTGTCTTTTTTCCCTACTAATAATCACAGTTATCTTTCAGCCCCTTCAAAAATATACACATGACAAGGGTTTTGGTTTTTTTTTTTTTTTCCTGTTTTGTTATGTAATCCTGTGTTAGAATAATTCCTAAACAGGGTTTAGCTCTGAACTGGCCTTGTAACCCTTTGCTGGGCCACATTCTATCTGGAGTTTAAAGTTCATGTTCATGGAGAAGCTCATGGATTTAAGTTGATTCTTTTGATGTATGACATTAACATTGAGGGATGATGATACTCAGCAGAAAGGGGGTAAAGAGATGGCAGTTTATGCTTTATGTTTGTATCCTTCAAGATAGGCCGTTAAACAGCTTAGAATGAGGGGGAAGAGCCTGATTTCCTATCTCTTCAAAAGCAAGAGCTTACTTTTTGGAGGGAAGATTGTAATTTTTCAATATAGAATTCACATCCATTTTCAGTATAAATAGACAAATGCATTGTATGTTATTAAGAACCCAGTAGAAATTAACATCATATCTCCATTCTTGGTTTTCCATAGAATTTGTCTCCATTTTTGTACATCTTTTAGATTTAAGTACTTTGGTTTTTGATTTAAAAATCAGAAATACACAGAAATCCCCTAGTTCCCTAGTTACCTGTCCTCAGATTTTAATTACACAGTGCAAACAATGTTTTTTCACAAAGCTTCAATACAGTTGAATTGTTCTTTGAGATATCCCAGAGAGAAAGATTATTAAAATGTTACTCCTTTTCAAAAGTTGGCAGTGCAATTTATAGTAGTTGCAAGATTTATCAATGATAATGATGTTCATACCTGAGCTGTAATTAAAATTTTCATAGCTTTTCTGCTGTTTGCCCCTTATGTTACGTAAGCCTAATTAGTTGACATGTCCAGTTCCCTCTGTGCACCCTCCCGCTCCCAGCCAAAAATAAAAATGTGGAAACCACAGAACTTCAAGACCTTCAGGACATCATCTGAAACAATTGTATAGGGATTAGGTACTGAAGGGTTTAGGAAAGCTGTGTTACAGGAAGCTACAATTATGGTTACTTTCTCTTCAGACCGGAGTTTAAAAGTTTGTGGTTTTATTTCTTAGGCTGTATGTTTTCTAATGATTGTCAAACTTAAGTTTGACAAAATATATTGTCCTGCATTTTGATATTTACTCAGCATTCTTTCCCTGTTTTGGAAAGTGTAATGACTTAGGTCAGCATATGATAATTGAAAGTTACAAATAAAGTTTTGTTTAAATGTAATATATACGTATTTATCCAGATGTTTATTGTCTGAGATGATTATGATTTTATTGACCATAATCAGTGAAGGCTTGGCTCTCTTGTCTTTGATTAAGTGAAGACCTGATTTTGCTTATAGGAAGTACTCATGGTAATAAAAAGGCTAAATACAAATAGTGAGACTCAGAAGTATGTGAGGCAAGCATGTGGCCCCGGGTTCCATCCACAGTAGAACAAAACATAAAACAAAGTATATGAAAACCAGGAATAAAAACAGTCCTCTAGTTCTAACAAGATTCAAGTCTTCATGCCATTGTCTAGATTCAAGGACTGTTTCTGCAACTGCAAGATTACAGTGACTTGGCAGAAGAAATCTTAGTTGCTCACTTCTGTGAGGTATACATCAGGATCCTCCTGGGATGGGCCTCTCTCTATATGGCTCCTGTAGTCAGCCTTTTTCCACCTTGTGACTCAGCCTTCTATAAGGACTGGGAACCTGCTGGTGGTTGGGGGAAGAGTAGAGTCTTGTGGGAGGTTTTTATAGGTTGGCACACATCATCTCTTTTCCCATCAGCTGTGCTAAGGTATTTCCTCATTTAATCTACTTTATACTAGAAATGTAGTATAGCTGTGAATCTCCTGAGAAGAGAGGTCACAAGTATGGTGGCAGTCTCTTCCCCAGGCTGACATGGAACTTGACTGAGTATCCTAGTGGACATAGTGAAAGGGAATCATCCTCAGCTTTATCCTACAGCTTTCACCATCCATAAAAAACACATCAGTTTCCTTTCCTAAATGTTCCCTGATTTTGCACTGTAGTTTGGTATCAGTTAAATCCAGAGATGTAGCATAGTAGATGATGTACTCAGTGACATTCTTAATAGTACATAGAGCAGTGGGTTTTTTTAAATTGATTTTTAAAAAATGACAGCGAAATGCATTATAATTCTTATCACATGTATATAGCACAATTTTTCATATCTCTGGTTGGATATAAAGTATGTTGACACCAATTCATGTCTTTATACATGTACTTTGGATGATCTATCACATTCCACCATCCTTGCTAATCCCCTGCTCCATCCCTTCCCCTCGCACCCCTCTTCCCTATCTAGAATTCATCTATTCCTTCCATGTTCCCCCTCCCTACCCCACTATGAGTCAGCTTCCTTCTATCAGAGAAAACATTCGACATTTGTTTTGGGGGATTGGCTAACTCCACTTAGCATTCTCTTATCCAACGCCATTCATTTATCTGCAAATGCCATGATTTTATTCTCTTTTATTCCTGAGTAAAATTCCATTGTGTATATATGCCATCTTTTTTATCCATTCATCCACTGAAGGGCATCTAGGTTGGCTCCACAGTTTAGCTATTGTGAATTGTGCTGCTATAAACATTGATGTGGCTGTGTCCGTGCAGTATGTATGCTGTTTTTAAGTCTTTTGGGTAAAAAACCGATAGCTGGGTTAAATGGTGGTTCTATTCCCAGTTTTCCAAGGAATCTTCATACTAAGGCAGTGGTTTTTGTAAGGCTTATTATTGTAATGTTCTTAAATGGAGTAAAAAATGCAACTTAATTAAAGATGGTTATGCAGAGGGTTAAACAAACCTGGCTTATATACCTAATAGTGGAAAGAATGAACACATTGCATATCCTTCAGTCTTTCAGCAATTGACTTCAGATTGATTTTTGGTGGAAGATGTATGCAAGGGTGATGTTATTATTTCTGATGAGCTCAGAGTACTGGTGTTTTGTGTTGTTAATTAAAGGTAGCTTTAGAGACCAAAGAGGAGTGGTTGATTAACTTGAAGTCAGTATGCTGTGTATCAGGCCTGTTCTAGAGCAGAGGTTGGCAAACTAAAGCCTATGGGCCATACCTAACTTTTTGCTTGATTTTTGTACGAAAACTGTTCAAATACAGATATTCCTGTTTGTTTATGTACTGTGTGTGGCTGTTTCAAGGCTCCAGGGAAGAGGTGAGTAGTGGAGATGGAGACCTAATTCATCAAATATAAATTATTTACTATTGATTCCTTACAGTGAAAATTTCTGGCTGTTGATTTGGAGGCAGATTTGTTTTGTTTTGTTTTTTCCTTTTCTTATAGGACTCACATTCTCTAGTGAGGCATAAAGATAATAAACAACGTCTAAGTATATATAGTAGTAATAACTGTAAGGAACTTAAAGCAAGTGAGGGCAGAGAATGTCATAGACTGCTAGTTTTGACAGAATGGTCAGTAAAGGCCTCTGTGAGATGAACTTTAAGCAAAGACATGAATGAAGGTGAAGGAATGAGCTACCAAACATTTTGGGAAAGAGCCTTGTGGGGGAGTATACCTTTCAGGTGCTTGAGTAGCAGCAGGGAGGGCAGTGTGAATATGAGGGTTGAATAATGTCAGGTAGTACTAGGGGCCAGATCATGTAGGGCCAGATAGACTGTGATGACAATTTGGATTTTACTCAGAATCAGATGAAGGCCATTGCAGGGTTTTGATCAAGGAAAGGATATCATTTGATTTTGATTATAAAGCATCACCAGGACTGTTGTACAGAGGATGGATTGCAGGGGGACAAGACTAGAAGGAGGATGTGTACATGTGAGGCATGGCTAGATGCTGTGGCCATCTGGATGAATCACACATTCCTGTCTTCCAGGGGCTTGTTGGTGTAATAGCATAGTAAAGAGATTATTGTAATGTTCTGCCCTTTGTGGAGAAGCAAAAGTTATCTTGAAAGTGTGACTGATCTAAATTGGGAGACAATGCCTCATTGAGAACTTGGAGGGTGCCACTTAAGGCTGATTCTGTACCTGAGTTTTGAGATTCTTATTTGCATATAAGCATTTGCCCCAACTATTTGACTGTGAGAATAGGTACTCAGCCAGATCCTGGAAGATTCTGCTAGAGCAGAGATGGTAGTTTTTTAGGTCAGGTGTCAGTGCCTGTGGTGGCTCTGCGGAGCATGAGGAGAGTGATTCTGAAGCAGTGTCTCAGCTCAGTAGGATATAATAGCACAGATACTAATGGAAAGGATGAAATTTACACTACTTGCCAGAGAGCAGGACCAAGGTACCTTTTGATTTGGAAAAATCGGTATCACAGGGCTATAGAAAAGTCATGGTAATTTGTCTGTGGAATGTAGAACATTGCTGCTTTCCCCATGTACCCAGGTGGTAGGAATTAGTTGCAAAATGTACCTCAGTAATTAAACAAATTGATGTGGTATCTGGAGTTATGGATATGGCCCAATTAAACTCTGGAGAATGTTTATAAAAGTGATTTTATTTTTGAGATAGATGTTATTAAACCATTTTTCATAATAATAATTTGAAACAATTGCTGGCATTTTTATAAGTGTAGAGGAAGGAGGTCTATTGCCTTTCTCATCTCTAATAGGAAGTCCAAACCACCTAGAAAGACTTTTCGAGATTATAATCTAGGTTTCAAAAAGAAGTAGGGAGAGAAAATAAAATCACAATTACTCAGGGAGATTTTTATTTTATTTTGTTTTACACTGTCTCTGATAGAACAAAATTTAGTAAAGACTTGAATGCCACAATTAAAAAGCTTGCCTGCACTGTCTAGATGCTTCACTTAACAACTGTGACTATACATTAACATGGACATTAACCTAAGCTATCAGCTTCTTGGGGCAAGCAAGTTTCAGTATATTAGAAACTATTGAAATAAAATAGTGTTCTCTAAATTAAACTAATTAAGCTAAAATCAATAGCAAAAGGTACCTGGAAAATATTTTCTAAATAACCCATGGTGCAAGAAGATATTACAGTGGGAATTAGAAAATTTGTTTGGTTAGAATTCATATGAAAACATTCTGTATCAGTGTTTGTGGGGTGGAGGTGAAGTCATGCTTGGAGGTAAGTTCATATCATTAAATGCAAATGTTAAGAAGGAGAAAACCATAACATTTTTAGTGATCTAAGCATTAGTTATAAGAAGTTAGAAAAGAGCAGCAAATTAAATCCAGGGGAAGGAGATGGACATTAACAAAAGGAGAAATTAGTAAACTAGAAAACAGATGTGTAATAGAGAACAACTATGGGGCTATTCATTCTTTTGAAAAGACTGATGACTTTAATACATTTGGTGAGATTAAGGAATTTCAAAAAGACAAAAGGGCCAAATAACTAATACCAGTGGTGAAAAAAGGGAAAGTCACAAAAGATCTTTTAGGTAGTAAAAGGTTTTTAAGAAGGTATATGAACATTTATACTGATAGATTTTAATTTTAGATTAAATGGATAATTCTTCCAAACTTAATTTTAAATTAAATGTATAAATTCCTCCCTTGAATGTGTTTTAGTTATCTACTTACAATAAACCGGTTGTATTTAAGGGTCCCCTTCCAGTCCTTTGAGTTTTTAACATAATCAAATTTTAACATAATTTGAAGTAAAAAATGCACAACAATGTTATAGTTTCAGAGTAACTCTTTCTTTGGCTTTCCCCTTTCTCCCCCTTGTATGTAACCAACCATATTGTTTGCTGGTGTCTTTTGTAGGGAGTATTACATGTATGTTATTTCCTTTTCTTTCAATACCAGAAGGTAACATAATAGTATATGTATTCTGCTGCATTTTGCATTTTGCACTTCACAATAAACCCATAAAATTCCTTTGTACAGATCTTAAAGCTTTTCAGTTTACAATTGCCTAGTATATTTCCACATAATGGGACATGATGAAGTTTGTTCACTCATTTTTCTATGTTTGGACGTTTAGGTAGTTTCCAATATTGTGCAATTAAAAATTGTATTTTACTGAATAAACTTGTACATGTATATTTTTGTATTGCGGGTTTAAACTTGAGGGTAAAGTCCTCAAAGTTATATTTCTGTATTGAAGGATAAAAGCATAGGTAATTTTGTTAGAACTGACAAATTCCTCTTCCTAGAGACTGTCCTGTTTTGTCCCCCAGGTTCATTCATGTTGTCACAGATGATAGGTTAGTCTCTTTTGTCATTGTGACCAAAATACCTGACTGATAAGAACAACTTAGAGAAGGAAAAATTTATTTTGGCTTATGATTCCAGAGATTCATTCCGTCGTCTGCCAACTCCAGCTCTGGGCCTGAGGTGAACATCAAGGCTGAAGCGGGTGGAGGAGTGCTTCATCTATGAAAGCAGAGAGAGAGAGAGAAAAGGGAAGGAACAGCAGGGAAGATGAATCACCTCTTCTAGCCACACCCCATTTGCCTCTAGTTACTAAACAGTGCATTTAACTAGGTTACAACTCTGAGTCTAATCATTTCATCTTTAATATTCATGTATTAATAGGAGTCTTTTGGGACACATCATATCCAAACAGCACCAATAGGATTCCCCTACTTCCTTTTTTTTTTTGTACCAGGAATTAAAACCAGGGCACTTAACCACTGAGCCACATCCCCAGCCCTTTTATATTGTATTTGAGACCTGGTCTTGCTAAGTTGCCTAGAGCCTCACTAATGCTGAGACTGGCTTTGAATTTGTGATCTTCCTGTCTCAGCCTCCCAAGTTACAGGCTTGTAACTTGCTAGGGTTACAGGCTTGCACCAATGTGCCCAGCCAGGATTTTCCCCTTTTTATGGGAATAGCATTCCATTGTGTATATCACATTTTCTTTATCTATTCTTTTGATGATGTTTGCCTAGGCTGCTTCCATATCTTAGCTGTTGTGAATAATGTCATAATGAACATGGAACTCAGATCTCTCTTCTGTATACTACTTTCATTTTCCTTGGATATATAACCAGAAGTGAGGCTGCTGGATCCATATGTAATTCTCCTTTTAGTTTTCTGAGGATCCCCTTACAAACTACATTTTCATGATGTTGTATTAAGTTTTCATCAGTGCATATAGGTTCTCTGTTATTCATACCTTTGCTAGTGTTTGTTATCCTTGTTTTTTTTTTATTGATAATAGCCCTTTTAACACATGGGCTGTTAGTCTTAATATGATTTGAATATGCATTTCCCTGGTGGTTAGTGATGATGAGCATTTTTTACAATCTTTTGGCTATTTGCATTCTTTTTGCTATGTAATACTCCATTGTGTCTTTTTTACCACAGTTCAGCCACTCTCCTTTTAATGAATTATTTGTATCATTTTTAGTATTTAATATTTGTGATTCCTTTTTTTCTTTTCTAATTTATATTGTGGTGGAAGGATACTGCTAGTGATACTTTTATTTTAAGACCATATTAATGATTTTGTGCACTATAGTGATAATTTTTGTGCAAATTTTCAAAATACTGAGTTTATATTTTTATCAGAGTGTAGTGATGAGTATATACCCCCCCCAACTACCTTATTGGTTATATTGTTTAGATTATTTACATTTTTGTTTTATCCCTATGAGTCTTTTACGTAGATCATTTAATTTTTAATTACTTTTTTCTCTTGATCTGTTTTATACTGAGTAATGCATAGGTCTTTCATTTCTAATATTTTTCTGTTTATTTCCCTTGAATCCACTGTAGTTATATCATTTGGTTCATAGATATTAATAATTTATTTTTCATTATGAAATATAGTTTTTAATGCTTAAAAGTTCATTCATTATGTGTTTGCCTTGAGTTGCAAGTGGTAAGATTAGATATTCTTGATTTTAGGGGGAAGACATTCATCCTTTCACCATTAGGTGTGATACTAGTAGTAGGATATATTTTTTTATGCCCTTTATCAGGTTAATAAGTTTTCCTCTATTCTTGCTCTATAAGCTTTTAAAATATATATTTTCGGTTTATAATTGACACATATCAATTGTTTGACACATAGTAATTGTACGTATTTATGGGGTTTAGTGTGACATTTCAGTAGATATGTACAATGAGTAATGATCAGGCAATTGCCATATCTATCACCCCAGACTCTAGCATTTTACACTACTGTCATAAGGTTAATATGGTTGCTGCTTCAGCATCCATTTTAGGCTTTATGTGAGGCTGTGTTTGTTGCTCACTCAAGTCCTGTCACATTTCTTCTACTTTAAACTTCCTTTCATTTTAACTTCCCCTCTTAGTATGTTGCTTGTAATACAGCTTTCTTGTGCTCAATGAGGATGAGCCCAAACTTAACACACCCTAAGGCCTGACTGTGATAAAACCTAACAGGCAAACCAGAGTCAGGGCATAAGTTCCCCTTTGTGCATGTGTTTTTTAAACTACCCAATGTAGAACTCCCGAGGAATGTGTAAAGGGTGCTGCTACATATGCTCCACCTGTTGGTTCAGCATCCACTGTCCCTGGACCTATTGGGAGCACCCCTAAGCTCTCTTGTACCTAGGAGTAACAATCTAAGGATAACCTTTTTCATTTCATGCATTTTGCCTTTATTATTTCCTCAATATGTCTTACCTGATATTATGTACTGTAGTGTTCTCAACATTATTTAACTTCTTCAATGAACAATAATAATCATAAATGAATATTGAATTTTAAGAAATGTTTTTTCTGCATTTATTGATATTATATGTTGTATTAATTGACTTTTTGGAGGTTAAACCAACCTTGTATTCCTAAAATGAATTCTACTTCTTTTATGGTGTATATTTTTTCTATATGTTGCTAGATTTTGTTGGTTAATATTTTGTTGAGTATTTTTACATTAGTATTCATGAGGGAAACTAAATTGTAGTTTTCTTGTGCTGCTTATAACTTTGGCATTAGTAAAACTGGCTTCCTGGAATGAATTAGGAAGTGTTTTATCTTTTATTTTCTGGAAAGTTTGTGAAGGATGTTTATTTTTTAAATACTCATCTGTGAAGCCATTTGAACCTAAACTTTTCTTTGTAGGAAGGTTTTTAATTACTTTCATTACTATAATTCAATCTCTTGTTACAGATTTATTCACCCTTTTCTTTCTTTTCTAGTCAGTTTTAAAAATTTATAATTTCCAGAAATTTTTCTTTTTAGTTTCCTAGTTTGGTGGCATAATTTAATTCATTATATTTTTTTACAACCTTTGTGAATATTTTTATTCTTGGTAGTGTAGGGATCAGTGTCTCCACCCCGCCCACCCCACCACCCCATTTTGCCAATTTGTGTCTTTCTTCTCTCTTTGTCTAGCCAAAGATTGCTTTGTCAGTTTATCTCAAACCATCTAAGTAAGATTTGACCTTAAAATTATGGAAAAAAATTATAATTTCTGTAAAAACAGCAAAAAGAGAGAAACTAGATTGAATAAAAAAGTAAAATATTCCAGCAAGAAAAGGGAAAAGAGGGTGTTGAGCAAATTAATTAATTATGGTAATTATATTTTTTGTTTACCATTAATTAATTTTGGGATAGTAGACAAATACATTTAAACATTTTAATATTTCATGGCCTGTATAGGTGGGTAATCTTATTCCAGACAAATGTTAAATTGCAGTGCCAGTATAGGAAATAAGATTGAAAGTAATAGCATTCTTCTACTAAGAAGACCTTTTCTTTTTTCCCTCTCCTTTTTGGTGTTTTGCAAAATCTCACATACACTGTAACTTTGCCTAGTTTATTTATTTTTTTGTTGAACTTCATTTTTTGGTGTTGAGGGGAAGAACATGAGTTCAGCATTATGTAGACATGGTATAGACTCTTGCTATTACCCTTTTCCACCAAAAGGTAACATTCTTGGTAGTTAGTGTGAGCATGGATTATGCAAGGGAAACAAATGAATGAGCCCTTGGAGGCCAACAAAGCATGTGACCAGCTTTTGCTTCCCCTCTTGATCCATGTGGCACTGTAGGTCACCCAGTGATCTGGTTGCTTAAGTAACTGAAGATGGTAGCCCAGGTCATTAGGTTAGAGAAAATGCAAATGTGTCTTCTTGTATGGGCATGCCTTCCTACATCCCCAGGGATCCAGTTACCTCACCTGTCTTTGTGTCCCTGCCCCCCTTGACTTTCATTGGATGGAAATTTCTAAAGAATCTAGAGTCCCCCCAATAAAAGTCCACTCTGAAAGTGCTCACTCTATCTCACCAGCCTTTCATGAGATTCTTTACTCTCCCATTTGGGGAGCTTGAGGCCAAGGGCAGAGGAGCCATCCTGGGGCTTGATTTCAAGGTAAGTGTGTCTTCTGTGTTTTATTTTGATGCCTTAGGAATTTCACACCAGCCACCTATAGTTGAGCTGTCTGCGTGGGTTGTAGATGGCAGAGCCCAGAAAAAAAATGAAACTGAAACATAATAAAAAATAGATGATTTGCAGGTTGTGACTGTTTATGAGATTTTATGTTGAAAACTGGAAGCACCTGTATTTCTAGTAATTAGGCAGTTCTTACTGTGCAGTTTTGGCTTTCTAGTATATATTTTTAAAAATTAAAACACAAGTATGTTGGGCTGGGGATGTGGCTCAAGTGGTAGCGTGCTCGCCTGGTATGCATGCGGCCCAGGTTCCATCCTCAGTACCACATACAAACAAAGATGTTGTGTCCGTCGAAAACTAGAAAATAAATACTAAAAAGTTCCCTCCGTCGCCTGCTCTCTCTCTCTCTCTCTCTTTAAAAAGAAAAAAAAATACAAGTATGTCCAATGGTTGGTTTGTAGTTTTCTTTTCTCAGAAATGCTTTTTCTTTTCTCAGAAATGCTGTAGTATAACACAACTTAAAAACACATGTAGTTTTCTGTTTCTCTTAAGATATTTATTTAAAAAAAAACTTGAAATAAACATCTGAATCTAATTGATGATACTTTCCACGGGCTTTGTAGAAAACTAACCAAGCATTAAGTTCATATTTTCTTTCAGGCTTGATTAGCATTCAGTTATTACTTCTGAAGTGTTAGATTTCATGTTTTCTGTTTTGTTGCTTGTTGATTGATTTTGGTAAGTGCCTAATTCCAGTATTAACCTCAATTTATTTCTAGTGATTTTGGAATTTCTGTTTTTATTTATATTTTGGAGTATCATGGATTGAATCTAGGGGCATTCTACCACTGATCCAAACCCCCAACCCTTTTTATTTTTTATTTTGAGGCAAGGTCTCACTAAGTTGCTGAGGATGGCCTCAAACTGTGATCCTCCTGGCTCACTCTCCATGTTGCTGGAATCATAGCTGTGTACCACTGCACCTAGCTCTGGGATTTCTAGTTTTAAAGATGGCTTGCTGTTATTGATTATTGATAAATTGAGGAATCTCAGTGGATAGAATATCTGAATAGATGGAATGGAATTTCTTTTCCTAAACTGAGTAGAATTTGATTAATATGAACAATCTCATGAAAGTACTCAAATAAATCAAAAGATTTACCAAATTTCATTTAAATTTATATTCACAGAATTTCTGAGTTAAAAGTTTAGTCATTTAAAATATTTAAAGAGATTGAAATCCAGCAATATTTGAGTTGACCAAAGCATTTTGATCTGTTGCCTTTTCCTCCTCCTTAAAGAAATTTATGGGAAAACATACCCATGTTCGATCCAGAACCACTCCCTTTTAGCTGGTGAGCATTTTCTTTAAAATTTTATTTTTAAAAAGAATTAGCTATTGATCCTTTTTAAAAATAAACCACTTCTTTTCCAGGGAAGGATTTCCAAGTATAAATATTATCAGTGAAGATAATCAGAATTTCTTTTCTTTTTTTAGTTTATTGATTTTATTTTTTTAAATACATGACAGCAGAATGCATAACAGTTCTTATTACACATATAGAGTACAGTTTTTCATCTTTGTATATAGAGTATGTTCATGCCAATTCATGCCTTTATACACGTGTTTTGTTTTTCATTACAATTCTTATTATACTTATATCAAAATTTTTCATATCTGTTTATATATAAAATATGTTGACACCCAATTCAGAATTTCTTGACTTAAAAAAATAGCATCTAATAAAGATTCTTTCCTTGACAGTTATTTGCTATAAATTGTTTTGGTATCATCAGAAGAGAAGACATCATTTTAAATATTGAGTACAGAGGAAAATATAGTGAGCCAATATGGACTTACCTCTGTTTGCTAAGATTACTTTCTGATCTTAGATTCAGGAATACAGGCCCTCACTCTGAGCAGTTGATACATTTGTGGTTTGTAGACACTGAATTCTGTATTAGCTTCCTGTGTAGAAGTTCTGGAACCAAATTTATGGTATATCTGAAGCCATGTGTAGACTAAAAGGGATTTTTTTTTTTTTTTGCATGAATCTCATTTTGAGATTGTTTGATGCTTCTGTTTTCTCTTTTCTTTTTCACTTATTTCCAATAAATGTTTTCTTGCTTTCTCAACATAGCAAGTTGTATGTAAATGCAATCATATGTATATGGTTCCTGACTAGACCTATATCCTTGCCTAGGTTTAGACTCTAGATCTGATGGGACAGCCTCATCAGGAGCAGGGGTTTTGGTGCCAGACTGTATGGGGTTCTCACTTGGCTTTGCTGTTTATTAGCTGTGTGATTTAGGGGATCCTTCTTAACTTTTGTGAGCCTTGATTTCCTCATCTAAAAAAGAATGCCTACCCCACAGGCTTATTTTAAGAGTACAATTAAGAGAATGAAAATAATAAATAAAGGACCAACTACTGTATGGAAAAAATTGCCCAGCAATTGACAAAGTACAATAGCAATAGCAAGAAAATCCCTAAGAAATCTTCAGTCTGTGTGTGTGTGTGTGTGTGTGTGTGTGTGTGTGTGTGTATGTGTGTGTGTGTGTGTGTGTGTGTGTGTGAGAGAGAGAGAGAGAGAGAGAGAGAGAGAGAGAGAGTGTGTGTGTGTGTGTGTTGAGGCCACACCTTAGAAAAGAAGGGACAACTAGAAACCTTTTTGTTTTTTTTTTTCAGTTACTATGTATCTTCTGGTATGATTGATACCTTGAAAACATTATTAGTAACAAAAAAGATGACAGGTGCTCTGTTAATGCTAAAAATGGGGGTACAAGGAAATTAATACTAAGGTAGTAATTTGAAGCCTGGGTCTTTGTTAGTGAAAAGAGAATAATAGCTATGGCAAAGTGGCTTGGACAGAGTTAGCATGGATAATGTACATTGGTTCCATAGGAATGTGTTTTTGTAGAATGTTTATGGTGTTAAGTGTCTTTAATTATGTGATCACATTGATGATATTTACAGCATGCTGTAAGGTAACTTTGTCAGATGTTCCAGTTCACCTGGGAGCAAATTCCAAAGGGAGTTAGTAAAGATGAGAAAGAATGTTTTTATATTCCTTAATGGGTGAGAAATGGAAAGGTTTTCATGGTCACACGACAAGTGAACAGTACAACTAGTCTGAGAATTGCCAATTCTAGTGTAGGACTCTTTCTCTTTCAGTGTGCATGTTGTTATTTTGCTTTTGCTCAAAATAGCAGTACTTGCAGATGCAGAGTAGTTTTAGAGTTGGCAGGATGGGTGTGAAACTAGAGCCAGTACTTTTTTTTTTTAATTTTTTATTTTTTTATTGGTTGTTCACAACATTACAAAGCTCTTGACATATCATATTTCATACATTAGATTGAAGTACTTTTTTACTGCTACAGGTGGTGCTCTTCCATTGAAAATCCCTTATTTAATTGAAAGTTGGTTTGAAATTATCAATGTGTTAGTCAAAATAACAAAATACTGAGATAATTAACTTATAAGTAGCTTAGTATGATTTGCACTACAGAAGTAAAGGGTTCCCTGAGGAC
Organism: Ictidomys tridecemlineatus; assembly: GCF_052094955.1. Lineage (NCBI taxonomy): Eukaryota > Metazoa > Chordata > Mammalia > Rodentia > Sciuridae > Ictidomys > Ictidomys tridecemlineatus. The sequence continues at coordinate 118,301,423 of NC_135482.1, forward strand.
ATTGATCCACTCTGAAAAGTGCTGCAGGCTAACTGTGGGAGTGTTTGGGTTCAGTGCACTGGATCTTAACAAAAACATTCCTTCCTGATGCCTCTTTTCTCATCATGGATTAGTCATTTAGTAGCATGGGACTAGTAAATTAACAGAATGGTGGCCCCTTTCCTCTTGCTTTTTCTTGGTGGCTAGTGGTTTCTGCTAAAACATCAATGAAAAATCACAGGGTTTTAAGATTTTGATAACTCTGGCAAATGAGGCTTTCTAAAATTCCTGGGAAACATTTAACAAGAATACTTCTGTATAATGCCCGATTATAAAGTGAAAAGTGTGACTCTAATTTCTAGTACAATATAAGGAGCACAATGTAGTGAACACAGACCATAGGATTTGGATTAAAGAGCATATTGGTTAAAAAGTCATGTGAGTGGGGTGCTGTTAAGAATGGTGCTGAGTGAAATTTAATTCATAACCTAAGGCAAGAAAGGCTAAAAGTTGTTATCATTCGATTACATTGCTTGATTTTTGTGTTTTTTAAAAGCTTCTCTCCAAGTGATTTGAGATTGCTGAATTTGAATACTATAGAACCTGGATAGAATTATGAGGCCCTGATGGGGCCTCATTCAATACATAGTCTTGATTTTGTTTATGAACTTTTTATAATGAAGTGATAGTCATTTTTTTCAAATAGTTTAATGTTGGCCTCTAATGTTTTTCAATCTTATTTTTTAAACTATTTTTACTAGTTGTTGATGGACCTTTATTTTATTTACTCATTCATATGCCATGCTGAGATTCGAACCCAGTGCCTCATGCACGCTAGGCAAGCTTTCTACCACTGAGCCACAACCCCAGCCCTGGATCTTATTTTGAAAGACCTTTTCCATTACACGATTGTTTTAAATTTTTATTCTTTGTAGGTCTTTAGTGGTTTCATTTCATGGATTCCTGGTGTATATGGAACTTCTTTTGGCTTAAAGGATGAGGTAAGAACTTATTTTTTTTCTCTCCTAATTGTTATTCAGTTGCAGTTATTTAAAATGCTACATGCATTTTTATCCTGAATTCTTATGTGTGTACAAATTGATTTCTACATTTTCTCATGTGTTCCAATATAGATTTATTTATACAGATCATGTTAACACACATGGTATTTTAGTTGTGATAGATTTATAATGTTTTAATATCTGATAGGGGATGCTCTTTACTCTTTATTCTTTTTCAGATTTGTCTTTGTTTTTCTTTAAGAATTTTAAAGTCAGATTTTCTGGTTCATAAGAAAAGTGTCAGAGATACTTATGAAGTCTTTCCTCCGGTGATGAATTCTTAGAGCCCCGTGTGTATTACAAATCTGGAGACCTAGTTTTAGATTTTGTTCTGACATTGGCTCTGAAATAAAACATAAGACTCATGTTTTATTTATTATTTGTACAGGTGTTTGCAGGTGCTTTAAAAAGAAGTACTGTATATTTGCAACTTTTTTGTCTGTATTTTTATTAGTCACTAGGTAGAGCTATTATAAAAATCCTCACAATTTTTTAGCACTGTAGAGGGGTACTTATATTTACAAAAATTGGAAAGAGTTCCCTGAACTCATTTTTGTTTTAAAATTCAGTTGTGAATAAATAAAAGGTGATATGTCATCAGTCCGATCAAGGATTGAATTTAAATCTTTGTAGTCACTGAAAGGGCTACTCTACCAAGAGAGACTACAGTAATGGTTCTTGGCAAGATCATTTGTCTGTTTCTTTGTTTTACTCTGAGACCAGTTGGTATTTTGAAAGGAAGCATATTGTCTGGATTTTCAGAGTTCTCCAAAAACAGGATGAGAGATATTTTATTTTTGAAGCATGTAACATGATTGCATCTTTTTTAAAGAGAGAGAGAGAGAGAGAGAGAGAGAGAGAGAGAGAGAGAGAGAGAGAGAGAGAGAGAGAGAAATTTTTAATATTTATTTTTTCAGTTTTCAGTGCATGCCAGGCGAGCACGTTACCACTTGATCCACATCCCCAGCCCATGATTGCATCTTCAGTAGAATAAAGTGCTTTGAAAGCTTGAATTCTTTGTGTTGTCATAGTTGGCTATTTTGATTGAAATAAGTATCTATGTATCTTCTTCCCTTTCTGAGTGTTCATTGTTAGGCAAGAGCCGCTTTACAGAATGGTTGATTTATAGTAGACAATCAAGGCTGTGATAATTCTCAAAAGACAAACTCTACATTTTGAAGGGAAAGTCAAATCTATAGTTTATATAATTCTGTAGCAGACTGGGAAATGATGGAACAAATGATGAGAGAAAATTGGCCTTCAGCTGTTGGTGAATGACAGTCATCATTAAATTGAGTTTTTAAAATGAAGAGACCAGAAGTTTTTTTGTCCTTTAGGAAAATTGCTTTGGGGATTCACTGATTGCCACAGGAACTAAAAACAAAACAGAAAACTTCTAAGAAAAGCCTAATAGCAGTCGTATAATTTCATCAGAATAATATCCTTAGGTAGAGGGAAAGATGTTAAAATGGTTGAGTCTGGTTACAATAGTCAGTCTGTTAAGGAACTGAGGAACTGTTAGTAATGTTCTTACGTGAAAATAAGTATGATAATCAGATAAGTTGATATAAATTGTCATTATTGAAATTAGAAAGAGGAAAGAAGGGAGTTTAGGGAAAACGAGAATATAAATAGAAAACAGTTCTGGAGAATAAATTTTAAAAAATTGAAATGGAAATCAGTTTACTGAATCCTCAAGTTCTGTTTATTTTGTACAAAGTAGAAATGGACTATGCCAGGTTGTGGGGCTCCTTAAAGCATACCTCTTAGTGTACATTTTCACTGCCCCAGAGCATGTATGACCAGAGAAAATCAAAACCACAGGGTGGGATTAAACAGTCCTGGTTTTCTAAAGTTACATAGTAGTCCCAAATAGACTTCCTGTATTCAGTTGTCAACACTGATTATCTTTTGGGAAATGTTCTTTCCTCTAGAGCCTCATTTGGTCTTGTGGCCCCTTTGCATATTTAAAATGCTTAATTGACAGTCTGTGCTACTGAAGAAGGAGGCATCATTGAAGAGAGTCAGGAAGTTTGGGGTTACAATTTTATTGGAGTAGGGTCAGAGGTTGTAATGTTTGAGCAGAGATTTAAAGGAGGTGTGTAGCACAAACCATTTTGAGGTGGGGTGGGTGAAGAAGAACATTACAGGACAGATGGTAGGAGAAGCAAAGGACTTCTGGTGGTTTCTTACCTTGTAAAGAACAGAGAGGAGGGCTAAAATAGAATAAAAGAGGTGGGAGGGAGAGAGAGAGAGAATAAGAGGTAGAGGAGGGAAGAAGGTAGATCTGGTGGCTCTCTTAGGTCATTAGAAGGGTTTTGGCTTCCATGTAGAGTAGGAAAACATGATGTTGGAGAGTAAACAGTTGTTGACCAGTTGGAGAACAGGTGATGGGCTTGGATTAGGATGGAAGAAATAGAAGGGAATGATTTAATTTGGATCTCTTTAGAAAGTAGACTGCCAGTAGAATTTGCTGGTGGATCTGATGTAAGGAGAATGAGGGAGAGAATATATAAATATTCCAGGTTTTTGACATGAGCAGTTGAGATATGTAGTTGCAATGAACTGAGATGGAAAAGCCTTTGAACACCAGATTGCAAGTCAGGAGTTGCAAGCTGGGCATGTGAAATTAGGGTGTATGTCAGATATCTGCATGAAGCTGTGTGTATAACTTCAGAATTCAAGGTAGTATTCTGGGCTAAATATTTGAATTTGAGGGTTGTCATTGAAAATATGGCATTTGAAAACTTGAGGCTGGATGAAATCAGGAAGAAAAGAGTGGAGAGAGAAGAGAAAGGTCCAGGGCCCAAATTGTGAGAATGTTAGGAACAACTGGTGTTGGTGGCTTAAATTCTTGAGGTGCTTCCTTGCATCTCAGTTGGCTTACTGTTGTGTGTTAATCTTAGTACACTCAGCTGTCACTTCAGAATGGACATCTTATTTACTGGAGAACATATTAGGTAGTAATTCAAAAGGACATCAGAGGAAAGGGGGAATTCTTTTTCTTATGCTTTCTATGTCAGAATAAGTCTAATTTTTCTGGGCTTTGTTTATTCTTTGTACCAATAAGGTTGCTGTATTGTAGGGTTTTTTTGTTTGTTTGTTTGTTTTGTTGTTTGTTTGTTTGTTTTTGGTACCAGTAATAGAATTCAGGGGCACTTTATTGCTGAGTCATATTCCCAGCCCTTTTTTATTTTATGTTTTAAATTTTGAGACGGAGTCTTGTTAAGTTGCTTAGGACCTCACCAAGTTGCTGAGGCTGGCTTTGAATTTGTAATCCTTCTGCCTCAGCCTCCTGAGCTACTGGAATTATAGTCATGTGCCACTGTACCTGGCTGCAGTTTTAATGAAGTTTATGATGTTATCAACCTCTGTAAACTATTTTATTTAACTGATTAATTGCCAACAATAACATTATTCTGACAGTTGACTTTAAAATATATTTTTAGTTGTCAATGGATCTCTCTTTATTTTTTCAATTTTTTAAAAAATTTATTTATATGTGGTTCTGAGAATCAAACTTACTGCCTCACACATGCTAGGCAAGCAGAACTCTGCCTCTGAGCCCCAACTCCAGCCCCACAGTTGACTTTTTAAGAAGATAATTTACATTAATTTGAAACATTTTATTTTCAGGAAAGATTCCAGAATATTATATTAGAGGTGTTTGTGTGTGTGTGTGTGTGTGTGTGTGTGTGTGTGTGTGTGTGTGTTTGAGTGAATTCCAGTAGGTTTTTTTTCCTTCTTGTAACTGGTATGAAAAAATACCAGAGACTATATGGCTTAAATAGTAGACATTGCTATGACAAAATACTGTAGGCTGTGTGACCTAAATAACAGTTGTTTATTTTTGCATTTTCAAAGAGTGGGAGAAGTCTAAAGTCAAGGCTCTGGCAGGGTTTAGTTCCTGGCAAGGAATCTTCTCCTCACTTGCATATGAATATTTTGGCCTCACATGGCCCTTCCTCTGAGAAAGTGCAGAGAGTGAACTCTGATATCTCTTCTTCTTCTTATAAGGGCACTAATCCTATTGGCTTTGACCATTTTAGCCTTAATAAAGACCCTTTCTCTAACCACAATTATATTATGGGTTGGAGCTTCAATATATGAATTGGTTTTAGGAGTGAGAGACATAATTCAGTATGTAATACAATATTTTCCTAATTTTCATACCTCTAACAGGATATTCTTATCAGTTTCTTGAGAATTGTATGTTCAGGATTTTATTTATTTATTTATCTAGTTAGTTAGTTAGTTGTAGTTGGACATAATACCTTTATTTTGTGGTGCTGAGGATCGAACCCAGAGCTTTGCATGTGCTAGGCAAGCACGCTACCACTGAGCCACAACTCCAGCCCTCAGGAAATTTTTTCTAAAAGATAATTTTTTTTGTTTTTGCCTTTGTGTATTAACTATCATTGGGTTGTTTTTCAAGGGAGTTTCTGTAGTGTTACACAACTCGGTACAGCAGTTTTTTTGGTGCTTTCCTTCAGTATAGTCTTTTCACAAACATTTAAACAGTCTAACATTTTGCATTTTAGGAATTGATCTTTAAATTTCTGTCGCATATTGAGTACTATTTCTAGGTGATATTGTGATTTGTGGTTTGAAGGGAGTCCCTACCATGCAGTATATTGGTAGGTTCAACAAATGAATGAACAAATTTAAGAGAGAGAGAGAGAGAGAGAGAGAGAGAGAGAGAGAGAGGGAGGGAGGGAGGGAGAGAGAGAATATATATATGTGTGTGTATGTGTACTGTAACAAAAATGGAAATGCAACAAACCCCCCAACTTCTCTAAAAAACAATCAATGAATCAATCAGCTTGTTATGGAAGGATCATTTATCTTGTGAATTTTTAACCTGTATGTAGTGTTACTGAGGAGTTGATTTTGGTCCATGCCAGCTCTGTGGAAGCATGGGTCTCCCTAAGCATGTTGCTTTTGCCTATTGAATGGTAAAGATTGGTGGGAATGAGAAAGACTAGAGGTTATGAAAGTTCTGCCTCGTGACCATACTGAGGAAAAATTATAAAGGGCCCAAATGTTTTTTGTTTCACAACTTTTCCTTTATTTTCTAGACTATTTACTAAGCCACCTGAAGTTTGCTTTGTTTTTAGTTTTTATTTATTTTTTACTACTAATCATATATTTTATTTCTTTGAAGCCAATTTTAGGTATTTTTATATAATTGATAATGTTCCCCTATTATATCCTGTTATGTGTGCCTTAGCATTTTCTTCATATAAGATTGTCTTACAGATTTATGTGTTTACTATTTTTTAGTCACTTTTCAGTAGAATCCTATCCTCCATTAAAAACTAGTATTTGGTTTTGACTGTATTTTATCTCCAATACCTAGGTACTAATACATAGTAGGTATTTGTTAAATATTCTTGCATAAGTAAGTATTGTAAACACTGCTTTGTATGCTTTTCCATTTAATATCGTAAGAATTTTTTCACATAAATGAAAAGTCATTTAAAATGCTAGATAAGTGGTTATGTAACAACTTACTTTATAAAGCTAGCGTAATTTGCTTTAAGTGATTTTTTTGTTTGTCATATTTAATTCTGTGTTTTATTATAATAACACTGAAGGGAACATCTTTATATATAAATCTTTATTTCTTTAGAATATGTTATTAGAATTATTAGTTGTAATTATTTAAATAATGTATAGTCTTAACATATATTGAAAACAAAAGTGTAACAATTTGTATTTTTTAAAGTATAAATTTTAAAAGAGCCTGTTTCCTAGAATTGGATCCCTAATGATATTTTCCTTTCATTTTGTATTCTCTGCCTTTGGCAATCCGTCTGTTGCTAGTCTCTTCTAGACCTTTGATTACAGCCTGATTTGTGATTTGTGCTTAAGGCTCTAACTCTGCATTTGTTAGATATCTGGGGGTTATTTCTGCATGTCAAGTTCATCATCTCCAAAAAATGTAGTTGTGATCTCTCCATCAAAACCTGCTTCCTACTGCTTTATTTCCTTTTGAGATAAATGAAGGTAAAATCTTTTCTGCACCCACGTGGAATTTTGGGAATAGTTCTCATATCTTCCTCTTTTACCTTAACTAGTTTTTAGTTCTCAGATCTTCCTCTTTTCCCTTAACTTTTTCCCTTAACTAGTTTTATGTCCTTTTATTTGTATGTTCCTTGATGCTGCCTTGGTTTAACTTTCTGACCATCTTTTTCCTGGACTATTTAATTATTGCTTTGTCATGCTTTCTGTGTCACTTTTCTCCAGTGCATCATTCATACTGCGAATTATCTCCCTAAAATTTCATAGTACTCCTTTTACTTTACTAAGTGAATTGTTTCTTCAAATCTTCCCACTTTCTTGTGGTGTGACATCTGAAATTCTTACTTAACAGAGGCTTTGTGTCTTGCCTTTTTACTCCCTACTCCTATTTGCTTTTGTCGTTTCCTATGGATTTTTTCCTCCACAGTCCTGGGTATCTTGAATCTTTGGCATTTTATTTATTTGTTATCTTTCTTTATACTTTGTGACTAAGCTCTGGTCACCCTTTGCATTGAATACGGTCCATAATGCTTGACTTAACATTCATTTTCAGAAACACAATGACAATTTTCATTCTTGTACAACCACCAGTATAAAGTATTTTGATGACAGTGTCTTTATTATTATTTTTTGGTAATAATTACAAAGATTTATGTTAGATCGTATGATTTAGTGTTATTTATCTTTGATTCCATGGTGCTTACAATACTAGTTATTGTAGAATATATATATACACACACACACAATCTGTATCTCTCACAAATATTAATTGAACTAATGAATATCTCAGTAGAAACATGCTGCACTTTGAGTCTGATATTCTTCCTTACTTCTTGCTTCTCTCAGGTACTGTTTCCATTCAGTTTGAAGAACTCCAGCATCTTTTGTCATATGGATCTGTTCAGCTTTGGCTTATTATAAAATGTCTTTATTATTCCTTTAAAAAGTAAAAATTTAAAAAAATTTAAAAAGTAAACATTGTATTTTAGAATAGTTATTGTCTCATAGGATGTTGAAAAAACAAAACATAAAAAAAAAAACCCTAGAATTTTAGGAACCTTTTGTCAGCTTCCCCAGTGGTGGCATCTTTTATGGCTTATAGTGCAGTAAAAACTAGGAAGTTGATATCTATCAGTACATTATTGTTAACATCTTAAGGATCTTATTTAGTATTTCCTATATTTTAAGCTACATCCATGTATGTATGTTTGTATGAAGCTCTGTGCGATTGTATCATGTGTATATTTGAATGATTGCCTCAAGTGCTGTTTCATTACCACAAAGATCTCCTTCATGTCATTTCTTTGTATTCTTCTCCATCTTGTTCTCTATCCCTGTTCCCTGTTCTCCATTTGTTAGTCATGTCATTTTTCATATAGTATGTAACCTTTTCAGATTACTTATGTTAAGCAAATGCTGGTAGAATTCTTTCCAGGTTGGTGTATGTATCAGTAGTTCATTCCTTTTTATTGCTGAGACATGTATATCATTGTGTGGATATAGCAGTTTATCCACCCAAACAACATTTGCATTGTTTCCAGTATTCTGGTATTATAAATAGAGCTGCTATGAACATTGTGTACAGGTTTTTAGATGAATATGTTTTCAATTCTCTAGGATAAATACCTGGTTGAATGGCAAGTGTATTCTTAATTCTATAAGAAACTGATGAGCCATTTTCCACAATAGCCATACCATTTTTTATTTCTAAGCAGCAGTGTTAGGAGTGATTTCTTTTCTTTTTATCCTTACCAGAATTGGGTATTGTCTTAATTTTTATTTTAATTGTTCTAACAGAGTAATCATATTTCATCATGGATTTTATTTGCATTTTCCTAATGGCTCTGATGATACTGACTACCTTTTTATCTGCTTATTTTACCATTCATCTCTCTCGTTTGGTGAAATGTATCTTGTCTTTTGTATGTTTCATAATTCGATTGTTTGTTTTCATTTTTGTGCTTAGTTGTGGGAATTCTTGGTATATACATTTTGCTGGATAAAGAGTCCTATGAAACAATTGTTTTTCTTTTCCCTCAAAATTTAACCATACCAGACCACTGTATTCTGACTTTACTTTTGACAAAAGGTAGGCTTCTTTAATGTTGTTGTTCTTACATACTATAAGTAGTATAAGTAGTATGTCTTTTTTTTCTTCAGACTGCTTTGAAATTTTTCTTTGTCTTTAGTTGTTAGCAGGTTGACTGTGATATGTCTAGATATGATTTTCTTTGTGTTTTTCTTCCTTGGGGTTGACTGATTTTCTTGGATCTGTGAGTTAATGTCTTTTAGCACATTTGGAAAATTTATAGGCATTACTTCTTTGAGTAACACTTCTGCCACACTCTTTTTCTTGTTGGCTTTTGGATTTTTCCCCCATTTTTTTTTTTAAATCATAGAACCTCTGTATCTAGGTTTCTGGTAAGCTCTTTGAATGTGTTGTTTTATTTTTCTTTTTTTTTTTTTAAAGAGAGAGAGAGAGAGAGAGAGAGAGAGAGAGAGAGAGAGAGAGAGAGAATTTTTAATATTTATTTTTTTAGTTTTTAGCAGACACAACATCTTTGTTTGCATGTGGTGCTGAGGATTGAACCCGGGCCGCACGCATGCCAAGCGAACGCACTACCACTTGAGCCACATCCCCAGCCCTGTTCTTTTATTTTCAACGTTAAAATATTTCATTTATAGTTTTTCTATATGCCTTTTAGTTCCTATTTAATTCTCTTATAATCCTTTACTTGTTCTTTTTTATCTGTTCATCTTTTCACTAGATTCTTTGGTACACTTATTGTAGTTTCATCTATTTTTTAATTGCAATATCAAGGTCAGGTATGAGTCTACCTCTGTTGATTGTTTTCTTATGGATCATGTTCTTATTGTGATTTATTAGATTTTATGATGTGTTGGATGTTGTATACTAAAGAATAATAAAGTCTGAGGAATATCCACTTTCCAAAAAGGGCCTGTCTTTTCTTTGTCACCCTGTTAATGTGGAGTTCTGAGCTAGGGCAGAGCTTTGTAGTAATATTAGGTACTGGTCACCACTGGCATTCTACTGCCTTAAGATTGGGATTGGGACTATGATTTTAATGGAGCTTTGAATTGAGCCCCAATAGGACATTGGTGATCTCCTATGCTTAAGAGCCTAGCTGCCATCTTTCTGAAGAGTGGGAGATCTCTTTGTTTTATAGCTTGACTACTTGTGTTTTTGGACACTGTTGAGTTCTTTACTTTCTAGGCTGTGGCTTTCTCCTGCTCAGGAGATCTCTTTTTGGAGAGGAATTTCTCTCAGTTCTCCTGACTTCCTCCAGATTTCAGCTTCCTACTCTGCAGCCAGAGGTGTTCACCAGTGCCAGAGAGACATGATCTCTCAGTTCTCCTACCCCAAATCCTTACGCACTATCCATATGTGTTGCCAGGAAAGACTTGGCAGATGAATGCAGACTTGGCTGTGTGTTAGTGGCTCTTGGTGATTCTAATCCATCATTTTGGCTCACATATGAAGGTTAAAAGTTTGTTATCAGATAAGCTTGTATCTTTTTATCCCTGCCATTGACAGATTCCTTGTTACTCTGCCAGGATTGAAACAGCTGTGGATTACTCTTTTCCTCGGAAGATATTGTTGATGTCTGATCTTTACTTCATTTAAGTTTCTTTGTGTTATGAGCTTTAAACCATTCCTGTGTAATCTTATATAAAATGGAGGTTATAGTCACCCCATGAAATTTGATTCATTTGGAGGAAGAGGACAGAATATTTCCAAAAGTGTCATTTATGAATGAACTGAGCCTTTGCCACTTAGAAGCTTTGTGGTGGTATTCATTTACTGACTCTGGAAGATACTCATTTGTTAGTTGAATGTTTTAATACCCACCTGTGCCATCCTCTTTGGGATCTGAAGATTATGTGATATAATGTATACAGAAATACACAATACACTTCCCACGGCTCTAGTGGCTTCCCTAGAGTTTCTGTGGAGAGATTTTGAAATTTACCTTTTAATAGTGTAATAGAATGGGTATCTGATAATCCCTTTACATTTTTAAGAGTTGTTTTTACAGTGAGATTATTTCATTTCAAATAAAAGAAGGACTGGCTAGCAGGTGAAAGTTAATTATCTGGAAACCTATTTTTGTTTTGTTTTGAATGTCAACTTCATTTTTTCCTCCTGTCCTTGGGCAAGGCTCTTGACTCTTCCCTAGTTTCTTCATCTCTAAAATGGGTTGTTATGAGGATTTAGAGATATATGTACGTAGAGCATGGAAACAGAGTGCCAGGAGCAGTACCATAGGCTCAGCCAGTGGTAGTGACTGTGTTCCTCATTTGTTCCCTTTCAAGTGCCCTATGTTGGGGCAGATACAGTCCTGCTTAGCTTTTCAGCTTAGCAAATTCATGCTACAAATCCCAACTAAAAAGATGTTTTAAATAAGAAGCCTTACAGTGCTCATAGGAGCTGGGTTCTCTTCCTTTGTCAGTTGGTAGATATTAGAGATCAGATGTTTCGGTTCCTGTTTTCTCCTTGTGCTGGGTCATCAGCAAAGAGGGACAGGAGTTTCTGCTCTGTATCACTTATTACCTTTAGGAAGAAGTAATGCCACAGAGAATCAGTGGTGACTCCTGCCCAGGTCTTCTGCCCACCTCCCTACTTCTTTCTCTCCTCCTTCCCTTCCTTGTTGGAAGGCTGGTATATATAGTGGAGGGATTGCCTTCTTTGTGACAGGGTAGAGATGACCAGCATATAGTTCTCTTAGGTTGAGAATGCTCAAGTTTAAAAGTTATGCAGGAGAGAGGGCTGTGATATGTTGAAATCTCACAATTTTGTTGGTTTCTATAATGACGCTTTTGTATTTTTATGTGCAGTAACTCATTCAGATGCTGTCAAATGTATCTTTAAAATTGCTAATCACTTTTATATTATAAAAGATTTGAGGTCATTAAATTTAAACATTGAGATTAATAAAAATGGTACTAACATCTGTATTTGTAATACACAATGACATAATTATATATCTTTGGTATCTGAATTATACAGTATTTATTTTAGGAAATTTTCATGGAATTTATTCATCCAGTATTTGTGGAAGGAGATGGTGAAATAGTGTATATGACTTGCTGGGGTGCTTTTTGAGTTCAAGCCTGTTGTCTGTCTCTGTGTAGGTTTGTTGCCATTGTAATTTCTTCAGTGCACTATGTAAGTGGAGTGCTATAGTCATTTATCATTGCTGGAAGGTTCTACAGAGATGAGGTCTTCCTTTGGGAGAGACGGCTCCTCAAGATTTTGTAAGAAAAATGCTGTTAAGTAAGGGGAATGATGGTGGGTGACAGAATCAGAATCTTGGTGTCTTTGTCCTTCAGGGTTGACAGATTTGGCTGGTATCTTATAGAGAATTCAAGCTATTCACAGACTACTTTGCAAAAGTAAATTAAACTTTTAAGAAATAAACCTGAGTGTCACGACCCCCTTGCCCGCAAGGAAGACGCGACTCAGGAATCTTCTTTCAGCAGTTTATTCAGGCCCTTGATATTCTTCTAATGATTCTTCTACTACCCGGAATAATAATTGGATGCCCCTCCCAGCCTTAATAAAGCACCTCGAACCCCAATGCAAAGCTGCCACGTGTACCCTTCTCACAGGGTGCTAGAAAATGACATGCCAACTTTCTCTGATAAGGAGCTGGGAACACGCCAACTCTCTTTGATATGGAGTTGTCCTTCACAGACCACAACGGAGCCAGCGCCATCATGTAATGGCAACCACAGTCCGCAGGAACGGCTCACCACAGCTCCCCCTTTTTGTTTCACTAAGACAATACAGGCGAGAGTAGAGGTCCTATCCCACTGTGCAAAAGTGGCTGCATAGTATGGGCCAGCCCCAGGGGGCGCCTTCCCCAGACCTGACACCATATCAGCCGACGCCTTTTTTCGTGGGGCGGGGCGGAGACACGTCAAACCCGCATGCAATAGGACATGCTCCCCTTGAGGTCCCTCTTCTCAATGGATCACTCAAGTGCAGTGCCTTGCCTCGCATCCTGTATCGTGACGATGGTGAGTAAGAGGGAATAGCTGAGGTTGAACTGTGGCCATGCAGAGGTACAACTACAAACAAGTTGGCAGCACCCTGAAAGAAAGGCACGGACTTTAAAGTGATAGATAAAGACCAGTGTGGAAACCCTTCTGCGTGCAATGGCAACAAGACCCGCAGAGTGCAAGGGCTTTCCAGCACTAAGAGAAAGACAAAAGAAGGACATGTCGTACCCAGTGCAATGTTATAATAACTTGGGGTGCAACGACCATGTCAAAGGCACTAGTGTAGAAACCCATCTGCGTGCAATGGTAGCAAGACCGGCAGAGTGCAAGGGCTTTCTGACACTAAGAGAATAACGAGGAAAGACATGTCAATCCCAGTGCAATGTTATAATAACTTGGGGTGCAATGACCATGTCAAAAGTTTAGTGCTTAAGATGCGCAAGCCAGACCTGTGGCGAGTTGCCAGTTTCTAAAGCAGCAAGAGCTTGTATGATCATAGCCTTATCTTGAGCACTACGAGCCTTAAGGCGACAGAGAAACCACAAACAGAGGAACATACCAAAACAACACAGTGCACCAAAAATGCCTACTCCCACCCACTCTTTAAAAAAGGAAAAGGCAGAAGATATCCAATTGGTGAATTGACCCAGAGTCACGGGATCGACACGGGTACTATTCAAGACAGCTATCTGGGTTAGTTGAGACTGGATCATGTCTTCCGCTTCCATGGACCAATTTCCGGCCAGATATCCACCAATGATGTGGGAAGCATTCCTGGAATCATTAAATCTGACAGAGGTTATACATAAATGTGCACGTTGGTCAATGCAGCCTAAAAGTACTAGGTCAGCCAATTCTTCTACCTGAGCTTGAAGAAAATCTATTCTTTGGTTGGTAGCTAAAATCCCCGACAAAATATGTTGATTAATCGCATTTTGCGATTCAAGTATAGTGGACGTTTGTTGAACAACTTGATTAATAGTGGCAGCAGTTTGTACTCTCTGCGGACTCTAAGTAGCTCTACAATAGGAAATTTATCTGGATCCGCAGTGACTGGGATTGGGACAAAAGTTGGAATTTTCATAATTACTGCTACAGTCCAAGAACCATTCCAACACTCAGATAAGAAACAGGTAATAATAGAACAATCCAGCATCCCCGATGAGGTGTGATTAGCTAAAAGGAACAGGAACGGGGATTGGATACAGACCATTGCAGGAGGCAATGTGGCATAATGCAACAGAGAGTTGAACGAAACAGATGTAAGCCTATTACCTCGTTCACTCTCCTTAGTAGTGCCAGAAACATTAGCCAGCCAACTTTTGGCTCCTAGTAATTGAGCCAATGCGGAAATATCGGCTGAAGCCCCCTTCTCATTGGAAATTAGCCATTGAAACCAGGACCAACCTGTTCCTGTAGAGGAGTTGGCATTGTTGTTAAAGTTATAAACATATCTCTTCAGAGGGGGGGAAAAGGAGAAACCTTTAGCAACTTGATGTTTCTCCCAAGAATGATCCTGACAAGGCGTAAATGTCGGGGGAAAACCAAAATTAGGGGTACAGTAGGGAGAGGCCTTGAAATGAGTGGCATAGCAAGTACTATTAGAAGAAGGAGGCATTGGGATTAATACCTCGGAGATAATAGCTAAAGTAGTTATGTTTAAAACAGAGCTAGTTGCGGGGGTCCCTGAGCCTGATTGCTTCCCTGAAACTACTTGGCTCAATACAGCACTGAGAATACTCCCTGAGACTCGACTGGACCGCAATGGGTCCTCCCAGTTAGTCAAATTTTTAGTCTTAAGGCTAATACAATTAGTGTTCCCAAGACTGAAACAAAAAACTCCTGTGAGATTAACTTGAGACTGATTAAAAATATTTTCCATGTCCCCTCTAGGAGAGGTACAAGGAGCAGACATCTCACATGAGGTAGAAAAAAGAGTGGGGAGGACACTAGAATTACTATGAACTGGCATTGGCATTGGCCATGCCCGTGCCACTGCCCACCACTGCATTGGTGCCATCTGTACCGTTGGCACCAGCATCAGAGCCAGAGCACTCATCAGAATGAAGCTCCTCATCATGGGACTGTTGTGGCACCTCCTGCTGCTGGTTAGTAGATCTCGAGACTCTTCTTGTCAGGCGTTCAGGGATCCACAGCGGCTCCGTGCGATCCTGGGGAAAAACACATACAGATCCTCGTGCCCATGTCAGCACGGGGTCAGGGCCGTTCCATTGGCCCGTAAGAACATCCTTCCACTTAACATAGCCAGTCACAGAGGGCTGAGGGGACACATGTCTATCGGCCGCAGAGCGGCCATGAATATCCAAATTCAAAAAATTAATGGTAAAAAGAGCTAAGGACAGGCGTTCTTTAGGAGTGTGGTCAACTCCTATTCCCCCTTTTTGTTTTTCTAAGGTTTCTTTTAAGGTGCGGTGGGCACGTTCAACAATGCCTTGCCCTTGAGGATTGTAAGGCAACCCATGAGCAAGTTGTACTCCCATAGCAGAACAAAAGGATGTAAACTGTCTGCCAGTATAAGCAGGTCCATTATCAGTCTTAAGGGATGCAGGTGCACCCCATGCTGCCCATGCCTCTAAGCAATGAGTAATAACATTACGTGCCTTTTCTCCCGATAAAGCAGAAGCATGAATAATTCCAGAGTATGTGTCAATAGAAACATGTACATATTTGAGGTTACCAAAGTCAGGCACGTGAGTTACGTCCATCTGCCAGGCAACCAATGGCTTCAATCCTCGTGGGTTTACACCATAAGTAGGAGGATGAAGAAATGTGACACAATGGGGACATTGTAATACTATCTGACGAGCATCTGCTCTGGAGATGGAAAAACGTCTGCGCAGTGTCATAGCATTGACATGAAAGTTGTGGTGAAACAATTTAGCTTCTTCTAAGGAGGAGGCCAAGCATACCAACTGGCTTCTAGTTGCCGAGTCAGCACAGGCATTACCCTGTGATAACGGGCCAGGAAGAGAGGTGTGAGCCCGAATGTGCATTGGATAGAAGGGGGCAGTACGGCTACGGATAAGCTGTTGAAGCTGATTAAAGTAAGCAGACACAGCATGGGTGTCACTAATAGCTCCTACAGCCTCCAAAATTTTGAGCGCCTGCACCACATAGATGGAGTCCGAAATGAGATTGAAAGGAAAAGAACACTGTTTAAAAACTTCAATGACAATTTGTAGTTCTACCCATTGTGGATTTCCAGGAGCAAATTGATGCTGGACAGGAGGAGAGTCATTAATCACATAAGCTCCCATTCCAGACTTAGAGCCATCAGTAAAAATGTTAACAGCCCCCGGAATTGGAGTGGGTGAAGTTACTTTAGGGAAAATGATAGGATGCTCTTTAACAAAATGGAGTAATGGATGAGAAGGGTAATGATTATCAATATCCCCTTGAAACGAACAACATAGAATGGCCCAGTTGTCCAGAGTAGCACACAAAACATTAATTTGAGCTTTAGAATAGGGTATGATAAGAGAAGAAGGTGCTTGTCCAAAAAATTGAATGCTCTGTTGAATCCCTCTAAGTGCTAACGCTGCAACAGCATCAGGATAGTATTCTAAAGATTTTCCTGGGGATACATGTGGGTGAATCCATAGTAAAGGCCCATCTTGCCACAGTACTCCAGTAGGCTGCCGCATAGTGGCAAGCACACATAACTGGAAAGGTTTATCACTCTGGAGCCTGCATAGAGTAGCATGTTGTATAGCTTCTTCTACTTTTATAAGGGCCGCTCTGGCCTCTTTAGTGAGGGTACGAGGGGAAGTAAGATCTGGATCACCCTTAAGAATAGCATACAAAGGCTGGAGCACGATATTAGGAATATGTAAATAACCTCTTATCCAATTAATATCTCCCAACAGTTTTTGAAAATCATTTAAAGTTTGGAGATCTTGAGTTCTTATAGTAACTTTTTGTGGTTTTAACATGTCATATTTAATCGTCGCTCCCAAATACTGAATAGAATCCCCTGTTTGAACCTTCTCAGGTGCAATACGTAATCCATACTGAGCTAACAACTTCACCAAGTCTTTATAGGCCTCATAAACTGACTGTTGTAATTTGGCTGCCAATAATACATCATCCATATAATGAATAATCTTAATGGAAGGATATTGTTGTCTGAGAGGTGCGAGTGCCTTCCCTACATACATCTGGCAAATCGTAGGACTGTTAGACATTCCCTGTGGTAAAACAACCCACTCAAACCTTTGATCTGGTTCCTCGTGATTACACGAGGGAAGGGTGAAGGCAAAACGCTGTGAGTCCTTAGGATGCAAAGGAATAGAAAAGAAACAGTCTTTAATGTCAATAGCAATGATATGCCAGCCCTGAGAAACAGAGGAAAGCAGCGGCAGCCCGAAACACCCCCGCCATACGGAGGCGGATCGGGAGGCCGCCCGTTCTTGAGCCCTTGCTTATCTCTGTTCCCTGTACCTAAACTCCCTAGCTGCCGAGACAGCGTCTCCAGCTCCTCCTCTTCATTATCTTCTACCTCTGACCCACTTTCGCATGGGGGCGTGCGCAGCACACTGAGATCTGGATACAGTCTCCTCCCGTTCTCCACGCCCCGCACACTCCCCTCTTCCTGAGACACTTCGCTCTCTGTTGTTTCTGATTTTTCTTCATGCAATTGTTCTAAAACCTCCTGCCCTTTAACAAGCGCTTCTTGGCATCTGCCATCCGTAAGACAACTACGGACCATCTTCCAGAGGGGTATCACCCCGCCCTCTAGCATGCCCTGCTCACGAGCAAAGTCAAGGTCTTTGCCTAATTTATCCCAGCTGGGTGTAGTGAGGCTGCCTGAAAATGCAAACCACGGTGCAGCTGTATCTACCCTCTGTAAAAATTTCTCTAAGGTACTGCGTTTCACCTCCAGTCCCTTGGAACGTAAAAGGCCATCGAGGACTAGAAGGAGTGGACTTGAAGTCACAGCACCCATAACGCAACACAAGAAAACACAGAAATCGAAAGTGAAAGTACACAAAACAAAACGAACATACACAGAAAACAAAACAAAAATACAGAGTGCAATTGCTATGAGATGTAACGCCCTCTCTTTTTACAGAGGAGCAGGTACCTTTTAATGCTCCCTCTTTATGTATAGAGGAGCCTCCGCTTTTTAACAGCGGGTCCCACCTTACCTGGGACTTACCGGCGCGCCTCCCTGACTGCTGAAAGTTCTGGTTCCTGGGTGTTTCTTTGTTTCTTTTCTCCCGGGTCTCGGCACCACTTGTCACGACCCCCTTGCCCGCAAGGAAGACGCGACTCAGGAATCTTCTTTCAGCAGTTTATTCAGGCCCTTGATATTCTTCTAATGATTCTTCTACTACCCGGAATAATAATTGGATGCCCCTCCCAGCCTTAATAAAGCACCTCGAACCCCAATGCAAAGCTGCCACGTGTACCCTTCTCACAGGGTGCTAGAAAATGACACGCCAACTTTCTCTGATAAGGAGCTGGGAACACGCCAACTCTCTTTGATATGGAGTTGTCCTTCACAGACCACAACGGAGCCAGCGCCATCATGTAATGGCAACCACAGTCCGCAGGAACGGCTCACCACACCTGAGGACCTCAAACATCAAAAATCTACTATCTGTAATATTCACTTTTCTTTGTCCTTTTGGTAGGTAAACTGGCCATTGTTATCTTTATTATAAAAATAAAAAAAGGAGCTGGGCTATCTACTACATCAATCTCTTGTCTAAGCATCCATTACTATTATTTGGAGATAGACCATTCCTACCTGTGTAACCTCAGAGAGGGAGAAGGGGCATGCCATCTGTGCACATAGGGGATGGTATGAGTACTTGGTCCTGGTAATGCTGCTAGGTATGGTAGTTGTGCTTTTTGACCTCCCTCCCTGTCTCTTCACAGGATTCATGTTTTGCTGTGTTCCTTACCATGATAGCTCATCATTCCCCATCTTCTCACTGTGGGGGAGATGTTATTGGCTTTATTTTTATAGGTGGGGAGACTGTGGATCAGACAGTAATAACTGTCCCAAGGCCCAGAGATTTTGATGGGGATCCAGGAGTGGAACTCAGATCTCTAAGTCTTGTACCTCTGATCTTTCCACTTTTTTCATGCAGTCTCTGGTTCACAGAAAATGTTTCCTCCAAGATTATATTGAATGCCACTAATTAAATGATTACTGCCACTCAGCTAATCAGAGATGAGATTTAATGCTAGAGATATTTTGGAGTTACTTTCTAGGCAACTAAAGTTTAATGTTCCTTTCTAGGACGTGATTTTTTTCCCTTGTTTTTATCTTGTTTTGTGAACTGTAGCATTCTTGTAACGTGGTAAGCCATTTAGCTTTCATTACTTTAGATATTGTGTGAGTTAGAGTTTGACTAGAGGCTCAGGAGAATTGAATGTAGACATGTTGTCAGATGTTATTGCTATGTTTGTCAGTCTATTTGAACACAAGAGAGTCCCCTCTGGGTGGAAGTTTATGGACCCATTTGTTATAGTGGCTGTTACTATACTTGATCCTCAGGGAATAAGAAAAAAACACCTGAAGTTACTTGTTGGATTGCACATGAAATCTTTATGTCAGGTTTAGTGTTATAGCTTGCTGTGAAATATAGATTGATTCTGGGATATGTAAAAATTGTTATGGTAATAATGAAAAAAGCCACCTCTGCAGTGCAGCATTTATGTCTTACTATTTCCTTCTGGTATTGTACATATTTCCTAAGTATTTTTATGAATTTATATAGTCCTTTTCTTTATTTTCTTTTGTCCAAATTTCAGAGTCATCATATTTAATGAAATTAAATACAAATCCTGTTTGGGTAGTGCTCTAACGCATGGGTATCCAAAAGTTAGCTCACTGCTCCATGATAGTCTAGTAGGCCAGGGCATCTGCCACCATTTCAGAGTATGAGCTTGAAGAAAATAAGGGTTAAAGAGAGGTGAGAGTAACTATCGATGGAACTGTTGTTACATTTATCCTTCTCCTAAAACAGCAGTGGAAGTTTTGCATGCAATTAACAGCATGCTTCCTCTTTTGACCAGTTGTGGAAGGCTCCCCTGAGTAGGTGGTGAACTGTTGTACATGTGAGGACAGGTTAGAAAGTCAGGTTTGAGAGTCAAGGTTGGTCTGGCAGATAAAGGTGAGGTTCTGGCACCAGAATAGAAGCCAGCAGATTATTTAGGAATCAAGGTAGTCAAAATAAGTGAATAAAAACATGAGCGGGTACTCCTGAAGCAACATGCAGTCAGAATCCAGGGATGGTATGTCGTAGGTGTGGAAGAGGGGCAGAAACCCAGCCAGTAAGATGTAAGGCAATTTTGACCCAGTTAAGAAATTCTCTTTTTGTAAAAAGCAGAAAGAAAACAACAACAAATCAGAATAAGAAATCCTCTTTTTGGCTTATTTATAAGGGTACATGAATGAGATTTTCTGGATGGAGCCAAAGCTAAGAAAGCCATGGCTTGGGTTCTTCATTTTCTTTTTATTGAGGATTGCACCCAGGGATGCTTAACCACTGAGCCACATCCCCAGCCCTGTTTGTATTTTATTTAGAGACGAGGCCTCACTGCCTTGCTTAGGGCCTCACTAAGTTGCTGAGAGGGACATTGAATTCAAGATCCTTCTTCCTCAGACTCCTAAGGCGCTGGGATTGCAGGCGTGTACCACCATGCCCAGCTGACGGCTTGGTTTCTGCAGTTAGGGAATGAGACCTTGTCTACTGGACTGCTCATTCACATGTGGCATCATAAACAGAAATTTAGTGTGTGCCTATTACATACACTGAATTGGCTCTGGATATTACAAAAACACACAATCCCTGCCCTCTCAGGGCTCCTGATTGAGTTGAGGAGGCAAAGCATAGGTCTCCAAAGGTTAGCCACAGTATACAGCAGCATAAGTTAGCTGGCACATGGGTGATATTCCTTCTATAAAAAGATAGAGGGAGTGTTTGGGTCCACTTTTCTGCTGCTGCAACTAAAAGATCTGCCCAGAACCATTTTAGGGAAGGAAAAGTTTATTTAGGAGTGCCTGTTTCAGAGGTCTCAATCCCCAGACAGCAGACCCTGTTCCTCAAGGCTCAAGGTGAGGAAGAGTGTGGAAGAGGGATGCAGCTGACATGATGATCAGGAAGCAGAGACAGCTCGAGCTCCACTTGCCAGATGCAAATATATACTCCAAAGGCACCCCCCATGCCCCACCCCTGTCACACACACCCCTGCCATCCCCCCCACCCCCTCACCCCCTCTTCAATTACCACTCTATCCCATCAGGTGATTAATTTACTGATTGGGTTAAGGCTCCCATAACTCAATCATTTCTTCTCTGAACATTCTTGCATTCTCTCACATGTGACCTTTTGGGGGACATCTTACATCCAAACCCCCATAATTGGGAGTCAGAGATGGAGTTAACTTTGATAGGTGAATGTCTCCCACCTTTACTTGGCTATATGATTTTTTTGAACGAGTCTTTTCTTTCTATGAGCCTGTTTCCTAAGTTTTTAGATGGGTAAAGTGATTTCTGACTTGTTGGAGTCAGGGTTGTTGTGGATTACATGAGATGATTTATGTGAAAGCTTTTTGTAAATGGCACTGTGGATTCAAATGTAAGTTGTTGTTATTAATTTGTCATTTGCAATGGAAAGCCTGTTGTATAACAGCTTTAATTCATTCATCATATGCAAATTAGGTGGTACTCTTGCAATCAAAGGTATTTAATGAAGGTCATGATTAGAAATAGAGGGAACAAGTCAGGAGACTCTTTTAAGTCAGGTTAGTATATGCCTCAAATTTCACTTATAAACTAATAAATATAATTCGTATTGACAGTTAATGTTTAATATGTCTTTGAAGTGTTTTACAGTTTTGATTAATAAAAAAGAGGAAATGTATTTGAAGAGTACGTTACTGAACAGTGAAACACTAGGAGTCCATTTAGTAACAAAATTACATGATGTGTCTCATTCTATATTCTAAAACACACTATTTTTAGCATCTCTTTGAATCAGGGATGAATTCCAGTTATAGGGTTCAGTAATTAAAGCAGAGAAAAATAGTTTGGGCAAGGAAATCTTTTCACTTGGGTTGGATCTGTTTCAAGATTTAATCTGTTACCTTTAAAGGCGTCCCTGATAGCCTCTGGTTTGTAGTCTTTGTGGGGTCAAGAGCAACAGAAGATCAGCCAAGGACAGTGTGTCTCACTTTTAAAAATGGGGAGTTTTTTAAAAAAAAATTGAAATTTTGGAATCTTCTAGCTGGTAAGCTTGTTGTATATGTTTTCTACACAATTCTGGACCCTCTAGCCTCACCTTGCTTTTCCTGTTCATGAGCCCTGTTCATCACTTTCTGTCCACCTTGTAAAACGTCCAGTTCTCTGTCTCCTCCTACTACCCTGCCTGCCTCTTTCTTTTCTGCAGTGTTCAGGCTGTCTCTGAGTATTCCAAAGAAAATGGCTTATTGATGTCAAGTGGTACTAGTCCACATTTGTATTTAATGATTGTGGATGTTCTGGAATGTTGCTTAAAAGCTTTTTTGTTTTTTTTTCTTGATTCTAGTCAGCAGTCTTTCCTCAAGCTAAAAACCTTATTTTATCATAAATAAGTTATTATTTTATCTTTTTATATCTATTGCAAAGAAGCCCATTAACTGTGTGGTTGAATGGAAACAACTGTTCTGTTGACTCAAATTCTCATGCATATTATGCATATTGCCTGTGCTGCATTTAAAAGTGGTGGTCAGACAGCAAGCATGAAATCATTGTGAACAAGGCATGTCTAGCTTTCTATGGTTGAAGTAGGCAAGGAACACACATCATGATTTATTTTATTACCTAGGCATTTGGGAAAATTCATTAATTTGATAGAGGTTTTTTTTCTTTAATATTATCTATGTACCAAGGAAGAAGGAGAATAAGAGAGAAATACTAAGAACTGTTATAGTGACAAGTTGCATTTTCAGCAGTTTGGTTCTTTTTGTTGTAGTAATCAATAAGTGAGCAAATTTAAGACTAGAACAAAACCTGAACTTGTGAAATCATCTTGGTTCTACATTTTTCCTGTGCTTATTTGTTTTGTTCTGGGCCACACTGATCAGGAAATTGCTGTGAACTCCTGTTTGTTTAAAGGCCTGGGAGGACATGGTAGTTTTCCACTCTGGCATATTGCATGATCTGGTGGGCTGAGTCCCAGGGGCAGGTGGGGTAGTGACATCATATTGCCAAGATCAACTCTTCTAGTACATTATTAGCTCATAATAATACTTCTCCCAGTCTCATCTTTGTAGTTAGGGAAACATGGGTTTAAATCAGCTGCCTTGAGTCTCCTGCTGTGTAAGCAGAGAAGCCAGCATAACTTGGAATCTGGCTCAAGAGTCCGTAGCATTCTGTTGTGGGCACAGAGAACTGGGGAAGTGGTTGCTGCCAGGCTAGCTTGAGCAGTATCTTACAGTAGCAGTTACCATTGAGTTTCACTAGTAGGAAAGAGGCTAAGGCCTAGCAGTGGATACAGAAAATGCCAGCATTGGGCAGGCTGAAGGTAGGGTGTTCTGATGAAAAGTAGGGGGAACCTATCTTAGAAAGGTAACTGGCAAGTGGAAGTAATGCCCCTATATCTCGTTCCCAGGAATTGAGTATTGTTGCCCCATAGTGCTACAGGACAGGGTGTGTCACATGTGGTGGCAGTGTGAAGAGATGAAAATAAAATTAGTCAGACATTCACTGAGGGAGAGATGGGTCAGGGCAGGGAGAGACTGAGAAGGGTGAGGGCCTTTCCTGCAGGCCTGGGTGGTAAGTGTGGCTCTGAGCAGCATCTAATGGGACCAGCTGGAGACCACTGGGCAGTCCTGCCTCAGATCCCAGGAAACTGGTAAAGTTGTAGGGCTCCACAGAATCTGGGAGACCAGGAAGTGTTGGTTTGAAGTTATAAGGATGTAGGCTTTCACTGAGTACAAAGGAAGCCTTATTTTAGATAGTGACATTTAATGACTGTGGCTACAGATCATGAACTTCCTCTGCCTCCACAGTGTTCAAGCAGAAGTAGGTGGGCCGTTGTGGAGGGGAGCCTCAGTACATGGGGTGTATGGTTCTCAGTCTCTTTCACTGTGTGACATTGCTTCAGTCAAATATATGCGCCTGTGCATTTCCTTGGGGATGGATGGACAATACAATCACTATTTTAAGAGCAAGCTCTGCATCTGTCACTTGATAGCACTGTATTTACATGGTGATGAGCATTTATCTTTACATTAACTTTGTATAATCTGTGCATCTGAAAAGACAGAAATCAGTTTCTTGGTGTCACTGTTCCACATGCAAATTTTAGATTTTTATTGTTTATTGCAGATGGAATCAGTCTCTGCATGCTTGTCCCTGACCTCGCACTTCACACTCTCAGGTCTGTGTAGTATCTTCCTGTACATAGCTTCATCTTTGAGAGAATCCTGGCTACATTCTGCAGCATAGTAGGAGGCTGGTTTCAAAGGGCAGAATTATAACATATTAAAAGATCTAACTGGATTTTATTTGTGATTCTAGAATCAGGCAACATTTCATTGTTCAGGCAGTCTTATGGACAAAAGAGGGATGAAGACTATAGAAATAAGAATGGAGGAAGAATGGGTTGATTGTTCAGTTACTTTCCCTATAGAGTTAAAAGAGAAGGAACTTTATTTTTTCATGCCAGCCCAATTAAACTGGGCCTTTTTTGATTGGTGAATCTAAGATAATCAAAGAGTGGTGGGGTGGGGGAATTGCTGTTATTTGTGCTACTAATATGCTTTATACCAAAATTTTGTATTTAACATTTTAATGAAATGTGTTTCTCTGAAGCTCATAGTGGCTACATGTTCTATACAGTTTGAGAGTCTTGTAAGTGAATAGAATTTAATGTGTGAATAGTTAGGGTTTGAAGAGAATGTAGAATTTGAGCCTGGTTAAAGAGGTGGTGCTAGGGAATGAAGTACGGAACAGGCTTTCTGTAGAGAGCCTATGTAAACTCTGTATGTGCTAGCTTCTGCTTTCTGGAAAATTTAGAGGCTTAAGAGAGATCGCAAGGACCAAAATCGTAAACAAATCCAAATACAATTAGATTAGAAGAATATCAGCAGATTAACAGTCATTTTGACACAACCTATTCTCAGGTTAAACGTTTTCACAAAAAAGATTCTTTATTTCATATTGACTCTAAAATAGTGAATAAGTAAGACTATGGGCTTATTACTAGGGAAAACCTTATTATCCTTGACCTTGTAAAATGCCTTCTAGAACAAAATTAAATATTTTATGAGAAAAATTCAGTTGTCTTTTGTGTCACTGTGCAGTGACACATAACCAGAAAGTAATTTGTATGCTTTGGAGGTGAATTGTCTGTAATGCAATTGAAATTTCCTGAACTCATGTTATTACTACAAACTGTCTGGTCCTCCTTCCACCTTATTTTTAGAAAAAAAAAAATTTAAGCAGGTAGTTAATTATCCTGGCTTGGCTTTGGTCTATGTTTGTTCCCTAAATTATGATTTAATGTTAGGGTTAGTTGATAGCATTGTGCAGAAAATATAAGTGCATCTTTGGTGGGATTTTTGAGGGAGGGTTTCCATAAAGATAAGTTTGTTCCTTCCTTCATTCTTCTAATCAAGAAATAGCTAGAAGGGAGGTGGGCCTTATTGTCTGCTAGAGCATCACAAACACAAGACCAATTTAGAAATTACAGGGCAGGTGTGTTCTTGCTTCATAGGGGGGCACTGCCAGCACAATATAGAGATTAAACCACAGATATGACCAGAATTGGAATGATGGTGTTTCATCCAAACATGCACCTCTGAGCTGGCAGTATTGCACCTCTTAGTAGAGATGTTGTGTTTCATACTTTATAGCCTTGACCTATAACTTCAAAGGACTGATGCTTGTCACTTGGCAATGAGGCTACACACTTAAAAAGGGAAGTTATATTCTTCAAGACCTTTGTGGTGCCTGACTTAGGTATTTTAGCAGCTGGATAAGAAAGGGGAGGGGAACATCTTTATTTATCCAAAAGGAGACAGCCCAGTAGAGTTAAAAACAGTGACTCCAGTTGGACAAACTTGTCCTAACACTTCTTTTTCCCCCTGGCTATGTGATCCTGGGCAAATCACCTTCTGTTCCTCAAGTTCTTCATTTTTAATGGAAGAACTTGCCTCTCAAGATTTAAGTAAATGTATGTGAAATATTAGTATTATGATTGATCCTGACTACAGCATTTACCGAATAATAGCTAATAACAAAAGTAATAATTTTGTAGACTTTCACACAAATGGAAGAATTCCTAAACATCCAGAAAACAGACCCGGTGTTGGACAGTTTCCTCACTCTTAGGCAGCATTAGCTAATTGCAACCACATTAGCTAGATAAAACCATCTCTAAAATAGGTTTTAATAGGGCTTATAGTGCTGGTTACTTTCAGAATCTTCAAATCAGATCATCTGATTGATGGAAGACAAATGAGGCCTGAATAATCTAATAATCTAATCTGTATTTATAAATAAGGTGATGATTTAATGCAGATTACTTAGGGGAAAGCTCACTTTTTTCTTTTACTCTGTGTAATCAAGAGCATGCTGTACAGCTGCTCCTAAGGATGAGAAAGAAAGCTGTGTGATGCTTTTGATTTTAAATAAGCAAAATAGGATACGTGTAAAACAGAATAAAACTGAATAAATGGTCATTCTGAATTATCAAGATACTTTTGAAAGGATAGTGGCAGTCTGAACTATGTTCTCAAAATCTGTTGAACTATAAATAATTCATACATGTTCTTATAATTATTTCTAGTAGACTCAGGAGTGTATTAGGCTCTTTTCCAGCCCCCATGGAAATGGCAGTTTCTTCTTTTTCTTGTCTGGCCTGCCTTTCCCAGACTTCAATCCTCCCTATCCTTAGATTCCCTGAAGTTATTTGACATATTACAATACATTATTATTAGGCTGTCATGTTATCAGTTTTTTCCATTTACCTTTTAACATTAAAATTGCTTGCATGTATCTGTCAGTTTTTTTCTTTTTTAAAAAAATATTTTTATTTTATTTATTTATTTTTATGTGGTGCTGAGGATCGAAGCCCATGCCTTGCACATGCTAGGCAAGCACTCTACCACTGAGCCACAACCTCAGCCCCCTTTCAGTTATTTTCTTACTCACTTTTGTGTGTTCAGTGTATAAAAGGGCTAATACAAGATGCTTGATAAAGTTTTGCTGAATGTATTAATGCCTATTCAGTAAATTTTTCTTATTTGTATTCATTCCAAGTAAACTATAACTCTTGAGTAGAAAACCGCATTTTACTGTTCATTACCTAATACTATAGCACATAGTTAAACACTATTTGCCAGATTGCTGCATAGCCTGGTTGCTAATATCCAGTATCCTGGAAATATTTTTTTGGGGTTCATTCAGCAGGTATAAAATCTTTACTACTACTTTATCCTTAGGTGTACTATTAAATATTTATGATATGATCCCCAAGATGTTCATTAAGTTTAAATCTTATTGTGGGAAAAATTACTACAAAGGCTCTCATCAGGTACAGGTCTTCCATCAGTGATCAATATTTGATGGATTCTGTAGGCAGTAACAAACCTTAAAATGCACGTTTTAGTTGAATAAACAAATTGAGTGGTTCAGTTGAACGTACCGTACTATAATATACCTTTAGCTCTTATTAACTATGAGTCCCTGAAGTTAATTTCAGAGTTTATTCCAGGATAGGGAGTTGAAATTGTATGGGAATTCATATACCATATCAGCTTCTTGCTTAAACCAATTAGAAAAGAACGGGTTCTGGGATTAAGACTCTCATTAAAATTACTGAAATATGAAATTTTAATTTAAGACTTTTTTGAAGACTTGAAAGCTTTTGCCTATTGGCATTTAATTTTGTTTTTATTTTTTTTCCTTTAGTTTTAATTTTGGTTGCTGTTACTACTGATATCTGAGCCAAAGTGGTGCTAACTGAGGGAATCTCTGCAACTTGTAAGTCAACAATTACACGGTAAGAATACGTGTCTTTACCTTTAAAGCCATTTCATTTCTATAACATTATAGTTTAGAAATTTAATTGGAAATAGGATAGCATAAAATAATATTTTTGAATATTTACTATTCAATTTTAACATATTTTAATATAATAACAGATTATATTTTAGAGCTTTTTATCCTAATCGATAATTAGGACATTAAAAGAGAAAACATATAACTTGATATATTTATTTCATGTTAATTTTTTATGGCCTAGTAAACAGATCTTATTTACTTCCCTATGTTCTTTGTTAGTTTGCTTTTTATTTTTTGCAGTTTAGCCAATTCTTTGTTGTCTGAATCTTGCTAATAATGAATCTGTTTAAGAAGTCAAGATTTAAAAACAAACTAGTCAATTTTACTATAATTCATTCTGAACTGAGGTTGTGGTAATTCCAACTATAGGCTAAAATGAGGTATTTTAATTATTTGTGGATTTCATTGATATATTTTGCTGTATTTATTTATTTTATTTATTTAGTGTACCAGGAATTGAACCCGGGGCGCTTAACCACTGAGCAACATCCCAAGCCTTTTCTTATTTTTTATTTTGAGATGAGGTCTCATCAAGTTGATTAGGGCTTGATAAATTTCTGAGGCTGGCTTTGGACTTGGGATTCTTCACCCTTACCTCCCAAGTCACTGGATTACAGGTGTGCACATCCACACCCAGCTATATTGCTCCATCTTTGAGAATTGAGGAGTAATGAGACATTTGAGAATAGTAGGGCAAGTCATTCCCTTCAGCTCCAACTTCTCCATGTGCAAAATAATATCATTTGTCTTGCTACATATAGAATTGTAGAAATCAAATGAGATGCTACATGTGGAATACTTTTAATTTTTTTTCTTTTCTTTTTGAAGTGAAGGGAGCGAATAACAAGTCTTGTTTTGAGACAGTATTGAGAAAAAACATGATAGTAGAAAGGATGCCATACAAGAAGCTGAATGACTCTAATTTGGTCATGTCATTATAGTTCTTTAACATAGGAAAATCGAGTTTGATTTCTATTCTTTCTTTTTAGAGGTAATTTTTTTAAGGAATATATCTGTGTTCTCTAACTACAGTAGAATTACTACTGTAGTAGTAATTGATTTCTATTCTTTCTTTTTAGAGGTAATTTTTTTAAGGAATATATCTGTGTTCTCTAACTACAGTAGAATTAAGCTAGAAATCAGATTCAGATAATTGGGAAATCCCCAGGCATTTCAAAATAATCATCATATTCTGAAAACTCATAGGCCAAAGAATAAGTCATAAAGGAATAAAAAAAATAAAAATGAAAACACAGTATATCAATCTGAGAGTTATACCTAAAGGACTACTCTTAGGTGAAATTTGTAGTGTTAAATGCTCATATTAGAAAAGAAAAGGTTTGAAGCAGTTATCTAAGCTTTTACCTTAAGAAACTAGAAACTAAAGAACAAGTTACACCCAGAAAAAGAAGAGGAAGGAACGGACAGAGAGTAAAGTCAATGAAATGGAAAACAGCAACAAAAAATGTGTATTTAAAAAAATTCATTGAGGGGCTGGAGTTATAGTTCAGTGGTAGGGCACTTTCCAGTGTGAGGCGCTGGATTCGATCCTCAGCACCACATGAAAATAAATAAATAAGGGGATGGGATTTTGGCTTAGTGGTAGAGCACTCACCTAGCACATGCAAGTCCCTGCTTTTGATCCTTAGCACCACATAAAAACAAATTTGGGGCTGGGGTTGTAGCTCACCGGTAAGTGCTTGCCTAGCACATGTGAGACGCTGGGTTTGATCCTCAGCACCACATAAAAATAAATAAAATAAGGATATTGTGTTCATCTATAACTAAATATTATATTTTTAAAAGGAGGAGTTTTTTAAAAAAAGGTATGAAACCAAACTGCTTAATTGATACAGAGTAAAATTGATAAGCCTCTAATCAGACTAATAAGGAACAAAGAAATAGAAATTCCTATTACCAGAAAAGAAAGTGACACAGCACTACAGATTCTGTAGATATTAAAAGGACAGTAAAGGGATATTATCTTGTAATGCATTTGATAACTTAGATAAATGGGCAGATTCCATCAAAGACACAAACTTTGGGGACTGATGTGGTGCCTCAGTGGTAGAGCTCTTGCCTAGCATGTGTGAGGCACTGAGTTTGATTCTCAGCCCCACATATAAATAAATAAAATAAAGATCCATTTTCAACTAAAAATTATTGGGAGAAAAAAAAATACAAACTTCCAAATTATTGTCAAGAAATCATGGATAAGTCTCCATTAAGGAAGTTGAACTTGTACTTCAAAACTCTCCTACAAAGAAAGTTTTAGTTATAGATGAACACATTATCTTTATTTTATTTATTTTTATGTGGTGCTGAGGATCGAACCCAGCGTCTCGCATGTGCTAGGCAAGCACCTACCGCCTAAGCTTACATGGCTTAACTGGTGAATTCTGCCCACCTCTGATACTAGTTAAGCACAAACTCTTCAAAAAATGAAAGGGAGAGACATGATGTTATTTTACAAGTATTTCCCTGATACAAAAAGATGTTATTGAATAAAATATTAGTAAATTGAATACAATTAATGTTACTAAACTAAGTCTAGCTGCTCATCTAACAGCAGGGTAGTTAAGTCAAGAGACAAAGTGTTAAGGCAAGGAAGGTGAATTTATTTTGAAAGTCAGCTAAAGGAGAAGATAGAAGACTTGTCACAAAGCCCATCTCTATAGAAGCTGATGTAGGGTGCTTTTTGCAGGTGCTTTATAGGTATCTTCCCATAGAGGGTGGGCCAGATACTTGCTATCTGATCCTTCTTGCCTAGTCATGAAATGTTTTTAAGTTCTTCAGATCTCAAAAACAGAGATCATTTTTTCCTCAGGCTATTTCTGTCACCAGTTATTTACATGTTACACATTGTATAAGTTAGAGGCTGGGTAGTTTCCTAAAGGCCATCTTGTTCATTGCCAAATTCCCAATAATGAAAGAAAACATCCTTAGTGCTTGGTCTCATTAGTTATGTACTACAAACTTCTGGAAATGAATGAAAACATTCTGAATGCTCAATTCATTAATATGAAAAGGATAATCCATCCTGGGTAAGTGCCATTTATTTTATAAGTGAAAGATTGGTTCAGTATTTGAAAATTGTAGTTCAAAATATTAACAGAATGATCAACAGAATTGTAAAAAACCATATGGTCATCTTCATAAATGCATAGGAAAAGGCATATAACAATACTCATTATCAATTCATGATAAAAGCTTAGACAGATAGGAATAGAAGGCAAACTCTCACAAACTTAGAAATACGAGCTTTCTCAACTTGATATATCAAGAGATTTATGTAAAACTGTAGCTAATATTGTAATTATTGGTAAAAGACTAATGCTTTCACCTAACATGAGGTGCAAAGCAAGGGTGGTCACTGTCATTACTGTTCAATATAGTACTGTTAATATAATAAAGCAAGAGAAAGAAATGGCATTCTGTTAAGGAAAGACAAATAACAAATCAAATTCACAATTCACTTAGCAAGGAAGTCTAGGAAATGATGATTTAGACTTTAAGCCTCATGTAAGGAGGCGCACAGAAGGAGTTGGGAATTGATGCTGAATGCTACAGTTACCAATCAGTCAGGGGTTCTTTTGCTTGGTTTGGATAGAAATCATGAAAAGGTAAAGTGCATCTTAGTGTTACCAGCTCTGAGTGCCAGCATCCCTTTACCCTTAGTGTAATCTTATCCTCAAGGTGTTAATAGCTGTCCCAGCCACTCCTGGCAGTGCCTTTGCAGCCAGGGTAGTATCCCCTGGCAGCTTTCAGGAGCATATCTAGTGATCAGAGCTAGCGGCTTCTAGCTGCTTTTTCTCACCTTCTTCACAGCTCTCCATTGCTCTCTAGAGCTTTAAGCAGCTCTCTGGCTTTTACGCATTCTATAGGGCTAGTAGATCTTGTTATCAGCTTTTAATGCAAGCAGCTCATCTATTTTTTTTTTTTTTACCCCAAATAGAGATCATGCACCGTAGTGGAACCATCCCAACAAGTCTTTATTGGAAACTATATTCCAGCATAGGGGGTCTATAAACAGGACGCAGGTCTCAGACTGGCCTGATGAGGAAGTTTGCTTCTTAGCCAAACAGGGATAGGTTAATACACGTGCACAGTCTCCTGTTGACTAAACTCAGTCTTTCTGCTTAGTCAGGCCAGCCTGCACAGGTATATTAGGCTCACCTGTTTTGGCTGTTGTGGGCTGGGGAGGTGCTCCTTTTCTGCCAGAATGGGGTCAGCTGAAGGTGGGTGGAGGCATCCAAAGTGGCTACAGGTTGGAGACCTCCTGGGTGACTGACTGTAGGTTGTCTGAAGCTACTATAGCTGAAGCCACATCTCCTGGAACCACTTCAGGACAGCTGAGCCTGCAGCTATCCTGATGACAGCTGGGTTGGACCACTGAAGAAGTAGCTGCTTGATTGACAGCCCTGAGGCTTATGTGGTAGTGGCAGGGCTGAAAGTCTGATGGGACCTCAGGAGCAGTGGCAGCATTCATTATAACCCAGTTAGATGAAGCAGCAGCCCCCAATCTCTACCTTACCAAGCCAACCATCTGTCCTTCTTCCAGGGCAGTGAGAGTCCAGAGGCTGGGCTACTGTAGCTGTTATTGGAACAGACCCAGTGGGGCATGATGGTTTCCCTAGTAACCAGGAGAGTTGTGACAGCTTCTTTGGCAATTGCATAATTGGTGTTTTGATTGTGCTTCCATGGCTAGTCATGCCTCCAAGGTAGCAGTCATTTGATGGACAGGCCCTGTTGCATTTGCAGAAGCTTTGGTGCTAAGTCCCAGTCACTCCCTCTGATGAGAATCCAGGAGTGGGGCCATTGATACTAGTTCACCTGGGCTTCGGGGATCCATCTGTACCCCAGTATGGCCCCATCTGAACCCAATCTAGGGCTGCTGCCTGTTTGTGTACCAGGGTAGCATCAGCTGTGCACAGGACAAGGACTTGACAGTGGTCAGTCAAATACCTGGGTAGTTGTTCACTTCCACCAGCTCAGGGCTTGTCTGTCATTAACAAAAAGTCAAGTCAGAAAGCAGGTTCCTTTGAGGAGGGTCAGTTGCACTTATTCTTGCTCTCCAGCAGACCCTTCCCACTTTTTTTTAAAGATGGACACAATATCTATCTTTATTTTATTTATTTTTATGTGATCATGAGGATTGAACCCAGTGCCTCACTTGTGGGAGGCAAGACCTCTACCACTGAGTTGTAACCCCAGCTCCCTCCTGACTTTTGATCTGAATCTGAAAGTCCTAAAAGCACTGCAACATTTTTATCACTGTGGTTTTAAATTGGTATTTCCTTTAAAGTTAAAAATGGGCATCATCTGGAGGAAAAATTTCACTTAGCATTTTCTTCTTTATGGTAATATAACTGAGAAAATTGTGTATAGTCCTTCAAAGGTATGCATTGGTTTAAATTCCATTAAATAGCATTTGCTTTTAACTTAAAGAGGATTGCTAAAACAATGTTAAAATGTTCTCTTAAATTGTAAGATGGCAAACAAATTGTTAAATATATTACAGTCATCATTTAGTTTCAGATGAGTTAAAATTGTTTTGGATGCTTGCTGTCCATGCCTTAGATATTGCCATGTTTTGTATTACTTTATATGCCCCTTATAATGCCTATTGAGTTCTTCTTAGTATTTCCTAAGTATTTGTATATATTTATCATGGGTAGCAATAGAGTTGAGGGACTCTTGAATTCCAGTCCCAACTGTCTGGGATAGTTAGACAAAAACACATCTATTGTCTCTGGTTGGTTTTCCTGAAATTTTATTATTCAACGAAGGTTTTGTAGCTGAGGTATAATGCTTAGAAATTTAAACAAATACATGTTTTAGTAACTGTGTGACTTACTTTCTTTTTTTCTTTTTTTGGTATTGGGAATTGAACCCAGAGGCATGTAATCATTGAACCACATCCCCAGTCCTTTTTTATATATTATTTAGAATAAGTTGATGAGGCTGGCTTTGAATTCATGATGGTCCTGCCTCAGCTTCCTGAGCCATTAGGATTACAGGTGTATGCAACCACACCTGGCTGTGACTTACTTTCTTAATGACATATTATATAGCTTACCCTTATTCCAAGAAGATCTTGGCTGCAGAAGCAGCATAAGACTTTGATGTTTGATGGAGCCGATTTTGAATATAAGTTCTTTAATTTACTAGTTACATTAATTTGGGTAAGCTACATAACCTATTTGAGTCTTGTTTCTTTACCTGTTAAATGGGGGCAATAGCAGACTAAAGTTGTAGTGAGATTTAAATGATACAACATATATACAATGTTTATGTGAAATGTTCTCTTATTTCATTATTTAACTAATTCATTACCATTAGCTGTATGATTAGGATATTTTAACTGATTTTCTATGGTTAGCCCCTTTGACTACTGTTTTTTTAATGGTGATCTCACTGTTATTCAGTGGAATTTGTTCAGAAGAATGTAAAGTTGGATGTTTGAGAAGAAGTACATAGTTTGTACACTTGAGATATTTTATGGTTTGGTATTTGTCTTCCTCCTTAGGATGGCTTAGAGAATTAGGAATATTTAGTTAAAAAAACATTTAATTATTTCAAAACTTTATTTCATGAGTGCAGTTTTAGTTGCCAGAAATAATGCTATCATAAAGCCTTTTGTTTATACAAAACAGAAACTCAAGGTTGGTAGCATTCACACTGGGAACTGCCAAGTGAATTACACAAATTTATACTTTTTTAACCTTATCCTGCTTTATTTTGTACATGCGTATAAAAATTGCAAATTTTTGGCCAGCATTAATGAACAACAGTGGTGATTTGGGGGCTGGGGTGTAGTTCAGTGGTAGAGCTTGTACTTAGCATGCCTCAGGCCCTTATTTCAATCCTACCATTGAAAGAAAAGTCATCTCCTATGATTCACTTTTATAATTGGGGGATGGTGACAATGTTTTCTTTACCTACTTGGCAAACCATCCAATTTTGTATTTTATAATTCTTTGTTTTCCTTTGGAATTCAGATTTATTTTGGGATTGGGGTTTTTGGCATTTTGGGTTTTCTTTTGTGATTTACATAGTCAATGTCATTTTCAAATAATTGATACCTAAAAGTTAGAGAAAAATGTGATAAATATATCATTCTTAACCAAAAGAGTTAATGCTAATGTCAAGACTTGAAATTTTATGATTAACTACCTAATTAGAAACAAAAATTAGATGTTTTTGAGAATTAATTGGATTGGAAGAGGTCATAGGGCTTTATAAGTCTGAATATCTAAAAATTATTTGGGAATTTTTCAAATTCTTTGAAGTAAGTATTTTTCAGAAAGTCAGATCTCTCTAGCAAGTGTTAAAATACTTTCAATGGTTTTAGCATTAGAATATTTATTGATGTATTTTAATTATAAAAATAATGCAGCTCTAGCTAAATTTTGTGTTTGTAAAATGCTTGTAAGTCGTGTTTTTATTATATCTTGAATAAGGAGCTAATTATTTTATTTAAAAGCATTAATCTGACAAATATTTAGTGTGCATTGTAAATAATAATGTAGTGAATCACTTATGAGCTTTTCATATACTTCACAGTATGATTTCAGACTGATTATAATGTTGATAATTAGCTTCTTCCTTTTCCTATGCAATTAATAAGAAAAGGAAGGTAGTTAAATTTTTTTTAATTTGTAAGGCAACCATTTATTTTTTAATATGAATACCATCTAGTATTTATATTCCACTTATAACTTTTAGGGGGATTGTTGATATTCTATCTCATTGCAGCCCTTTCAGCTTCTATATTTTATTTTTAAAATATTTATTTATTTATTTATTTATTTATTTATTTGGCGTAGATGGACACAACACAATGCCTTTATTTTTATGTGGTGCTGAGGATCGAACCCAGGGCCCGCCTGTGCTAAGCGAGCGCTCTACTGCTGAGCCACAATCCCAGCCCATCTATATTTTAAATAAGGACTTGAGGTTCATCAGAGTCTTAAATGGCTTACCCCAGGAAGTTATAGCTCCTGAAGAATCTTGAAGCTTCTTCCTGTATTACCATCTTCTTATTTGACCACTGGGCTGGATTTCCAGGCCTCTTACAGAGGAGCTGTTTAGGGGTCAGGCTGTTTTAAGACATATATTCTGTAAATTGTTAGAACAAATTCTTTTCAGATGAGGGAATTCTGTATAAAGAGGAAGACTTTTGTTAGGAATTTGGTTAGCATTTCTTTTTATTGTTCTTATCATATCCTTTAAATGTGGCCCCATGTATGTACTCTTGGAGATGTGCCTAATTGCTAAATTTATCTTTCAGGTTTGTTTTTTGTATCATAATATCTAGTGTGGTGTCTGGCGAATAGTAACCTTTTTACTTGGCCTTCATGTTAGCATGGGAAAAATTAAATAAATGTACATTTATCTTCTAATTTTCACTCAGGAATACCTCCACTGATTGAATTTTAAGACTTTTTATTGAGGCACAATTGATTTACATAAGCTATGCTTATTTAAAATGTACCATTTGATAAGCTTTGAAATGTATATACATTGCCAGTCTGACTAGGAGTCTTTGCTCATTTAAAGACAGAAGTCAAGAAAAGGCAAAGAACACAGCTCTTTAGTATTGCCATCTCTGAATTCTTAGAGTTACCAGCTGAGCTTTTGGGGCCTTTTGCTCAATTTGAGATAGAAATGAAGAAAAGGCAAAGCAGTACCACCAAAAAGAGGCTTTTCTGGGGCTTATGCTTTTTGAGCACAAGGAAAACAGTACATGGCATAGGGCTCTGGGACTGGCTTCCTGAGGATGTAGTGAGTGAAGCTTATATAGCCAAAAAAGATGGTCTCACAGAGGCACACAGTCTGTTACACATTTCTACACTTGTTTAGTTGGTTCTTTGCTGTGGGTACCAGGAGTTGTACTTTCTTCATGGCTTTCTTCATGATAGATCAAAAGCCCCAGCCTTTTTATTTTATGTCTACAAGACCCAACTGTGAAATGAATTCAGTACATCAGAAGACACTCACCAACAAGAGTCAAGCTGAGTCTAGGAAAGAAACAAATCTTGTGAGAGCTCTGAGCAGCAAAAAAATTGCACATATCTTAATTTGGAAATACTTTATTGTTTCAAACCCAGGCCGCACTTATGCCAGGCGAGCGCGCCACCACTTGAGCCACATCCCCAGCCCTGGATGTTGATGATTTTTGATCAGGGTGGTGAATGCTGAAGGTTGGGATGCCTACAGTAATTTATTAAAATAAGACAACAATGATATTTTTGACTTTTCCCCTCATAAAATACTTCTTTGAAGCACACAATGCTGTTTTTTTTTAGTAGTTTTTCCACAGACCTTCTTTCAAAATTGGAGTTAGTTCTCTCAAACCCTGCCACTGATTTGTCAACTCAATTTTTGAAATATTCTATGTCCTCTAACATAATTTCAACAAAATTCATAGCATCTTCACTAGGAGTAGATTCCATCTCAAGAATCAAGTTCCTATTCTCAGCTATTAGTGGACACTTCTCAACCAATGTTTTATCATAATAGCAATTCAATCACATCTTTAGGCTTTATATTTAACTCTGTCTTTTACTATTTCCACCAGGTACTTTCTCCATGGAAGTCTTGAACCCCTCATAGTCATCCATGGAGGTTGGAATCAAGTTCTTCCAAACCTCTGTTAATGTTGATATTTTGACCTCCGCCCATGAATCATGGATTTTCTTAATGGCATAGAATGATGAATCTTTTCCAGAGTATTTTCAATTTGTTTCTCTTAGAGTCATCAGCAGAATCACTATCTAGGGTATCTGAAGCCTTGCAAAATTTATTTCTTAAATCTTGAAATTTGAAATTACTCCTGACCCATAGGCTACAGAATGAATGTCATGTTACCAGGCCTAAAAACATTAACCTCAATGTAGGTCTTCAGCAGGTCTTGGGCATTTTCAATGAGCAGTAACATTTTGAAATGAATCATTTTTTCTAAGCACTAGGTCTCTACAGTGGGCTTATGACATTCAGCAAACTATGTTGTAAATAGATGCGCTTTCATTCCAAGCTTTGTTGTTTCATTTACAGAGCACACACTGAGGAAATTTAGTATAATTCTTAAGGGTTCTAGGATTTTCAGAATGGAAAAGGAGCATTGTCTTCAATGTAAAGTCACCAGTTGCATTAGCTTTGAAGCTAAGCACTGACTTCTCTCTAGTTATGAAAGTCTTAGACGGCATCTTCTGCTTCACCTTATACTTTTATGTTGTAGAGTTGGCTTCTATCCTTAACCCTCATGATCCAACCTCTGCAATATTCAAGGTATTGCAGCTTTCTCACCTCTCTTGGCCTTTATAAAATTAAAGAGAGTTAGGGTTTTCTCTGGATTAGGCTTTGGCTTAAGGAAATGTTGTAGCTAATTTGATTTTCTATCCAGACTACTGAAACTTTGTCCATAAGTGAGCACTAAAGGTGTCTCATTTTTTCTTTTTTAATCATTCATGTGTTCACTGGAGTAGCACTTTCAATTTTCTGTTAAGAACTTTTCTCTTTTATTCACAACTGGCTAATTGGTGTAAGAAAGAGGCCTAGTTTTTTTTGTTTTTGTTTTTTTTTTTGTCTGTCTTGGCCTTTGACATCCCTTCCTCACTAAGCTTAATCATTTCTAGTTTGGGATGTAAAGTGAAAGATAAGTCATTGTAGGATTATTAATTGGCCTAATTTCAATTTCATTGTATCTCAGGGAATAGAGATGGCTGAGGGATAGAGAAAATATGGGTAAACAGCCTGTTGGTGAAGCAGATAGAACTCATACAACATTTATTAAGTTCACCATCTTATATAGGCGAGATATGTGGTACTCCAAATCAATTACAATAGTAGTATCAAAGATAACTCACTGATCACAGGTTTAATAATAATTTAAACATTTTAAATATTGCGAGAATTACTAAGATATCACACAGAGACACAAAGTGAGTGCATGCTTTTGGAAAAATGACTCAGAGAGACTTTCTCTATGTGAGGTTGCCACAAACCTTCAATGTGTTAAAAAAATGCAGTGTCTTCAATGTGGAATACAGTGAAGCACATTAAAATGAGCTATGCCTGCACTTTTCATTTCTCTGGTTGTACATGATGCTGAGTCACACCATTCATACACTCATACATGGAAACAGGGTAATAATTT
Organism: Ictidomys tridecemlineatus; assembly: GCF_052094955.1. Taxonomy (NCBI): domain Eukaryota; kingdom Metazoa; phylum Chordata; class Mammalia; order Rodentia; family Sciuridae; genus Ictidomys; species Ictidomys tridecemlineatus. The sequence goes on from NC_135482.1 coordinate 118,340,760, forward strand.
CAATCTCATTCCACCATCTTTCCCACCCTCAGACCTCCTACTGTCCTCTCACTCCCCTCTTCCCAATCCAAAGTTTCTCTATCATACTTTTATAAAAATAATTTGGTAGAATGATAAGAGATTTGAATTTTTCTAATGGGACTCTGAGTTGTGGATTCATTTAATTTTAATTAATTCATTTAATTTTAATTATATAGTTTTCAGTCACTTTCATGTATTGTTATTTCTGACTGCTCAGGTTTAGCAATGGATTCCAGAATGTTTCTATCACTGACCATGGCAATTCTTTCAAAATTGTGACAAGATAACTCACACCCATAGGACATGTACTGGTATTAACATTGCACTTGGTACTGTGAACACACAGGTAGCAAAAATGAAGATATGAAATCTTTTGAACCAAATTCTGGTCTTTGGAAAATTCCTTCAAATCTTAGATATCATGTATGAAAAAAATACAACTGAGGTTTCCCCAAATTTAACAAAAATATTTACAATGCATATGACCATCCCTAAAATGAACTGTGAAACTGAAAGAAACAGTTTAAAACATTATCAATAATGAAAACAATATGTATTGGCCACATTAGAAGACAGAACTGTTTATATATTATTTCTTCTTTGTAATTTTCTTGACTCACCTTTTCCTGCTGCATTTATACTGTATTTTCTCTGCTCCCTTAATTAAGCAAATTGAAACAAAGAAGGTGCCTTGCTCAAACTGAGTTTCCTTTCTTTGAATTTCAGAATGAAGGTACAAGAGTCTAAGTCAGTTCATATGAGGAAAGAAGAGACATAAACCAAAACAAATGTAACCAAGGCCTATTGAAGGAAGCACTATGATGGGGATGGAAAACTCCACACTAGGAATACCCTCAGAACTGACACTCTCTTCTTAAAAAGATTAGCTCCTACAGGATTGGAATCCCCAGAACACCGCCCAGTTTACTTAAGATAGAGTATAAAGGTTTTATGAAAAAAGCCAGCAACCCGTCAGCACTCCACTTTCCTAGTTATTGGCCTTGAATCTTTGAGTCTAACATTGGGAGAGAGCATCCGTTCTATAAATTACTTCTTATTCCTACATGAAGGGGGGGAAAGGGAGAAAAAGGAAGGAAAAATGGAAAGGAGAAAGAAAGAAGTAAAAGTACTAAAAAGAAAAGAAGAGAGAGTCAAGGGGAGGTACAGAATAACAAAAGTGATGTCAAATATACCAATAAAAATAAAAAGGATAACTGGAATGAGTACCAATAATAAATTAATTTTTTTTTTTTTGGTAAAAACTGAACTAATTCCAAAATGCCTCTCTATCCTCTTCCTTTGACCTCCTTCACTTATCAAATTGGAAGTGATCTTTGAATTTCAATTTCAATACAATAACTTGCAGGGTTCAACACAATAGCTTACATCTTTCACCAGAAACTGAACTCTGAGCTTATATTCAGAGGTTTGTCAATATTTTTCTGAAAAACAATGAAAGGAAAAAAATTACTGCTTCTCAATGCTTGTGAAGTTAAAATATAATGGCACTCCTTTTTTGGGGTTGAGGGGTCAGGAAAAAGGCTAAATGGTCAATCAACACCTCCAGTTGATTTCTGTCAAATAAGTCTCAAAATTTCAAATCAAGTGAGTGGACATTGGGCAACGACCTGAAAGTTGTGGGCAAATTCCCTATTTAGACAATATAGCAGTGACCAGAGCAATATTATTATGCTAAAGAAAGTTTGAAGTCATCAAATAAAATCTATAGAAAAGATCCCATTCTACACTAAGATCATGCCTACTGCTTCCTCCAAACAGCTCAACAATTTACGTTTTCATTATTCATTAGGCAAAATTTCCTGTTCTTATATTTGTACTAACAAACTGTGAAATTTCATTGCTGTATAAATATGTACATAAGTTGCATGTGGCACTGAGATTTGAGGTACAAATTTCCAGCTCTGCTGACTAAGATACCCAGAGCACACCCAAACACAGATTGGGGTTACCTAGGATAAGTTTGGAAGAGACACTGATTAGTATTCTAGCTCCTAGATAATTATCTCTCTCTTAATAATTTCCATATATCACATTTTTTATTGGTTGTTCAAAACCTTACAAAGCTCTTGACATATCATATTTCAAACATTAGTTTCAAGTGAGTTATGAACTCCCATTTTTACCCCAAATACAGATTGCAGAATCAAATCGGTTACACATTCACATTTTTACATAATGCCATACTAGTAACTGTTGTATTCTGCTACCTTTCCTATCCTCTACTATCTCCCTTCCCTCCCTTCTCTTTCTATCCCATCTACTGTAATTCATTTCTCTCCTTGTTTTTTCTTCCAATTCCCCTCACAACCTCTTTTATGTAGTTTTTTATAACAATGAGGGTCTCTTTCCATTTCCATGCAATTCCCCTTTTCTCTCTCTTTCCCTCCCATCTCGTGTCTCTGTTTAATGTCAATCTTTTCTTCCTGCTCTTCCTCCCTGCTCTATTCTTAGTTGCTCTCATTATATCAAAGAAGACATTTGGTATTTGTTTTTTAGGGATTGGCTGGCTTCACTAAGCATAATCTGCTCTAGTGCCATCCATTTCCCTGCAAATTCCATGATTTTGTCATTTTTAAGTGCTGCGTAATACTCCATGGTGTATAACTGCCACATTTTTTTAATTCATTCATCCATTGAAGGGCATCTGGGTTGGTTCCACAGTCTAGCTATTGTGAATTGTGCTGCTGTGAACATCGATGTGGCAGTATCCCTGTAGTACGCTCTTTTAAGGTCTTCAGGGAATAGACCAAGAAGGGCAATAACTGGGTCAAATGGTGGTTCCATTCCCAGCTTTCCCAGGAATCTCCATACTGCTTTCCAAATTGGCTGAACCAATTTGCAGTCCCACCAGCAATGTACAAGAGTACCCTTTTCCCCACGTCCTCTCCAGCACTTGTTATTGTTTGACTTCATAATGGCTGCCAATCTTACTGGAGTGAGATGGTATCTTAGGGTACTTTTCTCTGTGTCTCTTTTATAGCAGTCACTTGGTAATGTTCCTACAATACCTACTTTCTTACAAAACACTGTAGCTGCAGAAGATTAAGCAACAATTGTTCATAATTTTCATTGTATAAAATGGGATTTGTGTCTTTTGATTTCTTCATAGAAATAAGGAGTCTCAAAATGAATGAAGCTTTTGTAATGTTCCAAGTTCATGTCTACACAGTGTGTTTTGGTGAGATGCTTATGAGGACTCTCCACATATCTATGAGGATGATTATATGTTCATGGGAGTAGCTTCCCTTTAGAGTGGAGAGATTTGGGACTTTCAGACTGTTCCCAGGGTCATACAGTGTTGTGAGAAGAATAGGTGTTTATTCTAGAAGAAGAAATTGTGAAATTCTCAGGCAGACCCTAGTGTTAACTTCTCCAAAGAAAATTTATTACAGAGTCCCCAAAAGAAGCATAGGGACCATAAGGAGCAATGGTAGATATATTGATCTCTGTAAGATTTTTATGGACTTAGGTCCAGTTATACTTTGTGACTTATGTCCAAGTATATAACACTGATGGGAGTGGATATTTTTGCCCACTCTAATAAAAGTACCTTTCATATTAAGTTGAAACACAAAGCTAAGGACCACAGATTGGAAATATCATATGCTATAGCACTAATTGACCTAGAGAGTCAGGCTACTTGGTACCTAGCACCACTGGATCAGAAATGTGTTCCCTGAACTTCTAATAGCTTATACCTGCTGTCCCTAGGATGTCCTCCACATGGCCCTAGGGCATAATTGGTCATTTTTAGGAGAAACAAAACAAAGAGGCTCCAGAACTTATATCCCACTGATAAAAACAAGGAGAAATTCCTGAATTCCCATGGGCATTTTCTGGGCAATTTCTAACTTAGTCAACAGGCATTTATTTGGTGGAAGTTGGAATGCTTTGGGGTTCATCTGGATTTAGCCACTCTTGATTTTACTAATTGACTCCTTTGTGGACTGGATGTGGACTAGGAGAACATGAGTTAGACTTGGATGTTCTGAGTTAATTCCACTCTGTTGTCCATGAGAACAAAAACAAACAGTACAAAAACCTTCTGATAGAACTTGAGAGTCCTAAGTTTATTGTGTAACTTGGGGTCATCAATTGATCCTTCATCAGAGATTGAATCATAAATAGAGTAAGAAATATGGAGCAATGGAAACGACTCCTGAAAGACCCAGAAATATCATATTAGGAGATAAAATAATTTCAAGTATCCTTTGTAGGTAATTGATAAAAAGCCAGATGTGAAATAGAGTGGAATGACCTTTGTGAAGCATGGGAGAAGCACTATTAAGTTTCAAAAAAGAAACAATTTCTAAAATCCTAAATACAGTCTCTGTATTTTCTTAGAAATTAGTGACATTTGATAAAGATTTTTATATATTTTTAAAGTTGTGACAATTAAAATTCCAACAAGATGATGATGATGATGATGATGATGATGATGATGATGATGATGATGATGATGATTTTGGTTAAATCATTTTACCAAATGGAAAAACATTGCAAAATTTAAAGTCTATTCTAGAGGATCACAAATGAGAGAAGAAGGAAGCTATGATACATCAATGTGTATTTAGTTCACAATGTTTTATTCCACAAAGGATTTAGGAAAACTACAAAAAGAAGATACCCCAGTGAAATAATGATGATGTAGAAGAGAAAAATCAAAAAGAAGGAAAATAAAAAAATGAAAGATGCAGGGACCTATATAGTTAAACTCCTAATTTGTCTCAGAGATTCCTGTCAGTTAAAATGGATTGTTATTAGTTGAAGAATGTTCATTTAAGAGAGAGAGAAAGAGAGAGAGAGGGAGGGAGGGAGGGAGAGAGATGGGGGGACTGGCATTCTTCAGGTAAGGGACTATCATCTTTGGACTAATTTCTAAAGGCAGTAACTCATATTGGTAGATATTCCATACCCGGGAATAATGAGAAATACTGCAGGCTGTATCCTTCATAATATTCCAACAACAGATTTTTCTGAAGGATCTATTTCTATAAAGCACAAAGATATACCGTCAAATCACAGGTCTGTGTGCTCAGTTTTGACAGGGACTAAGATATATAGTACTCTCATCTCTCTCCTTGACATACAGTACCATTTGACTCTTCATTCCCAAAACTTCAGTCTTTTGGAACAATTATTCCAATTGTATGTTTTTAATCTTTAGTTTACCCATTTGTTACAGACAAATGCTTCCAGCAGTATGTTGTGCATCTCTTCCTAGGTACTTTTTCTTATAGTGTCTTTAGTTGGGATGTAAATATATTTTCTTTTAAGGAGTTTAAATTTTGTTTTTCAGTCTCTCAATTTCCTTATAGGCATTAATGTTCAGCTCCAAGAATGAACTTAATAGTGTTACATCATTCTAAAATTTAAGCTTGTATTAAATGGAATGTGACTGAAGATAGTAATCAAAACTTCTTTAAAAAACTGAAATAATGAAAGAAGAACTGAAATAAGGAAGGGTGAATAGAGTTCTCTACCTTAAACAATTGAAATGTTAAAGCTTTTTTTGTAGAACACAAAACAATATAATTTAAGGGTTGTTAACTATCACACTTTTAGGCATTCTTAGCTCTTGCTTGTCCTGCTGATATACTTTCCCAGTTCTGGTATATGTTGACCTGTTTTATCTCTTATTTGTCAGCTGTGTGTGCACGCACGCATTTGCGTGCACGCTCTACCAGTGTCTACCAGAGTGTGCGTACATGAGAGAGGCCAAATTCATGGATGTTGGATGAATGAGTCAGTTCTTACTGGGCACATTTATATCTCCACAGTGGGTTCTCTAAAATAGTAGCTGGAATAAAGTCCTTTACTTTTATAAAAATAGCTTTTCATTTCTCTGAGGCAATGACCAGAATCCTAAGCATGGCCTTCCAAGTTGTGCAACATATGGCTCTTCTCCTTCCTCTCCTCCTCTTGCTCTACAATACACTGGTATCCCTTCATTTCCTTCCTTTTGCCCCAGGTCCCTCATAGGAGTCTTTATCTTTCTCTTTGCCCATGGGAGGAACAGGCTGTTGAGCTTTCTTCTCTGATCCTCCAACTATGAACCCTCATATCTCAATTCAAATGTGACTTTCTCATGGAACTGTTTCCTAATTGAACTGTATCTGTGCTGAGGGTTTTAACAACACCTCAGTATTCTCCAAAAGTTCCTAATTTTGTTGCTAGCTTGATTCTAGAAAACTGTAAATTCCCTGTGGTAGTTATGTTCTTGGTAAGTTTGAACACAACACCTAGCATAGTATTTTCTGCATGTTAGGAATTAAATAAATATTTATTTAAAATGAGAAGTCTAAATGAAAACAATAGTGGAAAAAAAGATCAAGACAGACTGCAGTTTTGCAAAATAAAGTTGAGTCAAAGTTAATAATAGTGTGAAACTTAAAAACTAAAAACAGAAGTTTAGATGGGGAAGCATAGTATTGACATAAGCTTGAAATATCAAAAGTTTATGAGATTTAAAATATAAAATATTGGTAATTACAATACAGAATTAATGTAGAAGGATGGTTAGTGATTAGAGAAGAAGTAAGGAAGTTCAAAGAAGGGTTGTTTTCCCCAGAGAATCATCTTCTCCTTAACCAGGGGCCTGTGGTCTCCCATTCCTCAGGGGCACTCATACTTTTTCTTGTTCTGAATCTTATGTTCCACTCTAAAGGATTCCCTTTGGAGATTGCCTGCAAAATGGGCAGTCTTTTTTTTTTTTTTAAGTTTTACAATTTTATTTTCCCCACAAAAGTAAATCTCTATAGCAGTCACTAAAGAGTCTGAGTTCAAAGACCTTGTCCTTTAAGCCTCCCAGGTAAAAATAATAATAAGGGCTCAAAGCAGATTTTTTACTTTTGTTTAACAAAAGTAGACTTTACTTTGGGTGAATTACCCAATGTTCCCATGTCTGTTAATATAGAATAATACTATGAATGCCTTATGAAGGTTTATGAAAAATGTATATTAATTTATTTGATGTATATAGTCACCTGGTGGTACAAGTACTGTCATTGTTACCTTTGGAAGTAATCTTAAACATAATAATGTTAAACTTCTATTTTAGAGTTGAGCAATGTGTGTTTATTAATCAAACTGAGATTCAAACCTGGATTTTTTGATTCCCAGCATCTTAGTTTGGGATACTATTATAAATTACCACAGAGTAGAAAGTTTTAAAACAACAAAAATGTATTTCTCATGGTTCTGGAGGCTGGACATCTGAGGTCAGGGTTCCAGCATGGTTGAGTCTGGTGAGGGCTCTTTTCTGGGTTTCACACTGGCATCTTGTACTTGCACATGATGCAGAGTAGAGCAAAGGTGTTTTCTCTCTCATGACTCTTCTAAGGGCACTTGTCCCATTCACTCTTCTAACCTTATCTAATCCTAATTACCTCCTAAATAGAATTTCCACATATGAGTTTAGAGAGGATACATCCAGCCCTTATTATATATTTTAATTTACTTTTTTGTTGGTTTGTACAGTGATCGAACATTTTGTAAGATTTATGATCAAGAATGTCCAAAAAGCATATGAAATTCTCATAGAAAGTGCTCTTATTCCAGATTATAAATGAACTAATAGAGAATTCATATTGGTCATACTGTCCTTATGTGTGATTTTTTATTCTGTGTGAAATTTGTCATCATTAAAGCATGGTTTTCAAAATGGGAAATGTTAATAATTTTCAAAATTACTGAATATGAAGTATGTGATAAAGCTGAGAATAGATATGATGATCAAAATAAAGATTTAGTGAAATTAAATAAAAAAGCTAAGAATAGATAGGCATGAAAAATGACTGGTTATATGTGAAAATAGACTTTTTTGACTACCCCTTTCTTAACCTAGTCAGAATTAAGCTCCGAGAAGACCATGACAGGCTAGAGTAGATAAAGAATGTACAGGAATAAATTTAAAAGAGATAAGCATTTTAGAGTGGATCATGTGATAGTTCAGTTTTAATTGACTTTAGGCTTTATTTTGACTAACAGAGTGATAAACCCTAATTTAAATTTTAAGTCTCAATTATGTGCCATTTAAGTTTTTTTTTTTTTTTTAAGCCAGGTGCTAAAAAAACCTCTGAAACCTGCATGTCACCTGATCCTCATAGTGTTCAAAATGCATGTGAACAGATTACTCATCCACACAACAAGTAAATTATAAAAGTTTTCACAGGATGCTAGAGGAAGGAGGAGGAAGAATTAGCACTTCAAAATGGGGGCCAGAGAGAGAAGAGAAGTTTTCCATAGGAGAACCCTTAATTGCTACCAGCAGTTTGACTCACATACAAAGGCTGTTAAGTGAAGATTTTTTGGCTCTTTAGAGCAGTGATTCCCAAAGTGGTTGGCTACCTTTTGGGCAAACGTTATATATTGATTTAAATTAATCCTCAAATACAAATCCATTCTTTAATTGCCATGATTGAAAAATATGCATAGGTTTCTATTTTCTTGAACAATTAAGGACTGTATCTTACTAATAGCCCATATTTTTTTTCATTAAGAGTTATTAAAAACAGTAGCTATTTGCAAAATTAAGCTCATTACTGGAGGCTACCAAATATTCTAATATTCTGTCAGAAGTCAGAGTATGAAAAAATCTGGATATGTTGTAGATCTCTAGCTGCTCAGGCCCATGAAACAGCTGGCCAGAATTACTGTCTATGGCAGAGTATTTTGTTATTGGTGTATCTGCTAGGCACACTTCTGGTAGTCAGCTTTCAATAATGATGACAAATACCTGAGTAATCAACTTATAGAAGAAAAGATTCTTCTTAGCTCACAGTTTTAGATGTCTTAGTTCACAATTTTGGGGGACTCTGGTAGTACCTCATAGGGAGAATGTATAGCAGAGCACAATGGTTCAACTCAAAGCCTGGAAGCAAAAAGAGAAGAAGAAGGGACCAGAGTTTTACAACCCCCTGCCAGGACATGTTCCAGTGACCTAAAGCCCTCTCACTAGGCCCCACCAATTAAAGTTTCCAACATATCCAAATAGCACCAATGTGGGAGACAATGGCCCAGGTATTATTTTGCTTATGAATTATAAATGGTTTAGATTTACCATCATCATTTTTTCAGGATTGCCTTATTTGTCTAATGTGGTTAGTAATTAATATTTGCATTAATATAATTTTTGACTCTAGCATGTCTTCAAATATAGTTGGTAAAATCATCATTAGAACATGATTTTACATACTCTAATGGCACGCCAAAGCATCACCCAGACAGGTTGTCCCAAAACAGAGTCCTGGGCCACTGGTGGAAATTTGAGTTCTCTGGGTCTCTGTGGGGCCTGATAATTAACATTTCTAACAAAATCCTGGATGACAGTGATGCTACTGATCTTTTAACTACACTTTGGAATTGCAGTGATCAGTGTGTTTATTGCTAAAACAGACACATAGAAAATTCCATGGAAACATTCCTGTATGAAAGAATTAATACTTTTTAGTTCTTTTCTTTGTGAAAGTGGGAATACTTAAGATAGGATGAGTGGGCAGCAAAGTTTCAGTGTTTTGGCCAATTTGAGAACCTGCTTTAAAAAAGAGAACATTTGGTTTTGAGCTAATTCAAAGTTAATCAATGGCATGCAAAGAGAAAAGACAGGATAAATTAATGTGACTCAAACATTCATGTCAGGAGACTAGAGGGGATAAAGGTGGCTAGGGAAATTTACTGGATTATCTAGGGTCTAGTATGCTATGCTCAACAATCTGCATTTTTTCCAAGGATAGTAGCAAAGTATTTTAAATTAGGAGATGATATCATCAAGTTATAAAAACAAGAATATGGCAAGAAGGGAGGCAGAGACATCAATTTGGAAGCTATCACAGTAATTTAGGTGAGAATAATGAAGGGCTTGAACATAATGGGCAGTGATAATAATGATGAAAACAGAGTTCTGTTAGATGTTATGGAGTTGACAATAATGACAATACCAGCTGATGTTTATTCTATACTCACTATGGGATATGGGCTGATCATTTTTTTTAAGTTATTCATACGAACTAACTTAATCCTGCTAGCAGCATTCTGAGTGAAGTGTTATTTTTATTTTCATTTTACAAATTAGGAAACTTGAGTGCACGGGGTGGGGGGAGGGATAGGCTACTTGTGAAACGCCACCTGCCTGGTAGGGGCATCCCAGAATTTAAATTCCAGCAGTTCAGATGAAAATGTGGACTGTTAAATTGCATAGTAATTTTAATGGTCAAGTGGATGCTATAGAGAGGGAATGTATAATAGTAGCAAATAACTAGGCATTACTAGTCTAGGTACTGACATAGGAAAATTAGGAGGAGAAATGTAGTTGGAGTATAATGAAGTATAGAAATAAATGTATGAATTGAATATTTGTGCTCCTCCAAAATTCATATGTTGAAATCCTAACCCCAATATGATAGTGTTATTACATTGGGCTTTTGGTAGTAATTAGGTCATGAGGCTGGAGTCCTCATGAATGGAATTAAGGCCCTTATACAAAAGACCTCAGAGACTTCTCTCACTTCTTTAGCATATGAGGATATAAGGAGAGACAGTCATCTGCAACCTGGAAGAGGGCCCTCACCAGAACTGGACCACGATAGCAATTCAATGTCAGGCTTTGGTACTATAAGAAATAAATTTATTATTTATCCAGTTTTTTGGTCATATAGGCCAAAATTGATGAAGATAATGGAGAAAGGAAAAGATAAGTTTAGTTTTGGCTATTTTGAGCTTGAGAAATCTGCAGGATTTCTGACTTGACTGTTAAAATATAATGATTAACAAGGAAATGTGTTGTTGTCAAATGGATAAACCTCTATAGTATTGTATTCATATCTGAATTTCATATGTTAATTTAAACTAAAGTTTATTTGGAGCAACCATGCTGTTGAAGAACTGGGAAAATATGCCATGGGAAGAAAGGAATAAAAATTTGGTTGGTTAATGCAGCGTCGAAGGAACCTGGATAGGCTTGGTACTACACAGTGTTTTATTAAAGGATAGTTAATGTCAAATAGAGAATTTGTCTTATATTATTTTAGTAGTCAGAATGGGACCAAATAAATACAAGTTATTCAGAGATATATGCTAAGAATTAAAATCATATCTAATATGGGAAATGATTGCCTTATGAGGTAGTTAGTGCCTATAAGAACATATTGATATACTGACAAGTGTCCTTTAGTAGGAGTATAATAGTGATAATTCCTATTTTAATAAATTATTGAGTCCATAGAACTAATAATAATATAAACACATGTATTTTTTTGCTCTGCTGAGAGGGCTTAAAACCTACAAATATACCTAATGCCTATAAATTGGTTTCAAATACCATTCTCTATTTTTTTAAAAGAGATATTTTTTAAAATTGTTTTGATTATAGCATCAGTGCAGAAAATATGCACTGTAGAATACTGTGGTGCCAGAAAATAAGGTCATGTTTAGAAAAAAAAACCTGTAAAATAAATTTCTATGGGTCCATATAAAAAATAAGTAAAAATAGAAACAATGGTAGATCGATGATTGGGTAGTGGGACATACCCACTGATTTTTAAGCCTTGAAGACTTTAGAGCAAAATTTCTATAAAATAGCATGCATTTTTGACTTGAATAGTTTAGTGTTTGAACAGTTTGAATACATTTTGAAGTGTCTTTATGCAGGGAATGAAGTGGAGAGACTGATCTTAATATAGTTCCAGGAATATATTATAGATAGATCCATGTGTGAGTTTCCAGCAAACCAGCTACACCTGCTGTGAGAAGTAGGAATGAAAAGTGTAGCACAACATATAGTCAATTATTGAATTGTTTAGTAAGCTGTTACTTTTGCAGGTAAAAAATCAATAATTGCTATTATTTATTAGTCCAAACATTTCTTACTACATGACCAACTATTTAACTTTAATCTTCTCAGTTCTACTTCTGCAAAACATAATAGGTTTTAGATTCTAAGTTAGCCTTATCTTCAAGTTGCTCATAGTCTGTTATGGATACAGTCAGGGAGACAAATGATCGTAAGTAAATAAGAGTCTCTCTCCTTCATCCTTTCTCATAACACATTCACTAGCAAATATACACAAATACTTCAAAATACCTAGGCAGGGTGGGAAAAGGAAGAAAGACAAAGTAGAATTGCTTTAAATTCTCCTCACATTGAATAAAAACACCTTCACAATTCATTGTATTTCTCTACTTTGGTTGTATAACAAATGTCAGGCAAGAAAATTGTGCAGACAAGACACAATTCAAAACTCATGGGTACAAAGAGTTGCATTCCTTTTCCTATTCAAGGTCTTTTTTTAGATATGTTCATGGGTTCTATGGGATACTAAGTTGTGTGTGATAGTCCAACTTTCCAAAAATAGCAGCTTACTTATTAACTACAAATGGAAAAAAGTACCATTACAATGGAGAATTTGGAGGACACTGTTTTAAATAGATGAATAATTTACCATCATCAATAATAGAATGCTCTGATATTTATGCCCCTAATGTGATGCATTGAGGAGGACACAAACTGTTCTATATGGTGTTTTGCCAAAAATGTTAATCTGAATCGAATTTGAGAAAGCAAATTAAACAAACCCAAATTAAAATAAATAAATGCCCAAATTAAAGAGCATTCCTTAAAACAATGTCCAAAACTCTTCAAAAATGTCAATGTCCTGAAGATTTTTTTAAAAAATGGTAAAACTGTGTTTTAGATTAAAGAAGACTTAACTATAGTGTTTGATCTTTGATTAGATAATGGGTCAAGAAACAAAACAGCTCAAAATTACTGAGAATCAAAGAGGAGTGACATCATCAAGATGGCTAAATAGGAGGTACCAGCTCTTTTCCCCACAAAACAATAATTTAACAACTACCTGCAAGTGAAAGTAGCTCTGAGAGTTCCAGAGTATATTTAAGAAGTTGCAGCAACCCAGTGGGGTCACTGTTGTAGTCAGTTTTTTTGCTGCTATGATTAAAAGATTGGAGAAATTGATTTGGGAGCTCATGGTTTCAGAGGTCTCAGTCTGTAGATAGCCAGCTCCATTCCTTGGGGCTCAAGGTGAGGCAGAACATCGTGGCAGAAGAGTGTGGCAGAGGGAACAGCTCATACTGAATTGTAAAAGAACCAAAGTAATGCCATTTTATTCTGACCTGACTCCATTTTATGCTTGCTTAAAATCTTTTCAGTCTCCCGACACCTGTGTCTATGTTGACAGTAAGTAGGACCTTCCTGTGTCCCTGACTATGGCCCTGATGTATAACAAAAATGACTCTGAAATATATAATCAAAACGATTCTCTCATATAATCAAAATATCTGTCTCAACAAGGTCTTTTATGATCTCCATCATTGGGGTTTTTAGTTTTGGCCTTTCTAACTCTGTACTTCCAAAATTAAGTGCTGGGAGATCTTTGAGGCACTAGCCTGCTCCCAATTGCTTGCCTGGCTTGCTCATTAAAGGACTTTTTTTCCCTTTCAATCTGGCTCAGTTAGCATGGTGGTCTATAATTCTTGTGCCTTCCATAACAACATGATGATCAGGAAGCAGAGTGAGAGAGAGACTCCACTTGCCAGGTACAAAATATATATACCAAAGCCACACCCACTTCCAGGGACCCACTTCCTCCAGCCACACCTTACCATCCTTAAATTACCACTCAGTTAATCCCCATTAGGGGATTAATTTACTGATTAGGTTAAGGGTCTCACAACCCAATAATACATCTAAACCATAACAGGTCCCAAAACTGAAGATGGCCACGCAGAAAAGTATAGGAAGCACTTTATCTGCATCACCTAATGAAGTTTGGTACTAAGATGGGTCCCCTTTGTTCGAGATCTCTCCCTATAGGCAAGAGCCCCCAAAATTCAAAGAATTGTGGCTATCTGGAACCAAAGATTCAGAATCATGCCTACCATGGCATGGTTTATTGACAGTTTTGTCTGTGAAACTAAACACAGATGGGGTCCACTAAGCTGCATATACCATCTGGTCAATGGTTGGTCATGTTTTGACTAAGACTGATCATGGACATTTGGCCCAATGGACCAAACTATTTACAGTGGCCCCCACTTCAATTTCACTGAGTCATGAGTTGTTGACAATAGCACAGCCATCTAGTCAAGAGAATGGCAACTGAGTGAACTATTGAAGGATAAATGGCAGTACCAGGCAGCAACCTGATAAGGCTGTGTCTGTCAAATCCCAAGCTCAGTGACTCCCAACATTTTTTTTTTTCATTTTTCCCCTTAGAGTGTATGTTTTGGAAGTGGTCCATGGCTCAGACCATTATGGTACCCTAGGTAGGGCTCTCTGACTCAAATCTGGAGATGATGCTTCACCAGAATGCTCTCTTCTATGAGATTCTACAGGGGGTGAGGGGTGGGAACAAGGAGTATCATAATGCTAGTGTTTCACTAGTGGTGGTAGGGCATCTGATCCTTCCAGTAGGTGAACAATGTTATCACATGTCAAGTTTGTACAGGACATGATTTATTTTCCTGGACTGGATGACTGAAGCAGAAAGAACAAGGGCAAGATGTGAGAGCTTTAGAACTGGGACAGATATCTTGGGTTATAATACCTGGATAGCCAGAAGCCCAAGTGATAGAATACTGACCCAAGAAAGTATAGGAAGTGGGTATGGAGTGGGAAAACTAATCTCCCCCTTGTTTCTTCAGAATACCCAGTGGTATGAACCCACTGATGAAGATCAGTACAGCAATAACAGCAGGTAGTGATTTGAAATATTGCTGGATCTGGCATCTGAATATTTGGAGCCCTTACCCACAAATATAAATAGTTCATGTCTGGTCTATCACCAATTCAATGGGGGTGCCAATGATTCTAATCAGTGGGAGACTGATTAGAGACTTTTTATGGGTTACCTAGAACAAAGACAAAATTAGAGACAGACTTTAAATATTTTGATGTTTTCAGATGGTCCATACTTATGCAGCCTTACCCTGCCACCTAACACGTGGCTAAACCAGACCCAGGCTTTGTATAATTGGATTAGGTGGTGATGGATCACTGCTCCCTGGCTGGCCTGACTTGCTCCCTAGGTTATATGTTCCTGTGTGGGGCATACTGGGCTATGGAGTGCCTGTCACCTTTAAATGAAGCATGACGTTTGGGAATCTGGGGTTCTCAGGAATTTGTACAAAAGTGTCATTCCAAACTGGAAGAGTCACATACTTGTGACACATTGCAGAGTTGCCTGAGACACACTGCCAGGAAGACAAAATGACAGCCAATTTCATTCTTCTGCCTGTGTTCTCATATCCAGCATGGGAATACATGACTTGTCACTAACTGGAAGAGCTACCTAACATTGCCACCAGAACTATTTAGGATCCAAGTAGGATTCACTGAACTCACTAGCCAAGGTGGTGATGGATCACTGAATAGCTCTTGATTATCTACTGGCAGAACAGGGTAGTATTTTGTTATTGCCAATACTACCTGCCAGACTTGGATAAATATCCCAGGTTATTGTAGCAATATAAATGGAAGAGATCTGGAAACAGCTCACTGGGTGCAGATAGTAAGGCTATGTGCAGGATCTTTCTTTGGCCTCTTTTGTAACTTCTTACCTGGATTGATGGATCTTGGGTCAGATCATAGCTTCAGGCAGGCCTGGCTGTCCTACTTGTGACAATGGTCCTCCTGAGCCTAGGAAGTGTATTCTGGCTGTGGATCAATAATGCATGGAGATTGTCAATCAAAGGGATGCATCACTCTGAAGAGACAAATTGCCTCCAGATCCAGGGAGATTGGTGGGCATGTGATATGGCTGGCTTTGCCATATCACATGTGTGTGATGATTTGGATGTGAGTTGTCTCCCAAAAGCTCATGTGTGAGATAATGCAAGAAGGTTCAGAGGAGAAATGATTGGATTGTGAGAGTCTTAACCCAATCAGTGAATTAATTCCCTGATAGGGACTAATTCAGTGGTAAATGAAGTCATAGGGTGTGGCTGGAGGAGGTGGGAATTGGGGGTGTGGCTTTAGGGTCTATATTTGTATCTGGCAAGTGGAAACTTCTCTTTGCTTTCTGATTATTATGTGAGCTACTTTCCTTTTCTACATTATTCTGCCAGGATGTCCTATCTCACCTGTCTCACCTGGAGCCCCAAGGAATGGAGCCTGCTATCTAGGATCGGGACCTCTGAAACCATGAGCCTCTTAATAAACCTTTTCTCCTCTACAGTTGTCCTGGTTGGGCCTTTCAGTCACAGCAGTGAAAAAGCTGACTAAAACAGGGGATGGAAAACAAGAAGACTAATCCCCGAAAGGCCTTGACCCATGCAGACGTTCCTACTCACACTTGTAGCTCTCAGGATAACTGTAGAAGGTGCTGAGAATGCAGTGTCTTGAGATAAGGAAGAACTGTCTGGAATAGCCCAGACTTGGTCCTCATCCTTCCTAAACAGGATTTCTTGCAATTCTTGTTCTCAGTGACCCTATGTTCCCCTGGTGTATAAACCTCAGAGCTTAATGTTTTAGGGTACCTCAGCTGTGGCATGAAGTGTCACACACATAGATGAGATGCCATCCATCCCATAAGGCCAGCTCACTAAGATCCTGGGCTTCTGTAAGTCTGAAAGTAATAAATTTGCATTTCTTGGCTTTTGCAAATATTCTGGTTTACTGGATTAGACTTAAGAATGTCAGTGGTGAAGGTATGACTATTGCAGCAGCTGGGTCTCCTTTGAGGCTCTGCAGAACTCTGGAAGCTGGGTTTTTGAAAAGTTTCCAGCCAGAGCTGGGAATATGTGCAGACATTAGTAATATGTTTAGAGACCTTCTCTGGGACAAATAACTGGTGTAATGTTCTCCTCCTGGGGATTAATACTAGCATGTGGTTTTTCTGTGTAACAACATATACAATGGAATACTATAGGTATTCTGACAGTGGAAATAGACAGGGAATGTTCCCCTGGTGAGCAAACTCCCTAGGGGTAACTGGCGCCCTGATGTCCATGATTGGAATGCCCAGCTATTCCCTGCTGAGGTTATTAAGATAACTATGTGGATACACTACCTGGTTTACATAGTGACATCCTTTGAAGGAGAGAGGCTCTGTGTTTGCATTAACCTGGACCTTATCTCAGTTAGCTATCACTCAGGGTTAAAGAAATACTGGTCAAAGTGTAGTCACTGGTGGTAGGTAATATGTAACTTTTTGGGTTACTAAAGACAACAGTAGAGAGGGGTAGGCATTCCTTTTGCCTGCCATCCTTCTGTCTGTCTTGCACCTGCCCTTTGTACGCCTCCCCCACAATTCTCCCCACACAGGTGTTCCTTTACAGAAAACTAATCAGTATTTTTTAAAAAAGAAATTCTGTCATTTGTGACAATATGGATGAAAGCAGAGGACATTATGCTAAGTGAAATATGCCAGATATAGAAAGACAAATACTGTAAGGTCTTGCTTAAATATGAGATCTAAAAATTACCATCTAAATTATGCTGCCTGGAAAACAGACACTTTATGATAACACTCTCAAGTGTTTTACTGTCTTTATTCTGAACCTGTGAACTGTTTATTATAAAATTTCTGTACGTGGTCCTTGGTTATGAAGTAAAGAATTCTAAACCACCAATGTTGTAATGGTTAAGGGATGATGTCAAATTTTCTATAACCCTCCCCACAGCCCAGCTCAGGGCCTAGAACTTCAGAGCACTAGCTCATCTGGGTCCACCAGCTTAAATAAACCTGTGTTCTCCATCCCTCCCAGGGGTGCTTGGTCTCTTGCTGAGCACGATTTCCATAACATTTCCTTTATAGAAGGTTAGCAATGTGTTGTGAAGAGGGCTGACTAGAGGAAAATGGATGACTAAAGGGAAATGGCATTTCTTGTGACCCAGGATTCAAACAGTGGGAATACTGCTTCTCTTTGAGGTGGGTGAAAGAGGGATTTTATTAAAACTCCGTACTGGACAGCCAGACTTAGAGACTTAAAAATGTTGGATACCTTAAACAAGGAAAAGGAACAAAATTAGAGCTAAGCTGCTTGCAGGTCCAGGGGTATTAGCACACAAGGACAGAAAATGTCCAAAAACACTACAGACAGTCTTAGCATGGAAAATCCTGAGATCGGAGGGCCAGCCTGACCTAGGCTGATCTAGAAGCTGTATAGCACAATAAACTGGGGAATGAAAGATGTCCCACATTTACCAATTGTCCATGGAGAGCAGAGGGAGGAGCCATCTTGAGCAGATTGCTGCAGTGGCCAGTGGATATAAGAAACAAGGACTTTGATGTAGGAGTACTGGATTGGCTCTGATGTAGGTCTAGGCAGTCACCAACCATGTGACCGACACGATGCCTAACAAAACTGGAGAAAATTAGGTATGGAAAGTATTTTGCCTGTGGGAGTACAAGTTGGGGAGGTTGGGGAGGACCTGGGTCCTGTTGGCCATTAGTCCAATAGCTCCCAGGACCAGCTGCAGCTGGTAGGAATCTGAATGGGTGGGTGTGTCTGTGCTCAGAGACTCACCTGGGAGGCTGGGAAGGGCAGTATCTGTGAGCAACAGAATCAGCAAAGGACTGGCTTTCCAGTTCCAGGAGTGGAACCCTGGGGAGACTCCTGTGGTACAGTCTCTCAGAGTAGATTGGCATCTGCCAAGCTCTAAAAGTTCATTGATTTAATATCTTCATATAACTAGCCACACATAAAGTACCTGGGGCCTCACTAGACCTAAGCCCTGTCCTAGACCCACCTACAGGAATGCATCTCACAGAATCCAGGTGTGTGTGTGTGTGTGTGTGTGTGTGTGTGTGTGTGTGAGAGAGAGTATGTAAACATGTTTACATACTCTCATTTATAGCATTTTTTGAAGGTAGTTATTTTCTCTTGCTCTGCCTTTTGAGGCTTAAGGATTTTTATTAGTATATTTTGTTTTGTATTGTTTTCTTCATTACTCTGTTTCCTTTGTTTCTTTTTCTCTTTTACCTTACTAACACAAATTCTACTGTTCTATCTTTTATACTTCCTTTAATTTTCTACTTCTATTTTCTCCTACCCCCATAACTATCACATCCTATGTTGATTTTGCATTTCCCACATTCACCTTTTGAAATTGCAAATCCTTTACTACCCACCTGTTTCTTCTTTTTCCACTTAATTAACTATATTCTTAACATCTCTTAGCACTAAATAGTTTATATAACACCAGCCCCCACCATTAATGCTGCAGTAATAATCTTATGGAAGACAAAGACAACACCTATAGTTTGATTTTGTGACAGATATAATACATAATTACTTACTATTTTTACCGATGGAAATTGCTGATCCTACCAATTCTGTTTATTGAATCAATTAACATTGTAGATGTCATAATAGGAACCAAGTACTTAGTTTATCACTATATATTGTTTTCAAAGATTGTTGTTATTATTGGGCTTCCCCAAATCAGTGAGGTACTGGAAACTTACAGGGGCACTATAAGTTTGTAAGGTAGAAACTCTGCTGTTTCAGATCCATTTGGATAGAAATTTTTTTTGAAATTGCAAACCCTTTATTACCCACCTATTTTACTAACCACCATTTGGTTAGACACAAATAATATGAAAAATTAAGATAACAAACCATCCCAAGTAAACCAGAATGCTTCAACAACAGACTCCCTCCACACCACAGTGGAGGAAATGTCAGAGAAGGAATTTACAAAGTTCATAGTTAAACTGATCTATGATGTATAAGATGATTTGTAAGGAGTGAAATTAGAAAATACAAGAATCGAAAGATTACTTCAATAAGGAGATAGAGATCCTGAAGAAGAATCAATTGGAAATCCTCAACATGAAGAAATCAATAAATCAAATTAAAAATTCAATAGAAAGCATCATCAATAGACTATACCACTTTGAAGACAGAGATTCAGGCAATGAAGATAAAATATCTAATCTTAAAAATAAACTTAATCATGGAGAAAAGATGTTAAGAGACCATGAACAGTATTTTCAAGAAATATGGAGAGAGATCCAAGGCGGTAGAATAGAGGATGTCACGTTCCTGGCTGCTCTGTGGCATGAAACCTCTGCAAGGTGGGTGAACAAAAAATTTACAAAGGGAGGGAGGGCTTTACTGGAATTTAAAACTGGACATTCAAAGCAGACTGTGGACCAAGGAGTTTGGATGATAAAATAAGGAAAAAAATCCCCAGGGCACAGCCATTTCCTTGGCTGGGTTGGAAATACCAGCCAGAGCAGTACCTCTGTGAGTATAGTAGAGGGATAAAGGAATAAAGGAGACCCACAGTTTTGGGAGGCCTGAGGTCTGTCTGTGTATGGAGCATTTAGAGACCAAGGATATTGCTCCCCAAACCTGAAAGACATGCTGCACAATATCCATGTGTGGGGAAAGAAGCTGCCATATCTCCAAGTGGCATGCAGAGGACAAAGGAAGGAAACATTTTGCAGCCACAGTGTGGGGGCTGGCAGCTGATTTCTGGCAAACCTAAGTTTGGTCCAAAATACTGGCCCAGTAGACATACACTGTACAACATAGAGTATGCTTAAGTGATCAGGAGAAAATCAAACATGGAGAGAGGTTTACACAGGGGACAACCAGTGGCAGAAACCCATCTGGCTCTACACTCCCCCTCCAAACTGACTGCTTGCAGGACCTGCTGGGAGAGATGCATCTGACTGGCAACTAGGAAGGGCAGGGGTAGGACAGATTGTTTGGAAACTGAACCCAAGACCAGTAAATGTGGGGTCCATAGGTGATGGAGGGGACTAAGAATTGCATTCCCCACTACACGAGTGGAACCCCGGGGAGATCCAGTGTGGATCAGCAGGTACTGGGTGCTGGGGGTGCACTGATTTAAAATCTCCAGACCAATTGACATTCAAAATATAGCCTGAAGCCAACCTAAACCTAAACTCTGCCTCCAGGATTTCCACCTATGGGATTACCTTTCTTACTCCAGCAATCCAGAGGGTGGAGCACCAATGTTCCAACTGCTATGTAGTTGAGAAATGGTGCTGGGGTGGTGACTCAGAGGTAGAGTGCTTGCCTGGCACGTGTGAGGCCCTGGGTTCAATTCTCAGCACCACATATAAATAAATAAAGGTCCTTCAATGACTAAAAACTATTTTAAAAAAAGAAGTTGAGAATACTTTAAACTCCAATGGAAAGAATTCTTTAACTTTACATCAAGATTTTTTCCTGTTTTTTTTTTTTTTTTTTTAACACAGATAATTCTTTTAAAAAAAAATCATGGAATTTGCAGGGAAATGGATGGCACTAGAGCAGATTATGCTTAGTGAAGCTAGCCAATCCCTAAAAAACAAATACCAAATGTCTTCTTTGATATAATGAGAACAACTAAGAACAGAGCAGGGAGGAAGAGCAGGAAGAAAAGATCAACATTAAACAGATACACTAGGTGGGAGGGAAAGGGACAGAAAAGGGAAATTGCATGGTAATGGAGGGAGACCCTCAATGTTATACAAAATTTCACATAAGAGGTTGTGAGGGGAATGGGAAAATAAACAAGGAGAGAAATGAAATACAGTAGATGGGGTAGAGAGAGAAGATGGGAGGGGAGGGGAGGGGGGATAGTAGAGGATAGGAAAGGTAGCAGAATACAACAGTTACTAATATGGCATTATGTAAAAATGTGGACGTGTAACAGATGTGATTCTGCAATCTATATTTGGGGTAAAAATGGGAGTTCATAACCAACTTGAATCTAATGTATGAAACATGATATGTCAAGAGCTTTGTAATGTTTTGAACAACCATTAAAAAAAATTTAAAAAAAAATGTTTATTTTTATTTATTTATATGTGGTGCTGAGGATTGAACCCAAGGTTGGACATGTGCTAGGTGAGCACTCTACTGCTGAGCCACAACCCCAGCCCCCTGTTCTTTTCTTTTTAAATTTTTTTTCTTTGTTTAATTGTTACCCTGATGGTACATGGACATTTAAACATTTTCATGTTTGTTTTTTTCCCTAATTTCTAGCATTTTGAAGCCAGTTATTTTTCAGGAATTAGTTTTTTTGGGATCTTGGATGTTTGATTAGTATATTTTACTTTTGTTTTGTATTCTTTTATTTTTTAATTTTTTTAAATTTTTACTTTAGATGTATATATTTCTTCTCCCACCTGTTTTCCTTGATTCTCTCTTTTCTTTCACTAACAGCCAGTCTCAGTTGTTTTCTCTTTCATTCTTCCTTTAATCTTTTATTCTGTCTTCTCTCCTCCTCCTTCATAATCATCACATCCTGTATCACTTCTGTTCTCTTGCTGTCCAACATTTGAAATTGTAAACCCTTTTTCAAACTTTGTTTTTATTGTAGGCATAACTGATCATATCATTTCTGTTTATTATGATAATTAAAATCATAGATGTCATAGTAGGAACTATTTGATTTAATACTATATATTGCTTGCATTGATTGTTGTACATATTTGTCTCCCCCTAAACAGTGAGGTACTGGTAACCTTCAGGGACACTGTAAGTCCACAGGGTAGAAACTCTACTGCCTCAGATCCATACAGTTAGATGGGTAAGTACACAAACACCATGAAAAATCAAGGGAACAAATCACCCCAAGAAAACCAAGATACTCCAATAATAGAATCCATAGACACCACAATGGAAGAAATGTCAGAGAAGGATTTTCAAATGAACATAGTTAAACTGATCAGTAAAGGAAAGTATAAGTAATGAAATCAGAAAGAAAATATAGAAAGTGAAAGATCACTTCAATAAAGAGGCAGTGATTCTGAAAAAAAAAAAACAAGCAGAAATCCTTGAAATGAAAGAAACAATAAACCAAATTAAAAATTCAATAGAAAACATCACCAAAAGACTAGACCACTTGAAAGACAGAACCTCAGGCAATGAAAACAAAATATATAATCTTAAAAATAGAGTTGGCTACAGAGAGAAGATGTTAAGAAACCATGAACAGAATTTCTAGGAGTTATGGAATAATGTGAAAAGACCACATTTAAGATATATTTGGATAGATGAAGGTGTAGAGATGCAAATCAATGGAACACACGATCTTTTCAATGAAATAATATCAGAAAATTTTCCAAAGCTAAAAAATGAAGTGGAAAATCAAATACAAGAGGCTTATAGGACCCTAAATATGCAAAATTACAATAGACCCACAATAAGTCACATTATAATGAAAATGCCTAGCATACAGATTAAGGTAAAAAATTTAAAGGCTGCCAGAAAAAATATATCAGAATACATATAGGGGAAACCAATTAAAATCTCAGCTGATTTTTTCAACCTAGACCCTCAAAGCTTGGAGATCCTGGAATAACATATACCAAGCTCTGAAAAAAAAAAAAAATGGATGCCAACCAAGAATCCTGTATCTAGCGAAATTAAGCTTCAGATTTGAAGATGAAATAAAACTTTCCATGATAAACAAAAGTTTAAAGAATTTGCAATTAGAAAGCCTATACTACAGAACATTCTCAACAAAACATTCCATGAGGAGTAAATGAAAAACAAAAAGTGAAAACCAGTGAAGGGAGGAGCTACACTAAAGGAATTGTCAATCAAAGGAGAAAGTAATTCAAATTAAAAGTTAGAAATAAACCATAATGACCATGAATACAAATCATATCTCAATCATAACCTTGAACATTAATGGCCTAAACTCATCAGTCAAAGGACATAGACTGGCAGATTGGATTAAAAAACAAGACCCAACAAAATGCTGTCTCCAAGGGACTCATCTCAGAGACAAAGGCTTCCCAGACTGAAGATGAAAGAATGGGAAAAAAAAAAAACATCACTCACTTGGATCACATAAACAAGCAGGGGTTTCTATCCTCATATCAGATAATGTGAATTTCAAGCCAAAGTTAAAAGGGGTAAAGAAGTGCATTTTGTACTACTTAAGGGAATCATATATCAATAAGTCATAATCATAAGTATTTATGCACCCCCAAAATGGAGTATCTATGTACATCAAACAAACCCTTCTCAATTTCAAGAATCAAATAGACCACAACACAATAATACTGGGAGACTTTAATACACCTCTCTCACTACTGCCTAGATTCTCCAAACAAAAACTGAACAAAGAAACTATAGAACTAAATAATAAAATCAATAATTTAGACTTTGTGGACATATATAGACTATTTCATCCATCAATGAGAGAATTTGCTTTCTTCTCAGCAGCACATGGATCCTTCTGTAAAAGAGACCATATCTTATGTCACAAACCAACTCTTAGCAAATACAAAAAAAAAAATAAAGATAATATCCTGCATTTTATCAGATCATAATGAAATGAAATTAGAAATCAATGATAGAATTAAAAGTAGAAGCTACTCTAACACCTGGGGACTAAATAATAGGCTCTTGAATTATGAATGTATAGTAGAAGAAATCAGAGATAAAATTAAAAAAATACTTTGAAGTAAATGAGAATAGTGATACAACATATCAAAATCTCTGGGACACTCTGAAGGCAGTACTAAGAGAAAAATTCATTGCATTGACCTCATTCATTAAAAGAATAGAAAGTCAATGAATAAATGACCTAACATTATATCTCAAAGCCCTAGAAAAAGAAGACCAGTGCCAAAGCAGTAGAAGACAGGAAATAATTAAAATCAGAGCTAGAATCAATGAAATTAAAACAAAAGAAACAATTCTAAAAAGTGACCAAAAAAAAAAAAAAAAGGTACTTAGCAAGGATAGTAAAGCAGGAGACATCACAATTGACCAGATCTTAAATTATACTACAGCGCTATAGTAACAAACACATCATGGTACTGGCATCAAAACAGGCAAGAAGACCAATGGAACAGAATAGAAGACACAGAAATAAACCCACAAAAATATAGTTACCTTATACTAGACAAAGGTGCCAAAAACATACATTGGAGAAAAGATAGCGCTTTCAACAAATGGTTCTGGGAAAACTAGAAATTCATATGTATTAGAATGAAATTTAACCCCTCTCTCTCACCTTGCATAAATATCGACTCAAAGTAGATCAAAGACTTAGATTTAGACCACAAACACTGCACATACTTGAAGAAAACGTTGGCCCAGATCACCATCATTTCAGCTTAGGAACTGACTTTCTTAACAAGACTCCCAAAGCAGAAGGAGTAAAATCAATAATTAATAAATGGGATGGCATCAAACTAAAAGGAAAAACCAAAAAGAGAGCCTATAGAGTGGGATAAAATCTTCTCCTCCTGCACCTCAGGGTGTTTATTCCCAGGATATATAAAGAAATGAAAAAACTTAACACCAAAAAAAGAAAAGAAAAGAAAAGAAAATCAATAAATAGGGCAAAGAAACTGAAAAGACACTTCTCAATAGAAGAAATATGAATTGTTGACAAATATATGAAAAAATGTTCACCATCTCTAGCAATTAGAGAAATGCAAATTAAAACTACACCGAGGGGCTGAGGTTGTGGCTCAGCATTAGAGTGCTCACCTAGCATATGTGAAGGCCTGGGTTCCATGCTTAGCACCACATAAAAATGAATAAATAAAATAAAGGTATTGTGTACAACTACAACTAAAAAAAATAAAAATAAACTACACTGAAATTTCACCCAGTCTAGTCAGAAAGGCAATTATCAAGAATACCAGTAACAATATATGATGGTGAAGATGTGGGAGAAGAGGTACACTCATACATTGCTGGTGAGACTGAAAATTGGTACAACCACTCTGAATGAATGTATGGAGATTTCTCAGAAAACTTGGAATTGAAACACCATTTGACCCAGCTACCTACCTCTTGGCATTTATCCAAAGGATTTAAAATCAGCATCTTACAGTGATGTAGCAACATCAATGTTTATAGCAGCTCAATTCACAAGAGCTAAACCATGTAGCCAACCTAGGTGTCCTTCACCAGATGAATGGATAAAGGAAATGTGATTTATATATATATATATATATACATATATATATGTATATATATATATATAAAATGGAGTATCACTCAGCCATTAATAAGAATGAATTTATAAAATTTGCCTGTAAACGGATGGATCTGGAGACTATCATGCTAAATGAAATAAGTCAGTCCCCCAACACCAAAGATTGAATTTTTTTTTTTATGTGGAAGCTAATCCACAATGCGGGGGGGATAGAAACTCACCAAAGGGGAATGAAGGGAAGAATGGGGGTATAGGAAAGGGAAAATACAGTGGAATAAATCTGACATAATTTTCCTATGTGCATATATGAATACACCACAGTGAATCCCACTATTGTGTACATCCACAGAATGGAATTCTAATTAAGACATATTCCACACTTGTATAATTATACCAAAATGGATTGTAGTAGCTCATATAACTAAAAAGAACCAATAAAAAGAAAAAAAGAGATATGCAAAACCCCAAAACAATGTCATTTATTCACATAATTATTTATTTTGGAAAAATACAGCAATTTTTCAAAAAAACATTTATGTTAACATAATGGCTTTATTATTTTAAAAATAGATTAATGAAAATATTAATTTCCCCCATCAGTTATAATTTCTAACAAGGTAAATATAAATAGATATAGCCCATATAAAACAAAAGCTCTTCAATACTTTTTAAGAGAATGAAAGATTCTTGAGAACATAAAATTTGCAACCAATGACTTAGATAACAATTTGCAGTTGCAAAATTGTCAATTATTAAATTTACGTTGTTTATGAGGTTGTTTCAAGTGAGGAATTCTCCCCTCCCCCCCTTTTTTTAAACACAAAGCTGATTGTATTTTTTCCCATCTTTTTAAACTGATAAAAATTGTCCATATTCATTGTACACAACATGCTATTTTGAAATATGCATATATTGTAGAATGGCTAAATCAAGCTAATAAACACATGCATAAGCTCTTGGGTAAACTACATTGTATACTTTCTTTCTACCACTTGGAAGAAAGTATGGCAGGCCTCTTTTATCCTTCTATGCTGAGTGGAAAGAATAGAGGTACCCCAAGGCACTGGTAGCACAGCCTGTGAGAGCTTAAGTGTTGGAAGCCTGGTAATCCTGGCTCAGAAGTGCAGGCTGGAGGGGGAGGTGCAGAGCCCCCAACTGTCAGAACTTCCAGAGGCAAGCTGGCAAGGTTTTCTCTCACTCCAGGAGAACACCAGGGGCTACAGTAATCTGCTGTGTGGTAGCATTCAGGATATTCACCCTAAAAGATCACATTTCTAGTCAAAAGTGGTCTGTCCAGACTGAGCCTGGTGAGTAGTTTGTTTAAATTGGCAGCTGCTCTGCAACAGTTTATAACTGAACTTCTCAACCGACCCAGGCTCACTCCAGCAATCTGACTCCTCTTCTTTCATTCCAGGTTCTTGCCCTCAAAACCCTGTTGAGACAGGCATTCCCAAGGTGTAATCATTGTGCTATATCCTAAATGGCCATAGAAATAACAAATTGAGATTACAAATCGTCTTTACCCACTGCTTAAAAACTATTCAAGTAGTCTGAACTGTAACTGGTGGTGGCAATACAATCTGTTTGATTGTGTGTAGGTTGGGGGCGGTGGAGTAAGTAAAATTAAACAAACACTCATATTTTTACCATTCAGAGCAAACAGTCTTTAATATTTTGCTGTCAGGATTTTCTCTAACCTTTTTTTTTTTCTTTTAAAGAAACAAGTCATTGAAGGAGAGCAAAAAATCACCTTTTAACCATCATCTCCAGGCTCATTCCTCCTGTCCTTGACTCCTGCAACTTCGATTATGAATGTGTTGTGTTTGGTTTTAGATTTAAAACTACATCTATAAATCCACAAATGAGACAGAATACTGTAGACATGCTTTTAAAAGTGACTTAATAGAGGACACATCTTTCACAGCACTTAAGTTTTTGAGATCTATCATCTATATAATTTTCATCATCTATTTATTGATGATGAGTCACTGTCTCGTAGCAACATATCAGCTTATGAAGAATGTGGGTTTTATTTAACTACTCTTCTGTTGATGGGTATTTGTAACAACAGCTAAAGTTGTTGCAAAGATGTAAAACATCTTTGTTTATATCTGCTTGAACAGTCTAGGAATTTTTGAAATTTATAACTTCAAGTGGAAGTACTGAATTGTAGGGCATGTGCTATCCAAATTTGCTCGCTCTAAAATGCCTGTCAATTTTTACTCCTGCTTGTACTATGTCTGTTTCTACTTCCCCAAGTCCTTGCCAATCTTTGACTTTGTCATGTTCTTTAATTTTTAGCTTCAGCCTGACTGAATTTGAACATATTTACATATAATTATGGACCACTTCTCTTTTTCTGTTCTAAATCAATTGCCTATTCATATCTTTTGCTGATGTTTAAATTTTTTTTTTTAGTGGATAACCATTATCAGTATTCTGCACTAAAAATATATTCTAGAAGTACATGACTTACTTTAAAATTTTATTTTACTATTTTAGTGCACAGAAGTGTCTTCATTTTAATGAAGTCAGATTGATGTTTTATTTTATGGTTTGTAGTTTTTGAACCTTCTTGAAAAAATATTTCCTATATTTTGACATACAGATCTCACTATTTTGTTTTCAATATTTAAGCTCTTGCTTTTTGTCTTCAGAACTTTGACCTATTTGGAATGTATTTTTGTGAGTAGTGTTTTCCAAATTTTTCCATAGTGCTAACTCATTATTCCAGCATCATTTGCAGAATGACACATTCTTTTCCTATTATTTTGAAATGCCACTCATGGCTTACCTGATCTAGGTAGATATACTGCATATTTCTTGCTTTCCCTTGGTTTATTTTTCTGTCCCTCAGCACTGTTTAATATCTCATAATATTTTTTATTGTGGTAAAATCTATAAAAAATTTCCATTTTACATTTTTAAGTCTACAGTTCATTGACATTAAGCCCATTCACGAATGTAACTGCCATCACTGTCTACTGCAAGAACTTTTTCATCATCTCAAAACTCTGTGCCCTTGTGGGGAAGAAGGATGCTTTTGGGCCCCCAGCACTCTGAACACCAGACAAGTGAAAGGGTTGTGGAACCTCTGAGCTTGGAGGTGCTGCCTGCGGAGTGTGAGTGGCGCGTGAGCCTCCCCGGTGAGGTCCAGGCCCTGTGCCAGAACAGATGGGGACCTGACCAAGAGGCATGCTGGCCCTGTGGCTTCCAGGTGGTGTCGCTGGAGACAGAGCCTGAGCCAGGATCCATGACCATCATAAGATGATGAAAATAACAATGATCCTCCTCGTGCAACCCGCCGCCAGCATGGCGCACGACGACTTGGAGAAGATTACGGTGGTGCCGTCCGCCAAGGACTTTATCGACCTGACATCATCGAAGACTCAACGGAAGACTCCAACAGTGATTCATAAACATTACCAAATTCATCGCATTAGACATTCTTATAGGAGAAAAGTCAAATTTACTCAGCAGAATTACCATGGCAGACTCTCACAGATTGTAACAGATTTTCCCAAATTGGATGATATCCATCCATTTTGTGCTGATTTGATGCATATTCTGTATGACAAGGATCATTACCAGTTGGCTCTAGGACAGATTAATATTGCTAAAAGTTCAGTGGGCAATGTTGCTGAAGATCATGTCCGGCTTATGAAGTCCGGCGATTCTCTCTACCGCTGTCAGCAGCTGAAGCGTGCTGCCCTCGGGCGAATGTGCACCGTTATCCAGTGGCAGAGGCACAGTTTGGAATATCTGGAACAAGGGCGTCAGCATTTATCCCGCTTGCCAACCCCTGACCCAAATGCAAGCACTCTGCTTTTATGTGGGTACCCAAATGTGGGGAAATCCAGCTTCATTAATAAGGTGACGAGAGCAGATGTGGATGTTCAGCCCGATGCATTTACCACCAAGTCTCTGTTTGTTGGGCACATGGATTATAAGTATCTGCGTTGGCAGGTTGTAGATACCCCAGGGATTTTGGATCATCCTTTGGAGGATCGGAACACCATCGAAATGCAGGCTCTCACGGCCCGGGCGCACCTTCGAACCGCGGTTCTGTATGTGATGGACTTGACTGAACAGTGTGGACACGGGCTGAAAGAGCAATTAGAACTTTCCCAGAATATCAGACCTCTCTTTATCAATAAGCCTCTCATAATTGCAGCCAACAAATGTGATGTGAAACGAATAGCTGAACTTTCTGAAGATGATCAGAAAATATTTGTAGACTTGCAAGCTGAAGGATTCCCTGTAATAGAGACCAGTACCCTGACTGAGGAAGGTGTTATTAAAGTTAAAACAGAGGCTTGTGACAGGCTTTTGGCACACCGAGTGGAAACAAAAATGAAAGGAAACAAAGTGAATGATGTGCTGAACAGGTTGCATTTAGCTGTGCCTAACAAGAGAGATGATAAGGAGAGGCCCCCTTCCATCCCAGAAGGAGTAGTGGCACACAAGAGGAGAATGGAAATTGGGGAGCCCAAGAAGAAAAGGGAACGGGATCTTGAGCGGGAAATGGGAGATGATTATATTTTGGATCTTCAAAAATACTGGGATTTAATGAATTCGTCTGAAAAATATGATAAGATACCAGAGATCTGGGAAGGCCATAATGTAGCTGATTATATTGACCCTGCCATCATGAAGAAATGGGAAGAGTTAGGAAAAGAAGAAGAGCTAAGAACAGCTGCGGGGGAGTATGATAGTGAATCTGAAAGTGAAGTTGAGGAAATGATGGAAATCAGACAGCTAGCAAAACAAATTAGAGAAAAAAAAAAAAAAGAAGCTGAAAATCCTACAATCAAAGGAAAAGGATACACAGGGACCCAGGATGCCTGGAACTGCTAAGAAGCTTCAGCTGACAGTTTTGGAAAATGAGATGCGTAGTCTTGGTGTTGACCTGGATGATAAAGACCGTGCCCACTATGCAGTCCAGGCAAGAAAATCTCGGAGTGTCACTAGGAAGAGAAAGCGGGAAGAATCTGTTCCTCCCTCTTCTGTAGCCCAGAGTGGGAGCTGCCCTCGACCTCCACGTGATGTTTCTGGTCTT
This sequence comes from Ictidomys tridecemlineatus, assembly GCF_052094955.1. Lineage (NCBI taxonomy): Eukaryota > Metazoa > Chordata > Mammalia > Rodentia > Sciuridae > Ictidomys > Ictidomys tridecemlineatus. Next base: position 118,371,749 of record NC_135482.1, read on the forward strand.
CGGGATGTCAAGATGGTGGAGAAAACCAAGACTATGATGAAGAATGCTCAGAAGAAGATGAATCACTTGGGGAAGAAAGGGGAGGCAGACAGACATGTGTTTGATATGAAGCCCAAGCACTTACTCTCTGGAAAGAGGAAAGCTGGTAAAAAGGACAGGAGATAACATCCTTTTCAGTTGACATGGTTGCCTAGAGTGTTACTGTTTGATTCTTGGTTTGGTTTCATGAAATTGGAATCATGATCTAGTAACTGAAAAGACAGTGGAAGTAACTAAAGTTCTTTCTTTCTTTCCTGAAAACTGGATAACCATATATAGGTGTGGGAAATTTTGATCACTTCATGATACTATAATTTTGAGTAGATGGTATTTCTGCATTTAACCGAGTGTTTGCTTCAGAGTCACCATGTAAGCTTCAGATGTCAAGTTTTCAACAACAAAATCACAAAGAAACAAAGTACGGCCTAATAAAGTAAAAACTTGACAAAGCCATCCCTTGTAGCTGACTTAATAGATAATAGACTTTCAACAAACTGCTAGGGAAGATTTGCAGAAGTAGAAGTATTGGTGTTACTTGGTTGTTTTGATGGAGAAAACACTTTTGCAAGAGGGAGATTTGGATCATCACACCTCAAGAGCCCTTTTTGTGAAGAAGCACTCTACTTGTTGGGCGTAGACAGAGGCTACCAGCCCTCCCCTGCAGGATAGGAGGCATATCCACTTATAAGTGTGTTAGAACCCTATGTTTAAAATTCTCTCTTAAATTATTTTCTAGTCTTTTTGTACAATATATCATTGTAATCTGTCTTCAACTATTTTATCCAAAATAAACCTTCAGAAGGAAAAAAATAACAATCATCCATAATAAGATGAAGCATCTTATTTTATGACTGAAGTTCCATGTAAATGGCTCAACTCCTCCCTGGCATCCGCTTCATTGTCTCCTCTAGGGATCTGGGCTACAGAATCTTCATTGTCATTTTGACTGTTTTTACCCCCAGTGTATGAAAGTTTTCACTCATCTTGAAAGTGAGTCAGCATAGTTAAGGGTGCTGCTAGGGAAGAGGCAGATTCAGTGGCCCAACCAAGAGCATCATGCAGTTCCCTTTGCCATGGCCGGCCCCCATTGGAGAAGAACTATCAGCAGTTGCCTGGCGCCTTGGATTAATCCCCCTTGTGTGCTGATGCTGTTGGGATGTACCTGAGCAGCATAATCGGGGAACTGCCTGTTGATTAGGTATTATCTGATGTTTGAGATGCTGGCCAGGCCCTTAACCACCCTGTTTGTATTGGGGTATTTCTACCATATCCATAGTTGTGGATTTTATGTGGTAAACTCAGATCATTCATCCACTGGTGCAGACCACCAGGCTCCTCACTTGCCTCCGCAGCAGGCCTGGAAAAGGAAGGTGAGCTCATGGAATGCCCACACCTAGGCGGGCAATATTCTGGACTCCCTGATTGCTGGCCACTGGGTGTTCCTGTGCTGGGACCTGTCTTTCATTGTGCCTGGGGCCATCATGGCAGCCATGGGAATAGTGTGCTTTCTACTTCTCATCCAACATCTGAAAGACATCAGATGCTCCTCCTCCCTGTCCACACTTTCAAAAGGCTATGAGAATCTAACAAACAGAGGTGGACTCTAGAAGCCAACCTTACACAGTGAAAGGAACAGGCTCCCGGACCCAGAGATGCAGTGCTTACTACTGTCCTAGGGGAAGAGTCCCATATGCCCAGGTTATGTGGTGGTTTTCCCTGGTGACAGCAGCAACTTCCTGGCCCTCATCAGCTTCACTTGGGCCTTTGAGAATCCCTGGTTTGGGAGTTCTCTCTGTGCTGTTGGCCGAGCAGGTCAGCTTCACTTTCCTCTTTTGCCTTCCATCGTACATCACCAGCGCAGATCACCTTAATGTCAAAAAAGCAGGAGAGCTCTCCATTTTGTTCAATGTGGCCAGGATCTCCACTCTATCATCAGCAAGAGGGGCCTAGAAGACACTGTAGCCATGGTGTTTAGCAGGGGCCTGGGCAGGGGGGGGGCTGAAGGTACTAATCACCACCATCCTCTCTGCTGACCTGGGGACTCCTAAGCGTCTGAAAGGGAACTCTCATGCAGTCTCTGGGTCTGTAGGAGCTGCCCAGAGCCCTCTGCTGGTAGGAGTCATCTCTCTCTCTCTGAGAGGAGCAATCTGTCCTATGGACTGATGTTTGCATATGCTTGTGCCTTGCTGTTCCTGATCTGCTTCATATATAAGAAGCTGAGCTGTCCAGGGCTGGTGGTGGGGGACCAAGCTCTTCTGTTCTGTGGAGGCAGCAGCTGAGCCCATCCTTCACAAACTGTCTATTTAAACAGATATGGAACTCAGGATAGCAGTGGCAGGTCCAGGGAACTGCTGAGTGCCTTAACTGAGCCAATGGACAGATGGTCTAGCCTGCCCAAGCTTGCAGATGTGAGTCCATCCAGGTACTCAAATATGGTGTGTGACAGCCACTTAGGATGATCCTGCTTCTCTAGATTTTTGCTTCTGAATAAATCTTGGCTTGATGGTAGATACTATCTTGACTATTCAAGGATTTTAAAAATGTTTAAAACATAGCATTTAAAGTCATTTCAATAGAAAGATTGGTCCTAATGCTCACTCATGATCTAAAGTTTTGTTTTCTACCAGACTCGTTTCATTCATCTCTTGGTAAGATATTTGATTTCTTACCTGTAGCTTGAAAGTTTGTGGTACAGTCTCAGTGTGGCTTTTATATTCACTCTCCCTCCAATTTCTGTAAGAACTTCAATGGTTTCCTGATTAAGAATTTTTTTTCATTATTAAAAGTTAATAACTTTACTAACAGGGGCCTTAGCATTGATTGTTTTGAATCCCATTTTCCTGAGTTACATTGTTCTCATAAAAATGTCTTCTTTTAATGAAAAATTTATTCTACCATGTCTTTGAATTTTTTTGTTTGTTTCTTCTTCAAGGACAACAAACATGCACCGATTGGATATCCTTTGTCCTACACCTGTAATTGTTCTCCAATCTTCTTTGCTCTTTTCATATCATCTTACTTAGTTTTCTATAGTCTATGCAACACATTCCTCTTTTTATCTGTCTACTATTTGAGTTGCATCTTATGTGGTTTTCCTTTTCTTGAAGTATTTGTATTGTTCATTTCTTTTCATAGCTCTTTCAGATCATTTAAAAAGCCTTTCTCCAGTTTTATTATCAACTTAAAAATGAGTCTTTTGAGCTCTCATTTAATAATGCCAACACTTCCTATATTTAATTTCTTTTAAAGGAAATGTCTTTCCTTATTATTTTTTTAGCTGCTTTGTAATTTGTTTTGAAGTGTGAAAGCAATTTCCTTTGTCCTTTGTCTCTCATATTTTGGGCAAAGAGCTGTATTACTTTTTCATAGATCCTGTGCTTAAAGATTACAGAACTGAAGGCATGAGTGTATCTGCCTTGACATTTCTGCATTATGTCCTTGTTTCTTCTTGCTGCAGGATCTACTCATTTTTCCTTGGGTAATCAGAAGGTGGAGAAAAGGATGGGCTGCCAACAATCTCTGCAAAGCTCAGAAGTGTTAAAAGTCCGAACCATTTACATCAATGACCCCCTTAAGAATACTTTCTGCACAAATAGCATCAGGTGAGAAGAGTCTATGTGCCTTGGAGGGGAGAAGGGTGGAAGAAAATGTGAGTTTCCTTCCAAAATGCAATACTTTGTATAAATCAAATCATGTGATTCTTTTTATCTGGTTACAGTGTTTTTTTCCAAACCTTGAAAAAACTAAATTCTCACATTCACTTTGAAACAAGGATTTGCTCTGGGCTCCCCTCTGAATGGCCTGTGCTAGCACTGGTTCCCCATCACAGCTCTTACCATGCAGATCACTGCCAGCTGATAGTGCTCTTTAGCAATAGTTTTAAATGTGAGGCAAAGTGCTATCAGAAGAACCCTCCTAGATCTGCTGGACTCCCCACCAATACCTTGTACTTTTCATTGAGAATCACCAGGCCTCTATTTCAGGAGGAATTTGATGAGTTTCATATTTACTTCAGAGGCAGAATTAGATGAAAACTTGAAAGGAAACTACTTTTTTGTTTGTTTGTTTCTTTTTAAGGATTGAATCCAGGGCCTCACACATGCTAGGCAAATGCTCTATCACTGAGCTCCTTCTTGAGCCAATGGAAACCACTTTTCGAGTGATTTCCCCCTCTCTTTTTTTAACCAGGAACTAGGGTCAGGTGTTGGATATACTAACTTAATAATCTTTAAGGTTTTGGGTTATGAACTAATCATATAGCTTAAAAATCTGTCGTTGACATGGCAAGAAAAGGGATATATCCATGGGGGCCCCAAATGAGGGCACATCAGGGATACTAAGAGGTAGGGGACACTGAGGTGCATTTTGCTCAGGGGACTCTACCTAGTTCTATTGACCTGGTGTTTCAGTTGTAACACTCAGTTGTGGAAGAGGAGTGATCTCGGTCCATGCATGGTGGACTAAAGAATTAAAGACCCTGTCTTTGTAAAATCAGGACACCAGAGGGCTACACCCTAAATGAGGAGAGAATAAAAATTAAAATCTGTCTTGCAAAAAGAGACATAGTGAGAAAACACGCTCCTTTAAAATTGGCCCCGTTTAGGAAAACTCTATATATTTTAAAATGGTGTCATGTTGCTAGTATCCCAAGGAATAAGGCAGAAACACAGATGAACCATATCTGGAGGAGTATTCATTGGTATGGGCCTGAAAAAATTCCCAGAGATCAAGTTTGATCAAATATGAGCTAAAAAGCTAACAACGCATGAAAAAGCAAGGTCTCACTAGTGAGAGGAAACATAAAGAATGAAACAAATAGACACTATAAAGACTTCAAGTAGTAGAAGTATCGTGTACAGACTATAAAATTAGAATGTTTTCTACGAAACACAATAGCATAATATGATTAAAGGAATAAAGAGAATGTTGAAAGTATAAAGACTACTTTAAAAAAGACCTGAGTAGATCTAGAAAAGAAACAAATAGAACCTAGAAATAAAAATATGATAATCTATTTTGAAAAAATCTCAGTGAATGAGGTAAAAAGAGGAAGTGGGGAGATACAACCAAAAGTAGACTTAATATATACTATTAAATATATAGGAGAAAATGCTCCTGATATAGATATGATACTCTTGCAATAGAGAAAGATGAAGAATTGGAAAATATTAAGGACTAGTTCAGACACATACATGGCAGAGTTAGCAGCACTAGTCTGTGTTAGAGTTCCAAAATGAGAGTTTAAGGGAATGATATAGACATTATTTTTCATTATTCAAAGAAATCATGGTCCAAGTTTCCCAGAACAAATGAGAGAGATGAATCCTAAAATTCAGGAACAAAAATCTCAAGACAATAAATGAAAAGAAATTCATTTCTAATTACATGTCATACAGAACATGTGAAGGCTCCAGTGTCAACCTGTGTATAAATATAAATAAAGCTTAAGTTTCTTCTTTCAGATTAGAACATTCAAATGAAATGTTTAGTATCTTTTTCCTGTGAATTATTTGCAGCAGCACATTGTATGACAACTACTGTAGCTATCTTCATATTATTTTTCCCAGAGGAGATAATCAACCCATTTGATAGTAGATGAAACCAAAGCAGGAAAACAGTATATCATTTGTTTTGGGGCACCAAGCCATTTATGTAGTGGCAAGGTCAGATTAAAATGCAAGAGGGATCTCACATGATTAGAACAGAAGAAACACAAAGAAGTGGGTATGTTGAGAGGTGAAGGGATGGATGTGGCTTGGGTATCAAAGATGGTGATGCAAATTCAGACGTCTAAATAGTTATTCTTATGACTTACCTTGCTTAAATTTATTTAGGGAATTTGCCAATATGTTCATTTTTAGATATTAAAAACTTCTGGTTACATATATGAAAAAAATAGTTTAATAAAAGTTATCCATAAATTTTTTCTGAATTTATTTTACAGATGAAATTGCATGATGTATGGGATTTGTTTCAAAGTAATGCAAGGGAGAAGTGAGGAAGTGGGGGCATGAACAAAACAAAATTGGCCACAAGTTGATACTTGCTAAAGCTGGGATATAAATATGGGGATTCATTGCCTGGTCTCTCCATCTTTGTGCATATTTAAAAGTCTCCACAATAAAAAGTAATTTAAAAATTAACTGATTGGTAAAGTTTCTTTTTAGCTTAAATCAATGTAATATGGGATGTAAATATTATAATCAGGGATGAAACAAACTTTCATGATTTAAAAAGGTTTTTTTTTTTTTTGCTAGATGGACAGCATGCCTTTATTTTATTTGTTTCATTTTTATGTGGTGCAAAGGATCAAACCCAGTGCCTCACACATGCTAGGCAAGTGCTCTGCCACTGAGCTACAGCCCCAGCCCTATGATTTTTTTATACCTTTATTTTGTTTATTTATTTTTATGTGGTGCAAAGGATCAAACCCAGGGCTTCACACATGCTAGGCAAGCGCTCTATCACTGAGCTACAACCCCAGTCCCTCATGATTTTTTTTTCAAATTAATATTTTTTAAAATTTTAATTTGTTACATATGACAGCAGAATGCATTATAATTCATATTACACATATAGGGCACAATTTTTCATATCTCTGGTTGTACACAAAGTAGAGTCACATGATTCTTGTCTTCATACAATATATTTAGGGTATTGATGTCCATCTCATTTCACTGACCTTCCTGCCCCTTCCCTACCCCTTCCTCTCCTTTGTCCTATCTAGAGTTCATCTAATCCACCCATGTCCTACCCCCATACCAACCACATTATGAATCAGCATTCTTAAATCAGAGAAAACATTCAGCATTTGTTTTTGGGGGATTGGCTAACTTCACTTAGCATTATCTTCTCCATTGCATTTACCTGCAAATGCCATGATCTTATTCTCTTTTATTGCTGAGTAATATTCCATTGTGAATATATCCACATTTTTTAATCCATTCATCTACTGAAGGGCATCTAGGTTGGTTCCACAGCTTAGCTATTGTGAATTGTGCTGCTTTAAGCATTGATGTGGCTGTGTCCCTTTGGTATGCTCTTTTTAAGTCCTTTGTGTAGAGACCGAGGAGAGGGATAGCTGGGTCAAATAATGGTTCCATTCCCAATTTTCCAAGGAATCTCCATACTGCTTTCCATATTGGCTGTACCAATTTGCAGTCCCACCAACAATGTATGAATGTGCCTTTTCATCCACATCCTCGCCAACACTTATTGTTGTTTGTCTTCATAATAGCTGCTATTCTGACTGTAGTGAGATGATATCTTAGAGTAGTTTTGATTTGCATTTCTCTAATTGCTAGAAATGTTGAATATGTATTTTCATGTATTTGTTGATTGATTGTATATCTTCTGAGAAGTGCCTGTTGAGTTCCCTGGGCTATTTATTGACTGGGTTATTTATTTTTTTAGTGTTAAGACTTTTGAGTACTTTATATACCTTAAAGATTAGTGGTCTGATGTGCATGTGGTAAAAATTTGTTCCCAAATTGGAGCTCTCTATTCATCTCACTGATGATGTTTTATTTTTCTTTTGCTGAGAAGAAGTTTTTTAGTTTAAATCCATCCCATTTATTGATTCTTGATATTAGTTCTTGCGCTATAGGAGTCTTATTAAGGAAGTTGGGGCCTAATCCGACATGATGGAGATTTGGGCCTGATTTTTCTTCCAGGAGTGTCTGTGGCTTAATTCCTGGGTCCTTGATCCACTTTGAGTTGAGTTTTGGCATGGTGAGAGATAGGGGTTTAATTTCATTTTGTTGCATATGTATTTCCAGTTTTCCCAGCACCATTGGTTGAAGAGGCTATCTTTTCTCCAATGTACATTTTTGGCGCCTTTGTCTAATATAAGATAAATGTAATTTTGTGGGTTAGTCTCTGTGTCCTCTATTCTGTACCATTGGTCTATAGATCTATTTTGGTGCCAACATCATGCTGTTTTTGTTACTATTGCTCTGTACTATAGTCTAAGGTCTGGTATAGTGATGCCACCTACTTCACTCTTGATAAGGATTTCTTTGACTATTCTGAGTCTCTTATTTTTCCAGATGAATTTCATGATTGCTTTTTCTATTTCTATGAGGAATATAATTGGGATTTTCATTGGAATTACATTAAATCTGTGTAGATTTTTTGGTAATATGGTCATTTTGACAAAATTGATTCTGCCTATCCAAAAACAAGATAGATGTTTCTATCTTTAAGATCTTCTTTAATTTCTTTCTTTAGGGTTCTGTAGTTTTCATTGTAGAGGTCTTTCACCTCTTTCATTAAGTTGATTCCCAAATATTTTATTTATTTTTTTGAGGCTATTGTAAATGGGTAGTTTTCCTCTTTTCCCTCTCAGAGGGTTTGTCACTTACACACAGAAATGCCTTTGATTTATGGGTGTTGATTTTATATCCTGCTACTTTACTGAATTCATTTACTAGTTCTAGAAGTTTTCTGGTGGAATTTTTTGAGTCTTCAAGGTACAGAATCATATCATCAGCAAATAGTGCCAATTTGAGTTCTTCTTTTCCTATGTGTATCCCTTTAATTTCTTTCATCTGTCTAATTGCTCTGGCCAGTGTTTCAAGAACTGTTAAATAGAAGTGGCGAAAGAGGGCATTCCTGTCTTGTTCCAGTTTTTATAGGGAATACTTTCAATTTTTCTCCATTATGAATGATGTTGGCCTGGGGATTAGCATAGATAGCATTTACAATGTTGAGATATGTTCCTGCTATCCCTAGTTTTTCTAGTGTTTTGAACATGAAGGGGTACTGTATTTTGTCAAATGCTCTTTCTGCATCTATTGAGATGATTATATGATTCTCATCTTTAAGTCTATTGATGTGATTTCCGTATGCTGAACCAACCTTGTATCCATGGGATGAACCCCACTTGATTGTGGTGCACTTTTTAATGTGTTTTTGTATGCAACTTGCCAGAAATTTATCGAGAATTTTTACATCTATATTCATTAGGGATATTGGTCTGAAGTTTTCTTTCTTAAATGTGTCTTTGCCTGGTTTTGGAATCACGATGATCTTGGTCTCATAGAATGAGTTTGGAAGTGCTCCCTCCTTTGCTGTTTCCTGAAATAAATTGAAGAATATTGGTATTAGTTCTTCTTCAAAGGTCTTGTATAACTTGGCTGTGTATTCATCCAGTCCTGGGCTTTTCTTAGTTGGTAGAGTTCTGATGGCATCTTCTGTTTTATTGCTTGGCATTGATCTGTTTAAGTTGTGTTTATCATCCTGTTCAATTTGGGTAAATCATATGACTACAGAAATCTGTTGATGCCTTTGATATTTTCTATTTTATTGTAAAACAAGTTTTCAAAATGATTTCTAATTATCTTCTGTATTTCTGTAGTGTCTGTTGTGATATTTCCTTTTTTATCACATATGTAAGTAGTTTGAGTTTTCCCTCTCTTTTTGTTCATTAGCATGGCTAAGGGTTTGTCAATTTTATTATTTTTTCAGAGAACCAACGTTTTGTTTTGTCAATTTTTTTTGTTTCAATTTCATTTATTTTAGCTCTGATTTTAATTATTTCCTGTCTTCTACTATTTTTTTGTGTTGATTTGTTCTTCTTTTTCTAGGGCTTTGAGATGTTATTTTAGGTCATTTATTTGTTGACTTTTTTCTTCTTTTAAGGAATGAATTCCATGCAATGAACTTTCCTCTTAGAACTGCCTTCATAGTATCCTAGTGATTTTGATATGTTGTCTCTATTTTCTCATTCTCATTCACCTCTAAGAATTTTAAAATTTCCTCCTTGATGTCTTTTGCAACCCATTGTTTATTTAGTAGCATATTATTTAGTCTCCAGTTGTTGGAGTAGCTTTTATTTATTATTTTATTATTGATTTCTAATTTCATTCCATTATGACCTGATAGAATGCAGGGTAGTATCTCTACTTTTTTATATTTGCTAAGAGTTGCTTTGTGGCATAATATATGATCTATTCTAGAGAAGGATCCATATGCTGCTGAGAAGAAAGCAAATTCTCTCATTGATGGATGAAATAGTCTATATATGTCAGTTAAGTCTAAGTTATTAATTATATTATTGAGTTCCATAGTTTCTTTGTTCAGCTTTTGTTTGGAAGATCTATCCAGTGGCGAAAGTGTTGTGTTAAAGTCACCCCAAATTATTTGTTGTTGTCTATTTGACTCTTGAACTTGAGAAGAGTTTGTTTGATAAATGTAGATGCTCCATTGTTTGGAGCATATATATTTATTATTGTTATATCTTGTTGATGAATGGTTCCCTTAAGCAGTGTGAAATATCCTTCTTTATCCCTTTTGATTAACTTTGGCTTGAAATCTACTTTATTTATGAGGATGGACACCCCTGCTTGCTTCTGCAATTGATGTGAGTGGTATGCTTTTTCCCAACCTTTTACCTTCAGTCTGTGGATGTCTTTTCCTATGTGATGAGTCTCTTGGAGGCAGCATATTGTTGGGTCTTTTTTTTTTAAAGTCTAATCTTCCAATATTTTGATTGGTGAGTTTAGGGCATTAGCATTCAGGATTATTATTGAGACATGATTTATATTTCATGATTTGTTTATTTTTAGTATTTAACTTGACTTGGTTTTCCCTCTGATTAGTTTTCCCTTTAGTGTAATAATCTCTTTGCTGATTTTCATTTTTGTTTTTCAATTCCATTTCATAGAATATTTTGCTGAGGATGTTCTTAGTGCAGGCTTTCTAGTTGGAAATTCTTTTAACTTTTGTTTATTGTAGAAGGTTTTTATTTCATCATCAAATCTAGAGCTTAATTTTGCTAGATACAAGATTCTTGGTTGGGATTCATTTTGTTTCATAGCTTGTTATATGTTGTTCCAGGATCTCCTGGCTTTGAGGGTCTGGGTTGAAAAATCTGCTGAGATACGAAATGGTCTCCACCTATATGTGATCTGATTCCTCTCTCTTGTGGCCTTTAAGATTCTATCCTTATCTATTAGGCATAATGTGCCTTGGTGTAGATCTGTTGTAATTTTGTAAATTTGGTGTCCTGTAAGCCTCTTGTATTTGATTTTCTAATTCATTCTTCATGTTTGGGAAATTTTCTGATATTATTTCAATGAAGAGATTGTGCATTCCTTTGGTTTGAAGCTCTGTGCCTTCCTCTATCCCAGTAACTCTTAGATTTGGTCTTTTGATGCTATCCCATAATTCTTGGATGTTCTGCTCATGGTTTCTTACCATCTTTACTGTGTGGTCAACTTTATTTTCCAGATTGTATACTTTATTTTTGTTATCTGATGTTCTGTCTTCCAAGTGGTCTAGTCTGTTGCTGAGCATTCTATTGAGTTTTAAATTTGGTTTATTGTTTCCTTCATTTCAAGGATTTCTGATTTTTTTTTTAGAATCTCTCTTTCTTGCAGTAATCTTTTGCTACCTGTATTTGCTCCTTTATCTCTTTGTTGTTATGATCAATGGATGCCTGTGTTTGCTCTCTATCTCTTTGTTGGACTGATCAATTTTTGCCTATAGTTACTCATTTAGGTCATTCTTTAATTCACAGACATTTTAATTATGAACCTTCTGAACTCCTTTTCTGACATCTCATCAACTTCTCTATCCATGGGTTCTGTTATTGTAGTATACTGGTTTGTATACTATGATATATATATATATTCCTCCCTTGTTTTATCATGTTGTCTATGTGATTTCCTTTCTTGAAGTATGGATATGAAGTATTACAGTTTCTACCCTATAATCTTGTAGTATCTGTGCAGATTATCTGTACCTCACCTTGGTGTTCAGCTTCTAGACCCTACCCATGTCCCAGGAAGGATGTTACTGCAACTATAGGTGGTGGAAGCAATAGCAGGAGGTAACTGGAGGTGGCAGTGGAGGTGCCACAAGATGGATGCAACATCTTTCAGAGATGGGGCTGAAAGGGTGGGTCTTACTGGCTTTGGGATGCCTTCTCCAAGATGCAGCTGCTTCTAGGCCCTGTTTTTGTCCCAAGGTAGAGGCTACTATGTGGGGAAGACTATGGGGATGCTGCAGTGTCTCAAGATGAAAGTGGGTTAGACCTGGGCTCCCAGGTGGTGGTGTGTGGAGGGCGGATCCAGGCCTACACTGGGCCCTGGATTCCTGGCAGGTCAGGGAGGTGGTCCTGGGCCAAGCCTGAGCTCCAGTGGATGTCTTCCAGTGGCGGGGTGAGCTCAGGCCTACCCTAGGCCCGAGCTCCCACGCAGGTCAGTGAGGAGGGTCTCTTAGCTCTTCATTTCCAAAAAATGTTTCTGTTGGTTTGTATTACAACTTTCATGGGCTTTAATCTTATTTTGTTTAATTTTATCTCAAATTAATATTTGGTTTTACCAAAATAGTGGATTTATTTTTTAAGTTAAACATAGTGTGAGCTGTTGGACTTTGGTGAGAAGTAGGATTCTTCCTAGGAAGAGGTATTCTCTTTTCTGAGGAAAAATATGCCTCAATGGATAGGTCTTATTTTGACAGTAGTTCTGTCCTGATGCAATCAATGTTCTGCATTGTTTCATGAGATGATCAATCAAATGCAACCGTAAGAGGAGGCATAAAAGAGACTCAGGATACAGTTTATTGTACGCACATGTCTTAGGAGGTCTCCACATGCCATGCAGGATCACAAGAGAAGTAATAGGTTTTGGCCTGGACGCAGAACATAGGCCACTTCCCATTTCCCCAAGTATTCCCCCTCCTACTCTCATCAGCCCTAGGTAATTCTTTTTATGTTAGCTTTAAATCTTTAATCTGGATGGACTTTCTTTTGGAGTAAGGAATGAGGTAGAGACCCATCCTGATTTTCCATTTGGCTGACCAGTCATTTTATCCCCAACTAATTTGTGATGCTTTTCTTTTGTTATACACAATCTTCTCTATGACATTTCCATTGGTGCAAATGGATTTAGATATATTTTAAGGATGAAATATTAGAGAAGGAAGGGAGAAAAACTGATGGCTCTCCTTTCTCCTACAAGGTAGAGGTTGATTAGGAGTTTTGTCATAGTATTATAGGCCATTAGAAAATATAGAGCATCTTCTGCCCAAGACACATTAAAGGTTTTATTGAACTCAGACACACACACACACACACACACACACACACACACACGCATACACACATACACACCTATACACACACATACATACACACCTATACACACACATACATACACAATACATGGAGTAAGTTTTGCATATCATTTTAGCATGTATTTATTTCTAACTTATTTAGCATGTTTATTTGTTACTGTTTGTCTTGCTCCATCAGAAGGTAAGCAGGGATATTTATGTTTTTCATGATGTATCTCAAACAGAAGAGCATCTGACACACAATAATTACTCAATAAATATTTTACAGTTAATAAATGAATCATTGATATAAATCGGTGAAATCAACATGGTGCTGTTCATCTTTTCCTTTTAATGTATTTAGACATCATGATACTCCCTGGTTTTTGATCCTTGGTTTACCATATTTCTTATATTAATGGCACTTAGTTCCTAAAATGGGGGAAATCATTCTTCCTTTATTCAGAGATTATTTTCAGGTAACCGTGAAAACTCTCAAAAAAGGCAAAATAGGGACTGTGGTTACAGCTCAGTGGTAGAGTGCTTGCCTGGTATGTATGTGGCACTCTGTTCAATCCTCTGTTCAATCCACATAAACATAAATAAATAAATGTACAAAAATTACAATAGCATTAAATGAAAGGCAAAATACCTTTAGAAAAAGGCCAGTGTTTTATACACATATTTTGGGTTTAACCCACTTTTGATTTATAAGCAGTTTTTCAGTTTTCTATTAATGTTTTCGGGGTTTAGAATATCTGCTGATAATGACATTTTTTTTCTTTTCACCTACAGCACAACTAAGTACAGCAAGTGGTCATTTCTCCCTCGATATTTGTATCTGCAGTTTAGCAAAGCTGCTAATGCATTTTTTTTGTTCATTACCATATTGCAGGTAATATTTTTGTACATGTTATTAAACTAAGATTCTTAAGACATCTAAGAAAACCCTTGTAAAAGTTCATTTAGCTGAAATAAAGGTTTCCATAGACAATAAACTGAAATACTGTAAGAAGAGAATTTGTATTACAATGTTTAAGTCATTCAGTGAGACACTGAAACTCAATTTTTGGGCTAAAAAACACATGGATGCAACTTTCATCGTGTATGCCTCCTTTATAATGGAATAATTTATTCATATTTTGAAAGGAACAATTGAAAGGAAACCAAACAATAATTTTAAATAGCATCTGTTCAAAAGAGTTAAATTCAAAGTTTTCCACAATCTGGTTCATTCCTGTTTACTTATGAAGCCCACAATCAAAATAATCTCTTCATAATTTTCTGGTTTTTTTTCTATTTCCAGACTTTGACCCTTAGTGTTAGAGGAGGAGAAATCTGATATTAAGTCTGTAGCCTTTGGGCACAGGACATAGCAAAACATAAAAAACCTGGAAGCTTTGGTTGCATTTCAGGAGGAAAATCACTGTATTAGTCAACTTTGCATTACTACAGTGAAGTATCTGAAGCAACTGACTTTAGAAAATAGGCATTATTATTGCTGTGGGTATATACATGACTGCATGACCAATGTAATTCTGCAACCTATACACTCAGAAAAATGAGAAATTATATCCCATCTGATTCAAACGTATGATATGTCAAGATCATTGTACTGTCATGTGTAACTAATAAAAACGAATTTAAAAAAAGAAAGAGAAACTGTTTACTTAGCTCACAGTTTGGAGGTTCAAAGTTCAAGGTGAGCCCTGTTGGTTTGGCTTCTGCTGAGGGTAATGGATAGCAATGGAGGGAGTGAACATCAGAGAGAGTGGCAACATATCAAACTGGAGGAGAGAGAGAGGGTGGGGGGAGAGGATGAAGGCGGTCCCATAATTCCCATAATACCTTTTAAGGCAAGCTTTAATGATTTAAGGACCTCCCACTTGACATCACCTTTTCAAGCATCTCCCAATTCTGCTATTCTGAGGACAAAGCCTTCACCTAGGAACATTTAGGTGACACACATTCAAACCACAGTGATTAGGAACCAAAGAGACAAGGAGAAGAGTAGAATTTTCACTGTGAAGAATTTTGTTTTGAATTGTAAAACATGTAAATGCGTTACCTGTTAAAAATAAATAAAATACAAATTGAAAGTGTTAAATTTTTTTTCTGAGTGTATAGAATATTCCAGAAAGAATAAAAATTTGATTTTTGGCACATAGGATTGATGAAGTAGAAAAGACACTAAAGACATTAGCCAAGGCCAAGTTATCAAAAGGTTAAGGGAACAAGACAGGGTGGAGTCTTAGGCAAAATGCCCCACTTGGAGCTGAACCTCAGAAGAGGGAGAGATTAGAGAAATATTGCAAAGGCAAAATCAACTCAGACCTCAAGCAATCCAAAGTTTCTTCCTTTTCTTCCTCTATTGCTCAAACTTTACTAGTCAATTTTTCATCTCTGTGACCAAATTACCTGACAAGAACAACTTAGACGAGGAGAAGTTTATTTTGAGTTCATGGTATCAGAGGTTTTAGTTCATGGTCAGCTGACTCTCTTGCTCTGGGTCTGAGGTGAGGTGGAAAATCATGGTGCAAAGACATGGGAGAGGAAAGCTGCTCAGCTCCTGGCAGCCTGGAAGGAAGGAGGGAGAGAGAGAGAGAGAGAAGGAGGGATGGAGAGAGAAAGAGAGACACATACATGGCAGGAACAGACATAGTCCAAGGCCAAACCCTAAGTGACCTACTTCCTCCAGTTATGTTCTCCCTGCCTATAGTTATCACTCAGTAGTCCACTCAGCTACCACTGGATTAATCCAGAAAGTGGATTAGTGCACTGATAAGATCAGAACCCTAATCATTGCCTAAAATCCCTGCTTCTGAACTTGGCTGTATTGGGGATCACATGCATTTTCTGGGGAACACCCCAGATCCAAACCAAAACAAATTCCTTTTAAAGTTGTTATAAGAACTTTCAGGAGTTCAAAATAGATTCTGTATTGCTAAGTGTCAAAGAAATGATAAGCAAGAAAGAAATAATAAGGCATAAGAGGGAGTACACATAGACCCAAACCTGGATATACAGGCCTAAGAACTTGTCTAAATCTAGAATGCTAAGGGGTCATACCCAGTACTTTACCTGCATCCTTTGGAAAACCACCACACCCTCATTTTTCATTGCATCATTGATCATTGTTTAAATAATGGGGGTATCCCTGGAGCACAGACAGCAATTGATTTGTATGTAGGTAGTGTCACTCTCCCACTCCAAAATTTTTCTCCTCTGCCTCAGAAATAATGTTCAGTTAAAGTAGCCAAACCATCTGATTCTGTTTTGAAAAATGCTATTTTAAGGTAACATTTAGGTTTTGAATGATTTCTTTGGAAACATAGGAGTATCCTATGAAGAAAGTGACATACTGAGATGTTAATCAGTTGCTCTAAAGACTCCATAGGGTAACAGTGTCACACTCAAGGGAGGGTTTGGATATGCTATGAATTTTCTTCCTTCCCCTTTTATTTAACATGATGCGTTAGTTTTCTGCCATGGTGACAAAAAATACCTGAGAAAGTCAACTTAAAGGAAGAAAGATTTATTTTGTATCATGATTTCAGAGGTTTTTATATAAGTTTGGCTGGCTCCCTTGCTTTTGACCTGAGATAAAGCAGAACATCATTGTAGTGGGAGCATGTGGTTGAGAAGGCTGGTCACCTTATGGATGCCAAGAAGGAAGGAGGGAGGGAGAGACAGGAGAGAGGAGAGAGCAGAGAGGGAGGAGAGAAGATGGAAGAGAGAGGAGGAGAGAAAGAAGAAAAAAGAAAAAAGACAAGGGGAGAGTATAGAAGAGAGGAGAGGAGAGGAAAGGAAGAGGAGGAGGAGGAGGAGGAGGAGGAGGAGGAGGAGGAAGGAGAATAAGAAAGGGGAAGGGGAAGAAGGATCCAAACTATAAAATTTGTCTACTGTATTTATGTCCTGGGTCATATGACTGGTCAAGATACAGAAAGCATTTATCAAATTAATGTTATTCTGATTGTTTTGCAGCAAATTCCAGGTGTTTCTCCAATAGGACAATATACCACTCTTTTGCCTTTGCTGGTTATTCTTGCAATTTCAGGCATCAAAGAGGTTGTAGAAGATTATGTAAGTTTTCTGTTAGATAATGAAATACCCTCAAAACTCTGCCCTGACTCTTAAGGTATTCTTTGCTGCTCCAATTCTTTTTTCCTCCTCCTCCTCTTCCCCTCCCCCTCCTCTTCTTCCTCCTCTCCTCTTCCCCTTTATTTCTTCTTTCTCCTTTTCCTTTTTTCTCCTCTTTCTCTTCTTCTTTCCAGACGTGATTCTTTGAAATCTACCGTTGGTGTGAAGAGTAAAGTAAGATTTTGAGGGTTTAAATTTAAGATAATAAACTTTTTGGTTGTGTCTTTGAGGAACTAATAGCACCTAGGAGTTGTCATGAGAAGAATTATGACAGTATCTTTGGAGATATAATCCCATTGAAGGCAAAAGTCTTAAAAGCTAAAAGAGATGTGTGCATGAATTGTGCGGAGTCTTTATTTAGCTTTGTCACAGTAGATTGTTTAATATTGTTTTTTTCTGCTTGCTCTTTTACTCTGACTGGTCTCCTTCTTTTACTCTTACAATCCTAATGTTTGTTTCCCCAAATTACTGGCCATTATTATTCACAGGTCTCTGCCTGATTCCTATCCTCCTATGAAGATATGCCATCAGCAAAATCTGTCCTTTGGTTCTTTTGCTTGGTGTTTGATATAAAGAATTGTTCATGCTTAATCAGAAGGCCTACGTTAAGTTGAGGAGAGAGAGAGAGAGAGAGAGAGAGAGAGAGAGAGAGAGAGAGAGAGAGAGAAACAATCCAGCATTGTAAATTACATATTTAACCCAATATAGTCATTATAAGCTATATATTAATGTGCTAGCATTCCTAGCAGTACTTACTTTGTACAAGGTACATGGAGGAGTAAGTCTGTGTGTTTGTGTTGTGTGTGTATGTCTGTGGGGGGGTACTCACTTGAGGCACATACAGGCTCTGCTGCATCAGCGAGAGGCAGATATGGGTTGTCCACATACTTAACCACTTTGCTATACTCCCTTCCATTAGCCACATCACAGCTTAGGGAATCATGAAAGGGCAAAATGAAATTGAAATCAATTACAGCCAAAGAAGATTTTACAATTAGGTTAGCTGCCTTTATTCTTTCTTAAAACTACTATGTCTTCTACTATGAGTTGCATTTTTCATTTTGAACTTTACATGTAACAATTTTTTCCCCCATAACAGAAACGGTATATGGCAGACAAAGTAGTTAACTCAAAGACCACTTCAGGTAAGTGTGATTGTTAATTTCATTTGTTAATTTGATTGGATTACAGAATGCTGATGAGGTTAATATTTAATAAGGTAGAATGAATAAAGAATACTGCTCTCCATAATAAAATGGGCTGAAGACCTGAATAAAACCAAAAGGTTGACCATCTCCTGAGTAAGAGGGAATTCTTTCTATCTGATTGACTTTAAAACAGAACATCAGCTTTTTCCTGCTTTTACATTGAAACTGAAAGGTTGGTTCTTCCTGGTCTCAAGTATGCTGGTTTTTAGACTGGAATTACACCAGATACTCTCCTGAATCTCTGGAGACCTTGTTAAGTCACCCTGCTGATCTTGGATCTGTGAATTCTGCTTGTTTCTCTCTCTCTGTCTCTCTCTCTCTCTCTGTCTCTCTCTCTCTCTCTCTCTCTCTCTCTCTCTCTCTCACACACACACACACACACACACACACACACACACAGACACAAACATGTCTTCGTACATGTACTTTGGATAATGATGTCCATCACATTCCACCAGCATTGCTAAATCCCTGCCCCCTTCTTTTCCCTCTCTCCCTTCTGCCCTATCTAGAATTCATCTATTCCTCCCATGGTCTCTCTCCCTACCCCACTATGAGTTAGCCTCCTTATATCAGAGAAAACATTCACCATTTGTTTTTTTGGGGGGAGGGGGATTGGCTAACTTCCCTTAGAATTATCTTCTCCAACTCCATCCATTTACCTGAAAATGCCATGATTTTATTATCTTTTATTGCTGAGTAATATTCCATTGTGTATATATGCAACATTTTTTAATCCATTCATCTACTGAAGGGCATCTAGGTTGGTTCCACAGTTTAGCTATTGTGAATTGTGCTGCTATAAACATTGATGTGGCTGTGTCCCTTTGGCATGCTGTTTTTAAGTCCTTTGTGTATAGACCAAGGAGTGGGATAGCTGGGTCAAATGATGGTTCCATTCCCAGTTTTCCAAGGAATCTCCATACTACTTTCCATATTGGCTGCACCAATTTGCAGTCCCACCAACAATGTATGAGTGTGCCTTTTCATCCACATGCTCGCCAACACTATTTTTGTTTGTTTTCATAATAGCTGCTATTCTGACTGTAGTGAGATGATATCTTAGAGTAGTTTTGATTTGCATTTCTTTGATTGCTAGAGACAATGAGCATTTTTTCATATATTTGTTGATTGATTGTATATCCTCTTCTGAGAAGTATTTGTTCAGGTCCTTGGCCCATTTATTGATTGGGTTATTGTTTTTTTGGTGTTTAGCTTTTTGAGTTCTTTATATACCCTAGAGATTAGTGATCTATCTGATGTGTGAGGGGTATAAATTTGCTCCCAGGATGTGGGCTCTCTGTTCACCTCACAGATTGTTTCTTTTGCTGAGAAAAAACTTCTTAGTTTGAGTCCATCCCATTTATTGATTCTTGGTTTTAGTTCTTGTGCTGTAGGAGTCTTATTAAAGAAGTTGGGGCCCAAACCCACATGATGAAGATTAGGGCCTGCTTTTTCTTCTATTAGACAGAGAGTCTTTGGTTTAATTCCTACATTCTTGATACACTTTGAGTTGAGTTTTGTGCATGGTGAGAGATAGGGTTTAATTTCATTTTGTTGCATATGTATTTCTGGTTTTCCCAGCATCATTTGTTGAAGAGGCTATCTTTTCTCCAGTGCACGTTTTTTGGCACCTTTGTCCAATATAAGATAATTGTAACTTTGTGGGTTAGTCTCTGTGTCCTTTATTCTGTGTTGTTGGTCTACCAGTCTGTTTTGGTGCCAATACAATGCTGTTTTTGTTACTATTGCTCTGTAGTATAGTTTGAGGTCTGGTATAGTGATGCCACCTGCTTCACTCTTCCTGCTAAGGATTGCTTTAGCTATTCTAGGTCTTTTATTTTTCCAGATGAATTTCATGACTGCTTTTTAAAATTTATGTGAGGAATGCCATAGGGTTTTGATTGAAAATGTATTAAATCTGTACAGTGCTTTTGGTAGTGTGATCATTTTGATAATATTAATTTGTTCTTTCCAAGAGCAAGGTAGATCTTTCCATCTTTTAAGGTCTTTTTTTAGGGTTCTGTAGTTTTCATTGTATAGATCTTTCAACTCTTTCATTAAGTTGATTCCCAAGTATTTTTTTTTAAGGCTATTGTAAATGGAACAGTTTTCCTCATTTCCCTTTCAGAGGATTTGTCACTGATGTACAGAAATGCCTTTGACTTATGGTATTGATTTTATATCCTGCTACTTTGCTGAATTCATTGAGTTCATTTACTAGTTCTAGAAGTTTGCTGTTGGAATTTTTGGGGGGTCTTCTAGGTATAGAATCATATCATCAGCAAATAGTTCTAATTTCAGTTCTTCTTTTTCTATGTGTATACTTTAATCTCTTTCATCTGTCTAATTGCTCTGGCCAATGTTTCAAGAACTATGTTAAATTGAAATGGTGAAAGAGGGCATTCCTGTCTTGTTCTAATTTTTATAGGGAATGCTTTCAATTTTTCTCCATTATGAATGATATTGGCCTGGGGCTTCGCATAGATAGCATTTACAGTGTTGAGATATGTTCCTGCTATCTCTAGTTTTTCTAGTGTTTTGAACATGAAGGGGTACTGTATTTTGTCAAATGCTCTTTCTGCATCTATTGGGATGATCATATGATTCTTATCTTTAAGTCTATTGATATGATGAATTAAGTTTATTGATTTCCTTATGTTGAACCAACCTTGCATCCCTGGGATGAATCCCACTTGATCGTGATGCACTATCTTTTTGAAATGTTTTTGTATTTGATTTGCCAGAATTTTATTAAGAATTTTTGCATCTATTCATTAGAGATATTGTTCTAAAGTTTTCTTTCTTTGATGCATCTGCCTTATTTTGGAATCATGGTGATATTGGAAGCACTGCCTCTTTTTCTATTTCCTGAAATTAATTGAAGAGTATTGGTATTAGTTTTTCTTTAAAGGTCTTGTAAAACTCTGCTGTGTATCCATTCGTTCCTGGGCTTTTCTTTGCTGGTAGGCTTCTGATGGCGTCTTCTATTTCATCAGATGATGTTTTTCTGTTTAAATTGTATATATCACCCTAATTCAATCTGGGCAAGTTGCATGACTTAAGAAATTTATCGATGCCTTCAATATCTTCTATTTTATTGGCGCATAAGTTTTCAAAATAATTTCTAATTACCCTCTGTATTTCTGTAGTGTCTATTATGATATTACCTTTTCATCACATATGCTGGTAATTTGAGTTCTCTCTATCCTTCTCTTTGTTAGCATAGCTGAGGGTCTGTCAATTTTATTTATTTTTTCAAAGAAGCAACTTTTTGTTTTGTCAATTTTTTTCAATTGTTTCTTTTGTTAACCATGTACGTCCTAAACTCCTTCTCTGTCATTTATTCTGCTGTGGCTGCCAATGATTCTAATGATGTGATGTCTTCATTTGTTTGGGGCACTTTCTTCCTTTGTCTTTTCATGTTGCTTGTGTGTCTTCCTTTCTAGCTCTGTGGGTATAGATTGTTTTTATTTTTACCCTATAGATTTATAGTGCTCTTGTAGCATTTCAAGACTTCTCCTTCGTGGGGAAGGACAACGCTAACAGATCCCAATATTAACAATTTGTTGTTTACAGTTTACATTTATGTTTACAGTTTAGTCTCAATGTATAGAAATGTTGGATTCAATTATTATCTAAACTATAATCAGTAGTTTTATAAAAAGGTTTACAATTTCTGTCGGTGGACAATAAACTGGGGGTGGGGTGTAGGATGATGTGCTAAGGAGGTAGGATGTGAGGATATAGAGTTAATATATCTTAGGAAATGTGAAGGAGAAATCTAATAAAGAGGGTTAGTAGCAAGAGAATAGACAGGAAGTAATTTAGGGTAGGCAAGTACGTGGGATGACAGTAGAGTACATAAAACAAACACATATAAGTATTTAGAAAAATACAGATATTAAAACATTAAAATTTGGAGGGGGAAGAAAAATGAAAGAAGAAAAAGGAAAAGAAAAAAAGGGAATATACAACATCTCTATATTATATTATTCAGATGACTCAGTCCTCAAAGTCCTATTTCATGCAAAGTTTTTGGTTTCACATATGTTGGGATGTGAGGGCCAGAGGATAGATGGGGTAGAAGAGAAACAAACAAATAAACAAAAAAGCTCAAAGGAAGAAACCAGGGTTGTAGCTAGTTTTAGAAATCTGTATCTTTCTGCTTTTCTTCTCATCCAATAGGTGGGGTCATCTGTTGTAATCTGGTGTCTCTGCCCTCCAGATGGTGGAAGTAACCAGGGTGGTCCTGGCACAGGGTGCCTGGATGGGGGGAGTGGAACCCCCAAGTCTCTTCAGGGAGGCTGCACCTCATGGGTCTCTTTTTAGAACCATTTGTATGACTTGAGCACCTGGTACTATCTCCCTCTCTTGCCCAGAGATTTCCCAGCTCCTGGTCTCTCTGCTAGGCTCCAAACTTTAGCCCCATCTTCCTCTGTCCTAGCAGTTCCTGGAGGAAACTCTCACCTTGGGGCCCCCAGGGGTGGCTGTCTGGTTGCACTGCACACATTTGTTGGGTAGCTACTGTGTTGGGTTACCGAGGCTGGGGAGAGGGGATAGTTGGAAACCTGGTACCTGTCTGCTGGAGATCCAATCTGGGAACTGCCCCCAACTAATATGGTGAGAATGTTGAGCCAAGATGGCGGCAGTCTGCTCTCAGAGCTCGGGTGTTTGGTGAGGTGGGGATAACTGGGCGATGGCGTTATGCTGTGGGTAGGTAGCAGCTGAGTGACCTGCATGGGAGCTGAGTGAAGTCTTGGCATTCTGCAGATGTGTTGATAGATGATTCTGCTAAGATGCTCACTGAACCTTGGGTGGGCTAGAACTTTGGGCTTTGGGTCCTGCTTGAACACCGGCATCCTACTCCAACACTGAGGCCCGGAGCTCTGCATGTGGTCACAGTGCTGGTGATTTCTGTGGAGAGCAGCTGTATATGGGTTGTCTAATATTCTCAGAGATGGAGGAATCCAACTAGATGAGATCTGGATCAAAGATCAACACAGAATGCTTTCTCCCTCTGGCCTGCCATCTTGAGAAATCCCCCATCTTTGCTTCTATTATAACTAGACTGAAGTCACAGTAGGCTCCTACAGGTGAAGTACAATGTGTGACTGAAGAGGAAGATGCTGCACTCCAAAAGGACTACTTAGATTTTCTAACTTGTACTTTCCTAGACAGAAATCTGGGGAAAATATATGCAAATGGATATTAAGGGCATGGGATCATCATGGGAAGTATATAAAGTTGTATCAGGTTGAATTTAGTGGTATGGGTGCAGTAGCAGAGATCAGCATGTAATGTTGCAGAATATCAAGGAATTAGAAAGGACTTGGTCTTTGCTCATTGTCTGAAACATGGGCCAAACTGTGATCCAGTGAGTTAGAAATGTCAGAAGTGCCTTGGTTTAATGTAGAAGAAGGAATTCAAGGACTTTCAGTGATTGGAATGTTACAATGGATTTGTCATTTAAGGACCTACTCACTCACCCTGGGATAGCCCAGAAGACATACCTTTTACCAAAATTGTGAGAAAAGTCTTAGCATCTCTGAAGAGCTCTGTTGACACTCTTCTCTGAAGGCCACACCTTACAGCAGAAACTACAGCTATTAAATTAGAAAACCTAAATTCAACGTGTGCTAATCAGGTTTTTGTCACTGACAAACCTGAGATAAAAAACTTAAAAGGAGGAAAAATTTATTTGGCACATGGTTTTATAAGTTTAAGTCTATGGCTACTTGGCCCCATTATTTTGGACTTGTAGTGAAACTGCACCATCGTCTGGAGACCAACCTTTAGCACATGGGCCTTTGAGGAGGGAACATTTAACCATAACACAATGGGAATCACTGGGTTACAGGGTAGCCAGAGTACAGTGGCAGTGATCAGCCACTAAGGCAAGGTAGGTATGGTTATCATAATGGACAGCAGAATCAAAGCGGCAATCAAAATAGATTTACTTACAGAAACTTATGGCATTGGCTTTGGGTGTTCCTAGAAGTGAAAACTGATAGGAGGCCTATTAATTTCTTACTTGATTTGTATAAGCAGAAAGGTTCTAAGCCAAATGAACAAAAGTCTAACTTGAATGATAAGAACAGAGAATCAGGGCCCCTCAGTCAATCTCCAGACTTCAGCCAGTTTATATGCCAGAAACACATGAATAGGAGGAGGCTGTATCCCCTCGAGGGTACAATGCCAAAAATTTATACCACTGATCTTTCCCGGAAGAGACCTATGGTCTTTTCCAGGGAACTGTGCATTGGAGGAAAAGAATAAAAATACCTTTTGGGTATTATTAGACATTTGTTTTGAATTGACCCTGATTCCAGGAGACCCCAAATGTCACTGCATTCCACCAGTTAGAGCAAGGGATTAGTGGAGGTCACTTATCAAAGGAGTTTTTGCTCAGGTTTACCTCATAATTGGCCCAATGGGTCCCCAACTCACCCTGTGGTTATTTCTCCAGTTCTGAAATGCACATTGGGGGCTGGGGATATGGCTCAAGCGGTAGCGCGCTCGCCTGGCATGCGTGCGGCCCAGGTTCGATCCTCAGCACCACATACCAACAAAGATGTTGTGTCCGCCGAGAACTAAAAAAATAAAATATTAAAAATTCTCTCTCTCTCCTCTCTCACTCTCTCTTAAAAAAAAATGAAATGCACATTGGGATGGGTATACTCAAGCAGCTGGTAGAATCCTCAAATTGGTTCCCTGACCTCTAGAGTGAGGCTATTGTGATGGGAAAGGCTAAGTGAAGGTCACTAGAATTGTCTCTCTCTAGGAAAATAGTAAACACAGAGCAATATTGTGTTCCTAAGGAATAGCAGATATTACTATAACCACTAGGATATGAAAGATGCAAGGGCGGTTATTTCTACCATATCCTCATGCAACTCTCTGATTTGGTCTGTAAAGAAGACAGATGGAGAATGACATCTTAGGAAAGCTTAATTAGGAGGTGGTTCCTATTGCATTGGTCTTGCCATGTTCCCTACTATCCTGAAATACAACTAGTTTTATTGAAGTGGTCTTTTGAAAACTCAGTTATAACAGCAGTTGGGTGGGAATGCCTTGTGGGGTAGGGCAAATTTCTTAGTATATACTTTGAATCAGTGTCTAATATATGGAATTGTTTTTTTCATGGCAGGGTTCAAGTGATGAAAATGGGAGTAGTACCACTCGTTATTAGTAGGGACCTTTTAGAAAAAATTCTGCTTCTTGTTCCTGCAAGCTTATACTCTCTTGACCTAAAGAACATAGTTTTAAAGGGAGGACTGCTTACCATATGACCAAGCCCCTTATGAACCCATCCTGTTTCATATCATCTGTCTCACCATCTATTTCCCTTTTTTTTTCCCTCAAGTACCCCTGTGTGATCAGCACATGTACTGATGCCTGATCTATGTCAGATATGTGAGGTATCTGGATTCTACAGAAAAGCAAGATATGAAACCAAGGGGTCTACAATTAGGATGCTGGGCTCAGTAAAACTGAACAGGTTTGAGCTGGTTTGGATGCCACCTTGACCTGAGTTTGCCCTCCAAGCTTCATTTTAATGCATTTCCATAGTAACTCTCCCACCTGTTAGTGGCATGACTGTTTACTAGTTCAGCAATCCCAAGAACTGGCAAAATGTCGTCAGTTATGTGGAGGAGGGGTGTGGGGAGGCAAAAGTGGTCTTTCCTGTCCCCTGGTCCCTTCCCACCTTCCAAATCTATATAATTTCATTCTTTTTCTTGCTTGGATTGAGTTGGAAAATTCTGTGGCAGAAAAGACTCCTGTTCCCCCTTGACTGGCCATTGAACAAAGACTTGCATTCTGTTTAATTGTTCTCCAGTGTCATTACTGGCTCTGCTCTGGGGAAAAAGAACCCAAGAGTTGGAGAAATCATGAGTGACACCCAGAAGCACAAAGATAATTCTACTGAATTGGAAGTTAAGAGAGCCACCTGTCCACTTTGGGCTCCTCATAGCCTTGAATCAACAGGCAAAAGAGGAAGTTACTTTGGGGTGACAGATCCTGACAACCAAGGGAGAATTGGACTATTCTTCCACAATGGAGGGAACTAAGAGTGTCTGGAATAGAGTAGATACCTTAGGGCTTCTCCTAATATTCATGTCCTATGACTAAGGTCAATGGGAAACTACCATAACTTGACTCAGGCAGGACTACTAATGACCCAGATAGATACATTAGGAATGAAGGTTTGAGTCACCCCACCAGAAAATGAACCACAACTAGCTGAGATGTTTCCCAAAGACAAACAAATACAGAATGTGTAGTGAACAACAGTCGTCATAAATACCAGTTATGGACACATGGCCAGTAACAGAAATGAGGACTGTAATTGTAATTGTCCTGAATATTTCCTCCTTACTTTGTTATGACTATGTGGGTGTATGTGTATATAATCTTTGGTTTTTTTCCCCTCTCTTATTTCCTTATCATGTAGCATAAGCTGTGCTGACTCTATATCAGTATTTAAGTATTGTTAACTTTCCATCAAAGCATTTAAGTTCTATAATTACAGGGAGAAGAGTAAACATTCAAGGAACTGAACTGCTAGAGAAGCAGTTAGTGTCTTTTTAGTTGTATGTAAGATATTGTATCATGTAAGGTAGAATTTTGACTTTGTTATGTTTGAGTTTCAGTTTGGTTTAAGGAGATGCATATGAGTGCCAGGTTGGCATAGAATGGACTTGTGGTGGCTAATTTTATGGGACAATTTGACTGGACTGTGGGGTTCCCAGGCATCTGATAAAAAAATTATTCTGGGTGTTTTTTGTGAGGATTTTTTTTGCAGGGGGGGGCGCGGGTACCAGCGATTGAACTCAGGGGCACTCAACTACTGAGTCACATCCTCAGCCCTATTTTGTATTTTATTTAGAGACAGGATTTCATTAAGTTGCTTAGCACCTTGCTTTTACTGAAACTGGCTTTGAACTCTTGATCCTCCTGCCTCAGGCTCCTGAGCCACTGGGATTAGAGCCACTGCGACTTGGCACCTGGCATAAGGATTTTTTTGTATGAGGTTAATATTTGAATCACTAACTGAGCAAAGCTGGTAGCCTTCAATACCTTCAATAAAGTTGTCAATCTTCATCCAACCCAAATGAAGACCCAAATAGAACAAAAAGGCTGATCCTCTTTTAAGTAAGGGAGTTCTTCTTGCCAGATAGCCTCTAAATTGGAACATTGGCTTTTATTTTTTTCTGCCTACAAACTGAAACTGAAATATTGACTCTTTTTGGGTCTCAAATATACAATCTTCAGAGTGGAACTTCCTGTGTCTCCACCTTGCCAACTCACTCTGCCAATCTTGACATGTGCAAATCTATAACCGTGTGAGCCAATTACTTTATGCACATAAACTATTGGTTCTGTTTCTCCAGACAACTCTGGGTATGACAGTAAGACATTGAATGGATACTTTACTCATCTCCTACTGTGATGAAAAATATCCAATTTGCCAAGAAGATCCCTGAAATACTTTTATTTAATAATCAAGATAAATGTTTTATAAGATATTTAAAGAAAAGAAAAAAGAACAACGATCAGAAGGAAGCACAATTTCCATATATTAGAATAAATAGTTACATTAATTTATAATAAAAAGTAAGAAAAATATGGGGCAGATGTAGTAGTGAGGATATAACGATTTGGATGTGGATATATTCTCTCCTAGTTTCAGTTTTTATATGTGCTGTCTTTATAATGGATTAGAGATATATTATGTTGCTTTTCAGGATATAAACCAGTATGTTAGCATGTAATGACAAAAGTTTTTTTTCCCCTTTAGGATTGAAAGTGACCTAATATAACCTCTATTTGTCCCTCTTTCACTATATCAATATGTAATATATATTATTGCATTTTAGTTTCACACATTTCAGTACAACTTACATATTCTTGCAGTACATGTAAGGTTAAAATAACAAAGATAAAACTTTATAGAGAACACCTTTTAGTTTTTGGGAAAAGGTATCTTAAATTAATCTTGGGTGGACTTGCCCTAGTGCAATAATTATAATTAATAAATATCTATTTCTTTTTCAGTGTTCAGACAGAATTCATGGCATGTGATTAAGTGGCATGAGGTAAGAATGTGTTTAACTTGAAACTTAGCAATAAAGTACTACCTTGTATTTAAAATCACAAGATCTTGAATTTAAAATTCACAGATCTTTATCTGTGAAGCACATCTTCAAGAACTATATTATCCCCACTTTATAGGTGAGAAAATAGATGACCATAGAGAATAAGTATCTCGCTCAGGTCTCACAGCTAATAAGTGGAGAAAATGGAACTTGAACTCAATTCTGTCTAGTTGGAAGTCAAACGCTTTCTAATGTATCTTGGCATTATCTGTGTCATTGCATGGAATATTTAAAGCTAATACTTTAATAATAAATTATGGCAGACACAGACATTCGAATCATAGCCAGATCCAAGTTAAAGGCATACTAACTGTTTTGAAGGCCAGATATTGATTTTGTCCTCATTGGTAATTTGTTGATGACCCATGTAAAAGTCTTTGGATAGCTAACTTTAAGAATGTTTTAGTTTTTAAAGTCTCTTCAATATTTCTTTCCTTGAGTGAGATAAAACAGGTAACCCAATAATGACTGGATTTCGTTCCTCTCATTGGGACTCAGAGAAGTAAGCCACTGCGAGATCACCCTCCATTTCTAGGGACAGTCTTAGCAGAGCTGGATAGTGAATGGCACGAACAGGAAGCTAAGGGAGAGGAACAGAAGTGAGGCTGCAGGGTGGGCTTCCTGCTGAGCCAAAGGTGACTTCCAGGGTCTGGCTGTGGTTGTCCACTAAAGAATCATTTTCTGGAAGCTTGTTTCCTAGAGCACTAGTGTTAAGGAAAAGAGGAGGCTGGGCCGAACAGAAAAGGGTTGGGTCATTGGGGACTTGGAAGGGATGAATGCAGTTCTTGTGAGATCCTGGTTATTTCATGTGAGAGTGACTTGTTACAAAAGAGTCAGCCTGGCTCCTCAAGCCCCCTGCCTGACTGTCTTCACATGGGATCTCTTCCACATACTCTTGCCATGATGCTATCTTTCGTATTTTGATGTAGACAGTAGGCCCTCATCAGAACTGAGCAGATACTGCCACCATGCTCTTGAATCTCTCTAGGACTGTGACTAAACAAATACTTTTTAATAAAGTATCCAGCCTCAGGTATTTTGTCATAGCAATATAAAATGGACTAAATAACAATGAGAATACAGTTGAGATCTAATTTATCCCCAATGTCGTGCACTGGCACGTCAAGTCAAGCAGCCAAAGCCAGGGACTCAGAATTCTTGTTCCTCTGAATACTTTCTATACCATGTGCATGGTACCATAATCAAGCTAAGCACTTTAAACAGGAGGTGTTTAAAAAAGGAAGAGGTGATTAACCTGGTTACTGTGGACAAAGAAGAAAAAAGTTTGTAAGATTCGTGATACTAATGACTTTCAGCAGGTCTGCTGTCATGTCCCAGGGTACATATTTTTCTACATAGATATTGTTTTTGTGGGAAAATCTAGTTTTAATTGCAACTTGTCTCATTTCAGTATTTTTTAGACCTTGTAAGCTGTTTATGTTACAAATACTATATTATTCACTGCCATGTGAAATTTATATATGATATGGATGTTTTATTGTTTTTTATATAAATATATTTTATTTAGAACCCATTTTAAGATCAATAGATGTTTTATTGTTGATCTTTATTTTTCCTATAAGGTTGAACTTGTCCCCTAAATTTTAAAGACACAATGTAGCTTTTAAGGCTTTCCTCACTTGAACCTCCACATCTGCAGGTTTCACTTCCAAAGATTCAACCAGCCATAGATGGAAAATATTCTAAAAGAAAATTTCATCTATACTGAATAGGTACAGATGTTTTCCCTTGTCACTTTCCTAAACAATGTCATGTAACAACTATTTCCATAACATTACATTGTATAAGATATTATAAATCATCTAATGATGATATAAAGTCTACGGGAGGATGTGCATAGGTTCTTTGCAAATACCCTACAATTGATATAAGGGATTTTCTCTGCTGTCATAGAACAGCTGAGGAAAGCAGGCCATGAGCAAGGCATTACAGTGTGATTTGGTATGAACACCACATCATGTAGAGACAGTATCTCTTTCCTTTTGTATCTCTTTTAACATTTCATTGTAGAGCAAGATTGGTCAACTAAAGCACTACTCACAATTGACACTGGATCATTCTTTGTGATGGGGCTTCCTGGGCATTGTGGAATGTTTAATAGCATCCCTGGCCTCTATTCACTAGATGCTAGTAGCCTCATCTCCCTTCCTCCCACAGTTGTGACAATAAAAATAGTCTCCAGCCATTGCCCACTGTCTCCAGTTTGACGGGGATGGAGGTGGTGGTGGTGCAGGGGGCAGACACACCCTTGGTTAAGAGCAACTGTTTTAGATGAATGGATTCATTAGTAAATAAAATTGTTCTAATGTAGCCAAAATTTATTAGGATGACTAAATGAGTCAATATTATATTGTACTTTTTCTTGAGGACATTTAACACATTCTATGTATGCTTTTAAATTTCACCCTTCACTCTTTTCTCTCCTGGCTTAAAAAGGTAAATGTGGGTGACATTGTGAAGACTTTGAATGAGGAGTTCCTTCCTGCAGACATGATCCTGATTTCTTCCAGGTTAGTTCTGTTAAAGGCATTTAAGGAACTGATATTCTGAATTGTAAATTTTAAGGAAACAAGGGCAGAGTATACTTTCTCCTACTTTATTCTTTTCACCTTCTGATAAACCAGTGGCATCCAACTTTTTCTCGAAAGGATCAGATAATAAACATGTTCAGCTTTGTGGGCCACATAGTCTCTTGAACCTCCCTTTGTAACATCAGGCAATGTTGTAACATAGGCAATGTAAACCACCAGGTCTACAATAGAACCTATTTATAAAAATAGGCAGGGGCTGGCTACGTGTAGCCTGTGCATCATATTTTCTTCACCCATGATTGATAATTTATTTACCTTTAATTTCCCTGAATATATTTTCTTCTATTCTGCTGCTTAGATTAATTTCATCCCTTCTATAATTTCTATGGACATTTGACTAAACTGAAAAAAAAAAAAGTCATGTTGACTTATTTCAGTATCATGGCAATTGTGAGGTATTCTCTTTCTAAAAGCATGCTGCCTCACAGAGAAATTAAGTTATTTACTCAGGATCACTGTGTGGGTTTGTGTTAAGCCCAAGTTTTAAAACAGTGTCTACTCCTTTTATAGAACTATACTGCTTTATTTGGCAGCTGTTTGGGAGAAAACTTTAGAAAGACACTCCTTTCTATTAGGTCCTATTTTTCTAGCTCCATGTTTTCTCCTGTGGTGGATCCCTCATGTACATAGTAAGACTATGTGGTGGACTGGGTGACTGTGGGTGAGAGTAACCACAGTAATGAACACGGCCGTATTTAACACGTTTGGCAGGCTGGATCCTCAGAAGAAGTCACAATCATCTCAAAGGGGTCCAAAAAATGTTTCCAATCTTCTGAATACACATTATCTTAGAGCATGAAATTCTTGAGAAGAGAGATTAATTCTGGATCCATTCTCTAAACTTCCAGAAAACCAGTTAATTACTACACAAGCTCTTCTTTCTGTCAGTTGCACTTTGTTCTTTTGCAAACAATGCATTAACACAGTTGAGAAAGTAATTTAACTGTTACTGATGTCTGTTTCCCACTTGGATTTGTGTCAGAGAATGGGGTTGATCCAGGAGGCCACAAGAGGGTTTGTTTTTTTATTTCATCTATGTCAGTTTTTTGTTTGTTTGTTTGTTTGTTTGTTTTTGGTGAGATTTCCTTTGCTTCTTTGCTCTGGATAAATTACTGATTAATAATGAATCAATCTTTTGGGGGGAGCAGGGAAAGGCAAGACTAAAATCATTACTCCTCAACTTTTTCCTCCCTCCCTGGTACTTTTGTATGTCACATTTCCTAAATGATTCTTCTGATCCTATTAAAACAACAAAGACACACAATTGCCTAAATGTTATTTGAGGTGGCAGAAAAGTAAGAAAAATAGAGACCCAGAAAGAACTGAAATACTAAAACCCCTCAAGAGCAATCCTGTGTCAATATAGGCTTTTCCCTTAAGGATTCTGCCAGACCCTGAATACCCTGAACTACAATTTTTGTGGAGCCTAGGGAGTAAGAGAGTAAGAAACAGAATCCAGGGACTCCTCCATGAGGAGATTCTGACAGGTGATTCCCTAACTAGAAAGAGGATTTTAACATGGGTGAGCTCTAGTGAGGTCAAGTTAACTCAAGCCTTTCTGGTGGGTCTTTCTGACAGCCATCAGACTGAACAAATAATGGCTTTTTGGAAATGAGACTCTGAAAGAGCTCCAGTCTGTTTTACTCTGTCAGTACCAGGAATGTGAGTTATTATTCTTCAAGGTACCATTGAGCTAGAAATCAGGGACTAGGGCAAGTCAAAACATCACAAAGCTTCTTTTTACTTATTTATTTTTTAGCCAAGATTTAGCAATCTTTCTTGTATAAAATATTTCTGTCTTGCTTTAAGCCTTTGGCTGCTTTTCAGAGTTCTGAAAAGGTTGATTCTGAAGAATTTTTGCCAGTTTTTAAACTGTTTGTGCAGAGGACAGGGACTTTAGAGGTTTTTACTCTGTCATATCTCTGGTATCCTTAAGGAAGCTACATTTTTAATGTTAGACTGTATTAGTAATTATTTTGGGGGTCATCAGTCACTTTTATTCATATCCAGAGGTTACATTCCCAGACATGCAATGGGTGCCTGAAACTTCAGATAGTACTGAACCCTATTTGTACTGTTATTTTTCTAACATATATACCTAAGGCAAAATTTAATTCTATAAGTTAGGCCCAGCAGAATATTAACAACTATAACTAATAATAAGATAGGGCAATAATAAAAATAAACCATAATAAAAATTATGTGAATGTAGTCTCTCTTCCAAAAGATCTTGTATATCACCTCTCATGATGATGTGGTAAGATGCAGTGCCTGCATGTTGAGATGAAGTTAGGTGAGTGATGTAGGTGTTGTGATATAGCATTAGGTTTTGTAAGGATTAATTGACCACAGACACAGCAATACTGTGACAGTTGATCTCATAAGCCAAATGGCTACTAATGGTTGAATAGTGTATACAGTGTGGATGTGCTGGACCAAGGGCTGATTCACATCCCACACAAGACTGAGCAGGATGGAGAAGGTGGGGCAGTGGTTTTATCATGCTTCTCAGAACAGTGACAGTTTACTTTTTGAATTGTTTATTTCTGAAATTTTTCATTTAATATCTTGGGATTGCAGGAAACTGAAACCACAGAGAGCAAACCACAGATAAGGGAGAAGCTACTGTAATGTCTTGGCTAGTTAAATCAGCACAGTTTATTTTAAACCTGATATTTGAATGAGATACAACAACAGATGATATATTCAGATTCTAAGACTTAATATTAACTTAAGTGGAACATTTTTGTTATTCTTTGTGTCTTTTCCTTCAAAATTATTAGTTTTCAAAAGTGAGTTGGCATGTGACATGGGATAAAATATGGTAAGGCAAATGTCTGTTAAAAATCTGTACATATCTGACTGGAAAATGTAACTTCATTCTAAAGGTCATCAAGCTTGAGTCTTTGGGAATTGTGATGGACTCATTTTAGAAAATGACAGAATTTTAGATTTGACCTCAGACATGACTGTTCTGAACTATATAACATTTGTTCATCCTCAGCAATTTCTCTTTTTGAGGTTAAAGAGCAGTCACGCAAGACTGTAAGGGTAAGATCTTTTATATTGAGCCATTCTACAAGATGAATTGCAGGCTGGTGGGAGCAGTCTGCTAATATTTTCTGGAAATAGCTACTTGTAGTTCTTTCAGTGGGTAAAATTTCATAACTTTCAATTACTAGGAAAACAATTTAATGAAGAGATAATAATTCAGTAACATTTGTTTTACTTTTCCTAGTGAACCTCAGTCAATGTGTTATGTTGCAACAGCTAATTTGGATGGAGAAACAAATCTAAAGATACGGCAGGTAAAGACACTTTTTCTTAACTAATTTTATATCTGAGCCCACAATGTCAAGTTTTGCCAGTAGACGTTGTCTTTTCCACAAAGAAAACACTCTCACCACTATTGAGTGGATGTAATTTA
This sequence comes from Ictidomys tridecemlineatus, assembly GCF_052094955.1. Classification (NCBI taxonomy): domain Eukaryota; kingdom Metazoa; phylum Chordata; class Mammalia; order Rodentia; family Sciuridae; genus Ictidomys; species Ictidomys tridecemlineatus. The sequence goes on from NC_135482.1 coordinate 118,406,394, forward strand.
TCCACATCAGGTTATTCAAAGGATTTTTAATTATTATTAGCATTATTACTAGCTATAGTATATTAGTATTAGTCATACTATTGTTATCAGGAATCTACATGGATGTGTATTGTTTTAGGAAAAAAGCATGTGCTATGAAATTCATATGCATATTGCTTTGAACTATTTCTATTAGTACTTTGGTGATAAAACTAATGTGTGGCTAACTATGGTAAGTAGATTAAAAGTAGGGTTTAAGAGCTTATATTCTTGCATACCACTCTTTTAAAAAGCATCTTCATAGAAACATGATTATGAATGTAAGGAGATGGTTTTACAATTAATTTGTTAGTCATGGGAAAAAGACATTAAATTTTAAGCCAACTCCTTCTCTGGTCTATTTGTTTAGTAAGGAAGCTGTTGGTCTTACATTTGTCTGTTCACATGTTTGTGTGCTAATTTTTTGGGAAAATTTAATTAAAAATGGAAAAAATAGAAATTAAAGTAATACATCATTTTTGTAAAAATAATAAAAACAATACAGAAATGTATGTAGTCTATTCAACCCTCTTCCCTGTTTAAATTCCACTTTTATTTCCAATGGTAATCATTGATAATAGTTTAGTGATACTTTCTAGATTTTAAAAGTTTCAATTATGAGCTTTTGTTTCTGGGAAGGTGGAGTTAGACATACTTTTCCTGTTAAGTACAAATAATAATATTGAGCTTTATATTGAAAACAAACCTAGAACGACTCTGAAAGGCTGGGGGAAGGTGGCGACAGAGAACAACCTGGTGGTGGGGTTCTTGGGTTTTTCTTTTACTTTATATATCTCAGGCTTGTAACTGAAGAAGAACAATGAACACAGACAACAAACAAACAAACAAACAAATCCTTAGCAAAAGCCTGCTATTTCTAGTCAAAAGACCAGGAAAGGGATAGCCTACCAAGATAGAATATTGATATCTGGACTGTAGTGAAGCAGCCCAATTCTCCCATGAGAGTGGTGTCCAAGAAGCTAAGTAGGAAGCCATGACTTTCATTCCCCTTGGTGGTAATGAGGGCCTTCCTGATTTTTAGTGGAAGTGGAGAGAGAGAGACCAAGTGGACAGCAGTAACAAGGCACTCCAACCCCTTCAAGTCAGGGAGGTGACAGAGAAGGTATGGATGAGCCTTGACTGGCTATAATGGAAAGGCCCTATCAACAGAGGCCAGTACTTTCTCTTCCACTTTGCAATATTGAGGCTGTACCTGTTTCATGTGCTGGAGTAGTGTCAGGCAAAGATAACCAAAACAGGTTTAAGTAAGTTCCAGAGTTCTATTATATCATATCCTAAATTTCCAGGTTATTATTTTTAAAAATCACCATTATACCTCAAACGAGAAAGTTCTGAAACTGAATAGGAAAAAAAGATGCCAATATCAAGACAGTGGATGTATTAAAATTATCTGATAGAGAGTTTAAATCATCCATCAAAAAAAGTTTTAATGAGTGACTACAAACATGCTTGAAACAAATAAAAACATAAAAACTCTCCAGCTAAGAAACAAATTCCCAGCAAAGAAATAGAAGGTTTAAAGGACCAAATGGAAATCTTAGAAATTAGAGATACAATAACTAAAATTAAAAACAAACCGTAAGAGATGGGCTTAACAGCAGAATGGAAGGAATAGAAGAAAGAATCAGTAAACTGAAAGATAAAACAATAGAAATTACCCAATTTGAACATCAGAGAAAAAATACACTGTATAAAGTAAGCATGGCTTCAGGGACTTCTGGGAATTTAATTAAATAGCTAACTCTTATGTCACCAGAGCCTTGGAAGGAGGAGGAAAAAAATAATGGGCAGAAAATTTTGCCAAAAATTTTGCCCAAAGATACAAACTACAGATTAAATAAGCTTACTGAACCAAAAAAGGCCCAAATGAATCTATATCAAAACACATTCTAGTCAAACTTCTGAAAACAAAGAAAAATCTTGAAAGTAGTGAGGGAAAAATGACACTTTACCTCTGCAAGAAAGAGAGTTTGATTAACAGCAGGTTTCTCACTAGAAAACCATCGAGACTGGAAGACAGTGGCACACATTTTTCAAGGCTTAAAGAGAAATGTCATCCCAGAATTATAGCCAGCAGAAGTATCTTTAAAGAATGGGGGAAGAGACTGGAGGGAAGTTAAAACCTTTTCAAATGAAGTCAAACTAAGATCTCTTTTAAAATAATGGTTAAAGAAAGGTTTCAATTTAAAAACAATTTAAAGGAAGGTAAACAATTTAAAAAGTAATGTAAGTATGGAATAAAGAAGAAAGAAAATGGCAAGTAAAAATAAGGTTAAATGTAATAGGATTTATTTTTCTTGACTTTTTGAAATTGTTTGATAAATGAATGAAAAATTTTAAAACTGATGTTCTAAATATATTTATGATATGTACCATACTGGAATAAACTAAAAGGTTGTGAAAGGAAGCAAAACTTCTATGTTTTATTCATACTTGTAAAATTATGATACAAATAGACTTTGAGAAGTTATCTGTAAATTATGTAATACTTAAAAAAATCACTAAAAGAGCTGTATGAAAAGATACACTAAAAATTCTATTTAAAAATCAAAATGGAATTCTAAAAACATTCAAGTAACACATAGGAAGTAAAGAAAACTACAAAAGTAAAAAATGGAGGAAACAAAAAATCAATAAGTATATTAAGTGTAAATCATCTAATTAACCAATTAATCAACTAATTAATCTAATTAAAAGACACAGGCTGGCATAGTGGATAATGGTATGTTGTCTATGAGAAATCACTTTAAATATAATGAAATAGGTAGTTTAAGAGCAAAATAATGGAAAAAATATATAAAGCAAAATTGATAGAAGTCAGGAATGACTATATTCATATCAGATAAGGTAGTTTTTCTGATAAAAGAAAATTACCAGAGAAGCTCATTATATAATGATAAATGGATTATCCCACAAATAATACATATGATTCTAATTTTTATACATGAAAAATACAAAGTTGTGGGCTGTGGTTGTGGCTTAGCAATAGAGCACTCGCCTAGCATATATGAGGCACATAAAAATAAACAAATAAAATAAAGGTTTGTGTCTAATTACAACTAAAAAAATTTTAAAAAATATAAAGTTGCAAAATGTGTGAGGCTAAACATTAATAAAAATTAAGATAATTATATAAGTCCACAATTGTAGATTTCAATAACTCTCTTTCTCATCAACTGACAGAAAAAAAGAGAATCCTTGATTATATACAAGAACTCAACACCACAAAGTAAAAGATATACTGATTATTATGAAACAGTCACTAACAGAGTGTTTTAGAAATACACCCAACAACAGAAGGATATACATTATTTTCAGGTGGCCAAGAAACACCAAAATAGACAATATTTGAGTCATAAATATAATAAGACAAAAATAATTAAAATCATACAGACTGTGTTTTCCAAACACAATGAGTCCAATTAAAAATCAGTAACAGAATAATAACAGGAAAATCTACAAATGCTTGAATTATAAAGATCTCATTTCAATAAATACCAAAGTCAATAAATGTAATTCATTGCATAAATATAATCAAGGACAAAAAAAATCACTTGATCATCTCAATAGATGTAGAAGATCTTTGGTAACATTCAAGACCCATTCATGTTATTAAAAAGCCACTGAAGAAACTAGGGAGGGAAGGAATATATCTCAACGTCATAAAGGCTATACATGACAAACCCAAAGTCAACATCATACTGAAATTATTTCCTTTAAAATCAGGAATTAAAAAAAAGGATGTCCACTCTCAGTTCAATGTAGTTCTTGAAATTCTAGCTAGAGAAGAGAAGGAAATTAAAAAGACACAAACAGAAAAGAAGAAGTCAAACTATTTCTTTTTGTTAATGACATGATTCTATAACATAAGGACTCAAAAAAAAAAAGATTTCAAGATCTGAGAAATAAGTCAACAAAGTAGCACAATACAAGATCAATATACAAAATTAAATAGCTTTCTTCTACTCCAATAATAAATCTTCCAAACTCATTTGAAGTAACCTAAAAAAAAAAAAAAAAGAAAGAAAAGCAAAAAAGTTTAGGAATAAGTCTAACCGAGGTAAAAGAACTCTACAATGAAAACTATAGAACACTGAAGAAAAATAGATCTTAGAAGATGGAAAGACCTATCGTGTTCACATGTTCATGAATTGGTATTAACAAAAGCAATCTACAGATTTAATGCAATCTCCATCAAAATACCAATGATATTCTTCACAGAACTAGAAAAAATTCTAAAATTTATATGGAAAAATAAAAGACCCAGAATAATCAAAACAATCCTGTGTAACAAAAGTGAGACTGAAGGCATCAGAATACCTGATCTCACATTATACTACAGAGCCATGGTAACCAAAACAGCATGGTATTGGTATCAAAACAGACATGAAGACCAATGGAATAGAGTAGAAGACACAGAGACAAATCCACTTAGAAACTGTCATCTAATACTTGACAAAGGTGCTGAAAGCATATGTTAGAAAAAAGATAATCTTTTTAAGAAATGGTGCCAGGAAAACTGGATGGATATCCACATGTAGGAGAATGAAACTAGATTCCCACCTCTCACCCTGTTCAAAAATCAATTCAAAGTGGATCCAAGACCTAGGAATTAGGCCAGAAACAGGGAAATTCCTAGAAGAAAACACACACAGAGTCAGCACTCCCCATACTGGCACAGGAACCAACTTCTTATTTATTTTAGTTTTTATTTGTTCTTTTTAGATATTCACGAGAGTAGAGCGTATTTTGACAAACTATACATATATGGAGTATAACTTCTCATTCTGTGGTTGTAAGGGGCTGACTTCTTTAATAAGATGCCTAAAACTCAATGAACAAACAAAAAACTCAATAAGTGGGATAGCATGAAGTTAAAAAACTTCTGAACAGTCAAGAAAACAGAAGTGTGAAGAGAGATCCTACAGAATGGGACCACAATCTTTGCCAGCTACTCCTTTGACAGGGGACTAACAACTGGGATACAAGTAGATATAAGGAGATCTATATCTATCTATTTATATCTCGAAGTTGGACATGATGGCACACGCTGTAATCCCAGTGACTCAGGAGACTGAAGCAGGAAAAATCACAAGTTCAAGGCCAGCTTCAGTAAATTAGCAGGACTCTAAGAACTTAGTGAGAATCTATCTCAAAATAACAAAATAAATAAAAAATAAATCCTATGGACTGGGGGTGGGTACTTAAAAAACTTAGCTCCAAAAAACAAAACAAACAAAACAAAAACCACCACACCACCAATTAATGAGCAAAAAATTTTAAGGAGATATTTTCAAAAGAAGAAACACAAATGACCAACATTTCCTGCCCACATCCTGCATAGGTGATGGGAATGGAGTTCCTCTTGGTGGAATGGGCTGCCTGCAGAATAAAAGCTAAGAAAGGTAGGGCAGTGGAAAAAACCAATGGACACAGAAAGTAATTTTAAAAGCAGGACGGGCCAGCTGATATCTTACAGATTGCTCTTGCACACTAAAAAGAGCAAAATGGAGCTTGCGCTTCCTTTATTTATATCTGGGGAACATCAAAGGTTTTTCATGAAGTGTTCTTTGCCAAATAAGGTAGGAGGTGGGCTTTGAATATGTACTCTCGTGAATATCTAGAAAGAACAAATAAAAAATAAAATAAATAAGAAGTTGTTTCCTGTGCCAGTATGGGGAGTGTTGACTATGTGTTTTCTTCTAGGAATTTCACTGTTTCTGGTCTAATTCCTAGGTCTTGGATCCACTTTGAATTGATTTTTGAACAGGGTGAGAGGTGGGAATCTAGTTATGCCCAACTCTGGAGCTATGAGATTGGTCTTCCTAGTAGAATGGAGATAGAGGTCATGTGCCTTGGGCAACAATCCATTGCACACGGGCGAGAAGCCCGGATAGTTCCCAAGGAAGAACCCAAATCTCCATGGCTCCATAAGAAGTGAAGACCCTCAAGTAATTCACAGATGCCTAGGCAAGTTCAGCTTCCTTAGCAATCAGGGGGATGCAAATCAAAACTATACTAAGATTTCATTTTACCCCAGTTAGAATAGCAATCATCAAAAATATGAATGATGATAATTGCTGGTGAAATGTGGGGGGAAAATATACTCTTATACATTGTTGGTGGATCTGCAAATTAGTACAACCACTTTGGAAAGCAGATTCCTAAAACAAAACAAAACAAAAAGCCTATGACCTAGCTATCTCACTCTTTAGTATTTATCTGAAAGAATTAAAATCAGCATACTATAGTGATACAATCACTTCTACATTTATGGCAGTACAAGCCACAATAATGAAGTTATGAAACCAGCCCAGATGCCCATTGATGGATGAATGGATAAAGAAAATGTAGAAATATACACAATAGAGTTTTATTTATTTAAAAAGAAAAATGAAATTGTGGCATTTGCTGGTAAATAGATAGAAGTGGAAAATATTATGCTAAGTGAAATATCAGTCCCAAAAAGCCAAGGGTTGAATATTTTTTCTTAGATATGGAAACTAGAGAGGAAAGAGGAATAAAAGGAGTTTTCATGAAAATCGAAGGAAGATCAGTAGAGTAGGAGTGATAACCAAGGCAAAGGACAGAAGGGAAGGAAAAAAGGACGAACTGGGGAAGGAAGCTGACCAAATTATCCTATATGATTGTATGAATATATCCCAGTGCATTCCAATATTTTATAAAACTATAATGCACCAATTTAAAAAATAAATAGAAGGAAAACAAATAAAGTAGAAGGAGATCAGGGGAAATGAAGCGGGGGGGGGAGAAAGAAGGTTTACGGGGGATTGAAAGAGCAAACAATGCCATATGCATTTATAAATATATCAGATATGAACTCTATTGTTTTTTATAACTATAATGCCATAATAAATTTTTAAAAATTGTTTAAAAATCCAAGCATGTATATTTTAAAGAAATTAAGAGAATGATATGTGTTAAGAGAAATTAAATATATATGTGTTAAGAGATAAGAATCTATGTGTTTGGTGCTGGAAAAACTGGATATCCATATATATATATATATATATAGGAATGACCTATCAACCTACACAAAAGTCCAATCAAAGTGAATCAAAGACTTAGAAATTAGATGGGAAAGTTTGCAAATGCTAGAAGAAAATATAGGGCCAACACTCCATCATATAGGTGCAGGCACTGACCTAAATTCAAGAAATAAAATCAAGATAGATAAGTGGGATGGCATCAAGTTTAAAAGTTTCTGTGCAGCAAAGGAAAAAATTAAGAGCATGAAGGGAGAGCTTACAGAATGGAAGAAAATCTCTGCCAGCTTCTCCTCTGACAAGGTATTAATATGCAGACTATATAAATAATTCAAAAAACTTAATACCCCGAAAACAAAACAAACAGTCCAATTAATAAGTAGGCAAAAGAACTAAAATTACATTCCTCAAAAGAAGAAATTCAAATGTCCAACAAATATACAAAAAAATTGAACATTTTTAGCAAAGAGAAATGAAAATTAAAACTACACAAAGATTTCATCCCACTTTATTCAGAATGGCAATTATCAAGAATACAAATAAAAATAAGTACTAGAGAGGATGAGAGAGGAAAGATACACTCATACACTCTTGGTGAGGCTGCAAAAATTAGTACAACCACTCTGGAAAGTTGTATGGTGATTCCTTAAAAGACTAAGAATGGAACTATCATATGACCCAGCTATCCCACTCCTTGGCTTTTATCCAAAAGAACTGAAATCAGCAGATAATAGTGACAAGTCACTTCAGTGTTTACAGCAGCACAATCACAACAGCCAAGTCATGAAAACAGGCCAGATGCCTATTAATATATGGATGAATAAAGAAAATGGGTATATATACACAATGAGTTTTACTTATCCACAAAGAATAATGAAATTGTATCATGCTAAGTGAAATAAGACAGACTCAAAAATTCCATTCTCACATGTAAAAGCTAGAGAAAAATAAGAGAAAGAGGGTATCTTTATTAGATATCATAAAGATATAGGGAAGATCAGTGGAGTATAAGAAGGAAATTAAGAGGGAGAGAGGAAGGAAGGGAAAGGGGAGAAAAAATGGAATGAATTCAACAAAATCACATATGTACATATATAAATATATCACAGGGGAATTTCATTTTTATGTGCATGTAGAAAGCACCAATAATAAATAAATAAATAAGTAAAAGGCAGATCCATAGAGTAGAGAGGAAGGAGAATAGAGAAAGGGATGAGAGGAGGAATAGGGGAAGGGAATCAGTCCTGAAATGGAGTAAATCAAACTCCATGTATATATGATTTTGTCAAAATGAACCCCAATACTATGTGTAACTATAATGCTCTAATAAAAAGACTATATATATGTTAAGAGAAATCAAGAGAATACATACATATACATTTTTTCTTTAAAACAAAAACAAGCTACAGACTTGGAAAAAATATTTGCAAACCACATATCTGACAAATTATTGTTATCTATAATATGTAAATAATCTCAAAATTGAACAAAAATCAAAGCACATAGAAACTAGGTGAAAGACATGAGGAGACATTTAACTAAACAGGATATACAAATGGCAAGTAAGTCCATGAAAATATTTTCTATAACATTAGCTAGTCTTTAAGAAAATACAATTAAAACAACAGTGAAACAGTGAAATACCCATCAGAACAACCAAAATAAAAAAATAGTTGTGACGTTAAACACTGGTGAGGATGCATAAAACTATACCATTCATTCATTGCTGGTGGGGAATATACAATGGTACAGCTACTTTGGGAAACAATTTCTAAGTTTGATATGGAGTTAGAAATGTACCTAGCATATGACTCAGCAATTGTACTCCTAGGGATTTATCCCAGGGAAATGAAAGCTCACATCCACAAAAAAAGCTATGTACAAATATTTATAGCAGTTTTATCTGCAATAGCCACATGTTCACTTATATATGAGCGGTTAAACTAATTGTGACACATTGATACTTATTTTTGCATATTGATCTTACCATCAACTTATTAAACTCTCATATTTTTATGATCTTAAAATATAATGTGTGTAGGCTTTTCTAATAGTCAATTATTTTTCTAAAAGTAGGATGATCATTTTTTCATCAGTTTTACATATTTACACAGTAGAAAGGAGAGTATTAGAATAGAGTTTGAGGTTTTAATGCTTTCTAGAAATTTAACATAAAATTTACCACCTTGTAAATTCTATTACTACTTCCTTTTTTTAAAAAAAATTTGGAGTCATTTTTGACATTTCCTTTCCAATAAAAATTCCTCATCACTTTCCCCCCCATTTCATTTCATTGCCTAAAAGTCCAGACAATTAAAAATAAATTTCATGTTAATACTGGTGACTTCTTATTTCTTCTAATAAAATTCTATCATTTCATAGTCATGCATGATAGTTGCTTGACTAATTTGGTTGGGTATTTTAACATTCTTAGTTACTTGACTTTCATCATCATCTTTTACTAACTATTGGAGACTTGAAGCTTTGCCAGTATATCAAACTTATATTTTTATTTTTCTCATTCTGTTTTTTAAAAATAGGCATCATTAGAAGTTGCTGGAATAATAAAGGAAGGACAATTGGTAAACCTAGATGGAAAAATTGAATGTGAAGAACCTGATCGTCAGTTTAATAACTTTGTTGGAACCTTGTATTTAAGGGGTAAAAGGTATCATTTTTCTCTTCTCAAGTATATTTTCTCCCTCTTCTGGAGCACAGTTTGTTGCAGTTTCTGTTCTGTCCACTAATAACATTTGAAAGCATTATAATTATTTACATTTTCCTTGACTTTGAAATACCCTGAAGCTCCTGTGAAAACATTGAAAATAAGGAAACGATTCAGCATTATCTTAATCAGGATACCTGTGTTAGTCAACTTCATGTTACTGTAATAAAATACCTGAAACAATTAACTTGTAAAAAAGAAAAAGTTTATTATGGCTCATAGTTCTAGCCCAAGATTGGGTAGACTTTTGGTCTCTGGCAAGGGTGGCATATCATGGAGGGAGTGAATGGCAGAGAAAATTGCTTATGTCATGAGCCAGGAAACAGAGAACCAAGTTAGGAAGAGTTAAGTTTCCACTATTGCTTCCATAAACCTCCAGTGACTTAAAGACTTTCCACCAACCCCCACTTTCTATAGGTTCCAACATCTCCCAATAGCACCACCCTGAGGATCAAGGCTTTAACACGTGGTCATTTGGGGAACATTATTCATATTTAAACAATAGCAACCAATAAATGCTATGGATAGAGAAATCAACTCCAAGTTACCTTTGACTATAAGCACTGAGCATTATCACATGAAGTAAATCAGTGAGAAGAACATGGTTTTGAAAGTGACCAAGCCAAATGGACTTGGTTTGATCATAACAGAGAGGTCTTCTTTACTGTTGCTCCAGTCCTATGCACTTTGTAGACTTTTTAGGAACATATTGTATATGGTGGGTCAGTCTAGTGCTGGAGGTAAGGAGGACAAGTAAATATACCAGGATGAACCTGTTTTCTGTGCTCTGAATTACCCCATGCAATCCCTTCTATAGATTACTTAATTGATACACAGGCATTGGTCTACAAAACGTTCTCGGACAATTTTTTTTAAAGCTGTGATTTTTTTTTATTATTTCTTACATGACAATAGTGGAGTACATTAAATTCATAATTTTTTTGCATTACAATTCTTAATACACCTTTATACCACAATTTATCAAATCTCTGCTTGTATATATGATATGTTGACATCAAATTCACATCTTCATACATGAATTTTGTATAAAGATGATGGTCTCTTTCCAGTATCCCCTTCTCCCTCCCTTTCCTTCCCACCCCTATTCCCTATCTAGAGGTAATTTTCACCCATGCTTTCCCTCCCTACCCCACTTTGAGTCGCGCCCCTCCTCCATTATATCAGAGAAAACATTCAGCATTTTTTAGGGATTGGCTAACTTCACTTAGCATAATCTTCTCTAATGCCATTCATTTTCCTGCAAATGCCATGATCTTATTCATTTTTAGTGCAGAGTAATATTCCATTGTGTATAAATGCCACATTTTTTTTTTATCCATTCATCCACTGAAGGACATCTAGGTTGGCTTCACAGTTTAGCTATTGTGAATTGTGCTGCTATAAACATTGATGTGGCTGTGTCTCTGTAGTATGCTGTTTTTTGGTCCCTTGGGTATAGTGCAAGAAGAGGAATAGCTGGGTCAAATGGTGGTTCCATTCCCAGCTTATCAAGGAATCTCCATACTGCTTTCCAAATTGGTTGCACTAATTTGCAGTCCCACCAACAATGTATGAGTGTACCTTTTTTCCCCACATCCTTGCCAATACCTATTGTTGTTTGTCTTCATAATGGCTGCCATTCTTACTTGGGTGAGATGATGTATTAGAGTAGTTTTGATTTGCATTTCTCTGATTGCTAGAGATGATGAGTATTTTTTCGTGTATTTGTTGACTGATTGTATATCCTCCTCTGAGAAGTGTCTGTTCAGGTCTCAGGCCCCATTTGTTGATTGGATTATTTGCTTTTTTTTGGTGCTTGTTGAGCTCTTTATATACCCTAGATATTAGAGCTCTATCTGATGTGTGAGGGATAAAAAATTGTTCCCAGGATGTAGGCTCTCTGTTCACCTCAGAGATTATTTCTTTTGCTGAGAAGAAACTTTTTAGTTTGCATCCATCCCATTAGTTGATGCTTGGTTTTAATTCTTGCGCTATAGGAGTCTTATTAAGGAAGTTGGGGCCTAACCCCACATGATGAAGATTAGGGCCTACTTTTTCTTCTATTAGATGCAGAGTCTCTGGGTTAATTCCTAGGTCCTTGACCCATTTTGAGTTAACTTTTGTGCATGGTGAGAGATGGGGATTCAGTTTTATTTTGTTGCATATAGATTTCCAGTTTTCCCCAGTACCATTTGTTGAAGATGCTATCCTTTCTCCATTGCATGCTTTCAGCACCTTTGTCTAATATAAGAAAGTTGTAATTTTGTGGGTTAGTCTCTGTGTCCTCTGTTCTGTACCATTGGTATACCAACCTGTTCTGGTGCCAGTACCTTACTGTTTTTGTTACTATTTCTCTGTAGTATAGTTTAAGGTCTGGTATAGTGATACCACCTGTTTCATTCTTCCTGCTTAGAATTGCGTTAGCTGTTCTGGATCTGTTATTTTTCCAAATTTTATAAGCACTCTAGGCATAAGAGATAGTTTCTATCTAAAATTTATAATCATTATGACTTTGGAATGGTAAGCAGTAGACACCAAAGAAAAAATTTTTTTCATGCTCTTTTAGAAATAGGTGACTATATAAAGAAACATCTATTTTATTGTCGTCTGCTTCCAGAGTTGAAGTTGCCAAAAAGAAATATATGTAAGGTGAAGGCAGGTTTTAAATTCTGTGTCACTGAAGCCAGATATCAGTCAAGAAAATTTAGAGGAAGGAAAGTTTGTTGGGGGTTTATGGTTTCAAAGGCCTCAGTTCAAATATGGCCAACTCCATGGCCTGGGGCCTGAGGTGAAGCTATGCATCACAGGGTGAGGTCCCAGGGCAGGAAAACATCTCAGTTCATGGCATGGTCAGGAAGGAGAGAGAGAGGAGAGAGAGAGAGAGAGAGAGACCACAGGGAAGACGAGCCCTTTTGGGGTATACCTTCAGTGATCCACCTTCTCCAACTGTAAAGGATCACCTGTGGAGACAACCTGTGAGGAGGAGCACAAAAGAACAGACAGACACAGCAGACAGACAGGAGGAGCAGAGAGGAGTGAAGTGGTGAAGAAGTGCAGAAATGAACTCAAAGAACATATACCCCCGTTACCATGACTATATTCTCATTAGCGTTTCTTTCACCCGAGTGCCAGCTAACTGAGATAAAGTCCAGGTTAATACAGACACAGAGCCCCTTCTCTCCAAGGACAGGGTTAAGGAAACTAGGTAGTGCCTGCACGATTGTCTTATTACCTCACAGGGAGGAGGCTGGGCCTTCCAATCCTGGGAATCAGGGCTCCAGTTACCCCCTGGGAGTTTGCTCACTTGGGGAATGCTCCCCTGTCTATTTCCATGGTCAGAATACCTACATCCAACCATACCCCACCCGACAACAGTTACTACCCAGTCTATTAAAACTCAGGTGGATTAGGCTACAATTCTCACAATCCAATAATTTCACCTCTGGACATTCCTGCATTAACACAGGAGCTTTGGGGGAACACCTTCTATCCAAACCATAACAAGGCCTATGCTTTGTTATCACACTGTGAGAAAAGGACTTCTTTGGTACTTTATAAATGCTCTTTCTTATTTTTAGTCCTATTTCAGTTGGTCCTGACCAGATGTTGCTGAGAGGTACACAGCTGAAAAATACACAGTGGATCATTGGTGTAGTCATTTACACTGGATTTGAAACCAAATTGATGCAGGTAAAATAGTCTGTGATGACGAATTTTCTGATTCTGGATGTTTCCTTCTGATTATATGAAGTGAGGGAGTTTAGTATATATCTTTTGAATTCAGGAGGCTCGTTCCTCTTTATTACTCTGAAATTTAAAGGCAGGTTCATATTATACCCTCTCATTTTAGATATTTCTTCAGCTTTTCAAAATTATTTCTTACCAGATATTTATTACCAAATTGCAATTATCTTGTTTTTACAGTATAATTCTGTATGTGTGTGTATGTTTGTGTTTGTGTATGTGTGTGTATTTTGTTCTTTGGATATATGTGCATGTGTGCCTGCTGTGTGAACATGAATAAATGTGCTATTGTGCAGAATTCCGTCAAATCACCTCTCAAGAGATCACAGGTTGAGAAAGTAACCAACATGCAGATCCTCATTTTGTTGCTACTACTCTTTGTGATATCTGCAGTGAGCTGTGTGGGAGCCACAATCTGGAACAAAATGTACCTGGAAAACATTTGGTACATGGGAATTAGTGGTAAGTGTTTAAGAGTTCAAGAAGCTGCCACTTTGGGAAGTTATGCTTTTAAAATAGGGACTTTAAAGACTTGTTTCCCTGCTTTTGTTTAAAAGGGTCCTCCCTTATTCTAACAATTTTGGCTGGTGTCTTTTTTTTGAGAAAGTGATTGTAAAGTAGTACTAGAAACAATGTTCCCTTCTTAAAAATTTTAAATCTTTATTTATTTTTTAAAGCTTTATTTTTAATTGAGAAATAATTGCCTTTATATATGCAGTGCAATATGATTTTTGACATGTATACATTGTAGAACAATGTAATTAAGCTAACTTTTATATCCTTAACCTCACATACTATTTTCTTGTTCTGAAAACATTTAAAAGCTTCTCTTTTGGCAATTTTCAAATACACAGTGGATTAGTATTAATGATGGTCAGTACTGTACAATCAATCTCCTGTTTAACTGAAACTTTAAACTCTTTAACACAGACCTCCATTATGTCCTTCTCCCTATCTCCCAGACCCTGGAAACCACCATTCTACTCTCTATGTCAATGACTGACATTTTAGATTCTAAACATAAGAGTGCTGCAGTATTTGCCCTTTTGTGATTGACTTATTTCACTTAACACAATAGCCTTCAACTTCATCAATGTTTTTACAAATGACAATATTGCTTTATATTTTAAGGCCAAATAGTATTTCTCCTGTGCGGGTGTGTGTGTGTGTGTGTGTGTGTGTGTGTGTGTGTGTGTGTGTGTGTCTCATATTTTCTTTATCAATTCTTTGCTTGAAGGACACTTAGGTTGATGCTGAACCCTGGCTTTTGTAACTCTACTGCAAAAAACGCAAGAGGGCCTTATCTCTTTCACACACTAATTCCTTTCCTTTGAGTATCTACCCAGCGGAGGAACTGTTTGATCATATGATAGCTCTAGTTTTAATATTTTGAGGAAACACCATAGCATTTTCCAAAATGGTTGTGCTAATTTACATACCCCCTAATGGTGTACAAGGGTTCCCTTTTCTATCATTCCTTGATACGACTTGCTATTCTTTTATAAAAGCCATTCTACCAGATGTAGTATGCAAACCCATTGTGGTTTTAATTTACATTTTCCTGATCATTAGTGATATTGAGCATTTTTTTCACATACCTATTTGCCATTATATGTCTTCTTTTGAGAAATGTCTGTTTATGGCCTTTGCCCATTTTTTAATTGGGTTGCTTTCTAGCTGTTGGGTTTTTTAATTCTCTCTATATTGTCAATATTAGTCAATTATGAGACCGATGGTTTAAGATTGTTTAAAAATTATTAGGACAATTACAGATAGTTATGGCATTCCAAAATACAGGAGAGAGATAGGACTCAGGGAAGAAGCACAAGAATGTGAGCCAGACACACAAGGGGCCAAGTCTTTAGCTCTAACACTTAGTGACTATAAGAATTTTGATGAGGCTTTTCCTTCACCAGGCCTTGCTTCCCTCATTTGAAAATGGGAATAATACCTGCCTCATCAGGTCAATACAGTTTTGTGTGTGATGTACATTGATGAGAAAATGAGGACAGTGGGCATGGAATGGGGGGGGTCGTTTATTAAATCAATTTGCTGTAAGTAAAGTATTTTTAAAATTTTTAAATTTGTTCTTTTTAGTTATACATGACAGTAGAATGTATTTTGACATATCATACATACATGGAGCACTCATTCTTGTGGTTGTACATGATGTGGAGTTACACTGGTCATGTATTGATATGTGAACACAGGAAAATCGTGTCTGATTCGTTCTACAGTCTTAAAGTGAACTAGTATATGACATGAAAAGTTCAGCATTTTTTTAATTAATGTATTTCTATGTTTCAGAGTAAAGCATTATATACTTTCTGGCTTTTATAATCTGTCTTTGAGGATCTTGAACTATTTTAACCTCCCTTATGTAGACCTGTTTGGGAGCATTTTAGGAATAAAGAAACCAAGTTATAAACTCTGTAGATAGCATCAGACCCTGAGGCAGGTTTATTCTTAAGCCATGGGGATTTCCAGATGTTCCCTGTCCAATTTTGGTTTTCAATGTTATAGATTTTAGATTACTTTCAAAAGGCAATCTGGATTTAAATTTCCTTCTTCAATTTGCTCTAACAGAAGAGAGTTAATATTATCTGTATTAGTCAGCTTTCCATTACTGTAATAAAATTCCCCAAACAATTAACATGTAGAGAAAAGGTTTATTTTGGCTCACTGTTTTAGTGGTTCCAGTTGGCTTTGTTGTTTTAAGGTAGCATTTCATGGTAGAGCAAAGCTGCTTACATTTAGAGACAGGGAGCAAAGAGATGATGGAGGGGACTAGGGATCCCACAGTTCCCCTTGGAGGTATGTATCCAATGACCTAAGAACTTCCCATCAGTAACCCCCACCTTTAATGTTTCCACCATTAACCAAAAAGTTCACCCTTGGGCCTTTAACATATGGGCTTTTGATGGACTTGCTACATCCAAACTATGACATCATCTTATTTTGACATAAAAAAATAAGTTTATGTTCAAACTGAACAAGTTACTGATATTTTGGTTTCTATAAAATTTGTCAAGGTTGGTATGCCATATAAGTAACCTACTCTTCCCTTTTCTGTCAGACTTCTTTTTTTTGTTTGTTTTCATAATACATTTTTTTAGTTGTAGGTGGACACGATATCTTTATTTATTTTTATGTTGTTCTGAGGATCGAACCCAGTGCCTCATATGTACAAGGCAGGAACTCTACCACTGAGCTACAGCCCCAGCTCTCTGCAGACTTCCTGAAAGAGGAAGTGACTCTTATTGTTTCTATTTCCTGGTCACTATAGTGCCCATATAAAAAGTAGTTATGTACACATGACACTGACTTCAGTGGCATTCTGTTGCCTACACTGGATTGGCATATCACTGTTTAATGGCCCACTGCTTGTACTTGTGAGTGGTTTTATTGACATAGCCATGCCTACTTGTTTTTGTGTTGTCTGAGGCTATTTTAATGTCACAATGGCAGAGCTGGGTAGTTGCAAAGGAGATCCTCTATCTGTTACTAAAAATATTTCCTGCCTCCTGGTATACAGGGTCAAGTTCAGCCTCCTCCAGTATGCCAATACCAGGACCTTTATTACCTTATCCATTCCTATGGTATGATATACTCCTACTTCCTCCTCAGGACCTAATCTCCATCAACAAAGCACTGCCTGCTTTTTGGTATCTTGCAAGAACCTTACATTAACTGGTTGTTGATACCTCTAGGCCTTTTGTCCCATGCTCCTTTGGGCCTCAAATTCATCTCTGGTCCCTTTCACCTGAACACCTAACACTGCTCAACGAGGCCAGGATGAGGCAGTATCTTCTCTTGCGGCATTTCATGACTTACTTCTCCCAGAATTTTTACTTAGGAGTTCTATTTGGTTCTATTATAATATACATAATAGAATTCATTCCATTTCCATGTTTCATAATTATTGTTTATTTGCCCCTCAACCCTAGATTGTGAATTTTTTATGTATGTCTTTTAAAAAATGTTTTTATTAATACATTATAGTTGTGCACAATAGTGAGGTTCATTTTGACATAGCTAAACATGCATGGAATATCATTTGCTTTATTTTAGTCCCTAGTACGTCTCTCTTCACTGCCCTCTTTACTCTTCCTGTTTCCCTTCCTCTATGCTCCTGATCTTTCTCCTCGTAATTTATTTTTTTTAAATATATTTTTAGTTGTTGATATACCTTTATTTTATGTATGTATTTATATGTGGTGCTGAGAATCAAACTCAGAGCCTCACACATGCTAAGCAAGTGCTCCACCACTGAGCACTCTACCACTGAGTGCTCCAGCCCAATTTATTGTTTTTTAATTAATGCTTTATAGATATACACAATGATGAAATTCACTGTGTTATATTCAATGTACATAGCAAAATTTGGTCAATTTCATTCCACTGTGCCCCCTTTCCGCATTCCTTCTCCCTTTTACTCCATAGTTTGCTCTTCTTTTTTCATAGAAATCCCCACACTTTTTGTTCCATTTATTTATTTTATTGGTTCTTTTTATTTATACAAGACAGTAGAATACATTTTGACATAAATAATTATACAAGCATGGAATGTATCTTGTTCTAATTCACACCCAAGTGCCTCTCCTGAACAGATACTTCACAAAAGAGGAGATACAAATGCTCAACAAATATATGAAATAATGTTCAATTTGAAAATGCAAATTAAGTGAGATTCCATCTGAATCCAGTCTGAATGACAACAATCAAGAATACAACAATAAATATTGATGAGGATGTGGAAAAAAGGGCACACTCATACATTGCTGGTGGGACTGAAATTGGTGGCACCACTCTGGAAAGCAGTATGGAGATTCCTCAAAAAATTAAATATGAAACCACCATTTGACCTTGGTTATATCACTCCTTGGTATAAATCTGAAGGTATAAATGTAGACTACAGTGATGCAGCCACATCAATGTTTATAGCAGCTCAAGTAACAAGAGCTAAGCTAGGGAACTTAAACTAGGTGTCTTTCAACAGATGAGTGGGTAAAGAAAACTGGGTATATATGCTCTAGAGAATATTACTCAGCCATAAAGAAGAATGACTTTATGTCATTTTGCCAGTCAATGGTCGGATCTTGAGCCTATCATGCTAAGTGAAATAAGCCAGTCTCACAAAAGTAAAGGTCAAATGTTCTCTCTGATACATGGATGCTAACACACAACGGGGGTGGGGTTCTGACTACAATTGTAGGGCCTGTGAATGAAGGTTCTCTGTAGGTGGCCTGTGGGATAGAAACCTCCACTTGGATGATGAACATCACTGGGATACCTTTCTTGTGAGAGAAAGGTATCCCAGTGGGGAGATTGACAGTTGACCGTCATTTTTCTGAACTCCTACACGGCTGGCAGTTTTGGATTTGCTGAGTGCCCACTCCCCTCTGCTTGGAGTTTTTTGTAGTGGCTCTAGCTAGACACTAGGCCGTTGTCTGCAGTGTGGAGCCTTTGGGTGCGGACTTTCTGTGGACATACTGGCGTGGAAGCTTCCACCATGGCTGAGGCAGATGACTGGCATTTTACCTATCAGTGTGATGGAGTTAGGGTGTCAGCCCGTCGTTGCCTCAACTCCTGTGGAGGCTGTGGGGGAGCACTGGGTTGGGTTTTGCACTCCCTGGGCGTGACTTGTTGTCAGGTCAGCTCCACTCCACTTCCCTTGTCCACAGTGAAGGGGAGGGGTTTGGGCAGCATTCAACTAATAAAGATCTCTCTGCACTTCCGGATGGATTACTCAGACAAGACCATTCAGAAACTTTCCCTGTGGTTTTATTTGTAGGTGAGGAGAAGCTGTATGGGTTTACTTTCCTCTAGGGAGACTGGCTAGCTGTGGACTTTACAGAACGATTGCCCTGCCCCAGCACAGCTTTTAGCTCACACTCCGTGATCCCCTTCACTCTTTGCTGCCTCTGTCCCATTTTGACTTGGTTTCATTTTCTTTCCAACTTTGTTAAGGAAGTAAATTTATGGGCTTTTCCTTTTCTTCTTTGTCTCTTTGTTAAACCTCCCTTCTGAGTTTGGGTCAAGGACTTCTGTCCTTATTTTCTGCTCTGGTAACCAAATTCCAAGTCCCTCCAAATCTAAAGATGTCCAATATTGAGTTTTAGAGTGTTTACTCTGTTGCTCATCATTCTTATGAGTTGGTCTTTCGCTACATGTTTTTCTGGGCTATGGCTGATCAAGAGTTGCTGCCTAGATTTGCTCTGCCTTCTTCTCTCTAGATTATGCATTTTTAAAAAATATATACTTTTTTAGTTGTCAATGAACCTTTTTTTTTTTTGTAATTTACTTATATGTGGTGCTGAGGATTGAACCCAGTGCCTCACAAATTCCAGGCAAGTGTGCTACTGGTGAGCCACAGCCTCAGCCCTAGATTATGCATTTTTGAGGATAGGAATCATTGTACCCTTAACTTCAAGAACATTTTTTTATAACAAACTCAGTAATTAATTGACTAACTATAAGAAATAATTTTTGAGTTGACATAGAACTTTATAATGTTCTAGTCCAATTTCTTGACTTACTGCTGCGAAACTCAGATTCCATATGGCAACCCAAAAGTACAGATGTAGTGAGTAGCATATTTGGAAAAAGAACCTAGAATTGGTTCCAGACTATATCAATATGCCCAGGATACTCTAGTTCAAAAGAAGAGGACACTTGTTGGATTAAAATTATAACTGCACTTTCAATAATTAATAAACTTGGCAAAACACTGAAAGTTTTGTCTTGGTTTCTCTGTCCATAAAATGGTCATAGTAAAAAATCTACCTCTCGTTTTCTTAAAAGACTGATTTATAAATCTAAGGTAAATATAACAGTATAATCATGGCAAATAAGGAAATGTTAGTCAACTTGAGGTCATAGAGTTTGAAAAGATGTGACTTACTTTCAAGTTGATGTAATTTAGAAATCTAGATTTTGCTCCAATTGTCCTACATTACCAGTTATGTTTCTCTAAAAGAAAAAAAAAGAATACAAGATTTTTAACTTACAAGTTAAAATAATTCTTTAATTTTATTCAATTATATGAATTTGTGTTCAGCAAAATGTAACACTTGTACAAAATAATTTGGCTATCTTTTTTCAGTTATACCCCATACCCCATGTAACACAGATATATAAACAAAATATAAGATTGAGATGCAAGTTTTCAGAAAAATATATACATAATTCAGTGTGTACATATCCCCTGAACACCTTCAAAATATTTGAAAGTCACTTTTTCTGAAATTAGGTTGAATTTCTTATTGGAAAATTACTGTCTCAAACACACAAATGTCTCTTGAAAATATGAATA
Source organism: Ictidomys tridecemlineatus (assembly GCF_052094955.1). Classification (NCBI taxonomy): domain Eukaryota; kingdom Metazoa; phylum Chordata; class Mammalia; order Rodentia; family Sciuridae; genus Ictidomys; species Ictidomys tridecemlineatus. The sequence continues at coordinate 118,427,224 of NC_135482.1, forward strand.
TATGTATAGATTTTACAAAGCCTCCCATTTACCTCTTTTTTGGCCTTCACTACTTTTGTTAAATTTTAAAAAGTGTAATATAAGTACCTATTTATATGCTCATGTTTTAGTTTCCTTAACTAAAGTGAAGTCTGTCTCTGACTTCACACCCACTGTTACATCCAGCTACAATGTCCTCCTCATTCTCTTCCTCTTATCTCCTGCATTTAGCAAACTTCCTTCTCCTTCAAACTCTGCTCATCTCCTTTTCTGAGATGTTCCTGTCTGAGATGCTGGCCCTTTTCTTTAAGTCATTGTCACCATGCTCAATGTTCTGTGCCACCATGGAATTCCTCACACCATCTTCACTGACCTGGCTTTCTTCCTCAGTCCGAATCCTGAACTCCCTGAGAGCAGGGTGATCTCGAATCTCCGTGCTTCCCATACTGGTCATGCATGGCTGCTATTTGATTAATTTTCATAAAAATATTCATTTTGGGGTCCACTTTTAATCATGATTTTCATGGAAAAATTCCACAATTCTAATAAAGTGGTAATTCAAATCAGGATAAATGAAACCATTGTCTGAAGCTGTGACATAGTTCTGCTGATTTTCTCCACAGGTATCACCCCCCACAACCATGTGTTTGATATACTGGTATTCATTATCTTGTACCATAACCTTGTTCCCATCAGTCTGCTGTTAACTCTGGAAACTGTGAAATTCATTCAGGCCCAGTTTATAAACTGGGTGAGTATTAAAATCAGAAATTTAAACAAAAATTCTCTCTTGAGCCATGGCTTTTATTTGATATCAAAGAACTAATAATGTCATTGAGTCCTTGTGACAGGGCTAGTATAGCCACTGGGCCAGGGACGCTTTCAACAGAAAGACAAGCACTGGTGTCAACCTGGCTCAGTAATGATGGGACCCTTGTGTTAATCTTGAGGACATCATTTTTTCATACCTTTTTTTTTTTTCTAACTGTTGAAATAGGTTTAAGAGATAGTGGCTTGGTAGTGAGTATGGAAAGATAGTTAATCTAATAAAATTCAAAATACTCAACAGTGAAGGAGGCTTACAGGTCATAGCCAGAATGATAGATTCTTGGCAATCATTCCAGAATCACTTCAAATTAATTAAAAGTTTTTTAGGTTGTCAGTCATGTATTGACACTAATATTTAATGAATTGTGGACTAAACTAATTTAACAGTTTGAATGGGGCTATAATTTTTAATTATTATCTTTGAGTATTTGTCTTTGAAATAAAATTATTTCTAAATGTTGCATATTTAAAAAATCTTCTTACTGTGCCATTGGATGGCCATAATTTGAAGAACATTTTTTTGTTGTTGTTGATGTTATCTTTTGGTGGTGCTGGCATCAAACCCAGGATCTCATCGTGCTAGGTAAGGTTTCCACTACTGAGCTACACACCTCCAGCCAGAGAGTAATATTTTAACAGCCAAGAAGTGCTTTCAAGTGTATTCTCATTTAATTTTGTAGAGTGCTGTGAGATGAGACACAGAGATGCTAACTAACTTAGGCAAGTTCACAGGTTGGCTAAGGCAGAGCCAAGAATTTGAAAGCCAAGTCTTTTGATCCCTGTTCACCAATACAGGTGCCTCTGCTTCTCCTAAATTGATTCTCCTGTTGTATGAGAGAAGCTAACCTATTGGGTTAATCTAAGTATTCTACACTGTCCATTGTGGGTTATTTTTAAATGTTGGTCACATAGAAATACCAATGCCAGGGTCAGCCTTCTACAAGAGATTTTGAGCCTCATTCTAATTATGGTTTGGACTGTATTTTTCATTTGTTGCAGGATGAAGATATGCATTATGAACAAAATGATCTTTATGCCATGGCCAGAACATCCAACCTCAATGAAGAGCTTGGGCAGGTGAGAGACTTTTCAGGGAATGAGCAATGTGATAGGAGCTTCATAGAAGACTCTAGGGAGAGCTTTTGCAAATCTCAATGCCACCGTGAGAACAGGGTACAGTTCAAATTGACATGTGGAGTGGGAATAGGAGTAGGCATGTTTTGTTTAAAATATTGATAATTCTGCATCATGTTTAAATATACTGCATCATGTTGAAGGAGAACAAACTCAGTACAGGTTATTATGTGTTTATGAAAGAGTGAAAAGCTAGAAGGGAAGAAAGGGAAGGCTGATGTTAGCTCTCAGGTGGGCTAACAGTAGTTAGCTTTCAAAGTTAGGAACTGGCTGAGGAGAGCTCTTGCCTTCTTCTTCCCCTCCCTTCATGAGGCTGATGACCCACAAAAAGCAGCCAAAAGCTGCTATAAAATTTTAGAGATTGCTACAAAATTCTTCCCTTCCACACCCATACATCGGTTCACGGCTTCCTTGTCTATATGTATCTGTAAATTAAAAAATAATCTCCCATTGTTGTAGCTAAAAGAAATAAGACTTATAATTCTGATTTTTCTAAATATCTTTTTTTTCTTAATATGTTTTTACTAGATTGAAATTTCCCATATTTCAATTAATTGGGGATGTTAAGCTTCAAGGGTGTGAATTCTGGCTCTACCATCTATCTATCAAATTACCAGCTGAGTAATTTGGGCTCCTTGTGTGACTTTCCTGGCCTTGATTCCTAATATGTAAAATGGGTAATAAGAGCATCTTTGTCACAAGATTGCAATAACTGAATAGGATAATGTGCATATAAGGCACTCGGCATAGTCCCTGGAGTGTGGTAGGAACTTAATTAATGCTAGTCATATTAAACAGTACTTGGTAAATATAATTTTTAATTCATAATCACATTGTGTGGTATCATTTGAATAATGGGTTGTCAGTAAATATTTATTTAAAAAGCATTTTGGCTTTTGGAAATGCCTGTTCAGAGAACTACACCAATATCCTTTTATTTATTTTTTTTATATTTAAGAATTAAAAATGAAGGAGTCTGCAATAATTAACTCCTCTAGCATCTTTTCTCCTCATAAAAATCAGATTATTTATTTTAGAGTGTGTTTTCTAATTGGCAGTTGGAAAAGTACCATTTCATCAACCTTGCCTAGTCTTTTAGAGTAATAATTAAATATAACATTAATAAAAATTGATGTCAGTCTTTTAGAGTAATTAAATATAACATTAATAAAAGTAAGCTTTAGGACTCAAGCTTTGAAAATAGTTATTGCTTATGTAGGTAAAACATAATGAAAAGAGCAAAAATGATGAAATTGAAAACAGAAGGGCAATAGAGAACTTAATATTCAGGATACACAAAAACTTCTACAACTCAACAGTAAAAAGACAAATAAACTAATTCAAAAAAGCACAAAGGATTTGAATAGATCTTTCTCCAAAGAAGATATATAAATGGCCAATAGACTCTTGAAAAGATACTCATTATCATTAATCTTTAGGTAAATGCAAATCAAAATCACAATGAGATATTATTTATAACCATTATTATGGCTATTATTTTATTACAATGAAAAACAATAAAGAACAGACACTGATAAGGGTGTGGAAATTTTGCAAACCTTGTGCCTTGCTGGAAAAACTGTAAAATGGTACAACTGCTAAGATGGAAAACATTTTGATTGATCCTCAAAATACTAAGCATGGAATTATCATATGATCCAGAAATTCCACTTTTGGGTATGTACACAAAATGTTGGAAGCAGGGGCTTGAAAATATATTGTATAACAATGTTCATAAAATCATTATTTATAGTAGCAAAAAGGTAAAAACATCAATGGATGAAAGGATAAACAAAGTGGTATACCCATACAATGGGTTATTATTCAGCTCCTGAAAAGAATAAAATGTTGACACAAAGCTGATTGTGTGTTTGTGTGTTTGGTGCTGGGGATCAAACCTATAGCTTGGCACATGCTAGGCAAGTGTTCTACCATTGAAATATATCCTTAGCCTCTCATGGATGAATCTTGAGGACGTTATGCTAAGTAAAATATGCCATAAAAAGGAGATTAAATGATTCTATTTATAAGTCTGAGGTCAAATTCATAGAGACAGACAACTGAATAGTGGTCTCTAGGGACTGGATAGAGAGGAGAATATAGAGTTTGACAGAATTTTCATTTATTCTTAGAAATGAGCATTGTAGTTTTGACCATAATTAAAATTGCATAGAGTTTGTATTTCATTTTCATCTATTTAATGTTTTCTAGATACTTTTGATGAAATTTCTGCGGTAAGAAAATGAACTTGGCTTCTGATTTTCTTTTGGTTTGATGCTTAAAGTTTGTTTTGCATATAACTACTCAATTTTACCTCAAGTGTAAAACAAAGAACATAACTTTCAAAATAAATATAAATATTAAGGTAGAATTCTAATGGACTGCATTTCTTGCTTTCTAAAAAATTTACATATTTTAAGAATTTAGAAAGTACTTAATCTTGTTGTCTTTGATATGTAAGTACATTTTAAACATGTGATTTTTTCATGTTCACTTTTTGTTTAGGTAAAATATTTATTTTCTGATAAAACAGGAACCCTCACTTGCAATACAATGGCATTTAAGAAGTGTACCATTGCAGGCATAATTTATGGGTAAGTGTTTTTATTGCCATACTCTGTTGTAAATTGGTGCATTGAAGTTATATATAAAAGCAAAAAAATCACTGTGGTATGTTCATACATGCATATGACCTAATTAATGATTAATTTCATTCTGCTGTTCTTCCTGTTTCCCATACCTCCCTCTCCACTTTGTTCCTCTTCCTCTACTCCACCGTTCTCCCTTCTATTTTCATGAGAACTCCCCCTACACACACACCTTTAAAAATTTTATTTCTCTGTAGTTTCCATATATAAGAGAAAATATTTGACCCTCGACTTTCTGTGTCTGGCTTATTTCACTCAGTATGATATTCTCTAGGTCCATTCTACCAGCAAGTGACATGATTTCATTCTTCTTTATGGATGACTAAAACTCCATTGTGCATATAGACATTTTCGTTATCCATTTGTCTATTGATGGGCTCTGGGTTGGTTCCAAAAATTTGGCTATTGTGAACTGTGCTACTATAAAATTTGTTGTATATAGGGTACTGATTTTGGTTCTTTTGGAATAATAACAAGGAGTGGGATAGATGGGTTATATGGTGGTTCCATTCATAGTTTTTTTGAGGAATCTCCATATTGCTTTCCAAAGTGGTTATATAATTTGTGGTTCCACCAAAAATGTATGAGTGTATTTTTCCCCTACATCCTTACTAGCATTTATTATTTATATTTTTGATGACTACCATTTTAACTGGGGTAAAATAAAATCTCAGTATGGTTTTGATATGGTATTTCCCTGATTGATAGACATGTTCAACATTTTGAAATATATTTGTATATTTATGTTATACATATTACATTGTATATATTATATATTTGTATATTATAAAATATATTTATTTCTTCTTTGAAGAAATGTCTTTTTAGTTCGCCTATTTTTTTGAATGGGCTATTTGATGCTTTTTTGTGCTAAGTTTTTTTGAGTTCTGTATATATTTTATATACTGTATATATTCTATATATATATTCTGAATATTAATCCTCTGTTGGGGGAGTAGTTGGCAAAATTTATTCCATTCTGTAGGCTGTTTCTTCACACTCATGTTTCCTTCACTATTCAAAAACTTTTTAATTTGAAGCTATTCCACTTGTTGATTCTTGGTTTTATTTCTTGTGCTTTAGGAGTCTTATTAAGAAAGTTCCTGTATGTGGAGTGCCTACCTTATATTTTCTTCTAGCAGTTTCATTATTTCTAGTCTAATTGTTAGGTCTTGGATCCTCTTTGAACTGATTTTTGTGCAAGGTAAGAAACAAGAGATCTACAGTTCCATTCTTCTACACATGGATATCCAGTTTTCCTGGCATCATTTGTTTAAAAGGTCATTTTCTTTCTCCAGCATGTTTTTTTTTTTTTTTGCACTCTTGTCTTTCCTGTGTCTATGTGGATATGTCTCTATGTCTTCAATTCTATTCCATTGGTCTTCATGCCTGTTTTGATGCCAATACAATGCTATTTTTGTAACCACAGCTCTAGTCACAAAAGAGATCTGGTATTTTGATGTCTTCAGCATTGCTGTTCTTACTCAGCATTGCTTTCGCTAATCTGAGATATATATAATTTGTTATTCATCCATATGAATTTTGGGATTATTTTTTCTGGTTATTTGAAGAATGTCATTGGTGTTTTGTTTGTTTGTTTGTTTGGTACCAGAGATTGAATTCAGGGGCACTGAACCACTGAGCCAAGCCCCCAGCCCTATTTTGTATTTTCTTTAGAGATAGGATCTCACTGAGTTGCTTAGTGCCTTGCTTTTGCTGAGGCTAGCTTTGAACTTGTGATCCTCCTGTCTCAGCCCACCCCCTCCCCAGCCACTGGGATTACAGGCATGAACCACCTTGTCTGACTGTCACTGATGTTTTGATGAGGATTGCGTTAAATCTGAATACCCAAGAATATAGGAGGTATTTCCATCTTCAAAGGTCTTAAACAATTTCTTTCTTTGGTTTTCTATAGTTTTCATTGTAGAGGTCTTTCACCTCTTTAGTTAGATTTATTTTCAAGTATTACTTTTTTGAGAATATTGTGAATGCAGAAGTTTTCTTGATTTGTTTTTCAACAGATTCACTGGAGTATAAGAAAGCTATCATTTTTGTATACTGACCTTGTATCCTGCTACTTTGGTGAATTTGTTTGTCAGCAACAGAAGTCTTCTGGTGGGGTTTTTTTTCGGGGGGGGGGGTGGTTCTAGGAATAGGATCATGTCATCAGCAAACAGATAATTTAGCTTCTTCTTTTCATATTTACATCCCTTTAATTTTCTTTTCTTACCTGATTGCTCTGGCTAGAGTTTTTAAAATATCGAATAGAAGTGGTGAGAATGAACATTCTTGTCTTTTTCCTGAATTTAGAGGAAATATTTTCATTTATTTCTCCATTCAGTATGATGTTGGCCTTGGTTTTTTCATATAGCCTTTATAAGGTTGAGAAAGTTTCTTCTATCTCTGGTTTCTCCAGCATTTTAAACATAAATGGGTGCTGGATTTTGTCAAAGGCTTTTTCTGCATTATTGAGATGATCTTGTGTTTTTGTTCTTAATTCTGTTTATGTGATTAATTACATTTATTTATTTCTGTATATTAAAACAATCTTGCATCCCCGTGATAAAACTCAGTTGGTCATGGTGTACTTTGTGCTTAATGTGTTTTTGAATGCAGTTTGCCAATATTTTATGAAGGAATTTTGTGTCTATATTCATCAGAGATGTTGATCTTTAGCTTTCTTTCTTATGTGTCTGTCTGGTTTTGGTATCAGGGTGATGCTGGCTTCATAGAATAAATTTGGGAATGTTCCCTCCCTTCCTATTTCATGAACTAATTTGAGGAGGATTGTTGTTAGTTCTTCTTTAAAGGTTTGGTAGAACTCAGTTGAGAATCCATCTGGTCCTGGGCTTTTATTTGTTGCTGTTTTCTATGGTTTAGATATGATGTGTCTCCCCAAAGATCATGTGTAAGATAATGCAAGAAAGCTTAAGAGGTGAGGGCTGGGGTTGTAGCTTAGTGGTACAGTGCTCGCTTTGCATGTGGAAGGTACTGATTTGATCCTTAGCACCATATAAAAATAAAACAAAGGTATTGTGTCCATCTACAAATTTAAAAAAAATTAAAAAAAGAAAGTTTAGAGGTGAAATGATTGGGTTATGAGAGCTTTAACCTAACCAGTGCATTAATCCATTGCTATGGATTAATAGGGAAATAACTATAGGCATGTAGGGTGTGGCTGGAAGAGACAAGGTGTGGCTTTGGGGTTTACATTTTGTCCTTAGAGAGCAGAGGTCTTTCTTTGCTTCTGTATTGCCATGTTTTCAGTTGCTTTCCTCTCACATGTTCTTCTGCTTTGAAGTTCTGCCTCACCTTGGAATAAGAACTGAGACCTCTGAAACTGTGAGCCCTGAATAAGCTTTCCTCCTCTATGTTGTTCTTGTCAGGTCTGTTGTTCACAGTGATGAAAATCTGGCTAAAACATTGTTTCAATATCATTGCTTGATACGAGTCTGTTTATGTTTTCTATACCTGCGTGTTTTAATTTGGGTCAGTCATATGTTTCTAAACATTTGTCAATATCATATAGATTTTCCAGTTTATTGGAGTATGAATTTTCAAAACAGTTTCTAATGATGCTCTGGATATCAAAAGTGTCAGTAACTTTGATTTGGATCTTCTCTTTCTTTTGGATTTATCAATCTTGCTTTCAAAGAACCAACTCTGTTGCATTGTTCCTTTATATTGTTTTTTATTTTCAATTTTATTTATTTCAGCTTTGAGTCTAATTATTTCTTGTTTACTACTGATTTTGGAATTAGTGTTGTCTTCCTTTCCTGGGGCTTGGAGGTGTAATGACAGATTATTATTGTAAGATTTTTTTTTTTCCAGTGTAGTGATTCAACTTTCCTTTTAGAACTGCCTTCATATTGTCCCAGAGATTTTGCTATGTTGTATATCTGTTCTTGTTTGTTTCCAAGAACTTTGTTTCTGCCCTGATTTTTTTCTCCAATCCATTCCTCATTCATATGTGTATCACTCAATCTCCATGTGTTAAAATTGTTTCTGTTTTTTATCTTGTTATCAATTTCTAATTTAATTCCATTATGATCTGATAAAGTGCAAGAATTATCTCTATTTTTTCTATTTGCTAAATGTTGTTTTGTGTCCTAAGACATGGGCCCCATTTGATGCAGATTCCATTTGATGCTGAGATGAAGTGAATTCATTTCAGTGAAATATTTTATAGATGTTTGTTAGGTCCAGTTGATTGATAGTAATTTTGTGTGCGTGCTTGTGTGTGAGTGTGTGTGTATGTGTGTGTGTGAGTGTGTGTGTGTGTGTGTAGATGCACCAGCATTTGGGACATGAATATTTACAATCCTTATATTCTTTTGTTGGATGGAACAAACTTCCTTGTCTCTTCTGATTAATTTTAACTTTAAGTCTGCTTTGTCAGATATGAGAGTCTCACTTGTTTTTAGTCTCTATTTGCATGGTATATCTTTCTTTAACCTTTCACCTTCATCCTGTGGGTGTCTTTGCCTGGCAGGTGAGTCTCTCAAAATATGGTTTAGTCCTGTTTTTTAATCTCTTATGTCAATCTATGTCTTTAATTAAAGACTTGAGGACATTTACATTCAGTTGTTATAGAGAGGTGATTATTACCTCTTGTCATCTTTATTTAAATGTTTTATTCAAGCTTCCCTTTACTAAGCTCTTCTTCTACTAAGATTCACTTATTTGCTTTCTTTGAGTTAGTTTTGCATTTCCTTTGCATGAAATGTGTATTTGCTGTAAAGTTGATTTAGTAGTCATGAATTCTTTTATTTTCTGCTTTCATGAAAGGTTGTTATTTCATCAAATCCAAAGGATAGCTTTACTGAATAAAGCAGTCTTGGTTGGCAATCATTATCTTTCAAAACTTGTGATGTTATTCAAACTCTCCTGGCTTTTAAAATCTGGGCCAAGAGATCAATGCTAATTCCCATTGTTTGCCTCTAAATGCAACCTACTGTGTTATGGTTTACATATGAGGTGTCCCCCCCAAAAGTTCATGTGTGTGATAATGCAAGAGTGTTTAGAGATGAAATGATTGAGTCATGAAAGTTAATCAAATCAGTGAATTAATCCCCTGCTAGGGATTAACTGATTAGTAACTGAACACAGGTAGGGTGTGAGTGGAGGAGGTAGGTCACTGGGGGCATGACATTAGCATATATATTTTGTCCTTGGCAAGTGGAGTCTTCCTGGTGTGATATCCTGAGCCACTTTCCTCTACCACACTCTTCCACCATGATGTTTTGCCTTGCCTTGAGTTCACAGCAATGGAATTAGTCATTTATGCACTGAGACCTCTGAAACTGTGAGCTCCCAAATAAACTTTTGCTCCTTTAATTGTTCTTGTCAGGCTTTTTGCTTAAAACAGTGAAAAAGCTGACTAAAACATGCTGTTTTCCTTTTGAAGCTTTTAAAATTCTCTTCTTGTTCTTTATATTAGACATTTTAATTATAATGTGTCTTAGGATTATTTTTGATTTTGTCTATTTGGGGTTTCCAAAGCCATGTCATTTCCAAGATTTGGAATCTTTCCAGAAATTATTTCACTAAAAAGGCTTTGCACACCCTTAGTTGGATCTTGCTTCCTTCCTCAGTGCTAGTGATTCTCATATTTGATCTGTTCATGCTGTCTAATCCTGAATATCCTCGTCATGATCTCTTATCACTTTTATTGCCAAGTTTTAAAGATTATATACCTTTCCTTTGAGGCCCGAAAATCTGTCCCCTGTATGATCTAATTTAATTTGATTTATTATTTTATTTTTAGCATACCTATTTGTCTTATTTCAGACTATCTATGTCTTTATTGAAATGATTTTCCATATGATAAACTATATTATCTCTTAGTTCATTTCTTGAATCTTCTTTTTCCTTATCATTCTATTCACCAAATTTTAAAATTCTTTGGCATTTCATTCATTTCAATGATGATTCAGTTGTTTGGGGGTTATAGACTTTTGGAGGCATTTTATTTCCTTGCTTTCCCATGTTTTCTGTATTTCTGTGTTGAGATTTGCCACTCTCCTTGAATGGAATATTCTCCAGTAGACTGCTCTCACTTTACTGGGTGTTCCAAGAATCCAGTCAATATGTTTTCAGTATTTTGATCCATCACTTTCCACACATATGGGGAGCTTACTATTGCCTGTAATTGCAAATACAAAAGAGCAAATCATCTACTACTAAGTCTTTAAACTTGTTAAAGAGTTTTCTATAACTCCACTACATCTAAAGTGGGAGGATGGGGGATAGTATGCTAATAGGTTGAAAGAATTTTATTAAATAAATGGAATTGTTATTACACTACATAGGGCATGAAAATGAAAGAGAAAAAAAGTGACTGAATAAAAGGAAAAAGAAAGGAGAAACAGAGAAAAATAATAGGAAGGGGGAAGGAAGAAAGGCAGAACATTAAAATGTGAGTAGATGAAGAAAGAGAGGCCGTCAGTGTAGAAAACAGATGTAAAATGTATTATATAAATTTCATTAATACATTACCCAGAAAAAATAATGACAAGCAACCTCCCATTAAAAAGTAAACACCCCAAATCACTGATGTTAACCTGACAAAAAAGGAAAACTAGAATATAGAGAACAAAGCAGTATACAAAATAAGTAAATTCAAAAATATAAAGAATAAAAAAACTAAAACAAGACAAAAACAGAAAAACTAAAGAACTAAACCAACAGAAGAAAAACCTGACCCAAAAGCAGAACCCATCCCAACACACCCTCAAAAAATAAAAATAACATACATTCATATACATGAACAAAAAAAATACAAAATTTGAAAATAAGTCAGGTATGGAAAGTACAAGGATAGAAGCAAAAAATGGAGAAGTGATGAGAGAGAAAAGAAAGGGTGACAGTATAAGATAAATGTTGAAGTGAGTAAGAAGAGAAACAAAATGAATAGGTCCAATTAGTACAAAATTTTACATAAATTAAAAAAAAAAAAAGCCATGGGTCAAGACACCCCTCTGGAACCCTAGCTGTCCAGAGGGCCAAGGCAGTTTGATTACAAGGCAAAGGACCATTCCAGCTACCTAGGAAAACTCTCCTTGAATGGAATATTTCTCAACACTAAAAGCAAAGGGATTTGGGGATGCAGCTCAGAGGCCTTGTGCCAAAATTAAGCAAAATACAATCAATTATCATGTAACAACAGCAGAATAAATTTAAAAAAAGAAAAAGAAGAAGTGGGGAAAGACGGTAGGCAAGAGAGGTAATAGAAAGGAGAGAAAAAGAAAAAATGAGTAGAGTATAATTAAAAATAAAAAACAACCAGGCACTGTTGCTCACACCTGTAATCCCAGTGACCCCAGAAGCTAAGGCAGGAGGATGGTGAGTTCAATGCCAGCCTCAGCAACTTAGTGAGGCCCTAAGCAACTTAGTAAGATCCTGGCTCAAAAATTAAAAAGGGCTGGGGATGTAGCACAGTGGTTAAGTGCCCCTGGGTTCAAACCCTGGTACAAAAAATAAACAAACCAACAAAAAAAATCCTGGTAGTATGGATCTGTCCAATTAACACATTATTACATTATCAATAAAAATGCATAAGATTATGGATTAAGTAATACAATTTCCAATAGAGTCAGGGAATCCATTGAATTAATACATAAAATGATACCAGTCTAATAAAGACTAACAGCAAGGAATCAAAATTTATTCCTTGCTGATGTTTCTGAGATAAAGATAGTTCTTAGTGAGACCTCCTGGTTTGGCCTGTCTGTAGACATAGAAGGTTATAGTGGAACCTCAGAGTGACTCACCTGTATGTTTATTATTAGATCTTAGATTATTAGATCTTTCTACATCAGACTTTTGATTCAAAGGCTTCCCTGCACTCAAGTTCTTGCATTTTTCTATGCTGGTGTCCATTTGTCTGCCTTTGGTATGAGCTTATGTGGTTACAGAGCTTTAATGGATCATCTAAAAGTCGGTAGGATTGTTGGATGGAAACTTTTGAGTGTCTTCAACCTTGTTGCCTGCTCTTTCCCAGGGTGGAAGAGCAGTTTGTGTTCTGAGTAAACACCTTGTCCCAGGGACTAACTGAAATATAACTATTCCTTCTCTTTTTTGGTGCTAGTGGTTCTGCTGGTCTGAAAGATCCACCTGCCCAGTTTAAATGGGAGCCCCCTGCCATCAACTGGAGAAAAGATGGGACCTTGGGTGACCCAGAGAGTCTGTGAATCCCAGCAGGTGTGCTCACTTGCTGATAAGACCTTGTTAACCCCTACAATTGGAGCTTGCTTTTCTTTATTGCTACAGGGCATTAGAATGGGTCTGAGAGTCTCCAAGGGTCAGTCCTAGGAGATTGGCTGCAGTGTATTGCCTGGGCTGGACTATTAAACTCCATAGCTGTAGTAGATATCCCATGGTAGGCAGTTCTAAAAATCCCACACTATGAATGGTTTCAGGTGCATGCCTGCAGCCCTGGCTTGACAGCAGCTCTTGCTGTCTGCCTGAGAGGCCCGAGTAGCAAATGTGGCTCCGATAGGAATTGTCTGGCACCAGGCCATCCAATGATTCAGCCTCTTAGTCAGAACTCCCAGTAGGGCTGTTCCACAGACCTGTTCCTGGGAACCTACCTTTCTAGTGAGAAAGAAGAAAAAAAGAAAGAAAAAAAAAAAAAAGATGGAGACTCATGGAGTTTACGTTGGATCTTGCATATGTTGAAAACAGTGTAGAAAAAGTTATAACACATAAGAGTGTGGTGATCCCTGCTCTTCTGTGTACAATTTTGCCCTTTTAAGATGGATCCTGGTCCCAGCTCTCTCATTTTTCTCCAGCAGCTCTGATCCTGAGTCACCTTAGTTTGTTGCACTGCATTTAAATCTCCTTTGTGTTCAAACAGCGTATCTATATGACGGTGATGTAAAAAATTCTTGTGATCTGTATGGTCCCCTCCCTCCCTCTGCCATTTTGCCTTCAGCACCCTGAAAAGGGGTTTCCCCTCCCCTACTAAGCAGCCAGGCATGCCCTGAATTGATGTAGAATACTCCACTTAAAAAAACCAAAAAACTGTAATTTTTCTAAAACAAACAGGAAAACCACAAAAAAACCCAAAACAGAAACAAATAACAAAACAAACAAAAACTCACAATATTCCTCCACTCCTGCTGACCATTTTCTCTTTTTTGGGATCCAATTCATCTTCCAGCAGCTCAACAACTATTTTTTTTATTTTTTAATTTATTTGTTCTAATTTGTTATACATGACAGCAGAATGCATTTGGATTCATAGTACACAAGTGGAGCACAGTTTTTCATATCTCTGGTTGTATACAAAGTAGAGTCACACCATTCATGTCTTCATACATGTTACCTAGGGTAATGATGTCCATCTCATTCCACTATCTTTCCTACGCCATATCCTCCCCCTTCCCCTCCCTCCCCTTTGCCCTAATCAAAGTTCCTCCTTTCCTCCCATGCTCCCTCCCTACCCCCATTAATGGATCAGCACACACTTATTGGAGAAAACATTTGGCCTTTGGTTTTTTGAGATTGGCTTACTTCACTTAGCATGATCTTCTCCAGCTCCATCCATTTATTTGCAAATGCCATGCTTTTATTCTCTTTTAATGCTGAGTAATATTCCATTGTGTATATCCAAGCAGGGGGCATGAATTATGCAGGAGGCTGTTACCCACTATTTTCTTCCTATCATTTATTTCTTAAAATGAGTTAGCTTTTATTTATTCTAAGACTTATCTGAATTTCTAATAGTATAGTTGTATCTGAATGATATTGAAACTTAATAGAGCCTGAATGAAAGCTTGTGGTTGTTTAAAAATATGGTTTATATTTGCTTTTATACATGATTGGAAGTTTTGAAGAGTTTTATATTGATAATCTTGTAACTTGTGTATTTCTTCCTTCATTTTCTCTTAGAAATCATTCAGACAATACTGACGATGGTAACGAAAACCTCAGGTATGAACATTTTTCTTTCCTACTTTGCCTTTGTTCCTTTTCCCTGAAGTCAACTTTTCTGAATACTAGAGTATTGATTTGTATCACCTTCCCCTTGTCCAGACCTCAAATCGCAGCTTCCAGAAAGCTCCCTGGGTAGATCTCTCCCATATCATATTCAGAAAACTTAGAATTTATCCTTTAATTTACTGCTTTTGAAGTTACTTTGTTTCAAATTATTTTTAACTAACAGATTGAGTATCCCTTTCCTGAAATGCTTGGGACCAGGAATGTTTGGGATTTTGGATGTTTTTCAATATTTGAGTATATGTAATGAGATATCTATATACAACTTAATACACATAGCCTGAAGGTGATTTTGTACAGATTTTTAGATTTCAATTGACACATAATAATTATACATGTTTATGGGGTATAGTGTGATATTTTCATACCTGTGTACAATGTACATTGATCAAATCAAAGTAATTTATATAACCATCATTTCATTTATTTTGTGGATGTGTGCTCAGAATGTTCAAAATATTCTTTTAGCTATTTTGAAATATACAATAAATGATTGTAGCTATTGTCATCCTACTATGGAAATAAAACACTAGAAATTAATCCTCTTAACTATATATATTTTTTCCAGTACTGGGGATTTAACCCAGGGGCACTTAAACACTGAGCTACATCACAAGCCCTTTTTATTTTTTATTTTGAGACAGGTTCTTGCATAATTGCTTCAGGCCTCACTAAATTGTTGAAGCTGGCCTCAAAGTTGCAATCCTCCTGCCTCAGCCACCTAAATTGCTGGCATTACAGGTGTGTGCCACCATGACAGGCTTAATTGTAATTTTTGTGCAATATTTTTGATAATTTTGTTCATGAAGAAAGGTTTCATGGTTTGGAATTTTCCATTTGTTTTATCACATTGGTTGTCAAAAAATTTTGGATTTTATAGAATTTCAGATTATAGATTTTTTAATTAGGGATGCTCAACTTGCATACAGTTTTCAGTACAAGTGTAGGTATTTCTAATGCCATTTTGCACTTGATGTCTGGGAAGATGTATC
Organism: Ictidomys tridecemlineatus; assembly: GCF_052094955.1. NCBI lineage: Eukaryota > Metazoa > Chordata > Mammalia > Rodentia > Sciuridae > Ictidomys > Ictidomys tridecemlineatus. The sequence continues at coordinate 118,442,807 of NC_135482.1, forward strand.
ATTTTACTGAATTAGATATTTACTACAGCTCTATAGACTCTGTGTGGATCCTTCTCCTTTTGAGTATTGGCTGGTGCCATTAGGGACTCCTGGTCAAAAGTAATCTTCTGTATTCTTCCTCATAGTCGAGCATCTTTCTGTGAATTTAATGACCCTAAATTATTGGAGAACTTTGAGGATGGTCATGTAAGTCTGCTATTTTCCCTTCAAAATGGACATGATAATGCTGTATAACTTTAAAACTTACATGTAATTTCCTAAAAGAAATATAATTTTCTGAACCCAGTAGAAGAAAGTCTTGGAAAAAAATGATCCACCAACCAAGAATTTCTGGTGCAAAGGAATTTTTTGCACCAATATAATGAGCTAAACACTGACTTTATTGTGTGTGCATTTAAACATCATACAACACCTTTTACTATGTAGTTATCTATTTTTCAACTATCTTCATTGTATTTCATGCCATCAATATCTTCATTATTCCAACATACTGATATACTAGATTTGAAATCTTGATCTTCTATAAACAAAGTGATCTTTTAAAGCATACATCCATACCTGTTTGTTCTTTGCTTAAATACCCTCTGAGTACTGGCACTGCACTAAGGATAAAATCCAAACTCATAACCGTGGTCTTCTCTCCAACCTCATTTTTTGGCACCGTCTTTTGCTCAAGCTGCTAAAGGTCACACTTGTCTAGAGGCACCACAATCACACAAAGCTGCTTTCTGCTTCAGGTCCTCTGAACTTGCTGTGTCCTATGTCAGGTACAGGCCACCACAAGTGACAACTCTACAAACAGTGAATAAACCTTTTTTGTTTGGATATTAATTTAACTGTCTCCTTAGATTCCCTGGCCACCTATCTGAAATAGACTCCTCTTTTTCTGTCACAAGCCCTGTTTTTTTCCCTCCAGTTTCGAGAAATTCTATCTCCCCCAGGAGGACAGAAGCTCTAAGAGGGCAGGGCCGTTCTGATGTCTCCCTAGCCTCCTCTACTGTCCCTGACTTGGTAGCCACCCACAAACACTTTTTGAATCCATGATAAGTTTCTTGGCTGGAGCCTGGCTTGTGTGTTCCTGAGGTTTAAACCTCAGGCACCATACCTCAGTGGGTACAAAATTGCAGATTCTGTATAATTCCCACATTGCTGGCATTTAGGAGACTCATTATCTCTGCATCTTTTTCTAGCCCTCATCAGAATACATTAAGGAATTCCTGACCCTCTTATGTGTGTGCCATACAGTTATTCCTGAGAGATGTGGAAATGATATACTCTACCAGGCTTCCTCCCCAGGTAGGTGTCATGTGCAAAGAAAGTGTGCACCTCATTGTGCCTAGTGGGTAATGAGGCTTCAGGAGAAGTTGCTGCTGCTGCTGCTGATATCCATTATTCCTACCTCTTTCTTTCCCTGAGATTCTCACTAGTGGGGATACACAGAGCAGAGCAGCTCAGAGCCATTCTACAACCCTGGGGCTCCTTGTCTCTCATTTCAAAGATTGTTGTAAAGAGGCCAAGATGGGCTCTTGGGCCTGGAGAGCTGAGCAGTGTTTTGGTCACAACCAGGAATAAAACAGAGGTGAATTTAAGGCCCTGCAATATTTTATGAGGGTACTATGAATGTCATTGAGAACAAGCAAAATCATTATGTGTAGTAGTGCTGTTAGCTGGGTAAATTCATCTTAATCCAGAAAAAGGCCCTATTTAACCAGATTTCTTCTTCATGAGCACTAGTACGTAGAAGGACAGATAAAATACACTTGGATCAAAAAAGTCAACTTTAAAATATGTCAAAGTATTTTAGTATTGCAGAATGCAAATCTGTATTAAATTAAATTTGGTATGAATATTGCTTGATGCCTATTAATATGGACTATTTATTGACAGATGAAGCTGCTTTAGTGAAAGGAGCAAAAAAACTTGGCTTTGTTTTCACCACAAGAACACCTTATTCTGTCACCATAGAAGTTGTGAGTAGGACACTGAATACTTTTGGATGTTTTACAGACTCCTGATTTTCAATAGAAGTACAGGTGTACCATGGTTCAGAGTAGGAACCCTGAAGGTTCTGGGATTCCCTCTTTATCTCACCCCTTTCCAAACATTGTCCTCAGGGACCTTCTTTCACTTCTCTAAGTTTGTCTTGTTTTATTATTGTGCATTTACGCAGAGTTTGTGAAGATTAGATGAGTTAATACATAGAGAGTAATTGGGATTAGTGTCTGGCACATAGAAAGTACACAATTTAAGTGAGTTATTCCAAAGAGTTAAAATCTTCATAACTTTGAGACATGTACTATGATTTTCTATGTGAAATTCACATTGTTTAAATATTTTTGTGAATTCTGTTAGTATATTGATTTTTCATTCTTTGTGTATATATATATACATTTATATACTTTTTCTGTATATATATATATATATATATATATAATTTTTCTGTTTGATAATTATTCACCAAAAGTCTTTGATATTGTGGGAGAAAATTGAAATAATGTGAACATAGTAGCCGACATGCTGATTTTTCCCCTAGTGATAATGGGATGGTTAGGGGTGTTTGCAACTTTGGTAAAAAATCAATTAATCATTATATCTAGAGTACCTGGCACACGGACAACTCTGAAATTATTTGAAATTCTGCCACACATCACTGCCTTATTGATGATGCTGGGAATTGGTAGATTCAAAGATAAATTGATCTTAGCTATTAGAACTCAAGAGACTGTAACTGAAAAACTTAGAAAAGAAAGCATCATTGCTATAGACCTTTATATATATCCTATCACCTCTTACTGTTGTCCATCTCTTCAAATTAATTTGCTCTTTGCAATTTATTGAAAAGATTTATTTTTCCATTATTGTCTGATGATTGTCTCTTATACTACGTGTGTATGTGTGTCCCTGCCCTCTAGAAAGTATTAAAATGTTTATACTAGTGCTAATTTTAGGTTGAAAAATGAGGTGCTTTTGTCCTAATTTGGTGTCCTTAGAAACATTCATGGTAATACTTTCCATGTTGCAAACAATGCTCTTACCAGAGGAGGACATTGTCATCTCATTAGAATTGCAAGAAAATTTATATTTTGAAAAAGATGTGTATTTGGAGAGTAAAACATTTGTGACTGGGGCTGTGGATTATTTTATAAAATGAATGCGTTTTTCCTCTAAGAATTTTTTTTTATCTTCCTGTAGATGACAGAAACACACACTTTTGAAATCCTTAACATCCTGGAGTTCTCTAGGTAAGCTCTCTTCTCATACAGTTCATGTATTTTCAAAGTCAGTTTCCACAACTTTTCCAATTGAGATTTGGTAATGTGAATCAAAATTTCAAAACAGAATCATGAAAGTCTTGTTAGCCTCTATGTGGAAATCTTAGCTCAGTTCTTGGTTTTTGCAAAGAACTCATTAGGCCAAATTCCCCTTAGTAAGTTGTGTACAGAGTCAAATACCTCCCTTTGATAGCACTGCCAAGGTCAGAATTGCGATTTTGGATCTGTTATAATTTTACCATCTCACTGACTAGACAATAGCTCCCAAGGGCAATGATCACCTTCTATAGGGTCTGCTGTCCAGGAAATACTCAGTGAATAATTAGTGTAAGGATGGATGTTGGAAATTATTTTCAAAAACCCAACATGTTTCTTTAAAAGTAGTCAGTAAATTAATTCTTTTTTTTTTTTTTTCTTTTTATTTTTTTTTTTTTTTTTTTTTTTTTTTTTTTTTTTTTTTTTTTTTTTTTTTTTTTTTTTTTTTTTTTTTTTTTTTTTTTTTTTTTTTTTTTTTTTTTTTTTTTTTTTATTGGTTGTTCAAAACATTACAAAGCTATTGACATATCATGTTTCATACATTAGATTCAAGTTGGTTATGAACTCCCATTTTTACCCCAAATACAGATTGCAGAATCACATCGGTTAGACATCCACATTTTTACATAATGCCCTATTAGTATCTGTTGTATTCTGCTCCCTTTCCTATCCTCTACTATCCCCCCCCTCCCCTCCCATCTTCTCTCTCTACCCCATCTACTGTATTTCACTTCTCTCCTTGTTTATTTACCCAGCTAATTCCCTAGAGTACATTGTGAGGATGGTGATGCTAATACTAATTTTATTGAACTTTTCTGCAAGACTTATGAAATCATATCTCTTGAACTCTTTGAGCATTCTAATGTAGAAACTGAAAATTTAGGAAAGGAAATGATGAAGTTACTCATTAACTCTTCTCAAAGTTGGATGATTCTGTTTATATCATATTTTTAAAGACTTATTTCCTAATGACATTTTTAAAAAACCAAAAGAAATTTAACAAGTTTTTAAGACTTGGCAAAGTTGTCATCAACTTCCCCTCACACACACCTTGAGAGCTTTTTCCAAAATCTTTTTTTATTTTTATTTTGACTTTCCATAACTTTGATTAATTATAGTATATTAACTCCATGGCTTAAATATTTGTACTTCTTTTAACATTTTTTTGAAATGTGACATTTTTGAAATTTGCTTTATATATTTTTTTTTAATTAGTATTGGAGCTTTATAGTTATAAATAGTAGTCAGGTTCATCCCGACAAACTCATACATACACGGAAATCGATTTTACTTCATGATCCCCCTCTTTTTCCTTTCCATTTTCCCTCCCCTCCCCCATTGTCTTTCCTCTACTAGACTTCCTTTCATTGACCTATTAATTTATAGTTGGTTATTTATGCTCTTTTATCCTTCTCTCATCCTTTCACTTCTTTTACTCTCGCTTCTGCATATGAGAGAAAATATTAAACTTTTGAGTTTCTGAGTTTGGCTGATTTCTGCTAGCATGATATTCTCCATTTCCATCCATTCACTGGCTAATGCCACAATTTCATTCTTTTTAATGGTTGAGTAGAACTCTATTGTGTATTTATACACAATTTCTTAATCCATTCATCTGTTAGTGGGCATCCATAATTTAGCTATTATGAATTTTTCTGCTGTAAACATGGATGTGGCTGTGTCAGTGTAGTACACTGATTTTTAGATGTTTTGAGAAAATACCCAGGAGTGGGGTAGTAGGGTCGTATATTCAATGCATTCCTATTTTTTTTGAGGAATCTCCATATTGCTTTCCAGAGTGGTTGGGCTAGTTCACAGTCCCATCAAAAATATCTGAGTGTTCCTTTCTTCCTACAACCTCACCAGCATTTGTTGTTGTTTGTGTTCTTGATCATTGCCATTCTGACTACTGTTAAGTTTTTTGAATTCTTTATATATTCTAGATATTATTTCTCTGTCAGAAGAGTAGCTAGCAAAGATTTTCTCCCATTTATTGCTAGTTGTTGGTTTCTTTAGGTTTTTCTCTGTCTTTTTGGTTCAGTTTTCATAGATGGTATTTGTCCAGAAATGTATCTGTTTATTCTAGGTTTTCCAGCTTATTGGAGTACAAGTTTTCAAAATATTTCCTAATGATCCACTGGATTCTGTAACTGGTAATCCCTCCTTTTTCATCTCTAATTTTATTAATTTGTGTTTTCTCTCTCCTTCTTTTGGTTAGTATGGTTATGGGCTTATCAATATTGTTTATCTTTTCAAAGAACCAACTCTTGTTTCATTAGTCTTCTGTATTTTTTTATTCTCAATTTGATTGATCTCTGCTCTGATATTAACTATTTTCTTCTTCCTACTGGTTTTGGAATTGGTTTATTATCCTTTTTCATGGACTTTGAGATGCATCGTTAGGTTGTTCATTTGGGATCTTTCTGATTTTCTTATGTAGGAACATACACATATAAACTGTCCTCTTAGAACTGCCTTTATAGTGTCCCAGAGGTTCTAATATGTTGTATCACTATCATCATTTGAATCTAAGAATTTTTAAATTTCTCCCTTAATTTCTTTTATCACCTATTCATCATTCAAAAGTGTATTGTTCAATCTCCACAAATTTACATAGTTTCTGTACAGTTTTGTCATGTTGATTTCTAATTTCAATCCATTATGATCTGATAAGATGCAAAGAATTATATTTTGTATTTACTAATAGCTGCTTTGTGGCCTATTTATGGTTTGTTGTGGAGAAGGTTCCATGAGTCACTGAGAAGAGTGTATTCATCTGTTTGATGAAATATTCTATAGCTGACTGCTAAGTGCATTTGATTTATAATATTTTTCAGGTCTAAAGAGTCTTTACTGAATTTATGTCTGTATGATCTAATAGTGATAGAGATGTGTTGAAATCATTCAGTATTATTATGCTAGGGCATGAGACTTCAATTTGAGTAGTGTCTCTTTTATGTAATTGCAACCATATTTGGGGCATAAATATTTACTATTGCTATTTCTTCTTGTATTTTTCTCTTTACCAGTATTTTTCTTTACCAGTATGAAGTGACCTCCTTTGTCTCTTTTGATTAATTTTGGTTTGTAGTCTACTTTGTAAGATAAGAGAGTAGCTACTCCTCCCTATTTTAGAGCTCCATTTGCATGATACATCAATTTCCATCTTTTTACTTTCATCTTGTGGCTGTCTTTGCCTATAAGGTGAATTTCTTACAAATAGCATATTGTTGAGGATTGCTTTTTAAACTCATTCTGTTAGCCTATGTCTTTTAGTTGGAGAGTTGAGATCATTTACATTCAAAGTTATTACCAGGAGATGTTTATTAATTCCTGAGATGTTTATTAATTCCTGTCATTTTGATTTATTTATAATGTTTAATTTTGTCCTGTTTCTCATTTACTTAGCTACTCTTAAAATGAGATTTTTTTTCATTTATGAACTCTGAGAGGTTTTTTTGTAAATTTCTTCTCTGTGGAGTATTTCAATAAGTAAGTCCTATAGAGCTGGTTCAGTTGTCATGAATTCTTTTAGTTTGTGCTCATCCTGGAAACTGGTGAAGGAAGAACAAACCTGCCCTGGGCTTCATGTATTATTCCATCCTCACAACTCTTTCAAATAGATCTTCCTGTCCCCATTTTGCTGCCCTACTCTGTCAACTTGTGGCATCCCTGGATACCGACAGGGCCACTACAAGTTCACAGGGTAGAGACTCTGCTGTTGATCTAAACTCAACCATGAAGGCTAGCCATTTTGTTGTCCAACTCTGAGATTCTGTCTTCAAAATGGATTACTTTTAGAGACTTTCAGCTGAACATATAGTTGATTTATTTTGTCTTTAATTTCCAAGTTTATGTTTTGTTCTTTTTCAATATTTCTATCTTTTTATGGAATTTCTCATTCATATCCTATACTGACTTCCTTAATTCATTCAGTTGTTTTTCTTTGGTCTCTTGGAATCCATCGATTATTTTTATAATGATTCTTTTGAATTCTTCATCTGATATTTAATCCACTTCAATATCTTTGGGATCAATTGCTGGTGAATCATAAACCTGAGGAGGTGTTGTTTATCTTGAATTTTTCGTATTTCTATGTTGAGTCTGGGAGATACTGGGTGGGCCTTTTCTGGACACAGTCTTCACTTGCTAGAGTGATCTAGACTGAGATTCCTTTGTAGGTGTGGTATCCACAGCTTTTATGTTAATTCTCTGTTTTTGCTGTAATAGTAAATGACCACAGGTGGGACCTGGGGGTCCACCTCTATCTGTTTCTACTTGAGGCTTGGTTGTTAGTTTTGGTTTTTGTCTCTTCTATTATTTGTATTAAAGTACAGCTGAAGATTGAGTGTTATTGATTTGTGTATAAAGCAAGATGCACTGTCTTTTGGTTGTGTTTAGTTCAACAGCAGAGTCTCTACCCTGTGAACTTGTAGTGGCCCTGTCAGAACCTAGGGATACTACAAGTTGACAGTGAGGGTAGGGCAGCAAAATGGGGACAGGAAGATCCACCAAAGAGTTGTGAGGATGGAATAATACATGAAGCCCAGGGCAGGTTTGTTCTTCCTTCATCAGTTTATTTTTTTTTTTTATTTTGTATGTGTTCATTTTAGTTATACATGACAGTAAATGTGTTTTAGTTATACATGACAGTAGAATATCATACATACAGAGAGTATAATTTCCCTTTATTGTGGTTTTACGTGATACACTAGTTGTGTATTCATATTTGAACATAGGAATGTCATGTCTGATTCATTCTACTGTTTTTCCCATTTTCATTCTCCCTCCCTTCCTGTTACTCCCCCCTGTCCAATTCAGTGAACCTCCATTCCTCCCTTCCCCCACCTATTGTGAGTCAACATCTGCATATCAGGCGGAACTTTAGGCCTTTAGTTTGGGGTGTTGGCTTATTTCACTGAGCATGATAAACTCCAGTTACATTTATCAGCAAATGCCATAATTTTATTTCTCTTTCAGGCTGAATAATATTCCATTGTGTGTATGTACCACATTTTCTTTATCCATTCATTCTGTTGAAGGGCATCTAGGTTGGTTCCATAGCTTAGCTTTTGTGAATTGAACTGCTGTAAACATTGATGTGTCCGCATCACTATAATATTCGGACTTTAAGTCTTCTGAGTATATATTGAGGAGTGGGATAACTGGGTCAAATGGTGGTACCATTCCAAGTTTTCTGAAGAATCTCCATACTGCTTTGCATAGTGGTTGAACCAATTTGCAGTCCCATTAACAGTGTATGAGTGTACCTTTTCCCCACATCCTCATCAACATTTATTATTACTTATATTCTTGATAATTTCCATTCTGACTGGAGTGAGATGAAATTGCAGAGATGTTGAACTTTTTAGTATATACATTTGTTGACCAATTGTATTTCTTCTGTGAAATGGTCTATTTAGTTCCTTTGCCCATTTTTGATTGGGTTATTTTTTTTTGGTGTTAAGTTTTTTGAGTTTTTAATATATCCTGGAGATTAATGGTCTGAGGTGCAGATGGCAAAGATTTTCTCCCATTCTGTAGGCTCTCTCTTCACGTTCTTGATTATTTCCTTTTCTGCCTTCAAAGATTTTAATGATTATTTTATTTTATGTACTTATGATAATATAATATTAGAAATTAAAATATAATATATAGAGTGTATATAAAACATAATATATAACATATAAAATATATTTTAATATATGTACATATTTTGTATCATTAATATAATAAAATTTACATAGGTTTAATACCAGTAACTATATTACATTTATTATAATATGTGTAATATATGTTACATGATAAAAGTCTACATTCATTACATATATCATAATCATTTTATATGATATAAATATATTACACATGTGATATATATTATATATATACTTGTGCTAGTGAATTTCCATGTTAGAAAAGAAGAGTAACTTCTGAGTAGTAGTAGTAGTAGAAGGTTGGAGAGATTTACAGTTAGGATCCTAGTTTAAGGAACTAGGTAAAGAAAAGGAAATGGAGACTGGCAATTGAAGAAACATGTTGATTTTTTCATCAATTGTCAGCTGAGGACTCTATGGAATTCTTTTGACTTTAGTTTGTGTTATGTACTAAAGAAAATAATGATAATTTTTATATCGTTTTAGCAATAGAAAAAGGATGTCAATAATTGTACGGACTCCTGCAGGACATCTTCGGCTATACTGCAAAGGGGCAGTAAGTGTTGGGATTCATAATTCACATGAACTCTTTCTCTCCCTGCTCCACCAACTTGTAGAAAGTTGTTCACAACTTAACAATATCTTTAAATGGTGTTTTCTCTCTGCTGTTGCTTTTGGTTGTCAACAGCATTATCCAAGACTAAAACTTCATTGCATGGTGGCCAGAGAACTTTCTCACTGCCAGAGTTCTGATGTGAGACACCAGAATACTTGTTAAGCTTAACGTCAGTGATATGTTTGCTGTCATTTGGTTGTTTTATTGAGAACTAGTGATAAGATTGTTTGTGTCAAGAATTTGTCATAGGAATTCTGATCCCAGTTTCATTTCAAAGAATTTAGATTTGGTACATGTCATGAATTTCTTTTAACCTTTGTAAACCTTTTTAAAAAAGTATTTATATGTTTATTTACCACCATATAAGTTTTCTGAGGTATGATTAAAGTTTATTGAAGTAAAATAAACTGTATATTTAAAGTGCACAAATTGTTAAGTTTTGATCCTGATTTGTTTTTTGTCACCATATATTTACATTCACTAAAATATTACATAAATGAAACAAGGGTGTGTGTGTGTGTGTGTGTGCATGTTTGTTAGGCTTCTTGCATTCTTAATCATACTGAGATTTGTCCACATTGTAACTCATACCAGTAGTTCACTTCTTTGTGATGCTGAGTGGTATTTTCCTTTGATGGCTGTATCATAGTCTGCTTATCCATTCACCTGTTGGTGGATATTTTGTTTGCAGTTTTGACTACTACAAATAATAGTTCTATCAGCATTTGTGTGCAAGTTTCATTGGTTTTATTTTTATTGGATGTATATACCTAGGAGTAAAATGACGGGATCACATGGCAGGTATATGTTTAACCAAACTGTGGTTACACTCCTACCAACAATCCTTGTCAATACTTTGTGTTGTTAGTCTTTTTAATTGTAGCCTTTTAATTTTTAATTGTTTATTTCATTGGGGCTTTTATTTACATTTACATACTGTGATGGGATACTGAGCTTCTTTTCTGGGGTTTATTTGTCATCTGTGTTGGGGGTCTCCAAGACCATTCCTATGGAGATTTACTAGCGGGAATCATCAGACTCATCACATAGTTTCCTCATGGCTAAGATTTTAATAGTAGCACAGTAAGAATGCACAGACAGATCTTAAGGGGAAAGACATAAGGTGGAGTTTGGAGGAATCAATTTCCATGGAGTCACAAAGGGAAAGTTTATATGAGTTTAGTGACTTGTGTACCAGCCAAGTTCCTAGATGCCAGCCAAGGGCCAACCTTATAAGAAGGTGTTTCTGAAGATAACAGTCTCTAACCTGATATGTTAACTCTGTCTTGCATACCATCCACTTATTTCTTTGGTGAAAAGTCTTCTTAAATATTTGATCTCCCTTGGTTAAAAAAAAAAACTTAATTTTTTAGAGGTAATATTCCCTCAGCTTATATTCTTTAAGTGATCATAAAGAACATAAGTAATTGGTAGAATTTACCAGTAAATTAATTCATGTTTCTCCTTTGGAAGATTTGATTATTGGTTCAATTTCTTTAATTTATGTAGGACTATTCAGATTGTCTATTTCTTCATGTGTGAGTTTTGGCAGATTGCATCTTTCAAGAAATTGGTCTATTTTGTTCAGTCATATCTATAAATTTGATATTTTTTATCTTCTCTCTTTTTCCTGATTGGCTGGCTAAACAGTTATTAGATATATTGATTTTCCTCAAAGAAACTGCTTTTAACCTTATTGATTTTTCTTGAAAGCTTTCTTACCTTCTATTTCACTGATTTCTACTCTTTATTTTTTCCATAAATTTGTCTAATTTGTCTAATTTTTGTTTCATTTTCTCTTCTTTATTCTAGCTTTCTAAAGTACAACTTAATTTGGGAGTCTTCTTTTCTAATGTAAATGTTTAGTGCTATAAACCTCCTCTTAACTACTGCTTGAGTAGCAGCTCACACATTTGGGCTGCTTTTATAAGTTTAGAGAAATAGTTTGCATTCAAATCATGCAGAGTGTGGCATTTGACTCTTCTCATTATTTCGGGTAGGTGTGCTTTTTTTAGATTATTGAAATTTCTTTGATAAATTTGAGGATTTGTAAGACAATGATATTTTTTTTTCATTACTCTCCCTGTTGTCTTCTCCAATGTGTAGGTCAGACTTAGTTTTATCCAAAGTGAAGAGAGATGCTCTTTAAGACTTATTTCTTAACTCATCTGGAATTGTGGCTGCTTAAACTCCTTTACACCGACTAGATTCAGCAATAAAATTATAAGGCACTATTTAGAATGTTGACTTAAAATCTTATATTCGATGTTAATTACAGGGAATCATTTTTTTGTAGGACACAGTGATTTATGAGAGACTTTCAAAAGATTCCCTGTTTGTGGAGGACACATTAAAACATTTGGAAATTTTTGCCACAGAAGGTAAGTGAGGTTGTTTAGAATCCATTTACTTTTGAAAATGTTGTTCTTAAAGGTTGAGATTATAACCTGAATGCATGTCACTGATGCTTGTTGGGCACACAGGTGGCATGCAGAGCTCTTTTATGTTTGTGGCTTTATAATGCCTTCTGCTTGCTTGAAATTAAATGGTTTCTCCAAGGAATCCTAAGACACCATTATTATTTCCCCCTTTTTCTCCTTGTAATACTTTTGTGCTTATGAGCAAACAGTAAAATGTGTGTTTTTACTATGTATTTCATTATGTTTAGCTCATCATTATCTATTTCTGCAAGCTGTGTTGCCTTTTAGCTGGTTGTATAAGGAACTTGGCCCATAGATGGAGAAAAACACAGGCTTTTCCAATATGTGTTATATACATTTTGTAGTTAATTATTTCCACATGTAACTCAAAAGCCAACGTCACTGACATTTTTCTGTCATTTTCTCAATGTCTTTCTCATGTTGACTTATCATCTTTTAAGGAAATATAATTCCATGAATGAATTTCAACCAAGGACAACATTCACTTAAAGCTTGGCAAAGGCTTTGAAGAACAAGATAAAATATCATTTAAGAGTAAAGCTACTAATATTGGCAAGCTGAGGCTAACTGTGTCCTTTTAGTTTATAAGTTGCTGCTTCATATAACCAAGCATATGTCCATCCTGAAAGTATGGATGTAGTTTTCAAAGTCGTACATTGGATCTTTTATTGCTATTAAAATATAGAAGTGCTGTAGGCAGACTGTATCACATACAACCATATGGGAGCTCTATTATAATTGAACACAAAACAGAGAAACAACTTCTGTGTTCTGTAGAGTCAGTTTGTAGAGAATCCTAAAGTATATAGATGCCAAGATAGCCTTGGCAAAGTATTATAGTATGGTTTTAAAAAAATTTAAATATCCCCACAAAATGGGATTTAAATTAATTTTCTGTTGTTTTGGAGGTTATTTGACAGTAACTGATAACTTGAACCTTTGTTCATTCATTCATTTATTCAGCAGGTAATTAATGAACATCTATTAAGTGCCATATACTCTCCCAAACATCTAGGATAATAGTGGAGCTTAAGTTCCTGAGGAATTCACAAGTGGATAATGTCAGGTGATTCCAAGTTCTACAAAGAAAAAACAGGAAAAGGGAAGCAGGGAAGGATGATGCAGGGTGATTTAGGTCCAGACTGAAGAAAGGAAGGGAAAATGAAGTGGCTTCCAGAGAAGGTGGAAGATTCTGAAAGTAAAAGGACCAGCAAGGATGTTACTGTGAGTAAGGAGGAGCAGAGGAAAGACAGCAAAGGGGGCCAGGAGCACACTGGGTAGGTCCATGTGAGGCACATCTAAAAGGCTTTTGAATATTATTTCTTAATGCTCCACTTGTGCCTGATGGCTGGTTGCTGATCACGTTCTTGCTTGCAGGTCTGAGGACTCTCTGTATTGCCTATACTGATTTAACTGAGACAGAGTACCAAGACTGGTTGCAGGAATATAAAAAAGCTAGTGCAGTTTCACAAAACAGAATTCAAAGACTGGAGGAATGCTATGAGATTATTGAAAAGGTAATGTAACCCACATGCACTCTGCATGCCAAGATAAATATATGATGGAGGGCTGGGGTTGTACTCAATGGTAGAGCACTTGCCTCGAATGCAAGAGGCACTGGGTTCAATCCTCAGCTACCACATAAAAATAAATAAATAAAATGAAGATATTGTGTCCACCTACAACTAAAAAAATATTAATATATATCATAGAAATCCACTTGTCAATGTTTTCATATTTTGTTGTACTTTTAAAAATGTGTTAAACATTTAATAGGTTAATTATTTCACACATAATTATGTATGAGGGTTTTTCTTTAAAAGTATAAACCTGTTCTATGCTGAAATTCATAAAATATGTCCTAAAAATATTTCTGTCTCTTCTGCATCATAGCCTAATCACTTCAATTTTGTAACCATTTTTATACCTTTTCCTGTTTCTAAAGAAACACATATTCATTATAGAAAAACAAGCAAAAATAATAAGTAATCACCTATGTTGGGCTAATAAATAAGCTCTGGTATATAAGCTTCCAGTCTCTTCCTTTTCTTTATATAGCTTTGTATTATATATATTTAACCTATACATATACACGCACAAGTTTTTCCCGTGAATATTAGCACATCCTGTATGTACTACTTGAGTCATGAATTTTTCATGTAATAAATTGGGAATATTTTTCCACATCATTCAATATTCTTTCTTTTTTTTTTTTTTTTTTTTTTTGTGGTGTTGGGGATTGAACCCAGGGCCTTGTGCATGTAAGACAAACACTCTACCAACTGAGCTATATCCCCAGCCCTCATTGAATATTCTTATATGTTGTGAGCTCTACTGTCTGGTGATTTCTTTTCTTCAGGGAAACATCATGTGCCCAGGATTGGAGAGCGTCCATCCAGGGTCATTGTGAATCTGCTTCGGTTAAGGCCCCAGGGATTTCACAGGTCTTGGGCCAACCTTTATTTCAGTTTTTTGGCTTGGAATTCTTTTGTCCTTTGGCCCTGTGAACTCGGCATTGCATTTCTGGAGAAGTTTGGCTAGAAGATATTTAAATTAGGTCTAAATATTAGATAGCTCTCCTTTTTTAATTTGTTCTTTTTTAATCGTAATTTGTTACATATGACAAAGGATGCATGACAATTCATGTCACACATACAGAGGACCCTCTGGAAAGGAAACTACCCTATTTACAATAACATAAAAAAAAATACTTAGGAATCAACTTAACGAAAGAGGTGAAAGACCTCTACAATGAAAACTGTAGAATGCTAAAGAAAGAAATTAAAGAAGACTTTAGAAGATGGAAAGACCTAAATTTGTTCTTTTTGGTTAGACATATATATGTTATTTTTCAAAGTCATATATTGAAAGAGTTGCCATCGAATCCAGCTTCACGCCAAGTGTATGGACTCTAAAGTATCCCTCCTAAGTAATTAGTCAGCTTCTGCAGACAGATTGTAATGAAGGGGACTAGTGAGTGCATCATCTGTTTCTTCCTTATGGTTCCATTTTGGAGTCTCCCGTGGGGCATTCCCAATTTTTACCACAGGCCATTCATTTCTCCTACATCCTGAGAAGAAATCTGTAAACTGATCTTCTGGAACAGAGTACAAGTATTGTGGCAATGATTTTTCAATTAAATGGTTATATTTAAATTTTATTTAAAATATAGGGCAGGGGATTTATTGGGAAAAGAGTAAAGATGAGTAAGAAAGTCATAGGATAAGGAAAATAATAAGTAGATTTGCTTTTCCTAGCATATGTAATGCCGATGGTAAAACTGGGAAGTGGAGTGATTTTGAATGTTAGGGTTTGCCAGTACAGCTTGAGCTCTCACACAGTGCCTGGCTGCAGGGAGTGTTCAGGAACGTTAGGTGAATGGGTGAATGAATATTGGGTTGAAAACTGCAAGTTTCTCTGCTATTCAAGAAAAAAATAGGCATGTATAAGGAAAGGCTTGGTGTTGACTGCCAGGGCACATTCTGTTCCTTAAATAATAAAAAGCAGGCGGCCCATGTCAAGCCAGTTTCCCCCCATTTGGTCTTGTGTGGTTATCTGGCCTGGGTAAAAGTCACATTTTTATATCTCCAATGTACTTGAATGCCTGTAGTAACAATGAGTATGATACAATGCTGTTGTTAGGATTAACAAGCCTTTAAAAGGTCAGAGTGGAAGTCTAATCAATTTTAGACAGTTTAACAAAGCAAAATCATACTACTTATTAAAGTTCTATTTCTCAATGACTATATGATTTAAAAAATACAGGGTAGCATCAGTTCTCAAACATTACATTACTATTTAGCCTAACAGAAGACAAGTTATCAGACTCTGTGATGCTAAGATCACATTGATAATCATCAAGTGTATTGACCACTATTTCTTCACTTTCCTGACTTGATATTTTTCATTTCACTCAGAAGTAATGAGTTCCTGAGGGCTGAGTCATGCAAGCTAGACTTCTATGGGGCTGGGAGCTGGATCTTGCTATTCGTTTCAACTCTGCCATGGGAGGCTTACTCTGAGAACTAGAGGAATTATTCATTGCCAGGCGCTGTGACACATGGCTATAATTTCAGTGGCTCAGGAGATTGAGACAGGAGGATTGTGAGTTCAAAGCTAGCCTCAGCAGTGGCAAGGCACTAAGCAGCTCAGTGACACCCCATCTCTAAATAAAATACAAAATAGGGTTGGGGATGTGGCTCAGTGGTTCAGTGCCCCTGAGTTCAATCCCCCATATCAAAAAAGAAGAAGAGGGGGAGGAGGAGGAGGAGGAGGAGGAAGAATTGCTCATTGAAGGGACTTCATAAAATGAACACATACAAGAGACAAAAATAGATGAGAGGGCTGCTTAGTGTACATAGATTTTGTTTGGATGGACCTGGATTTTCATAAGATAACATATCTTTTAAGTTATCATAGCTTCAAAACAATAACAAACCACAATGATTTTGGGTGGTGTTGATTTTTTTTAATCTATGCTGTCAATTCTAGTTTTCTAGGTCTGGAATACCTTTACCTCATCTAGAATAGCCAAAAGTCTTGTTGTTTTGTTGTCTTTATTTTATATTAGCCAGTAGATCCTCTTATCACCTTATGACTTGTGCTAATTTCAACAATTGTAGATGATGGTATATTAGTTGTATGGCCACTCTCTGCAGACATGATTGTTGGGTCTGTGAACTGTCTGTTGTAGACAATTCCATGCCTATCGTTAGGGTCCTTCTTATTTTCAGATATCAGAAGTATTTTCTGGCCCTCTTTCTAGCTCTTGAGGCCAGCAGCCCTTCTTGGCTTCTTAAACATTTTTCCTTTAGGAAATCATAAGATATTTATTTTCTTGTTGGGTAAAATAAATTTTACCCAAATAAACAAATAAAATTTCTATATTTGAATCAGTAGTCTTTGAATGTACAACTTAGATCATAATGGCTAAAGTAATTAACTATCAACTTGCCAAGATTTTTCTGTTGGTTATCAATTGATTGGAGAGACTTTATTCTGAGGCCCTCTGGCTTTATAGTTGCTCTGAAATGTTCATTTCAAAAATATAATAGCTTTATTGGTATATAATTAACATACTATACAAGGCACTCATTTAAAGCATATAATTCTATGGTTTTTAATATATTCACAGAGTTGTATAACTATCAAAAAATGAAAACAGAACATTTCAACCTATTCCCCAAACTCCATCCATTCACTCTGTCCCCCAATTTTCTCCCCCAGACAGAACCACTAATCTGCTTTCTATCTCTATAGATTTGCCTCTTCTGGACATTTCACATAAATGGAATTGTATGATACGTGGTTTTTAGTGACTTCCCTTCTTTCATTTGGCATAGTGCTTTCATGGTTCATCCACCTCATGGCATGTTTCAGTTCTGAATAATATTCCATTGTATGGGTATACAATTTACTTATCCATTCATCTGTTCATAGACATTTGAGTGGTTTCCACTGGTGAGCATTATGAACAATTCTGCTATGAGTGCTCAGCTGCAGTCTTTCACTTGGACACAGACTTCCATTATCTTGGGTAGATACCTAGGAGTAGAATTGTCAGGTCACATGGAAACTCTATTTATAACCATTTCAGGGGCAGCCAGACTATTTTTCAAAGTGATTGCACTATTCTATATTCTCACTCCCAGTTTGTGAGTTTTACATTTCCTCCATCTTCATTAATACTTGATATTCTCTATCATTGGTTATAACCATCCCATGGCTATGAAGTGATATCTCATTGTGGTTTTGATTTGAATTTCTTTAAGGATCATCTTTTCATATCTTTATTGATATATATTCTTTGGAGAAATATATATTGGATATATCTATCTTTTTTTTTTTTCTTGGTTCTGGGGATTGAGCCCAGGGGCACTTAACCACTGAACCACATCCCCAGCCCTTTTAAAAACATTTTATTTAGAGAAAGGATCTCACTGAGTTGCTTAAAACCTCACTAAGTTGCCGAGGCTGGCTTTTAACTTGTGGTCTTCTTTCCTCAACCTCCCAAGCCACTGGAATCATAGCCATGTGCCACCAAGCCTAGCTATTCAAAATGTTTGAACCCTTTTTAATCAATAGATTTATTTTTAGAGCAATTTTAAGCTTACAGAAAAAAAATAGAGCAGAATGTAGAGAGTTTACATATGCTCCTTCTCACTTATCAACTTTCCCTATTTATATTGCATTATTGTGGTACATTTTGTTATAATTGATGAATCAATATCAATTGTTACTAAAGTTCATAGTTTATATTGGAGTTCATTCTTTGTGTTTTAGAATTCTATGGGTGTTATAGTTTGGATGTGAGGTGTGCCCCAGAAGCTCATGTGTGAGACAATGTAAGAAGATTTGGAGGAGAAACGATTGGGGCATAGCCTTAACCTAATCAGTGAATTAATTCCTGATGGAACTGAATGGTAACTGGAAGCGTGTGGGGTATAGCTAGAGGAAGTGGTACATTGGGGGCATGGCTATGAGGTATATATTTTGTATTTGGAGAGTAGAGTCTCTATCTATCTCTCTCTCTCTCTGCTTTCTGATCACCATGTGAGCTGCTTCCCTCTGCCACACACTCTGCCATGATATTCTACCTCACCTCGAGCCCTGAGAAATGGAGTCGGCCTTCTATGGACTCTGAAACCATGAGCACTCAAATAAAGTTTTCCTCCCCTAAAATTGTTCTGGTCACTTCTTTCAATCACAGCAGCAAAAAAGCTGTCTAAAACCATGGCTTTTGACAAATTTGTAATACGTATCCATTTCTCCAGTACCTTGCAGAATAGTTTTACTGTCCTACAAACTCTGTGCATCACCTATATTTCTTCCTTCTCCTGAATCCCTGAAGACCTTTAATCTTTTTATGTCTCTAGACTTCTTTCACTTAGTAATATGTTTTTTAAGTTTCCCCCATGTCTTTTTATGACAGGACAGCTCATTTCTTTTTAGCACTGAATTATATTCCATCCTATGAATATATCACAGTTTATCCATCCATCTACTGAAAGTCATCTTGGTAGCTTCTAAGTTTTTTTTTCCCTGCCACTGTGACCAGAAGACCCGATAAGAACAATTTTATTTTATTGTTATTATTTATTTATTCTAATTTTATACATCATAGAAGAATGCAATTCATTTCATATTATACATACAGAGTACAATTTTGAAGTCACTGGTTGTACACTAAATATTTTCACACCTTTCATGTCTTCATATATGTACTTAGGTAATGATGTCTAACTCATTCCACCATCATTCTGACCCCCTTGCCCTTTCCTATCCCTTCCCTCCCCTTTGCCCTATCAACATTCTTCCACTCTTCCCATGCTCCCCCTCCATCACCATTGTAAGTCAGCATCCTCATGTCAAAGAAAACATTCGGCCTTTGGTTTTTTGGAATTGGCTTACTTTACTTAGCATTATATTCTCCTAACTCCATCCTTTTACCTGAAAATGCCGTGATTTTATTCTCTTTTAATTCTGAGTAATGTCCCATTGTGTATATATACCAAAATTTCCCTATCCATTCATCTACTAAAGGGCATCTGGGTTGGTTCCACAATTTAGCTATCATGAATTGTGCTGCTATAAACATTGATGTGGCTGCATCTCTGTAGTACGCTGTTTTTAAGTCCTTTGGGTATAAACTGAGTAGTGGGATAGCTGGGTCAAATGGTGGTTCTATTACAAGTTTTCCAAGGAATCTCCATACTGCTTTCCAGATTAGCTGCACCAATTTGCAGTCCCACCAGCAAAGAGTGCCTTTTTCCCCACATCCTCGACAACACCTATTGTTGTTTATATTCTTGATAGCTGTCATTCTGATAGGAGTGAGATGTAATCTTACAGTAGTTTTGATTTGCATTTCTCTAATTGCTAGAGATGTTGAACATTGTTTGTTGATTGATTGTATGTCCTCTTCTGAGAAGTATCTGTTCAGTTCCTTGGCCCATTTATTGATTGGGTTATTTGTTTTTTGTTGTTAAGGTTTTTGAGTGCTTTGTATATCCTAAAGATTAGTGCTCTATCTGATGTGCTTGAGGTAAAGATTTGCTCCCATTCTTTAGGCTCTCTATTCACCTCACAGATTGTTGTTGGTTTTTTTTTTTTTTTTTTTTTTTTTTTTTGCTGAGAAGAAGCTTTTTAGTTTGAATCCATCCCATTTATTGATTCTTGATTTTAATTCTTGCATTATGGGAGTCTTATTTTTAAAAGTTGGGGCCTTCTTCTAATGATGAAGATCTGGGCCTATTTTTTATTCCATTAGGTGCAAGGTCTCTGGCTTAGCTCCTAGGTCCTTGATCCACTTTGAGTTGAGTTTTGTGCATGGTGAGAGGTAGAGGTTTAATTTTATTTTGTTACATGTGTATTTCCAGTTTCCCCAGCACCTTTTGTTGAAGAGCTTATCTTTCCTCCAATGTACATTTTTGTCTAATATAAGTTAACTTTAGTTATGTGGGTTAGTCTCTGTGTCCTCTATTCTGTACCATTGGTCTATAGGTCTATTTTGGTGCCAATACCATGCTGTTTTTGTTACTATTGCCCTATAGTATAGTTTAAGGTTTGGTATTGTGATGCCACCTGCTTCACTCTTCTTGCTATATATTGCTTTGGCTATTCTGAGTCTGTTATTTTTCAAGATGCATTTCAAGATTGCTTTTTCTATTCTTTATTTTTAATTTTTATCTATTTTTATTTATATATGACAGTGGGATGCGTTACAATTTTATTCAAGTTTATTTCCAAGTATTCTATTTTATTTTTTTGAGGCTATTGTAAATGGGGTGGTTTTCCTATTTCTCTTTCTGAGGATACAGAAATGCCTTTGATTTATGGGTATTGATTTTATATCCAACTACTTTGCTGTATTCATTTATTAGTTCTAGGAAATTTTTGGTGGAATGTTTTGGGTCTTCTAGATATAGAATCATATCTTCTGCAAATAGTGATAATTTGAGTTCTTCTTTTCCTATCCATATCTCTTTATTTCTTTGTCTGTCTGATTGCTCTGGCTAAAGTTTCAAGAACTATGTTAAATAGAAGTGGTGACAGAGGCATCCTTGTCTTGTTCCAGTTTTTAGAGGAAATGCTTTCAATTTTTCTCCATTTAGAATAATGTTGGCCTGGGGCTTAGCATAGATAGCCTTTACAATGTTGAGCTATGTTCCCGATATCCCTAGTTTTTCTAGCATATTGAACATGAAGGGATGCTGTATTTTATCAAATGCTTTCTCAGCATATATTGAGATGATCATATGATTTTTATCTTTGAGTCTATTGATGTGATGAATTACATTTATTGATTTCTGTATGTTGAACCAACTTTGCATCCCTGAGATGAAGCCTACTTGATCATGGTGCACTATCTTTTGGATATATTTTTGTATTCGATTTGCCAGAATTTTATTGAAAATTTTTGCATCTATACTCATTAGAGATATTGGTCTGAAGTTTTATTTCTTTGAGGTGTCTTTGTCTGGTTTTGGAATCAGGGTGATATTGACCTCATAGAATGTGTTTGGAAGTGTTCCCTCTTTTTCTATTTATGAAATAGATTGAGAAGTATTGGTGTTAATTCTTCTTTAAAGGTCTTGTAGAACTCAGCTGTATATACATCCAGTCCTGTGCTTTTCTTGGTTGGTAGGTTTCTGATGGTGTCCTCTATTTCATTGCTTGAAATTGATCTGTTTATATCGTGTATATCATCTTGATTTAATTTGGGCATATCATATGCCTCTAGAAATTTGTCAATGCCTTTGATATTTTCTC
This sequence comes from Ictidomys tridecemlineatus, assembly GCF_052094955.1. NCBI lineage: Eukaryota > Metazoa > Chordata > Mammalia > Rodentia > Sciuridae > Ictidomys > Ictidomys tridecemlineatus. The sequence continues at coordinate 118,464,597 of NC_135482.1, forward strand.
TTTTATTGGAGTACAAATTTTCAAAATAATTTCTAATTATCTTCTGTATTTTTGTAATGTCAGTCATAATATTTCCTTTTTCATCACAGATGTTAGTAATTTGAGTTTTCTCTCTCTTTCTCTTCATTAGCATGGCTAAGGGTTTGTCAATTTCATTTACTTTTTTCAAAGAACCAATTTTTTGTTTTGTCAACTTTTCCAGTTGTTTCTTTTGTTTTAATTTCATTGATTTCAGCTCTGATTTTAATTATTTCCTCTCTCCTACTGCTTTTGGTGTAGATTTGTTCTTCTTTTTCTAGGGCTTTGAGATGTAATTTTTGGTCATTTATTTATTGACTGTTCTTTTTTGAAGGAATGAACTCCATGCAATGAAGTTTCCTCTTAGAACCGCCTTCGTAGTGTCCCAGAGATTTCGATATGTATTATCGGTGTTCTCATTTACCTCTAAGAATTTTTTAATCTCCTCCTCGATATCTTTTGCAACCCATTGTTCATTCAGTAGCATATTATTTAGTCTCCAGGTGTTGGAGTATTTTTTATTAGCGTCTAAGTTTTGATAATATGAATAAAACTCTGGAAACATTTGAGTGCAGATTTTTATAGGGACATATGTTTTCAATTCATTTGAGTGAATACTGAAGTATAGTTTCTAGATTATTTGATGAGAATTTAGCCTTGTAAGAATCCACCACATTATTTTCCAAAGTGGCTTTACCATTTTGTATTTCATCAGCGATGAATGAAAGTTTCTGTTGCTCCATTGCTTGTCAATATCTGGTATTGTCAGCATTTGGGATTTTAGCCATTGTAATAGTATTTAACAGTGTCTCATTTAAATTTATAACTCCCAGATGGGATATGATATTAAGCATATTTTTATATGCTTATTTAACATCTTATGTGTTCTTTGGAGAGATGCCCACTCAGGTATTTTGCCTATTTTCAAATTGTGTTGTGTTCTTACTACTGTGTTTGAAATGTTCTTTGTATATTTTAGTTACAAATTCTTTCTCAGATATGTGTTCATTGTTGAGTTGTAAGAGTTCTTTCTATGTTATGAATGCAAGACCTTTATCAAAATATAATTTTCAAATATTTTGTACAATTGTTTAGGTTTTCACTTTCTTGATGATGTCCTTTGATATGGATAAAGCTATTAAATTTTGATGAGATTTTTTATTGTGTTGCTTGTGTTATAGTGTCATCTAAGAAGACTCTTTCTAGACGAATATCAAAAAAATATTTCTATATTTTCTTCTAAGAATTTTATATTTTAAGCTCTTATTTTTAGGTAGTTGGTATATTTTTAGTTGATTTTTACATGTGGTGTAAGGTAATAGTTGAACTTTATTTTCTTTTTGTCGATGTCCAGTTTCCCAATATTATTTTTTGAGGAAACTATTTGCATGTTGAATTGTTTTGACATCCTTATTGAAATCAGTTGCTCATAGTCTCAGAGGTTTATTTTTGTACTCTTGCTTTCATTCCATTGAGCTATGTCTGTTTTTATGCCAGTACCACACTGTTTTGATTACTTCTTCTAGAGGATTCTTCACAGTTTTCTAAATAGAGTAAGTCATCTGTGAATAGAGATAGTTATCTCCTAACTATTCATTTTGGATTCCTTTATTTCTTTTTCTTGTCTAATTGTCTTGGCTAGAACTTCTAAGAAGATGTGAATAGAGTTTTTGAAGATAGACATGCAGACATCCTCATTTTGTTCATGATCTTAAGGGGAAAGCATTTAATTCTTCTCCATTAAGTATGATGATAACTGTGGCTATAAGGTTAAGGAAGTTCCATCCTGTTTCTAGTTTAAGTGGTTTTATCAAGAAAAGAGTACAAGTATTCTTTTAAAATGTTCTATACCTGGAATAATAAATCATTTCTGAAAATACCTCCTGCCAATTGTTGGACATTTTACATTAAAATTCAAAGTTTTAATATAGAAACATTGTGAAAATATAGTGGCAGAAAGGACACAAGAATAAAATAATACATATAGATGTCTAGTAGGATTAAATGAGTATTTAGCATTTATAAAATTCAACTTGTCAATAAGACTAAGTTAAAGTTTCAACTTCTTGTTTATACATGTGAATATTTTATTTCAGATCTGATTATCAGCATAGAATAAGCTTGTCATATATCTCAATTTGACTTTAGCTACTGATAGCTAAAGTTATATACTCTTAAACTCATAGACTGCTCTGGCTTCTGGGAAACATACCTCAGACTATCTTAGGTTATCTGGTCTATTTCCTGTGTTTTTGTCTGCCATCAAATCTCTGACTCTCTCCAGTGATAAGGAAATAATTCAAATAGGAGCAAAAATATTAAAAAATCATTAAAATTTAAACTAAACCAAAACATTTAATGAGAAATAACTTATTAAAAAATGATAAGTTTTTACTTTAAGACAAAACAAAGCACCAAAATAAAAAGGTAAGTATTCATAATATGGAGAAAAACCTAGAATAATAAAGGTGAAACTTTGCAATGCAGGAATACATTAAGTTTAACCAGCTTGTCCTAAAATTTATATAAACATCAGAGTAGCCTTAGAATTATCATTACAATTATATTTTGGAGAATAATGGTATAAAGAAGAAATTTACCTGACTGAACATCAAAATTTATTTTAGCCAGGTGTGGTGGCACACGCCTGTAATTCAGTGATTCAGGAGGCTGAGGCAGGAGGATCACAAATTCAAAGCCAACCTCAGCAAATTAGCAAGGCCCTAAGGAACTTAGTGAGACCCTGGTTCATAATAAAAAATAAAATGGGTTGGGGATGTGGCTCAGCAGTAAAAGGCCTATGGGTTCAGTCTCTAGTACCAAAGATTTACCTTAAAGCAATAATAATTAAGATAATTGGTATATTTATTATCTATTTATAAACTACTAGACATTATTTCAATCTTTACAAATGTTAACTCATAAAAATTCCTTGAATAATAGAATTCCCCCCCCCTGGTGTTTGCATCTTATCGATGAGGAAACCGAGTCACAGAAAGTTTAGTGATTTTCTTATGATCATTTACCTAGTAACTTATACAGTTAAGACACAAATCTGTGTTCTTAACCATTATGTTGCACTGCCTCATGGTATGCTTAAATAGAACAATGGGAAAAGTAGGCCAAAATGTCTGTGCATATGTGGAACTTGGCATAATTAATTGTTAGCCTACATATATTTTGCCCCAATTTTTTCCCTTTTTCCATCTTAAATTTTTTTTAGATATTTATTTTTTAGTTTTTGGTGGACACAATATCTTTATTTTATTTCTATGTGGTGTTGAGGATCGAACCCAGTGCCCTGCGCATGCCAGACAAGCACGCTACCGCTTGATCCACATCCCCAGCCCCCCATCTTAAAAATTTTAATATCTAATTAGTAACAAAATAATCTCAACAAACATTTAGGAATTTCTGCTGCTTGGAGCCACAGCCATAGAAGATCGTCTTCAAGCAAATGTTCCAGAAACTATATCAACTCTACTGAAAGCAAACATAAAAATATGGGTCTTGACAGGAGATAAACAAGAAACTGCAGTTAACATAGGTAACACATGTAAAGAAATTTTTATAAAAATTTTATGTACATTCTAGGACTATTCATTTTGACATAATTATAAGAGCATGGAATATAATTTGTTCTAATTCAGTCCTCAGTAATTTTTCTTTGCCTCCCCTCCTCCTTCCTCCTTTTCCTTTCTCTCTACTGATAATTTCTGCTATTTTAGTTTTAGTTGTTGTTTTTAAATTAGTGTCTTGTAGATGTAAATGCTGGTGATATTCACATAGGAAAGTTAGGTCCGATTAATTCCATTGTCTTTCCTTATCTCATTCCTCCTCCTCTTCCTTGGCTTATTCCACTGACCTTTCTCCTCCTCCTCCTCCTCTTCTTCCTCCTCCTCCTCCTCTTCCTCCCCCTCCTCCTCCTCCTCCTCTTCCTCCCCCTCCTCCTTCCCCTCCTCCTCCCCCTCTTTCTCTTTCTCTTTCTCCTCCTCCTCCTCCTCCTTCTTCTTCACCCTGCCAGCCATTTTGGATTAGCTTCTGCATATTAGAGAAAACATTTGACCTTTGACTTTTGGGGAATGGCTTTATTTCATTTAGCATGATAGTCTCCAATTCCATCCATTTATTGGCAAATGCCATAAACTCATTCTTCTTTATGGCTGAGTAATACTTGAAAAAATATAAATATATATAGCATTTTCTTTATCCATTCATCTGTTGAAGGGCACATAGATTGGCTTCATAGCTTGGCTATTGTGAATTTTGCTGCTATAAACATTGATGTGGCTATGTCACTGTAGTATGTTGATTTTAAATATTTTGGATACATACCGTGGAGTAGGATAGCTGGGTGTGTCATATATATTACTCATAAACATTTAATTATTGGTGACAATATCCAGTTGGTATTTTTCCCCCTCAAGTTTTCTATGTTACTCCTTCCTCTCTTCAATATCTTTTTTTTTTTAAGTTTATTGATGTATCTTAGGGCTCATAGAGCATTCCAGGCACAGAGAACAGTGAGCACAAGGCTTATCATATTTGAGGAACCGTAGTTCCTTGTGCCTGGATCCTGAGAACAAAACAAAAAAAGTTCAGCCTCAGGAAGGACCATTTAATGTTAGATCCTCACCAGAGACTGAACCAAACAGGGTTGCCTAAACTTGGACTTTCAGCCTCCAAAACCATGAACTAAATAAACCTCTTTTCAAGACAAACAAAACAAACAAACAACAACAACAAAACACTATTGGAAGAATTGCATAAGTTTGTTTCTTTTAGCCACACTGAGGCTTTTTAGCCCCAATCTGTTGATAAAATAAGAATAAAATCAGAATTTAATTTCTGCAGACTTGGAATTATAAAGCATGAATCTAAGCTCAGGTCTAGAAAGACAATACTAACTTAAATGACAGAAATTTTTAAGTGCAGATCTAGCTATTGGTTGTATTCATCTTCTAAATCATTTCTATGTCAGTTGAATGCTAATACTAAAATGAACCAATATTTTAATTCCCTTCCACTCTATAACATCTTGATCAGTTTTTGTGATAGATTATTAGGCTTTGAAATACTCGTGAAGCAGAGGGAATGATGAAGGAAGAATATAAACGGTTTGTTTTCAATGCTCATCGAAGGCATTGGATCTTCAAATATATCTTTATTTCTCTGTTTGTAGCATTTTCCTGCAAACTGATATCAAGTACCACACCTCGTATTTATTTGAATGCAGATTCATTTGAGGTAAGTGATTTTTAAAAAATATATATATGTAATATGAGTGCAACCCATTTGTTACTAGGGGTTTTATCTACTTCCTCCAAATCTACTTGAGATTGCCTTTCATTCCCTTTAACAATAGAGCTAAGAGCTCCATTGGAAAGTCCTGGTTTTACCCAAGATTTTTTTTCCAAGAATCTGCAAATCCTACTGGAATTTTGCTATAGGTCATTTCTGATTCCTGCTTATTCTTCCTTCAGTACATATGGCCTACTTTGCTTGAGACTGGTCTTTATCACCACCCTGAGGCCACAACAAATCCAAGACTCAGATCCTTGATTTTAAAAATAAAAAAAAATTCATGTATCTAGCCATCTTTGTTGGAAGTTGGAGTCAATAGACGACATTTATATTGCAAGAATAAAATAAATTTGGAATGAAATATTAAACATCCTTCCCTTAAAATCTCTATAGTCAGATATTTTCTGATAGACATATTTTTTTGCTATATAATGTGCTTAAATTGACTTTTGAAGAATTTTAAGTAGACTTCATATATTCCTTCTCTAACAGTTTTTAAAACAAATGTAGCTCTGAGTTTTCTGACATAATTTTTCTTTTCTGTAGAAAATCTTTTAAAATATTTCTCATATTGCAAATATGCTGGTGATAAATTCCTTCACTTTTTGTTTGAGAAAATCTTGATTTCTATTTCATTTTTAAGGATAATTTCACTGGATATAGAATTCTAGGTTGGTGATTCTTGTTCATTCAATACTTTAAATGCTTTACTTCACTCTCTTCTGATGAGAAGTAATTCTTATGTTTGTTTTTCCTTAGATAAGATTTTTTTCCTTCTAATTTCTTTCAAGACTTTCTTTTATCTTTGGTTCTCTGCAGTGTGGATTTGTTACAGAATAGATGTGGATATTTTGGATATTTATCGGAACTTCTTGGTCTATGGTTTCGTGTCTGCCATTAACTTTGGAAAATTCTTGACTATTACTATTTAAACTTTTCTTCTCTTCTGTTTTCTGTTCTCTATTATTTCAATTACCTGTATTACAACTTTGAAAAATTATCTCACAATTCTTGGATATTTATTTGTTTCTTTACTTCTCTTTCCATTTATTTTTCCTCTTTGTATTTCAGTTTGGGGGATTTCCATTAACATATATGCAAACTTAGTAATTCTTTCCTTGTCTGTGTCCTGTTTAATGTTGATCTGGTTAAAGAAAATCTTTATTCCTGTTACAGTGTCTTTTAATTTCTATCATTTCCTTCTTATTCTTTCTTAGAGAAAGAATTCTCTTTGCTTATTTTGCCCATCTTTTATTTTATGTTTTCTACTTTTTGATTAGTCATTAGCATATTAATTATAGTTGTTTGAAATTCACTGCCTGATATTTTCAAAATCTTCATTAATTTCAGTCTGATTCTTACACTTGCTTTGTCTCTCAAAGGGTGTTTTTCCTAGCCTTTTAGAATGCCTTGTTAAAAGCTGAACATGATATATCTGGCAATAGGAACAGAAGCTGAGACCCTTAACTTGAAGTTTTATCTGTCTAGGAATGTTTAATGTCCCATGCCCTCTCCCTGTAGCATCACTCTCTGGGAACTCTCAGATGTCCAACTACCTGAAAGCTCTCTGAAATCAATGTTTTGGAGGGATTTGTGGAAGTTTCATCATATACATGCTTGATTAAATACTGGCCATGGGCCATCAACTTAACCATCAACCTTTCTTCCCTCCCCAGAGGTTGTCAGGACAGTGCTGAAAGTCCCAACCCTCTTGATCATGCCTTGGTCTTTCAGATGATCATCTCCCACTCTAATGCTACCTTCCTGCCTCCTGCCACCAAGTATCTCATTAGTGTACAAAAAGACAGTCTTAGCAGTCTGGAGAGTCCAAGGGTTTCAGGAGCTATATGACAGAACACTAGTCTTGCTCTGGTGCATCTTACTTTGGAAAGCAGTGTTTCACTTAAATATTGTGTTTCATATAATGACTCTGGTACTTTATCTCTCTAAACTTTTCTTAAATTTCTATAAACTTTAACCCTTTTTATTTTCAAAGCTCATTTCTAAATGATCATTATTTAATGGTGGACACTTTTTTTTTACATAATGGAAACACACATGTAATTTTCCATATAATGTGCTGCAAGTTACCAAAGCTCTATCACTTTTAACTCACGTCATTGAATTTTGCACAGTTAATGTTAATGTACTCTATTTTTAGAACAGTTTATTTATTTTATTGCTGCATTTAAAAAATAACACTAATGTAGCAGCTTAAGGCATCTTAAATTTATTATCCTACAGTTTTCATGAGTGAGGAATTTGGCATGTTTTATCTAGTTCCACTGCCAAGTGTCTCACAAGGCTTTTATGGTTTAGGTATGTGATGTTCCCCAAAAGTTCATGTGCAAGAAAATGCTAGAATTTTTAGAGCCAAGGTGATTAAATTATGAGAGATATAACCTAATCAGTGAATTAATCCACTGACATGAATTAATCAGGTAGTGTATGGCTGGAGGAAGTAAGTCATTGCAGTTGTGCCTTTGAGATTAGTGTCTTGTCTTTGGTGTGAGGAGCACGTTCTCTCTCTCCTCTCTCTCTCTCTCTCTCTCTCTCTCTCTCCTCTCCCTCTCCCTCTCCCTCTCCCTCTCCCTCTCCCTCTCCCTCTCCCTCTCCCTCTCCCTCTCCCTCTCCTTCTCCCTCTCCTTCTCCTTTCTAGCTATCATGTCCTGAGCTTCTTTCTTCCACCATACCCTCTCACCACAATGTTCTGCTCACCTTAGACCCAGAGCTGTGGAGTCAGCCAACCATGGACTGAATTTCTGAAACCATGAGCCAAAATAAACTTTCCATTCTCTAAATTTTCTTGTCAGGTCTTTTGGTCACAGTGATGGAAAGCTTACTAGAATAAGGCTGAAATCAACTGGTCAGGCAGCCTACATCTTCATTTGGAGTTTCAAGAAAAGATCTACTTTTAGGCTCTCTCAGTTGGTTGACAGAATTTACTGGTAGCTATGTGACTGAGATCCCATCCTCTTGCTGCCAGTCAGGGACTGTTGTCACCAGGTTCACTCTCAGGTCTTTGCACGTGACCTTCTTCACAGCAAAGCAGTTCCTTTCCTTAAAGGCAACAAAAGGACATATGCTGTAGCTGCAAATGTCTGACTTCTTGTCTCTTTACTTTTAAACTCTTTTTAAAAGGGCCAACCTGATTAGGTTCGGCCCACTCACACTCAAGGGGAATGCATTATAGTAGTCTCACCTATATCCACAGTTTTTCTTTCCATAGTTTCAGTTTTCCATAGTAAATTAAGGTTCAAAAACATCAATATTTATTTTTTTGATGAGAGAGAGAGAAAAACAATATTTGCATGTTTTTATAGTATATTATTGTAATTTTTCTATTTTGTTATTAGTTATTTTTATTAATGTTTACTGTACTTGATTTATAAATTTAATTTTATTATAGATATATATATGTATAAGGAAAACCATAGTATATGGGATTAGGTTCTATCCATGGTTTCAACCACTGGGGGTCTTGGAAAAGACCAAAAGATCCACTGGGGGGTCTTGGAAAATATCCATTAAGGAGAAGGGAGGATTACCATATACGGGACGGGCACACTTAGAGGTGAGAATTTTAGGATCCTGCCTTCCACCAGATGGAATCTTAGGTCATTGTTTTTCATCTGTTTTTTAAAAAATTAAACATTAAATCTATCATTTTCCTCTAAATATTGCTTTGTTTGTATTGCACCAATATTGATATGTTGTAATTTCATTACCATCATTTCAAACTATTTCTCAATTTCTATTATTATTTCTTCTTTACTTATGCCTTATTAAAAAGTGTGCTAATTAATTTCCACAAAATTGTCATTTTTCCTAGATTTCTTTCTTTTAACTTTATTTCATTTCATATAAAAGTCTGGTTGCTTTTAGTCCTTTGAAATTCACTGAAATTTGTTTAGTACTCCATTATATAACATGTCTCAGTGAACATAACATGTACACTTGAATGTAATGTGTATTTTCTAGTCATTGTGTATAGCAAATATCAATCAAGTCAAGGTGGTTGAGAGAACTGTTGTAATAAACTGTGTCCTTACTGCTTGTTTTTCTAGCCATTCTGTCAATTTTTGAGAAGACCATTTAAATTTCTTTTCGTGATTGTGTGTGTGTGTGTGTGTGTGCATGTAGTTCTGGGGACTAAAATCAGGGTCTTATGCATGCTAAGAACGTACTCTACCACAGAGTTGCATCTCTAAGCTCATCTTTCTGTGATTTTTTAAAAAAATTTTAGTTGTAGATGGGTACAATATCTTTATTTATTTATTTATTTATTATGGAACTGAGGATCGAACCCAGTGCCTCATGCAAGCGAGGCAAGTGTTCAACCTTTTACCCTTAAAAAACTTAGCTACATCCCCAGCCCCTCTTTCTGTGATTTGTGAATTTAATATTTATATTTTAAATTATGCCAGTTATTGCTTTATGCATCTTGAGAATTTCTTGGATTTTGTTTTTATTAGTCACATATATAATAATTGTCAAATCTTCCTTAGAAATTTGCCTTTATTTTTATGATATATCCCTGTTTGTTTTAGGCAATGCTTTTTGTCTATAGGTCTATTGTATTTGATATGAACCAACCTATTCAAACTTTATAATGCTTACTGTTTGCACTATTTATATTTTTCTGTATATTTACCTTTACCTTATCTTTTTTGTGTTCTGTTTATGATGTTCCAGCATACCATATATAGGACATCTATAAAAACTTAAGTTTTGCAGAGCTGGGATTGTGGCTCAGTGGCAGAGTGTTTGCCTTGCATGTATGAGGTACTGGGTTTGATCCTCAGCACCACATAAAAATAAATAAATAAATAAAATAAAAGGTATTGTGTCCATCTACAACTAAAACAAACAAACAAACTTAAGTTTAACAACAAATATACCACCTATGGTAACTTAATTGCTCAATTTAAGTTTTTATAAGTGCTCTACATATAGAACACTGAGATATAATGCGTTAAATGTATCTGATTATGGAAACATGAACTTTGATTTTACTTTTTTGATTCAAGTTCTGACAATCACTGCCCTTAACTTATAATAGATAACCTATTATTAGTGTAACTATTAATTGCATCAGATTTAGTACTAATAAGTTATTACTTGCTTTCTGTTTGTCTTCCCTCTTTCTCTTTCTCTGTTCTTCTCTTCCCGATGTTTTTTGGGAGAAGTGGCAGTTGATTTGAATAGTTTTTAGAATTCTACTTTTACCCATCTATTAAGTTTTAGTCAAATGTTTTTCATTATTACTCTTCATGGCTGCTTTAGAGATTGTAACATAGATCCTTACCTTTTCATGTTATAGTTAAAATTAACATAGTAACACTTCATATAAAAGTAGAAAGCTTATAATCATATGAATTTATTGCACATTGCTTACTGACCTTTTTGTTATTGTTTTATTTATATTTATCTAAATGTCATAGTTCCCATAAATCATGAACACAACTTTTGCCTTATGCGTTTATACATGTTTGAAAAAAATTTAGATAAAGTAGTGTATTATACTTGACTTAGAGATTTATGATTCCTGATGCTCTTCATTTATTCCTGAAGATCCAAGCTTCCTAGCATCATGTCCTTTCAGGTGATGAATTATTTTTTTTTTTAATCGGGGTTTTAACCCAGGGACACTTTACTACTGAGCTATACCTCCAACCCCATCCTACCCCCTTTTTTTTTTTTTGCACAAGGTCTCACAGAGTTGCTTAGAGCCTTGCTAAATTGCTGAGACTGGCTTTGAACTTATGATCCTCCTGCCTCAGCCTCCCCAGCTGCTGGGATTATAGGTATGCAACAGCATACTTGGCTCAGGTGATGAATTTTATTTAGCATTTTTTGTAGACTGCTGACAGTATATTTAGTTTTTCTTTATTTGCAAATACCTGCCTTTCCATTCACTCTTGAGAATGTGTTGTTGTTTGTTTGTTTGTTTTGCAGTGTTGGGGATCGAACCCAGGGCCTTAGATATAATAGGCAAGCTGTCTACCACTGAGCTACACAACCAGCCCTTACTTCCCTTTACTCTTAAAAAATAGTTTCACTGGGTATAGAATTCTTGTTTGAATTTTTACTTTATCTCTTTTTTTTATTGTTGGTCGTTCAAAACATTACATAGTTCTTAATATATCATATTTCACAGTTTGATTCAAGTGGGTTATGAACTCCCAATTTTACCCCATATACAGATTGCTGTATCACATCAGTTACCCTTCCATTGATTTACTTTATCTCTTTAAATTTATTGTTCAGTTATCTTCTATGATCTCTGAAGAAAGTCTGCATCATTGTCGTAGTTACTCCCCTTGATGTAATGAGTATTATTCTCTGTTTTCAAATATTTCTCTTTGTTGTTTGGTTTAAGCCAGTTTGAGATATACCTAGACATTTTTTTCCTAACTATTCTTTTGGACTCCACTAAGCTTATTAAATTTCTAAATTTATGGTTTTCACTAAATTTCTGGAACTAATTTTTCTGGAACTTCAATTACCTGTAGGTAAGTCGTGGGATTTTTTTTTTCTTCTCATAGATTCCTGTTTCTCTTTCCATCTTTTCCTATATTTTGTCTTTTCCTACTTGTATTGGACAGTTTTATTTGTCTACCTTAAGTTCACTGGCTCATGTCCTTTCTATTTTGCCAGTAAGCCCATGTTGATTATTTTTATCCCAGCTATTTTTTAGTTGTAAAGCTTACATTTTCTATTTCTTTGCTGAGATTTCCAGTTTTTTAATTTCTCTCTGAGCATAATTATGATGGTTTCTTTAAAGTTCCTGGTAACTATGTTAATTTTACAGTTAGCATTTGTTTCTTGACTTTTCCCATAGTGCAGTGTGAGCTTCTCCTCTTTCTTCTTCTTACGTTGAGTAATTTGAAATTGAATCATGAACATTGTGAATGCTGTACTGTAGTGGCTCCAAATGCTGTAATACTGAAGTATAACAATTTTACCAAATTACAAACTACTTCAGTGTCTGTCAATAGGGTCAGATTGGTTTAATGGAATACCATAAAGCAATTAAAAAGAACTATTGTCAATATATTATATAGCAGCCCAGATGAATCTATAAAAGGGTATGTTGAATGAAGAAATCCAAACACAAAAGTACAATCTAATTATTTTATTTACATGTAGATCACAAACAGAGAAGACAAGAGACACAGAAATCAGACAGGTGGTCACTTCTAGGTGCAGGTGTTTACATGCAGAACCTTCTAAAGTCCTGTAAATGTTCTATATGTTTATCTGGTTGATAATTAGATAGGTGTATATATATTTAAAGAATCATTAATTGTTCTTTTCAATTTGTGTGTTTCACTGCCTATTATATCTCAATATTCAGCATAAACATTTACAAGGAAATATCTCATTATGTTTAAGGAGTACTTAATTCAAATCTTAACTCTTCACAATATAGAATAGTGGTGATATCTCTTTTATTATTTTTCTTTATCTTCCAGGTTAGTTTGCATATATTTTGTGTGGAGAATTTATAATATTAGAAAGATCTTAAGAATATAATATGAAATGGAATCTTATATTATTTATAAAGCCCCCTTTATTATTAAATAATAAAGACTGAATTATAGTTTTTAACTTCTCCAATTATACACACCAAAGGAAACTAAAACATGTTTAAATTCATGTTTACAAAGTTTGAGAATATTTTGGTTTCCATTGCATAAGTAACAACAATTAGTTACATGAATTAGAATTTTCTAGAATCTAGTCTTGCTCTGGTGCATCTTACTTTGGAAAGCACTATTTCACTTAAATATTGTGTTTTATACAATGACTCTGGTACTTTGTCTCTCTAAATTTTTCTAAGTTTTTATAAACTTTAAGCCTTTTTATTTTCAAAACTCATTTCTAAATAATCATTATTTAATAGTGGACAGATATTTTTTTTTACATAATGGAAGCACACATGTAATTTTCCATATAATGTGATGCAAGTTAGCAAAGCTCTATCACTTTTAAAACATGTCACTTAATTTTGCACAGTTAACTTCAGCAAATCACTCAGGTTAGCTACATTCTAGATGAACCGTATTAGAAGAACTGTCTTAACTTTCATTAACATTGTCAGCAGAAGCACTGGTAGGGAGAAACAAGTAGAAAACTTAGGAATGAAAGAAAATTAGTTTAAAGATAATTAAAGATAATATAATAATTAGAATTGCATCAAGTTTTGAGTTAAGTAATCAAATGAAACATGCCAAGTTATTAAAGTCAAGGAAAACAGTTTTGTCAGATCCTTTTTCAGGGACAGAACACTTGCAGTCTCTTGAAAACAGTGAAGAAATAGTCAGCTGTGTGGAAAAAGTAGAAGTGGAAATGCTTAAAGTAATATATGGATTATATTACACGTAATAGTTCCTACATGGTGAGGAGTAAAATTTTCAAGTGATTGAATTCTATGTTATTAGGCCTTCTTATTTACATAAATGCCCTAGTAATTCAACTATTAATAAACCACTCTTTTATTACAGGAAACACAGTTACGTCATTTGCATGATGAATAAGGAAGACTTTTTGAGAAAAATAGTGATGAGAAAAAAACTGTTACTTCATTACAGTTTTTGGTGCTTGACATCAGTTGGGCTTTTCACCCATGTGGCATATTGTTAGAATTTCATCTATTCATATGTTTAAGGAAAGCAGAGATCATAGAAAACTCTGTGTCTACTTTCTGTAGATCACTAAATATGACTGCAAATTATATAGTTAAATAATGACCTTTTAAATATGGTGCTTTTATGACATTCACTTTAAATAGTCATAGAAACAAAATGGAGATACAACCAATAAATATTTTTGTACACTTAACTATCCATTTACCTTTCATGTGCGTGAACACATGTGTGTGCACAGACGTGTGTGTGCATGTGTGTGGTGCTGGTGTTGGAACTCAAGGGCTCACACATTTTGTTGCATATGGATTTCCAGTTTTCCCAGCACCATTTGTTGAAGATGCTATCCTTTTTCCAGTGTATGTTTTTGACACCTTTGTCTAATATAAGATAATTGTAATTTTGTGGGTTAGTTTCTGTGTCCGCTATTCTGTACCATGGTCTGCCAGTCTGTTTTGGTGCCAATACCATCCTGGTTTTGTTATTATTGCTCTGTAGTATAGTTTAAGGTCTGGTATAGTGATGCCACCTGCTTCATTTTTCCTTCTAAGGACTATTATTTATTTTCGATTCTAGCCATGTAAGCAGGTATAAGTGGTACTCCGCTATGCTTTAAATTTGAATTTTCCTAATGGTTAATTATATCAAGCATCTTTTCCCTAATGGTTAATTATATCAAGCATCTTTTCATGATATTTATTTACTTTTTCATCTCATTTTTTTTTTCTTTTTCATGTTGGGGATTGAACCTAGTACCTTATACATGCAGAGAAGATGCTCACCAGTAAGCCACATCCCCACCCCATCAGTGAAATTTTTTGAAGCAAAGAATGAAGTAAACATGTACCACTGGGGCTGGGGTTGTGCCTCAGTAGTAGAGCACTCGCCTAGCACGTGCGAGGTGCTGGGTTCTATCCTCAGCACCACATAAAAATAAGTAAAATAAAGGCATGTGTCCCAACAACAACTAAAAAAAAAAAAAAAAAAAAATGTACCTCAATCCTCCATCTTGATTCAGATGTCTTTTTGTTTATATGAGAAATACAAAGTTATGCTTTCCTCCTATTTTAGGCAGCACAACAAACAATTAACCATAACTGTGGAGATCTTGGAAACTTATTAGGTAAAGAGAACGACTTGGCCCTAATTATTGATGGTGAAACATTGAAGTATGCCTTAAGGTTTGAAATTCAGAAGAAGTTCCTAGATTTGGCCCTTTCATGTAGAGCAGTATTATGTTGTAGGTAAGAATATATTCATTCTTCATTTTTTTCTCTGTTGTACTTACTACTGTATTAACAGTATAGTATATGAAGAAAATATAGAACTGAAAATGTAAATTTCTTCAGAGACAACATTTCTTATTGGGAAAATGCATTCTCAAACAGAAATGCAAAAGTCTGTATTGAATTCTAATTGTCCGGATTAAGATTTACAGGAAAGCAGTTAAAAATTTTTCACTGGTAAATTGCTTATTAATGAATGACAAGTTGGAAGAAATCTGCTATAACAACAAAGGTCACAGAATTTCTTTTGCATGCTAACAAGATGTCTGGTGGTTGGAAACTCTAGATAGCTTCAGGACAGGAAGAGATCATAAGACCAAAACAGGATTAAAGATTTTGATTTTATTAAGATTTTATTAAGCCCTTTTTATCTAAGCCCTATCCCTCACCTCTTGGGAGCAAAAGGAGCATAAGTTTAAATTGATCACCATGGCCAATAATCAATCATGCAACATAATGTAGCTTCCTATAGGCATCCATTCCTATAGGCTAGCCTGAAATTATTTAGGATTATTAAATTTGTTTTTGTAGATTGCCTCAGGAAAAAAATCAATGATAATGTTCTAATCTGTACTGTTCACATAGCATGAGAAGGAAACAAGATTTCATGCTGTTACATCACTTGTGTTTGTTGTTAGTTATCAGAGTCCAACTTTGACTCTATTTAATTCAAGTTCAATGGGGTGTAATTTGATTTTCAAAGGCTACTTCATATCCCACCCTTAGTATAAAGACTTTCAAATAGTGTCATAAATAGGAGACATCTGTCTTTCCCTCATGTAGATAGCTAACGTAAATTAATATGCAGATTTGAGTCACACAGAGGGAGTTTACATCTCTCTGCATGTAAACTAGGAAATGATAAGAATTTATTTTGCAATGTTGAAGAAGTTACTATGTTATTTATTTATTTATTGGTGGGAGTGGTGGGAACATTTTTGCATATGAAAAAAGTCTCATGAAAGAATTGGAAAACTTATGCCTGCACATGAAACATAGCTTTAGGTGGTTTTATTGACTGAAGCTGGGGTTGTGGCTCCGTGGCAGAGCACCTGCCTCGCACGTGTGTGGCACTGGGTTCAATCCTCAACACCACATAAAAATAAATAAACAAAATAAAGATATTGTATATATGTATAACTAAAAGAAGTATTTAAAAAAAGAATTGGAAAACTTACTAGTATCTTCCATTTAAATGTAGTTATGTGCTGATTATTGTTGACTTTTTTTGTAAAAACTTTTAGAATAGTGTGAAGTAAAATGAACCTAAACGCAACCTTTAAAAGTGGTTCTCTCTATCTTCTTTTTCAGGCTATCTCCCCTCCAGAAAGCTGAAATAGTGGACTTGGTGAAGAAGCACGAAGAGGCCATCACTCTTGCTGTTGGGGATGGTGCCAACGATGTGGGGATGATCCGGATGGCCCATGTGGGAGTAGGGATCAGTGGGAATGAGGGCATGCAGGCCACCAACAACTCAGATTACTCCATTGCTCAGGTCAGTGCTGTGGGACACCAGCTGGGCATGGGAGATATTGATGAGTTTCCATCTGCCACTGAGGTGTACCTAACCTCTCTAAGCTGCCTCGTAAGAAAAATTCCACACATTTGGAGTTCTTAAAGTTTTTGTCCTTATACACTTTGGAGTTTCATTGATCAGCTCTGCAGATGATGGGTCAAACTAATGCCACTAAGAATTTATAGTCCTGTTAATATAATCTCTAAATCCTCAGTCTCCTTACAATG
Organism: Ictidomys tridecemlineatus; assembly: GCF_052094955.1. NCBI lineage: Eukaryota > Metazoa > Chordata > Mammalia > Rodentia > Sciuridae > Ictidomys > Ictidomys tridecemlineatus. Next base: position 118,481,599 of record NC_135482.1, read on the forward strand.
TGTATTTTGCTTTATGGTATCTTGTGACAAAGATTTATTAAAGACATACAATCTCTTAATTTCCTTTTTTATTGGCAGTTTTTTTTTTAAAAAATTGTTTAAAGCAGCTTTGGATTCACAGGATAACTGAGCAGAAGGTACAGAGATTTCCCATGCACTGTCAACAACACCACGCCCAGAGTGGTATAGCTGTTAGAACTGTGATCCTACATCCATGTATCATAATCGCCAAAAGTCCATAGTTTACATTATGGTTCACTCTTGATATTGTATGTTCTATGGATTTGAATAAATGTAAAATGATAGGTATTTACCATTATGATATCATACAGAGTAGTTTCCCTAGAAATCCTCTGTGCTCTATCAGTTTATTCTTCCACACTCCACCTCCTGACTACTACTGATAATTTTCTATTACCATAGTTTTGCTTTTCCAGAATGTTATGTATTTGAAATCATGCAGCATATAGCCTTTTTGACTGACTTCTTATACTTGATATGCATGTAATTTCCCCCCATGTCTTTTCATGATTAAACAGCTTATTTATTTTTAGCACCAAATAATATTCCATATTCTAGATTGCCGATTTGTTTATCCATTCCCCTACTAAAATTCATCTTGGTTTCTTTCAAGTTTTGGCCATTGGACTTAAAGTGTCCATAAATATCCATGTATGAATTTTTGCATGGATGAACACAAGTTTTCAATTCCTTTGAGTAAATACTAAGGAATGGGATTTCTGGATTGTGTTATAGAATGTTTTGTTTTGTAAGAAACTGCCAAATTATTTCCAAAAGTAGATATTTAAGAACAGTATATACTCATGACTTATAACTGCATTTTTTACATAGGGACCAGTTGTAAATCACTCTGCATTTTTTAACATAGGGGTCAATAGCTGAATTCCTAGGCAAAGTGGCTATTATTTGGCCTAATGACCCAGAAGCTGGGAACAAGCAAGTTTGCTCACCAAACTTGTTATTTTTTTTTTATTTATAAAGCAGTATCATCTAAGTGATATTCCAACTTCCCCAGGCAGAATAACTACAATCTTGTTAAAGGAAATTCCCTTTTATGTCTGTATATGTCAAGTTTTGCTGCTATAAAAAATTATCTAAGGCAGGATACTACGAAGAAAAAGGTTTATTTAGCTCTGTTTAGGAAATTCAAGGACATGGTGCCTACATTGGCTGACTTCTAGTGAGGACCCTCTAGCTGTCTAACATCATGGTGGATGGCAATGGTAGAAGCATATGTGGGAACACATGATTACATCTTGGTACAAAAAGCCAAAGAAGCCTGGCTGAGGCCAAGCTCAGGCCTTTATAATAAGCCTCTCAAGTGAGCTACCAAGGGGTCCCATAACAACTGCCTTAATTTATTCTGAGGGCAAGGCCCCAATCACCTACATACCTCCCCTTAGGCTCCACATCTTGAAGGCCCCACACCAGGTGCCAATATTACTACCCTGGGGACAAAACTTCCAATACATGGATCCTTGGAGAACAGACAACATCTAAACCATAGCAATAGCCATTTCTTGATTGATTTTTTCATATGGAAGCAGCCAACCTCACGATTATGGGGACTAGAGGCATAGAACCAATTAAAACTATGGGCTAACATTCACCAGAATCATAGAGATAGCACCACACAATATCCTTTACTATTTAACAAAACATTTTCCTGTTTTTACACTTTAGTATTTTGACTTTTGAAGGATATAATTTTTATTTAATAATTTAATATTGACTTTTAATGACTATAATATTTTCATCACATTCGACTAATAATTAGCAGCAACACTTTTCAGTCTTGCTGAATTCAGAAGCTTCATGTAATCTTAGAAAATCTCCCTAGGAATACCCATAGAACTCTGGGTAGGTTATCCTTATTTGGGGCAGTTGTTATTATACCCTCTCTCTGAGAAGCTATATGATTTTTTAATCCACTCACAGGTTAGTAGATACCTGAAGCTAAAATGGTGACATCATACTTTTCTCCTTTTCTCCTCCTTTTTTTTTTTTTTTTTTAATATGGTGCTTGTTATCAAACCCAGGGCCTTGCATAAGTGAAGCATACACTTTACCACCAAGCTATATCTCCAACTGTATAGCAGATATTCTTAGAGGTCCATATTTGAATCAGATCAGTTCTAACCTACATATGCATGGATTAAATGTGCTGTTGTATAGAGAGGTAAACTGTGGCTCCTGTGTGTTAGGAGGTCTGAGTTGAGAAGCATGCTATTTGCTTATGATCATAGCATCTGTCTATAGACAGGAAATGGTCGCACCAAACTCCCTCATATCTTTTCCTTAAGCACCAACTACCATTGAGACACATGCTTCTCATAGTCTCAGCAATTATATATGATATAGCCATGAATTGTTAAACACCATAGATGCACAATACTGTCTGGGATCACTACCCTGGAGTCTTAGAGGAATAGTTGTTTGCCATTTTCTTATGTATATCTAAGAAAGAGACTACAGCCTTTCCTTTTAAAACCAAATCTTAATGGGATTTAAAATTATGAGGTTGTTCTCTTTGGAGTTAAAGAAAAATCCAGAAGGGAGGTAGGATTTTGTGAGCTTTTGTTCAAGGAGATCAGCATTTGTCCTCATGCAGGGCACCTGCCATCTGAATCCTCTTTTATCTTTGTTCTGGACTCCCTCATCACAGCTGCATTTGTGGTTAGGCAGACAGTATAACTTTTTAGGCTTTCTTTTCTTCCTTCTGGATGCCCCAAAGTTGACACACCAAGCAGTTCCCTAATGCAGTGTATTGGTTTGATTCACACTTTGGCCCCTATTAAAAAGTTATTTCAGATTTATGGAAGCACTTTAAGTCACATAAATTTGCTTTCCCATCTTATTTTAAGCAACAGCAACTTATATTGGAGCTAAAAAGAATAGTGCTACCATAATGTGTGATACTACTTTCCCCCAGAATGATACTTATCCCCAATATTGTGGTGGAAATTTGTCTATTTCTGCCCTATCTTCATTTTACCCTTGTCTGAGTTTCAGTGATAGGTCAACAACGAACCATCATTTTGCCTTATGACCTCTTGGATACAACTTTCCCCTGCCCAGAGCACATCAGTATAATATTCTATTCAAAACTCTCTGATGAGAATTTATTATTTGCTATCTCCTGCCCAAATGTCTTACTATTTTAAAACTATCCTAATAAATAGAGAACTTTGATTTAGAAATTTTTTTTCACCCCTGAGATAAATCAATGCAAAACTAGAAACTGATAGTAATAGAAATGTTGTGTATAGTGACTCAAGTTTATTTCTGGTTCTGGGTTTCAAATGTTCTTTTCAAGTTTAGTTATTATTGGTATAGTTATGCATCTTATGATTAAATATCTCCCTCCCTATCCTGCCTTTTCATGTTCCACTGTTAATCTTTGTTTTAAAGGTTAATTTTTTTTTTTTTTGGTATATTTACCAACTTCTGTCACTTTGAAGTCACTGTTTAAATTAAGGACTTAACTAAATCACCATGAATTGCCTCATTTTGTAGAATAACTCATGAAGATACATTCATTTAAAACATGTTTATTGAGACCCTGCCACATTCTGGGTATGTTTCTAGGTGTGCTGGATTGGTCAATGAACAAAGTAAACCATGAGTCCTGCCCTCCTAAGGTTTAGAAATGTTTCCCAAAGGCCCACTTGTTAAAGGTTTGGTCCCCAGCCTGTGGCACTACTGGGAAGGGGTGAAGCCTCTAGGAAGTGGGGCCTGGTGGGAGAAAGTTAGTTCTTTGGGAACAGGTCCTTGAAGGGAATATTGGGAACCCCAGGCCTTCATTTCTTTGACTTTGCCTTCTGACCACCATGTAGTGAACAACTTTCATCTTCACATACTCTCACCATGATATGCTGCCTCATCACAGGCCCAGATAAAAGGTGCCAACTGACTGTGGCCCAAAACCACTAAGACCATGAGGCAAAACAGATCTTTTCTCTGTACAAGTTGATTGTCTCAGGTATTTGGTCACAGTAATAGAAAGCTAACTCATTTCTGTATGCAGCTTACATTGCAATGAATAGATCCGGTACGTCTTACACTGGAAGAAAAGCAAAAAGAAGATGGGGGTGAGGAGATTCAGGAGTGTCCCAGAGTCCTGCCCTTTTGTCCTTGTTATTTGCTATCTTTGTTATTTGTTATTTGTTATTTCTTTTATTTATTATAGGAAACAGGTAACTGATTCCTACAAGACATTATTACTTCAACCTGATCAGACAAAACACTCAGTGATTGAATCTGAGTTTCCTGTTTCCAATATGATGTTTTTTATATTAAATAATTCTGACTCATTCTTATGATTAAGATCCTAGACGTGTATTTAGTTAAGACTCAGGCACAAAAAACAAATATAATTTTGAAAAAGCCATACCTTTTATGATTAATAACAAAGCACCATTTGCTGGACAAAAAGTGATATTTAATGGTTTATTTTTGTTGTTACTGTTGAAACAAGAGAATTCTTAAAAAGGTCATTATAGCCAAGTGCCATGTCAGATTGTTTTAGGACTAATGTTCATTCTCTCCTCTTCTATATTACATTTGCTAAAGGGGGAACTGCTAAATTATGAAATACTGGGAACATAATACTTTGTGGGTTTTCACACTAAATGGTAGTTTCATTTGAACTTTTGTTGACTATTGTTTCTTTTCAGTTTAGATACTTGGAGAAGCTTCTGTTGGTTCATGGAACTTGGAACTATTTTCGAGTGACCAAATGCATATTGTATTCTTTCTACAAGAATGTAGTGCTATACATTATTGGGGTAAGAAAGGAGATGCATTTCATTATCTTTCTTCAAAGAATTAGGTCTTTTCTGTGATTTAGACTTGGTAATTAAAACTTTTTTCATATTAAAGTACTATCAAAAGAAAATTCCTTATAACTAAATTTAGCAGTTTACTTGAGCAAATCAAGACAAAAAAAAAATTGTTTCTTGAGTACGTTCTGATTCTTGACTAACCCCTGGAACTAGAGCAAGTTATGAGAATTCTAACCAACAATGTGATCTGATAGCATTGATGAAAAACAGAAGTGAGACCTAGAAAACAACTTAATTAACAACACCTTGAATAATCAGTCAATGGGTTACAACTTAACTAATTAATTGCTTGCAGCTTAATTAGTTAATTGTCTACAATTCCTCCTGCAACCAACCAAAGCTCAGGTATTGTGATTCAACTCTATTGTGGTTTGGACTGCTGGGCCCAGTAGAGGTGCCTGTTCTAAATCCATGGATCCCCACAGATTTTATTTAACAGTGCTGTTAATGAAATCCTGCTTCAAGTTTTTGCCTATAGAAGTGAATAAGTAAAAAGTGTCAATTAAACATCTTACATAATATCATGATGACAGACACCAGATACCTACTCACCCAAACACAGTTTGGTCTTTTAGCTCTAGATTCTTCCAGTGATTAAACATACCAGATATCTCTGTGCTTCCTTCCACTAAAGGATAGGAATGAGCCTGGAATTTTCAGTGTTACCACCACAGAGCTTGTGCAGATGTCATCAATTTTAGATGCATTGATGTGTGCATGAATATGTGCACTGTGTCCTTGCTCTTTTATCCATGTGTAGATTCATGTAACCACCCACTATAGTAATCAAGATACATCAAGATACATAACTATTACATCACCACAGAGGGATCTTCTTCATGCTACCTTTTTACATCCCTACCCATCTCTAACCCCTGGCAATGGCTAATCTTTTCTCAATTTTACAATGTTCTATAAAATTTCAACCAAATAATATGTCATCCTTTCAGATGAGATTTTTTTTACTCAGTATAATTCCCTTCAGATTGATCCAAGTCACTGTGTGCATCAATAGTTTATTCTTTTTTATTTTTAGTAGTTTGTTGTTTGTTTATTGGTGTGTTATACTTATACAATTTATTTACCATGGACATGTGGAAAAACATTTGTTTTTAGTTTGGTGTCAATAAAAATAAAATTTGTGTGAACATTTGTGTTTAGGTTTATGTGAGAAGTGCATAATTATTGAGTCATATGGTAAGTGCATGCAATTTTACAAGAAACTTCCAAACTATTTCCACAGTGGTTTTATCATCTTAAATTTCTACCAATAATGAAACAATTATCCTGTTTCTCTAGATATTTGCCAGTCTGAGATATCATTACTATGTCTTTTTTAACCTTTTTGATGTGTAGAAATATCTATTTTAGATTAAAATTAGATTTTCTTACCGGCTATTGATGTTGAATATCTTTTTATATATTTATTTGCCATTTATGTATATATTTTGGAAATGTGTCCCTATATCTTTTGTCCATTTTATAATTATATCATTAAGGTTGTTTTTTGTTGTTGTTGTTTTACTATTTTGAAACTTTTTCACATATTCTAATTATTATTTCTTTGCCAGGTATATAATTTGCAAGTATTTTCTTTCAGTCTTCAACTTGTTACCTTATTGTCTTAACAGGGTCTTTCACAGAATAAACATTTTAAATTTTGATTAGGTCCAGTTTATCTAGTTTTTCCTCATATGCTTGTAGTATCTTGTAGCATCATATCAAAAAAAAGTTTTTTCTAGCTTTAGGTTCCAAATATTTTCCTCTATATATTTTTTAAAAGCTTTGTATGTCATATTTAATTTCATGGTCCATTTGCAGTATAAGATGTGAGGTTTTGCTTGTCTTTCTTTTGCCTATGGATGTCCAATTGCTTTAGTGACATTTGATGAAAAGGCTCTCCCTCCTCAATTAAATTACTTTTGCACCTTTGTCAGAAGTCAGTTGGGCAAATAATAGAGAAATAGAAAAAATATGAAGAGACTTACAAGTAATAAGGAGAGATTGACTCAATAATCACCGCCCCCAACAAAGTGCAGCAGTAGATAGCTTCAATAAAAAGTTCTTCTAATCACTCAAAGAGGTAAATCATTTTCTCAGCTTACCTAAAAGTTGAAGATAAGGTAATTCTTGTAGAATTACCTTAAGAGCAAGGCAAAATACACTATAAGAAAACTATAGACCAATGTTCTTGATGAATGTTAATGTAAAAATCATAAACAAAATACTAACAACTCAAATTCAAGAGCATATTAAATTGATCCTATTCTAAAATCAGAGAGATTCTGTTATGCAAGGGCTTAGACCCAGGAAACAGATTTGAAATCCTGGCAGGTGAAAGAAGAGGCAAGATATGGTTGAGTCAGCCTTTATTCAGAGGTGGAAACAGCCTCAGCCAGTTTCAGCTTTAGACCCATCCAGTTCCATTTTGCTCCCATCAGTTCCATTTAGCCCATTTTTGAATACAGTCTAAACAAAGAAGGCACACTGCCAACAGCTTACACCAGTGCACACATGCTCACAAGCAAAGTATGCACACTGAATCAGGGTGTTTCTGACCTTGACTACACACTAATAGTGGCCTTGGCTACATGATAAAAACATAACATAACCTGCTGGAAGCCTCTGCAAGGAAGCCTAACTGGCCTTCCCCAACAGATTTATTTCTGGAATGCAAGAATGTTTCCACATGCAAAAAATCAACCAATATAACACCCTACATTAACATAATTAAGGATGGAAAATCACATGATTACTTCAATTGATGCTGAAAAGGCATTTCAACACAATTCAACACCCTTCATATGATAAAAACACTTAACAAATTAGGAAGAGAAAGAACCTACCTCAGAATAATAAAGGCCATATGTAAAAATCCCCCAGCTAACATTGTAGTCAATGGTAAAACACTGAAAACCTTCTAAGATCAGAACCAAGACAAGGATGCCCATGCTAACTACTTCTATTCAACATAGTATTAGAAGTTCTAACTTAAGCAATTAGGCAAGAAAAGGAAACAAAATGCATTCAAATATTTAAAAAGAAGTAAAATTATCTCTATTAACATATGATATGTTTGTATATGTAGAAAACCTAAATACTTCACACAAAATATTAGAACTAATAATTGAATTCAGCAAAGTTGCAAAATAAAAAGTCAAAATACAAAAATCAGCTGGGTTTCTATACACTAACATTGAACAATTCAAAAAAGAAATTAAGGTAAAATCCTATTTACAATAAAAAGCAAAATGAAATACTTGGGAAAAAACTTAATCAAGACACATATATGCAAACTAAAAAATATTGCTGAAAGAAATTGAAGAAAGCATAAATAAGTGTAAAGACATTTTATGTTTATCAGTTGGAAGAATTAATGTTGTTAAGATGTTAATTTTACCTGCTATAGCTTGGATCATGAACATACTCCAAAGGCCCTTGTGTTAAATGCTTAGTCCCCAACTGTGACACTATTGGGAGGCAGTGATACCTTTCAGAGATGGGGTCTGGTGGGAAGATATTAGAATATTAGAGACATGCCTTAAAGGGGTACAGGGATCCTGGTCCCTTTCTTTCTCTCTTTGCTTCCCATCCACCATGAGATGAGCAGGACTCTGTCAGGTCCTCACTATGATACACTGTGACGCCACAGGCCCAAAGCACAAAGACAAACTGAAACCTCAGAAACCATGAACTGAAATCGATCTTTTTCTCTCTTTTATTTGATTATCACTGGGCACGATGATGCATGCCTGTAATTTCAACAGTTCAGGAGACTGAAGCAGGAGGATTGCAAGTTTGAGGCCAATCTTGGCAATTTAGTAAGACCCTGTCTCAAAACTTAAAAAAAAAAAAAAAAATAAGATAAAAAGGACTCAGGAGTAAAGTGATCTTTGGTCCAATCCCCAGTAACAAATAAAACAAACAAAAAAATTCACTTTAAATTGATCATCTAAGGTATTTTTGTCACAGTGACAGAAAGCTAACACAAAAATTTGGTACTAAAAAATATGGCCATTGCTGTGACTGCACCTTAGAAAATGTGGAAAAGACTTTGCAGTTGATTTGCATAAGGAGTTTGGAAATTTGAGGGAAAAGGTAGAGAAGTCTAGAGTGCTGTAAAAAAAGTTTAATGGACAATTCTGGTAAGGGCTCAAAAGACCAAACTGTTGATAGAAATGCAGAAAATAAAGGCCAAGATGAGTAGGTTTCAGATAGGAATGAGGATTGTATTGACAACTGAATTATAGGCTGTCCATATTACATGTGGCAAAGAATTTTGATTTTTTTTTTTTTTTTTTTTGGTTCATGCCCTGAGACTTTGTAAGAGGACCAATTTAAAGGTGACAGACAAGTTAAGGCAATACATAGTTCAGGCTACAGGATGGAAATTTACAGTAAAAATTAGGGGCAAAAGTCAGAATGGAAAGATTTGAAAAATTCAAAGTTTGCAAGAAGTGCATTTAAAAATGCAGCAAAGCAGCATTTAGAGATGAGTGGCATTAAAAAGAAACCAAGTACTTTGCACCAGGACAATAGGAAAGATACTTTGACCATATTTCAGGAATCAGGATACCCCACCCACTGCAGGCTGAAAGGTGCAAAAGTGTGAATTCATTTCAAAGACATTCACTTGAGGAGAGAACCCCAAGGTGCCCTCTTCACAATATTACTACATTAAAAAATAAAAACTTAAAAACTGGCTCAGCATATTTGTGTAGATCTCCTTATGGATTCTCTAATCTGAGCCGTTGATGAATATGAATATCCCTGTGCTGATACCCCGTAGTCAGCTTTAACATTGGGTAGAGTGATTTCTCTCACTTTATTTTTGTTTTTTAAAATTGTGTTAGCAAAACTGTGTTTATCTCTTCAATTTTAAAATAAGTATATCTATGTCCACAAAAAAACCTTGGTGGAATTGGGTTAAACCTATATATCAGTTTGGGGAGCATTCATATCTTTACTCTGTTTAGCTTCAAATCCATGAACAGAGACTGATTCTTCATTTATTTTAGCCTTCTTTTGGTTTCTTTTATCAAAATTTTGTATTTTTCAGTATATAAATCCTATACATGCTTTTTTAAGATTATACTTAAATTGAATTAGGATTAAATCAATTTAGAATGATATTGTCTGGGGTTTGGCATATACAGCTTTTACAATATTGAGGTATGTTCCTACTCTCACTAGTTTTTCTAGTGTTGTGAGTATAAATGGATGCTTAATTTTGTCAAATGCTTTTTCTATATCTATTGAGATAATCATGTGATTCTTGTCTTTAAGTCTATTGATGTGAATTACATTGATTGATTTTTGCATGTTGAAACAAACTTGCATCCCTGGAATGATCCCCACTTGATTATGGTGCACTATCTCTTTAATATGTTTCTGTATGTGATTTGCCAGTATTTTATTAATTATTTTTGCATCTGTGCTCATTAGATATATTGGTCTGAAATTTTCTTTCCCTGACATGTCTTTGGTTGTGCCATCAGAGTAATACTGGCTTCATAGAATGAGTTTGGAAAGTTTCCCTATTTTTCTATTTTCATGGAATAATTTCAGGAGGATTGGTATTAGTTCTTCTTTGAAGGTCCTGGTAAACTCTGCTGAGAATCCATCTTCTTAGCTTTCTTTGTTGGTAGGCTTTTGATGGCATCTTTAATTTCATAGTTTGAAATTTATGTTTAAATATTCTATGTCATTTCTTTGAAATTTATGTTTAAATATTCTATGTCATTTCTTTGAAATTTATGTTTAAATATTCTATGTCATTTTGTTTCAATATGGGTAGGTCATATGTCTCTAGAAATTTGTCAGTGTCTTCAAAATTTTCTATTTTATTGGAATATAAATTTCCAAAATGGTTTCTGATTATCATCTGTATTTAAGCAGTGTCTATGCTAGTGTTTTCTTTTTCATCATGAATATTAGTAGTTATAGTTTTTTCTCTTTCTGTTCATTAGGTTAGCAAAGGATTTATCAATATTGTTAATTTTTTAAAGAAACAACTTTTTGTTTCATTGATTTTTTGAATTTGTTTTGTTCCAATTTCATTATTTTGGCTCTGATTTTAATAATTTCCTGTCTTCTACTGCTTTTTGTGGTTTTTTTGGGGGGGGTGTTTCTAGGCTTTGAGATGTAATGTTAGGTCATTTATTGGATGTCTTCCTATTCTTTTAATGAATGAGCTCGATACAATGAACTTTCCTCATAGCACTGCCTTCATAATGTCTCAAGAGACTTTGATATGTTGTGCTGCTATTCTTATTTACCTCTAAGTACTTTTTAAATTTTATCCTTGATTTGCTCTTCTAATCAGTTTTGTCATTTAATACCATATTATGTAATCTCTAGGTGTTAGAGTAGCTTCTATGTGTTATTTTATCATTGGTTTCAAATTTCATCCTATTATGATCTGATAGAGTGCAAAGTATAATCTCCATTTTTTTTTTTTTATTTTCTAAGAGATGCTTTGTGGCTTAAGATATCTTCTCTTTTAGAGAAGGATCACTGTGCTGCTTAGAAGAAAGTGTATTTCATATTGGATGAAATATTCTATATATGTCTGTTAAGTCTAAATTATTAATTGTATTTTTTTAGTTCTGTAACTTCTTTATTTAGATTTTATTTGGAGGATCTATCCAGTGATGGAGAGGTGTGTTGAAGTATTATTGTGTTGTGGCTTATTTGATTCTTGAAATTGAGACAGATTTGTTTGATGTACATAGATGCTCCATTGTTTAGGGCATAAATATTTATAATTGTTATGTCTTGTTGATGTAATGATTCCCATAAGTAGTATGAAATGACCTTCTTTATCTCTTCTGATTAACTTTGGCTTAAACTCCACTTTATCTGATATGAGAATAGAGACCCCTGCTTATTTATGAGATCCATGTGGATGATATGTTTTTCCCCATCCTTTTAACTTCAGTTTGTGGACATCTTTGCCTATGAAGTGAGTCTCTTAGAGGTAGCATATCGCTGGGTCCTGTTTTTAAATCCAATCTGCCAGTATTTTGATTGATGAGTTTAGGCCATTTATATTCAATGTTACTGTTGAGAAATGATTTTTATTCCCTGACAGTGTAATTTATTTCTGGTTTTTAATTTGATTTAGTTTCTCCTTTGATTGACTATTCTTCTAGTGTAGTTCCTCCCTTAGCTGGTTTTCACTTTATTTTTTATTCCTTCTCCATGGAATATTTTATTGAGTATGTTTTGTAGTACAAGCTTTCTAGTTGTGAATTCTTTTAGCTTTTTTTTATTATGGAAGGGTTTTATTTCATTGTCAATTCTGAAGCTTAATTTTGCTGAGCATAGTATTCTTGGCTGGCATCCATTTTCTTTCAGAGTTTGGTTTATATTATTCCAATACCTCCTAGCTTTTTGGGTTTGGTTTGAGAAATCTGTTGAGATCTGGATTGGTTTCTGTAAAATGTGACTTGTTGTTTTCTCTGGCAGCCTTTAAAATTCTATCTTATTCTGTATGGGAGGCATTTTTATAATAATGTGTCTTGGTGTGAGTCTGTTATTGTTTTGTACATTGGGATCCTGTAAGCCTCCTGTATTTGATTTTCCATCTCATTCTTTAGATTTAGGAAATTTTCTGATTTTATTTCATTGAAAATATTGTGTATTACTTTGGTTTGTCTCTCCATGCCTTCATCTGTCCTAATATATCTCAAATTTGGTCTTTTTATGTTATCCCATAATTCTTGGAAGTACTGTTCATGGTTTCTTAACATCATTCATTATTTAATAGAGTATTATTTCATCTCCAGGTGTTAGAGTACCTTCTACTTTTTTTCTATCATTGATTTCTAATTTCATTCCATTATGATCTGATAGAATGCAGAGTAATATCTCTATATTTTTTTTGTATTTGCTAAGAGTTGGTTTGTGGCATAAGATTTGGTCTATTTTAAAGAAGGATCCATGTGCTGCTGAGAAGAAAGTATATTTGCTCATTGATGGATGAAATATTCTATTTATGTCTGTTAAGTCTAAATTATTGATTGTATGATTTAGTTCTATAGTTTTTTATTAGTTTGTTTGTTTGTTTTGAGGATCTATTCAATAGGGAAAGACATGTGTTAAAGTCACCCAGTATTGTTGTGTTGTGGCCTGTTTGGTTCTTGAAATTGAGAAGGGCTTGCCTGATGTATATAGATGCTTCACTGTTTGGGGAATAAATATTTATGATTGTTTTGTCTTGTTGATGTATAATTCCCTTAAGTAATACAAAATGGCCCTCTTTGTCCCTTCTGATTAACTTTGGCTTGAAGTCTACTTTATCTGATATGAGGAAGAAATTCCTGCTTGCTTACACAATCCATGTGAGTTATATGTTTTTTTCCATCCTTTCACCTTCTGTCTGTGGATGTCTTTGACTATGAGGTGAGTCTCTTCGAGATAGCATATTGTTGGGTCTTGTTTTTAATGCTGTATACCAGTCTGTGTCATTTGATTGATGAATTTAGGCTGTTAACATTCAAGGTAATTATTGAGATACAATTTGTATTCCCATTTTGGTTTATTTCTAATTTTTAATTTGAATTGGTTTCTCCTTTGATTGACTATTCCTTTAGTGTAGTTCCTCCCTTTGCTGGTTTTCACTTTTTTAAAAAAATTTCATCTTCATGGAATATTTTGTTGAAAATATTCTGTAGTGCAGGCTTTCTAGTTGTGAATTCTTTTAACTTTTGTTTATCATGGAAGATTTTTATTTCATCATCAGATCTGAAGCTTAATTTTGCTGGATATAGGATTCTGAGTTGGCATCCATTTTCTTTCAGAGATTGGTATGTGTTATTCCAGGACCTCCTAGTTTTGAGGGTCTGGGTTGAGAAATCAACTGAGATCTGAATTGATTTCCCCTTGTAATCTAATACTTTTCTCTCACAGATTTGAAAATTCTATCTTTGTTCTGTATACGAGGCATTTTCATTATAATGAGGCTTGATGTGGATCTGTTATAAATTTTGTACATTGGGGGTCCTGTAAGTCTCTTGTATTGGATTTTCCATTTCATTCTTTAGATTTGGGAGATTTTCTGATATTATTTCATTGAAAAGATTCTGCATTCCTTTGATTTGTATCTCTGAGTCTTCATCTGCCCCAACAAATCCTATATTTGGTCTTTTTATATAATCCTGTATTGCTTAGAATTTCTACTCATGATCTCTTAACAAATTTTTGCCATGGTCAAGTTCATTTTAAAAATATATACATGTCTTTATTGCCTAAAACTTTGTTTTTCAAGTGGTATAGTGTGCTGATGATGCTTTTTATTGAATTTCTAATTTGGTTTATTGATTCCTTCATTTCCAGGATTTCTGCTTGATTTTATTTTTTTTTTAGAATCTCTCTCTTTATTGAAGTGGTGATCTCTCACTTTGTGTATTTTCTCTCTGATTTCACTCTATATCATCCTTTACTTCACAGATCAGTTTAACTCTGAACATTCTAAACTCCTTCTCTGACATTTCTTCCATTGTGGTACACATGGGTTCTATTATTGAAGTATCTATTATTGAAGTATTGAATTATTCCCTTGCTTTTTCATCTTGTTTGTGTGCCCAGCCATCTAACAGTATGGATCTGAGGCAGTAGAGTTTTTACCCTGTGGACTTAAAGTGTCCCTGAAAGTTTCTAAAACCTCACTGTTTAGGGGGAGACAAATAATAACAACAACCAATGCAAACAATACACAGCATTACATCAAATATTTCATGCTGTGACATCTTTAATGCTAATTGTCAAAATAAACAGAAATTTTACCATCAGTTATTGCCCACAGTAAAAAACAGTAAGTTTGCAAATAGGTTTAGAATTTTGAATGGACAAGAAGAGAACAAAAATGATGTAGGAAGTAATGATTATGAGGGAGGAGGAGAGAGAATAGAAGTAAAAAATCAAAGGAAGAATAAAAGGGAGAACAATAGAGATTGGCTATTAGCAGAAGAGAAAAATACAATTGAGGGAAACACATAAGTGAGAAAAAATATGTATAAAGTAAAAATTTAAAAATTAACATAAAAGCATAAAAAACAAAACCAAAATATACTAACCAAATATCCTAGTCCTAAAAATACTGATCCATGAAAAATAACTGGCTTTGAAAATGACAGAAATGAGGGGAAAAAAACACAAAACACAAAAACAAGTATATGTGTGTGTGTGTGTGTGTGTGTGTGTGTGTCCCTGAACCATTCAGGTAACAATTAAACAGAGAAAAAAAGAATAAATAAAATTTTTTTAAAAATCTCAATGAAAAGTTAAAGAATTGTTTCTACTGGAGTTAAAAAGATTCTCAGTTTCCCTTCTCAGCAGTGTTAGGTTAGGTGGGCTGGAGTGTGATGCTGGCTACACTCTCAGGATGGGGTTGCTAGAGTTTGAGAGGAAATCCCTAGGTGGTGTCCTAGGAGGTAGGGTTTAGGCTTAGGTAGGCTCCAGGGTTTTTGTTGAATGGTGATTGGTCTGAAAATTTTAAATCAGCTCACCTCCAGGGCCCAGCATTTGCCAGTCCATCCTGAAGAGTGCACCCCAGCGATTCCCCTCTGGTTCCATTCCTGCAGTGGTAGAGGCAATTCTTAGTCTCCTTCATCACCTGCAGGAACCTCTCCCCTTTCCTGGTCTTGACTTAAGCCTCCAAACTCTTCTGCCCCACCCCCTTTCGAATTCCCAGCCAGACATGTCTCTTTCAACTGGTCCTACAAGTGGCTGGATTGGAGGTGGGGTGGGGATGAGTGGGGGTGGGTAGGGGGAACAGGGGGACCTATACAATCTGTATTCCTGTGTAATCCCTGTGTAAACCCCGCTCCATGTTTGATTTTCTTCTGGTCACTTAGGCACACTCCATGTCTTGCAGTGTGAGTTTTCCGGGCCTGTATTTTGGGCCGTACTCATGTTTGCCAGGAATTGGCTCCCCCAGATGCCAGCCCCTGAGCTATGACTGCAAAACGGTTTCTGACTCTGTCCTCTGTAGGCAGCCTGGAGAGGCATGGCTTCTTTCCTGCACAAGGATATTGTGCAGCACATCTTTCAGTTTAGTTGGTCAGTGTCTTTGATCTCTGATCTTTGTATTTGCACACCCCTCAGCCCTCCTAAAAATGCAGGTTCCTTTAATTCCCTTATCCCTCCACTTTGCTCATGGAGGGACTTCTCTAGCTCATGCCTCCAGCTATAGAAGCAGCTGTGGTGCTGCGGATTTCTTCCTTATTTTATTTTATCCAACCTGCTAAGTCCCTGATCTGCTTTGAATGTCCAGTATTAAATCCTGGTAAAGTCCCCCCACCCCTTTTTTTTTTTTTCATGTCACAAAGAAGCCAAGAAAGTGACCTTCTCTATTCCTCCATCTTGGGGGAAAAAACTTGTTTTATTAATTTTACAATATATACCTGTATCAGAACATCACACTGTACTCCTTAAATATGTACACTTATTTTGTCAGTCAATAATAAAATAAATTCCATGAATGTAAAGACCACCTCTTATCATTGAAAAGAAGGAATTGGGCTTTGTTTTTATAATATCAAACAATGAAATGTGACCAAAGAAGAATTTTTTCTAATGTATGATGGTAATTATATAGTCTTAAAACTCCTGATATATTTTAACAAATCACCCCTAATGTTGCTTTTAAGAGAATGAGCATGAGTTATATGGATCTACGTTTCAATCCCATCTTTGCCACTTACTGTGTAACCTGAGTGAACAATTTAATCTCCCTAAACCTCACTTTTCAAAATTCCTAAATTGACAGTAATAATAATAATAATAACTACTTTAAAGTATTTCTATGAGGATTAACTATGTCTATGCATTTGAAGTAACATTGTAATGTTTGCTTTATTAAAATCCCATGTATTCTTGTTATTACTATTGACATACTAAGATTTACAGAGTATATTTTTTGTAACTATTCCCATAGAAGGCATAAAATTTATTACTTGTTACAAAGTAAACTTTGTTACTTGATTTAAGATTTTCTGTAATAAAAATCTGGACGTTTGCGAGAAGTTTGTATTTTAGTATAAAGATGTATGCCATTAGTTACCAAATACATCAATATTTTTAACATCATTAAGGATTGGTGTTTACAGTTCATAGTTTATGAAAGGACATCTGTATGGTCCCCTAAGTGATTGTCCTCTAGCAGCTGTGCCAGAGAAAGGGTCCCTCTTGTGTATCACTTCTTTTCAATATATGGATATATTTAGGTCAACATTGATGAAATGCTTCATTTAGCTTCCCTGTCTTCCAGCTTTGGTTCTCCTTTGTTAATGGATTCTCTGGGCAGATTATATTTGAGCATTGGTGCATCAGCTTGTACAATGTGGTAAGCATCCTCTTCCTCTCTCTGATAGCATGCATAACTTCAAGAATTTCCAAGTCAGTCATCTGGGTACTTAGCACTCAGGACAAATACCTCTTTAGGGCCTTCCTTGCCATGACAAGTCATACAGAAGTTCAAACTCTTCACATGTACTTTCAATCACGGCAGATTATTTTAGAGTAAGCATGTGAAATGTGTACCAAATGTGTTATTATTACATAAAACATATGCAACTTTTTTACTCTATACCTAAGCAAAGTTTTCCTGCTTTTAAAGCCAAGTGAAAAATCACTAAACTTTATCTATACCCATTCCAATTGATACATAAAGTTTAGGTTTACCTACATTTGCATTTTTGTGTATGTGTGTGTTTATATTGTAATTTCATGTGCTTTTAAACAAACTGCTTAAAAACTGATATGAAAAATATATCACGTGTTTGTACTAAATAATAAATTTTATCTTGTTTTATAGTATATGTTTTCTGTTATAATCAAATTTTCTAAAATTTAAAAAAGAATCCTTTGAGTCACTTAAATCATTTGGAAGTCAAAAGTAGCCACATTACCTTTTCCCTTTTTTCTTTTTGTATTGTTATTTCATCTCAAGACTTTGAGGATTAGAAATTAGGTTTCCAGCAAGTATAACATGATGCCTCTCTTGTACGGAATTACAGCAATCACTGTGTATTATGTGCTATAACTTCTGAAATTCTGTCTTCTAGGAGCTTGAATTCAGAAACAACACAGGCAGATGTCACTGGACAGAAGACATTGACTGTCCAATAATATAAAAATATCTAGCTCTGTGAATAATTAATTTGTATTGATGCCCATAGCTAGGTGGATTTGGCAAGAGTACAGCAGCAATGAGGCTATACACACAGTTGTCTTTATTAGACTCTTGATTACAGAGGATAATATTAATCAACCTTCTTTAAAGATTCCATAGTGGTGAAGAGAGTGACAGAATCTCTCCTCTTTCCTGGAAAAATCACTATTAATGTACAAGCCTCAGATACTGATCAATGGAATCATATTTTTATAATAGGAAACATAGATGTAATTTGGTGTTAGCAAGCAGTAAGTGGATGACATGAATATCCATTGACTTCCTAAGTCTCATCCCAATTCACATTCACTTTACAGATAGGATAAAAACAAAGCTCAAGATCACAGTGCCAGAGATAGATAGACTCTGTTTGCTTATTTTATAATACATCAATTATCATACTGTTTCTAGAGGTCATGTATTACTTCTACCCATGTATGACCAACTATTACAAGAACTATAAAAAAATTAAAACAAACAAAAAATTAGCATATCAGATGAAATGTATAAAACAAAATTTTCAGACTTTGGGCAACAGGCTGACTGATGGTGTTGTCTCTGGGAGAAGTCTTACTTCCCAGCCACAGTGAAGGAAGACAAACCCAAAGCAAAATGAAAGAAAAGAAAGTCCAGGGGTCCTCCTGAATGAAGACACAAAGGTTGGAGTTCAGCAGGCCAAGGTAGCTAAGATTTGCCTGGCAGAATGACAGAAAAGAAAACTAGAGGGGCTGGGGTTGTTGCCCAGTGGTAGAGCGCTTGCCTGGCATGTGCAAGACCCTGGGTTGGATCCTCAGCACCACATATAAATGAATCAATAAAAAGATCCATTGACAATTAAAAAAAGAAAAAGAAAACTAGAGAGAGACAAGAGAGAATGTGTCTGAAGAACCGCAGAGGATCCCCTTCAGTGTAGAACTGGTTCATACAAGCACTGAAAAAAGTCTATGCAAAGTTGGGGAAAGAACTACCAGAAAGGCCAAAATAGTTCTTGGAGCTCATTCAGGGCTGGGAATAATCTGTATTCTTATCAGCCAGAATGGGAAGACCTCCTTTTACACAGGATCTTAGGTAAATTCCTCATACAGGCCACTTTGAATCGTAAGGGTGAATTCGTCCTATTATAGAAATTATGCTGAACCTCCAATTACAAAACTTACATATTTTACAACATATAATCAGTCCCCTATATTTCAGAACACAGGCAAAAGAGCTGGGGGTACTGACATATAACTATAATCCCAGTGCCTCAGAAGGCTGAGGCTAGAGGATAACAAGTTTAAGGCCAATCTCAGCAACTTAATGAGGCCCTGAGCAATTTAGTGAGACAACATCTCAAATATATAATAAAAAAGAGTTGTGGATGATGCTTAGTAGTTAAGCACCTCTGGGTTTAATTCCTGGTTTAAATAACAACCAAACAACAACAACCAGAAGAAAAAGAACACAGACACAGTATTTAGATGACAAACACCAGCACTTCAGCTCCCAACAACATGTTTGTAATATTCAGCTTTCAATAATTAGGTGAAACATACATCAATAAAGACTAATTCAGAAATGGAATTAGTAGGCAAAAACCTTAAAACAATTACTATAAATTTTATAAACATGTTCAAGGATATAAAGGAAAACATGAATATAATGAGAGATATAAAAGATGTAGAAAAGAACCAAATAGAATTTCATGAGATGAAAGATACACTATTTAAAATGAAAAAAATATATATGGAAAAATTAATAGTAGATTACAGATCTCAGAACATGATCAATAAATATGAAGACATGTCAGTAGGAAGGACAGAGGAAAAGATATGGAAAAAATGTGGTCAGAAACATATTGTGCTCAGGAAGAATGTCAGGAACTCTTGTCCTTCTTATATCTAGAGCTTCAAAAGAGGGTGCAGAAAAATGTTTCAAGAAATATTGATTGAACATGTCATAATTTTGTGAACATTATAAACACAGAGATGTAAGAATATCAACAAATTTCACAAAGAATAAGCCTAAACAAAAAGTACATGTATGTTCTTTACAATCAAATGGCTGAAAACCAGTGACTACAAGAATATTATAAAAAGCAGCCAGATAAAAAACAAACACTACAGAGTACAAATGTAAAAATAAAAGCAGACCTCATGTTAGCAACCTCATAGACTATGCATAAAACAATAGAATAACTTTAAAGTTCTGATTAATCTATATTAATCTAGAATTCTATACCCAGCAAAAATGTCTTTAGAAAATTAAGGTGAAATTAAAATCTATACACATTCAGAAAATAGGGAATTCATCACCAGAAGACCCTGGATGCCTTAAATATTAAATTAAGTTATTTAAGCAAGAGGAAAAATATCCAAACATTTGGATTTCTACAAAGAATTGAAGTGCATCAGAAAATATTGATTATGGTGGGAAATGTGGGAAATTTCTCAATCTCTTTAATTGGTTAAATGGTTTGTTTAAAACCCAACTAATAATTTAGAGCTTATCAATTATATAGAGTTAAAATACATGACAAGTATAGCAAAGTGAACAAGTGAGGAGTTAAAATACAATAGTATTTGAATTTTGTGATATATTCCTCATGTATAATGTAAATCTTAATGAATACCTAATAAAAGGTATAGATAATAAGACTGTAATGGAGATAAAAATTAAAAATGATTAATGAAAAAGAATTCAGGAAATGAGGTAAAAGAATGAATGCAACAAACACAAAACAAATAGGAAGATTTAAAATCCAACATATTTATAATCACAAGTGACCTAACCATGCTAATTAAAAAGCAGACTGTCATATTGGATTTAAAATTAATATAAAACTATATGATTTCTACAAGAAACCTTGAAACATAAAGACAAAAGGGAAAAATTGAAAAAAAAATTTTACTATGTAAATACTAATAAAAGAAAGCTGGTACATTAGTCGTCCGTCTATGACCAAAATGCCTGGAATAAACAACTTAAAGGAGGAAAGATTTATATTGGCTCATGGTCAGCAGGCTTCAGCACTTTGGACCTGAGATTAAGCAGAACATCATTATAGAAGGAAGGAGAGCCGCTGTTCAGCTCCTGGCAGCCAGGAAGTACAGAGCGGTGGGGGAAGAGGCAAGGGTCAGGATGTAGTCCCCAAGGGCATGCCCCAAGGACCCACTCCCTTCAACCAAGGTCCCTTTCCACAATTTCTACTACCTCCTAGGAGTCCATTCAGCTATGAATGGATTAACTCACCAATGTGGTCAGAGCACTCCTGATCCACTCACTTCCCATTGGAAATCCACTCACTCTTACATTGGAAAACACATGGGTCTCTGGGGGACACTTCATATCCAAACTGTAATAACTACAGTAGCTGTAGAAATCATAGAATAGCAGACTGCAGAACAAGAAATGGTCTAATGACAAAGATGTGCATTCCTTAATGATAAAAGAATTAAAATAATTCTAAATATGTAATCTCTATTAAAGTAGCATATTAGCAACTTATTAGAAATTAAGAATCTGATATAATTAAATGGCAAATTAATTAAATTCACACATACAGTTGGAGATTTAAAACTCTTTTTTTAATTGATATAAACTATATATAAAACTTCAGAAAGTGCACAGAGGTTTTGAACAATATTATAACTAACTTGACCCAATTGACATTTATAGAAAACACCCAACCACAATAGCAGAATCTGTATTTTTTTTTTCCAAGAGGTAACAGCACACACTCTTATTTTGCTTCTGATCTTAAGGGCACACTTTCATTATTATTTTACCATTAAAATATATCAGCTGCAGTATTTTTGAGGAAGCTCTTTCACATTGTTCACCTAGTGGAATAACTGTGTGCTTCTTCCTTTTGAATCTGTCAACATAGTGAATTACTTTGGTGAAAGATTCACCAAATAAATCACATACTGGGCAATAAGAGTTAATATGTTCTTTGACCACAATGGATTTAAAGTAGAAATCAAAAGCAGCAATATATTATAAAAGACCCATATATCTAAAAAATTAAAGAACACCCTTCTAAATGCACCATAGATCACAGAAGAAATCGCTGGAGAAATTAGAAGATAATTTAACAGAAAAGAAAACCCCACAGATTTTCAATTTGTACAAGATATTGCTAAAGCAATGAATGCATAGAGGAGTATATACATTTTTAAAAGCTTATATTGAAAATAAGAGCCTAAAATCAGTGAACCAAGAATCATCCTAAAGAAACTAGAAAAAAGAAGAAATGAAGCCCAAAATAAGCACAGCAAAATAAGTAACAAAGAAAATGCCTGAGTCAAATAAAAGTAAGGCAGACAAACGAGACAGAAAACCAAACTGACTGCTAGAAAAGGTCATTAGGCTGATAAATCCCTAGACAAACTGACCAAATGAATCAAATAAAAATAAAATAAATAAAAAAGATACCAATTAACAGTAACACATACAAAAGAAGACTTTTTACTATAGACTCTACAGATAACAAATACAAAGTAAGCAAATATTTTAACAAATTATTATGACATATTAGGTGAAATTAACACATTCCTTGATTAAATGGATAAATTTCCCCCCCCCTTTATTTTTGGTGCTAGAGATCAAAGGCAAAAACCCTACCAACTGAACTATAGCCCCAACCCACTGGATAAATTCCTTCAAGGATGCAAACTACTAAATATCATTGAAGAACAAAATGATCCATGCCTATGAAAATTTTTGAAGTTTTAGTTAAAAATCTTCCTACTTAAACAAAAATAATTCCAGAAATATTAACAAATTTAGACCAAAGTTTTCCAGAAAAGAGGAGGAAACAACCCAACTCACTTATGATGTAGCTTTACCTTGCTGCCAAAACCAGAAAGGTATTACAGAAAACAAGAATTTAAAAAACAGTTCAACTAGGTGCAGAGGCCCTGCTTATAATCCCAGGGACTTCAGGAGGCCAAGGCAGGAAGATTGCAAATTCAAGACCAGCCTGGGCAATTTAGCAAGACCCTGTCTCAAAATAAACATACAAAAGGACTAGGCCTGTCACTCAGTGGTAGAGCACCCCCGGAGTCAATCTCCAGTACCAAAAACAAAAACCAGAGAGTGAATATGGCTCATGTACTTCCATTTTTTTAACACATTTTTCTTTCCTTCTCTCATTTTTTGTCCTCTTTACTCCCTTTTCTCTCTCTCCTTCCCCACTTTCCATATAATATAATGCTTTTTATTTAATTTAATATAGTTCCTAGAATAATGGTAAATATTCAAAGATAAAATGAATGGGAAACCTCTTCTTATTTCTGATAACAATAAGATAAAGAATTCTTGTAAAGTTATTTTTTGTTTAGTCCAGTCTATTTGCAAACTCCTGGTAAGTGAATAGCTAGTTCTCATCTAGGAGTTAGATGACATTATTACTAGATTTTTGTAGCCATTATGGCTATTATTTAAATAGCTAGATACTTGATTCATTCATTTTACTCTCATAAACATGACAAAGTGTGTAAATTTTGTGTGCAAAAAGCACAGTGTGCATAATTATAATGTATTGACTCAAAGCATTAAATCAATCTGAAAAATTATGTCATAGTTTTTGATAGACCCATTTGAATTTATGTGACTCAATAATAATAGCTCCTTTGTAAATAACTTCTTTTAATGCAATTTAAGACATATCAGAAGTTGCAACAATAGTTGAAAGTTCTGTATATCATTCACCCAGCTTCCCCCAAGATGAAATCTTAATAATCATAGAACATATTGTCAAAGCAAAGATGTTGATATTGATAAACTCACTTATAGACTAAAAGTTATTTTTAACAAATCCTTATTATCTACGTAGATTTTCACTTCATTACCACCTTTAACTCTGGGAATCTTTGAGAAATGTTGCAGTCAAAAGAGCCTCCTGGAGTATCCACAACTCTACACAGTTTTCCAGACAGGGGAAATGTTCAACACAAAGGTAAAGAAAAATTTATTACAGGTTTTCCATCTCAACCTGACTCCAAACATACCTTTGATCCTCTTCCCTTTCTGATGCTTTAGGGGGAAAACTATTTAAAACACAAGAATGTTGCATTTGGTGTCATCTTCCTGCCAGTTTAGAGAGCTAACTTTGAAACAATAGAAATAACAGTAAATGAGAAATGGAAAACAGAAACAAAAAAGAAAGTCATGTGAAAAACAAGCAAGGTGCCGTGTGTGGTCTCACAGAGTTTGCACCACTTTCAGGAGGCTTACGGAGTGAGGGAAAGGATGGAAGAGGACCTGGTGACTCCAAGTTGAGATTCCGTGTGGGGAGGTGGGAGTGGGAGGAGTGTTAAAGGGGATGTTTCTAGGCTGCAAGAGGAATGTCACACACTTTTATCAATTTTGAGTAAACATAACTGTACATCTCAATAATTAGTGAAGCTAAAAAAAAAAAAAAAAAACCTAGAACCTAGTATAAGCCTTTAAAAAAAGGAGAGAGTTTGGCTATTTTGAGCCAAAACATTTAAGACTTGGTTTTGGCTCAAAATAATCTTATCTTTCATCTTCTCTTAAAAAATGAATTAATGAGGTAAAGTACATAATGTCATTCAAAACTTTTCTGTCTTTACAGACTTTTCTGTCTACTTGTTCTATTGAGAGGTATTAAAATCTCCAACCATATTGTAGATTTATCTATTCCCCTTTGAAGTTCTAGTAGTTTTATGTATTTTGAAGCTGGTGTTAGGCATGATCCTGTTGGAGGTTGTCATATTCTCTTGAAAGACCCCTTTGTCTTTATGAAATGACTTATTATTTCTGATAGTATTCTTTGCCCTAAAATCCATGTTGCTAGTAATATAATTATTTCAACTTCTTTTACTTTTTATATACTTGTTTATTTATATTTCAATGTTTATTGGAGAGAGCTTGAAAACTTGCTTTATTATCCAAACTGATGTGTGCCTTTTAACTGGATGGATAATTTACATCGAACATACATTTTTATTTGATTAGGTTCAAGCCCACCATCTTGCCATTTTCTATTTTGTCTTATGTATAATTTTTCCATTCTTCTTTTCCTGTCTTCTTCTGGATTAATTAATTTTCATGAGTCCTATTTTATTTTCTTTGTTCACTTATTTGTTATAAATCTTTGCTTTCTTATTTTAGAAGTTCCATTTGAATGTATAATATTTGTTGTTAGCTTATAATTTACTTTGAAGTGATATACTACTTCACATATATTATTAAAATATAGTATATTTCCATCTCTTTCCTCCTAAGTTTTGGAGTATTCTTCACATACATGTTAATTTTACTTATTTTTATAAGTTCTTTATGATATTATTCATATCTTGCTTAAACAATCATTATTTTTAAAAATTTAAATAGAAAAATGTCTTATCTTACCCATGTAATTATCATTTTCAGTCTTTTGTGTAGAATCATATTATCTGTTATGATTTTCTTTCTGTCCGAAGACTTCCTTTTAACATTTCTTGTAGAGCAAATCTATTGACAATAACTCAGCTTTTTGCTTGTTAGTTATTTTTAGTTGTAGATGGACACAATACTTTTATTTATTCATTTTCATGTGGTGCTGAGGATCGAACCCAGTGACTCACATATGCTGGGCAAACGCTCTACCACTGAGTGATCACCCCAGCCCCTTAACTCAGCTTTTGTATGTATGAAAAATCCTTCCTTCAATTCATGTTTGAAGTTGTTTTTATTTGGTCTATTAACTTTGTGTTACTATAATAATATAATATAATATAATACCTGAGGAAATTATAAAGATGAAATGTTTATTTAGTTTATGATTCTGAAGGTTCCAGGTCCAAGATTGAGTTACACCAAAGCTTTAGGCACTGCTATAGGAACTGGATGACAATGACAGGAAGCACATGCCAGAGCACAGTGCTTACATCTTGAGCCAGGAAGCAGAGAGAAGGAGAGAGAATGATACAGGGTCCTACAACCACCCCCTTCAAGGGCATGCTCCTTACAAGGACCTAAAGACTTCCCACAAAGTCTACCTCCTAAAAGTCCACAGTACGTCCCAGTAAAGCTACCCTGAGATCAAGGACCTCTGGGATACACTACCAATATTCAAACTGTAGCACTTGACTAATGGTTTTATTTCTTTAAAATTTGAGATTGATTGTTTTCTTTCAATATTTTTCATATTTTTTTTCTTGTTTGCATTGTTTTGATGTAAAATTGCTGTTACCTTCATCCTTATGTAAAACGAGTCTTTCTTCTCTTTTTGGTTTTAAAAATTTTTTCTTTATTTATTGGATATAAGCATTTTATCATATTTCCTCATGTTTCTTGTGCTTCTCAGAGTGATGGGAGTTTATTGAGCTTCTTGGATCTGTGTGTTAAGACCATTACCTATGGGCCAAATCCAGTCCTCTACCTGGTTTTATAAGTTTCATTGGTACATAGCCATGCCTACTCAATTACATATCACGTGTGACGGAGGTGACTGAGTGGGAGCAACACAGATGACACAGTTCCAAACCCCAAGATAATCCAATCTCTTCCAGAAAATGTTTTCTGGTTCTTATTTTTAATACTTCCTGGCAAGTATAAAAATAATTGGTATATTTAAAATTGGAAGAACAATATACATTTTTTATCATTTAACTAATGTGTACTCTTGTTTGGTGGAACCCAGAGATTCAGTATTATTGAGATTTCTTTTAAGAAACTTATACATGGTGTGTTAAAAATTATTTTGATGAGGGTCAGAGTATAGATGTAAAAGATCAGAGCATATCATGTTTAGTTTCAAATTACATTTAAACTCATAACTTTAAAATTGAGCAAAATTCTTTTCTTTTGAAAATTACTTTTGGTTTTATTTCATTGGGTATAATAAACTTTCATAATTTTTGTGACAAATATATTTTAGTTTTATATATTTTTATCTAATAGATTTAAATAGAATAATGTGTAATATAATAATAATGATATCCTAAATCTTAAATGATTTCAATAATATCCTATAATTTTAATTTATATTATTCTATAATTTTACATAACATATCAGATAATGTTCCTATAATTTTGAAATTATTTCTTTTAAAAATAAATAAATAAATAATACATTTTTTCAATTTACAGAAAAATTTTTCAGCTTTATGACTGTATTATACAGAGCAAATATACTTCACAATGTCATATATTTTTAGATTTAGACCAAACTACCATCTTTTTTAAAATTAGTTGTTCAAAACATTACATAGCTCTTGACATATCATATTTCATACATTTGATTCAAGTGGATTATGAATTCCCATTTTTACCTCGTATACAGATTGCAGAATCACATTGGTTACACTTCCACGTTTTTACATACTGCCATACTAGTGTCTGTTGTATTCTGCTGCCCTTCCTATCCCCTACTATCCCCCTCCCCACCCCTCCCCTCCCATCTTCTCTCTCTACCCCATCTACTGTACTTCATTTCTCTCCCTTGTTTTTTTCCCCCCTTTCCCTTCACCTCCTCTTATATGTAATTTTGTATAATGATGAGTGTTACCATCTTGACTTTCTTGCTTTGTTTTCTTTTAGGTGTTTTGGATTCAATGTATAAATGCTTTGATCCACTCCTTCATTCTCTTCTGGTTTCCCACAAAAATGCTGGAGCATGGTAATAGCTTCATTATTTCAAATATTCAGCAGAGTCTGTAACTCTTGCTGAAATTAATGTTTTCATGTGATGTGCATATCCATAGAAAGAACTGGAGGACACAAAAATAGAATTCAGCAAAAACAAACAAACAAACAACTCACCTAAATCTAGTATTAGACATTCCTAGCTCTGAGGTGGGGAGGAACTAGGTCATGATTCAAATGATAAAAGGGATCAATCCCTTGTCCCACACCCCCCCCAAAAAAAAGGAAGGAAGGGAATCAGTATCCAACTTTGCTATAATATGTTATGTAAAACATCCCATTTCAACATCAGCATTCAAATAATGAGGAAAATGTGACTCATATACTGGAAAACAGGTAGGAAAGAGAGGCTACTCTGTGAGAAGACCCAGATGTCAGATTAAACAAAGAGTTCAAAGCAATCATTATAAATATGTTTAAGAAACCATACTGAAAGATATGAAGACAATGGCTCATTAAATAGAGATTATTGGAATGAAAATCAAAATTACAATAAAGAACTAAAGGAAAAGTACAATACCAAAATGGAGCCCCCCTTTTTTAGCAGAACTCAACAGTATATTTGAGCTGGACAAAGAATTAGTGAACTTGAGGTTATGTAAATATAGAATATGTACTCTGAACAGAGAGAAAATAGAATTAAAAAGTTGCACAGAGCCTCAAAAAAATGTGGTAAATTTTAAAAAATGTATATAATAGGAGGATCAGAACAAGAGGAGAAAAATAATGGAGCAGAATAAATCTTTAACAAATTATAACTGAAAAGTCACCAAATTAGTTGAAAACATTAACTAGACATCAGAAAATCAATGAACTCCAAGTAAATTATATGCAAAAACATTCACATACACACATTCTTCCATGACTCTAACTACACATACATCCATTTATAATATCTTTGTTCTCTTTTTGTTCATTTTTAGTTTCTTTTTCTATGCTTTTAAGTGTACTAATATTTTATTTAGTTGTGTGTTACTGATTTATCAGTGTTAATATTTTCATCTCTAGAAATTTTATTTTGTTCATTTCTTTAATTTCTTTCTTTATCATGTTCATATTTTCCTACAAATCCTTGAGAATATTTAAGATATTTATAATAGCTACAGACTTCCCTGCTATTTCCAACATTTCTGTTATTTTTTAATTGTTTCTAGTACCAATTTTCTTCTGGTTGTTCATCATTTTCCCCCATTTATCCACATTGTAATTTTATAATGGATGTTGAACATTATAAATGTTATGTTGCTGAATAGTTCATTTGTATATTTTTAAATACTTGGACTTTGTTTCAGCACAATAACTTAGTTATTGTGGTTCAATTTTACTCTTTTGACACTTATTTTTATATTTTTGAAGTTCAGTCTAATAATCCTTTAAAATGAATTTAATTTTTACTAAAGTTATATATTCCCTCTGGGGTCTCTGCTGAATGCTCATCAAAAAAAGTTCTTTGCACTTTGGGCTATAGGAATTTGAGCAATTCCTGTACTAAATCTGGAATTTTTTTAAACTTGCTCTTATGTAGTAATTTGTTTTTCCATGGAAGTTGTTCTTTACTGCCTTGTGGAATTTATGGGTTCACATTGCAGGTTAGCATTCAATCAAGGACTTATGAGGACCCCATATGAATTTCTTAAGATAATTCTTTCCATAATTCCCATGTTCTGTTCTGCAAATTTGAACAACTTGGTCCTCTCAGTGCCTCATTAATTCAGCCAACAATGTTGAATCTCTTTCCCTGCCAGTAGCTTAGAAACTGCCTCGAGGTGTGAGTAGGGACAAGGCTCATCTAATGTTTTACCCTTTCTTCAGGAATCAAAGTCTCTGTTTGGTCTCTTACCTAATGTCTGAAGGTAGTCATTTTATATTTAATCCAATTTTCTAATAGATTATAGCCAGAAATATTGTTGCCTCTTCATTTATTTGTTGTCACTTTATGTATTATGAACTGAGAAAGGTGAGTAAAAATCTACTACTATCATATTTGTTTCTCCTTTTATGTTTTAAAATATTATTTGTCATGTCTTGTGTAAGTCTACTTAATGTCAATTTCCTCTAGGTTACAGTTACTATTATGTCTCATCCTTGATCATCTTTCATTTTTCAACTATATGAGTTACTTTTTAAGGTGTATTTCTTGCAGCATAAAATCTAATTTAAGATTCAATCTAAAATTCATTTTGTTGAGATGTTCATATGACTTTGCATTTCCTTCCTAAATTTATTTTTCTAATCATTTCTTTGGGTTTCTTTGCTTATTTGTATAGATTTCTGATACTAAGAAAGGTTTGAATTTTTGTTCTTATAGTCAATTTGTTATTATAAGTTTGTATAAGCATCACTCTATTTCTTTAGAGAAATCATTTCCTCATATGAATAATGATAAAATTATTATATTTTTTCTTCCTTCTCTCTTTCTGTTCCTCCAGCACCTCATTATCTTGCATATGACATACCTTCATGCTCTTACGTATGCTTCCAGTTTGAATACTCTCTGTTTGCTTTGAATGTCTTTTGTTGACTTGATGAGACCATCTGCAAACTAGATGTTTTCCATTTATTTCACCAGTACCTTCATGTATTCACGTGTCATTTCCTTATCATCTAGTTTGATAGATGATAGATTATTTGACAGATTATTAGCTGTGATAATTACAGCTAATAATTTTAACACCACATTTGTTTTTGCTTTTGTACTCTTATTTCTTCAACATATTAGATGTATATAAATATATTTTGATATATTAAATCTTTCAAATGCACACAAGTCTTTTTGTTCTGATTAGTCATTAGGTTTTTGGCTGGGTAAACTGGGTCTTATGTAAAAATCCCTAGTGAGCTTTCTTCATCTGTGATAAATTTTGCTGTCCTTTTTCCACTCATTTGATTCAATTCATTTAAAAACATATTTCATAATCAGGGACAAATATATAGCATAATAAAGAATGACCAAAACTCATAAAATAGTCATTTTATGGGTACTGTGTCTGTTTCTTTTTTTAAAAATTCTTCATGGGATTAAAGTTTCTGTCCCAGAGAGAAGAAAAGTGTATTTCTGCAGATGTTTTTTTGGGATCTGATGTTTTAGGCCAAGTTGGTATTCACATCAGGGAGCTCTTACTGAGTAGCAAGCTCAGCTTCTGTGCTGGCCTCAGTTCCTTGGAAGCCTTTGTTAGTTTTCTGAGTCTATGGATTTTTTTTTGTCTCCTTGTTTCCCTGACATTGACTCTGTGGCAGTTTTCATTATTAATTTTGTGTAATATTCAGAAGGAAAGTAATTTCTGCTTCACACCAGAATGTTGGAATACTGGAAGTTTTTCTTCCCTCCCAATGTAGCTTCTAATTTCTCCATTCCTTTATGAGTACATATCCAAACAATATAATCCAATATTATGTTCCTGTGAAGCAGCTATCTTCTCTTTTCTATTCAGTTATATTGTTCTCATCTATACTATCATCCCACTCCCAATAAGCTCACAAAGTGTAGGTCAGTGCACACTCTAGCATCATGGTTGTCATTCTCCTGGTGGTTGTAATTTGGCCCACATATTTATCCAATTTTCTTCATTTGGATTCCCTAAATGTTTCATTGCCTGTAGTTTTAGTGGATTATAACTCAGAAACAAACAAACATAAAACAACAACAACAACAAATGAGCCTAAGTACATAAGTATACTATCTGAATTGGTATAAAGGTCAGGAGTTGGCACTTGAAAATTTACATATCAAATGTAATGAACCAAAAACCACCAATATGTATTAGAGAATTTTAAAACATGTCAAGAAGATCTGAAGAGAGTATCCTAATGTTGAGATAGTCTGGGGCTTTCATAAAGTTTTATAGTAGATATAGCAATAATTGAAAAGAATTAGGAAATTCTCTCATTATTTCAAATTGTCTATTGTTTGTTATTTTAGAAAAGGAAATAGTATTAAAAATATGATGAAAAAATTACTATAATTTCTCATAACCTAGCATCACTTATGGGATATTTGTACTTTTAATTTATGGGTCCTGTCAAATGGTTTAATGCAAATAAAGCTAAGTTTACAACAACATTCACATACTCCTTATGCTTTGTTTTTTCATCTGTTGCTTGATATATCCTTGGAGAGACTAAAAAGTAAGAAAAAGTCACAACTGTCACAGATAATAGATGCAAAATTTTTGTCATTTAAAGCAATTTAGAAATATGACCAATAATCAATGAATATTTTGGGGGGGTCCACTATGGGTTTCTTTGGTAAAAATAAATTCAAAATCTGTATTACAGACTCCATAAAGATTAAAACATGATTTTTTTCACTTTTCAGATATGATATTGCGACATGGTTACACCACAGACTATTTATTTCTTGGAAATTTTATTTATTCGGTAAGATTACTCTTAAATTAATTAAATCACTTATTTCTAAGTAAAACAAATCACTTTATCAAATGTTATAAGTCAGTATCCTATGAATTCTCTCACTCTAATGTCTTTTCCAAGAAGAAACTATTGTAGCAGTTGCTTATATATATTTCTAGAAATATAAACCTTATTACAAATGTATGTTACCTCCCTCCCTACTTTTTTTGATAAGAAGGAAATGCTTCTCAATATCTCATTTTTTCCCACTATATAGCATGCCTTGCTGATTTCAAATCAGCCCATAAATTTTACATCATCCTTTTAGGGTTGCTTGTATGAGTAACTTGCCATTATTAATTTAGCTAGTCTCCTATTAGTGGACATTACTGTTATTTTTTGTCCTTTGACATTATGAACAATACTACAGAGACTATTCGTATGTGCCCAGAAGTAAGTATATCTGTAGGATAAATTTCTAGGAGCTCAATTTTAGCTATATCAGATGGTAGCATGAATTTTGAAAAACATTACCAAATATTCCCCCAAAGAGTACACGTATTTAGTAATAAGAACATCAATTTCCCTGAGTCCCATGGGCAGTGATCTTATCACACTTCTTCATCCAAAAATGATAGCCTATTGCAGTTTTTGCTTTGAGAGCAATCATATTTGTGTGATTATAAATCAATTCCTTTTTTTTTTCTTTCCATGAACTGCTTGTTGTTGTATTTAGTTCTATTGAGATGTCATTTTTTTTCTTGTTATTGTGTACATATACGTACATACCATTCATCTATTGAGGGAAACCTAGGTTGGTTCCATAGCTTAACTATTGTGAATTGAGCTGCTGTAAACATTGATGTGGCCACATCACTGTAGTATGCTGACTTTAAGTCTTCTGGTTATATATCGAGGAGTGGGAGAGCTGGGTCAAATGGTGATTCCATTCCAAGTTTTCTGAGGAATCTCCATACTACTTTCCATAGCAGTTGCACCAATTTGCATTCCCATCAGCAATGTATGAGTGTACCTTTTCCCCCACATCCTTGCCAACATTTATTTTTGCCTGTATTCTTGATGATTGCCATTCTGACTGGAATGAGATGAAATCTTAGAGTAGATGTGATTTGCATCTCTCTAATTACTAGAGATGTTGAACACTTTTTCATATATTTGTTGATCAATTGTATTTCTTCTTCTGTGAAGTGTCTGTTCTAACAGACATATATAGACTATTTCACCCATCAGCTATGATTCTATACTTGGAAGACCCTAAAAGTTCCATCAGAAAACTCCTAGAACTAGAAAATGAAGTCAGCAAAGTAGCAGGATATATAAATTAACACCCATAAATCAAAGGCATTTCTGTATACCAGTGACAAATCCTCAGAAAGGGAAATGAAGAAAACTGCCCCATTCTCAATAGCCTCAAAAAAATTAAAATACTTGGGAATCAACTTAATGAAAGAGGTGAAAGATCTATATAAAGAAAATTACAGAACCCTAAAGAAATCAAAGAAGACCTTAGAAGATGGAAAGATCTACCTTGCTCTTGTATAGGACAAATTAATATTATCAAAATGACCATACTTCCAAAAGCACTATACAGATTTAATGCAATTCCTATCAAAATCCCAATGTCATTCCTCATATAAATAAAAAAAGCAATCATGAAATTCATCTGGAAAAATAAGAAGCCCAGAATAGCTAAAGCAATTATAAGCAGGAAGAGTGAAGCAGGTGGCATCACTATACCAGACCTTAAACTATACTACAGAGGAATAGTAACAAAAACAGCATGGTATTGGCACCAAAACAGACTTGATAAACCAGTGGTACATAATAGGGGACACAGAGAATAACCCACAAAAATACAATTATCTTATATTAGACAAAGTTGCCAAGAACATGCATTGGAGAAAAGATAGCCTCTTCAACATATGGTGCTGGAAATCCATATGCAACAAAATGAAATTAAACCCCTATCTCTCACCATGCACAAAACTCAAAATGGATCAAGGACTTAGGAATACAACCAGAGACCCTGCGTCTAAGAGAAGAAAAAGTAGGCCCTAATCTCCATCATGTGGGATTAGGCCCCAACTTCCTTAATAAGACTCCTATAGCACAAGAATTAAAATCAAGAATCAATAAATGGGATGGACTCAAACTAAAAAGCTTCTTCTCCACAAAAGAAACAATCTGTGAGATGAATAGAGAGCCTATATCTTGGGAGCAAATCTTTATGTCTCACGCATCAGATAGAGCACTAATTTCTAGGGTATATAAAGAACTCAAAAAGCTAAACACCAAAAAACAAATAACCCAATCGATAAATGGGCCAAGGACCTAAACAGACACTTCTCAGAGGATAATGTACAATCAATTAACAAATACATGAAAAAATGTTCATCATCACTAGCAATTAGAGAAAGCAAATTAAAATCACTCTAAGATTTCCTCTCACTCCAGTCAGAATGGCAGCTATTATGCATCAAACAACAATAAGTGTTGGTGAGGATGTGGGGAAAAGGGTACACTCATACACTGCTGGTGGGACTGCAAATTGATGCAGCCAATATGAAAAGCAGTATGGAGATTTCTTGGAAAATTAGGAATGGAACCACCATTTGACCCAGCTGTCCCTCTCCTCGGTCTATACCCAAAGGATTTAAAAA
This sequence comes from Ictidomys tridecemlineatus, assembly GCF_052094955.1. Classification (NCBI taxonomy): domain Eukaryota; kingdom Metazoa; phylum Chordata; class Mammalia; order Rodentia; family Sciuridae; genus Ictidomys; species Ictidomys tridecemlineatus. The sequence goes on from NC_135482.1 coordinate 118,516,308, forward strand.
CAGCATACTACAGGGACATAGCCACATCAATGTTTATAGCAGCACAATTCACAATAGCTAAACTGTGGAACCAACCTAGATGCACTTCAATAGATGAATGGATAAAAAAAAATGTGGCATATATACATAATGGAATATTACTCAGCAATAAGAGAATAAAATCATGGCATTTGCAGGTAAATGGTTGTAGTTAAAGAAGATAATGCTAAGTGAAGTTAGCCAATCCCAAAAAACCAAATGCCTCATGTTTTCTTTGATATAAGAAGGCTGATTCATAGTGGGATAGGGAGCGGGAACATGGGAGGAATAGACGAACTCTAGATAGGGCAGAGGGGTTGGAGGGGAAGGGAGGGGGCATGGGGTAATTAATGATGGTAGAATATGATGATCATTATTATCCAAAATAAATGCATGAAGACATGAATTGGTGTGAATAGGCTATGGATACAACCATAGATATCAAAAATTATGCTCTATATATGTAATAAAATTGTAATGCATTCTGCTATCATATATAAATTTTAAAATTTATATAAAATGAATATTTTACCCATCAATGAGCAAATATACTTTTTTCTCAGCAGCATATGGCTCCTTCTCTAAAATAGATCATATCTTATGACACAAAGAAACTCTTAGGTAAATACAGAAATCCATAGAAGATACTCTTTTGATTTATAGTGGTTTCAATTTACCCTGCTCAACTGTATTTTTTTTTATTAATAGCACTCAGATTTCTAGGTAGAGTCAAATCTTTCATGGTATTTATAAAAAAAATAAAAGTAAATATAGGAGCTTATAACATAAGTATTGATTTGAGTCATATGCTAAAGAGTTCCTAAACACGTGCATATATTAGAAAACACTATATCCTCCTTAGAACTAAAACCCAGGAGAACATTTATCAACTTAATGACATTACAGTCCACCAGATGTGAGGATGAACGGGGGTGGGGGGGATGTCAGGAAAGGAGTAGGAGACATGAATTCTAATGGAAATTTTTTTTACATTTTTTATTTTATTGTCTTTGCCTTCCCATCTCAACTCTCACAGTATGTAGTTGTTACTGTTTGTCTGAAAGCTGGGCTGGAGACAACATCTTGGAATAGAGTAAGTATACTTCAGGAGTTTTTCTAAATCCATTGTTGTTACTATGTGCTGACTTACTTTTAATTTTTAGAAAAATAATAAGCTTTTGTTTGTTCTCCATACTCTATTTGATTTTGCATATTCAAATAATGATTTAAACTGGATGAAGGTATATTATTCATCTAATGTCTTTAGGATATTTGTTTTCCTGTTTTACATTTGAAATAGATTCAATTTAGCATACTCTAACTGAGATACTTCATTTACTATTATTATCCAAGTTCAGGATTAATACAGAAAATTTAGCTAACACAGAAATTTAAGTAAATACATATTTTCCATGCCTTTCAATGTGAATGCTATTGTTGACAGTTTGGTTTCTATTCTTTCAGTCTTTTTTCTATGTATGTTAACTTTTTTAAACAAGAATAAAATAATAGCTAGGCCAGAGTACATGTGTAATCCCAGAGACTCAGGAAGCTGAGGAAGGAGTTTGGGGCCAGCCCAGGCTATTTAGACCCTAGTCAACTTCGTAAGACCCTCTCTCAAAATAGAAAAGAAAAAGGACTGGGGTGTAGGTTACTGGTAAAGTGCCCCTGGGTTCAATTCCCAATATCAAAAATGAAAAAAAAAGATTATAATGTAGCTAATGTTTTGTAATTTACTTTTTCACTTAATAATAGTTAACATTTTTCCATCTATTTAATCTGCATAGCTGTTACAGAAGGGGCTGGAAGATGTACTCAGTGATAGAACACTTGCATAGATGCTCATGGCCCTGGGTTTTTTTTTTAAACCACCATAAACAAAGATTTTTTTTTTTGAGAGGAAATAAATTTATATTAGCTTGTAACTTTTTTTTTTTGTACCAAGGATTAAACTCAGGGGCACTTGACCACCGAGCCACATCCCTAGGCCTATTTTGTATTTTTATTTTTTTTTAATTTAGAGACAGGGTCTCACTGAGTTACTTAGCGCCTCACCATTGCTGAAACTGGTTTTGAATTCATGATCCTCCCGTCTCAGTCCCTTGAGTCACTGGGATTGCAGGCATGCGCCACCGTACCCAGCTAGCTTGTCACCTTTTAAGAGCTAAGATGATGTAGTGTATCATGTATTCTCTGATGCAATCAATTTGGAGTTCTGACCACAACAGTATTTCCAACTGGACCTTGATACTCAGTTATGAAAAAACATATTACATTAGCAGCTCATAAAACATACAAGTAATAAGCATGATATTATACCACCTTAACCCCTATGTAAATATAGAAACAATTATTTTCTATTTCTCATTCTAATTGTCAAATCCTCTCCTGTAAAGAATGTTTTCTAGGTTTAGGATCACTTATGTCTGTACATACTGAATCTCAATTTTTTTATTCATAAATATTTCTTTGTTTACTTATTTATTTAAAGTCCATAGCAAAAGTAGCAAAAACGGGGGGGGGGCTTTCTTGTCGCCTGTGTTGCCCCATGTTCCTGCTCTCTACCTCCCATGGAGATTAAGAAGGAGTGTGGTAAAGGAAAAGAAGGCATTGGTTGCCTACCCTGTGGAGATGATGGAGTAGGTGTTCTGGGGCTTCTTCTTGGGAAAGAGGAGGATACTGGAAGTCACCATTTAGGTGCAAGAACTAAGCAGGGCAGAGAGGTAGCAAAATGCCTCTCAAGAGCAGCATGGTGGCTTGCGACCACTCCCGCGTCCCATGAGGAACCCATCTGAAAATACTAAACCATACCGAAATGCCTAGCATTACAGCATCGTGTCAATTACAAGGGAACCATTATGAAGATGCATTGTTGTATGTATGTAAATTTTAAAATTTTAGTTGTAGATGGATACAATACCTTCATTCTATTTATTCATCTTTATGTGGTGCTCGGGATCAAACCCAGTGCCTCACACATGCTAGGCAAGCACTCCACCACTGAGCCGTAACCCCAGCCCCTGCATTGCTGTTTTTTAATTTTCAAAGTTCCCAGTTTTTGCCTGATCCTCTTTTCCACCATCTTCATGTGGAAATCATCTTTAATCATCTTTATGATCACAGGAAGACCCTTTCTAGGACCAGTTCTGTTTACTTTAACCAGAGAGAGGAATCATTTGACTAATAGGTTACCTTTTAAAAGAATGTGAAAAGTTGATTTTGAAGATAACTTACAAACATAGAGTCTGAGAACTGGCAGACTGGTCTTTTCCACTGTTACATTTGTTGTTTGAACATAATTAATCAACAAGCACTACCTAACAGGATGAGAGCACTTGAGCCCATTGTAGAATTTGGCACAAGTTCCCAGACCCAGACATTGGCAGTGATCTTTCCTCCAGTTATCTCTACTAGGCTAATGTGCATCATTCAGTCAATGTCACAATGTCTGCCATTGTCCCAGAGCTACTTGTACAGAACAAGAATGATTTGGTCATTTTTAAAAGATCTCTTCCTGATTTCTGTTCAAATACTTTACTTTTACTGAAAAAGCTCTGAATTAAAAATAGACAAAAGCCGATAGCCTCAGTAAGTCACCCATCACTGTGTGGACTGAGAGTTGGCCGTTTTCACTAAAGACACAGAATGTCACTTGGCTTAGGTAAATGAGGTACCATTGTTTAAGATACATTAACCAGTGGTTCCCTGTTTCTACAGCAAAATATTCTGAAAAAATGTGGAAAAGAAACCCTAAATTTTAAGTGATTGAACAATTATTGATATTTTCTCATGAAAACATCTGAGATGAACAAATGTATTTTGTTAGTTGATATAATTACTACCTCCACCCTTTTAAATAGAAAAGACTCATGCCTCTGTGGTACTCTTCTTTCTGCAGTTTAGTCATGTGGCAATTTGGGGAAGCATAATAAGCTGGATCCTGTTTTTCTCAGTTTACTCTTTCTTCTGGCCCATCTTCTCTGTCGCTCCTGAAATGACAGGACAGGTTAGTCCTACCAACTGTGAGTGTCTTTATATTCCGCATGAAAATTGATCCTCACTAACAATATGAACTGATGCTAACAACTTCCAAAATTATTTAGGAAAAAAAAGTTAAAAATAAGTGTAATGAGAAGAAGTTACTGATTCAACTAAATTCTGACTTACTTATAAAAAATTATTATTATTTTAAGCTATCCATATCAACCACTTTTCCCCAAAATTGTATTTCTTGTGTATATAAGCAATAGTAATGGCTGAATCATCTAAAATAACTAATATTGTAATTTTATTTCTCAAGTAATATGCTATGTGCTCAAATTATTTGTACTTGTAACACATGCATGGAATTAGGAAATTATTATTATTTAAAATGTTTAGAATAGCCATTCTTCAGTTCTCAAAATAGAATACATAGTCTAAACTTCTAAATATTTTAAACCTACATGGAAGTTATATGAAACTTCAGAGCATACTCTAAAAATGTTATGCTTTTTTATATATTTTTAAATTCTACTGTGTTTATGCCTCTTGTAGGCATAGGAATTAGACCACATTCTTATAAAGTGAATCACAGAATTCCATGATATGGGAATTATAGGTGAACTTGGCACAAACCCACTCAATTACTAAGTGAAGAAATGCGAGTCCAGATTTCACTAGCTAAATCCCTGTGTTCTTTCCACTAAACAGCCGTCCCTTTATACCCCTGTCTTTCTCTGGGGATATAGGAAATGATGACTGTACCCCCAGGCTTTGGACAGCCCAATGCCAGTACACAAGAATTATAAAGGATCTTCTTGCTTTAACCCATGACTGAATGGCTGGTATTGAAAGAGATTGAATAAAGAACTGTAAAAACTGTACAACATATAGGAAAGGAATTGTTGGAAAGCATTAGTAAGTAACAAACAGACATAATACTTAAGGGTCTATGATTCTTGGAAGAAGGGACATTTTTAACATTACACTTATTTATGTATCTATAGAGAACATTCTCAAATCGGTTGTCTCTGCTTCCACATTAAGAAATTGGAAAAATAAAATAAAAACCAAGAAGAAATAAAATAATAAAGATTGTGAAATACATGAATAGGCACTTTATCGAAGAATATAAATGAATAGCAAAAAGTAAATGAAAAGATGTTCAACACCATTATTTATTAGGTAAATACAAAATACAAATTAAAACCAAAATGAGATATCAGTATACAACTACTAGGAAGGATAAAATTATAAGAATGAATCACACAACATGTTGGTATGGATGTGGAAGCAAGAAGAATTCTTATGGACTGCTGGTAGAAATATACATTGATAAAACTGTCTTGGAAAGCTGGTTGGCAGTTTCATGCAAGTTTCATCACACACCTTTTGTAAGGTGGGTACCACCTTATACTAAACTCCACTCCCGGGAATTTACTCAAAGTAAATGAAAGTGTATACTAACAGAAAGGCTTGCGCATTAATTTTCATGTCAACTTTATAGTAATGGCTGAAAACTGGAAAACAACCCATATGTCCATAAATGGGTGAATGAATAATCAAATGATGGTATTTCCATACCATAGAATATTATTCAGAGATAAAAAGGAAGAAATTATTGACACATCTAACAACATTGATGAATCTCAAAATGATGATTTTGAGAGAAATAAAGTAGCCCAAGAAAGAAAGAAAAGGAAAAAGTAAGGGAGAAAGAAGAGAAAGAAGAAAGAAGAAACAAATTGTATATGTTTAGCAAGAACTGGCATTTAATCAGCAGCATAAGGGAAGTTATGGGTGTGGTAGATATGTTCTTGATTGGGATAATGATTTCAAGGATATTTGCTATAGTTTTTTTAAATTATTCTTTCTGTATAACATTATGGTATATTTTGACATAATCACAAATGCATGGAATATAATTTTCTTTAATTCACTCCACAGAACATCCCCCTTTCTCCTCTCTCCTTCCTCCTGTTCCTTTCCCTCTTCTCCACTGATCTTTCTGTAATTTATTTTTTTTTAAAGAGAGAGAGAGAGTTTTTTAATATTAGTTTCCGGTAGACAAAAACACCTTCATTTTTTATTTTTATGTGGTGCTGAGGATGGACCCCAGCGCCCCGTGCATGCCAGGCGAGCGTACTACCACTTAAGCCACATCCCCAGCCCTTGTAATTTATATGTAGATTTTTTTAAAGTTACTGTCTTGAGGACATACTTGATGCTGGGATTCACTATTCTATGTTCATATATGTACATATGAACGTTTGGTCAGATTCATTCCACTGTTCTTCCTTTTCCCCCCCTTCCTCCATCCTCTTTGTCTACTCCACTGATCTTTATTTTGATGAAATTCCCTCTCCTTTTTTTTACTTTCTCTCTTTCTTTCCCCTCCCCCACCCCACTAACCCTTTATTTAAAATTAGTTTTCACATATCAGAACCTTTGACTTTATGGGACTGGCTCATTTCACTTAGCATGATAGTCTCCAGTTCCATCTATTTAGCAGAAAATGCCATGATTTCATTCTTATTTATGGATGAGCAATATTCCATTGTGTATATATACCATATTTTGTTCATCATTCACCTGTTGAAGGGCACCTAGATTGGTTCCATAGTTTGGCTACTGTGGATTGTGCTGCTATAAAGATTGATGTGGCTGTGTCACTGAAACAGGCTGATTTTAAGCCTTTTGGGTATATATTGAGGAGTGGGATAACTAGGTCATATAGTGGTTCTATTCCTATAATAGAACCTTCCCCCCACATCCTCACCAACATCATTATTTGTCTTCTTGATAATTGTCTTTCTGTCTGGAGTAATATGAAATTTCAATGTAGTTTTAATTTGCATTTCTCTAGTTGCTAGAGATGTTGAACAATTTTTTATATTTTTGTCTGCAATTTGTGTTTCTTCTTTTGAGAAGTATCTGTTTAGTTTAGTTTGGTTTTGGTTTTGGTTTTAACTTTTTTGAGTTCTTTGTATATCCTGGATATTAATACCCTTATCTGAGAAGCAGGTGGCAAAGATCTTCTCCCATGTTCTCATACTCTTGTTTCCTTTACTTGTGTGGAAATTTTTAAATTTGATGCCATCCCATTTATCGCTTTTTTATTTTATTTCTTTCACTTTAGGAATTGTGTTAAGGAGGTCGGTTCCTGTGCCAAAATGTAATGGCAGGGTTTATGTTCTAATTCCTAGAATTTTCTTTTTTCTTTTTCTTTCTTTTCTTTTTTTTTTTTTTTTTTTTTTTTTTTTTGTACTAAGAATTGAACTCAGGGGCACTTGAACACTGAGCCACATCCCCAGCCCTATTTTGTATTTTATTTAGAGACAGGGTCTCAATAAGTTGCTTAGCACTTTGCTTTTGATAAGGCTGGCTTTGAACTTGCAATCCTCCAGTCTCAGCCTCCTGAGCAATTGGGATTGCAGGCATGTACCACCACGCCCGGCTAATTCCTAGATTTTTGAACCACTTTGAGTTGAGTTTTATGTAGAGTGAGAGACAGGGATCATATTTAATTCTTCTACATATGGATTTCCAGTTTTCCCAAGGCCATTTATTAAAAATGTAAACATACATTTCTCTTTGTTTGGTATTAGATAACTGTATTTATGTGAGTTTGTCTCTGTTTCTTCTATTCTATTCCAGTGGTCTTCTTATCTGTTTTGGTGCCAGTACCATGCTGTTTTTGTTATTATAACTCTTTAGTATATTTTGAGGTCTGGTATGGTGATGCCTCTAGCTTTGCTCTTTTTGCTAATGATTGCTTTGGCTATCATTTTCCCAATGAATTTCAGAACTGCTTTTTCTATTTCTGTGAATAATGTCATTGGAATGTTGATGGTAATTGCATTGAATCTATATAGAATTTGTGGTAGTATGGACATTTTGACATTGTTAGGTCTGCCTCTCCAACAACATGGGAGGTCTTTCCATCTTCTAAGGTTTTCTTCAATTTCTTTCTTTAGAATTCTATCATTTCATTGTAGATATCCTTTACCTCCTTTGTTAGAGTATATTCTTGAGACTATTATGAATGGAATAGTTTTCCTAATTTATTTTTTCAGGAGATTCTTTATTGGAGTATAGGAACACAATTGATTTGAGTGCTTATCTCGTACCCTCCTACTTTGGTGAAGAATTTTAGAAGTCTTCTAGTGAAGTTTTTTGCATATTCTAAATATAGAATCCTGCCATTAACAAACAGAGATAATTTGAGCTCTTCTTTTCCTATTTTTATCCCTTTAATTTCCTTCTCTTACCTAAATATTTTCACCTAAATCATTAAAATTTGGTTTTTGCCTTTATCACTTTATCACTTTTTGCAAAAGTCATAATGAATCATTTACAATCAAATCCAGTGATAACTGGATCTCTCAGCTTGAGTTTCTCCTTTCTCACTTCCACACTGCCCGAGCCCTGTTTCTTAGGATTTTTGATATTCCTCATGACTCATCCAATCCTCTGACTAGTCCTTATCAGACTCAAAGACAGAGCAGAAACTTGAGGTGACATTGACTGTCCAGGGTGGGTTAAATACTGATATAAGACTGGGAGATAGAACACTCTATTTTAACAATCTCATTGGGATAGGACGTACTGTTTGGGGGGCCTATTGGGGTTGTGAAAGAAAGACTCTGCAGTAATTCAAGAGCCACAAAGCGTTGCCCCTTCTTGAAAGAAGACAAGAAAATTTCAAGACAAAAAGTGATAATATTTGTCATCTGTTTGATTCCTGGGCTCTAAGTCTTTACAAGAAAAAGATACCTTCCTCCCAGGTGAAGAATCCCAAACCAATACAATCATATAAAAATTCATGAGGGTTTGGGGAAAATGTCTTGAATTCCTCCCAAAAAATAATTATTAAGCCATTTACAATGTATTATACTTTTCCAGATACAATATACTCCTACAAAAGAAAAATTACCCTACTGAAGACATAAGGATTCTTTAAAGAGTCAGATTATAGCACAGTAGATTAAGGATGAGAAATTAAAATGCCATCTGAAAATGATAATTAAAATAATTTAAAAGAAAAATATGCAAATTTTAAAAGACATTGAAGGAGAAAATACAGATACATTTGATAAAGAACCAAAAAGAAGTTATTTAAAGAAAAATATCTAATCAACTGGTATTATCTGGCTGAATCATTTCTAATTGGGAAAATTGTAGTATGAAATGCATATATTAAAAGAAAGCCTGAAAAAAAATCAACTTAAGCTTCCAACTCCAAAAGCTAGAAAAAGAATCAAACCTCCAGCCAGGTGTGGTGGCACACACGTATAATCCCAGTGGCTCAGGAGACTAACTAAGGAGGATCGCAAGTTCAAAACCAGTCTCAGCAACAGTGAGGTGCTAAGCGACTCAGTGAGACCCTGTCTCTAATAAAATACAAAAAAGGGTTGGGGATGTGGCTCAGTGGTTGAGTGCCCCTGAGCTCAATCCCTGGATCAAAAAAAAAAAAAAAGAATCAAACCTCAGAAAATTAAAAACAGGAAATAAAAACAAGAGATCAATGAATAGGAAACCAATGAATCAGAATCAGCAAAGACCAGATTTGATGCTTTGAAAAGATTCATAAAATTGATGACCCTCTAAACAAGGCTCTTAAGAAAGAATAAGAGAAAACACCATTACCAATGGTCAGTGTATCAATGTCAGTATACCTGACTGCTGGCCCTAGCTCCTGTCCCTCTGCAGTCACACCATGTTCATGTCAAGGCCAGCATCCCCACAGGATGTTCCCAGGCAATGACTGAGACATGGGGATATTAAGATGGGTCTCCTTGGTGACTCTGTCCCTATCAGGCTAACTAAACATTTCTTGACACTGCTAAAATCCCAGGTTCTCCTTCTCTACCTTCTCCTAGCCTCTCTCCTTCCATAGGTGTCCGTCTGGCAATATGGTCTGAAGGCCTTCTCTGCCAATGAAAATCCTGTTGCTGTAAACCTGTCATGGTGTCTTTCTCTTGGTTAAACCAAATTAACACAAATGTCGCAAATGTGTTAAGAGGATTTTATGAGCAACTCTACATAACAATAAATATAAATTGAAAAAATCCACAAGAAATACCAAATACCAAATCTGATAGAACCACAGACCCTGAAGATGTTCTGACAGATGATTGGGAGACCTCAGGCACTCAGCCTCCCCTTCTGTCCATTTGGCAAATACTGGGACAGTATAAGGTAGGAAACTAACACGGGAGAATAACAGAGTACTGAGAAAAATCAGGAGACAAATATTAGAGACTGAGACTTGTTAGGAGTGTAAAGTTAAAGAACACAGCAGGTACTCAGTGGAAAAAAAAAAAAACCTTGGCAAGGGTCAAAGGCAAAGGAGGAATAGAGAGAGCCTCACTGAGTCTCAACTCACATGGTCTCTAATTAAGTAACATAATCAGTCAACAACCAATTAATGTGCTAGGCAAAAGGAAGAGTGAATTCTCTCAGGGAATACAATGGCAAAATTGCTTTACATATAACAGAGCAGTAAGATAATACTGACCTATCCTCGAATTCCTGGGATAGAAACCTACTTGGTCAAAATATTTATTTGATTGCTTGTTTTTAGAATACATTGAATTAATTTTGTTAATACCATCTTTAGTTTTTACACATCTGTGTTGATTTAGCGGTTCTCAGTTTCATACAACTGCCTCCATATCTTTTCTGGCATTGCCAGTTGTGGTGGAGGGGAGGAAATGGATAGCTGTACAGGCACTCAATGTTGACAAAGGCAAAGATTTTTTAACCCATTGTTTATTTCTGTTTCTTTGCAGATAAATATGGTTCTGAGTTGTCCTCACTTCTGGATGGGTTTTTTGTTAGTCCCTACAACCTGCCTGATTCAGAATTTTTTCTGGAAATTGTAAGTTGAAAAAAGAAGTAGTAGCCCAAAAGTTTATTGGCATACTCAACTGCCCTTTTCCAATTGAGTATATGTCTTTCAAACCACACTGAGGATCCCTTTATGCATATGAATGTCACAAGGCTTTTAAGAAAGAAATTGTCTTCTGCTTTCTTGCCAGTGGAGATTTACTGGCCATCAACTTAAATGGGAAAAACATGGGAAGGAAAGTGCACAAGAGGGAATATGAAATTTGTGGTGATATCACCACACTCATGATTTTTTTCCAAACACTGACCCATTTCTTTACTCTTTTGAAGTGTGATTTCAATTTTATCTAATTTATTAGAGTCAAAACCAAATCAGAGGATCACAGATTAAAAACTAAAAGTAATAGTAAGAGGTAAATACTCAATGGAAAAACATTCTTTACTTTGAAAAAAATGGAGTAAAACCCTCTCAAATATAGTTTTCCAAAAATATTTAAATGTTGGTTTAGAGTTTCTCAATTTATTTCAACCAAGTCCATTAAGGGCTGGGGTGGCAGAGGTGGAAGGAACTTTAAACTATATATAATCCCTAATATTAAGGTAAATGATTTATGGAATTACACAGCTTTAAAACAGAAACTTTATAATATGAATTATTACACATATTCTGTAACATGAACAACAAAATTCTAAAACAAATTTCAAACTCATTAACGAACAGAGAAAGGCATATACTGAATGGGATAATATTAATTTTGTTTTTTAAGGTTTAATTCTTCCTTAATTTCTCTATGTATCAGAAAATACAGAATTATTTGTGGAGCCCAAAGTGGAGAACTGAATCTTTCCCAGCATTGCCAGAAAATACATACCATGTTTTCTTCCCTCTCTCCTTCTCCCTCTCCCTTCTACTTGCCTTGCTCTCCGCTCCTTCCCACCCTTCTTCTCTCACTGTGTATCCATATATTATCTCTTCATTCATTCCACCTTCAAAAAGGATTATCTTGTCTGAGAGTCTTAAGAAACCTTTTGAAGAACTCCCTTTATATTTGTATTAACCAAAGTTCACTATGGGAATGGGGCAAAGGTACTGATACATTGGTATTATCCTGAAAGTGGACATGAGGTTTCAGGGGCAGCAATGGACACTCATTACTTACCCATAGCAGTAGCCACATTAGTTCCCCTGGCCCTGATTTTCACCCTTCTGGGTGATGTAGTGAGGAGTGGGTGGAATAGCCTGAAAGTACCAAGTTCATACCATCAAGAGAAAGCCAAAAATAGGAACCTGGGAGTTTGTGTTGGAGAGGGGCATCCATCCTCCAGCCCCTCGAGAGAGAGGAGGGAAACTTTGCTCCTTAATATCAACAAATTCTCCTTGAAAGACAACAGGGAAAGACTGTGGGTCCTAACCCCTTGAATGTAAATACAAGTCTTCAGGGATGAGAACAAAACAAAGGTCTGTGGATTTACAATTCCTGGAATATCTCCGTGGCCCAAGTCTCATCCCTTTTTTGAAATATAAACATTTTGACAAACTTTGTCATGTGAAGAGGTAAAGTTTCTAATTTAATGAACAGTTATGAGCCCTTCTTTGTATTAATAGATTTGTGATCTTGTTTATTAAAAATAATCACAAGGTGGCACATGCCTGTAATCTCAATGACTTGGAAGGTTGAGGCAGGAGGATCACAAGTTCCAGGCCAGCCCTCATCAACTTAGACAGATCCTAAGCAACTCAGCAAGACCCTATCCCAAAATTAAAAGGGCTGGGATGTGGCTCAATGGTAAAGTGTCCCTGGGTTCAACCCCCAGTATCAAAATAAATAACCACAAACTACCTAGAGCTGGGATAAGCACTTACCTCTCATGCTTCAGCCCAAATAAATCATTTCCCTTTATTCAGACACTTTCAATCTAGGTGCTAAATAATTCATCACCTGAAGGTATTTGGTATTTACTCAATACCAAAGTGTTCCTGGAAGCAGAGCTAGAATGCTGGAGAGGTAGAGTGTATATGGAACTAGAATATGCAGAAGACTCACAAGTTAAAATAAGCATTAGTCTAAAGTGTCTTCTTTTTCTGGGAAGAGAAAGCTTACTGTTAAGAACTTGACCCAGGGCAATTTTAATGTCCAGTTAAAATTTAACTTTGGAAAACATGCGGTATTTCCTGTCTCCTTACCTGCATCTTACCTGAAAACTTTTTAATTTGATTCCCAGAAATAATTGGTGAGGAACAAAGTAAACAAAGTAATTGATTAGGTGCTAGATGCTATCATTTAGACAATGACGAATGAATCAAGTATTGATTAACTTCAAATACACACACACATACACAAAAAGACAAAATAAGCATATCATTGTCAATCTTGAAACATGAGTTTTTGAATCTTGGAACATTTCGAAGCTATGTTTACCTTTTTAGAATCATTCAATTCTACACATTGTAGTATTGCCATTATAAATATATCCTTAAAAAATATTATTGAGGAGACATTTTCTTAAAGAAATGTTGTTTTCTTGTTAGTCAAGGCCACAAATGCCTATTTATTTGGTAATATTGATGAAATATAATTTCAGTGGAGAGAAAAAGGAAGCATTACTGTTGAAAATGAGCAGTATTTCAGCAATTAAGAAATGCCCAAGTGCTTGAAACACACCTCTCCCCATCTAGAGCCCAGCCCAAGAGATCACAGAAGGAAAGCTGGTTGCTGAGGAGGTGGTACAATGGAGAGGCCTTGAAAAAGCAAGATGCTTGTGCTGAAAGTGAAAGGCTAAAAAATACATAGGTCAGACATTGTTCTTTCTGTTTGAGATGAGATTTCAGACTCTGCCTCTCAGGAACTGCTGAGAGAACTATCATCCTATTATTCTTTTCCACAGAATAAAGAACCAAATGATAGAGGCCTTATATATTTATGCTAGTTATCATTGTGAATAGTCTCCCAACTGCTGCGCAGGGGTGCAGCTTCTTGCAATCTGAAGACAGCCTGATGGCTGGAGGTATACCTATCATCTGAGAGGTCCTTCCTGAACAGCATATAGAAATGCAGACTTTTTCTCTGAAACCTGGTAATCTGGCCTACTGAAACAAACTGATGATAGGCAGATTAAGACAAGGTAAGGTCCACAGACTTATTAACGTGTGCACATATTCATACGAGCCGTACAAAATATGAAGTTCAAAGAAGGGCTGGATGGTTGACACTTAAAACAAAGCCCTTCATAGGAAAGAGGTCAGTGGGGTGCTGTAGGGAATTTTAGAGGGTCAATAAATTGTTTTTAAGGAAGAAAATGAGCCTAGAGAATAGACAGAGACCTGGGACAAAGTTCCTTGGACTCTGGGTGTGGTGCTTGATTTTCAGTCTCTTCCTTTGTGCTATGAGCTTTAATTCTCCTTGGTTAATGACATCTCGGTAGGAAGATTTGAAGGCAATTTTGTTTCTTATTGGCAGATCTCATCTTTAGGTGCAGAAGGGAACTTGGGAGAAAGCCCTTCTTGGTTTGCTGCTCAATTTGATATCTAAAATGATATATTTTGGGGTGCTGCTTTCTGAGCCACAATAGCCAATTTTCAAGTCAGCTATTTATATGATTTACCATGAGAGGTGGTTCTGAGTTTGGGAAGTGTCAAATACACATGATAATGGAAACTAATGTGGTTCAATGTTATTTTAATATCTTTTTCATATGAAATGATACACTTTAAAATCTGATATTAATGTAGAAATCTACATATTAAATGAAAGCACTTTATCACATAAAAACTCTAACTCAGAAAATATATATAAAGTGTGTGTTAAGAAATTTCATTCCACATAGTGTTGTCTATCTATTTTTCTTGCATAAAGCCTGTAATTTGGTTCTTTATTCTGTGGAAAAGAATAAATGAAATATACCCCATTTGATAGAGTCCATTCCAAGGTATTAGAAGATGTCCATATTTTCCCTCCATAACCCAGAGTCACTTTTTTTAGATACACAGCAAATATATTCTGTGCCTTACAAAAGCTCTCCTTTGTTGTTATTGTCCTTTCTTTAGGTTGTGATGGCCAAAAATGTTCTTAGATAAACATAATAAGTAGAGCTCTTTCACAATGAATAGCCATGAACTTTAACATGGTCTTACATCCCTTTTCCAAAACCTAAGCCACATTTTGTTAAATATTTTTCCTTCCTTGCTTTGCTATTTCTCATAAGTAATTCCCAGGCAAGTCTTAATAATAGATAAGCCCTTGGGGTCAATTGTGAGAGGAGCATGGAAGAGTATCTATATGTTTATATTTTATTCATTATTTTACTTTGATAGAAAGGAATACAAAAGATAAATAAAATGAGAGCAGAGTGACATAGGCTTTGGAGTCAGAATATTAGGGAAATTATTGTTTTGGGAGGGAGGGATGAATGATAGCTTCATTTTCTAAGGAGTGTCTTAGAAAATTCCTTAAATGGAAGCACACCTCTTAGATACACAGCAAACAGCGTTTTTCCTCAGGTATACATTAGCATTTAGGTTTGTTAATTTTTTGCATAATGTTATCTTGTTAAGTCTGGTATCACATTTTTTAACTTTTTTGTACCAAAACTTGACCATTGACCTCTAATTTCTCCAAATCCATCAGTCCTCTTTTTTCTTCCCATCCTTTCCCATGTTGGCCAGACCAAAATTTATAAGCCACCAAGTTTTACTGATATCCTAAAGTCTCTTGCACTTTCTCGTGAGACTTGGTTGGAGGTAAAGAAAGCCATGGCTGATACAGTGGCTCATGAGCTATTCCTGATAGATGCCTCTGCTGGGCTTCCTTTCAGGGACAAAGCCAAATCTTTTTTTCTTTTCTTTTTTTTTATTGTTTTAGTTGTAGTTGGACACATTACCTTTATTCCATTCATTTATTTTAATGTGTTACTGAGGATCGAACCCAGGGCCCCGCACATGCTAAGCGAGTACTCTACTGCTGAGCCACAATACCAGCCCACAAGGCCAAATCTTTCTTTATCAGGGCCATCGATGGCCTATTTTGTGCCCATGTCTTCCATCTCCTCTAGCTACACTTTGCCACTGCTGGGCTTCTGGGTATGTTCCTTCTATCTGGAATATTCTTCCCCTCTCCCTTAGTTACTGCCTCCATCTCCTCCAGACTCCAGTTCCACTCACTTCCTCAGAGGAACTTTTACTGATATCTTTAACAACATTCTATCTCAGCCCCCAAAGAGTCACCGCACCAGTTGAGTCCCTTATCTTTTTGAGAAGGCAACCTGCGCAGCCTCTGTGTGCCACCCAGACACTGTTTTTCTAGCAGCTTAGAACCATTATCGGGGGGTGCAGGGCAGAGCTGGGCAGGGTAAGTCAGCAGCCACCTTTCCTTTACGAGGAGTAGGATGATATCTAATTATAACTCACAAAGTATATTAAGAACCCATGAATGGATACATGATGAATGCCCAACTATTGACATGCCCCATTGCAAACAAGTTGACAAAGAAAGGGAAAGCATCTCTTTGAGTCACCTGTATATTTGAGATCAAATGTATTGATCTCTGCTACAGTAACTACAGAGACTTCTTCTCTGCCATTAAAAGGCTATAAAAGGCATAGCTAGCCCTAGTGTTCTTTGATTTAAGTAAGTACAGAAGACAGGACACAGCTGAATAAGAACCTGAGCATCAAGATTCTCAAGCAGTTTTCACAGCAGAAAAAGGTATAAGTAGTCACATCTCAGTCCTATGAATCTTCAGTTCTCTGTGTGCCTAATACAGGAAAGTTCTACCCTCCATAGTCAGGGTGCTTCTATAGCCTGGACATGCATCCAACAGAGCTGCAGCCTTCATGGAAAGTGAGAAGTTTGGGGACTGCCAGCTGCTAACATACACTACCCTGTGCCCCTCTGGTAATGCTTCTCAGGTGCTAGGAAACAGCCTGGTTGCACATGGAGGCTGCTGGTGTGGTGTGATACCATGTTCCTTCACATCACCAATCATCAGAGGATGCCCAGACTGCTATCTAAGAGGGCAAGGAAGAGTTTCTCAAGCAAGTAAAGCTCATATGCTATGTTCTTTTTATCTTTCCACATGCTATAGGATTAAAAATACCTACAAAAGAGGTCTTCTAGAAGAAATTCAGGAGCTGGAAAGCAGAAAAGATAGCATATTGGAACATAGTGAGATTTTTGAAAAGAGGTGAGTCTGTTCTCTTCATTATGGTTTTTGTTAAGAACACCTTCTCCTTATTCCTTCTCACATCTTTCCTTCCCAGGAATGTTCAGACTCCCCCTTACTCCCCAAGTTCATTAAGTACATGCCAAACAGCATTTTGACCTGCACGTGCCCTGCAGCACAGTCCCTGTTTCCCTGCACACGAGGACACAGGACACAGGAGTATGCACATTTATGTCAATCAGAGCAATGGCTTTCCATTGAGGTTTTGACTGGAAAATTTCAAGGAGATTTCAGATATACAGGAAATTTATTTGGAAATTTGGAAAATAGGTATACAGTAAATACCTTTGTCAAAACTCATGACACTGAACTATGAATTTTAACATAGAGGAAACAGACCTGAGTGGGAAAAAATATATAAACACAGCATAAATGTGCAAAAATAAAGATTTCATAGCAAAGGGTTAATCTCTCAAATGAGAAAAGTGAAAATTTGGGATATTTCCAGAAATCAGAAAAAAAAAAAAAAAGTTGAAAAAGCCCACCAAGCAATAGAAAAACAGGTAAAATATAATAAACAGTTCATAGAGAAAGAAATATAATGGTCCTCAAACATATGAATGTATACTCAACTTCATAAGATATTAAAACTGTTCTTCATTTATCAGAATTTCTTACCTTTGGTTGGTGATGACATGGGAAAAGAAAGATTTAGAGCAGTTAATCTGGCAAAAATTATTAGAAATACAAATGCATTTAGCCTGGACTCAGCGATTCCATTTCTGGGAATGTACCCCTCTTCTTTGCCCTAGAAATACCTGCAGATATCTCAAGTACTTGGGTAATATTTGGAATAGCAAATATTTCAGACAATAATACCTTGTGATACATCTATACACTGTGATGGAAATGTCCCTGAGATATATTAAAAGGGATAATCAATACAGAACACTGTGTACAATATGCAAATTCTATGTAAAGGACATAGATAACCAAAATACATAATCATACTAGGCACCATTGTATATGCCTGTGATCCCACTGGCTCAGGAAGCTGAGGCAGGGGGACCACAAGTTCGAAGCCAACTTTAGCAATTTAGAGAGACCCTAAGCAACTTAAGCAAGACCCTATCTCAAAATAAAATATAGAAAGGGCTAGGGATATGATTCAGTGGTTAAGTGTCCCTGGGTTCAATCTCTGGTACAAAAAAAACATAATCACTCTCACTAATAAAGCACCTCTGCAAAATTACCCAAGAAACTAATAATAGGGATTTACCAGGAAGGAATGAAATGATGAACAAGGCAGGGAGCAGGAGAGGGGCCTTTATTTACTTTTTTTTTTTAGATATTTATAATGATGTACCTATTTCACTATGACAAAGAAAGAAGGAAAAGAGGATATATAAATGGTAAACATATAACAGAGGCTTAGAGATGCTGCCTTTTTAAAGAAGTCCTGACAGGGACATTTAACTGCCAGCTTTTACAATGTCCTGTTCCAGACCTCTGGAGCAGCACCTGTAAGTCTCCAGTCATTGCCCTACACCTTCCAGAACAAAGAAACTGGCAGGCAGATCCCCCCATGATAAGGCTGCCTCCCCAGCAGGAGCAGTCATCTCAGGGTACCTCAATTACCCACTTCTAGGATCACAGGTCTGAAAAATAAATACCCTGCAAAGAAAATGGGAAGTGTTTTCTCAAGTAATAATAAGGACTTCTCCAGAGTAAGCTCACACAGAACCAGAACTGAGATAATGAACAGCCAGACCAGTGTGACCAAGGCTGCTCAATTATGCACACCTCTTGCCCCCTGCCCCAATTCTTTCTCTATTTAAATCTAAAGCTCATGTCAATACACTTGATCTCACTTGTCTTTTCAATATGACTATTTTGATTAAAGTTCCTTTCCTGCTTCTCATCATTACTTTTTCCATTTGTTTGTTTGTTTTTGCAGGGGCGGGGAGGGGGGAGAAGTGGCCAGAACTGATTTGGTGGGATCCTCAGAGTTGGGTCTCTGGCCTGGGACTATAGTACAAAGGGATTTCGGAAAGCCCAGAAGCAAATGCTTCTGGGTATAGAGCAAAATTTAGAATCATTATCTGATTGTCTTAATTACTTTGGAGCATTTCAACCTCTTTCTTAAGTTTGTCATGGTGAAATAGGTGCATCATTATAAATACCTAAAAAGAAAGTAAATAAAGGCTGCTTTCCTGCTACCTGCCTAGTTCAACCATTCTCTCTCCTCTTTAGACAGTCCCTAGAAACCCTCCTCTGAGCTGGAAGGGCCGATTCCCATCTTGGCAGGAGGCAGGGGTTCCTGATTCTCAGTGGTCAGCCTTAGGAACAGAACTGGAGTCACATAAGGGAAATTGGACACCATGTGTAAAGGTGTTGTTGTGGTTGATGAAAGCCGCTGTCACTTGTTGTACAAACTTAAAACCCCCCAACTGGAGATATCAATGCACACAGTAAATCCAACATAGTAGAAGACTCTTGTGGTTTGTTAATATCCAGTACATAGGAAAACAATGTAGGCTTGACCATATGGGTATTTTAACCTCATCTTTCAACTATAGGGAAAAAAATTAAATAAATAAATAAATAAAGCATAAACTATATTAATTATGCTCCTTAGAGAGGGAAAATTCATAAAGTGATCCCACCTTTTGGAACTTAGAAAGTCCTACCCTTGGATTTTTCACTGTTGGTCCCATAACAAGTTTCCGGGGCTAAAGAAGAAGGTCCCCCTCATGTTTATGCCAATGCTTTCTACCACTGCCAAGAGTTTTGAACTAAACTCATTTATTATTCTTTGCCATGAAGAAAGGAAGTTGAGACAAATGTTGTTAAGGTACACCTCATGTATCTCTAAGGTGCTCTGACAAACTAGAGGAATGCAGAACACTTATGGTTCAATTCAACTATTTGGAAAGGACTGTTAGGAGAGTTTTATCTAAGAAATGCTCTCAGCAGAACACTATTTTAGAAATAGCATCTTGCTGAGTGTGTGTAGATAATACCATTTTATTTTATCTAAAATTTACATTTAAGGTTAAATTTACATTTAACCAAAATGTGGAATAGTTTCTTACTTTCACTTACAACTTGATCTTTCCCAGTCAATGCCTTTGAGACCTGTTCTAATGAATTAATGCCAGGCTGTGTTTGATTTACTCCCAGGATGACAGCAGCAAGTCTTGCAGTGTCCTTTAGTACACAGCCCTGTGAGATTTTCTTCCGGGATGATTCTGTTGATCTCAGTGCCCCACGTAAGTAACTCACCGTAAAATGGATCATGGTGCTGAAACTGTCTGTCCATGAGAGGGGTGAGGAATTAAAAGTCAGGTCATTCTACTTGAAGACATTGTGCTATGTGAAATAAGCATAATACAAAAGGCCAAAATGCTGTATGAATTCCCTTATGAGGCACCTTGAATCATCAAATTCATAGAGACAGAAAGTAGAATGAAGGCTGTCAGGGACTGATGAGCGGGAATGGGGAGTCAGTGCCTAACAGGCACAGAGTTTCAAAGTGAAAATAGTTCTGGGGAAAGATGGTAATGATGGCTTACAGCAATGTGAATGGACATAATGCCACAAAACTATGCATTTAGGAATGGTTAAGATGGTAAACTTTATGTTTGTGTATTTATCACAATTATAAGAAATAAATGGAAACTGCCTGTATTATTATCTTTTTTTTTCAAAGATAGTTCTTACAGGAAAAGAGAGCTCAATTGGATTTCAGAACTTAATGTGTTTAGCCTAAGTCATGAGCAAGTTGAAGAAAGATTATTCCAGATCTCTTGTTCCTAAAACATAAAATCCTTAAATGTAAATCCTAAAGTTTTCAAGATTCTCCAACAGATTCCCATTATACCATTTTAAAGATAAAACTGGTGGTAGTGCCTAATAATTTTTACCCAAAGAAACTTAACATACTCTTCATTGGTACAAAGTTAGCACAGCTCCATTAGGCAGGATAAAAACTTTGAAGTTATTTCACTTCCCCTTCTCTTAATAAGAAATCCATCTAAAGTTGCCTGAATGGAAGATTTGGATCCTATGTGACCTTCATTTGGCAATATTAATGCTGAGTACTATATTGGGAACAAAAACAAATCAAACAAAAGTAACGAGGAGGAAACAAGTTGTGATATTTGTTGAGAATGAGACCCAATTGCCTTTTTTTGGACAAAGGCATTCACTGAAATTTTAAAATTCTAGGTTCTCTTATTGTATTTTTTAAAAATTTCTATTGTTTGCCTCTTGGATGATTCAAGCTCACACATGCTCACACACTACTTCTTCAGCCTATCCCATGCCCACCCTTTTGCTTTCCTGCCTCTCACTAGAGATCTAGGGGGGGAAAGAAGCTGAGCAATAATGGGACAAAGAAATGAACCAGGATAAGAAAACATATACCAGAGTAGACATTTTAAGGACTGGAGTTAATGTCTCTCCCATCTTCATGCCCAACTGAGGACCTTGATTTCTACATAGGATGAGAGGTGCCCTTCCCTGGGCTCTCCCCACACCTTACTTGCCAGCTGTATCCATCCGCCTGGTTGGCCATCCCATCTGTTTCCACAGATTCTCACCAGCACACACAGTAGATTTTCCTATAAAGTAGAATGTTCTCTTTGCCACCTGTTAACCATTAGCTTTGGTTTCATTTCATGGCATTCCACTGCAACAACAGCTTTTGATAAAAATGATCTGTAGCCATTGCATCAAATTTCTTTTCTCTCTTTCTCTCTGACACCTGTTCTGCTCAGAATTTCATTCCTGCCACTCAACTGGTAGTGCTCTGGTTGAGGCCGCCACCACTGAACCTTTTGTAGTCCATTCTCACTCCTCAAGCTGAAAAGAAGCTAGTGGTACCCTGGGCTGCTTGGCCCTCCTTGGACTATTTCTTTACATGGTTTCTAGTGCACTATACCCTTTGGTTTCCTCCTACCTTGTAGGATACTCCTTTTTGTTGTGACTGGTTTCTTCCTTTTTCCTCTAGTCTCTAAATATTTGGATGTTCCACGGTTCAGTTCTTAAGTTTTTCTCTGTCTATATTCACTCAACTGAAGATCTAATCTCATCTCAGGATTTAAATTCCATCTCTATGTTGATAACTCCCAAACTTGTATGTCCAGTACATATCTTTCCCCCCAATACCAAATTCAAATATCCAACTATCCATTCAATATACCCATTTGGTTATCTAATAAATATTTCAAACTTCACATGTCTAAACTGAACTCCTGGTTTCTTCTTCCACCAAGATTGTTCCATCTAAGATCTGCCCATCTCAGTCGATGGTCACTTCACACTTCCAGTTGCTCAGGCCAAAACCCTTGATGCCATTTTCAGTTTTTCTTTTTCTCTCATAGATGGCTGACTCCATTACTCTGGGCCCAAAGTGAGGCAGCACGTAAGGCGGAAGGGCCCCGTGGAGGGAAGCTGCTCATCTTATGGTGGGGTCAGGAAACAGAGAGAGAAGGGGAAATGGGCCGTAGGGAAAGCGAACCCTTTCAGGTCATGTCCTCAGTGACCCCCGTCCTCCAGCCAAGCCCCAACCTGCCTACAGTGACTAACCAGTCTATTTGAACTAGGATGGACTGATCATGTCACAGCTCCCACAATCCAATCACTTCACCTCTGAACATTTCTGCTTTAACACAGGAGCTTTTGGGTGACACCTCATCTCCAGACCCTAACAAAGTCCAAATCCTTAAAACGATCAACAGAGATTTACTTGATTTGGGCCCTGTTACTTTCCTGGTGTTATCATCACCTTTTCTTCTTCCTCCCTCATGCACTCTGGCCTTTGTATTCTTCTTGTGGCATACCAGGTATACTCCTGCTCGAGAGCCTGGGCACTAGCTATTCCCTGTGCCTCCACTGCTAATCCCTTATATACCTACACACTCACCCCTTCACATTC
The DNA here is from genome assembly GCF_052094955.1 of Ictidomys tridecemlineatus. Taxonomy (NCBI): domain Eukaryota; kingdom Metazoa; phylum Chordata; class Mammalia; order Rodentia; family Sciuridae; genus Ictidomys; species Ictidomys tridecemlineatus. The sequence continues at coordinate 118,539,259 of NC_135482.1, forward strand.
TTCAAGTCTTTGCCTAAATATTACCTTCTCAATGAAGCCTACCCTGACCACTCTATTGCCACCCAACCCGACCATGTTTCCAGTTTATCTTCTGTTTAGTTAATAGCTCTTTATTGCCCTTTTGGGTACTACATGATTGACTTTTTTTTTATTATATCCTGGCTTATTATCTGTCTTTATTGACAAAATGTAAGCTTCATGAGAGCAAGAATCTTTGTTTACTTCACTGGTTTACTCCAAGCAAGCAGAAGAACACCTGGTACACAGTAGATGCTTAACAAAAGTTTTGTTGAATAAATGAAATAATTTATTAATTAATAGGTCAAGCTGAATTATACATGCTAACAGAAACCCATTCCATTTCTCTCTCTCTCTCCAATGTAAACTATAAATATGGTAAAGTGGAATTAATACTTATTAAGCACTTACTGTGTACTTGGCCTTCTGTTGAACACTTGGCCATTGCACTACATCTTTGGAACCACTATGTGAAGGTGATTGTCAGATACTTGTTGAATGACAAAATAACTAACTGAAACTGCAAGGTTAAGTCATTGGCCCTAGATTCTAAAACTAGCAACTGGTAGAATTCAGAGTGGAATATACTAAATTCTAAAGCTGAGACATGGAAATCATATACATGTTCTGCCACTCAACTGGCCATGGGGTGTTAGGCAAGTTAATTATCATCTCTGAGCTTCCCTGTCTCTGTCCTTTTGGTATTCTATGCTATTAGGATCACTAGAGGTGGCATGGAATGAAAGAGGCTGTAGATACCTGGATTCAAATAGACAAATAAATGCTTTATCCAAGAATCATACAGTCCTAAATCCACTACAAAACTTTTTATAATATCAAGAATGTGAAAGACCTCAAAATATCATTGAATGCATATGAGAAACAGAATATATGTATTCTGTTCCTTTTAAAGAAGCATTCATTATAAAAAATAATTTTATGACTCATTATTTTTTAATATTAAAATAGAAAATATTGTTGGAAGGTTAGACATTTCTTTAAGACTACAAGAGATTCTAAGATGTTTCCTCTACCCACATTGTCACTTACTGCTTGAGGTGAAGACTTTCAGCCAATTTGTGTTTTTTTATGTCTTATATATTTTTCAGCTGAATACCAAAATAATAACTTGAATTGTGCAGTGTTCTCAGCAATTCAAATAAGAAACAGAAGGGGAAACTTTCTGTTAATTGTAATGTATCAGCTCTTTCTCAAGATAGAAAATTCTGACTTTTTTTTGGGGGGGGGGGTACCAGGAATTTGAACCCAGGGATGCTTAATTACTGAGCCACATCCCCAGCCCTATTTTTAAATATTTTATTTAGAGACAGGGTCTTGCTGAGTTGCTTAGGGCCTCCCTAAATTGCTGAAGCAGGTTTTGAATTCACGATACTCCTGCCTCAACCTCCCAAAGTGCTGGGATTACATGGTGCCCAGCTCAAATTCTGACCTTTTTAAAAAAAAAAATTTTTAGACTCCCAAATTTATAATAAAGTGAATTAAATGAGACAATTATATCAAAATAATGAAAAATGGCATGGTTAATAATGAAGTCTGCTAAATGTTTTACCAGGTTAAAGAATGAAATCATTTGAAAATTCCCTGTCTTTCTCTTCTGCCCTTCCTCCTTTTCATTCCTTCCCCAGATTCTGTCAGCGGCTCTTTAGGAAGACAGCCAGGGAAAGTTCAGGAGTTGGGCCTTGCAGTACTCCCTCCAGGTCCCCATCTTGACTTTCTGGCAGTCAAGGCTTTTTTTCCTAAAAGATGAATGAAAGTGGGGAATGCAAAGAGCTGGGGGCTTCCTCAGAGAACCCCCATTTGGATGCAAATGGTGGTTAAATGTTCATCAGGCAGAATCTGGTGAGCAGAATCTGGCTGGGAAGTTGGAAATCAGTTGTCTGGGTTTCTGTTCTTCCATTCTTCACAGGAAGTGTTGGGAAAAGGAAAACCAGACCAGCTTTCTAAAGGATACATGTAGCCTCTGAATAATGGCTGATCCAGATTTAGTTGGTTTTTTAGTTGTTTTTTGTTGTTGTTGTTGTTGTTGTTTTGTTTTTTCCAGTACTGAGTACTGTATGTCTGAACTACATCCTCAGGCCTTTTTATTTTATTTTGAGATAAGATCTTGCTAAATTGCCAAGTCTGGCCTCGAACTTGCAATTCTCCTGCCTCATTCTTCCCAGTCACTAGGATTACACAGTTAGTTGCCACTATGCCCAGCCAGATCTAGATTTGGTGAGACCAGAAATTTATATAGTGTGGGGTACCTCTTAGGAAAAATTCAAAAGTTTACTAGTTTTACTAGTCTCAAAAGTAAATACTGTATTTATTAGGAATAAGAAAGAAATCACAACATACCACTAGCATATAAATGCTGACAAATTCCCAAACATCATTCAGAGCCTGAGCCAGGGCTATGTAGCTGAAAAAAAACTCATCAGCTCCCAGAAAGTACCATCTTTTTGGGGACCAAGGTGAAACCTTTTCCCTAGGCCAAATCCATCAGAAGTCCTCCAACTCCTTGAAGATCTTAGCTTGAAAAATATGGCAGGAAAATTGGCCTTTAAAAAAGAGAGGTTTGGTTTATTCATTTTGAGTGGAGAGACCATTTGAAATGGTCTTCCATTAAGAAGAGATGGGGATTTTTTTAATCTGTCCATCCATGCATTTATGGTTAGAACATTTAAAAATAAAGAGATGGGGTATTTCCACCTGTGGTTGTTTGCAGGCCTGATTCAGCATGGGGCTTTGATTCAGAGGGAGGCTGATGAAAGCTTTGGTAACTTTTCTCAGGGTTTTCCTGCCACTTACAGGTACTGTCCTGTCTGCTTTCCAAAAGACATCCACTGATGTTTCCTCAGAACCATTCATACCATCCATGGTTATACAGGAAGTACCAGTATGGGTTTTTTTACAACTCCAAATTTCCACCTGAAGATTGTAATTGAATTTTCCTGAAATGGCAAAAGGAGAAAGAAAGGAAAGAAGGAGGGAGGGAAAACTCAGGGTTTGGGAAATATTAATACCAATATCCAACCAGAGATAGTGATTACACTGACTAAAGCAGTAGTTCTCCATGCATAGTCCTATTAAAAGACAAATTGCAAGAAATCTTAAATCTTTGCAGAATTTAGTTGACTTTATTTGAGATTCCAGAATAGTACATCAGTCAGAACCAAAAATGTTCAGAATGCCTCTTTCACCACTTGGGCAGGTTATATTTATAGCCAAAGAAAAAGAAGTGACAAACAGAAAATGGAAGTGAATCAGAGCTGCCCAATTGGTTAAAACTCTGTCTTATTTGAACTTGGTTTGAACAGTTGGCTGCTTGAAACTGGATGAGACTTTGGTACCTGTTACAAGAATAGGTTATAGTCTGTACACATCAAGTTAGGTTGAAGTTTCCTAAGTAAGAACCTTTCAGGCAAACACAAAATGTATGGAGGCAGCTGTAGGCCAAACTTAATAGTCCTGAAGACAGCAATAGAAGTGTCCCCTGTGAAGTTCTTAGAAATGCCAGTTCCTGGTCCTCACACAGACTCACTAAATCAGACCTCTGGAGATGGAACCAGGCATCACCTGGTAAATTTTGGAATACATACAAGACAGAGAACCACTGGTGTAATGTTTAGGCAGAATACATGCAGTTTTCTTGGCTCCCTGGGTGATTCTAATATACAGAGAATGTTGTGAGCCATTTGCCCTTACAGAGACATTTCATTTAAAATCCTGCTGATTAGTAGGTAATGTAAGTTCCATTTATAGTTTATTTTTCTTTCACAGATCATGACTTCTCATTAGTAAATCCATTGTAATTAGCAACATGATAAGCATTAGATACATGTGATTGCTGGGCTTCATGTCTTTAATCTGAATGCAGTATTGTGTAACAGATCTACTGTTTACCCTATCAAGGTCAAGAGTTAAAGAAGGACAGTGATACTTGTTAGCTCTCAGTATAGAGTGCCAGCTTAACTTTCAGAAATGATTATAAGACTGGTCCTCCAAGGAATATAGTATTGACTAGTGAATCAATTCTTCTGGGAATTTCTACTAATGACATTATTTATTTAAACTTAATTAAACCACTTTGAAAACTTATTTAAATCAGCCAAATTTTAAGACAGGGATGTGTCCAGCATGATGGATTCTTTACTAAATTTAATATTAACATCATATGTTGTTTTCCAGCATGATTTTGGCTTCATCAATTACTTTTCTAGGTTTCAGTTACAAGTGTCCTCCTCAAGATTCAGACATTTGCAGGGCCTCTCCTCTTGAATGCCAATGGAAAAAGGGAATCGGGGACCCAGGAGGCCACTGTTTGGGTTGTTCAGTCTAGTCTCAGCCATGTAAGTGGCAATCACTCCTCAGCAAGTGATATAGATGGTTAAAATGGCAAGAGTGACATAGCCATGGTCAGGTCATTTCCTGTAGAATAGCAGTTGCTACGTAGGACATGATACACATCAGAAACCTTGGGAAATCTTTCAAAAGCCACACTAAGGGGGCTGGAGATGTGTCTTACTAGTACAGCACTTGCCTATCATATATGAGGTTCTGGGTTCCATCCTTAAACACACGCACACACATACACACACACACACACACACACACACACACACACACATCCATCCAGCCCCACTTCCAGATCAACTGTGGACCCAGAAAGGGATATTGCTTCAAGGGCTTCCTAAGTTATTCTAATACAGCTGGGTTTGCAAGCTGCTCTGTCATCAGACCCTCATCCTGTGGGTCACCTTTTTCTGTCTAATGTGGAGACTTGCTAGTCCAGTTGGAGTTTCGATCTCTGTCATCAGAATGTTCACCAGCCATTAATGTTCCTAAAGGGTTCTCTTGTCTTTGCCTTCCAGATGGGTATGCATTTTCCCAAACAGAAGGAGCAGTGGTCACTCAGGAAGAACTAGTTCGTGCTTATGACACAGCTAAAATGGAAAACTCAAGAATCTCAAAAAGAAGTTCTGATTTTTCTGAAATTTTCTAAGACCAAGATCAATGTGTTTTGTGTGCTCATAACCTTCCCTGAAGCTGACAGAGTGAATTGGCACTCCTATTCCAAACTAGAGTCTGTTATTTATTTGTTATTTATATTGACTGATTCATGGGAATAAGTAATGGGGAGGCCCTTACTTTCTTTTCTTCATTTGTCTTCAATATTTTACCCAACATGTTTATTATTTTCTGTGACTGTGAGATAATTTATCAGTTCAGCCTAAAGTATAAAATTAAACATATTACATTTTAACAAAATTTAAACTTTGTATGAGTTGGGGGTGGGGAGAGTAGAAGATGTCACGTTGCCTAGCAAAGCTATTGTGCCTAATAAATATGGAGCCATGCAGAAACTTCATATTTTGAAATCACACATTAAAGGCATGGAGCAATGCATAAAATATTTCCTGTCACTTTCATTGCATTTTATTGGTATGAATTTGCCCAAAATTTTTTATTTCAATAAATGCACACAAAGCCTCAGGCCTCAAAAATCATGTATATGAGAATCTACTAGATATTCCATTATTTTCTATGAATCATTGGGTTCGTATATAATCCTCGTTCTGATTCTCCGATCCAACAGGACTAGTAAGAAATTCAACTTCAATAATTCTTGGAGCTCTGCATTTGGCTGTACCAGTCATTCACATGGTACCAAGCTTTAGGACACACTCTGCCTTCTGTCATCAGCTCACATTGGTCATCACATAGATACAAGGTCCCTACGGGCCTGGAAGTTCTGGGAAGCTTCTGTGGTAGATATGAGGAACTGAAACCTTTAAATAGACTAGAAATCCCCATGCCCGTGGTCTTTCTCCCATGCCTGGGAAAGACATTCTGCTCTTGGAATGCATCATTTTCCTAGGGCATCTCCAAAGAATGAAGAGATATCTCACAAATCCCTTTTCTAGTCCAGGGACAGCCCTCTCTACAAGACCCTATTTTGCTTTTTAAAAGTTGTTGAAGGCTACCTCTACTTTTTTGTGTTGCCAAAATGACATCTCTCAGGAAATGAACCAAAAAGTCTGACACCTGTTTGAAGGAAAATAAAGTAATACGGAAAACCTTGGTAGAAAAAACAAAAATTCAGAAAGGGTTGGGAGTGTGGCTTAGTGGTAGAGTACTTGCCTAGTATGTGCAAGGCCATTGGTTTGTTTTTGTTTATGGAGCTGGGATCTTCTGAGAAACTGAGGCAGCATGAAGACTCCCTCTTCAAACCCTGATTCTTGCGATCAAGTCAGAAAGAGTTTAGACATGTTGCTCAGAATAACAGGAAAAGTTAATTGGAGGGATAGGAAAAGGGAAAGGGGACACTCTCAAGGAAGAGAGTGGATTCCCTCAGAGAGAAGAGGGACAATGTGCCTCTCTTGCACATCAGTTTTATCGGGGATCCCAGAGAAATTTTCAGAGAGTCCTACCCAGGTCCACCTCTTGGCTTTTGACTGACATAAAGATGACATCTCACTTTCAAGTCCCCCCTGTCATAGTAACTGTGGGTCACATTGGCCCATGTGGACTGATTCTAATTCTTACAGATTTTATGGTTGGGAGGACCTATCCTTCTCTCCCAGAGTTTCAGGATCTGGTCACAAAATACTCCTGGGTTCCTCCAATTGTTGTTATCTTGGGTCTGCTTTTCTCCTGCAGTTCACAGGTAGTTTGCTGAGGAATATAACATCCTGTCCACTTAGGCTGGGCAGGGATGCAGGTAAATTGCTTCTTGGAAAAGCAAGAATGTGGGGGTCAGTATAGTGAGCCTATTTTATAGAATTATTCTCTTAACCTCATGTTTTTACCATCTTCATCTGTCTGTTCCCTAACACACCCATAAATACATCAGAGAAGACTGGAATAATATACCTTGAGATGTTGACAATGATTATATTGGGATGCTGAAAATTTAAGCATTCTTTTTATACTTTCCATATTTCCTACATGTTAAATATGATTTCCAACTTTGGTAAGGTACTTTTATGAGTATTTCAATAGTAAGTATTTCTTCAGTGTCAGGGATTGAATCCAGGACCTCATACGTGCCAGGCAAGCATAATACACTGAGTTATGTCCTCAGCCCCACAAATCTTTTTTTTTTTTTTTTTAAGGTCAAGTTGAATCTTTTGCCAGCCACCAAAAAATCACTGGACTGATGATAGTTACTGATATTGAAATTTATTTTGAGAGGCACAAATGACATACTTCCCTTTATCACTGAAAACTGGCTGGATTTGGACCCTGCTCCAATCCCCTTGCAAATTAGGAAAATAGGGGTCCCAGAAGTCTCAACTCCTTTTTAAGTGATAAGGAGGCTCCAGGAAGGAGGCAAAGCCTGTGAAACTCCTTTCAGCCTTTTGTCCTGATGCACTCCTGCCCTGCCCTGTGCAGTGGGACATGTAAATCTGCAGACGTACATGTCCCATCTTAATAATCTGCAGCTGCCTCTTCTCCCCTGCCTCCCCTCTTTAAAAGTTCTGCTAATTTTCAGATATTTCAGAAATGGAACTTTTGAAATAATAAAATTTCTTCTGTCTTCCTTCAAATCTGGCTTTTAACCCCTTCTACCAATTTGAATATTTCAGAGCAGAAAGCCTTATGGACTAGCCTCTTCCTCCCCTCCCTAGGGAGGAAACTTATGCCACTGTGGTAACAATATTTCCACATCAGTTGTCACTGATTGATCTAAAGACTTAACCAAGGATGTAATGTACCCAGATGGGTTGTTTTTCACTGAAAAAATATGTTTTCAGGAGTGGACTATTTACTCTCCATCTGTCATATTGTCAAGTTACATGCCATTATGTCACATGGCATTTAACTAGTGAGCATTTTTAGAAATGCTAAACTATTTTCTTCCCCTTCCTCCCTCCTTCCCTCCCTCCCTCCCTCCCTCCCTCCCTTCCTTCCTTCCTTCCTCCCTTCCTTCCCACCCATCTTTCTTTCTTTCATTTTTTGGTTACAGGGTGCCTAATCACTGAGCCATATCCCCAGTGGATCCCCTTTTGTAAATTTTTTATTTGAAGACAGGGTCACCCTAAGGTCACCTTAGGGCCTTGCTAAGTTGCTGAGGCTGATTTTTTTTTTTAGTTGTAGATAGACACAATAAATTTATTTCATTTGTGTATTATTATGTGGTGCTGGGGATCAAACTCAGTGCTGAGGCTGACTTTGAGCTTGTGATCCTCCTGCCTCAGCCTCCTGAGCACTGGGATTACAGATGTGTACCACTGTGCCATCTTGTTCAACATCTTGATTAGTGTTAGTTTTATATGAATAGTGACTTTATTTAATAGCCAGTCCTTTTATATTTTTGCAACTCACTTTTGGAAAATAGATTATTTTAGTCAAAATTTACTGAAAAGGGACCAGAATCAAGGAATCCCCAGTTACTAAACATCTTTAACTTTCCTTTTATGGACTACAAAGTTTATTGGATTTCCAAGTTGAAAAATAAGACATTGTACCCCCAACAAATTTATTTCTGAAATAGAATAATAAACCCAGAAAGGATTTTGAAAAGTCAACTCGATAACTATTTTTGTTTGTTTGCCTTTATATGAAACAATACCCAAATCTCTGAGAAAAAAAATGAGTCTTTCCTCCTCATGTGTCATTTTATATTTAGCAAGTTGTAATCTCCTTTGAAAGGACAAACAAGTAGAATATATCTTTGCCAAGTGAGGTAGGGAAGAAGCACCAGATGCTGGTTCACCTGCTCCTGCCCTTCTAAATCCATCCTGGGCACCAGCAACAGGACTCAGTAATGCCCAGGCCTCTATGTCTCTCAAGAGAGACCCACACATATTATCAATCTTTTCTGCTCATTGGATGTCCACAAGAGTGTATTCTGCCCTTAGACCCTGGAGTGAAGGGTCTGTACTCATTTCTCTGCTCCCTGGTTGTAAACCTGGGTGTTCTTACCTCCTCCAGCTGCACACTCATTTCATCCTCTGATATTTACCTAAAAAGATGCCAGAATCCACAGAAAATATGGTGGGAAATCCACCCATCCTCCTCCAATTATTGTGAGGAGTCTCAGCTCTTCCATTTCTCATTTCATCTCAGCTCCAGTTTCCTACCTGACCTAAATCCTTGATCTTTTTCATCTTGTCTCTTACCGCTATTTCCTTTTCTCCATTGTCACTTAACCTCAGCTTGGAGCACACCTTTCTTCCTTTGATTTCCTTAGACCCCACTAACACAAAACAATTATAGTAGTCAACTTTTTCTGAATATTTGAGAATAATGGGAGAGTAAGAAGGCAAATTATATTTGTACAAATGGTAAGAAGACCAGCTGTCCCATTTTGCCTAGAACCAAGGTGTTTTCTGGAATGTGAAACTTTTGTTGCTAAACCCCAAACAAACAAAAACAAACAAACAAAAACCTCTTAGGCAACCTGGAATGAGTTGGTCATCTTAAATATAGATAGCACTTAGAGTTCAATTGCTGATGAGGCACAGAATTCAAAATGGTAATGCTTACAAAGTTGCAGTTCATTGCTGGAAAAGAACACACTATAGCAACTGCATTAAAGTAAGGGTGTGCATCATTTTCTCTTTCAAAGACTGCTTCACACCTGCAGGTCCGTAGAGGCCACAGCCCTCTGGAAGGGCTATGTGGGCACACAGGAGTCACCATCTTGAGCATGGAACACCTCAGAACCAGGGAGTCTGAAATGCCCTTCTGGTTCTCGTAGACATACTCTAGTACATAACTAATCCCAATGGCAGAGGGTTCCAGGGTTCTGGGGATGTCTCACCCAGACAAGGTTTCAATAGCCGCTCTTACTATTGCCAATAAACATGACTGGCAAGCAGGCACAAACCCACAGTTATAAAGAAACACCATTAATCAGTACAGTTCAAGCTTTGATCAGGCACTTTTTAAAAACAGATCAATTTAGATCAGCTGAAATCAATCTCATAGCCCATATTACATCCAGTAAAACCAGAAATTTAAAATGGTTTGTGATTTTATTATTATAAATCCTTTGACTTTTGCTGTTAACAAAATCTTTTATTTAGTCACCTACTTGGGTATTAAGCTTCCTAACAGTAAATGCAGCTAATTTTATCTTCCCATTTCTTGTCTCTAACTTAGCTTTACTATTTTCCTGGAGCATTTTTCTCTACTTCTCAGGATAAATTCTTCATACTTTATTTTCCAAAACAATTCAATTCTCCAAATTCTTTTTTTTTAAGGGCGGCTGGGAGGGGGAGAGAGAGAGAGAGAATTTTTTTAATATTTATTTTTCAGTTTTTCGGTGGACACAACATCTTTATTTTATTTTTATGTGGTGCTGAGGATCGAACCCAGCGCCCCGCGCATGCCAGGTGAGCACATTACCGCTTGAGCCACATCCCCAGCCCAATTCTCTAAATTCTTAAGAACACCTAAATTCTCTCCTAGAGAATTTTACACCTGCTTCAGTTTTATGGTTTTTTTTTTTTTTTTGGCGGCGGGGGGGGGGTGTTTGTTTGTTTTTTGTATTCCAGCTCCAAAGCCTCTCTTCTTTAGGGCGGCTAATATGAAATTATCTGTGTTTAAGTGGGAAAACCACACTGTTAATCTGCTCATGGTTATGAGGTTTACCCATTACATGCAATTGAGAAATCTCACCAAGTGCTTTCAATCAAAGCCTTTTAAATCCCATCTCTCGCCACTTTTGAGGTAAGCAGTTTTAGTCCACGAAGACTCTGACTCTTTGGATTCTCTCTTCTGTTTTATTTCTGCTTAACCAAATTAGTCATGTCTCTCTGAGGACACCTATTTCTTGCAATATTTTGCAAGATATGGCAATGCTACATGTATTAGTTTGCAGTACGATTTGCAGTATTAATTTTGAAACTTATTAGAATTAACTAACTGCTATAACTGAAAGCTTCCTAAAACCAAAACATTCATTACTCCCAGAGTTCAAATACATGATCCTGGGTGGCTTTTCTTACGTGGCTTCTCAAGGATACAAACCTATTACATAAATAGAGATCATATGTGGGAGATTTCTCACAGACTAGAAGCAGAAGTGATATCCATCATTTCTGTTCATATTCTACAGGCTAAAATTAATCACATGTTATCACCTAGATGTAAGAATGCTAGGAGGTACCATCTTTGTGTGTGCCAAAGGAAAGCAGTGTGGCAAATGCACCAGCTTTGGTTTTGCCACAGAAAGCCAATTCCAGATTAGAACAGAAGGTGTTAATGTCCTGAAAATAATATCTTAAGGAATTCAGAAGATTTCATATAATAGGTAACACGATCAATAGGAAATACATTAAAGATAGGGCAAAGATTTCTTTATTAACATGGGGAAAAGGCAATTAGAAATCACAGGAAATCTCAATCCCCCCGCCATTATGATCTTGTAAGAAGACTATAAGAAGGAAATAAAATGTTGTATAATGTTCATGGTACAGAAAGAGAATATATTTGTCTTCAAAGCTTGTCATAGTTTATCTAAGGAAGACACAATTCAATAAAATTAAATACAGAAAATTGTAGGGAAGATAATTTAAGATACTACTTGGCCAAGCCGGAAAATACATAATAAAAAATAATGTAAATATCATTCATTAGTTTTCAGGATAGAGACTTGGTTTATAACAAAGCACAAAAAAAAATCCAGAATAAAAATTTTAACAGCCTTGGAATATAAAACAAAGAGTAACAGAACAGATTAGAGCCAAGTGTGGTGGTAACATGCCTATAATCCCAGCTACTCAGGAGGCTGAGGCAGGAGGATCATGAATTCCAAGGCAGCCTGGGCAACTTAGTGAGACGCTGTGTCAAAATAAAATAAAAAGGGATGGGGATGTAGCTCAATAGTAGGGTGTCCCTGGGCTCAGTCCTCACTAGGGCAATTAAAGAATGAAAGAATAGATCCGAAGGAGGAAAATATATATATATATATATATATATATATATATATATATATATATATATATATATATAGAGAGAGAGAGAGAGAGAGAGAGAGAGAGAGAGAGAGAGTGTCAGAGTCTAAAGTTGATGAAACAGAAACAGAAGTTTAAAATATAATTTAAAGTTATGACAGGGAATGGGAGATACCTTGGTAATACAGTGTTGCCTAGCATGTGCTGGGCCCTGGATTTAATCCCCAGCACAATAAATACATGAATAAATAAAGTAAAATTAAAGGTCTAAAAATAGTTATGGCAGTAACTGAGAATATTAATAACAATAATATATTCATTAAAAACTGAAATGATTGGGTTGGTGTATATGTGTGTGAGCACACCTGTGTGTGTGTTCAAAGGAAATGCTCAACTCCAGCAGTCATTAGGCAAGATAAGCCCAAACTGTTCTTAGCCTTGAGCAACTGCCTCTGAGCTTCGCTGAAGATGGGGCCCACTCAACCTAGTATATAGCAGAATACTCTTGACAGACATTTGGTAGGCAGCTTCTAAAATGGTGGCCAGTCACTCCTAAATCCAGGTTTCATGCTCATGCCCTTGTATATTCTGTTTGCCCAAATGTAGACTGCATTTGGCAAGTTGATTCTAGTACTTAGAATATGGCCAAAGGGTGGGATGTCACTCACAAAATTAAGTTATAAAAAATATTCAGGATTCCATTTGTGATCTTTCTGGATCTCTCACTTGTTCACTCTGATTAAAGCCAGATGTCATGTAGGAAGCTACTGTATGAGGAAGATCATTTGGCAAGAAACTAAGAAAGAACTCTAGCTAATCACCAGTAAGGAACTGAGGCCCTCAGCCAATTTGCTTGTGAGGAACTCAATCTTGATGACAATCACATGACTGAACTGGGAGCTGGGCTCTCCTCCACCTGAGCCTTCCAGATGGAACTAAAACCCTCTCCAATTCCCACCTTTATTACAGCCTTATGAGACACCCCGATTCAGGGAACCCAGATAGTTCATATCTGGACTCCTGCCCCAGAGACACTGTGAGATAGTAAATGTTTGTTACTCTTAAGTCCCTAATATTTAGAATAAACTGCTACCCAGTGATAGATCATTATTAAAAGTATCCTTATTATTTGTAGACCTAAATTTTTATTTGCTTTTCTCATCCATGTGACTCATGTCACTCCACAATCTTCCTCACTTCTAGGGTGTTGTCTACCCAACATCCATTCTCCTTGTCTTTCCTGTTAACAGTCTGATTGAATTAGAGAATATGTTATGTTCATTATAGTTTCACAGCTTCCCTTGCAGATAAGATGCCCATATGACACCCTTGATGCTGAATAATAAAAGAGGATTACACTAAATTGTTAACATGGTGGGCATTTTAACCTTTCCTATTTATTTTTTCTTATTTCCTACAGGATTTTTTTGTTTGTTTGCAGTGCTGGGATTGAAGGGCTTTGTCTTGTGCATGCTAGGCAAGTACTCTACTACCTGAATTACATCCCTCACCCTCTTCTTATTTACATGGAGCTGATACTGGAAGTGAAGCAACCATATTCTGTGAGGCAACAAATATATCCCATACATCAATAAGTAAAAAGATACCAATTCTTGATGACCTTCTGAAATATTTCAGTCTTGGCCTGATTATCATAAAATTATTAATTTGGGTAATCTACTATTTCTCAGATTTGACTTACTGACAGCAAACTTCATTCTTAACTCATATCTTGGCATGGCTGCATGCTGAGGTAAAAGTATTACAATCTGTACTCTCCATTTAAAAGTTTTCATTGAAAGGGGAGGTAGTGGGGAACAAAACCAACCAAATTATATTGTTATATTGTGTTCATGTACAAACATGAAAAAACATTATTATAACTATAAAGCACCAATTAAAAACAGAATTTTGAAAAAAGATTTGTGTTTGGACACAATGAAATATTATCACGTCTAACATTCATATCCACATCTAATATTTCTCATATTCTTTGAATTCCCCTATGAAAGATATTTTGTATTCCTTTCTGAAAGATAAAGATTTGTCTTACACAAACTGAACATCTTAGAGGAAACTTATTGTCTAGTTTTCAAAAGTTCTTATTTTAAAATTATAAAAACAAAAGATTGGGTGTACTTTTCAGTGGTAGTGTGCTTGTCTAGCAAAATAAAACCACCTGTTCTTAGCCAATAATTTCATAAAGGATTAAACAATTTAAATTATTTAAATTATATCAATACAGACATATTATGTCTTAAGGGTGGATATAACATTTGCTCCATTAACTCCACTTTCAATTGTTTATCCTAAGAAAATAATTTGGTTAAGTGGGCACTAGAGCCGCCATTAGGGAACTTTTTAGATAAGCCATGAGAATTCCAAAAGATTAAATTTTTATCTGATATAGATTAGCCCTGTTCTGCTTAAAAATCTCCATGACCGCATTTAGGGTTAAATTCAAATACCTTCATAGAGCTCTTGATGATCTGGCCTTTTCTATCTTTGCAATCACAGGGCGATTTCACCCTTCTTTTCTTCTCCCCAAGAACAGGCACCAGGGGTAGGAGAAGGGAAGCTGGAGGTAGGAGGGGTAGGAGAAGGGAAGCAGGAGGTAGGAGGGGTAGGAGAAGGGAAGCAGGAGGTAGGAGGGGTAGGAGAAGGGAAGCTGGATCCAGGAGGAAAGCGGTCCTTGACGTGCTGCTGAGTCGGGACCATTTCCTGGTGTCGACGCTTCCGTCAGGACACCCCGATTCCTGCCCTCGAGTCAAACATCCGATGGCCAGAGCTGCCCAACACTGCGCTCAGAGCGCAGGAAACACGTATCTTCCAGCGCCCCCCAATCCAGGCCCGGTTGAGCCCCCTCACACCATTCCCCGCTCCAATTCCCCCTCACCATCCCAGTTCACGGGCCAAGTTCCTCATTACGGACTCCTTCCACTCTCCTGGCTCCTGGCAAGTTCTGGTTTGCCGGCGGCCACAAGTCAGGACAGGGGCGGGGAGCGGTGACCCCGGACGAGCTGGGGAGAGAGGGGCGGGGCGGGGGCGGGGAGAGGGGCGGGGCGCCGAGGGCGGAGGCCGGGCGGGAGGAAGGCAGCGGAGAGGAGTGAGTCGTAGCGAGGGGCGGGGCGCAGAGGGCGGAGGCGAGGCGTAGCAAGGGGCGGGGCGCCGAGGGCGGGGGCGGGGCGTGGCGAGGGGCGGGGCGCCGAGGGCGGAGGCCGGGCGGGAGGAGGGCAGCGGAGAGGAGTGAGTCGTAGCGAGGGGCGGGGCGCAGGGAGACCCAGCGTTCCCGGGTCCCGCGTTCCGCTCAGGGAGGGGTCAATTTTGCTCAGAATTTTCCTGCAGAACTGAAAGGGAGATGAAGAGCCGAGGAGAATATTCTTGACACCATGAGCTTTCAGCTTTCTTCCTTCTCACTTTTGAGTCCCTCAAAAGCCCCGTGCCCCAGGGAAGCGCTTCTCTGTGGACTAGACCCATCTACACGATCAGGCAAGTGGTTCAAAACCTACAGAATCAAACCACCCCAGACCTACAGAATCAGAAACTGGCAAGTTCTCCGGGTGATCTGGAGGCACACCCGTAGGTGGCACAGGTCTGCCACCGCGCACACCATCTTGGAGTGTTAGTTCTTAAAGCCGAGCACACGAGCAAGGGATTCCAACACAGAGCCGCCAGCTGGTCACATCGCCTCGTGTTTCCTAGTTAAGAGTTTCCCAGCTCTTTAGAGGTCAAGAGCTAGCTGCCTGCTGGCCTGGATAGCTAGGACGTAGGAACCAGTTTTGCGGACACGTGGCTAATGAAAAACCACAAAAGAGAAGTGTTTCTATGTTTTGAATGATTTCGTCGTCCAGGGTGGTCCTGAAGTCTATTTGAGGAGTCAGCCCTTGGTTTGGGGAAGTCATGTGGTCGCACTTGGCACACTTAACACTTGTGACCCTGAATTTTTTAGGGCATCTTGGATTTCGTCCAGGTAACTCAATTGCGGTTGGGAATTTAGCTAGTGTGGAGAGTGCTGCCCTCCACTGACGATATAAATGCAATAAATTGTCTCTGCTTTCCAAAACTATATTACTTGACTCATTTACTGTGTATATTGAAGATTCTTTGACTGGTTCACATTCTTTTAATTCTTGGGAAAGGTAAGGCGTGACTATGATTTTCACCAGCCATATATCAAAAGGGCAGAGGCATGGGTGGTTTGAAAATACTGTGTTCTCTGGGCTGAGAATGTAGCTCAGTGGTAGAGTGCTTGCCTAGCCTGCCTGGGGATACCATCCCCAGCACTGCAAGGAAAGAAAGAGAAGAAGGAGGAAAGGAAAAGAAGGAGGGAGGGAGGGAAAGGAAAGGAAAACACCAAGAAGTAAATTGTTGGCTTAAAACTGCCTTCCATTTCTCCCAGTCTTTGGATTCACTTGGCAAATCAGGTCAATAAATAGAAACTGTCTTCTTCCTTTGAATGCAATTGAATTATCTTGTGCTTTTATTAGTACGCTTTGTTAGCTTTTAAGCACTGGAAAGTTCTTGAGCAGCCACACAAGTTGTTCTCTGAAAAGCAGTGCCTTTGAAACCTTAGTGATAATTCGGTGTAGAAAAAAGTGGACACTGGTAATGTTGAGAATGCCTTTTATTGTGGGGAAGAGACAGTAGGTGAAGACAATAGTTACTCTTGCAGAAATATCATAGAAGGATGGGTAAATATCAGCAAAATATACTACAGCCAATGAGAAGTTGTCAGTTTCTCAGAAATAGCCAATGTGATGTAAATGAGTTGTTGAATATTTAATGATATAATTGAATAATCATTATTTTGTATCCATGACACCTGTTTGTATCTATGACCTGTTTGGCTCCTGTGTCATTTTTGTCTTGGTCAGTTCAAATTGTGCAAAAGCAAACATTTACTGGGAACTAGTGCACACCAGGTCAGTGATTCTAGCCTCAGTTCTTAAGGAGATGGAAGTTGGACTTTCAAAGAAGCAGGTAAGCAAATAGATCATCGAAGTGTGTGTTTTATTTCCTCTTTCCACCAAAACCCACAAACATAAAACATGTTATCCCGAAGTGGGTTGTCCAGTTTTTAATTTTGTTCGCGGTCTTTTGGGTTAAAAAAAATAAAATTTCAATAGCTTCTAATACAACCAGTGATAGCAAATATATACAAGCCATTTTCTTCATTGGTTGGATCACATTATTTGAAATGGTATTTTTCTTTCCTGAATATTCACAGATATATGTGTTCTAGTGTGTGTCTTAGATCTGAACTAGAGTGGGACAATACTCAAATTCCTCATCCATTCAGGTTTTTCTTCCTATTATGATCTGCTCTGCATTTGGGCTTCCCACAAAGTTCCCAAATCTGGCTCTTCTCCTGTTTTCAGGATTTTCTTCCTTGTCTGGTCTTTTTGCTCAGTGCTTGTCTTTGGTGGTTTCCCAAACTCTCCTTTTTTATCTTCTTTGTAGACACTCAGTCCTCATCCCTGTCCCTCTCAATAATTATTTCAGAAGATATCCTCACATATTTATTCACTGATGGCAGCCATCTGGTCATCAAGCTCCTCTAAGCATCTTTAATTAACCCCATTTTACAGTTGCAGTCAACTCAGCCACAGAACCAGCAGCAAACACCACGACTCCTTTTCTTCCATACTTACATATTTGGATTATTATTATAATAGCTGATAAAGTCATAAATAAGGATGGGCAAGTCATTTACTTCGATGGCAATTGTTCTAGGTTAAGGACAAGTCTTCAGCCATCTTTTCTCTGAAATGATTCAAAATCTTCGTAATACTGCAAGTCATGCCAATGGACATCAGGGGGCATAAGAGATGCCCCCCCTCCACCAAGGGTCACAAGAGACCCTCTCCCACAAGCTTTTATTTCTTCATGGTGTCTATACTTTTCTGTTGTGAATCTTGATCTCTCCTGCCCAGTGTAAACATCTAATTGGCTCTGCATGACTGAAAATAAAACATCTGGGCCAAAAGTATATAGTACTTGGGTTCTCCTGATCCAAGGAATATGTTAGCTCCCATTGCAGTGACTGAGTGCCTTTCCCTCTTGTGTCAAGAAGCATCCTTCTACTTCAGAACATTAGGAAATGTTCAAAAGGTGCTTTAGATCCTGTGGCATTCAAGACTTTTAACCACATATACCTAATTAAATAATAATTAAAACATGATTTCTTTCTTGAGTGATACTGTTGTTTGTTTGGATGGTTTCATTTCCCAAATAGTCTGTGATCCAATAACAATGAATTTTTCCTGGTGGGAATTCTGAAGTGTTTGCCTACTTTGGGTAAGTATCAGCTGTAGTTTGGGCAGAGTTAGGACTTATGCAATTAACAGAAGAGAAATGACAATGTCCCCTATTTGCTTCTCTTGTCTTCACTGCTGGGCCTCCCTGCTCAGACTCCCAATTAGGTTATGTTCCAACTATAACATAACCTTGGCAGATGTACTAAAGAGGGCTTATTTACCACATTCTCTGCTTGTAGGATTTGCCCCAGGTTCCTTAGTATGGGCACTAGGTCTTTACAGCAGGGCCCCGACCTCCCCTTCCATCTCCACTCTCCAGCACCTCTCCATGCACCACACTCCAGGCACCAGGACTTGTTAGTCTTCTGGGTTTTCAGACTAGTCCTCTTTTTTTTTTTTTTTTTGCATAATCCCTCTTCCTACCTGAAACACTCTTTTCCTCTTCTCATCCCATCCAGGGGAAGTTTCTTCATTGGCCCTCTCCTCAGTGCCCTGGTTAACTAGATTCATGGTAGCACTTCTAGAGGTTCAGAGCATGATACTGAGTTTGGTGCTTTGGTGTTCTGAGTGCTTTAAACTAAAGGAGATTGGAAGGCACTTAGAAGCAAAGTCTCTTGGACCTTCTTCTGTCTTCTAGTCTCCTGTACCTCCGTCTCCCTCAAAGCCATCAGAGAAACAAGAATTCCTATTCCCCAAGGTGGGTCATGGAAGCTAGAATCTCTCCCTCCTCTTTTCCTCCAAAGCAAGCCATAAAATCTAGAAAGATTGCATTCTCCCCTTTTCCTTCACCCTTTTTAAAATACCCTCTGAGGAAAGGAAGAGAGAAGGGAAAACATATGGAAATGGTAGGAGACCTTCAGTGATACACAAAATAATAAGAGGTTATGAGGGGCAAGGGGGTGGGGGGAAAAAAAGGGGAGAGAATTGAACAACAGCAGAGGAGGTAGAGAGGGATGTTGGGAGGGGAGGGGAGGGGAGGGGGGATAGTAGGGGATAGGAAAGGTAGCAGAATACAACAGTCACTAATATGCCATTATGTAAAAATGTGAGTATGTAACAGAAGTGAGTCTGTATTATGTATTTGGGGAGTTCAAAACCCAATTGAGTCGATTGTATGAAAGATGATATGTCTTGAGCTCTGTAATGTTTTGAACAACCAATAAAAAAAAAAAAAAGAAAAAAAAAAAGAAAAAAAAAAATAAAATACCCTCTGAGGGTCTTGTCCATAGCAGGAAGAAGGGATGCTACACAGAAAGACCAAGAAGAATCTGAACATACAGGCCTTGCTGGGTTTCCCTACTCGGTCTATTACTGTTTTCTCAAATACTTTTGTCCAATTACATTCCCACACAGCTGTTCATTCTTTACCTAACCTAAGCATAAAAATGGATAGTTTTCCCTGGATCTGTGTGTCTGAAGCTCTTGTGTCATGTAAAACTTTGGTTCAATGTATTTGTTATGTTTCTCTCTTGTTAACCTGTGTTTTGTTATGGGAGTGTTGACCATGACACTTAGGATGGGGAGGAAAGGGATCACATCTATCCACCTCTACACACCTTATTAAAATCTTCGTTTATCTCATTTGTCTGCTTCCTGTACACTGTCTTTTTACTTTTATATCCCCAGTGGTTAGCACATTGTCTAGCCCATAGGAGGTGAAAAATAAAAGTTTGCCTGATAAAGTTTTGGTTGCATTAACAGATTGAGCCATGGCTGAGCTATTCTGTAGATTCAGTGTCCCTGGGCAATGAATGATTGGCAAGTTTTAACTGGACCTTTAAAATTCTTTCTTATGAGAGCAACAAATATGGTAGAAAAAAAAAATCCAGACCTAGTAGTCTCTAGAATCCACCATGTCTATTCTACAAGGCACTTTTGATCTCCATCTGCTCTTTCAGAGAGTGTTCCTGAATACAAGTAAGACAGTTCACCCAGGTCAAGCAGTTAGCAAAGAACACAACGTCCAAAGAGGCTGTAAGCGCTGATTTAATCTCCCAACTCTGCAATTTCTTAAATGCCTGAAAGCTAAATTTCTTGATACTAATTTCAGAAGAAGCCATGAACTACAGTTCAGGCTATCCAAACAAAAAATTCTAATGTAGGAAGTAAAATTATATCACACTTCCTTGCACATTTCTTCCCCTGTGTGTGCCGATCTCCCAACTTGAAGGAAAAAAATATTTTTTTAGATTTTTTTTCCTATACAATACATAATAATTCCCCTTCCCCTCTCTTGTCCAGTTTTAAAATAGCAACTCCAGCTGCTGTTAGACACTCTTTGGGGATTTAAGGCCACTAATCAATTTCACAGCTGGAAGCAAAGCACTTTCCTTGAAATATTTTGCACATGACATGTATAGAGGGTACTTTGACCTTGTGAAAGCAGCCAGAGCTCTGAAGGAGCAGAAAAGGCTGCTGACCTGCCACCAAGACTTTAAGGAGGGTGAGGCAGCTGCAGGCAGGCCAAGCTGTTGCTAGCTACCCTATCCTGCTCTTGGCCTTCTTTCCTCTCCCTACTTTCTGAGCCAAGGAACAAGGAAATCTACTTCTCCAGGAACCTCTGGGAGCAGAGATCTAGGAAGGCAAGAGCTGCCTGGTTTCACCTTTCTGATCAGACACCAAGACCTAAAAGTGAATAAAGGAAAAAAAAAAGTCCTCTGATGGCACCTTTTTCTTGCCTAGTGGCTCCCGGATTTTAGCAAACACCAGAATCATATAAAGGGTGTGGGACTATATAGCTCAGTGGCACAGTACGCAGAGCATGTGCTCAACATGTACAAGGCCTTGGATTCAATTCCTACCACACAAACAAACAAACACCAGATGCTAAGACCTGACTTCAGAGTTCTGATGCAATGTATCTGGAGTAAGGCCAGAGAATCTGCATTTCAAGTTTCCTGGTGCTACTGCTACTACAACTGTCTTGGGAACCACTGCTTTCAGACATACAATCAATTGCTTTCTTTCACTTGAGTATTTATCCACATGATACTTGTGGTGTGTGAGTGTGTGTGAGATTGAACCTAGTGCCTCAGGCATGCTAGATAAATGCCCTACTGCTGAACTGCAAGCCCAGACCTTCCTCTTTGTCTCTCTTGGTCACATTAATTAACTCCCCATACTTTGCCTGCAAGTGTCAGTTTAGTCTAATTTGAAGAGTGTGGCGGGTGAGGATCCATAGGTCAAATTATTGCTCTTGCCTAATATTGGAGTAAATATTTCAGGAGAATAATAGAAAGGAGCATATCATAAAAGCATAGACTCTGCAACTGCTAGGAAAAGAAAGGCTCAAATTCCAAACATATACACAATAATTTTAAGAGATTTTCTTTCCTTAAGTTGCATAGCATAGATAAGTGTTTCACTAATTCAGTTTGTTCTTAATGGACACCTGTGTACCCATATATGATAAGATTATGATGGCTCTGCATTTCATATCTTTTCCCCCTAAAATAAAGTTAGTTTCAATACATTGATAATCTGTTTTCAGATGGAAGGGGCTTTCTTCATTTCCTACCTGGAAGAAATTGCCCATTGTGTCATAGAGTGACTTCTCCATTTTTGGTATCAGAGAGAGGATATAGCTTAGTGTTAAGAGCACAGTTCTGAGAGCTGAGGGTGCTCACTCAGTGGTAGAGTATTTGCCTAGCAGATGTGAGGCTGTGGTTCATCCCAACACTGTAAAAAATAAAAAAAGAACACAGTTCTGGAGTGAGATAGACCTGAGAAAGCTCCATCTCGCATGAGTATCTTGTGTGTATATATGTGATTATAAATTGAAGATAATGATTCCTACTTCCTAGACATGCACCACATTCACACTTTAGCTGAATTCTTGATGGCCAAGTGCTAAACTTACTGAGGCCAAAGTCAAATATCCCCATCATGACATAGATTTCTGGAATAAAAGAATAAACCTGATTCTTAGTACTACCCTCCCACTCCAAAAAGAAATATTCCAATCACAAAAATAAGCATAATATTGTTATTTAAAAAGTAGTCATTAATTACATTAGTTACCTCTTACCACACAATGCTAAATTACTAGTAACCACAAAACTTCAATGGTATTTAATAATAAATATTTATTTTTATTTTTCACCATCCTATGGGTCAGCTGAGTGGTTCTGATTATCTGGGCCACAGCCCGTGGACCTCCTCTAGGCTTGCTCAGTTTCTGTGGCTACGTCACTTGGCAGGTAGGCTGGGGACTGATGGTATAGAATGTTCCGTACTATGACTTGGAGATCATGTCAGCTCCATGTGATCTCTCAGCTGCCAGCAGGTAACTGAGCTTGCTGTTATGGCATGAGAAGATGCCAAGAGCGAGGAGGACATGTGCAAGGCTTCTTGAGGACTTGTCTCAGTCACATGGGTTGTATTCTGTTAGCTAAAGTAAATGACAAACCTACCCAGACTCAAAGCATGGGGAGATAGATTCATCTCTTGATCTGGAGGGGTTCCCAGGTCAGATTCAAAGTTTCGAGACCACAGAGGGGTTGAGAATTAGAGCCATTTTTGGTCAAACTACCACATTAACATGCTTTTATCATTCAAGTTTTATTGGTCACAGTTAGGGATGTTCACTCAGTGATGGAATTTGTGCTTAGCATGTGCAAGACCCTGAGTTTGATCACTACCACCAAAACAAAAATGAATGAATCAAATGTTATAAGTTTGATATGATGGGGAAGAAACAACAGTTTCTCCACTGTCAGCTGCTGGATTTCTTCTATGGTAGCCACCTACATATTAACAAATAGGGCCCACTTTCAACTATGATTGGTAGAAAAGCAAGATATTGGAGGAGCTCATTTAAAAACAATTATTCTTCTCTTTTCCCTGTAGTCTTTATTATTTCTGATTTCGATATGATTTATCATGGACTTTGTTGGAGAATGATTTGGAAGTTTTTCTGCCTTGTGAAATTCTAAGTGAACTTGCAGATTTTAAAGCAATCATAAAAAAAATGAAGAATTTCCAAGCAATCATTTTCCTTAGAAGATTATGGTTTAAATAGAATTTAAAAAATAAAAAAGTGAATACTTCCAAAATGTCATTTAACTGTCAGGAACTGTCTCCAAAACAATTCTGCAAAGTCCTGAATTATAATTCAATCTATAAATCTTTATTATTCTTTGTGTATTTTGATTTAAATTTGCATGAACATTTGTTGACTAGAAGGATATGTATCCTAAAGCTAACATGCTTTCTTTCACATAAAATTAATAACTTTTACACTGACTTGTGATAATAAAAATAAATTCATATGCCAATGGATCGATAGCATTCCAACCACTAAACACAGAAGGGAATTTTTTTTTTTTTTACTCTGAGTTTCATGTAGAATGATTGCCTTTATTTGAAAGTTACAATGTATGTATTTCAATAGTAACAACAAATTTGAATGTTTGCTTACTGATGATGCCATAATGACCAGATACAATGGAGACCAATCCAAGCACACCTCCATCATACACAAGTTCAGGAATGCCAGAAATACCATTAAATCCAGATTCCAAAGCTGAAGCCAAAGGCAAATGGCAGGATTTTAGGATTTCAGCCAGACCAAAGTTGAGCTGTGTGTCTCTATGATCCCTATGGTATTTAGAATATCGAATAAGGCAATGGATATAGATAATATGTGGCATACAGTAGATCTTTGACAAATGATAGGTATTACTTTTTTTTGTTTGTTTTTTTTGGTGCCAGGGATTGAACCCAGAGGTGCTTAACCACTGAGCCACATCCCCAACCGTTCTTTTTTATTTTATTTTATTTTGAGACAGGGTCTCACTAAATTGCTTACAGCCTCACTAAGGCTAGCTTTGAATCCACAATTCTCCTGCCTCAGCCTTTCAAGCTGCTGGGATTACAGATGTGCACCACCATGCCCAGCACTTTTTGCTATTTTTGCCTTTGGTCAGAATTAGTTATAATATTATATTGTCATAAAGGCTTAATAGAAAGGTTTCTTGAGTCCCAGCAGAGAAAAGGATGTAAAGACAGGGAATAGCTGTGAAAAAAAGAAACTGGTCCCTTAGAGATTTGAATTTAATTTTGTATAGAAGGCTGCCTCCCTGCCTTGGTGCCTCAGCTTTTCACCCTATTGCAGCTCTCAGTACCAGGACATGGTGACAATTATTTCACCTGTTGGAGTGTTACAGATATGATTAAACCCAGAACAGGTTCCCAAAGGTATGGACTCTGTAGAATTATTTAGGATGATATTTAAAAACCAAATGGATAACTGTAGGTTTGGGGTATCAAGTGGATTGCCATTATGTCCTATTCCAGCTTGATTATTAGGGTTATAAATGAATAATCAATTTCTGCAAATTAGTTGGATTTCAGGATCAAATTGAAAAATGTGACAATTCAGAGAGACGTAATTAAGTTTGTCTACTGAAAACCTAATAGCTCCTAGATATTTTACTATTTATGAACTATGGTGATTTATTACTTTAATATTTGCATTTCAGATTAAACTTGAGCAGCATGGCTACACACATTAAACAAAAGCAGATTCATTAGTTGCCCATTCTCTTTTTCCCCACTTCTTCTTGGTTATCTCCTTTTTAAAAATAAAATTTATTATGTATTTTTAAGATGGAAAACATAATATTATAAGATGCATACAGATAGTTTAAAGGTTGCTATACTGAACAAATTAACATACCCATCTTCTCACATAATTACCCATCTTTGGATTTTTATGGTAAGAACATTTAAAACCAGCTCATTTTGCATGAATCCCATTGAGAGTAAAATTTTATTATCTATAGTCCTCATGTTGTAGTTTCCCATTCTTAATTCATTCAATAAGATAATGCACAATTTATGGATGATACAAAGACAAATTAGGCTGGGTTCTGGCCTTCCAGAAGCCTAGATCTCAGGGGTAGTGACTTAGAGAAAGGTTTCCTAAGAGGAAAGTAAAACCATGGTAATCAGATCATTGTTCCCTGAGTCTCATTATGAGGAGCTGCTTCAGAAAACATTCTAAGTCTGAATTCAAATAAAAGAGAGCTTTACTTACCTGGCCAGAGACTGTCATCTACCCATAGAGACTGAACCTCTGTGGGAGAATAGCCATTTCCTGGCCTGTGTGCTGGGAATTTAAGGATGAAAACCACAAGCCTTGGGAAGTCCCTAGCATGCAAGCCAGCCAATCACAGATGCTAAAACAGAAGTTAGGGGAACTTAAGAGCCCCTAAGCAGAACTAAAGACCCTCTAAGGTGGGTGTACAGTTTGGGTTTTAGTACATTTGCAGAGTACAAAGTACAGTAAACACAAGTCTTTCAGGGAAGACAGCTCAGATGCTGATTTCCCAGAAATGGCTCTTGCCTACAGGAATAGCAATGGAGTCACATTAGCCATGCTTACTAATGTTGGCCTACAACAATTTTTGCCTTAATATGATTATGTCTTATTTCTATCTTGTAACTTAACATATATCAACTTAATAATTGCCTATGACTATAATTAACCTGAGGTCACACACACACACACACACACACACACACACACACACATACTTATAACTTTTATTATCTATACCTTATCACTAACATCTTTAAGTCTTATGTCTAGGTACTATAAAGGCTATATGTTTATACTAATATATTGTTATTTTTTATCTTAAAGCTTAAAACATATTTAACTATCTTAACATTAACTTTATTTTTATTATTTTCTATTTATTGATTTATATCTATTAATCTATAGCTGATGATTTATCAGTATGACTTATTAATAATCTATGACTTGTCTCTTATGAATCTATATTACTTATTTTAGACCATAACAGTCTGATCCCCAAACTTTACCCCCACTTCTTCCTTTCCTGACTCTGCCACTGGCCATGAAAACTTGGCTTCTCAGTTTGACATTCCAAAGGTAAGCAGAGGGTGCCATTTCCACACTGAAGTCATCTTTTTACTAATCTTTTAAATTTCTTTTTCACTGGTATCATCTCAGTGCCTTCCTTTTGTTTAAAACTATAGTTCCAATCTGCAGACTCTGTGTTATAAAACTAGTTTTAAGATCCACATGTTTAATTGAACTGTTCCATTGCCAACTTTTAGCCAGAAGAGGGAGTGCAAGAGCCAAAGCTAAGAAATCTGGGGAAGATGATGACTTTCATATATTTTTCTCTGCACTGAAAAGACTGGGATTTTATTTTTCAATTTAATACTTAAAGACAAAGTTTAGCCTTGTAATATGTATAAAGTTAGCCAAGCTGTTGGGAGTGGGTTATCCAAGTAATGTTCTTACAAGTATTTGATTCAGATTTAATAATTTGTTGAAAAGAGGGAAAAAGCATAAATAAATGACTAGTGTAAGAGAATGGGTTTAATTCTATTCTACAAAACATATGTAGCCAGCAATGTTGGTGCTCTTGTCTACATTTCTACATGACAGTCCAAAATTAGAAGGAGCAGGGTTAATACATTTCTATGAGTCACTGTACAGACATAAAACAGATTGTCCCAAATGTTGACAATTGGTGAGTCTGATAAAGAGGTCTATAAGATTTCTTTGTACTCTACTTATTCTTATAACTTTTCCCTTAAGTTTGAAGTTATTTTCAAATAAAAAAAGTAAAACAAAGACTGATGATGTAGCTCAGTGGTAGGGTGTTTGCCTTGCATGTGTGAGGCCCGAGGTTTAATCCTCAGTATTGGGGGGTGAAAAAAAAACTTAAGAAAAAACAGGTTTCTTTGTTTTGGTCAATCAGACATAATGTGATTTTATTATTGGCAGAAACTAGAGCCCTTACCCTACTTCTTAGGGAGAAAAATACAGTGAAAGTTGAAGTTTGCTGAGATCTATAGCTGACTGTGAAATTAAATGCAATTGTCATTAAATAAGAAATTATGAAGAGTTGATGTTTCTGAACTACCTAGTTTTCATGGATAAATATTCTTTATCCTAGGTATCTTTGGGTATCTTTGAGTATCCAATGAATTAAAGACATGACAATGTCAAAATATTTTCATAGGGAAGTGACATTTCACTTATTGTGATATCACCTGGGTTAGAGCTTGCTCCTGTTCCTGACTCAGTCACTGAATTGCCAGCCTGTGTCACTACTGTTTCTTGAACTGGAGCTTAATAACTGGAGGTCAAGCTTTCTGAAATTTGTAGACTAAATAGATTTAGTCTAACACTCAGAACTTATCTTCTTTTTTTTTTCCTTCCTTTGTCTGTCTCCCTCCCTTTCCCTCCCTCCCCTACGTCCCTCTCCCTCTCCTCTCTGTTTTACAGTCTTTCCATGTCGCCCAGGCTGGCATTGAACTTCTGGGCAATTGTCCTGCCTCAGCCTCCGGAATAGCTGGAATTCCAAGTTCATGCTACCAAGCCTAGTTCATACTTGGTCTTCAAAGTAAACCAAGCCCAGATCTTTAACCTCACCTCTAAGACAAGGACTTATTACAAAGAATAAAACAGCATTCAGAACTGTTCTGTGGTGCTGCTTACCTATTTTTTATTACTTCAGAGTCTGGTGTAATCCTTCTCTTCCTCTCAATCTGTACATGGCTAATATTTTCTTAAAAATTAAATTGAATTTGACAGCCACATATAGATTCTGGAAATGTATGAATGGGTTCAAAAGGAAGTAGTTTGTTTTCTGGGATTTTTTTTCTTATTTTTTTCTTTGTTTCTTAGCATCTATTATCCATTATCTACCATGGGGATAATATTCAAGTGCATCTAAAAAAGAACTACAGAAATTGTAAGTTCAATTTCAATTTTGTCTCTCCTGTAGTTTCTGCACTCAATATCATGATCACTGCATTCAGTACAGTTGGCAAGGTTTCTCCAAGTATAGAGAGATAGAGGTTTTACTACACTCCATAAATATGACCATTTATTGGACCTAACATATTTATGTTCCCATTCATTGAGGGCTTACTTAAACTGTCCAATTTGCTTGACCCCGTCTATAAATGTAAATTGCCTACATCTGAAACTAACTCTGGATGGCTTTAGAGTGTTCAGGAATTAGAATTATATGACTTCTACAGATGGACCAGGATTCCTGTAAGAGCGACCAGGTCTCCTATAGCCCTTAGGCAATAAGTTATTCTTTCATTCAACCTTTCTTCTCACTCTCAGAAGTACTAAAAGTGCAGAGTGGCAGGTGTAACTTAGTGGGTAAAGCATTTGCCTGAAATACATTAGGCTCTGGGTTCAATCCCCAGCGTTGCAAGAAAAACAAAGTATTAAAGGTAGATGTTATTCTAGAGTTTTTGTCAAAAATACTATTGGAAATTACCTGATACATTTAGTAGACGTCACAATTTTGTCTTGATTAAAAATGTTTTACTTGAAGGGAAGTCACCAACTTTGCCCAAGATTAAAAGAACCAGTATAGGACATATTTGTTGTTTTCTTTATCACAAACCTGAAAAAATTATGTTTTGTAGTATGAATTGAGGAATAATTGATTTCTAATCTCAAGTGTTTAACTAGTCCTGGTCCTATCAACTGGCATGGCTACCCCTCACTCTCCAAAACTAGAAGTTAATTGGCAAGTTGTTTTTTTTTGTTTGTTTGTTTGTTTGTTTGTTTTATTTTGAGGAAGGAGGGATCCAACTCAAGGGGCTGTGCATGTATATGACAGACAAGTACTCTACCACTGAGCTACCCTACCTCACCCACTTCTTCATACTGTTGAAGATAATTTGGAAGCAGCCTTCTCCCTTCCTGTCAACTTTATTTTCTTCATGCCCAGTGATAATCATCTTAAATCCTTCTATACTTTTCTGCTTTGCATTTTTCCAATATTTTCTTCAGGTCCTCGTGTTTCCAAAATAAATTGACCCACTTCCAGGAATAAAATAACTAAAAGTATGTGTGCCTTATTAAATCAAACGGCTACCCACTGAAAAGGAAATGGTTTAGAGAAACTAAGAATACCAATGACTTGTTTATGTTTTCTGATAAGACATATCATCTCATTTGTGTAACATTAGAGAACAATTCATTAAAAATAAAAACTGGGAAAGGCATACTAGCAATTCTCGTGTTAAAGTTACTTGGATGACATTCTGCACAGGTTGGGCATTTCATTTTAGATTATTAGGAAATTTTAGAAAGGGAATAAATTTGAACAGTTTTTAACCTATTTAATAAGGTACTTATTAGAAGAGACATTATAATGATGTCAAAGAATTTAGCACAATGCCCAGGACCTGCCAGATGCTTAATAAATAGCAGTTATTAACTGATTGAGCTTCAGCCTCTTCAAGTATATTTTCTAACATTACAAAAAAACATAAAACTTTCCTTCTAATTAGGAAATGAATGCTGGCTAGTTGGAGGCTCTCCAGATAACTGTTATATAAGAATTTACAATATGAAGCAAGTGTCCTGGATACTGTAAAGCTGCAAAATAATCTTAAAGACTTAACAAATCTTCAAGTGTTATTGGGACACTAGCATTTTCAGGACATGGAATTTGTTAAATGTTTTCCCATTTATTTGAATATCACACAATGCAGAACATTCTCCTTTTATTTCTCCATTTTGAGGAAATGCAGATGTGAGTTACTACCCAAGGTCTCTTTAAACAAACAGAGTTTAATTCAATTGTTTCCTGAGAGATTGCCTTCTTGCAAAAGCCAAAGAAAATCTTTTACTAATCCAAAAGGTACAAAACTATGGTTGAGACCGTAAAACTGGAGAAGGGGTTGCACTTGGTTTGGAAAAGTTAATGTGTTTGGATGGGAATAATTACTACCACTGTGAGGCTACACTGTGAATTCCATCATTCCCTTTCCTGCTAATGTAAGAAGCACAATGGTTCTTTTATCTTTTTATATTTTTACCTGAAGACTGGTGAGACAGCTTTGATAATGGAAATTTTTATTTATATCAAATCTAAACACGCAGGATAAAGGGAACTTCCTTTTTTTCTTTTTCTTTTTTCATTCTGAGAAATCTCAAGGAACCTAGGATCCAAAAGTGTCTTCTGAATTGTTTTAATAAAAAAAAATATGAAATTATCTTTAAGCAATCTAGTTTTTCAGCCTGGATGTTAAACAGCATGGCTTCATACTATACAAGTATTAAACATTTCTCCACCTCTTGCTTTCCAGGGACAAGCCCCACCATACCCAGAAATTCTTCTCAGTCCTGGGAAGTACCCCCAGGTTTCTCAAAGACATCTTCCTGGTGACCACCAAACTGAGCAGTTTCCTTGTCCTGGCTCTACCTCTTAAGGGTTCCTCCTTTCCAGAGGGCAGAACCCCGGGTGACATGGATGACACTGGCCGTGAAATTGCACACCAATACTAGGTCCCCAAAGTGAAGACTACCATAGGCGAGCGGCCTTCCTTTGTTAAGCTGGCACCAGTCACTTTCTCAAGTAGCTAGTTTCTTTTTCTTTTTTCATTGCAGATCTCTGTTATCTGCTATATCCAAACTCTTGAGACTGAGAGATTTCTGAAATAAAGGATTTATGGAGCCATTACAGATGCTAGCCAGAATGAAAAAAAAAAAAAAAAAAAAAAAAAAAAACATTCTTGGGACAAGTTCTTAGGTCCCCAGCATCAGAGATAGGTAGCAGTTGGGAAAATGTCTACTGGACCAGAGCTAAGAACATTCTTCGTAATGAAAATCTGGGGAAGGGCTTTGGAATAAGATGAGCATCTATAAGGAGAAGTACTTTTTGCTTCTGGGTTGGTTGGGGTTGCAAGCAAGATGCAGCGGCATCTAAGGCGTTTGTGAAGGAATCTGAGTTGCTTTAACATATTCAGGACTATGAAGCAATCTTTTTTTCTGCCTGGAGTTGGTTAATTTCTCCCACCTTTCCTCCTCTTCCAGCCCTTTATAATTAAATTGAGGACATCTCAGAATTTTTCTCTTATCACACCTTAAGTCTCAAATAGAAGTCTGTGGGTATGGGGTCATGGAAAACTGTATGGAAGTCCCCAATTCTCATGGATTTCAGTTACTGGAAACCAACTCTGGTCTGAACATATTAAATGGAAAATTCCATAACTCCAAAATTCATATGTTTGAAATTGCATGCCATTCTGAGTGGCATGATGGAATCTCACACTATCCCTTTCTGTCCAGGTCAGAACTCCTTTGTCCAGCATCTCCCTACCTAGCCATTAGTCACCTTGTAGCCATCTTGGTAATCACGTCAATTGTCATGCTACTACAATGCTTATGTCCAAGTAGTCCTATTTTCTTTTATCCCATAGCACAAAAGTAGTGATGCTTTTATTTATTACAATATATTGTCATCACTGTTCTATTTTATTATTAGTGTTCATCTCTTACTGTGCCTAATTTATTAACTAAATTTTCGTAGATTTGTATGTGGGATCTGATTCCATCTCTGGGTAGTCTCGGAATTGAATTGAAGCAAAGGACACCATTTGTTTGTAGGGGGAATAGCTCATACACATCTGAGGAGTTATAAACACCAGTGTAATTTCAGGGTTTTATAGTACTTTATTTCCGACTTTTTGAGGAAGTATCTGCTCTGCACAGGTTGAACCATTTTGCATTTCTGCTAGCAATGTCTGAGAGTGCCAATTTCTCTGCTTCCTCACCAACACTATTTTCTATTATTTTTTCTATCCTAGTGGGAGCAAAGTGGTATCTTGTGGTTTTGATTTGTAGTTCACTAAAGACTAGTGGTAAAAATGAACATCTTTTCATGTGATCATCAGCTTTTCTTTGGAGAAATAACTTTTTAAGCCATTTGTAAATTGGGTTGTCTTTTTGTTCTTGGGTTGTAAGAGTTTTATATATTCTGGATACTAGAAAAATATATGAATGTACATGATTTGCAAATATTTGCTATCATCTTTGTGTTGTCACATGATGATTCTGCTTAGCCCCCCCCCATTACATGAAGGCATTATTAACAGTCCTGAATGTTCTTTCACTCCATATTTCCAAAAGAAAAGATGACAATAATAAACATCAAAATAGGAATTAAGTAAAACAATGGGGTAAGATGTAGGGAGGATAAAGGGAAAGAATTTTCTTAAATGTCTGAAGTTAATGATCTATGAGAAAAAAAGAATTCAAAATATGGAAATTATTTTTCTGGAAATCAGTGTATTCATTACAATAAAAAAGATGGAAGATGAAAGAGGATGGAAAATTTAAAGCAAAAAGAAAGATATTTTTCCAAAAAATTTATTGTGCAAATTTGATATTCATATGCAGTTTAAGCAATCATGAGACAAAATTACAAGAAATTTAAATTAGCATATTTCTTTAGGTTTGAGGTCCCTTTTGGTAACACATACTAAGCACTTAAAAGAACTTTTAGTAAACCCAATGTGAATTCTGAATATGCTTGTATTTATAAAAAAAAAGAAAGGAAAAATATGAATGAACCTAGTGAAAGCCATTCTCCCTAAACAGACTGCTGATGGGGGTACAGATAGCAAGAACCTTCTGATCTTGCTGAAACTTGAAGAAAAACAAAGTAGAGCTTGCAGCTTTTAGAACTGCCAGCCGAATGAAATCTGATTACCTCCATACGATTTGTACCAACTTCAGTTAGCAAAGTTATAACTACAGTTCTTTAGCTATACAATTTTCAACTTGCTCTAGTGAAGATAGATGTAGAGGTCTGTTTTTAAATCATGAATTATATTTTATTTATATATATACCAACACACTGAAAGGCAAATGCTAAAAATGCAACTTTTAAAGTCTAGAGAATTCAACTTCTTAAAAGAGAAGTAGAAACACACTTTCATATGTGTTTAAATATATTTTGGTAGATGACATTAGTTTTGATTGTAATAGATCATTATTGCCACTACCTGTGTGTTATGAGTATTATAGTTTCTCAGAAGAGACTAGTAAAATAGTTTAGACTGTCTGTTAAGGACAGTGAGGAAATTTCTTTTTATTTCCTCTGTAGGGAACAAAACCATCTTAATATCTCCCAGGAGCAAGTCCCATAGAGAAGTTCATAAGTAATTGTCAACTTATTTTGAAAAATTTCAGTGCAACCTACTAAGTACACAAAGAAAAATAAAGATAAGTTAGGGGAAGAGGCAGAGCCATGTAAGGGAACTCTGAGTACTAGAGACATTTACCATATGACGTAGCAATGAAATAGATCATCTTTCCTTAACTTTTAAGGAATAAAAGACATAACAATTTTAAAAAAGAGGATGAATTTGCTTAAGTTCCATAGTTCACCAGCTATAAAGTAGACTTTGGGGGTGAAAAAAAAACACAACAGCACTACCAGGTTACCCAATCAATTCCAATATGAAATGCTCAATCATTTTTTTCTTTAAATTTTTTTTTAGTTGTAGATGAACACAATATCGTTATTTATTTTTATGTGGTGCTGAGAGTTGAACCCAGTGCCTCCCACGTGCTAGGCAAGCCCTCTACCACTGAGCTACAGCCCGGCCCCATCATTTTTTTCTTCATAAGCAAACTCTTGACAAATTGTGGGTGTTTTGGAGAAAGGGATAAATGGAGAGTGGGTGGAGGGTGTGATTATAGGTACTGCCTATACTCAGTACTGCCTGTATTAAGTACAAATCTTCTGCATCATTTGTTTTTAAATAAAACATTTAAAATAACACATAATAACACACAAATCAATGTAAGCTGTCATGGGAAAATGATATTTAACCATGTGGAGATTGATGCTCAGCTCAGACAATCATAGGCTTCCCTCAGTGGACCCCAGAGCTACTAGCGGTATGGTGGGCAGGCTTTGGGGTTAGGTAGGTAAGTTCAGGCAAATTGACATTCTATCCATACGGATGGGGAAAGTCAGCCTTGCTAGTAAAATGAGAATGGTAATTATGTCTTCTTTATGGGGTAGCTGTAAAGATTTAATGAAATCGTGCATGTGAAACTCTTGGCACAATGCCCGGAACACAGTAAGCTCTCAATAAATGAGAGCTAATAGTATCTTCTAAGAAAGTGACACATCTGAAAAATGAAGTCTCCCCTTGGCTTCTCCTGGCCTAATTTTAAGTCCCAGTCCTCTGGTGGTTTTTCTGCTCTCTCCCTCACATTAACCCCTTACATGGGCCTTAAACATCACTGCTCATAGATTTTTATCATACTCATGTTTGCTTATTCAATTCGTTGTCTAATTTATTTGTTTTACCTCAGATACCTTTGGCTTGTTTGAGGGAATGGCAATAATATCTGACACTTTGGTGACTCCCTATGACCCAACACAAAGCAAAGTACATTGACAGTGCTTTGCATGTGTTGGGTTAATAGTACATCGATACTGAAATTTTGTTAACTTATTAGTTTAAGTTAGTAAATAGTATATTTAGATTCATAATTTTATGTAGCTAAAAAATAAACAAATGACCTGCAAGAAATAAAGTGCAGTACTTGGAGAAAGATTTAGAGAAAAGAATAAGGTGTTAGGGAGGGGGAACCTGGAGTAGAATTTATTCTTTATTTGACTTTGTTGGGGGGAACAGTGACTAACGTTTGAGGCTTCCCATTAAGTGTCCAATGGTTGTTTAAACCAGAGCATCTTTGCTATGAATAAAACTGCTTTGTATTCTGTGGTTGTAGACTTGGAAGGAACCTTAATTTTCATCACATCCTCTGCTCCACTTCATAGACGAAGAAACTGAGAACAGCAACACTGGAGAATTCTTTACTGGTAGGGCCGGGTCTAAAATTCAAGATCCTCTGACTACCCTACCTTTAAAAGTAAGCGCGGTTGCTTTAATAGCGTCAGCACCTGTTCTTCCAGCTTCCGAAAAGACAGAAGCTATTAATTTCTCTTTCATCAATGCCGAATTTCTGGTGTGTCTGAGCTTCGTTTTCGTCCAGGCTGCAGCTGTCTAAACCACTGAGACCGAATGTTGGACGGAGGAGGCACCTTTCTGCTGAAATCTGTTCAATCGCGACACCCAGATACAGAAAAAATAAAGTGACAACTCATTCAGTCGGGAGCCAAATTTGGGATGTCTCTTAGTTCGTCCACGCTCCTTGTGGTGGAAACCAACGCAGCAGCCCAGGAAGGACAACGCTGCCACGAACAACCGAGTGTTTCCTTTGGTGGGCCAGGATATCAGCGGCTGGAAGGTGAGAGGCACAGGTCATTTGAATGGCGACTTCATCATCTGTAAATCTAAAAGAGACTATAATCCTTTGGGAAGTTTTGAGAACCAAATATCTTCACTAAGCACGTTTGGGCTGCTTCTGTCATCACCACTGTCGTTATTGTGCTAGCAAGGCTTGGATTGCTTAAGTTGTTTTCTCCCGCGCCGATTCTAGCCAGCCTCTGCCTGCCCATGGCCACACCTTTCGGTGTCCGAAAGTGAAGGGCTGCCGGGCGCCTCTGGACGTCCAGGGGAGGAGGGAAGCCCGCGCAGCACGCATGCGCGCCAGGGAGTCCCTGGCCTCTCATAAGAGCACCGCGCAGCGCGGCACCAAGTCGAGTCGGAGCTGGTCTGGCGCCGAGCGCACAGAGTGTGCAGACGTCCGCGGAGCTCGGCTTCTCCCTGAGCCTCGAGGACTGAAACTTCCGTGGGAGGCTCCTCTTGGCGCTCACCTCCTGAGGGCGCACCAGCGAGGGGGAGAGGGAAAGCCGGACGGAGGCTGCCTGGCGCCGGGGGAATCGCGCTGCAATCGAGGAGCCACGGACCAGCAGTTCGCTTGGACCCGCGCCCAGCAGCAGCCGCGGCGGCCGCCAGCCGGGCAGACCCTCCGGGCGGTAGCGGGAGGTCCGCCGGGCCCCCTCCGGTGTCCTGGACGCTCCCGGGGCGGCAGGCGCTGGGAGGATTGACCGGTCAGGGGAGCGTGGGAGCCGCAACGCCGAGGACTGCCCGGGCGGCGTGGCCGAAGCCATGTGGACGCAGTTCGGAGCTGCGGAGACTGAGCGCTGCCGGCCGCTGCACTTGCTGCTCGGAACCCTGCGCGCGCTGCCCGCTTTCTTTGCGGTTTCTGGCTGCCCGCGAGGTGAATGAAGAAGGGGAGACGCACCCCACTCGCGTACCGGACTCCCACGCTTAAGCCCCAGGGCAGTGACCTGGCTTCAGATCTGCAGCGGAGTGCCCAGCAGTCGTCGGCTCCAGTGAGCGTCCCCTCGAGGATGCACGGGGAGGGTCTGGTTGCGCGTGAAGCCTCCAGGGATTGAGGGACAGCAGCCCCGGACGTCCTCTGACTCTGCACCTCGAGAATTCCCAAACAGCTAGTGCCATTGGGACGGCAAGTCCTGGAAGGGACCTGGTCTCCCAGCTTTCGAAGGGAATGACTTAGGAGCCCTAGCCTTACAGCCTGGCGTCCACAGCTCCCGAGGTCGCGGCAGAGGGGAGTGCCTTTTGTGGAAAACGCCGCCGAAGCGATAGTCAGCGAAGAGTCCCGGTATTCACGGGGCACACAGTTCTCCGAGAATACTCTGTGTTCTCCGGAGACTCTTCGCCTGCGCCCAGGGTGGTGCCATGTGGGGCGGACGCCACTCATCCGCCGCCTCCTCCCTGAACACAGCTTCCCTCTTGCAGCTGCTGCTGGCTGCGCTGCTGGCGGCGGGGGCGCGGGCCAGTGGCGAGTACTGCCACGGCTGGCTGGACGCGCAGGGCGTCTGGCGGATAGGCTTCCAGTGCCCCGAGCGTTTCGACGCCGGCGATGCCACCATCTGCTGCGGCAGCTGCGCGTTGCGCTACTGCTGCTCTAGCGCCGAGGCGCGTCTGGACCAGGGTGGCTGTGACAACGACCGCCAGCAGGGCGCGGGTGAGCCTGGTCGGGCGGACAAAGACAGCCCCGACGGCTCGGCAGGTAGGGCTACCTGGGGCCCTGTGCGAAAGGGGAGAGCAGTTGGACTTGCATGGAGGGCACTGATCTGAGAACTTGGAGAAGGAGAAGGAGTTAGGAGCCCTGAGATTTCAGGAAAGGGATTAGGACCAGGAGGTGGAGCCTACATTCTTTCCCATCCATTAATTTGTGCGAAGTAGGGCACCAATTCGTTGCCCTTGGCCTCAGTTTCCCCATAGGTCCGCTAAGGGGTGGCAAGGCTTAGATTTTCCGAAACAAATCACACACCTACCGCAATGTGGCCACACACAGCTCCCAAATTTCTTCTGTCCAGGGTCCTCTGCCCCTCCCGTGTGATCTGTCTGCCTAGGACTTAATATCTTGGGGATACACAAGGACATGGTGAGAACTTCCTTGAAGGCTTCTCCGAAGGAAGGCAGTTCCTGGGGTTTTTGGAGTGGGTGATGTACACTTTACCAGACCTCAGGGAATTCAAACCGTCTGCACCTCTCCCCCCTGCCCTGGCTGGGTCTCTCCTTACCACATGGACTTGGTAGGTGTGACATTGCTCTTTGTGTCTTAAGATTTTTAAAAAATTTATGTATATAAAATTATATATATGATCATAAATACATACAGTCACACACATATACACACATGCACCCATATATGTGTATATGTACACATATATGGGTGCATGTGTATAGATGCATGTGGGTGTGTGTATAGATTTTTTAATTGCCAAAGCCAGATTTGGAAAATAAACAAACCTACAAAAGAATTTGATAGGTTACATTTCCTCCACTCTTTGGAAGCCTTCCCAGACTGCCTCCCTGGAAAGTCTGCATTTATTTGCAAGAGAAAGAGTGTGTAGTTTGGGATTGGAGAGGGGTAGAGTCAAATGGCAAGCATGTCTCAGACATGGTGTCTCATTTTTCTGTAGTTGTATTAATTAACTGACTTTATACCAGCACCCAGGGGTAGAACTGCCAGGACATTGACACCAAGTAGGTTCTGTGTTGGCCTGGTAAGAGACAGTTCTTTTCAGTGTCATTCTCCTTAGTGAAGCATTTTATTATCATACTACTCCTTGATGCTCTGCCTTGAATCTGAAGAGAGGAGAACTGAGGGTAATTCTAGAAAAGGTGTCATCTTAAAATGCAAGCCCAGCCTTGCAAAGTGTGTGGCCTCGGAATAAAGCCTGGAGAAATGAGCCAAAGCCCAAACTGCTACAAAAAGGTGTCTGTTAAGTTGGGCCCATTAATGATCTCTAAAAGTTGGGATGGCTTTGGACAGATCAGCAGGCATCACACTAGTCCTGATGCTTGTGTTGTGCATGGGTGCCTTCTTCATGCCTCTTTTAAATCTATTTCCTTAAATCCTGTTTCTTTCACATAGCCTCAGCAGTGAGGAAGGACGACCTGCCTAATTAAGCCTGTGGGGGGTGGGGGGAGTGGGGCTTATAGTAGCCCTGCATTCTTTACCCCTGTGTAATTATTTACACTTCCAATTAAAAATCCTGGAAAGAGAACAGTTATTTCTCCCCAAAACTCATTATGTAGACTGAGACTGGTTTGAGCTAGTTTTTGCTCTAGTGTTGGTGGTAAATTATTATTATTTTTCTCTTTTACTATTTTTTTGTTTACCTCTTGATAACATATTTGGGACTGGTGTCTTAATGTAGAGAATGACATGTTTATAGTATGTGTAGGAAAAAGTTGGGCATCCACTGCTCTAGCCCTTCATAGTTAGCCTGCAGTGATAGTGTAATCAGAGTAGTACTGCTTCCTCAGGCCGGCTATGTTGCACACTGTAGCAATACTCTGCCTGCCAGAATGGACACTATATATAGAACTGGCTCTGCTCAGCAGTGAGATTCAGGGAGATCTTTCATTGTCAGCCTTTGGCTAAATTACTCAAAAGTAGGTTTTACTTATAAGGTATTATTTCTCAATGATTCCAGGTGATGCTGGATTCTAAAAACACTGATTCCAGGAATACAACAGTCAAAGGAACATAATTTAAAAGCCCACTGCACTAAGGGACAGTCAAAGGGTATTTGCAGATCTGACCTCAGAGGTATTGGCTTCTTCCTAAAATGCTGCCCATCTGATCTTGTGCTGGCACTGTGGTTAGCCAAGGCAAGATCCAGTGTATTTTTCAATCAAATAGGGAGGTCTGGGGGATGCAGCTAGAGGTAGAATGCTTGCTTAGCATGCTCAAGGCCCTGGGTTCTGTCCCTAGTACCTGCAAAAAAAAAAAAAAAAAAAGGAAAAGAAAAAAAGAAAAAGAAGCGGGACAGGAACATATCAAAAACATACCAGGTTCTAAAGCATGGAGTGGAATTCTACGGAAGTGGCTCAGATTTCTTCTGCAGGTTTCCTCTTCCTGTTTCTGCCCCCAACAGCCTACTTTCTAAAGTGTCGTCTCTGTGACTCCCAAAAGACTTTTTTTTTTTAAAAAAAAAGAAAATAATTTAAAAAATGGAATTCGATACTGGTTTTAGTAAAGTGTTTTTTTTAATCTTATGGTTTTATTTTTCAAGAATAAAACCTAAATAAATGCTGAGTATGATAAATACCATGGTTCTCCTCTACAGACTTTGCATACAACCTTGGGTGCAACTGAACCTCTAGGCATCCTCCCTGCACCCTCATCCTTCCTGCATGCCTTCTTGGCCCTTGGTGGGCAACTCCTTTGTAGAACAAATGGATTTTTGTTCCTGATATTTGTTCTCAGTATACTTTTTCTTCTACATCACAGTTTCATCACTAGATGCCCCACACTGGGCAGGATGCCTCACCCAAGGACCCATCCCTTCAACAGACAGGAGTGTGTAGAAGTTTCTGCTATTTTTGACTGACACATAGTCATTGTACATATTTATAGGGCACAAGGTGATGTTTCATTCATGTAAAAATTGGGTGATGATGAATTCATTCAAAATTGCCCTCTTCTAGATGTTTTGGGATATAAAGTGCATTGTTTTTAAATTGTACTCACCCTACCTAGCTCACCAGAGCTTATTCCTCCTATCTAAATACTAACTTGTATCCATTGATCAGTCTTTCCATCCCCGGACCCTACCTGCTACTCTCCCTAGTCTCTGGAAACTACTATTCTACTTTCAATTTCTGTGAGATGAACTTTTTTAGATTTGTGGAGACTTTTAAACCCTTCCTTGATTTCTCATGCATTATACTCTTTTTTTTGGAAATAATAGTGGCTCAGAGTCTGACCTAAATTGTTATTTATCTACTTTTGGAAAAAGAACTTGCTAAAAAAAAAAAATGGCAAAAGACATTTTCAAGGAATGTAAGAAAATTTCCTGAAAAAAAAAAAAAGAAAGACTTAAGAAATTCAAACTCATTATTATTTGGTACATCCTACTAAATCTGCTAGGGCAGATTTAAACTTAGGTAGTTCCATTATTATAGGAAGATTAGAATCCTAGCAATTTTAATAATTTAAGCCCATGTTTTGCCATCTTGGGTATGTCTCAATCATTATAATTGATGACTTTAACTGTAAATATTAACAGTTTCCTTTCTGAGAGTCAATCTAGCATATCCATAGGGTCCTGGCACCTCTCCTGGATACTTGGTAAAAGATGGTGCATCTTATGTACTGCTAACATGTGGACTAACCAGTCCAGGTTAGGTCCTTTGATTCTGGATATCAGTGTGGCTTATTTATCGTGGCCTCCACCAGTCACCCATTTTAACTGCATTCTTATAGTAAGTCATAATGTTTCTGTCCTTTTCTCTAGTGCCCATCTATGTGCCATTCCTGATCGTCGGCTCTGTGTTTGTGGCCTTTATCATCTTGGGGTCCCTCGTGGCAGCCTGTTGCTGCAGATGTCTCCGGCCGAAGCAGGAGCCTCAGCAGAGCAGAGCCCCGGGGGCCAACCGCTTGATGGAGACCATCCCCATGATTCCCAGCGCCAGCACTTCCCGGGGGTCATCCTCCCG
This sequence comes from Ictidomys tridecemlineatus, assembly GCF_052094955.1. Lineage (NCBI taxonomy): Eukaryota > Metazoa > Chordata > Mammalia > Rodentia > Sciuridae > Ictidomys > Ictidomys tridecemlineatus. The sequence continues at coordinate 118,580,156 of NC_135482.1, forward strand.
CCAGTCCAGCACAGCTGCCAGTTCCAGCTCCAGTGCCAACTCAGGGGCCCGGGCACCCCCAACAAGGTCACAGACCAACTGTTGCTTGCCTGAGGGGACTATGAACAATGTGTATGTTAACATGCCCACAAATTTCTCCGTGCTGAACTGTCAGCAGGCAACCCAGATTGTGCCACATCAAGGGCAGTACCTACATCCCCCATATGTGGGGTACACGGTGCAACATGACTCTGTGCCCATGACACCCGTGCCCCCTTTCATGGATGGCCTACAGCCTGGCTACAGGCAGATTCAGTCCTCCTTCCCCCACACTAGCAGTGAACAGAAGATGTACCCTGCAGTGACTGTATAGCTCACAAGTCACCCACTGGATTCCTTTATGAGGCTGAGAAAAACTGGGGTGGATTCTTCAGATGGAAGCCTGTGCATGTCAATGGTATTTATGGCACAGTTGTTTTGTGTGGCTTCATTTGCCCCCAGAACTGTAGGAAACGTCTCTGAATTAGCGTTTCTGGATGTGTTTCCTCCCAGTGTATGGATGGATTCATGATGGACAAATAACATCCACTGGAGCCGCCACCTGTGTTGTTGATGTGACAGATGCTTGAGCCCTTAAGTGCCCTTGAGGTGTGGTATCAGAAGAATTTTGTACACTGATGAATTAAGGGATTTAATATGTCATCATTATTATTTCTTTTTGTTGTTGGGTTTTAACTATACAAGAACAGAATACTTACCTCCCTTTATCCTGGGCCATTTTTTTTTTTTTACAAGCATCTAAGGTGAAGGGAAGACATGAATAACTCAGTTATTATAAAAAGAAACCAGTTTGAACTCTATGAGATTAGTCATCAGTCTCACTATTCCATAGGCACATCTTATTTCATTGTAAAAAGATATATATATTTTGTCTATTTTTGTGCTTTTTTGCCCTATTTTGTGCTTTTTTTTTTTTTTTTTTACCTTGTGTAGAGACCTTATTACCAAATGATTTTCTACATTATAAAGAGACTGAAAGAAATCGTGTAGTTCCTTAACAAATGAGGACATTTCAGAACTCTGGGATTATTTTAATCTTGAAGTAGTGGGTGGTAGAGTAATGAAACCATTCATCCCTTTCTTGATGGTATCTCAGTATTCTGGCTTTACTGGGATGTCTGAGAAGTAATTGGATTTTTTAAAATACTGAAATCATAAAACCATCACCTACTACTTCTCTGGGTTGCTTTTAATTTTGCCATGCATATGGCTTGGCATTGTGTTCTGCTTGATTTTCAGATCCCCTTGTCTATGTAGCAGTGAGGGCATAGTTATAAATGAATACCAGTGTTTCTACCTGGATCTGATAAAACATTTTTTTTGTGTTTTAATCATAAAAACTCAAAGGAATGTTTTGTATACCTTCTCACTTATAACCTGAGACGTGGAGTGAAATTTAAACCTCAGACATGGCATTACTTTGCAAATCATAAGGCTTTTATACTCTTGTTAGCAAAAGTAGCATATTTTTCAAGGAATAAGGACTATTAAGTCAAGAGAAAAACTTTTCAAAGAGATATTGCCTTTGTTTCCCCACAGTTCTTATTATTCTTTTTCAGGCCTCAATAAGCACTGTGTTCGTTGCCAATGTTTTGAATTGCCAAAATCAAGTGAATTTATTTGTGTATTACTTATTAAAAGTTTTAAGTATATGCAAGTAAATTTTCAACTGCTAGCAAAACAAAGATTTGTAATTAAACAAATCATTGTAAGATACGGTCTTTTACACATTTATGTCAGTGGCTACCTGTCATCTATTCTTCTATCATCTATCTCATGACTGAATAATGTTAAGCCATTGTTGGCAACGGGTATCAGTAAAGATACCCAATCATAGTTTTTAATAACCAAAGGCAGGGGAAAATCATATTACTTATTAATAAATATTTTATGGTGTGAATTTCTAAGAGAGTTGGGCTTTTTTAAAAAGTTTTCATTATACTTGGTGATTTTTCAGATGTTCTAGTAAATCTGTTAATAAAATACAATTACTAAAAATCATAAAATATTGCTTTTTAGACCAAGAGACTACTTTTAAAAGTAATCAGTATCTAGGAGGTTTGGTTGCATGTTCTGTGTGTGAGTCAGTAAGTATCATTTTACATATTCTGTGGGACCTGTTGACAACACAAAAGATGCAGTTCTTTGGGGATCATGATGTCATCAAGCTAATTTGTATTCCCAGTATTGTTTTTGACAGAGAATTTCTGCTTACCTAAGGAAGTAAAGTTTACTTCTTAGAAGAAAGGGACCTTAGAAATCGCTCACCATAGGGCTTGATGAACATTTTCAGTGAAGAACCAGAGAGTAAATATATTAGGCTTTTTTGCAGCCATTCAACTAAAGTAATAGCACAAATATAGCTATAAATGTAAATAGGAAAGGCTGGACTCCAATAACACTTTATAGAATATACTATATTTATGTATAGTATATATTTATGTCATATGTCATAAAGACAATTTATAAAAAATGTCCCCAACCATTTCCAAAGGTAAAACCCCTTCTAAGCTCCTGGGCTTTAAAAAAGCAGTCAGTGAGCTGTATTTTGCCCATGGACTATATAGGTGGCTAGTCTTTAAACTGATGCCTTTTCCTTACTAGATAAAGGAGTCACCTCTGTGATGTTCTTGACAGGCTTTTAAATTTTTCATTATTTTAAAATTTGGGTTGGAGATTGATGCTTAATCACTGAGCCACATCCCTGATCTTTTTAATTTTTTATTTTAAGACAGGGTCTCCCTAAATTGCTTAGGGCCTTGCTAAATTGTTAAGGTGGGCCTTGAACTTGTGATACTCCTGTCTTAGCTTCCTGAGCTGCTGGGATTAGAGGCATGCCAGTTTGGAAGGCGTTTTTAAAACACAGGAGTGGGCAATATTTGCTACTCTGTTACAAGACTGTTACTTTTTCCTCCTTTTCCTATGTGGTGGTAATGAAAGTAAAAATGCACTTTAATAAATGAAATGAGATTTTTTTTTTCCACTCAGTGAATGCTACTGGGTCTTTACAAACATAAAACACCATGAGAAGCAATCTCAGACCTTTGGTTCAATCTTAGGAATTAGAGAAATTTAGCAAAACAGGTGTTCAAATGCCTGGATTAAATGTATCTTCCTTGCTGTCATGAAATATAAAAAATCTGAGCTTGCAAGGTATAATTTCCACTCAGTAGAAATATTTTACAGTCTATGGAAAACTAGTTTGCTGCTGCACATTTTCTAAGGTCTCTAAATCTTTATTGTTGGTTCATAATAGTTCCAGGGGAATCTCTGTTTTTCAAAGAGAAAAATCAGATCTTTGATTGCAAGAAAGAAGTTCCTGTGTCTATTAAAGAGTGGAGATTACAAGTCTATAATTTCTGCTACTGCAGAAGAAAATTAAAATATACCCTCTCTCAAGCTGGGGATGTGGCTCAATGTCCAGGATGTGGCTCTTGTCCAATATGCTGGAGGTCCTGTGTTTTGTGCCCAGCATTGCCAAAAATAAATGAATTAAATAATGATGTCAACAGCCAAGTGGTGAGAAGACCACTAAGACAAATGTGGTTTAGCATATTCACTCTGCAACAGGCCCCTTCCCATAACCTTCCTGTTCTTAAGTTTCCACAAGCTTAACAAATTCTGTTTCATCTGTTAAATTTATCTTGAGCTCATTCATTCAAGATTGTACAGTTTTACTTCATGAGTTCTGTGACCCATACTTACCTTGTTCTGTTATGAACTAGGATGTGGGTTTCCTTCAGAATCATCTCCTGAGGAAACACTAAATGTTAGAACAAGGTTTATGATGCCAGGTTGGGGCTGTAGATCATGGCAGAGGACTTGGCTGGCATGCCTGAATGCATGAGGCCCCGAGTTCAATACCACACATATACACAAAGGTTCATGATACCAGTCAAAGCAGGTGTTCACAAATGGACTGACCTGCAGAGAAGGTTTGCATGCTGCCTCACATTGAGATAGAAAAGAAATTGGAATGATATGTTCTTTTCTCAGTCTGACTCCTACCCAGTAATAACGGAGGGATCTTTTAGTGCGAGTATCCCTACCACACTGTTCTCAGTGATTCACTAAAATGGGTTAGCAGGTTAATAAACAGCATGTTTGCTTTTAGTTGGTTGAACTTCCTAAATGCTAAAAGGAATAAATTCAATTAACAAGGAATAAATTTAATTGACTTCAGAATTACTATTTCCCTGATCTTAATCTGTTTTTTTTTCTGATTAGTCAGAATGTCGTCATTAAAATATGTAATTTTAATATTAAAATATGTAATTTTACTACCATGTTACTACATGGAGCAGATCTCTATGCCTGCCATGTGCATGAGGCGCTTATTGGTATGTGGGGGCAGAGGTGACAGTGTGCAGAGAAATTAGACTCACCCTGTCAGTCATTCAGAGAGAAAACAATCATGGCATGCACTTGCCAGCTCTACAGGACTTCCCTGGATTACTGCTGAGTAGATAATGTGTTTGAAGTATTGGCTCAATGCATTTTTAAAAAACATGATCATTTCCTTTTTGTGCTTAAAAAAGAAGAGAACAATCGAAGCCTCTGCGGAAGTCACATGCCACTTGTCTTGGTCAGAGGAATCTCAAGGCATGAAGTGGATGGTGATGCTAAACCTAACAGGGAATCGAGACTCTGGGGATCCTGCCAGGAAGGCCCAGGTGAGGGGCTGGGCCTGGCCACTGGTCAGGCACAGTCTGGTGTTCAACTTTTAGAGCACCTTGCATGTTTAAAAAGGGCAGCTCCGATTGTCCAAGGAGGAATGAAGCAGGTGTGCACAGGAGAACACCCTTCCTCCTCGCTCCATCTCAGAGCTTGTCTTCTGCTTACGATGGTGGAGCCAGAGGACATTGTCTTGATTCATTGCCATCCCTACTCCCCACCGGAAATCAATCAACATTTCTTTGCCTTTTGAATTTTTTTCCTTAGTTAACTGAAAGAACGGATGTTACTGTGATTCAAGAGTCTTCTAAGGGTTAAGTAAAAGATAACAACCAATTAGACAATATTCACACCTTTCTGGAAAATTACGGCATTAAACTTGGTGAATTGGTTTTAGTTTCTTTTGCCTCCTTTGCTCTGTTCTTCTGTATAGACTCATTTAACAGTGGAAAATAGAAGAGGAAAACCCTAGGAAAACCCTCAGTTACTCCAAGTAAAGATGTGAGGTACTTTTGCATACCACCTATAACCCTACACCACCATGACAGAATGACTTTGAGATAAACATATGAAGTTTTGAGCAGGGATCTGGTTCTGAGGATCATGCTGCCACTTACTGTTAAACCTTCAGAATGTCTTCAACATTTATACCCACAATTGAAGGTCCTAGATCCAAATCAAGACAAGAAGTTAAAACTTAGTGCTCTTTTACGTTTCTAAATGAAAGATTATAAAGAGGGTAAAAAGTTTACGATGGTGGCCTTCAGACTGATCTTAAACATAAAAACTTGCATTTTAACTTCAACCATCTTGAAGGGTAGGTCATTTAGAAAAATCATATCTTATACAATGCATTATTTACTCTGGAGACTGAACAGCTGCAGACCACTGATTGCCATCTGCAACCTGTATATAAAATTGCCACGTGTGTGTATACATAAATGTGCAGAAGGATCACAGGGAAATTTAAAGCAGAACAATCTTATTATATGGGGCTAGCGCATTCAAGATTGTGAGTTTGTTTGCAGTCAGTGCTCAGCTTTGTTTTTCTAGCAATAGTTTTTTTTTTTTTTTTTCTCCATAGAACCTCCTCTGGATTAAGTGGACCCAAGTTAGAACCCATTTCTACCATTTGTGGTGGTGTGGCTTCAGATGAGGGTTTGTTCTCTGAACCTGAGTTTTTGGTTAAAGGGGACTAAAAACACCCATCTCCAAGGGTTGGTGTGCAGACAAAGGATATTTGCTAGCACAGGGCTAGCAGCATCCAGTGGGTTTTTACAGTCAACATATAATTTAATTTTTTAGGCATTTTAAAATTTATCCAGTATAGAGAAGTACATCCTTAGAACTAGCTTAGGAGATTTTTTTTCTTATTTTTCTTCCAATAACAAATCTAAAGTGTTTTATTTTACCTGGGTTAGTCTCAATTTCTTGTTTTTAAGTGCGTAGGAGACTTGTACAGTATTGGCCTTTTCTGTCCCTTGCATCAATATCCCTCTTGGCGATGCCCCAAGTGGTCTTGTTTGCTTTCTCTGCACTTTACTTCTGTGACTTTGTAAATCCACAGGGCTCCTCTCACCCCTGTGTCTCTGGAGTGCTTGGCTATTCCTCCACAGTCTCTCTAGTCTGCCACTGGGCATCTCCCTGACCTGATCAAGTTTCAGTCAAGAATACAGACTGGGGGCTGTGGATATGGCTCAGTGGTACAGCACTTGCCCAGCAGGAGAAAGGCCATCAGCTTCATCTCCAACAATGGGAAAAAATTAACTATTAGTACGTACACAAACAGTCACCATCGTTATCTTTTATTTCTAATTAATTTTACTTTTTGATTGACACTGAATCATTTTATTTTAATTTTCTACTCAATTCACTACAACCTACACACAGCTAAAGCACATGCTCTTGGATGACTAGATCAATAAATCATCACTCACGTTAAGAAAGAGAAAAAATTTCTGTTGACAGCTCCCTTCAAAGATATGTGCTCCACCTCCATAGATTAGTTCTGCCTGGTTTAGAACTCACACACATCTGGGGTTCAAACAGTAGGTATTCTCTTGTGTCCAGCTTCTTTCACATCACATTATGACCATTGTTGGATGGAGCAGTGGCTTGTTCCTTTTTCATTGCTGTGCAGTATTCCAGTGTAGGACTCTACCCTAATTATCTGCCTACTCTGCTCTTGATAGACTGGGGTTATTTTCTGTTTTTGCTATCAGGTACATCTTTAAAGCTACCTCCAGGTGAGCATAAACCATTAGTCACACAGTTGTTTCAACACAAATTTGTATGAGAGATTGGTTTACGACGGGCAGAGTGGCTCACTCTAGTAATCCCGGCTACATGAGAGGTTGAAGCAGGAAAATCTCTTGAGCCAGGAAGTTTAAGAATAGCTTGAGCCCCAAAGGGAGACCCCATAAAAAAAAATTGGTGTTGGAGAACTGAAATAGCAAGAAGTGACACTGAGGTGACACTGAGGTGACACAGATAAAGTACTCGCAACATGAGAGGTTGAGGGTATTAGAAGGTAGAAGCTTGAAAGAATGGCCCTGTCCTGCTCAGGGAGAAGTGCCTGGTGACTAGGGCCGGTGCCCGCGATCAGGGGGACACTTTTAGGATAGTTCTGGAAGCATGAAAGAAATTCTAAAAGCTAGGGATGGGTCCTGGGGGAGGAAGAAAGGAAGTGGGGAGGGAAGGAAGGAAGAGGGGAAGGGGAGAAGAAAGGAAGGACAGCCAGGCACAGTCCAAGGGTCATGAGGATGAAGCTGAAACTGAGCACAAAGCACACCAACCCAACACAGCAGGAGCAGACCCAGCCTCCTCTCCTCTCTACTGCCCCCTAGGGGCAGAGCCTACTGTGCTGCCAGTAGGCACAGTGGGACCAGGCACTGCAAGGTCCCATCCCCTGCTCAAAGCCCAGAGTGTGTGGGAGGGGTCGAAGTCAGTACCTGGCACCTTCCAAGAGTTGACTGTGCTTGAAGAGTTCTAGTGGTTTTTCCTCATCTTCCTGAGGTTTGTGTTACATGAGTGTTTATTGCCTTCCTTTTAAGGTCAGAGGTTGAACTTAGAGCTGTTCATACATTCATTTTAACGCCAAGATAAAAATTAAATATTCCCTCAGGACAAGTTTGACAGCAGCCCCTGGACAGCGCTCCACACTAGTGCAGGCACCTTGGTCAAGGCCCACTTTAGAGGACATCTGGGGACAAAGCCCAGGCTTTGGAGGACAAAAGAGTTGACTTGAAATACATCTTCCATCTGTGACGAGTGTGTCACCATTCAGGAGGCCTCTCTGAGCTTCACTTGGTTAAACTGGGACTCACAGTCGCCCCTACATGGAGTTGTACAAGTCAGAGAGCTCGTGGCCCGGTGCCTGTCCCCACAGCGTCCTCGTCATACGCATGGCTTTTATAAGCTCCTTTCCAGGGACTCTGTGTCTAGGTGAATGGTGGGTTGGTTTGATTGAACTTTAGAGCATCTTTCAGACCTCACTAGCCACATCCTGGGAGGGTCCCTCCGTTGTCCTTCTGTCTGCAGTTTGGATCTAGAATGTCACCAAAGGCCCACATGTTAAAAACTTAGTCCCCAGCTTGGTGTTTGGGTGGAAACGTTAAGGCGGAGGGCTTGGAGGGAGGTCTCTGATCACTGGGGGTGTGCCCAGGAAAAGGCAGAAAACAGGAAGAGGAAGGGCTGGGGTCCCCACATCCTTTTCACCTGCTCCCTACCATCACGTACCACCAGGCAACAGGGCCCGAAGCACCAAGCCTACCAACCAGGGACTGCAGCTTCTGAAACAATGAGCCAAAATAAACCTTTCCTGGTCATCAGCTGATGACCTCAGGTTTCTGCTATACTGACTAAAAGCCCATTGACACACTCTGTTCTCATGTGAAACGATCCTTAGAAATCAGTCTGCAGGGCTTTTAGAGCTCATCCTAATCTATGCACAGATTCAACCAGATATCTTTATTTATAATACAAGTTTGTATTAAAAAGCAATTAGAAACAGTGGGAGGAAAATCAACCTTCAGGACTGCGAAGCAGTATGGATGGGATAGCCCTGGTCTCTGCTTCTCTCACAGGTACTTGGTATTATCCCCCTTTGTTCCCCCTTCCCATGGCACCTATTGGTGCCCTGACGTCATCCTGCCTTACTTATTTAATGGTATATCTTTACCCTTAAGTGGTATGTGCCTTGAGGATGGAAATCAAGGTATCTTCTTCTCTAAACAATTCCTCAGCCTCTAGTACCTACTGGCATTCAATGTTTGTGGAAGTAGAAATAAACATCGGGACACAAAGATTTTAAGTATTTCAAAAGGAGTTTTAAAAAGGAATTCTTAGGCCAATGCAAGAAAATATTTACTTAAGCATAGCATCCAATATTACTAGGCATTGCATAGACTAGCACATAGGCTTTTCTTTGATTATAAAAATTTTCAAGTAACCGATCAGTCCTTTATTGTGGGACCCTTTCTAGGTGACTCTCGTCCATGACCTGCACACATGAGTCAAACTGGGTTTAAATGGGCTGGCTGCAACATTAAGCTAAGTAGGTGGTGAAAATTACACAACACCTAAGTTTTTCAAATAGAGGGTAGGATGGCTCTTTGACCTGAAGGGTCAGCTTCCATATTGGAAAAGGAGCACTGGAAAGAGAGAGTGTGCACCTGGAATCCCTCTATTTATAGGGGGATCAAAAAAGGTTTTTCCATAGAATGTTCTTCACCAAATAAGGCAGGGGGTGGGCTGACCTCGCCCCAACAGGTAATGCCCGGGTCCAGAGCTGTGAGGAAGCAGACATCTTTGCTAACCCAAGGTGGAGGCCACCGCATCCCTCAGCCCAGACAGCGTGCAAAGCCAGACCAACACCCCTTGGGGCCAAGGCTGAGAGAGGATGCTTTCTATAGCTCATGGGTGGCCCCCACAGGTGACCTTTGTGCAAATGATATTTGCTGCTTCTGACTATATTTTAGTCATTGGTTGACTGTAAACATTTCGACTCACAGAACCAAGTGAGGGTTGTGAAGGTTTAAAATCACCAGAACCATCCGCAGTCCGATTTCTCCCAATATGCAGTTGTAAAGCTAAGCATAATCTGGAGTAGATTTTTTTTCTAGCTTGTAATATTGAGTTTTCATTTTCCTCTTTTTGGCCAGTACGATATTTCTATAGTAGCTTTAAGAAATTTCATAGCTACTTACAAGTTTATCAGAACAGAGAGACTCCTTGTGGAGCATCTAAGATCAATATTCATTCAGCAACCATTTATTGAACCTCATCAAAAACTCATAGGTTCAACAAGTTTCCTCCAATGTGGTTGTTAAGAAAAATTGCTTGACTGGTGGCCTTTGGGCCCATGTGCATCTCTACAATTGTAGAAAATGAGTTGGCAATTTTGGAACCTCTTCACTACAAGACACATTGGAGTGTACTAGAATACCATGCTGTCCTATATGTGTTGTGTAGACTTGATTTTCAGAGTAAAATACAGAGCAAGGTCCTCTCCATGGACATCATCCACAGGGAGGGCTGGTTCCTGAAACGCAGGCACACTGCTACCTGCAGCTTGGTTCTATGCATTCCCAGCTCAACAGAGCAGAGTCCCTTAGGCATTTAATAGGGTGCGAGTGAGGTCTGTGTTTTATTGCATCCTGCATCTTATGGATCGGGAAGCTGCTGCAAAACCTGGTCTTAATTTAATGTTTACTGTCACCATCATTGATAATGCACCAGTGAAACATTTCAGGATTTGACTTTACAAGACCTTTTCCATCTGTTACCTCAGCCCGGAGGCAACTTTCCCCCTTTCATTGAGGTCTCCAGAGTCCTCTTGTCTCTCCCACCTTAGTGTTTTATACACCCTTCATTCATTACATTTTGGTAGAATAAAAATGCTCACAAACCTTTTGAAATCTCTTCTGTGGAGAAGTAGAGGTGTTGGCCTCTCCCCTTGAGCCTGGGTATGTTTTGAGCTTCTGCTCTGGTAGAATTTTGGAAAGTGATGCTGTGCCGTTTTCTGGATCCAGGCATTAAAATCTGGCAGATTCTTCATCCTGCCACTGGGAACACTCTTAAAGCCCTCGACTGTTGCTGACACCATTCAGTTCCCCTGAGGCCACCATGGCAGAAAGCCCTCTCCATCAGGAGAGGATCTAAGATGAAAGAGAGGAGAGATGAAGATGCCCAGACAGCCTATGTGTACCCCCAGCTGCTGCAACGGGATGCCACAGTCTGTGGGGCTGGAGCAATACATACTTACTTCTCCCTGCTACGAAGCCCAGAAGTCTAAGGTCAGGGGGTCATGGTGGTGGGTTCTGGAAAGGCCCTTTTCCTGGTTTGCAGAAGGGACCTTCTCTCTTTTCACCAGGGCACTAATCCCATCATGATCCGATTACTTCACCAAATGCCATCATATTGGGGATTAGGATTTCAGCAGAGAAAATGTGGGGTCAATTTAGGTCTCAGACATCACTGAGCAGGGATGGGTCCTTCCTGCTGAGCCTTATCTCAATGGCAGATTTGTAAAAAAAGTAAATGATTCTTTAAAAATTTTGAGGTAAAATATACTGTCTTAGTCTGTTTTCTGTTGCTAATAAGGCAATGTCACCAACTGGGTATGTGGTCAAGGAAGGAGGTATACTTTGGCTCATGGCTCTGGAGGTGCAAGATTGAGGGTGTTGCCTGGTGATGGTCTTTCTGGCAGAGTCCTCAGGGGGTGCAGAGCACTGCACAGTGAGAGACAAGGAGTGTGTGTGTGTGTGTGTGTGTGTCTGGTCCTTTTTCTTATAAAGCCACCAGGACTCCATCATGGGGCTCCACCCTGATCACCTTTCACCTTAATCACCACCCAAACCCTAAGCACCACACTGGGTGACAACCCTCTTAGTACCTCACAATGGGGATTCAATTTCAACACATGAAGCTTTGGGGGACAGCTCAATCATTTTAAACTGTATATTTTGGTGGCATTAAGTCCATTCACGTGGCTTGCTGAGTAACCATCACTGTCATCTACCTCCAGAACTTTCTCAGCTTTCCAAGCTGAGACTTGGAAGCCCCGTTCCTTCCTGCCCCAGCCCCTGGCGTCCAGCATACTATTTCTTGTCTAGGCCTTTGACTACTCCAGGTTCATCGTCAGTGGGAATTCTGTAATATTACCTTGTGGTGTCTGGCTCATTTCAGTTAGTATGATGTCTTCAAGTTCCATCCATCGTAGCATGTATCAGGATTTCCTTCCTTTTTAAGAATCATATGTTAATGTTGTTTAATATTTTGAAGAACTTGCCATTTTAAGCCACTGGGTTTTTGAGGTGGTTTGTTGCCTAGTAACTGAACACTCTTCAGCTGTTTTTGGTGTATATACAGGTCTGTCTCCCTATGGGACCGAGTTCTTTGGGTGACTTATTTTTCCATATCATTAGTTCAGAGCAGAGGGCCTGGGATAGTTACGTAATGAGGAGGGAATGGGGATACTCATAACCAAGGGTGTTTCAGGCAGGTCTGGTGGCACACTCTGTAACCCCTGCTACTCAGAAGGCTGAGGCAGGAGGATCACAAATTTGGAACACCCCAGATCCTTGTCTCAAAATTTAAAACCATATCCTGTCTCAAAATTTTAAAACATCTGGGGATATAGCTCAGAGGTAGAGCGTCCCTCTGTCTAACCCTCAGTACCACAAAAACAAAAACAACAAAAAAACAAACAAAACTCAAGTTTTCAAACTGAAGAACAGCAGGCATAGACCAATCATAGCAGTCAAAGGCTTCAGAGTTGTTGGGTTGGGGGGTCTTGCCTGGCCAGCTTACCTCTTAGCTGCTAGATTGTGGAAGGCCTACAGTGGTGGAGCAATAAGGGTGGTGGTCACTGATCAACTGGTAGAGTTGTATTTCAATATTTTAACAAGTAGTGCAGTTGTACCAGCTTGGGTGTGCCATGGCAACCCTGTTATTATCACTTCATGAGGACCCTCAGGATAATCTACATCTGTTTCTGCAGGTGAAGAAAACGCCATGCAGGGAAGTTTACAGATTTCTTCAATGGCACGAAGTTTGGATCCAAGTGTTCTCTTAGTCTAATGTTCATTCCATTACACGAGCCTCATTGTGCGTGCAATAATAATAACAACAGGTCCTTGTGGGGAGGTGTATAAACTTCTTGGAGGGAGAAGGAGCACATGGGTGTAAGATGCCCAGTGTCTAGATGGTGCCAGCAAAACTATCAGAGGGCAGAGAAGGGAGCATTGTTCATGGATTAGTTTGACTAGAACCAAGCCTTTAAAGACAGGAAGAATTTAAGGCATCAGCAAGAAGAAGGGAGCATAAGGAGCAGACTGGGTGGAGAGGACCGGACTGAGATGTTAGAAAAGTCTGTGTCTGGCTAGGGTGGAAAAATGGCAGTCTAGAGACTGCCACTAGATGGGAAAGTGAAGAAGATGTAATGTCCCCTCACACCGTCATTACTTGTATGGTCAACAGGGACAGATCAAGTTAGAAGGAAGTTTTAAGAGGCTTTGTTGACAAGAGAAGGGAGATGGCATTCATTGAGAAAGACTGGACCACCCTACCTGCAGCTGCGGGATCTGGTTACCATTCATGCTGTTGGACACTGTCAGGTAACAGATCGTCCTCCAATTACAATGGCAGGATAAACCCATTGTCGGTTGAAAATGTAGTTAATTTGCCAATGCACGGACTACATCTGATCTACTACATATCTTGGCTTATAGTGCAGCACACTGTAGTGTTGGTTATTTCGCTTCATGATTTCCGGGCTTACTGGGAACTGTCGTGATTGCTGCTATCCAGCATCATAAGAGAAAACAGACTGCACAATGCTAGCCCTGGAAAAAAACCCAAGTTCAAAATCCCAGGTATGGTTTCTCCTGAATGACTTTTGCTTTCATCACATCATAAAGTCAAAAAAAACCCTAAATTGAAGGGAAGTCAGGAACTATCTATATATGTTCATCTGATCCGATCTCTCCCTCTAGAATGTGAGCTCCATGAGGGCAGGGACTTTGCTGAGTTCACCAGGACATCTCCAGTGTTGGTGAGGCAACTAGGATTCCAAGCAGCAACAGGAGAGGTGTCTGATACCCCCAAAACTGTAGCTCCCTGGTGCTAGGAGCCACTGCAAAGTATTACATTCATATGGAAATTGGGCTCCTACTGTTCTGTAGAAAGAGGTTCCAAGGGATTAGGCTCCACAGGTGTAGATTGGGCTGTGCTTTCTTTAAATTTAGATTCTCGCCCAATGCTAAAATTAAATATTCAAGGACATGATTTTAATGGGCTGCTGGACACAGATGCTGACCTCAGCATCATATCTCGTCAGGAATGACCAAAGCACTGGCCATTGCAACAAGCCACTCAAACGCTTCGAGGCCTAGGAGTGGCAACTAACCCCCATAGAAGTGCTATGGTATTAGATTGGAGGGATCCTGAAGGATGTGAAGGAACTATACAGCCTTATGTATTGGACCATCTTCCCATAAATTTATGGGGACGGGATATCCTAGATCAATTAGGATTGACATTAACAAATAACGTCAATTCTAACGCGCCCACTAGTAGGGCTAAACAAGGCTTTAGAAAAGAAAAAGGATTAAGGAAACAAGATCAAGATATGATAGCACCAATTCAAATAGATCAAGAAATAAATAAACATGGATTGGGTTTTCAAAAAGGGCCACTGAGACAATCAAAATTACATGGAAATCAGAAAGACCAGTGTGGGTTCCTCAGTGGCCCCTGACTAAAGAAAAGATACAAGTAGCCCACGATCTGGTCAAACAACAATTAGCGGAAGGACATTTACAACCTTCCGTATCTCCCCATAATACTCCCATTTTTGTCATTAAAAAGAAATCTGGTAAATGGAGATTATTACAAGATTTAAGAGCCATTAATAATGAGATGGTTATTATGGGACCTGCTCAATCAGGGATTCCCCAATTGTCTGCTTTACCAAAAACCTGGCATGTGTTAACTATAGATATTAAGGATTGTTTCTTTTCAATTCCAATTCATCCCGAGGATAGTCCACATTTTGCATTTACTATCCCTGCACTAAATCATGAAGGTCCTGATCAGAGATATGAGTGGAAAGTTTTACCCCAGGGGATGGCGAACAGCCCGACTATGTGTCAAATTTATGTTAATAAAGCAATCCAGCCACTTAGAAATCAAAATCCTGAACTACAAATATTTCACTATATGGATGATGTGTTATTAGCACATAAAGATAAGAACACATTGCTAGTATGTTATGCCACACTTACAAACTTACTAAAAAATTATAATCTAGACATAGCAATAGATAAAGTACAATTAAATTTTCCAATTAATTATTTAGGAGTTTTATTATCCTCAACCATGGTCCGTCCACCAAAAATTCAAATACGAGTAGATCAACTCAAATCACTTAATGACTTTCAAAAATTATTGGGAGACATAAACTGGATAAGGCCTTACCTAGGCATACCAACAGGAGAATTAGGACCCTTATTTGATATCCTAAAAGGTCCATCAGATCCAAATTCACCCCGCATGTTAACGCCTGAAGCAAGAAAGGCATTAAAAATCATTGAAACATATATGGAAAATATGCATTTGGATAGAATTGATATAAGTTTGCCTTTATTATTTATTGTACTACCAACAAAAAATATTCCTACAGGAGTATTTTGGCAAGAAGGTCCATTATTGTGGATACATTTATCGTATTCCCCTAATACTATTCTTACTAGATATCCTGAGGCTGTAGGACAATTAATACTCAAAGGGATAAAAGCAGCGAAGGGAATATTTGGGATTTCTCCCAATAAAATTATTACTCCATATACTATGGATCAAATTGATGAGTTAGCTAATGAGTTAAATACTTGGGCAATAATCATGTGTAAATCTAGTGTCTCATTTGATAATCACTTGCCATCTAATCCCTTGTTGTCCTTTTGGTCTAAGCATCCTGTAGTTTTTCCTAAAATGACAAAAAAAAACCCTATCATGAATGCTCCAAATATATTCACTGATGGGTCAAACAATGGTACAGCAGCGGTAGTTACCCCTGATCAAACTTTTACATTTTTAGTACCCAAACAATCAGCTCAAAAGGTAGAGCTCAATGCAGTATTACAAGCTTTTATGATGTTCAAAGATTCTGTATTTAATTTATTCTCTGATAGCCAGTATGTAGTTAATGCTATAGCATCCCTTGAAGATGCTGGTAGGATTTCTCCTTCCTCTACTGTTTTCTCTTTGTTTTCTGCTATACAAACTCTAATCTGGGACAGAAAAGATCCATTCTTTATTGGACATATCAGGGCACATACAGGGTTGCCTGGAGCCCTTAGTTTGGGTAATGAACTAGCAGATAAATCTACACATGACATACATATTTTCTCCACAATAGAAGAAGCTATAAATTTTCATAAAAGGTTCCATGTCAATGCTAATACCTTACAAAAACGTTTTAAAATAACTAAGGAACAAGCCAGACATATAATAAAACAATGTCAAAATTGTGTGACATTTTTACCACAAGTTAATCTTGGAGTCAATCCTAGAGGACTGATACCTAACCATATTTGGCAGATGGACGTTACACACTTGCCAGAATTTGGAAAATTAAAATATTTACATGTTACAGTTGATACTTCTTCTGGATTTTTAATGGGCTCCCTTCATGCCGGAGAAAAAACTAAAGATGTTATAGCTCATTGCTTACAAAATTTTGCCACTGTGGGTGTTCCTAAACAGTTAAAAACTGATAACGCTCCTGGTTATACGTCTAACTCTTTTAAACAATTTTGCTCATCATTTGGCATTACTCATATAACAGGAATCCCATACAATCCACAGGGTCAAGACATAGTTGAAAGAGCTCATCAAACTATTAAAATGTACTTATTAAAACAAAAGGAAGGAATTGGAAAAGGGTATATATCCCCCAAAGATAAACTTAAAATAACCCTTTTTACTCTAAACTTTCTAAATTTGGATTCATCAGGACTTAGTGCTGCGGAAAGACATATGTATCCGAAAAATGTACATAAGCCTAAGGTACTTTGGAAAGATA
Source organism: Ictidomys tridecemlineatus (assembly GCF_052094955.1). Taxonomy (NCBI): domain Eukaryota; kingdom Metazoa; phylum Chordata; class Mammalia; order Rodentia; family Sciuridae; genus Ictidomys; species Ictidomys tridecemlineatus. Next base: position 118,596,954 of record NC_135482.1, read on the forward strand.
TTCTAACAGGACAATGGAAAGGTCCGGACCCAGTAATAGTCTGGAGTCGGGGCTCCATCTGTGTTTTTCCACAGGAGGAACAGCAACCAATTTGGATTCCAGAGAGATTAACTAAAACAATTTCTACAGAAAAAGAAGATGATTTGACTCAAATCCATAACAGCTGATATCCAGAGCTCCAGCTTGGCTATTCTTACATCTACAACAGTGATTTACCACGGTGCCTTTTTCAATATCTATTTTATTATTACATTTTTCCCACATCATAAGGTTCTATTTTATTTATTTATTTATTTTCTCTTTCTTTTTGAGCTCATACAAACCTAGGTTAATGTTTTTCTGATCAGTTTTATTTTTTGACTGTGTTTTATTTTTTTTTAACTGTAAAGTTTTTAAACATTGCAATGGAGATTTCACCTAGGTATAGCTACAAGGCCTTTATTTACTATTGTCCTATATGTTCTATGTTATGTATGCACTGTTTTGTGTTGTATGTCTGTATGTGTGTATGTCCATATTTCATTTATAAGGAGCGCTCATATATAAATAGATATAAATGGATCCAAAAAAAAAAAAAAAAAAAAAAAAATCACATGACTTATATGGTTTAATTTAAATTAGGTAAACAGCTGTTATAAATTTTGCTTTTAAAGGTGGTTAACAGATCTGTTTGTTTACTTTCACCTTTCCTTTTCATTATATTTAACAATTCTATTCAAGATAATGTCTCTTTAGCACCATGGCCAGAATTCCCATCTCCATCCCAATGCCGGTGAAGACTAAGATAAAACCAAACTACAACTTCTATGATAGCTATCACAGTAAACTATATAAACTGATACATCAATCAATATAACTCAATAAGTATCCTCAATCAAGGACTTAATTTACTTTGGGAGAAAATGGACATATTGACAGACTCCTCCACTTTGAACTGCTCAATCAAGGACTTAATTTACTTTGGGAGGAAATGGACATATTGATAGACTCCTCCACTTTGAACTGCTTACACAACTTGCCTGGACTATGTATCACCTGTATGCATTGTGCTCTATTTGTTGATACAGTGAATTATGGTAGTGCTGAAATATCTTAGCTGCTGTGTCACCAGTGTTACTGTTCTTCCTAAGGAGCCGTCAATTGGCTTGGTGTCGTGGCATTTCTGTATCTTCCTCCCTTCTACTAGTGATGGTCTAAAACTTGGGGGCCAACAGAGGTGAGGCAAGAACCTCACCCCCCCACTGGCACCAAAATTAAATTTGGGGGCCAACAGAGGTGAGGCAAGAACCTCACCCCCCCACTGGTGCTTAAGCCTATCCACAAGCATGGCTATGCTAGACCGGTAATCAATGACGGGTTGATCTGATTACAGTGGATTCAACCTAAGACAGGAAACTGACATGTAAAAGTCAGTTCTCCCATGACGGGTAAGAACCACATGTTAAATTGGACAACCTACCAGGCACGGTCCCTAGCCACATTGCCATTGCTTAATTAAACAGAAGGGGGCAGATGCTAGGAGCCACTGCAAAGTATTACATTCATATGGAAATTGGGCTCCTACTGTTCACTTAGGCCCATTTGGGGACTCAAGTTACAAGACTCCTGGAGAGTTCCCATTGGTTGGGGAAGGATGGTAGGAGGGTGTTCCGGGGGAAGTGGAGCCCCCGGGTCCGGTAGGGACACACGTGTGTGGGTGTGTGGACCGGCTTGTTAGGGGGACGCACACGGCCTCTCACAAAATAAAACTTTGTTTCAGTTCCATCTGGCTTGTGTTTTTGTGCTCAGCCGGATTGCAGCATCGCAAGCCGGCGTGCACTGACAGCGACCCGCGAAAGCGCCCAGCAGGAAGGCAGCAGGTGAAAACAGCAGCGGGCAGAAGCGGAGCCAAGGCTCACGCGGCCCCCGCCGTCCAGCCTGCAGCACCCTGGGACAGGGGAACACAAGACCTTTGGCAGTCTGGTTTCCAACATCAGCCCGGGAGCACGCTCTAATTGCAAATCCCAGTGCTCACAGTCTCTCTCTGCCAATTGAGGCCTCTCCTTGGAACCAGGAGCTTCAGCAGTGTTAGCAAAAAGACTCCCGGTTCTCAGACAAATAATATCTGGCTGTCTGCTCAGTTGGACTTGAAAAGGCCCTAGAGTACTTTCCCTGTAGTACACACACAGTTGCCAGAGTAGGTTTTCTCTTGTCTTCAAAAATAAGAAATGTACTAACCCTTTACAAATGTTCCATGGCACCACAGGAACTACTTTGGCAAATTTCCAAGGTGAAAAACATGAAATTTTGCAGAGCTCCGGGGAGTGAACCCAGGTTCCCACGTGTATTAAGCATATGCTTTGCTGCTGACCTGTGGCCCCAGCCCAAAACACATTTTTTAAAAATTTTGTATTCATGCACGTTTGTGTCACTTCATCTTCTCTTGCAAGACCCTCAGACAGGCATGTACATCTAAAATCAGGTACACACAATTACAACACATCCTGCCCATCTGCATTTCTCCCTCAGACACAAGGGCAGATTCTTTTGTGTAGTATCCCTTGGGCTCTTGGCTCCATATTGGGGCTTTTCACCAAAGAAATTGGAAAGTAGGACTGCTTTCAGCTATTGTGCCAAAGACATATGCTCAGAGACTCCTCATCCAATATTTTAATTTTTAAAGATGTTTAGTTGTAGATGGACACAGGATCTTTTTTCTTTTTTTTCTTTCTTTTTTTTTTTTTAATGTGGTACTCAGGATTAAACCCAGTGCCCCACACATGCAAGGCAAGTTCTCTACCACTTAGCCACAACCCCAGCCCTCCCCATCCAATCTTAAAATATAAATTTGAAGTAAATTCTAAGGCTTTTTCTGCAGTCATTTTGGGAAGTATTTGCAGGCATCAAACCCTGGGAAGGAAAACAAGTGAGTTAAACAGCTCTTTTTTGTTTGTGACTAATAGGCTCTCCTGTTCCAGCTCTTAGATGCTAGCTGATCCCTCCATTTAAGGCTATTTGGGAAGTAACAGCAACAACCTCCCCATCATAGGCAAGATGAATGAGGTCAGCCCGGGGTGGGACCCTAGGCCTCCAGCATGCTAAGGCAAGCACTATACCACTGAGCCACATCCCAGCCCTGGCAGAAGAGCTGTCAATCACATGGAATGCATGCACAACCACTGTTTGGAAAACGGGGGGAAAATCAGGAAGCATTTCTCTGCAATTAACTTGGAATATTTCAAATCAAAACACATTTTTCTTAAAGTGTGTGTGGAGAGGAATATTAGCAGCACTAAACTTTGTAAGTAACTCTAATAATGATGATATAGAAACTGCTGGAACAGACCATTCCTATTCACAGCTCAGGCCAAGACTCAGCATAGCCTGTGCACCCTTCTTTCAAATACCTATCACTTGAGTCAAAGAGGTTCCAATTGAAGGTAGAGCTTTCATGTCAATCTTTATTTGTATGTGCTGCCTACTTTTAAAATGTTAAAGTTTAATGCTCATGAGTTGAACTGGGTGTATTGGATACTCGTAGCTTTGGTAGGCAAAGGGATTTTTGTCTTCCTTGGCAATACAGGTTCAGTATCCGTTATGGTTTGGAGGTAAGGTGTGGACCAAAAGCTCACATGTGAGACAACGTAAGAAGGTTCAGAGGAGCAATGATTGGATTGTAAGATTCTTAACCCAATCAGTGATTTAATCTTCTGATAGGGATTAACTGAGTGGTAACTGAAGTGGAAGGGTTTGGCTGGAGGAGGTGGCAATTGAGGTGTGGCTTTGGGTATGTATTTGTATCTGCAGAGTGGAGTCTCTCTCGGCTTCTTGATCACCGTGATGTGAGCTGCTTCCCTCTGCCACACACTCCACCATGATGTTCAGCTTCACCTGGAAACCTGAGAAATGGAGCCAGCCTTCTATGGACTAAGACCTCTGAAAATATAAGCCCTCAAAGAAACTCTTCATCCTCTATAATTGTGCTGGTCAGGTCCTTTAGCCACAGCAGCAAAAAAAAAAAAAACAAAAAAAAAAAAACAAAAAAAACCTGGCTAAAAAAATATCCCCTATCAGAAATATTTGGAACCAGAAGTTTTTCAGATTTTTTTTTTCAAATTTTGGGATATTTGTATATACATAATGAGATATCTTGGGGAGGGGATCCAAGTCTGAACACCAAATATATTTGTTTCATACATACCTTACACACATTGCCTCAGGGTGGTTTTCTGTGATACTTTAAATGATTTTATGCATGAAATAAAGTTTCATGGTGTGACATTTTTCATTGGTGCCATCATGTCACCAATCAACAATTTTGGATTCTGGAGCATGTGAATTTGGGATTTTTGGATTAGAGATATTACGTGCATTTATAGAGGACAAAGGTGTTATTTTTTTTCTTTAAAATAACATCAGGATGCGTATGTGGCTCAGTAAGAGAGTGCTTGCCTAGTATGTGCAGGCTCTGGGGGTAGATGGATAAAATAACAATGTCATGATTGATGACATTGATGGTAGAATTCCATCTGCCTCCATTTTGGTTTGCCCAGATGCTGAGATGGACCAGGAGGAGGGAAGTCATGGAGGGAAGAAGATTTTCTGTGGTCAGTTCTTTCCTTTAAGTCACCACATTCAAACTGGACTTCCTGGGCCCTCTTGTGAAGAGGGCCGGCCTCTGATGCCTGTGCTCAAGTTCATTGGCAATTCAGACTCCCCTGTACTCCTGCCAGTGAACAGTGTCCCCTGCTCAGCAGTTCCTGAGCTCCATGCATAGTCTGTATCTGCTGACAAAACCCTATGTTATAGTCCCAAGTCCCTAAGACTATAACTGCTTATTAGTGGAAAAGGAAATTCCAAAATAAAACACGGTCCAATCATTTACTTTAACAAAAGATTTATTTGAAACAGGTTTGTGCAGACATACACCAGTCAACAGGATTGATCAAAGCCACAAATCACTAAATTCTCCAAACACCTCTAAACACACAAGTAGATGCCCTTCATTTGTATTCACTCCAGGAGGGACCCCAGCTCCACTCAATGCGCTGCTGTAATTTAACAACCGGGGACGTTAATAGGACGGCAAAACGGTTATACTTCTAGAGAGAGGGAACAAAAACCCCCACATAACATGGAAGCTCTCCCTGCTCTGCTGGGAGCCAATTAAATGTGCCCCCATAAGCCCACTTCCCTCTGTATAACCAGATTAAAACCTCCCAATCGCCAACGATATTTAAGCAATCACAGCGCAGATGTGACAAGAGACAGGAGAACACATGGCTTTGCTCTCAGGAGAAAGACCACAAAGATGCTGCATTCAAATGGCAATTCTGTGAGCTAGAGGAACGAGGGCCCCATCCCTGCAGCTGTCCGTGCCGTCACACTGACCTGGACAGGGAGGCCTGCACACAAGCATCCTGACACACCCCTGGATTTGGCCATCACTGACAACATGGGAGAAGACGCAGGAGAGGCCAGCAGAGGTTTCAGTCCTTAATCCATTTTATTAGTGAAAAAACAAACATGACTTCACTGTTGCAAAAACTTTTTTAAATTTTTTTTTTTATTTGTGCTGCTGGGGATGGAACCCAGGGTCTTACTCATGCTAGGCAAGGCCTCTATCTCTGAGCTATGCCCCTAGCCCCAAAGCAATTTCTTTTCTGGAAAAAAAAAATTGACACATAATAATTGTATATATTTAAGGGATATGGTGCAGGCTTCTAGTTGGAAGGAAAGAAACTCCATGACTGGCTAGGTTTTCTATTTTTCTATTGGTGGTTAGTGTTTCACCTGTATCCACATACCAAGCTTCTCAAGGAACACAAGTGGATCCAATCTTAGGGCAAGTGGGTCCAGAACCTTCCGGGCTTTTTCGCTTTTGCAGGGAAGAGCTTACCTAAATAAGGCTCTTGATAAGCTCTCTTGACCCCTGTGTTTCCTGGGCAGGGTTATTTGGATAGTGCTATTATTTCAACTTTCTTCCATTTCTGCCATAAATCACAGCCACCTGACATTTTGTTCCTGACTTTTAAAACAAACAGGTCTCCTTTCTTTCTTTAGCCAGGTCAGAAGAAACGCCTATGGGCTAATCTTTGAGCGTGTTTTTCTTGGTCTGACGCCTGGGAGAGAGAGCAGAGTAGGTATCTCAAAAGCAGCTAGACCAAGAGATTGTCATTTGAAAGGGAGCCAGACTGGTGTGCAAAAAGAATCACCCTTTTGTCTCCCCTCCTTCGGGAAAGCCGGGAAAGCCGAGGTGTTCATCTAAGGTTAATGGCTGTGGATCATACAGGGGGTGGGGGTAACTGGTGAGCTCACCCCTCTTTTCTGCTTCCATTTGTTTGTAAGGTCTGACCACTTAGATTTATGTGGGTTTCATACCCTTCTCTTCCCACTGAAGAAATCACTCATACCTAGCAAACTGACAGAGAGCTTTGAACAAAGCACTGGTCAGAAGTTTGATATCCAGTGAGCTCAGGTAAATTCATGTGAGTGGAATGGAAATGTGTATTGCTGAACAACTTGAGATGCTGAGAAAAAAAGAATGAATAAATGAAGGGCACAATACATCAAATTGAATGTTCCTAGTCTATTTCTTTTAAGAGTACTTAATAGTGTCATTGTGGGGGTTTTAGACCCTTGTTACTATGATCCATCAGAAACCCACCTAGCTGCTGTCCATGCCCCTTCAGGGTGGGAAATGGCTAGCATGAGTTAATAATAACTACCTGGAACCAATGAAGAATCGCCAACAAAGCCAATTAATGCACATTCTTTTTTGGAGGGGAGGAGGCTTTTAACTCTCTCCGTTGTTATCATGTTCACTAATTTAAACATTTGCATAAAGAAAGTATTTATGAGATGAGAGGGGGTGCTGTCTTTTGATTTGACCTGATAAACTCAGTCCTTTGCCAAGTTATTATTTCAAGTTGTGCTTAGCTGGTTTCCCTGCTCACATATTTTATGGATCCCAGGAGATGAAGGCTACATTTCAAATGCTGAAGCTAAATCACTCCTTGAATTACTTTGGGACAATGACCCTAGGCAGTAATTCAAACCCTGGCTGAAATATGTGGAGTCCTTTCACATGTTCAAAACTAAAGACTACCTTCTCCTACAGCAAAGTCTTGCAAACATTCTATTTGACTTATGGTTCAAGATATAAATCCCTAGGAACATGGACAGATGATAGAAATTCTCACTCTTATGGTTATAAAAAGGTAGAGAGTCATTGTTATAACAAAAGGAGATTATAACTCCATTTGTACTCAGAAGCTGACCAAGACAATTTTTAAGAAAATTCAATTTTAAAGCCTATAATCTGTATGTCCATAGGCATTTTCAGACATTAGTTACCTAGACTCACTTTCCCCCCCATCGTATACTGCTTCTTAAAATGTTATTACTGAGTTTCACTATCAGATTCCTATAGCAGACCTGAATCCTTGTCAAGGAAAAGGAAATGTCAACAGAGTTCTCAGCCGAGCTCGGCTGAACCACAGATTCACTTTTTAGGACAGTTCTCTAAAAAATGTTCACAAAACACCATCCATCGCCTTTCTCCAAAGCACAGGTTTTATATGATACTGATCCAAAAGAGGCATCACATTTTTGTTTTAGTGTATGCACCTATACATAGGGAGATGGGAGAAAATAATACTGGTCAAGAAGTCTGGAATAGTCTGCATTGAGTCAGGACAGACATTAGCTACACTCCCCAAATTCTTACAAAGCCCACGCCGTCAGCCGTGCCAAGTGAATCCAGAATGCCAAGCAGAGAGAGGTGGTTCTTTCTGTTCTCCCCTTCCCTTTACAATGTGTTTTTTCTACAGTCAATGTTGCAAGTGAGTGCCCATGCAGAGGAACCAAGAACTCGTTTTAGAGGATGGCTGGTCTCACTTGTTTGCAGAGTTAGCCAGAACAGGACACAGCCTCAAACAACACAGTCACTGGGTATAGCACTAGCCTAGGGGTTGGCCTGACTGGGTTCTGCCAGCTCAGCCTAAGGCCCCATGTTGCTGACCAAGTTTGACCTACTAGTCTGAGAGTCACTTACTGTGTGGAGAGTGACAAGTCCCATGTGACGTTTCTACTGATCTGACAGGCAGCATATGCAACCTCGTCCAGCTCACTCGGCTCCCCGGAGAGGGGTTGTGTGTGACACTCTGACCTCAATTTAAAGATAGGACAAATGACACAGCCCCTGAGTTGGCCCCAGCTAAATATTATACATCACACCTCTTGACAGCTGCCTTGCCTAGAAACCCAATTTAGTCATTCGGCTGTAAGAAAGCTTAATCACACAGAGAATAAATAGAAAGGCATCCCTTCTAGAAATGTTTTCTTCTGTGTGCATACCTCATTATTGCAAAGATTGTTTAGTCTACTTCTCAAAAAAGGAGGAAATGCGACTTCAATCCCAGAAAATATGACTGTACTTTAATGTAAAAAAAATTAAATAAAAACCCTCAAACCCTATAAACACAAACAAGACTTCAAATTCAAGAAAGGGCTAAGTGTTTGACAAAAATTGAATTTTAACTCAATCTTTCCAAATGGGTTTAGTTCCCAAATGAAACCAAATAGTGAAGATGCCCAATGAACATTGAATTCCAACTCTCCTTCCTTTTCTGTATTTCAGCTACCATCTTTTTGGGTGTGCAATAAAGACATACACCTGGTTCGTTGTGTTAATTGGAAGCCAATTTCCTGCTGTCGTTCCTGCAGGTCAGTCCTTGAAAAATTCAACTGGCTGGGTGCTCTGATATTTAAAAATGTTTTGTTCACCTTAGGAAGTAAGAAATGGTAACTTTCTGAGCCTCCCCTGTTAAATGCATCTCGGTATTCTGGTCATCTCATAAAGGAGGATTAGTTTTCTTCATCAATGCAATTTATTCTGTTTTTTCCATGTTCATGAGTTGTGAATGTTCCAGTAATAGTTAGAAAGAAAAGTGCACTATTATTTTATTTTCTAGGTTAGTACAACCATCCCCAGAGGAACGGTGCATTTTAACCAGTACAAGTTACCCAGAAGTATTTACCTTAAGCCATCCTAAAATCAGGTTTGGCAACCAAAGCAAAGAGGAGAGAGAGAACATGCCTCCAAGCCTGCCATTTGTTGAGGGCTCCCATGTTCTCACACACATACTTGGAGGTACCCAGGTCTCATGCCAATTCGAGATGTGGGACTGCAGCTGGGGAGTCAGTGACTGAGCCTTCCCTTCCTTGTCTTAGAATTCAGGGCACTATTTTTAAGAAGGCCCCCGTGTCTAAAACAAAGTGGACAAAAAAAGGAAATCATGGGCTGGGGATATAGCTCAGTGGGTAGAGTGCTTGCCTCATATGCACAAGGTCCTGGGTTCACTCCCTAGCACCACCACAACAAAAAAAAAGGAAATCATGTCAATATTTCAAATACAGGTATTTAATTGAAAGGTTTGGAATTTTTTAAAATTAAACTGAACGGCAAGGTCATGCTTCAGCTCACATACAGGGGAGGCTGATCCTGACAACTGTAGGGGCCTCAGGGTGTGACTCCAGAGTTCTGAAAAGATCTGGTGGATATGTCCACTGTGTCTGCCTCCCACATTAGTATGCCCTTCAGCACCTTCCGAGGACAGGTGGGGTCTCCCTCACTCCTCTCCTTCACTGTCCTATACTATCCCTCTGGGTTTGTGAATTCTTTGATTCTACAGCTACAGAGTGAGAGGTGTGTTCCTTCACTGTACAGAGGTCTTATAAACTCAATTTGTTTCCCAATAGTGAGTCTAAAATGTGCTCTGAACTCTCAAGGAAACGAGCATTGATTCTAATTGAAGCAGTTGCCAAAGGCTTGGTGGTTGGAAATTGGGAAATGAGTGAGTACTCAGAGGCTGACCAGGGCAAGGGGTTTGACCATCGCTGTGATCTGTGGGATTCCCCCTTGTCAGAAAGAGGCAGATAGAAATCTAAGATATATTCAGAAGAGCTATGTTTTTGTTCAGTTATAGAACAAAAAGTCAGAACTGCAGTGGAACAAGGAATATTACTGATTAGGGTCAGCTGCCCACCAGCTGCCATGCACCAAGCCCAGTGGCCAGCTATGCAGAAGGTCTGAGGATAAGGGACACCTGAACAGCAATAGTAGGCTCAGTCAGCTGGCACCTGGCAAGGGTGTAGAAGAGTCCATGGTACACTGACTGGTTCGTCCTGATGGGACTTGGCCAAGAGGTTCAAATAAAGGTTCTTAAATTTACCTCCCAGATATAGACATTTTATGATTTCATTGCAATCAAGAAGTTTATGCCAACTTCATACAAACAAAATAGGAATGAAAGCGGGTGAGCAACCTGCCTAAAGTGAAGTTTGCATGCTGCCCACGTTGGATGCAATCTGTGAGTTAACCAAACAGGAAGTAAGGGCGCCCTGTTCCAATTACCAAGATGGATCTCTCATGCAACATAAAACTCCCTTCCCCTTCTCCCAGAACAACTAGTACTGATGTTTAAATATCGGTGGAACATAATGTTTTTAATTTCACACCTCACGGAGCACAGTTGAATGCTTTATAACAACGTAAACAGAAGTTAGGCCAAGCACTGCAGACAAATGGGGAGGGAAAAAATGGCTTCCCCTGCGGTCGGTCTCTACTCCAGGTTTGCGAGGGAATAAACAACTAACAAACTGGTTGGCTAAGGCCACAGAAATGTGTTCTCTGGTGATTTGGCTGCTGACGCCAGTCTCTTCTAACAAAGATGGGTTAACACTGGTGCCACAAACCACATCTCTTCCCTCGGATCCATCAGGAGAAGTTGCATCTTATTTCTTCCTCTGTTTCCTTTGGGTGGTATCATAAGAACGCACTATTTCTTCCTGAGAAACAGCTCCATGTTCTTCTTGAGAAAAGGCGTACCCATCTGAAAGAGAAGCAGGCAAGGAGGAAGTGGTTAGCAGGATGACTGAGAGTGCTCCAGGTTTAAGAGAAGCTGCTTTTCTGAGGACTCCAGCTGAACTGGAAGGCAACCTGTGGCTTCTTGAGCCTTGAATGGAGAGGACTGAGAAACCTGTGATGGTGAAGGGGACTCTGGGCAAGTAGACCTGTGGCAGCACAGTGCTGCTGATGCTGGGGTAGGAATGCCTCTTAGCAGGTAGGGTCTTAAGACTGTATTCCACTGCTATACTACAGATACCACAGACTGGGTAAATTATAAACAATAGGAATTTATTATTGTCTATAATTTATGGTTCTGGAGGCTGGGAAGTCTAAGATGGACAGGATGCAGCTGGTGAGGGTCATCTTATTGTGTCAGAATGTGACGGAATGGCAACCCACTCCTGAGATAACCAATAACCAAGTCCCTTGATGACAATATTAATCCATTCACGAGAGCAGAGTCCTCAAGATCTAATCACCTTGTAAAGGTCCCCTCCCTCCCTCCCTCCCTCTCTCTCTCTCTCTCTCTCTCTCTCTCTCTCTCTCTAGCATCCTGCTATGTTGCCTTGAATAGCAGGGCTCAAGTGATCCTCCTGCCTTAGCCTTCCAAGAAGCTACCAGTACCTGTAGGCATGCCTGGTAGGTCCATCTCTTAATGCCATCACCATGGTAACTAAATCCCAACACAAGTTTTGGGAGGGATATATAGTAGATGAGCCAGAGCAGGTGGCTTTCCTATTCCTCAGGTGCTTCAGCTAAGCTCAGTGTGGGTAGCATAAACAGTGGGTCACTCCCCCACTACCCATCAAGAGAGATGCCTCCATCTACCTAATGCTGCAGGCTGCCTACTAATTTATGAGGCTGTAAACATATCAGGAAAAACACACACTACACTAATAGGGAACTGTACGGATTTGTACTGGTAATAAGTAACTGATATGGGTTTATTTCTATGTAAATAAAATGAAAGAACCCATGATAAAATCAAGAGGAATTTAGTGATCGGACTCATCATGGACTCATCGTGTGGCCACACTATGACTCGTTCTCACAGTCAGTTTACATGATAATAGTAAATAATCACCAACACTTTTTAAGTGCTATGTGTTCAAGACATCGATCCACATACCATTTGCATAATGCTCATTTGATCATCCCAGAAACCCTAAGAAACATGTAATTCTATTCTTACCACTTTTCAGCTAGGAAAGAGATTTTTGTGACCTGTCCAAAGTCACAGACCAGGTGAGTGGCAGAATAGGGAAGCAGGCCTGAGCAGTGTGCTGTGGGCTATACCCTCTTGCATCTACTGCTCTGAAAGAGGCTTGGTGTTCAGAAGCCTAAGTGGGTGTTTTGCTTTCAACTGGTCCTTCTCACAGAAAGCATCTGGTAAAATTCCTTCTGCATTGGCCACCATTCTGTGGCAGAGGGACAGAAATGTCCCTCAGCTCACATAGATATCCTGACAAAAACAACAACAAAAAACACCACAGTCCAGAGCCTAACAATCATGAGAAACATCCGTGCATGTGTACAATGGAAATGTTCACTTATTTTCACACTCCAAAGGAGAAAAAGAAGTCAGCATCAGCTCCTGGGTTGTTTGTCAATTTCCTCAGGTGTTTGGCTTATAGAAGAAAGTTGCCAGGGCAAAAAGACATATCGTAGACCATAGCAATGTTTCAGAGACCTTGTGAGGATGGAAAAGACAAGGAGAAAGGAGAAAATGCCCTTTTTTTTTTTTTTTTTTTGTGGTGCTGGGGATTGAACCCAGGGCCTTGTGCATGCGATGCAAGCGCTCTGCCAACTGAGCTATTACCCCAGCCCTGCTGCCCCTGCAAGTTGCTTTTTTTTACTTCTCTGTGTGCTCATAAATCCAGAGTCCTTGTCCTTGGTCTGGCCTCCTAACTCTTCAGACGAGCAGGCCTGCCAGTAACGCAAGGGCTCCCAGGTGGGCCACCCAGGAGGCAAAGCGCTGGACTGCAGAGGTGGCCTGGGGATCAACTGAGGACACAGAGGCTAAGTAGCAGGGAGGAGAGCCTGGCCCAGGAGTCTATAGGAGGGAGAGAAAAGGAGAATGAGTGGGCCACAGTGAAGGCAGACCCCGCCGAGTGAGGGTGAACGCAAAGGACAGAGAGGGATCCTCCACAGGGGACTTTTGTCTATTTGGTCACAACTATTTCTAACAAAGCAACACACACACACACAATCCCACAAGCAGCCCTCAGATCAGTGAGAGCCCCTACACAGCTGGGCACAAGGCAGCGTCTCTCTGAACTGGAAGCCCGCTGGAGGGGGAGGCTCTGCCTGTTCCAACCAGAGTCCACAGCCCTTGAACTTGCGCAGGGCACTCTCCACACAGGTGTCTTTGCCTGATCTGCTTCTGAGCCCTGATGGGCAAATGCTGCCTCTCAGGCCCCGTTCCCTTAAGAGCTTTAGGATTTTCACCAAGTCGAGAGTTCATCAGGAGGAAGAAACTGCCCCTGCTGGCTTGGGAGGGGCTGCTCCCCACCTCCCGCCTCCCTCTGGCACAAGCCTGTCCTAAACCCGCCACAAGGTGTTCTTTGTGAAGCCTTCTTGGTGTAGTCCCAGAGGACACGCCTTTCCCTGGGACGTTTCAAAGCAAAATCTAGCCAGTAACAGTGTCCCCTGGTAACAAGACTGTGTGCTGTGGTCTGCTTGGCAACTTCCATTCTCAGGTCTTTTAAAAATCAACGTTTCTAATAAACGGCTGATGTGTCCCTGAGGGGCCAGGTGGCAGCTGTCCCTGGATGGGACGTGCCATGGAATGGCAGTTCAGCCTCCAAATGTGGCTGCAGCCAGGCTCCACTGCCAGGGGAGGCTCTCAGGCTGACCGAGGTGGCCGATCAACAACTGGTCTCCTCCCGTCATTCTAAACGCTCTTTATAAACACTTCCGTGGCAGGCAGGGGACTTCTGAGATCCCCACCCTGATGACCGCTTTGTGCACTCTGCTTTCATCTTGGACCCAGGAAGCCCAAGAAGCTGATGTACTGGGTCCTACTAGGTGTCTAGTCCTTGCTTGGCAATCTTGGGCTTTTTAGGTTTTCTGGTCTTGGTTTACTTTTCTGTAAAATAGATGACCTGGGCCAATGAAGGCTAAGTTCTCTTACAGCTCCAGCCTTCTGTGTGAATTCCAGGATGCTTCCTTGGATAACTATACCCAGGAGGCAGAATCTTCTCCTTGCTGAGTACTGATTGATACTCTCCATCAGTGGGGAGGCTTCTCCACCCAAGTCAGAGAGGAAAGGAGTCTCTCTCCACAGTGGGTCCAGTTAGAATAATTGCTTCCTATTCTTTTTTTTTTTTGGGGGGGGGTCTGTCTGTATTTACTTTCTTTTGTGTGTGGTGGTAGGGGGCTGGCGGGGGGGCAGGAAATGAAGGGTACTTGTTGAGACTTTAAAAATAAATACTGGGGTTGTCCTTTTGGGAAAGGTAGTTGTCTTTTGAGATTCTCTACTCCTTGTGTATGGAAGGAGCAAAAGCTTTGTCATTCATTTATCCTTTTTTTCTTTCACATCAGGTCTTGCCTAGTGGGCAGCCAACTCTGGGAGTTTCTTTGGCTCATGGCTGTTATGACTTGCTCAACTGCCATTAGTGCCACAGACATGTGGGCCTGCTGTGGGTGGGTTGGGGGCTGACTTAGCCACGCTGGGGTGGGAAGGATTTCTACATTTCCCTCCCAAGAAGCAGGCCGATAGAAATGCCTTATCCTGCTGCCGAACTCTTCTCCCAGGGTGAGCAGAGCACCCGAAGGCCACTGTCAAATGCTCCTCCCCTCAGGTCTCATTGGCTGTGATCTAACATCATGTTCCAGAATGCTGTGGACCGAGACTTTCTTATTATTAATCTCAACGAAGACTTAAAGAGAACTCAGAAATTCAAGAATGAATGAAGGATCAGGCAGAATCCTGCGGGCCAGTGATCCCAGTGAGTTGGGGGGCTGAGGTAGGAGAATGGCAAGTTTGAGGCCAGCCTGGGCAACTTATATTTAGAGAGAAGTAAAATAAAATAGAGGAAAAGAGCTGGGAATGTAGATCAATGGCAGAGCACTGGCCTGGTGTGCCTGAGACCATGGCTTCCATTCCCAGCATGGAGGGCGTGGGGTCGGCGGGTAGAGGGAGGATGGTCTGACAGTTTAACCCTAGGAAGTGGGTGGATCCTCCCTGGCTCAGGTAAAATATTCTCCTTTTAGAAACTGGGACTGATGGATGTTAAAGTTGTAGTGGGCAAAGTTTTAATGGAACAACAGGCCCTAGAAGTACTCACCTGCCTCCACCTGCCCAGCCTGTACCTATAGCCTGACAAAGACGCATGATCTGCTGAGCAGGTTCTGCCTAATGAGTATTTAACTAGGAGCTCAGAGGAAGCCCTCAGCAATCTGCATTTCCCACTTTCATTTGTCTTTCATGAAAGCCTGACAGCTGGAAAGTCCTGCAGTGGCCCTGGAGGAAGCACTCCACTCACCCAACCTGTGAACTTTCCCTAGCTGGCTTCCTAGTTCATCGATTCCTAAATACCAACCTCCACCAGAATTCAGGGAGCGAGTGGGGAGGTGGAAGAATGGGGAGAGGTAAATTTCTTAGTTGTTTGTCTTGTCCAGGTAGAACATTTGATGAAGTTCATAAAAATCATGTGTTTTTTTTTTTTCCTTTTCATTTATTTTGGAATAAGATTTCCCTTAAGTAGCATTCTTTGGAATCAGAGATCTGATAGCTCCTTAATGAAAGTAGCAGTTTCCTGTCTAGACAAAGATTCCTCACAGCCACAGAAGTGGGGAGACCACAGGGATGATAGGTGATGTAGGAAACACTTGATCTCAGTTGTAAATATTGTTCATTGGTGGTTGGAAGGCACTCTATCAGTCTGGTTTTTCTTGTTCTTATAATGAAATACCTGATTGCTGTGAACATTAGAAAGATAAGAGGTTTATTTGGGCTTATAGTTCTAGAGGTGCAAGGTTGAGGGGCCTCATCTAGTGATGGCCTTCTTGCTAGCAGAGTTCCAAGGTGGCAGACAGCATCACATGACAGGAGACAGGAAGCACACAGGCGTCTCTTCCGATCTGTCTTCTTGTAAAGTCATTAGGATTCAGTCCTGGCAGCTCCACCCTGAGGACCTTATCTAATCCCAATCAACTCCCAAAGACTCCATGTCTAAATACACAGTTGGATTAAATTTCTATCATCGTCATACCTCACAGCGGGGATTAAATTTCAACACATAAACCTTGGGGGATACGTTCAAACCAGACCACATGGTCAAATCCAGATCACAGCAGAAACTAAAAATACAACCAAGTTCAAGTGTTCCAGTTTCCTAAGGAGACTGAGGCCTGAACGGCAGATGGACACATGCAGGGGGACAGTCCAGAGGTCTGACTACTCAATGGTCCTCTCTCAGTATTAATGACAGAGTGTCTTACATTGTCTAAGAGGCCCTCATATTAGTCATCAAGTATTTTAAAAATGTGGTATGATACTAGAAGCTGATTTATTTCTTATATTTGCTCAGTAGATTTTTTTTGTTTTGTTTTTTGCCTTCAAAATGTTGACTTAAGAAAATCATTTAGACTGTTTAAGGCTCTCTGCTTGGTCTTTGATTGCAACACACAAACACACACACACACACACACACACACATTGTATATGTCCTTTCTTTCTTTCCTGCACAGAACCCAGGTTTTTGTGCATGCTAGGTAACCATCCAACCATACCCCTAATCCTGCAAATGTCTTTTCCCTATGGTTACCTTGAGACATTGACTAGAGGAGCAGAGTGGCTCTGTAGCATGAACACTGCGGTTCAGGGAATTTGCATGTGTTTTCTCTGTGTATGGCATACAGAAGATACTTCACACTGAGAAGATGCATAAGGCTGCATGCATATTATTATAAGTTTATTCTCTTTCCCAGAGAAGAAATTTAGAGAAATATGTAAGTTGCCCACAGTTTCTCAGCTAATGGCATCAGCATCATCACTGTCATCATTACAGTCATACCTAACTCTCTACAGTCCAGCACAGCTCTAGGCATTTATGTATATGATCTCAAATAATCTTCTTGATCACCCAGCCAGGTTTTCCTATTGTCCTCATCTTATAGATGCAGACATTTTTCTTGCCCAAGGTCACAGAAAAATGGAAGAGCAGGGCAAGGAACCCAGATAGCCGAACTCAGTGGGGGTGCACTCCTTGGAAGATCCCATCAAACCTCTGAACTTGACCTCTCTCAGTCAGAGACCAGCGGCTGTGACCTGTATCCCACAGGGCCTCCCTGGGCCACTACTCTCCTGACTTGAGCTTGCTTTGTGCTCTCAGGGCTGGTGCCTAACCCTTGGCCTGGAGGGACATGCATAGACAGGTCAGGCCCCTATATCTCAAAGGGATATTCCACATGGGGAAGAGGAGAGAGGGAGTGGATGACTCCAAGGTGGCCATGTGCTGCGCCTCACCTTCCCTTTCCATTGAGAAGGCCTGGATAATCCCTGTGGTCAGGTGGAGCGCGACTGGACCCCACACCAATCCATGGACACCTGGGCTGTTTTCAGTGTTTCATAAGGTGTTCTTTTTTACCACATGCTTCCTTCTCAACTTTTCAGGGAGGGACAGGAAGCAGGGAGTGGGGTCTGGGATTATAAAGAGATGACCTGTGCTCAGTTAGAAGAGAGGGGAGGTGGGCTGGAAAAGGAAGCGGGATCTCTAGAGGCACAGGCTGGTCCCCAGACCCCTGGGGGAAGGCAGCCTGGGCTCTCTGGCTGGCAGCTGAATGGGTGCATTGCTAAAAAGAAGCCGAGGAGCTCTCCTAAGAGGTCCAAAGTAAGTGTGTGTGTGTGTGTGTGTGTGTGTGTGTGTGTGTGTTGGGGAGGGGGGTCAATCACAGCTCACTCTCTACTCCTCTGGGTCTGGGGGTGATGGGGGGGGTATGGCAATCTTAGACATGGGTCAGTCTTCATGGGAAAAGAAGAGATTTCCCCCGCCCAATTGTTATCATTACAATTATTACACCAATAAGCAAAGCAATCCATATTGCTATCAGTGAAGGCAGTCATTGAACACTAATATCACTTCAATTTTAAAAAATTCTCTTTGGAGGCTGACAGAAGGATCTTAACCAGAGCAGGATTTTAGGATTAAGGTTTTTGTCATTCAGGCAATTGATTGGGTTTGAGGGAATTCCCAACATTCAAGTTGCCTTGGGGCCAAATATGTGCACTTCCAAAGCATACCTTTGGCTGATTAGCACTATTTGGAGTTCCTGCAGCTTGCTGCCCTCCTGGCTCTACCCAGGTCCCATTGCCCTGTCTAGGACGACAGCATGTACTCACGTGAGACACACTGCTGGTTCACAGAGCCACCAAGGAAGAGGGTCGGGGGTGTCTTCCTGCCGAGCCTCTTTATCAGGCGGTCACGCTCGTTCATTCTGCAGGGAAAGCAAACACAGTCAGGATCCAGGTCAGCTCCACACGTTTCCAAGGGAGTCGGTGAGGTGAATAACTTCAGGCTGTAAGATCAGACAGATTGACTGAGGTGGCGGGAAGCCTCCCACATCAAGGAGAAGGTTCAGTTTCCCAAGCTGCCCGGTTATTTGCAGTAGATGCTATCTAGGCATGTTGAGTGCACTGCTCCCTCTTTTAAGTCCCGTTGGCCTCCAGAGCCTCCCTCCTCACTTAGGGCTGCTTACAAGTGCCCTTTTCATTCCAGGCAGAACCTGGAGTGATGTGTTTCCACAGTAAAGTCCTAAGGCTTCACCCCCACCTGCACTCACCTTCCCTTTCTGAAGCCCAGGCGTCTGCAGAAGAGAGCGCTCACGTGCCACAGGACCCCAGGCAGAGGCGGCTTCTTGCTGCATAGCCCCAATGCTTAGTTTGAACCGCAATGAAAAATCTATATGAGTTTTCTTCTAAAACTCACGAATTAGGAACTCTCCCTGCCATTCCTGAACATGCCTTCCCAGGTGCCACTGCTGTGAAGAAATAGGGAACTTTCCCAGAGGTTGGCTATGATTTACAGCAGCCTCAACCCAAGACTGGGTTTCACTTTCCACCGTTTCAGGTATGTGGTCCACCACAATGGAAACATTTAAATGGAGAATTCCAGAAATAGACAATTCATAGGTTTCAAATTGGGTACATTCTGAGCACATCATTCACCTCCCTTCCTCTTACCATTTATATTATCTCACATCACAAGAAGGATGAATATAGTGCAGTAAGACTTTGAAAGGGAGCATGTTCATATAGCTTTGATGACAGTTTATGATTTTCACGTACTTAGATGTGGTATGCAGTCTCCACATACCAAGGCCTGCAAATGTCAGGAGTGGGTCTGGCTGTAGTGACTAGTTCAGAATTGGGGGTGTTGGGGCTGGAATCCAGGCTCTTGTGCATAGTAAGCATGTGCTATACCACTGAGCCATACCCTTAGCCCATTACTTCAGACTTTAATGAAATAATAAAATCTCAAATATAAAGTGCCCTTATACTCCTCCCTGGTCCTATTCTTCTTGCTGCTATAAGAAAATTTGGAAATAACCTTGCTGTCCATATTTTATTTGCACCATATATATGTATTTATAATTAATAGACAATTATAAAATATCCAAGTGGTATCATTTATATCGTACTTGCTATTTAGCATGCTTTTCTTTGCTCTTTTCTCTCCTTCCTTATTTATTTATTTATTTATTTGCCTACTGGCTTAGAGGCATTTTATTAATTTGAGTGATCACTCTTAGATTCTAAACTAACTTCCAATATTTGACAAAGTCAAAAGTGAGAAAATAATAACTGGCTTCTGGGATGGTGCAAAGGCTTTAGAACATCCAATTCTGATTTTTCCTAACTGTTTGTGTTCAGCCCTGAAGCTAACTTAATTTGATTGCCATTTTTTGCAAGTAATCTGTATTTTCCTCCTGGTGGCTTTTACGACAATTCTGTTTGTCTTTGATGTTCTGTGGTTTCAAACAACACTTAGTGTGACTAGGTATAAGCTCCTTGGGTCTTCAGATTTGTTTATCTTCATGAAAAAACTGTGAATTCTGCTTCCATTCTCTATTTTTTCTTGTCCTGAAGT
This sequence comes from Ictidomys tridecemlineatus, assembly GCF_052094955.1. Classification (NCBI taxonomy): domain Eukaryota; kingdom Metazoa; phylum Chordata; class Mammalia; order Rodentia; family Sciuridae; genus Ictidomys; species Ictidomys tridecemlineatus. Next base: position 118,616,937 of record NC_135482.1, read on the forward strand.
TCCTAACACACACACACACACACACACACACACACATAATGTGTTAGATATGTGTACATGTACACACATATATAATTTTATCTTCCACATCGGTAAATTTCATCACGCTTTCCATTTCTTTACTCCTTTCACCTTTTTCTAATCTACTTTGAAATTGACCAATGTGCTTTAACTTCAATTACTTCATTTTTCATGCCTAAACTATATAAGTACAAAAAAGAACAAATTGATAAATTAGACTTAATTAAAATTAAAAACTTCTAGAATGGGTGAAGTGATACACACTTGAAGTCCAGGTGCTTGGGAGACTGAGGTAGGAGGGTCACCTGAGCCCAGGAAATTGAGGTCAGTCTGGGCAATACAGTGAGGCCTGACCCTCAAAGAACAAATAAAAATTGAAATAAAAATAAAAACTTTTGATCTTCAAAGGAGATGATCAACAAAGTGAAAAGAAAACCACAAAAGAGGGAAAACGCAGATCTACTGATCATATTTGATTCAGTTCTCATATGCAGAATGTATAAGTAATTGCAACTCAACAGCAAAAAGATAAACAATCCAGAAAGAAAGACTACACAAAAAGATGGATAGACAGAATTAATAAATTGTTAATCCAGTTTAAAAATGGGCAAAAGATTTGAATAAACATTTATTCAAAGAAGATACACAATGGCCAATAAGTACTGAAAAAGATGCTCAACATCATTAATCACTAGGGAAATGAATGTCAAAACCAAGGTGACCCAGCACTTCATACTTACTAAGAAGACTATAAAACACAAGCAAACAAAGCCAAAAAAAAATTTTTAAATTGTTGAATATCTCAAAAACACACAAAAACTTAGGAATAATTCTAATCAAGGATCTACAATGAAAAATATAGAATACCCAAGAAAGAAAGCATACACAAGAAGATGGATAGACAGAATTAATATTGTCAAGATGGCCATACTACTAAAAGTAACATACAGATTCAATGTAATTCAAAATACCAATGATGTTCTTTACAGAACTAAGGAAAAAAAACAGTTCTAAAATTCATTTGGAAGAGTAAAAGACCCAGAATAGCTGAAGCATTCATAAGCCAAAAAAGCAATGCTGAAGGCATCACAAACCTGACTTCAAATTATACAACAGAAGTATAGCAACAAAACCTGCACCGTACTGGCATAAAAGTAGATACATAGACCAATGGAACAGAATAGAAGACACAGAGACAAACCCACACAGATACAGTCATCGGATCCTTGACAAAGGGCCAAAAAGATACATGGGGGAAAAGATAGCCTTTTGAAGCAAATGATGCTGCTAAGACTGATCATCCTTATGTGGAAGGATGAAACCAAACTCTCACCTCTCCCTCACCTGCACAAAATTAACCCAAAATGGATCAAAAATCTAAGAATTAGACCAGAAATTAGCAACTTCTCGAAGAAAATGTAGGGTCAACATTCCAACATGTAGGCATAGGCACTGACTTTTTAAAGCTTAGAAAATAATGCCATGAAATAATAAATTAGATGGCATCAAATTAAAAAGCTTCTGCACAGCAAAGGAAAAAAATAAGAATTTAAAGAGGGAACCTACAGAATGGGAGAAAATCTTTGCTACCTACTATTTTGATAGAGGATTAATATCCAGAAAATGAAAAGAACTCAAAAAACTGAACACCAACGGCCCCCCCCATTAACCCAAGTAATAAATGGGAAAATGAACTAAATAGACACTTCTCAAAAGAAGAAATACAAATGTCCAACATGTATATGAAAGAATGTTCAGTATCGTTGGCAGTTAAGATTTCATCTCATTCCAGTCAAAGTGGCATCCATCAAGAATACAAACAATAATAAATATTGGAGAGGATTTTGAGAAAAAGGAACACTTCTACATTTTTGTTGGGATTGTAATTTAATACAACCACTGTGGAAATCAGTATGCAGGTTCCTCAAAAGACAAGGCATGGAACCACCATATGACCTAGCTATTCCACTCCTCAGTATCTATCCTAAAGAATCAAAGTCATCCTACTCTATCAATACATGTATACTTATGTTTATAACAGCACAATTCACCATAGCCAAGCTGTGGAAGCAGTCTAGGTGTCCATACATAGATGGAAGGTTAAAGAAAATGTGGTCTATATACACAATGGAGTTTCATTCAGCCATAAAGAAAAATGAAAGAATGTCATTTTCAGAAAAGTGAATGGAACTTAAGACCACTGTGTTAAGTGAAATAAGCCAATACTGAAGAGTCACATGTTTTCTCTCATGCGCTAGAGGGGGAGAAAAGGAAAGGATGGTGTGAGAGGAATCTCATGAAAATTGAAGGAGGATCAGTACAGCAGAGGAAACAGATGGGGGATGAAGGAGGGGAGGAAAGGGGGAAACACTGGGGAATGACACAGGCCAAATGACATTGTCACATTGTGTGCATGTACAAATGTGTAACAACAAATCCCACCACTATGTACAACTATAATGTGCTAATTAAAAAATATGGGGGAAAATTTTTAAACTGTTGAAAAGGATGTGGAAAAGCTGGAATCCTCTCACATCATTGGGACCATAAAATGGTGCAGATCTTGCTTCTCAAAAGGCTAAATACAAAATTCTCATACTATCCAAAAGTTCAGCTCCTGAATAAATCCCCCAAATGATAAAAAGGGACTCTGATGGATACTTTTATACCAGATTCATAGCAGCATTATTCACGGGAGTCAAAAAAGTGGAAATGACTCAAATGCCCATCAGTTGATCAATGCTGACAATGATGCTATCTTTATAGTTCATCTCTCCAGTGGTGGGAGCTGTTGGAATTAGAGTGCTTTTGAAAACATTTTTTTCTATGCTGGCATAAGCAGATGTGCTGGCTGGGATCTACCATATTCATAGAAGCATTATTCACAGGAGTCAAAAAAAGTGGAAACAACTCAAATGCCCATCAACTGATCAATGTATAAACAAAATATGGCCTACCCATACCATGGTATATTATTCAGTCATATGAAGGAATTCAGTAGATACATGCTGCAACATGAATAAGTTTTGAAAGCATTATAACCAGCTCCAAAGGCCATGCATAATTATATGAAATGTTCAGAAAGGGCAAATATGTAGACGGAAAGCAGACTGGTGGTTGCCAGAGGCTGCAGAGCAGAGAGTAGGTGGAGAGAGAGGGGAGGAACTGCTTAAAGATTATGGAGTTCCCTTTTGGGGAAATGAAAGTGTTCTGAAACTAGACAGTAGGGATAGTTTTACAACACTGTGAAGGTACTAAATGCCATTGATCTACACACTTTAAAAAATGATAAACTTTATGTTATGTGAATTTTCCCACAATTAAAAAAAATCAATTAAAAAGAAAGGAGAAGGTAAGTTTAGGTAAATTGCCTCCCACCACCTGAACTGCTGACAATGATGCCATCTTCATAGTTTACTTCTCTAGTGGTGGGAGCTGCTGGAATTAAAGTGCTTTTGAAAACATTTTTTCCTACACTGGCATAAGCAGGTATGCTAGCTGGGATCTACCGACATGAAAAGGTGTTAGGTAAACACAAATTCACCAGAGGTGCATGCAGTCTTGGTGCCTCCCCAGTAATGACGGTGAAACCTAATCTAACACAAGTCCTTATAAACAGGCTCTTTTTAGAAGCTGACATACCCTAGAGAAGGTGTTATATTCCTGTCCTGAAAAATGAGCAGTCTCAGGAAGGAGCAGAGAGCTGAGAAGGGTTATGTTGGGGAAAAAAATAAACTCTTAGGTCCACATTTCTGTTAGGAAGCTATTCCTGCAAAACTCACACATGCCTAACTGCCGAAGAGCAGGAGGGTGGAGATCTAGCCCGAGTTTTAGATGTCAGCAGTTCCTACAGCTGACAGGAATCACAGCAGACACTGCAGCAAAATCACAACCAAGTAAGTATTTTTAGAAACTCATTTTAAAATTAGTTACTGGGTAGTTTTGAAAACATAGATGTGGGCTGGGGGTGTAGCTCAGTGGTATAGTGTTTGCCTCATATATATAAGGTCCTGCGTTTGATCCCTTGCATAATAAAATAAAATAACTGCAACAAAGCATAGATGTGACCGGACCCTCAAGAACAAAGCTTGCCCAAATTTCCCTCGCTTTAGTTTAAGGCAAAACATCTACCAGTCCTTGAGGATGCAATTCTAAACTGCTTTTAAGGATCCTTACAGAATGACATTTCATAGCCTCACCTGGTAACTTGTTCACTCATAACAATTTGAACATTAGGAAATGAGAACCTTTTGGACTCAAGGATATCCTGGACCTCTCCAGGCCTCTATAGAATCAACAGCCTTCCCTCAGGTACTAACACATTTACGTAATGGGGGAAAAACAAAAATAAAGCAAATAGGCTTTCCAGCCTAAGACTCTAATAAGGCAAGGGTTGTATCTATTTATATACCCTGGAGCTAGGAGCCCTTCGGAAATTCCATTCTAATAGATGGTAGAAATTATTCTCCTTCCCTCTTTCTGCCAATCCACATACATCCCATTTGTAAAACCTGACTTCCCGACTTTTCAATTGTTCAGCATTTATGCAGCCCCCATTGTGTGTGAGACCCAGCACGGGAAACAAAGTTACCCAAGATACAGTCTCAGACCTCACGTGGCTCAGTTTCTGAGGAACCTTGCTATGTAGATAAATATCATGATGAAAGGTGATGCATGCCCTCGTGGAGATTATGTCAGGCTCAACAACTGTGGAGTGGAGCAAAGAACTCAAAGAAAGCTCTGGAAGGCTTCAGAGGAATTAACTTTGAAGCTACATCTTGAAAAACGCATGGATCAGTTCACTGCTGGAGGAAGAACAGGTTTTGTGGGAACGAGTCCAGTTTCAGAGGCCTTCGAGTGGCCTCTGAGGCATTCAGGAGCCCATGGGACAATGGCATCTGAGTTGGGCATGTCGTGTTGGGACTGCTGAACTTGTAGACCGTCAAGGAGAGCAAGCAGAGAGAGGAGGAGGTACCATGCCACCTGATTCCCGAGAAACACCAACATACCATCTGTTTGCTCAGCTACGGGGCTCATTCTCTCAGCCTGGACAGAAGTTCTACACTCTCTCAGAATTTTTCACAACACCTACCTGGGGCTGAGAACAGCAGACATGGTTACATAGGTAAAATCGCATTGTGGTGCTTCATATTCACTGATTGGTGCTGTGACTCCTTATGCCCTTCTGATGGGTGTCCACAGCACAATGCCATCGTCTTTGTGTCTGTCCTCAGTGCCCAGCACTGAGCTGACACAGCTGAGCTAAGTGGCTAAGATAAATTCTTCTGTATTATTTTTTTAAAAAATGACAGAGGGGAGAAGACTTCATTCCAAACTATAGAAGATACTTGGAGTGTCTGCCTTTGTAGAGCTGGAACACTAACTTTCTTAAGAATTCATTACACAGACCAGTCAGGGGCCAGCATGGTTGAGGACACAAAAAGGGTTCCAGGTAAACTCCTATTCCAAAAACAACAACAACAACAACAAAAAACCCACAGTCCTTCCTGGACTACCAGAATCGGGATCAGGATATGAGTAAAGCATTGTCTTCCTTCAAAGTTAAGGATTTGGACAACAGGGACAGGAGAATGATTCTGGATGTTGGAAGTAATTTCACTCTTTTACAGTATAGTTTGGGTGATTTTCTGTCAAAAAAAAAAAAAAAAAAGTTTATCCAAGAAGTTGTACCAAATGCCTAGGCAAAAAACCTGCAAGGGGAAATAACAGATTTGCAGCCTCAAAATAGATGGTATCTCTCCGCAGTGGCCTCTGGTCAGAGCTCAGAACAGCCTGTGAAGCCCAACAAAAAAGGGCAGGGACACTCACAAGCTTTCAAAGCAAAACAGACCCATGCAATCCTTTTCTATTGTGTCTAATAGCCGAAATGGTAACTTAAATAAACCAGTGAGGCTGGGAAGGAAGTTTAAAAAGAAATATAAACTAACCACTTGCAATCACACTGTCCTTTTGCCTTCAACATCAACCTAGGTAAAACAGATAAAAATGACTATTATAAAATAAGTGCTATATTATCATCTACCATTGATCTGGAAAAGTAACAAAGCCGAAATCTAAAAATTCCCACCCAGAAAGACTTCTGCTTCCATAAAGATGGAAGAGACATACTCTTCCTACTCTTTCAGCTGACAACCCTGGACATTTTATGTAAAGCACACAAGAAGCTGTGATAAAAATGCTTCAATAAGCATTGATGGACACACTTAAAACAAATAAAGAAAATAAGTAATAAATGCAGGGACTTGCCATTTTCATGCATTATAAGACTCAACATTGTAAATATATTAATTCTCCCCCAAATTAATCTAGTTTAGGCTTACTGCAATTGCTATTAAAACCCCAGAAACATTTTCATAGCTATAGATGAGATTATCTTTAAAAAAATATGGAAAGGCAAAGGAATAATTAGTAAAAACCATTCTGGAAAAGAATAGTACAATGGAGGAATCAGTCTATCTGATTTAAAGACTTATTATATTACTACAGCATTAGTGGAGGAATAAACACATAGGTTAATGGAAAGAAATAGAGAATCCAGAAACAGACACAAACATTCCCATCTAATTTTTTGTCTGTTTTTCTCTTCTTTTTGCAGTGCTAGGGATTGAACCCAAGGCCTTATGCAAGCTAAGCAAATAATCTACCATTAAGCTATACCCCAGCCCTTTGTCTAATTTTTGACAAAAAAGCAAAAGTAATTCAAAGGAAGAAAACTTTTCAACAAATGAAACTACAAGAAATTTACACATAGAGGCAACAAAACTAAACAATCAATAACAAAAAAAATCTGTAAGTCTCATACCTTATACAAATGTTAACATGGATCACAGACTTGAAAATAAAATATAAAACTATAGAACTTTTAAGGAAGAAAAATGACAGAATATTTTTGAGATCTAGCATCATATAATGAGCTCTTAGACTTAACACCAGAAGCAAAACTCATAAAGAAATATGGATAATTTGGACTTCACTAAAATTAGAAACTTTTCTTTTGAGAAAGATCCTATCGTGAGGTCAAAAAGGACAAGCTATAGGGTGGTAGAAAACATTTGTAAATCACATATATGACAGAGGACTAATATCTAATCAATATCTATATCTAGATATATAAAGACTTTTGCAACTCAACACAATACAAAGATTCCAGTTAGAAAATGATTAAATGACATGTGGAGACATTTTGCCGGAGAGAAAATATATATGTATATATATATATCAAAAAAACACATGAAAAGATGTTCAATATCATGAGCCATTAAGGAATGTAAATTAAAATCACAATGTGAGATCACTAAACACTTATCACATGTTTTAAAAATTAACAACAGAATGCTGGTTCACTCCTATATCACCAGTGGGAAAATAACATGGTATAGCCACTCTAAAAAGTGCTTGTCAATTTCTTTGAAATCAAATATACTACAACCTTGTGAAAATGTTAAAAACCATTGAATGATACATTTTAAGATGGTGAAGTTTGTGTTAAAATTATACCTCAAAAAAAAAAAAGAAAAAAGTCAGATAAACTAGAGCTAATACATAGCTCAAATTGCCAACCCACAGAATCATGAACTAATTAGATGGTTGTTATTAAAAATAAAAATTATGTAACTACCAGCTAACGTAATCTTGGACAGCTAATGTAATCTTGGACATCTATTTCAGAGAAATTAGACAATGTTTTCTCAAAAATCTGTAAACAAGTATTTATAAGAGCTTTATAATAGCCCCAAACCAGAAACTCAAATATCTTTCACCAGGTGACTGGTTGAACAATGTGTGTTAAATCCACAGCACGGAACACTACTCTGTAGTAAAGAGGGAAGAAATTAGCAATTTATTTAACAACATGGGTGAAGCTCTGGAGAATAATGCTGAGTGAAAAAAGTCACTCAAAAAGGTTATATTTTATATGATTCCATTCATATACCATCCTTGAAATGCCAAAATTATAAAAATAGAGAAGAGATTAATGGTTGCCTGGAATTAAGGAGATAGTTATGAAAGAACAACCTGAGGGGATCCTTTTGGTGTTGGAAATGTGTTTGCCTGATGTATTAGTCACTTTCCTGTTGCTGTGACAAAATACCTGAGAAAAACAATTTAAAATGTAGAACAATTTATTTTGGCTCACGGTTTCAGAAGTTTCAGTCCATGGTTGCTTGGACTCATGGCCTTGGACCTGTGATAAGATGGAACATCATGGCCGGGATTGTGAGGCAAAGCAAAACTACTCCACTCATGGCAACCAGGAAGCAGAGAGCTAGCTTCTATAACAAAGACCCTCCTCCTAAACCCATGAAGCTATGAATCCATAAACAGATTAATCCATTCATGAGATCAGAGCCTTCACATCCAGTCAATTCCCAGAACTCCTACCTATGAACACTGCTGCAATAAATGAGATTTGGGGGCACATTTAAGATCCAGATCATGGACTGAGGAAGTGGATTCCGCGGTGGAGTGCTTGCCTAGTTTATGGGAAGTCCTGGGTTCAATCCCCAGAACCACCACACGAAGGGTTAAGGAAAAAAAAAAAAAAGAAAAAGAAAAGAAAAGAAAGAAGAAAAAAATCCAAACCATAACACATGGTGACTGTATCAATGTCAATTTCCTGGTTGTGATATTGGACTACAATTTCCAAGATGTTATCATGGGGGGCGGGGGGAATGGGTCAAGGATCCATGAAATTTCTCTGTATTATTTCTTCTAACTTGATGTGAAGCTACAATTAACTCGTTTAAAACTCCCCACTTGTTTTTATGCATTTCTTTCTTATGCATTTTAGTTTCTCTACGGTGACACCCAGCCCCTTTCTAATGCTGCTTTGCCAAGCTCTGTTTAAAGGGGCGGGAGACAGTCGCCTACCTACCTATCCTGTGGGCACACTACCTGAGGGACAGGCCACCATCCCAGCGGAGCCATTCTGACCTCATTAGCTGAGCAGCCAAAGGAGAGTTTGAATGACAGCCCCGGCACATGTGGAAACCATTACCTCATTCCACGACTTGCAACAAGGTAGTGAGGCTTCTCTCAAATAAGCTGGAGCTCTACCGTACAGTTGGCAAGCCCCCGAAGAGGTCAACCCGGAGTCATGGGCTGCTAGGAACAGATAAATTAGCAGGGCACCTGGCTGACCCAGAAAGGCCTCAGGCAAAATGCTGTGTGGGGGGTGGCAGAGGCCTGGGAGGAACTGGTGGCGGAGGAATGGTCTCGGCTCTGTTCATTTACCAATAGGGAAATTTGGGAAAAAGGATCACACAGAACAATATTGTGGTGAAACACCATGAAGCTTCATAGGCTGAAGGTTCTTTTAAAACTCTATGTCTAAAGATAGGACCATGCCACTTAACTGCTGAAAATCACACAATCATAAACGCAAAGACCCCAGTTTCTGCTCAAATTTCCACCTCTGCTTTCCTTCCCTGTCTCTGCTCTAGCCGTGTAGCCTTTCCTGAAAATCCTGAGACTGTCAATGTTTCCCCACACCAGGGCCTTTGCACTTGCTTTCTGCCTGGAATGTTCTTTTCACTGACATGGCTCTATTCTTCCATTCACTCAGACTGCCCTCCTCTGTAACTTCCCCTCTCTGTACTCATACCTCGCTTTGTTTTCTGTCTCACATTTTCCACTACATACTCTGAATTTATTGCTATGTTCCCCAATTAAAAAAAAAATTGATTCTCTAGGGCATGGATTTTTTGTTTGGTTTGGTTTTTACAGTTAACATCTCTAGCACCAGAAACAGTACCCGGCATAGAGAAGGTGTTCAAGAACCGCTTGTTGGGCTGGGAATGTGGCTTAGCGGTACAGCTCAGCCTGTGGAAGGTCCTGGGTTTGATCTTCAGGATCAAGGTTTGGGTTTCATCCCCAGCACAGCAGAGGTGAGGGACAACTATTTATTGAAAGGATGAAGGAAAAAAGGTAGACCGGGCCAAAGCACAAAAGCAGGCAAACACACAAGGCCCTCCATCTTTCTCCTGAAATCACAGCCTTGATTCACCTTTCTCCTGCAGAAGGTGGGAAGGAGCTGGCCTGCTGACCTTCTCAGATCAAGTCCATGGGAACCTCTTTTTAAATACAGGGAATTCCTGGGGCCACAGGATGGTCAAGTTTTCTGAATAGTCAGTCACTTCTCAGACCTGCCAACAATGAGGTGGAGGGAGACTCGCCCACCTTCCTGATTTTAGCCTAGATCCAAAGTCCGCCCTCCCCCAAACATGAGAACAATGGCCTCCTTTAAGTGGAAGGAGGCAAGAAAAGAACTCCGAAAGGTGGGAAGGGTTTTTACAAAAAGGCAGAGATAACCTTTGAAATGAAAGATGGTCACAGATAAGAGGAGGAGAAATCCTATCTCCTATCTTATTCAGAAAGATTGCAAGTCCCATGCCAGCAAGGCAGTAAGAGTCTCTGTCAAAGTAAAAAGGTTATAGTGGTGGAGTTAGTACCCCAGGTTCAATTCCTAAGAGTGCAAAGAATAAGTGAAATAAAATAAAATAAGAGGAGGAGAGAACGAGTACAAGGAAGCAGAGGGAGAGCTGGAGGTACAGCTCAATGATAGAAAATGCAGGCTCTGGGTTCCATCCTCAGCATCAATAAACACATAGATAGATAGATAGGTAGATAGATAGATAGATAGGTAGATAGATAGATAAATGAAAAGGAAAATGCAGAGAGATATGTCAGTCAAACACTTTGGACAGACAGCCTCTCAAGAGACACTGGGCCAAAAAACAAGAATACAATTTCCTGAGAGTGCACCTGACAACTTTCTCGTGTCAAACACTGAAAATAAGAACATGAATTAACAAAGAACCTACTATGGAAAGGTAGAGATCTGGCATAAGAACTTAGGAGTATTTTTTTTTTCTTTTGCAATGCTGGGAACAAACCTAGGGCTTTAAGTATGTTAGACAAGTACTGTACCACTGAGCTACACCCCCAGCCCTATTTTTTTTTTTTTTGATCAAATAGATTCTTTGAAGTGAACCTGCCCTGATTTGAAAAATAAAACAAATTTGCTTCTTGGGGCTTAAGAAGATTTGGATCATGTTTGAAACTGTTGATCACTCCCTCAACACTATTATATCACCTTCAAGAGCTCTGTAAGGTTTTGAACAACCAATAAAAAAAATAAATTAAAAAAAATTATTTAATTAAAAAAAATAGCAAATCTTGTAGGACTGTTAAGCTGCAAATTAACTGCAATATGAATAACTTTCTGCATATGTCTCTCTACTTTTCCCAGCACTCCCTTCAATGCACACAGGGTCTAGGGCTGGACAGTAAACACCTGATTTTACAAATTCAAATAAGCATCCCAACAAACAGAATAAATCAAAGCTGGCCTCAAGGACCTCCTGACTCAATTGTTGAAGTAATTAAAAAAAGATGAGCTTCACCACCAATTAACCTCCGAAACACTAATTAAAGATAATGAGGGTTCAAGGTGCTTGGCACAGCCTGACCTGCGTGTCCTGCCAGAGTTCACAAACAGGCTGACAAGCCCTCCAAGACTCACAGAGAGGAGAGGGATCGGTGGACGCTTCATGCCATCTTCCTGGGAGAGCACACAGCCCAACTGACAGGGAATACAATAAACTGTCTGCATAAGAATTCCAGACAGGCCATTGTGCAGATCTCAGCTGAAGGAATCTGTCTTACAGGACTTCAGACGACGGGCGAGCCACTCTAGTTCAGCTTAGCCCATGGAGAGAGCTAGAGGACTCTGAGAAATTGTCTAACTCTTTGTGTTCTTGAGCTGCCAGAAGTCCTTTCTGGAATAAGGTTAGGTGTGGTAAATAAGCCATCGTGAAGGATGAATGAACTGGAGAGACGGTGCACTCGGGAGTCGGGCTGCGCCACAGCACACACACACACATCTGGAAGCGCTGTTCTGTCATCCATTTCCCCCTTCAGCTCAGGTGCAGGAGGCAGTATGTGCAACGCAGCCCTAGGTTGACACAGAAAAAGCCATGCAGAAAGTAATTTGTGTGCAGCTGAGCTTTCCCTTGCTTTTTAATGAATGTATTCCAACCAGGATGTGGTGCGGACATACACATTCCCATGTGTCGTAATTACAGCAGAAGGGAGGCTGAGCTGAATGAATAAGAAAGCACATGGCTGCCACTTTCGTCACTCGCAGTTCAAGGCCTTTTAACAGCTCCCCTTGCAGGTGCTGGCACCTAGCGTCATCACATCTGAGCCTTGTGACCGCCACCAGCTGAGGGAGATACCCCTTTTCAGGCACAGCTCCATGCTCACTCGTGTGTCAGCTGGGCCTTTCACAGTCACCAATCTGTGCCAGGTCTCCCTTAACTGGCTGAGCTGCTTTGTCGTGAGAGCTAAAATTTCATTTTCTGTAATCCTGGACACGGGTGGATACTTTTATGACTTGGTTCCCTGTAGTTAGAGTTCGGCTAAATATCTGAAAACTTCCCTTGAAACCTTAAAAAATGTCTGCATCATCAAAAACAAAAACAAACAAACAAAAAAAGAATGGGTCGTGTTTAACTGAAGGTGTGAAGGTCTGAACAGTGGGTTCAAACTGGCAACGGTGAAAAAGCAAGCACCATGCAATTTTCCAGGTGAGGTCGCACCTGTGGAACAGTTCTAAGTGGACCAAACAGGATCCCAGTACATAGTCTGTCACCATCAATTTCAGCTGTGTTGCTATCGAGATTGAAGGTAAATGGACAGGAAAAATAAGCATTGCATTGTCTGGTGTCTTCTGCGGGTTGTCCAGACCAAGAACCATGCCTATAGTTAAGTCACAGTGAGCTAAGGAACGCAATACCAACCCTGCGTGCCTGGCAGTTGTGTGTGGGTGTGGCAATATCCAGCATCCTTTCTAGGCCTTGTGTCTGAAAGAAAAACGACTTCAAAAAGCTGACTTTGCCAGAGACTTCTTTCATTGCTTTTATTTATTTTTTGGTACAGGACTGAATCTAGGGATGCTCAACCATTGAGCTATATCCCCTGCCCTTTTTATTTTTTTATTTTGAGATAGGGCCTTGCTAAGTTGCTGAGTCTGGCTTTGAACTTGTGATCCTCCTGCCTCAGCATCCCGAGTCACTGGGATACCCCACTACACCTGGTGTTTCATTGCTTCTAAATCAGGGTTTACTTAAAACTGATTGGCATGTGTAGAGACAGTGCTGAAGGGCTTTATTAGAAGGGAAGAACTCGGCCTTCCTCCCAGTGAAACAGTTGCTGAACCTACCTGCCCAGGATTTCTGGCAAACCTTTTCCTTTAACATTTCAATTGTCCATATTATTGCTTATTCATATTTTCCAGTTGGGAGAAGAGTTTTTATTGAAAAGCCTCACCTTGTCCCCAAGAAGAGAGGCTGGCCCAACAGGTCTAGCCACATTACCTTACTCTTGGTACCTTCCCAGTCTGGGGAAAGACTCATGGCAACCAAGGAAGGGATAGTGTTGTAGAAGACAAGGGGAAAAAATAACAAGATTCAGGGCACAGGAGAGGAGAAGAACATATCCCTTTCCTTCCCCAATGGAAAAAAGGCCTTTCAGCTATGAATTTTTTTTGGTGGGGGATGGAGGGACTGGGACTTGAACTCAGGGGAACTCGACCACTGAATCACATCCCAGCCCTATTTTGTATTTTATTTAGAGACAGGGTCTTGCTGAGTTGCTTAACCTCACTTTTGCTGAGGCTGGCTTTGAACTCACGATCCTCCTGCCTCAGCCTCCTGAGCCACTGGGATGACAGGCGTGTGCCATGGAGACTGGCTTCAGCTATGAAATCTTTAAAAAGAACGAATTGAACATTTGAAATAGGTCATTCATATGTCATTATTTGGCTTCTCTCTAGATCATCCATAAAAACTATGAAATAAGAGCTTAAAACCACAACTTACCTTCAGAGTCAGAATAATAAATTTTCTGAATGAACAAACAGTCCTGGGGAATGCTGAAATCTAGGAGTAAGGTACATTCTGCTTCTAAGATAAAGAAGGATTCTTACGCACTAAAGCCTTGGGGGAAAGTGGAAAGATGGAAAGAGGCTGGTGGGTCTTTGATGGGGATCCATCAGCCATGATGGCCCTCCAACAGGATGTTCCAATAAAATGGGGTAGGTACTTCTCACATCTTGAAGGTCAGTTTGATCTGGGGTCTCTGTAACTTGCAACTGAGAGCATTACTGACACAAAAGCAATTCCAAAATAATTAAGAGTCACTGGTCCAAAGAGTGTATGTATGTTCAAGGGAAAGAGCAGGAAGAATGAAGGGAAAGGTTAAGGAAGATAAAAAGTTGGAACTTAGCTATTTTTTCTTGATCTTCTGACCTTGAGATATACTTAGTGATTATTTTAAGGGTACTTAAATTTTTTTTTAATTATAGATGAACACAATACCCTTATTTAATTTATTTAATTTCATTATTTTTTAATGTAGTGCTAAGGATTGAACCCTGTGCCCCAAATGTGCTAAGCAAGAGCTCCAACACTGAGCTACAACCCCAGCCCTTCGGGGTACTTTTGTAGATACACTTCATAAAAGTAATGTTGCTTTTATTATCTTTTCCATTCTTGGAACCAGTACACATTATTTATTTTAAATGAACAGTTACTCATTAGGTCTTGTATGATAACTTATATTTCCTAGACTCTCCATGTTATTAACACCTACACCCCACAAAGTGCCCAAATATAGTATATGGTCAGCCCAGAGAGGCCACATTCTACATTTGCATCTTTGGTTACTTAGTACTTATGTACAAGGCAGTTAGTAAGCTACAATTTTCTTCTTAAAAGTGTGTGAAGCCACTGTAAGAAAACCTTTCTGTAACCTAGATTGCTCTTAGAGAGGAGTGACTCTCACATACAATGTGTGTGTCTTAACACAACCCTGCTTGGGAGAGGAATCTTAGTGACATGTAACATTCTTATCACATGGTCAAACTGTAGAGACTTGATGAAAGAAAGGCCAAATGATTCTTTTGAATACTCATAAGACCTCATTCTTTGGTTATTTCTTATAAGCAAAACTTCTAACGACTCCTTGTGGTTTATAGAATAAATCCCCAACTTCATCACAAGTCATGAGTTTGCTGTCGCCGATGTATCCACCCTAACTTCTTTCCATGTTTCTGGATTGTCAGCCCTATCATACTGAAGCCCCATCGCCGTTCCCAGACAACTCATCATGTCTACTGAGTCATTCTCTGCAGCTGGGATCTCCCTCTTCTGCCTCACTACCTCCTTAGAACTTCTGATTTTTTTCCCTGGGCTCTCTTGAAAGTCTATTACGCTCTTAAAACACTTTTCACATTCCATTTCCATTCTCCATCTATTCATCTACTGCCATTGCCGTACTCCTTTTCTACTTCTTCGTTGTCCAGATCAATGCTCGATGGCATATTCTAAAGGATGGACACATGTACTGTCTGGATTAGCATCACTATAAAGGATGACAACAAGGGGAGGGGAGGGGAGAGGGGATAGTAGAGAATAGGACTGACAGCAGAATACATCAGACACTAGAAAAGCAATATGTCAATCAATGGAAGGGTAACTGATGTGATACAGCAAGCTGTATACGGGGTAAAGTTGGGAGTTCATAACCCGCTTGAATCAAACTGTGAAATATGATGTATTAAGAACTGTGTAATGTTTTGAACGACCAACAATAAAAAAAAAAGAATTGTAATGCAAAATAAATAAATAAATAGAAAAAAGAAAATTAAAAAAAAAAAAAGGATGACAACAGGGGCCGGGGCTGTAGCTCAGAGGCAGGGTACTAGCCTAGCATGTAGAAGGACCTGAGTCTTATCCCCAGCACCACTACATAAATAAAGTAAGCAACTACCAAGAAGGAACCCTGTGCAGAACATCCTCAAAAACTGTACTATTACAATTCTGAGGAACAGAAATAGAACTCACCAAGTTTCTGTAAGAGAAATCTACTTTTAGAATGCAACTTTCTACAATAGGAATTGTCCCACTTATAGGAAAATCATAATGTTACTTGTCCAGTAAGTGTTAGGGGGCAAACATTTTTAAGGATTAAGATGTATATGGGTAATGGTTTATAGAGGAAAAAATAATTAAGGGAGGGTGGTTATGGCTTGTGTTGCTCTCAAGTGTGTGGACAAAGTTTTGGCAGAACAAATGATAAATTTTACTGCTAACTCAGGTCTTCCTTTTGCTACTATTTCATTTCCATTTATTGTTCTTGTTAATGGTAAAAGTAGATGAGAAAGGCTGCTGAAGATGTGTCTGTTGCTAGGAATGTGAAAATATTTTCTGCTCATACATGTAAGCAGCACAGAAAATCAAAATGGACAGACAGAAGGTGCATCCCAGAGCCTGTGCAATGTTGCTAATGATGTCATAAGTTGGATACTTTCCAACAAGGCTAAATAAGAACAAAAGTCAGAAGTTGTGAAACCTACACATGGTATAAGCTGCTGTACTCAAGAAACAAATGCAAAGAACAAAGCAGTGATACAAACTATTAAGTAAACCTGATGGAATGGTGTGGTTATGTCCTTTGAGAATATTACATAAAAGACAAAAAAAGTCACCCTATATGGAAAAATAAGAACTAAGGATCTGAAGTGTATACATGAGGGTGTCTGCTGGACTAATGGAAGAGCCCCCTGAAGATCCTTAACAAATTTCTCAATTTGGAAACGGACAATGTGCTTTGTAGATGGTTCTCTGCAAAAGAGCACAGATACAAACCCATCATCTTGGAGGATATAAGTATATTTTCATTTCTAAAAACTGAAGAAACCAAAGTGAAAACCTTGAGGAATGGCAGAAATGCTGTGTTCAGCTGGTTGCATTTTAACTGCAAGGTTTATTAGTGTAAGAAACCGAGATCAAAATGTGGCAGAAATGTGTGACTGCAGCATTTCTCTGGGATATCAAATAAAAGCTTATTTGGATTTTATTCTGAAGAGTGCTTATGTCCCAGATGCTCCAGGAGACAGAATATCTACAGATGTTTGGTCATTGAACATAGGCAATTTGTCCTGCAAAATGGCAGCAGGCTTGGGTGGAATCCAGCCCCCAGGGCTCTTGGCTTTTGAGTGGTTTGGTGCCTGTTGTCTTCTGCAGCATGTGAAAGGCACTGCACATGAATTGGGAACATGCAAAAGGGCTTTGTCTCCAGGCTGTGACAACTCAGACAATCCTTCGATGTTCAACAGATTTGTGAGGATGGTGAAAAGATGATAGCTTAGACAATGAGCCCAAAGTTCCATATGACAAAAGTGTTTTCAGCAAGTTCCTGTCCACAGCTCTTTCTTAAAAGCAAATGCTTTTTGAATAGGTGGGACAAAAAGAGGGGTACAAAAGGTCTGGGTGACAGATCACTGCTTTAATAAACAAAACAACTAACATTCTAAAATACCTTGAATGTCCAAAATTTCTTCTATCTAAACTCTTTCTCTCTCATGAACTGGGAGGAATTAAAATTTTGGATTCCACTAGTAATGGAAAGTATATATTTATCAGGAAATTCAATGAGCACATGTAATACTCTTGTTTAAATTATACATTTTAAATCCCCCAAACTTATTCATTTTATATTCAAATAACCAAATGTATTTTACTCTCTTTAAAATGTGTATTTTTATTAAAGACTTCAAATTTTTTAAGGAATGTGTATCCCTGTGAATTTTGTGACTAGTTGAAATACAGTTAATACATGCTCTTGGAGTTATAGTACCATTTATTATTCCTTCCACAACTAATTTTTAAATTATATTTTGTGTATATATAAAAGATATTTAGCTAAAATAAGAACATATATATGTTTCACATAATACATACCAAATCTTAATATAATGAAAACCACAAACATTTTCAAGTTAACTTGCTTCGATAAGGGTATCAGTTTAAAGTTCTTATTTTTTATCTGACAAATAGATTAGAAAGGTTGTAATTATAGACTACCATTTCTCAAAAATTCTTAAGTGCACACTCATATAAAATAAAACTGGCAACCGGCCTGTTCTGCTCAAAGGGCATTATTTGGCCCATGTTCTTGTCTAGGTAAGTGAGTTGTACCACCAGAAACAATTATCACATGATGCTATTTCAGAGAGTGTTAGTACTTACACAAATTGTTGGTTGTTTCTGTGTGATAAGAGGTTTAAGCAGCTGTTAGATACAGTCAAGAAAGAAATGAGAAACAGTCTGAGATTACAAGGTGGACTATGACAACAATTAAAATTGGCAACTAACCTTCATATATCAGGGCTTTTCTCAATTTTGCCCAGAAGAAAACAGAAGTAAACAGAAGTAAGATAACCTATCTTCCACTGATGCTAACTTCAAATTTTGTCATTTTGAAAAACCACCTTTCAAGTTGTGTGCAAGTATGAATGTATAACAATGAATCTCACTAATATGTATAATGCAGTAAAAACTTTAAGGCCTGGGGAGGTAGCTTAAAGGTAGAGCACTTGCCTAACATGCGTGAGGCACTGGGTTCAGTTCTTATCACCATGTAAAAATAAATAAATAAAATAAATGTCCATCAACAAGTAAAAAAAAAAAACTTAAAAAGGAAAAATCACCTCACAGGTACCCCTGACTTTAAAACAAATAAATGCCTTAATTTGAAATGTATAACAAAATCATATTAATGTTTTCTGGTTTTGGAACTTTACCCAACCTTAGAGAATGGAATTCCATGGCTTTAAAATGGTGTGATAATCACCAATTCTAGAAAACTGGGTTATGCATGTTCCTGCTTAAAGCCTTCCTGTGGACGTTTTTCCTCGTATCCAGATCCCCATCCTTACTCGCCAAGCGCTGAATGGTCTGGTCCCTGCTGTCTCTTACAAGATTTTGCTAGGACTTTTAGGCACTGGATCCGATGGAGCACATTTCCCCTCTAGGGCTTTCCCACCAGCTTGTTTTGCTGCCTGGAATGCTTCTTCCCTGGATTTGCCCCTGGTTAGCTGCAGTTTATTTATTACTCAGGTTAAATATTGCTGGGACTCAGAAAATACTACCTCAAAGAACTGTGAACCGAGAGAGACTGGGAAGTCTCAGGAGCAAGAAGGTCACTCTGACCTTGCCTTCCTTTTCTGAGTGAAAGATGGTCATAAAGGAATTCCCTGGCCTACCTGGCCTGAAAGTAGATCATAAGACCCTCATTCCAGAGGGGGGCTGTCTACGTGGTGGGGTGGTGGTGGTAGGAATGCTACACAGAGAGGCCCAGAAGAATCTGAATAGATAGGCCTTGCTGAGTTCCCTCAAGTTGATGACCATTAGGTCACACCTGCTTTGCTACATGACTGGCCATTCTTCATAGAACCTACGGATAAAAATAAAAGTTCTTCCTGAATTCTTGGGTCTTCATTACTTAAGTCTCTCCTGACATGTAAGACTTAGACAAATAAAGTCGTTGTGCTATTCTCTTATTAATCTATCTTTTGTTATGGAGGGTCTCAGCCATGCACCTTGCAGTGGGCAAGAACATTCCAGCCCAGTCATTCACTCACTGGGTCAGTCCTCTGAACAGCTCTCACTTATTTTCTTGCCCTTCACTGTTGTGACTCCAACTAGCTTTGGCACCCTAACATGGTTGGAACCCGTCTCTCGGGTTCTGGGCCACACCCTGACCTGCAATTTCTTCAATTTTCGATAAATGTCTATCGAGTGGATCAATAAATGACTTGCCCTCTATTAGGCCAATCACCAGTTCCATTTGCAATGAAGCCAGCATGTTTACTCATTAGTAACTGTGAATTCCCAGTTACCACCACCCGAGGTGCCTTGAGCCCATCCTCATTTCCAGAGAGAGAATAAACACTGAATAATCACATTTTCACTATCCTGTTAGAAAGGGAAGATTTAACTGGGACTAACTGATTGTTAACATTGAGTTAACAATCCATGCTCTATGATAAGCAGACATTCTGTGTCCTGATCTGCAAAACAAGAGACCCATGATAGTGTGTTTTACACCCAAGAAGTGGTTTTTTGTTTGTTTTTCCTGCTTCTATTGGTACAAAAATTTCTCCAAAGGTCCAATAAATCTATTGTTAATGCCTTGATTCCTACTACAAGGACTGTGTCTCTTAGTGATAACTTTTACATATTCTCTAACTTCTCATCCACAAAGTCAGCTATTTCCAAGCTGGGCCTTACCTGGCTTTCCAGGTGCCAGATAGAGATGGAATTTCCTCACCGTACCACAGAGACCATGCCTGGAGTCTGGATAAACGTTTTCTGAATTCTGGGGTGAGAGGGTAGCCTTCAAATATAAACCCCAAATGCCAAGCACTTTTCCTTAATTTTCTTTATTCCTCCCATAGTTCAATACCTCCAAGAGATTCACCTAAAATCATTACAAAAGTTATTTCAACCTGATGCCCAGGATGCCAGAGTCTCCACTTCTTTCCTCAGCTTCCCTGAGGATTTAGGGAGAGGTGCACCAAGAAATGAACCCTTGAATCTGGCTAGTCCCAGGTATGCAGATTGTAACTTAGCTGCAGAATGGTGTGCCTGGGCCATCTGATTTCAGCTGGCTGGAATGTTTTACTCTCAAGAGATCTATCACTGTTGAAGATAGGGAGGGAAGGGAAGTCCAATGGAAAAGCAAACAACTTACTGATAATGAAGTAGAGAAGTGATTAGCAGAGACTTCAGAGACCTGAAGAATTAATTCCTGCCTGGAATGTACAACATCACTATTCAAACAACACGATCTATACAATTAAAAAAACAAAACACAGCAACAAAAATCCTTTCTACTGCTGCTCAAGTGGGTTGAATAAAATCAACTTTAAAAAAAGGGATTAAAGTATACCATCAATTATTGGAAAGGGGCTCAACAAGCCATCAGCACTGGGATTAACATTAAATTCAGTAGTAAAAATGATTTGGAGGCAGGAGGGTTGGGGACTGAACCCAGAGCCTCATGCAGGTTACGCAAGCACTCTAATATTAAGCTATATCCCAGCCCCTTTCATTGATTCCTGAAAAGAAGTCTTGTAGCAAATAGGGAAAGTGGACATGAAACTAACTTAAGTCATGCTTAAAAAAAAAAAAAAAATTGTGCTTGAGTCACCCTGGAAACAGTCTGAGGCCATATTACCATCAAACCTTTCAAACCTTTGTCTGACTTTGACCCTCTACTCTCTGCTCCCCTACCTACCTCAGAGAGATGCCTCTTTCCCTCCCATTGTCTTTGGAGGCATTTCCTAATAAGGATGCTATACTTCTGCATCACAGCATTGGGCAGTAACTAAGCTCCCAATGCAATTTCTAACACATTTAATGCACCATTTTAAAGGTGAGCAGGAAGTCCTTTTCTTGCTTCAATAATCAATGTCAACTGGTGTTTACAATTAAACAAAAAAAAAATTAAACATTAGTCCCTAACAAAGGCTCTTAGGATTTAACACCCATAAAATAGCAAGAGAATCAATTATTTTTGGTTGACATGAGGAGCTTAGGCATTAACTGAATACTAATGAGGTGTTTTACTTCCTTCAGAGTTTATTTTCCTCCTCTTCCTGGCCTTCCTGTGTAGTTCCCAGAAATCCCCATTTGGGTAATCCAGTCAGCTTTTCTCTAATTTCCTGGACCATTTACCCCCTTTGTTCTACTAATGTATTTCCTCACCAATTCTGAGTATTCTGAGTATTTGTCAGCCAAGCTAGAGATTTAACTGGTCTTACCCAGGAGTTTTGTTGATTCTGACTGTTTTCCTAAGAACTCACCCTGTTGTCTGAACTAAAATGTTCAGGCCTTGCCCAAAATTCTTCCCTCCACAAGATTAAAAGCATTTAATCACTTTCTTTTCCACACCACACTAGACTCCATGGAGGGGATTCTGCACAGAAATCATCTTCCTTCATAAGTCTTCTCTTTTCTGAACTCTGACAAAACAGTTAACAGAACTCTTTCACCTTTATTTGCTCTGAAGTCCTCAAGAGTCTTTGCTTCTGCATTTTGTGGAGGGGAGCATATGATTTCTGTGCTTGGTCCATGTTTCTCCTGCAGGTAGGGTTTCAAAAAGAACTACATGCGGGTGCTCCCCTCACTTCCTTCAAGTTTAGCAAACAGTTTTGTGAAGCCAAATAAATGACTTGGACCTTTTTCATCAGACCCCACTGGCAGGGTGGCATCCCTCCAGGTCTCCCTGGGGGCTCGGTGGCTTTCTGGCCTTCTAATAAAGATGAAAGAGCAAGGGAAAACTTTAGGTGAGTCTTAGTATCTTGAATTTGTGCAAAGAGGCCTGCAATAAAAAGAAGTTTGTCTTTCTTTTTAGTTGGGTGACAGTGGGAAGAGGTGACTCCTCCTCTTGGTTGGAGGAGGCTTGGTTCCCTGGTTTTCATTGGCAACACATAGTGATCAATGTCATGATAATCAATGTCATGATAAAATGGGACCACACACAATGTCTGTTAAGTCCATAGCATTTAAAGTAAGGAAGGGAGAGCTTTACCAGATTAGGAGAGACTTGAGAAACTCAGAAACCCAGATATTAGTGTGAATCTTGCCTACATTCCAGTATAAATGATCCAGTCCTGAAAAGGCAGGGGCCATCCAAAAAGTCTGCTTACAGACTGAGTATTTGACTGACACCAAGAAATTACTGCTGATTACTGCTGGAGGTGTAAATTTACATTTAATAACATAAAGCAGAAGATGTACCCTAACAGATGTTATAATATATAATCTAATATTTAGAGATGCATCCTGAAGACTTGCTTTATTTGCTTCAGCAAAGAAAAATAATCAGGGAAAAAAGAGACTAAATGAAGCAACTGTGGTTTACTACAGAAGATGGCAGGACCATCCAAACTTTGAGCCAGAAGGGTTGTGCTTCAGAAACTGCCTGTGGCTGCATGGAAGCTAGCTGCAGGGAAGAGAGACGCCTGTAAAGGGGACCTGTGCAGGGAGTGCTGCCTCAGAGGCAGAGGCCTACCTGAAAGGGCAGAAAGGCTACCATTTAGGGAAAGACCTGGCAGTTTCTCTAAACTTTGCAAAGATAAACAGGGAACAATGAGGCCGCCAAGAGGGAGTCTGTGGTAGGGGAGCAACTCATCACAAACAGAACACAGAATGCTGAAGGGAAGGGCTGGTCCTGCAGGGTGCTGGCCAGGGACACTGCATTTCAAATGGACCTCAGTTGCAGTCAGCAGAAGAGCCTGGAGTGCAGGTGAGAGCAGCCTGGGCAGGATGTACCTCTTCTATGCAAAGAGGATTTCGTGGAAGCAGTAATCCAAAGGGTGATTTGGGAAAGCACTAAAATTCTAAACTTGTTAGATCACCCAGTTTCTCCAACCAAAACCCACTCTGTAGGTTGGGTTTGTAGCTCAGTGGTAGAGCACTTGCCTAGCATGTGTGCAGATCTGGGTTACAGCATCATAGGGAAAAACAACAACAAAAATTCACTCATTCACTCTGGCTGCCTACATTACTCTGATGTGCCTGGGATTCAGCTGGATTCCTGCATCTTATCCCAGATTAGGGAAACAGGATGCAAAATAGCACCTGCTGTGTTCACCTCTTCTCTCAATACTCTGGGACAAACCCACAGCTGTTAAGAATGGCCACTGAAATTTAACTTAAGCAGCTTTTAAGTTAGGAGATGAGATGAGTGTTAACACTTTCTGAATGTCTACATATGCTATAGATTTAATATGTATTATTCCATTTAACACTCAAAGAAAATTTATGATGACAATACAAAAGTTCAGAGAAGTTAATAATCCAGCCAAGGTCACACAGATAAGTAAGTGGCAGGGCTTGAAGCCCAACTCTAGCCTGTCTAGGGCCAGATATAGGGGCTCATTATAATATATAATATATATTATATATATCATAGGGGGTATATATATATATATATATATATATATATATATATATATATCTCAGATATAATAGGGGCTCATTGCTCTGCTTCATGACACAGCCATGGAAAAAATGCAGCTGGAAAGTGTGTTGGAAGCAGAAATTTGCCACCTGGTCTGGAGAAGTTTGCGGAAATGATGCCATAATTTCCTATCCTTTTAGCCAATGAAAAACTAATAGCCATTTTAGGAGGAGTAGGAGAGAAAGGGAAAAAAGAGTCATGCAATGCTAACAGCCAGTACTCCAAGAAAAAAGTATTTTTTCCTGAAATGATATAAAGTCAAAACTGGAGCAACACCATGCAAAAAATCGGCTATATCTCATAGGCGAGCTTTACTTAAATTCAAGTTCCATTTGGCAGTAGTGCCAATTTGACTTAGAGGTATGACAATACCAACTTCTTAAACATTACTGTTATCATTTTACTTATTCTTTATTTTGCAGCACTGGAGATGGAACCCAGGGTCTTGTACATGCTAGGCAACCACTCTACCAGCCCTTGAACATTAAAGATTGAAAGAGCCAGACTCGGTGGTACGCTCTTGTAATCCCACTGACTTGGGAGGCTGAGGCAGCAGGATCACAAGTTCAAGGCCAGCCTCAGCAACTTATCGAGGCTCTAAGCAGTTTAGCGAGATCCTATCTCAAAAAATTAAAAAAGCGCTGGGGATGTGGCTCCGTGGTAAAGCCCCCTTGGGTTCAGTCCCAAGTACCAAAAAATAAGTGAATAAATAAATAAATAATTATCTGTTTAAAGATCACAGCATAGTGGGTGTTTTGAATTGAGAAGTAAGCATGTGTTGGAGAGTTTTCGCTTTTTAAAAAAATACAATCAGTTTTAAAGAGCACCAGGAAAGTCCTGCCTGGAGCAGAGGAGTCATCTTTGGCTTGTTTAAAAATCTTGCTGCTGTGTTTCAGGCACCGTCCCCTATTTCTCAGCAGACAGCACTCTATTAGGATGTCCGTATTGCTGCCTGAGGCTTGTCCAGAGCCCTGCGGTTTAGAAGCAGCCTGGATGAAATGGAGCAGGACAGCAGGAGGGCACAGGGCTGCAGCGCCCAGGCAGGGAAGGGGATTGGATTTCTCTCCTGAGGTCCCAAGAGGCCTGGGCTATCCTGCCCAGCAGCCTCAACCCCCAGTCACAGAGCCACGCATCAGTGTTCACAGAGAACACAAAACCAAAGGGAGACAGGTGATCGCCCAGCAGAAGGCTCAAGGCCAGCCACATCAGGACCTTTATGGCAGACAGAGAGAGCCACACACGGGGGAAAGCACTTAAGTGAAAGAGAATCTACCCCTTCCTAGCAAAGGTAGGTACAGCAACCAGCACCATCCGACTTTGAAATTGGAGAAAATCAGCCCAAAGCCCACTCACTCCCACCAACTGTGACGAACAGGGAGAAAGATCTAAAATGAAACAAGGTCTTCTTGTTGTTTATTTAGATTAAATGTGACTCAACAACTAGATGTTTTCATAAAATATTCCATCTTGTCACAATACCTAAAATGTTACAACAGAACACCTGTATCCCATTATCAAATAAGAAAAAACATTAATGGAAAAAAGTTTGATATCTTACGTGACATATTGGACATTTGTTTATATTACACCTATAAAGTAAGTAGCCCTTAGGTTTTCTTCCACTAGAAATTTTTTTTTCATGAATTACACTTTAGGAATAAATAAGGGGAAATATAAATATGTTACAAAAACCCTGAAATCAGTAATTCGTCAGTTAGCTCTTCATTTCTTAAACACATAAAAAATAAAAATATGCAGGGTAGATCATTCTACACCCAGCAGCAGGCCCCCTGCTTTTCCTCGGTGAGGATAAGGATAACTGGGGACAATGGTTTGGAGAAAGTATTCTTATCAGTCCAAATGTGGCTCTCTGTACCTGCCGTAAACTTGAGCAAATGTCTAAAGTCTATACGTTGAAGAAAGCACACATCAAGGAAAACACTCCTTCAAGAAGGACAAACTGAAATCAATACAAACCTTTTTATTCCTTACCTGAAACAATTTTTTACTTTCCTGTATTTCTGTGCATATCTAATTCCCTGATCTCAGTGTTTCTCATTATCAGCTTACCTTATTAAAGTCATGAGAACATGCTTACGGATGCATAAATTCCACAGGTTAATTTTTGGAAGACAAGATTGGCTAATGAGAAAGTGTCGAAGCAGGTTAATGAGAATTTAACATTTCTCAAAATAGGGCCAAAGTTGGGAACTCAGATAAGGTCTATTAAAATGTTAGGTTATTTTCTTGAATGGATAAGACATAAAGGGAACCTCTGAATCCGCAGCCACCATTTCAAAATTCTAATTGTCAATTTGGCAGATGAGAAAGGTTTTCAAAGATCAATACATAACAGTTTTTGTTCTATTTCCTATACATTTCTAAGAAAAACTATTAGAATGTATGCCCTTGGGTTGGACCTGGATGCGGTGAGGGGGCAGAATGTCCTTATTGGGCCCCTGAGGGATGCTGTCAGAACTCAGTGAAGTCATATTCTTGTGGTTGTGCTGCCCAGGACTCTGGGGGCAGAGGCTGGGCTGGGGCAGCAGGGCAGGACCAGCTCCTACCTAGCCTGCGCATCTTTGCAGGGGTAGCACAATGCCTCTCTACTGGTGACTTTATGATAGCTCTATTCTTTTTTAAAAATATTTTCATTAGTTGTAGATGGATCTTTATTTTATTTGCTTCTCTATACGTGGTGCTGAGAATAGAACCCAGTGTCTCACACATGCTAGGCAAGCGCTCTACCACTGAGCCACAACCCCAGCCCCATGTTAGCTCTATTCTTAAGTGATAAGATAAACTGCCCCCCCCCAGCCCCCCAAGGCTGAGTGACTGCACTCTCTCAGCTTCTCTCTGTGGCCACTCCCAAAATGAGCCGGACACCTCGGGCACCAGATCTCCTTTCTTTCATCCAAGCCATTTCCATAGACTTTTGCATTTTTAGCAGGTCAGTTAACAAATATTTATAGAGCTTCCACTATGTGCCAGACTAACAACCAGAGAGGAATTTTAGAGTAAAAAGAAAAATTAGGTGAGGAAGAGAAGGAATGGAAAGGCAAGAAATGGGAAAGGTAAGAAGTGGCAAAAATACTTAGAATCTCAAAGAGGGAGTCTGTAAAATCTTTAACTGAACTGGTCTCTAGTCTCAACCTCCCCCACTTGCCCCTCCCAACCACCCCTCCCAGAATCCAAGCAGGTGTGAAAAAAGCAAATGAAGGTGATAAAAGAACAATTGTGGGGCAGCTCTCAGGAGGCCAAGCAGGACAAATCCCCTCTTAAGAGAGCAGCATGCCACCATTATCTAGTTTGCAGATGGACCACCCAGAAAATCTGGAGCAATTAGGAGGGAAACAAACAAAGGGTGGGTGCTGAGGCGATGCCCATGTCCCCATGCTGTACTGTAGCTAGCAATCCCACAGTGCAGCACTGGGAGGAGAAAAGGAATCATGCTGTAACCATGTGGGTGCATGCACACATACATATACACCCTCATACACAACATGTGCATGCACACACAATGACATCAACTACAAAGTTGTGCAAATTACCAAGGGACCAGAACAGAGTTTTTTTTTTTTCAAAAGAAACCCCATTTAACTCTGTCTTCTGGTATGCACTGGAATATTTAAAAGTGAATTTTGAACAGGATAGGTAGATTTTTAAAATTATGTTCTCAGACAGAGACCGTAGTGGAAGGGAACCAGGGAGAGAGAGGAGGGAGCGGGGGAAGAGGAAATACTAGGGAAGGATATTGA
Source organism: Ictidomys tridecemlineatus (assembly GCF_052094955.1). Taxonomy (NCBI): domain Eukaryota; kingdom Metazoa; phylum Chordata; class Mammalia; order Rodentia; family Sciuridae; genus Ictidomys; species Ictidomys tridecemlineatus. Next base: position 118,644,614 of record NC_135482.1, read on the forward strand.
CCAAATTATATTGTTATACTGTGTGTATATACCAATATGTAACAGCAAATCTCACCACTGTGTATAATTATAATGAACCAAAAAAACAAAAAACAAAAAACAAAAAAACAAACAAACAAAAAAAACTAAAGCACCAGAAAAAAATAAAGTTATAAATCCACATTCTAGGGGTTAAAAAAAAAAAAAAAGTTTTGAGGGCTGGGAATGTAGCTTGCCCAGCAAGCGTGAGAACTTTGGTGTGATTTGCCAGCACCACTACACACACCAAATAATTACTTTCTTTTTATCAACAAGCAAAGATGGGGCTCATGTTCTCTTTTAGGATTGACAGCCCAGGCAGGATTCCCTTTAATATTACCACTCTCTGGCCAAACTGGATACTCAAAGCTGCCATGCTGCATCCCCGGGAGGGCTCAGGCAGCCTGCTGTGTTGTGTGTACTATTTCATAAGCCTTACGCACCCCACCCAAAGTATTCTCATCATATGACCATCTTGCTCAAGGTCACACAGCTAAGCGACTCAGAATTCAAATGCTGTCTCCAGATCACTGAGAAATCTCCCTCTAAACTGAGTTGGTTTGTTTCTGCACAGTATTGCTTGTGCCTCTGCATGCATGCCTCTCTAGCTGAAATATACTCTGATTGCTACTCTCTACTCATTCCTTCACTTCCTCAAAGCCTTGCTGGCCATCCCATCTCCAACATGAATTCTTTCTTGGTAACACCAGGCAGATGGCCTGTTGCTGACTCTTCTGAATGTCCTCGTTATTGACCCCAGGTCCAGAACTTCAAAAGCCCTGCCATATATCACAGCAAGCTTGTGAAAGCACATTCTCTTACTGCATTATAGGCAATGCTTTCCTGCAAAATGTAGTTTAGGATTTAGAGTTTAGAATTTTGCTTTGAAATTCCCAGTTTACTTAGAAATTACTTATGCCTGAGCCAGGTGCAGTGATGCATGCACCTGTAATATGAGCTATTTGGGAGGCTGAGACATGCAGATCACAAATTCAAGGCCAGCCTGGGCAACTTAGTGATACCCTGTCTCAAAAAAAAAAAAAAAAAAGGGCTGGGGATATGGCTCAGTGATGAAGCAACCTTGGGTTCCAAACCCAGTACCAAAACCAAAACAAAAAATTAAATTACTTATGTTTGTTTAGCAATCCTCTTACGCTTAAGAATTCATGAGGTGCAAGAAGGCCTGCAGACTGCTTCCAAATGTGATAAAACTTATTGTGCTTATTAAGTTTTTAACAGGTATTGAGACAGGTAGACATTTTATAGAGCTTTTAAACATTTTCCAATTTCAATTTGCTGTGGTTCCCCTAGCTCAACTTTGAAACCTACAAATGGAATTTTTTTTTTCAGGTCTCAAAAGAATGCTGCAAGTTCCTGAAAATCTAGTAGGCACCACGTTCCTGCCTCCACTGTCTGACAGATAAAGCACCCTGCCCATGCCTTAGCCTGGTGCTGTACTGCACAGTGGCTACATGCAGACCTGCTTGCTGTAAACTCAGCCCCCTGTAAACTCAGCCTCCACATATTCACAGTTTTAAATTTATCGAAAACAGTAATTTTTGTGTTGGTGTCTAGTAATTTTTATGGTAATTAGCATGACTACCACACAATGAATGCTTAAAGTACTCACTTATTAGAAAACAAGCCTTAAATAAAACCCCAAACCACAACTTCAAGTATATCCTCTGAAATCTTTTTCCTAAAACATCTAGTTATTTGAAATAATATGCCTAAAAACTTCTCAAAATATTTGTTCTCCTTCTTTTAAAAAAACCTGCTTTGTCTTAATTTCTTTAAAAAGATAGTACAATATCCAAATAAGTATGATATAAAACAAAACAAAGCAGGAATCTCTAGATTTATGAATCTTCTAGATCTTCATTTCATTAACAGCTACAGATTTCTTTTTAAGCAATTACAAGGAAAAATGGTACAGAATTTTCTAGACATTTCATATACCCAAGATAGCATTGGCTTTCTAGTACTCAGATGTTCCCAGTTACACGGAAATCTCCTTCGGTAATACAGCTTTTAAACAAATGCCCTTAACAACATTTTAGTCTATGTGATGAAATAAATACTACTCACACAGCATACTGCTAAGTGCTGGAAAGAGCAGGCTGATCCTCCAAAAGGCAAGGACAGCCAGCAGTAGCTTCTGTGTCATAATTCCCAGGAACTTTTTCAACTCAATAGAAAACAGTAATTCATCAAAATAACCCCCAACCCCAGGTACAACTGAAGTACTCTGTAACAGACTTACACAAGTAAGTAAAAATACGCTTTATTCAGCATGCACAACTTCATGACAGATGCTCAACCTTGGGTACAATGGTTGGGTCTGAAATTAAAAGCCTGACTTTAAGATCAGGTAAGACTGCTAAACATGCACTCTTTCACCTTGAAATAGCATGTTCCATTGTCAATTCTTTGCATGTAGTTTTTTTGTTCATGCCGGTTTTAATTTGTATTTAAGGTGTCCCCCAAAAGCTCCTATGCTAATGTGGGCGGTGCAATGATTAGATAATGAGAACTGAAACTTAATGAGCCCATCCTGGTTCAAATGGCCTAAGTGGGTGGTAACTAAAGGCAGGTGGGGTGTGGGAGAAGAAAGTTGGTCCCTGGGAGTGTGTCTTTGGCCCCAGTGCCTCAGTTTCTTTCTCTGCTTCCTGGTTACCATGAACTGAGTGGCTTCCCTCCACGCTTTTGCCATGATGGTCTGCTTCACATCAGACCCAGAGCAATGGTTGACCGTGGCCTGAGAACTGTGACACAATGAGTCAAAATATACATTTTCTCCTCTAAGCTGTTGTTGGGTATCTTAATCACAGCAACAAAAAGCTGACTAATACAATGTCCAAACTCAATAAAACCCCCAGTCGTATAGGTGGGACTGGGCCAGATAGGTCAGAGGGTACAATCTAAATCTCACTGTGATGAAGTTCTTAGACAGTAACCCAAAAGCTTAAATCTGAGCACGCTGCTCTCATCAGAAACTGAGATGAAGAAACACAGGAAGGAAATTAGGGAGGAGGGCCAAAAGCGCTATGTCCTGTACATAATCTGATGGAACTACCCACCTCTTTCCATTACTGTCCCGCAGCATGGCTTTCCCCATCACTCTGGTCTTGGTTTCCAGCTCCTGTACCTCCTCCAGCAACGTCTTTTTGTAGGTATGCTTGGCCCTGTATCAGGAGGAGAAGACACGAAGAATACGGCCTGTCAACTTGACACATCTGGGAAGACTGGTCACCTCCTGCCCACCACTCCTAGATGCCCTCTGGACGAGGCAGAAGCTCCGGAAGATGTTCGAAGTCTTCTTCCTGTGGCTCCTTGATCCTTACCCAACAGCCATCAGAGAGCCCAGGGGTTAGCAGTGCCTCCTCCTTCTTTAGTGTGAGAAGGGCCACTGTCATAGCAGTAATGGGGTTTACGATACCAGAGTACTCTGTTTTATTTCCTTGTTAAATAAACCTTGCATCTGTGCCCTGAAATTTTTAAACAATTGAGCCTAAACAAAGCTAAAATTGAGCTACTGGTTGGAAATGATATAGATGGGGGAAAAAAAAGATATCTCACAAGGTGTAGACTAGATGAGGGAAAAGGAACACGGTAAAATGAAAGGCCTCATATATTAGCAATACTTTCCAGGTTCCTTTATTATGGAAAGCGCTGCATTAGCTTCTTTTCAATATAAATAAAGGTGAGAACTCCAAGAGATAAAAAGAACAACTGAGCACTTCTGTACAGAAGTGAAAACCGTGATCTGGGAACATTCTGACGATGTGGGCTATTTCCGCAGAATCACATTCTCCTGCTGCCTGACTTCTGCCTTCAAGGACAGAAAGCCTGTTGAGATAAGGCCGAGTCATCTAACACTCCACGTTAATCTATAATGGTGTATTAGCACCAAGATACTGTATATGCTTCTGTCATCCTTTCCCACAAAGTAAACAAGAGAAAAACCACACAGGTTTTAACACGTAATACCTTAATTACTTCAAACAGTGTCCCAAGACTCGGGATTGATAAAATACCACAGTTCAAAGCAGACTCTGTGGAATTTTAATTTAAGCAATAAATGAGAAAACAGCCAACATCTTGCAGGAAAGGAGACAGTTGCAAAGGATGTTAAAATGTGTACTGTTCAATATTACTGAATAGCTGGGTCCCAAACTTTACCTTTTATCTCCTGGGCTTATGGGATTATACTGATAATAAGCCAACTGAGTAGCTTATTATCAGAGTCCCCACCCCATTCAGAGTCATCCCACATATATAGGTTCCAGAGCTCATGTCTGGCTAGTCCTGAAGAATGAATATGTGTTCTCACTTTTTTCAGGACCATCTTCACTCCATCATCCTATCTTCCTCCTGCACAGGACTGTCAACCTCTAGATCGGCCCCCACTGTTAACTTCAGGACCATCTGTATCAAAGTGTCTCTCAGTAATTTGATAATATACCCACTAGGCTGGCTCCTGGGAGCTGGCCTGGAAATGCTACTGCTATTTGGGAACACAGTATTGCAATGCTGGGAATGATCAGGCTATTCTTTGTGCATGTAAACACTTGAATAAAAAGGATGCTAGCAATTTGAAACCATTTTCTGGAGCACCTTTTCCTAATAAGGTTGAATTAGAAAAATGAGTCTAAAATCTTCGTTGTCAAAGTCTACATGAGTAGACAAAAATTTCAATTATGGGTTATTAAGGCAGACTTCTAAGTATTAGCCACTGGTATGTAATTTAGTTTTCATTGTAAGCCAGGTTATGGATTGCAGCTTTGACAGAGAATAAGCCCAATTATCTGTCAAGGGCTTATCCCCAGTGACCCAAGGCTTGCTGTTTGTCACCCCACTCAAGACGCCAGAGACCACAGAAGGGTCAGAGTGAGGGTGACTGGTTACTGACAGGGAGTCCCTTTGAGCTTTCAGATACAGCAAAGGGTATCTCTTAAAAGAAATAGCTTGGTTTAGGATCTTGAACTTTTCATCTTTGTGAAATGTTTTTCTGTTCTCTTTTTGTGTGTAAAGACAGCAAGTCTGAAGGAAATGTTAAATTCTAACTGCAGATGAAAATGGAAATATAATGTACTTCAAGAGAAACTGGTTTAGTTAGAATGTTAAAAAAATCAAGGCCCATTTATATATATATATATATATATAAATTGCTTATTACCTTTTATTGCCATTTAACTGCCTATCTGGGATTATAAGAAGGAAATGAAGTCATTCTGGAATTGGGGAATGTATTGTGTGATGCCTGGTAAAAGGCAGGAGATATAGTTCAAGAAAAGGAAACTGGTTCCTCTCTGCTCAGTGGTCTTGATCTTGTATTATTTTTATAAAGTAAAACTGACAAATTTCTCCTAGATGAGAATCTGTATGTGGCAGCTCACCTAAGCTGTCATAGGTAAACATTTGGAAGAGTGTAAGCTAAAGGGTGTTAAAATAGTTTTGGGCAATTTACACTTCATGCTTCTAATAGGACTGCTCATTGATCACATATATCACATGTGATCAACCAATTATTTAATAAAAGATAGGCTAGTTTGGTCCTTCATAAAAATTCTAGTGAACAGAATAATAGGGCCAGCATTTTATGACAATCCAAATCTGACCAAAGATAGTCTAATAATGGATCTTCAGCCAGAAAGTTGACAGACTTCATGGAAAAAAAAATGACTGAATCACCTCATTCCATTTCTCTCTTCTTAACAGTCCAGGTCCTGAATTGGAAGTGAGAGACTGGGCAAAGAGAGGGGGAAAATGTGGAAAGATGGAGCAACTCGCTCACTTTCTTAGGTGCTCACAGAAGTCTATTTGAATAAGGCAGCAGCCATTTGCTTGGATTTTAAAGCCCTTTCAAAATAGAACATAACCAGCCAGGTGAAATGGTGCGCACTTGTAACCCCAGGAACTCTGGAGGCTCAGGCAGTAAGATTGCTGGAGCCCAGGAGTTTGGGGCCAGCCTGGGCCACAAAGAGAGACCTCATCTCAAAAGAAAGAAAGGAAGGAAGGAAGGAAGGAAAGAAGAAAGGAAGGAAGGAGAGAGAAAAGAACAAGAGTGGACAAGCATTACCACAAAATTCAAGACCAAAGAAATAATTCTTTGAATATTCCAAGGCAATAGTGGAACACCCAGCAGTATTATCCGAAGATCCCTACCATTGCCATGCCCAGCCATTACCCAAGTTCTGCAGAGCTGGGAGTTGAAGCACATGGGTGGGTTTGAACCCAGCTGCTCCTTAATTCATATCCACTAATTTAAAACTCTTTGGAGGTTCAAGGTGCATCATAGCAATGAATATCTGACAAATGAAACCATTTGATGGATGCTTGTGGACAACCAGGATTAACCTTTTCATTGCGTGTATAGGAAGGGGTAGGGGAGAACAAATCCTATAAAACAGAACATGTTTTCTAAAGGTGCAGTTCATAGGTAAGCACGATGGCCTCCCCAGAGGTGAGCATTCATAATATGATTTCTCCCCTTGGGATGGATGAGCCTCCAAATTTATTTGCTTGCACGAATATTTCAGAGTTGGGGTATGAGATACAATACAGGCCTCATGATCAGAGAGACAATGCCCAAAGATATTCTCAAAATTCTTGTTTTTGGAGAGGGGATAACTGTAGTTTAGACATTAAACAGACATATAAATTGGGCATATTTTTTGGACAAGTGCCCCAGAAGACTATTTTCCCAAATAAAATAAGATAAAAACACATTTCAGGAAGTATGCCAGAATCTGAGCTGTCACTCCTGGGAAAAGCTGTATTTGGGCCAATGCTAGGACTGGACATAAGCCTGTAAGGCCAACCTTCCATGCTTACTCTCAGCTTCCACTGAAACCTCCTTGGCGGGGCCTTGGTCCCTGCTTCAAACCCAGCTGGCAAACTCCTTGGAAAGGAAATGACACTTTACTCTTTCCATATGGTGGAGCTGGAAGCAGTGTCATTTGGCTTATCATTGTTAAAATGTAAATAGTGCTAATTTTATAGTGCTGGGTACTACAAACACAACCCAAAACAAGTCCTGTTGGGGGGATTTGGAATGCACTGGAAAGGATCCAGAGAACAGATAGGGAGGCATGTAGACGTTTTAATCTACAAACACTCTCTTTGAGTGGAAGAAAGATTCTTTTGCTAAAGTCTCATTTGGCAAAAGTAGCAATTAAAAAAAAAAAGTTCTCACAACATTAATTTAGGATAGCTGGATTGGGGACATAGCTCAATAGTAGAGTACTTCACCCAGCATGCACAAGGCCCTTCGGGTGAATCTCCAGTACCACAAAAAACACATTCTCAACTTTATGATAGCAGAAATAAGACAGTCTGAGACTAATGTATAAGCATGTTATTAATTCTCAATCACTTCACATTGAAAAAAACTATCTGATGTAGCTAAGGCCATGCTGCCATGCTGTATTTATCTAAAATGGACGCTCTTACAACATTGAATTGGACAAATTCAGCTAGGGAATAAACATACTGTGTGCCACCACTGGGCATACTCCTCAAAAAACAAAAATTTAATTTTGATTAATTTAAATTTATGTAGCCACATATGGCTAATGACTACCATATGAGATAGCAGAGATATAGGCAGAGTTTATGCCAAGGTTAAATTTCCAACTACAACTGTATACTATAGGTATTAGCAAGAAGTACTCTGTGGATTGAGAAGAACAGTAGGATGCGAAATTGGAGTTTTCTTTACCTGCGTATCTCCATTCTCATCATAAATTGTCCTTATCTTTAGCATCAGAAGCAGGGTGTATTAGAAAACACTGTACTAATTGAAGATCAAAAAGACCATGATTGTATGGTCTTAAGCAGCATAAGATTTTCCTTCAATAAAGTTACATATTTACTGTTAAAAAACCCAAATAGTAGAACTAATATTTTCTTATTTTTTTTAAGATTAAGAAAGTATCTTTTCTGCTCATAATCCACATTTCATTTTCAAAAATTCTGATTCTGATATTTACAGAACACAGTTTTAACATCTAACATGAAAATAGGGGTAAGTCAAAACATTTAGGAAGTTAGAATTATTTAATTTTTACTAACAGTTGGAAAACTTAATAAGCAAAAGAAAATAAAAACAAACTAGGTGCTATAAAATTCCTTTACCCTTCTCTTGTTGCATTAGGTATCCTGGGTTGTCAAGATAATGCCAAAAAAGAAGACTTTTTCAAAAGACATCCTTAACTGTCAGGCAAGAATAATTCTCGTTGAGTGTGGGAGGAACAGGAGTATAAAAATGCAATCTGATGTCTTTTTCTGGACCATTTGGATTAAAGTCTCGATTCTCTACCTCAGGGCTTCAAAATAATTATGCTTTGCCCAAAGGAAAGCCAAGGTAGGAGTTTCAATTTTCAGGGATGCTGGCAACTATTTGTAGGAGGCACTGGGCTTACTCACACCAAAATCAGTATCATCTTATTTGGAGTAAGATCTCTTTCGTTCCTGGATGAAATTAAAATTTATGTTATCTTGGGACTGAGTTGCTTCTTCTACACTGTACACAAGATACACAAGACATACAGTGAGAATTTTTTTTTTTAAATTGGAAACTGCTTGCTCCCAGCTTCCACTGGAACCTCCTTGTGTGTTGGGGGGTGCTTAACAATGTCATGAGAACTTTTTTTTTTTTTTTTAAATTGGAAACAATGTATTTTAAAGTATAGAAACAAAAATTGAGCCGGAATTATTTCCTATTCAACCTACATTATAATTTTACTTTTGTGATTTGATTTTCTCATAGATCTGTAAACTAAGTCCCTAGAAGAATTTTTTTTGGAAGGATTCTTACTGTAAATTGTTTGGAAAAATGAAGACAACTTCTTCTTTCTCATTTGCCATGACTTACATTTACACAATTTTCCTTTAAGCATGGGGATTTAAAGGCAGACCATGTTTGTGATCACTTAGCATCGAGTTTAAGATATAAACAGAACGAAGTTTGAGTGTGGGAGGAACAGGATAAGGCTTATAGAGGAAGTGAGAACAGAGACGCCAAGAATGAGTGACCTTGGGGACCCTTGCAGGCACTGGGCTTGGAAAACCCCAGAGCAGCTCTGTCTTTCTTTAACTTGATGAAATGAATTTGCATTTAGAAACTCTTCCTTAGGATCAAGTACAAGGAAAGATCTCTATTGACCTGCACACAGACTCTCTGGGGATTCCTTTGAGTCTAAATTTTCATTTTTAAGATGAAGCACAAGTTAAAAACAAAAACAAAAATACCACCACCACCCTTTTCTCTGAGTGGTGGCAGGAAATCTATTATTCAGAATTCCCATTGCCCTTAATATCCTGTGACAGGGCTCAGGTGAGAGATGCTGTTAAGGACAGGTGAGCTAGACTTAGGTCTACAACTTCATTTTCTACTTACGCTCTCCATGCCACATCTTCGAGCAAACATGCAGTAGGAACCAGAATTAATCCCAACCAGAAGTATGCAGAACTCAGGACCATGGTTGCCTACAAGAAACAGATCACACATATGTTAACAGGTTTTCTTTCAAAAACAGTGAGATGTAATTCAGTCAACATAAAAACCTCCGGCAACACAAAAACACCAATAGAAAGTATTAAATCCTGTGAAAGGTAAGACAAAAACCTGGGAAGGCTGTTACAGGGTCAGAAGAGGATGTCTTCCCTCTGGATCTCCGTGGGTTTTCACCTCTCTTCTTTTAGTTGGACCTGTGTTGTTCTCTGTACTTGATAAGGAGCTTCAAGTCCCCTTCTGAGCAGAATGCTGTCTAGATCCTTCTTTGAGGGAAATCTTGGAGCCAACAGGCTCCTTTAGAATAAACTCTGCTTCACTAGTCTCCTCTCACTCATTTGCCTATCAGCTCATTCATTCACAGACCAGTGCCCAAGTCACAGACACTCGGGGGTGCAAGGCCTCATGAATTCTTCCCACATAGAAGAGGAGAATTCATAGGCTCCGATTCATTGGTTGGCATCCAGGCAGTTAACAGCAGAGAGTTTGGTAAGTACCACAGAGATATCCTATGTGGTTTCTGGGTAGACTTCTTAAAGATGACAGAATGTGGTCGGTGCTGGAAAGATAAACAGGATTCAACAGATGGGGAAGAGTAGCTTTCTATGGGACCTCCTCGTTCCTGGCAGGCCGAGTCCGGGATGGTCTGGGAGGTAATGGGGAAAGAGGGTTTTGTGGGACAGGGCTGCAGGGCTGAAGTTCAGTGTTAGGTGAGAAACTCTGGACAGAAGCAGAGGGAGAGAGGAGCTTGCTTGCAAATGGGTGGGGGGCGGGGGGTTGGAGAGTACAGATTCTTAAATTTTGGTTTTGGGTGAGCCAAGAATGGAAGCACAGAGCGGCAGGCAATTGGAAGGCTGGTTCGGCAGGGCGGGAGGAAGGACCCAGAGTTACTATGAGTTCATGCTCCCTAAGTTTTCTTTTCTGGAGACCTCCATCATTTCATCCAATGAGTTTTGTTAGAAACTGTTGCATAGTGGGGCAAAGCTTATAGAGGAAGTGAGAATGGAGAGGCCAAGAATGAGTGACCTTGGGGACCCTTGCAGGCACTGGGCTTGGAAGACCCCAGAGCAGCTTGGTCTAGGCTGTACAATGAAGGCTGGATTCACTCTGGCCCCAGCCTGGCATCAGAGAATGAACTCACTCATTGATTTCCATTTTCTGCTCCAACCAGACAGCTGCACAAGCTATAGATCCTGTAGCTCCATGTGCCCTGTGGGCCTCCCCACCCCTGTGCCTTAAAAGCAACCCCACCTTTGACCCTGAATACCCATGCTTGCCTTTCTGGCCAATCCACAGCTCTTTGCCTCTGAGCTCCATATGTTACTGGGCTTGGTATTTCTTGGCATTTAAGACAATTCAGCTCAGAAGCAGTGATGTTTGGGGTAAAAGAGCCCAATTCCAACTCTGGCATGGGAAGACTTGCTTTCCTTTTCTAAAAATGAGAATACCAGTTTTTGAAAGAAAGATTTAAATCCTTAAAAATATGTGAGAACATTTTTGCCGTATGAATTAGAACTCTCATCTCATCCTAAGAAAGGAATAAAATGTATGAATAAGCAACAAGACAAGAATATTTCTAAGAGTGTTATACTAGCAAAGAAATAAGAAATAGATATCTAAGGAGAGGATTTATTAAATATATTATGGTACCTACATACAACGCCCTTTGGTGAAGCCACTAAAGAGACATATAATTGTATGTTTGACATAGAGATGTCACATTATATTTCTTTTCTCTTTTTCTGAAGTTCCCTTATCCAAGAACAGATCCACCTAGGAGGAGCATAATTGCTTTCAATCATCTTACTGAAATGTCATTAACAGAAGATGATGAAACTCATAGCATGCAGGAAGTGATGGAAAATCAGATACTACACCCACAGCCAAGTGGAATTTGCCCCTTTGGCCTCATTCTGTCCCCCTCTTTCTTAAAAACTGCCCACCTCCCCCACTTCCTCTCCCCTATGAAGAGGGTGTATGAGCTTCTAGACCTCATAATTGATTTGGTACTTGCCCTCCTGTGATGTCCTGTGCCCATAAATAAACATGTGTGTTTTTTTTCCTCCTGTGAATCTTTCCCTTGTCAATTATTGTCAGTATATTTAAAGACTCTAGTCTGATGAAGATGGGGGGAGAAATCCGCTCTGTCCCCACCCATTATACCCACATCAGTGCATCTTTGAGTTAAGTGTTGGGCATGACACATATGTCAAAATACATTGGTGTCTGCCATCATTTTTATAGTCCTGTTCTGGCATGTTCTTGCCTTTTAAAACAAATAATTCTGGGACTTCAAAGACAGTGGGGTGGCCCACCCTTGGTGGATTTGAGAGTAGCTACATGCTTACATATTCTGTAGAAACAGAATGGAAAAGCTAACAAGTGCCTGGGTGACATCATTAGTGATTTGTATTCTCGTATCACTTTGTATCACTACTTCCTGTTTCTTTTATAGAAAACAAGTTTTACTTGTTTATTCACCTCCCCTACAACCAAGAAAACTGCAAGGAAGGAATAGGATAGTCTCCCACTGGAAGACCGCATCTCTGGAGCCTGGTAGGACTGGGGCATCTGTTGTGAGCACAGAAGGTGGATCTGTGCAAGTTGTACTTGTGAGGATATGTGCAGGGTCATCTGCTAGGTATATTTCTCAAAGAATACAGTCATTTCACAATAATGAAGTCTTATTTAAAATAGATTCTGAAACCCAGGGAACTTCAGTTGCTAAGGAAAAAAAGGAAAATGAACTTAAAAAAAAAATCCCCTATTGGAAACATGAAGACCCCATCCCAAACTAACAAAAGTTAAATGGAGATTTGAAAGTATTGCTGTTCTCTCTGGGGATGAGTCGAGATGATGGAGATAGAATCCAGGGTCTTTTGCTTGCTGGGCAAGTGCCCTACCACTGAACGACATCTTAGCCCTTTTTATTTTTTATTTTGAGGCAAGGTCTCACGAAGGCCTCAAACTTGCCATCCTCTTGCCTCAGCTTCCTGAATAGCTTGGATTACAGGCCTTGCATCATCAGGCCTGGTTCCTGTTGTTGGTTTTTAAAACAAGGAGCTGTGAATATATTGTGTACATAACTCATCTTAAAGGTGTGTCTCAGGCAGGCTTCTGACCTGATTTTCGCAAATTGAGATTTGGAGTCCTAAAACCCTCCTCAGGCCACAGCTTTAAAATGTTTATTGAGCTGGGCTAGGTGACAAATGGCGCCTCTACCCCCTCCCCTCAATGCTATTAAGTGAGGTTTTAAAAAACATCCTTATGATGTGCTAACAGTCCCAATGGGAAGAATGCACCTTCAGTTAAGATGACTCAACCAGCAGCTGTTAACCAGTTAGGCGCCAAACGTGTGGGACCCACAAAGTAAGTTATAAGGAAGTGAGGCTCAGGTGGGTGGGATTACTTTATACATTAGGATCCAGGCTGGTGAGAGCCAGATGCAAGACTGGAGCCTTGTCTGATGTCAAAGCCAATACATTGGGCAGCTCTGCCTTGGATTAGACAGGGGCATAAACCAGGGACCACCACAAACCTGGGCCTCAGGGATTCATAGACATACCCATCCACAGTACTGCTGGACCAGCCATGACCTGAAGGTGGTGCAGCTTAGAAGAGACTTTATAAAAGAGGCCAGAAGGACTGGAGCTAGGTCAGGTGGTGAATTTGAAAAGATATGATAAAGACAGAAAAGGCAACAGTTTGCCTACAAGAAGAAGGAGACTGAGATTCACTGAATTATCATGATGTGGCAAGACTTCTGGTAAGCACTGCACTCAATGCTCCAGAGGCCCCATTTTACAGAAATAAAAACAAACAAAAACAAAACACTGTCTACAGTTTCCCTCAAGCACTGCCACCAGAGAGTAGAGTCATCCAGTGCCAAACTGAGGCCTCTCTGTCCTTGGACCCTACACACACCCCTAAATGGGAGGAGGGATGAACTTCCCTCTCCACTCCCTGCACCTGTATCTCCAGAAAAGAGAGAAGAGAATGCGTCTGAATTTCAAGAGAGCACAGTACTCCTGGTAGCCATTGAACTTCCATTTAATACCTCCTGCACTAAATTTTAGGTAAAAGGAAATTGGGAAAACTTATGATGTCACTAAAGCACAAAAGGGGGAAAAATTTCCAACTCATCCTTATTCAGCAACAAAATCACAATGATAAATTAAGACTGAACCCTAAGAATAATTGGATTTGTAAGAATACTCCTTCCCTCTCTGTCACCTTTCCCATTCTTTTCCATTCAAAGGCCAAAAATGCTTCAGTTTTGCTTTTGAGGTTTGGCATTCTAAAAACCTCGATTTCTATGAATGTGCCTGTCAAAAGCTGAGTGAATCCTCTTCTCCTTTTACTATGAGCTGTTTTGGGAAGGGTAGCAATGTACTCAATGAGTCTATTTGCTCGGGATGTCTGTGCAACAGTCCACAGGAGTGGGACTTGTGGGTCCCTTGAAAGGCGTGGCTTGGAAGTGCGTGTGCCTTGCACACTGTTCTCTGCTGAGAATGCAAATTCTCAGCACATGTGGAAGGAAGGACAGCTGAGTGTTAACTTTTGGATGCAGCAAGAAAGAGAATACCATGATCAGAAAGAGTACTCAGTTACTGGCCATGCTAACGTGGAGGGAGGAGGGAGGAAGCAATCCCAGGCTGAAATCTAGTTCTTCATTTCCTGTAATCATTTACACACCCACTATCCCCCTTACTCACTGCCTATTGCCTGGTGCCAATTTTAAGCTTAGATTTACTGCAAAGGGGGGAAAGACCTCTCAGTTCAATGTTTGGCAACATTCTCTGAAGAGGATTCCGAAGCCCTGCATGAATGTAGATGAATTTTCAAGCAGCCCCTCGATCCCATAAGTATCTTTATATCTACAACCTTTCAAAAACTACCCCCATGCTTGATCCTGAGGAGACTGCACTGGCATGTCAGAGCACACCTGCACCAAGGAAATTGGAACCCATAGCTCCAGGCATAAAAATCTGCCAATTTGGCCTCACCATTATCTGTGACTGAAAGGGGGAGAAATTAAATGTCCATCTCACCATATCATTGCTACAAAGGTAGCAGCATATGAACAAAGATATAATGAGTACACTCCTTTTGACATTGGGTCTTACTAATTTTTTTTTTTTTGTTACTTTAGCATAAGGAAGTTTTTCAGTGAACCTTACTATTGGGAAACCTCTGAAGTTAGGGGTGATTCCTTGATATAACTTGATAACTGTTTCTCAAAAGCATCCCCTATTTTTTTGGTGTGTGGTGCTGGGGATAGAACCCAGGGCCTGCAGCAGGCTAGGCAAGTGCTCTGGTACCAAGCCAAATCCCCAGGCTTCCCCTAGGCTTGGGACAATCGTATCTACCCTGCTAGAGGTTAGGCAGTGCTTTTTGAGGGTTATGATTTAAACACACTAAAATGCACAAATCTTAAATATTTAGCCTGAAGACTTCTGACAACTGTCTACACTTGGGTAACAATTGCCCGTAATAAGATATAGGACATTTCCGTTACCCCACTGAGTCCTCTCCACCCTCACGAGGCAACCACTGGTTCTGATTTCGGCCACTACAGCTAAGTTTGGCTAGAACTTCGCTTAATTAGAATGACAGAGTACGAATTCTTTTGAACCTGGCTTCTTTCACTCAGCATAATGCCTTTGGGATTGATCCATTTGGTTGCATGGATCTGTAATTCATTCTTTTAAAATTTTGGATAGTATTCCATTGTGTGAACATACCACAATTTGTTTATTCAGTCTCCCGTTGACGGACATTTGGGTTGTTTCCAGTTTGGGCCTATTATTGAGAACAAGGCTGCTATGCACATGTTTGTACAAGTCTTCTTTTGTGGACATATGTTTCCATTTCTTTTAGGTAAACACCTGGGAATGGGACTGCTTTGTCATATGGAAAGTGTAAGGTTCATTTTTTAAGAAACAGCCAGAGTTCCTCAAAGTGGCTGATGGAACAAAGCAAATGTGTGAGCACTCCAGTTGCTCCAAGTCCTTGCCAACGTCCAGTTCTGCCATCTTTTTTTTACTTTAGCCACTCTTGTGGTTCACTGGAGTAATGATATCATGCACGTGTGCAAACAACACTGAGAAATATTACCACCATCCCATGGGCTACCTAAGAGGAAGCCCCAAGGCAGGGGGGCTGCTCTCCACTGAGTGGCAGGCCAGCCCAAGACAGTTATTAGCTCCTGGAAGAAAACCCTGCAGTGAACCAAGGACCCTACTCCTCCCAGGAATGCACCATGGGGTGCACTTCTGTTTTCAAATCAGTGGTGATGTTTAGACTCTTGTGTATTCACTAGGTTGGTGAGAAACATTTCCCAAACAGGGTACGAAGAGGCAGACTGCTATTACTATAATTTGCCTACTTACCAGCTTGCCAGAGAGAAAGGTGAGAAAATACCTCATTTTTTCTTTTTTTTTGTTGTTGTTGTGTGAGTGGTACTAGGGGATTGTGGGTACAGGGAAACTCTACCACTGAGCTGGAGGGTCGTGTTCAGTTTTGCTAAGGCTGGCCTCCAACTTGTGTTCCTCCTGCCTCAACCTCCTGAGTTGCTGGGATTATAGGCGTGTGTCACTACACCAGGTTGTTCCTCAAATTCTTAACTGATTTTCTTTTACAACTTTTAAATGACTTGTGGTCATTTAAATTTTCCATTTTTCACTTTAGCAGATTTACCTAATTTTCCAGAACAAGTGGTTGGTCTAATCCAATGGCAGTATTGTTTGTATTTGCTTGTTTCCCAGTAACTTGGCTAAGCCATGATAGTCCTCCCTCAGTATCTTCAGGGGTTGGTCCAGGATGCCCAGGATACCAAGTCCTTTCCATAAAATGGTTTTGCGATTGCATAGAACCTACATGCATCCTCCTATAGACTTTATTTTTTTTATTTTTTTATTTTTTCCTCCTATAGACTTTAAATCATCTCTAGGTAACTTATAATATCTTAAACAATATCAATGCTTTATAGAAATAGTTGTTACACTAGGGTATTCTTTAGGAAATAGTGACAAGAAAAAGAGTCTGTGCATGTTCAGTATGAACATAAATTTTTTTCTCAAAAAAATTTTCGTCTGGGGTTGCTTGAGTCTGCTGATGCAGAGCCTGCAGATAAGAACGTGAAGGGCTGTTTGGGTATCAAGACAGGGCCATTCTTAACACCATTCTGCAGAGGGTGTGGTCTGGGGAAGGTCAGGCAGGGAAAATGCATATTGCTGCTCTGGGGCCATATGATGCTCTATTTCTAAGGTGAAATGGGCTGGTTTAAAACTGGTCCTGGGTGGTTTTAAAACAAGCAATCTGGAGTCTCTTCTGCTTTCAGAAATGACATAAAATGAGCCATGTTTGCTGAACACACACTGTGGTCTCTGCCACCCCTGTGTGGGGGGGAGCAGCTGTCCAGATGCCAAGCCTCTGGCAGGGGTGAGACTGCGGCTTCCAGAAGTTATGCTGGGCCCCGCGCTCCTGTGGCATATCGTGTGTATTGTGTGCTCACAGGCAATTCTGACAATCAGTTTTTTTCTAGGCTGCGATCCTTGTGTGGTTTTTACAGAAAACCAGGAAAGGCACTGTGCTGACACAGCAAAGCTATCTACCTTCCTGAAGAGAAAAATGAGATGCTAACAGCGGCCAAGCCCCTGGTAATTTGGAATATTCTATTCTACATGAAAGCCCAAGATTTGACCAAGATACTGGTGAAAATGAGGCAGATGACCATTTCTCCTTGTCACCATCTGAACTCTGAGAGAAGAGGAGATGGGCACTGATCTCTGGCCCTCCCCACATTGCCCAGAACCTGGGCCCTGGAATAGACACTTTCATTTCATCTGTTCCCTGGTAGCTGTGGCGTTTGAATCACACCTGGGCGGCACAATCGGAAGATCAGCCAGACTCGCAAAGTGGGGCAAGGAGGTGATCTGCACACCCCTCCTTCCGCAGAGAGGAATCAACCTCTGATAAAAAGCCTGGTGAGTGCACAGCTGAGGAAGGGCATCAGAAAGGAACAAAGAGAGGGACCAGAAGTGTTTCTGGAGAGGCTGAGGGGCCATGTGCTCTGTGAAGGTCTGAACTGCCTGGTCTTGAATTTGCTTAGGCTACTGTAACAAAATGTCACACCACAGCATAGAGAGCCCACAGAATGGGAGAAAATCTTTGCCACCCGTACCTCAGGCAGAGTATTAATTTCCAGGATGTATATAAAACTCAAAAAAAAATACAAATAAAAAACCCAAAACAAAAACCCCCAATCGATAAATGGATCAAGGAACTGAACAGACACTTCATAGAAAAAGAAACTCAATTAGTCAACAAATATGTGAAAAAATGTTCAACATCTCTAGCAATTAGAGAAACGCAAATTAAAACTACACTGAGACTCCATCTCACTCCAGTCAGAATGGCAATTATCAGGAATACAAGTAATAATAAATGTTGGTAAGTATGTGGGGGAAAAGGTACACACATACGTCATTAGTGGGACTACAGATTGGTGCAACCACCCCAGAGAACAGTATGGAGATTCCTCAGAAAACCTGGAATGAAACCACCATTTGACCCAGTTTTCCTACTCCTTGGCATATACCAGAAGGACTTAAAATCAGCTTACTACAGTGAGGCAGCCACATCGGTGTTTATAGCAGCTCAACCCTCAATAGCTAAGCTATGGAATCAACCTAGGGGTCCTACATCAGATGAATGTCTAAAGAAAATGTGGTACACATGCACAATGGAATATTACTCAGCCTTAAAGAAGAATAAAATTATGGCATTTGTCAGTAAATGGAGGGAACCGGAGACTATCGCGCTAAGTGAAATAAGCCAATTCTCAAAAACCAAAGGCTGAATGTTCTCTCTGACATGTGGATGGTCAACTCACAATAAGTTGGGGGCAGGAGAGAGGGAAGAATAGAAGTTCACTGGATTAGACGAAAGGGAATGAAGGGAAGGGAAATGGATGGGAATAGGAAAGACAGCGGAATGAATCAGACATGACTTTCCTGGTTCATATATGAATACACGACTAGTATAACTCCACATCATGTACGATCACAAAAACGGGAAGTCATATTCCATGTATGTTTGATATGTCAAAATACATACTACATCATGTGTAACTAAAAATAACAAATAAAAAATTAGAATAAAAGTCACAGAATGGGTGACTTAAGCAATTGACCTTCATTTCCTCAGAGGTCCGGAGGCCAGGAGTCTGAGACCGGAGTGCCTGCGTGGTCATGTTCCCTAGACACCCCGTCTCACTGTGTGCTCACATAACTTCCATTTTCTTCATATACAGAGTGCCAGTGAGCTCTCTCGTGTCCCTTCTCATAAGGACGCTAACAGTGATTCCTGAGTGAGTTTTGACTGGGAATTGGATCCAAAAGATTATGATCTGCTCCAACTTGTCAGGAGAAGGTTTTTTTCACTGATATTATCAGGTGGAAGAGTCAAGTTACAGGTTACTTCAGATTTCCCAAATTGATACTGCTAATAATTTGCTTATCACTGACAAACAGAACTTGTTGATACTGATGGTGTGCAGATAGAAAGCTAAAACCTGCTTTTTAGTTTTTTTGATGGTACTAGGTTTTGAACCCAGGACCTTGCGCATGCCAGGCAAGTGCTCTACCCATGAGCTACACCCTGAGTAGCTCTACCAATGAGTTTTTATTTTGAGACAGGGACTTGCTGAGTCCCCAAGGCTGGCCTACATTTGTGATCCTCCTGCCTTAGTCTCCCAAGTTGCTAGGTTTAGAGGTATGTGCCACGCTGCCTGGCTGATATCTGTTCTTTATACTTAAGGATAAGCACTACTCACTGTGCTAATGCCTATCCATTACCTTCTGCTTTTGTTAAACAACTAAGGTGAAGGTCCCCTCACTGTGGCATGCCAAGCAATACTTCTTATCTTGGTAGGACGATAGGCAGAGTACACCCTCAGGTGGTACCAACAACTTTGTTCCCAAATAGAAAGGAAAAAGGAAGTGATAACTGTTCTTGAAAAACGCCCCTGTAGCTCCACATCCGAAGTCTGCACCTAGTGCTCAGCTCAGGAAGAGAAGGGACATTCTCAGTGCAAGCTGTGTTCCAGAGCCTTAGCTGCTTCCACGGGGCTGAGATGTCAGTGAGGTCTCCTCCATCCTACAGAGTCACACTCTGGTAGAACATCCAGCTCTCTGCCATCTGCTTGTCTTATCCTTATCAGAGAATGCAAAAGGGATTTCAGAACTGGGGACCATCAGGCTTTTCTGCAGACAGGAACCATAGCTGAAGACAGATAGTAATTGTCTCTGATGGTGGCAGAGACTTCTCCCACTCTGAGAGCTGCCACCCACGTGGCTTGATAGGGGTGACTCTGGAAGGACAATCTCTCTAGTCTCTTACTTTTCTACTTGTAATTAATGATGACGTAGATGATGAAAATCACAAAATTCATAGAATGTATGTACACACAAACATACTCTAAATATGAGGCATTTTATCTCATTAAAAAGACCCCATCAATCACTCTTTTGTGCATTCACAACCATCTTTAAAAAGCTGATATAATCTAGGAGCTGAGGTTGTAGTTCAGTTTGTAGAGCACTTGCCTAGCCCTTGTGAGGCACTGGGTTTCATCCTCAGCACCACATAAAAAATAAATAAATAAAATAAAAGGTATTGTGTCCATTAACAACTAAAAAAGTTTGTTTTTTTTTAAAAAAAGAAGCTAATATGATCTGGAGATTCATGTATCCTGAACTGGAACTCCAATGTCCTGGTCATCACATTCAATCACAAGACAAACCAGACATATCTTCCTGGATCTCCAGACTTGCCCACATATTTGGGAAACAGGTCATTTCTGTTACCACCAATGACATTTTCTCATTACACCTGATTGATTTCTTTTTACCTAAAACTAGGATCTTGAAATAACTCTGACTTTGGATGTGCAATGACACAAGGTAGAACCCAGACCTCCCAGGTGTGTTTCTCCTCCTCTCCAGTGTTGGAGGCATCCATTCTACAGACAAGTCTGAGGACAGCGGAATCAAGAGTCAGGAAGGCCCATCTGGGATCGAAGATAACTTAAGACATCAGGTGGCCTATCAGTGGGCATAGGACGTCCTGGGACCATGTAAGCAGGAGAAGATGAGCATGCTGGGGTGGACACAGAGGGCCAGGAATAAACCACGCTTCTATCATGATTTTTCTGAGATCTAGGCTCCTCTTGGTCAGCACCATGAATCAAAGTTGTTTTCCCCTTCCATCTGGCCATACCTCTCAATCTGTCTCAATTGATATCTCACAGTTGAGATCTACGAGAAGGACTCTTGGGAACACAACCACTGCATTCGGTCACCTCACTATGTAACAGTGAACAGGAACTGAGAGAGCAGGGTCACCGGGTTCTCAGTGACAGTCTCAGTAGCTGAGCATGGTGGTAGAGAGTGAGGGTTTCGGTTTCAGACGGACCCAGGATGAAACTGTACCTCCAAGCCTTGGGCTGCAGCACCTAAACAGACTGATTAACCTCTTGGTGCCTCAGTCTCCCCCTTTGTAAAACCAAAAGCATCAGTGCCCATCTCACAGGGCTGTCATGCCTGGCCTACAGTTAGCTGTGTTCCTATTCCAGAGTATTCCATTTCAGCAGAATCCCAAGAAGCCCTGGGGCTAACCCTTCCAAAATAAGCACATACTTCTTCCTTCCTCAAACCCTACCTTGCTCCCCCCAACCCAAACATCTGTAGGGTGCCTCGTGGTAATCTCGAGACAGCTCTGACTGTAAAATGACTTAGCTGGAGCAAATGAGCTCAGAGGCTGGCTAACGGTACCAGGCGTCTGAGTGCCTGCCAGCTGGCTGCCATCCATCCCTCAGCCAGCCTGCCCGCAGCACAACAATCCGGGGACCCTGCGATGAGACATTTTCTCCAATGTTTTCTTTAACTCTGACAACTGCAACTGAAATTTAGCAGCAGCTTGTAGGCCCCTAGGGGGTTTCTTCCACATACTTTCCCCCCCTCTCTCTCCCCCCAACCCTTTTCTCCTCACCCCTGGTCTTTCTCTTTTACCCATTTTTACTACTTCTCCACACCAAAGTTCATGTTTCTTTTTTTTTTTTTTAAATAGAAAAAAAAAAGTGTTTTGGGAGGGGCTAAAAGAACTTAATAAAGATTTCAGGATAATCCAGTGAAGACTGTAAAATATCCATTGTGGGTGCCAAATTAAGAATTAAAATAATAGTTCTGCTGAGGGTGGAGTCAGTGGTAGGGTGCTTGTGCAGCATGTGCAAGGACCGGGGTTTGATTCCCAGCATTGCACACATATATATGAAATAAAACAAAAAACAAACAACAATAACAACAAAAAAACACACAAAAAACAACCTTCTTATGATTAAAGTTCATTTCTTTCTTTTGTGAGACTAATAACGAATAACTTCACAGCGACAGCCTTCCTTCTGCCAGCACTGTTTGAGCACACTCCTGATGTGTCACCCTCTGGGTTACCTAGTAGAGACACAGAATCGAAGCAAGCTCATTCTCCCATTCTGCCCCCACAGTCATTTGCACACATTTGACAGAACATGGTGCATGTCATTAGACGAGTTGTTTGTCTATATACACACACTGCTGGATACAGTATGCCCTGCAAAAACTCCAAACTCTCACGAAGAGCATCCCAAATAATACGCATGGATATTATTTGTCTAAAACCAACACTCACTTCCTTCCAACACTTCTCTAGCATTTCTTATTTCTGTCAATGACACAACCTTTTTCACGCACAAGTGAGAGATGGGCCTTGGTTTCAGCGTCTACTTTCTTGTATCAAATCTCTCTTCTCTGGCTACTCCCATATGCATTATTTATAAGCCTCAGACAAAAATCCTGCCAGGGAGATATGATTTAGTAGGCTCAGTAATTGAGCAGCTCACCTAGGATCATGGGCAAGGGGCTGAGTCAGGACCGAAATCTGGGTCCCTCAGATTCTACAGTCAGTGTCTATTTCAGAGACAGTTTCACAGATCCATATTCTTTGTTTTGTTTTATGGTACTGGTGACTAAACCCAGGATGCTCTACTACTGAGATATATCCTGTATCCTCTTCATTTTTTATTTTGAGACAAGGTCTCATTAAGTTGCCTAGGCTGGCCTAAACTTTCCATCCTCTTGCCTTAGCCTCCCAAGTTGCTAAGGTGACAGGTGTGCACTACCACACCTGGCCAAAGATCCCTATTCTTAATAGGCAACCACTTTACTGTCTCATAACTTACTAGCACTTACTGTAGTACGATTTGCTAGTATTTCAATAGCTTCTATTTTAATCAGTCGTAATCCTTTAGATATGTATAATTCAGATTCCATTTTAGCCCAGAAATCCTAGTCTAGCTATAACAGATATTCATTCATCTTTTCACTATATTTCTGACAGTGGCCATTTTCTACTCTGCCTAAAATGTAATATCTTAAAATGATGATTTCCATCACTGGGCCGTGTGCAGAGACTGTCATTATGACCCCGCAGTGCCACTGTGCACACTGAGCAAGCAGCCATGCATCATCACTCAACATAGCCAAAGCCGCTCCATCTTGGACCTGGTTGACACATGCCGAGGGGCACATCCACTAACAGAGGGCTGAAGCTCTGGATAGGCTGCAGGACTGGATTGGCTTTCATGGCTCCTGGTTATTTCTAGCAGGACGAGTCCCATGAAAGTTGGTACTCATGAAGCAAGATGGTCACTTGGTCTTCAAATCATCCCAGAGGGCATCAACAGTTTCCAAAATAATCCTTTTTATAAAAGAACAGTCACTTGAGTAAGAAGAACAAGTCTCCAGGTGACAACATAGAATTTCTCCAGGGATTTCAAACTTGTAAATGCTCAGACTGAACTCTCCTAGAGATTCTAGGATTCTTCTGAGAATTTCCCTAGAGACAAATCTCCCACACAGGGATTGGACTGCAGGCCATTTTGATGCTCTCCAGGTTCATCCCCTGGAGGCCAATGCTCTTGCTCCTCTCTCTGCAGCCATCAGAGCATTAGGGGGGCCTCTGCTTACACCCTTCCTTCACAGGCAATGCTCAGGACAACCTGGATGTGAAAAGTTTGCTTGACAATGTTTGGTGTCTAGCAGTCCAGTGTCCTGGCCACTGTCGGCAGGAAGGTAGTCAACTCAAAATGAGATACTACTCATCCAGGTGGGAAATGTCACGTTAGATCCTCTTTGATATTTACAGGCAGACATCTCTTCCAGGTAGATAAAAGATTTCATGGTGATCACTTGCTATTTGTGGGGATGGGTTCCAGGATTTCTGCAGATGCCAAAATCCACAAATGCTCAAGTCCTTTGTGTAAAATGTCATGGCATTTGCCTAGAACCCATGCATGTCCTCCTGTGTATTTCAAACCCTTTTGAGATAACTTACACTACCTAGTACTAAGTAAAAGCTATGTTAAATTGTTACCATACAGTATTGTTTAGGGAATAACAATAAGAGAAAACGTCTCTATGTTCTGTATAGATGGGATTTTTTTCTGAACATTTTTGAAAAATATGGTTGGTTTAAAAAAAAAATGAATGCAGAACCCCTAGGAACACAGGGCTGACTGGATTTAAAAGTTTTTAGGAGAAAATAAAGGAGAATATATTTATTACCTTGATTAGCTTTAAGAAAATATACAAACTGCAAAACCCAGGAAGAAAGTGATGAGTTTGACAGTATGAGAGTGGAAATCTTTTATACAAAAGACACCACAAATGAAGCTAAATGAAAGCCACAATTTGAGAGGTTGCCAATGTGCATTCCATTCCCAATTCTATACCCTTGGGAAACTCATCCAGGTCTATAAACGTATATGTTTAGGAATGTTTGCTGCAGCATTTTTGGTAATTACTGGAAAGAAAGAAAGAGAGAGACTTTAAATGTTTATCAATAGAAGAAATGAATTTGGGCATATTTATATAACTGAAATGGATTAAAATGAAGCAACTATATCACTATAGATAAACTTCAAAAACAGTCGACCCAGCATTGAGAAAGGTATTGATTCAATTTATACATATAAAATTTCAAAACTCTGCACAGTCAACACAGTGTATTACCTACATTTTCTACAGGTTTATACACATAGAATACATACAGGAAAGCTGTCAACATCACAGAGGATATTTCTCTGTCAAGGGGAGAGAGATCTGGAAGGCAGCTAGGGGTCTCCGCAATATGATTAATATTGCATTTATTTTCAAAAGACATTGAGCAAGTGGCATGGCCTTTGTCTCTATGTGTGAAATTTGTCATAGATTTTGGTGAGTTTCTTTCTTGGATCCCAGTTCACGACCCAGTGGTATGAAGTCCAGCACAAAATTCTAGTTTTTTGTGGTTATTTTTGCTTCTTTTTTGTGTGTGGTGCTGGGGAAGAGACCAAGGGCCTCATGCATGCCAGGCAAGTACTCCATCACTGCGACACAACCCAAACCCTGAGATGCTAGGTTAAAGGGGTGGCCCACAAGTGTGGACTCGCCAAGGTATAGTTCAGTGTGTGCCACTACCAGGACTGCACAGGAAATAAGAGGGACAGTGCTTGTCCTGAAGCAGGTGTGGGTCAAGGTAGGAGAAATAGAGAAATACATTTGAGGTAGAACAGAGTAACACAGATTCTAGAAGAGAGACCCTTGTGTGTGGTTCATTAGGTTCCATTCTGAACATGAGCAGTCTGAGCGAGGTCAGAATCTGTGGGCTCAGTGAGAAGGCTTCTGAAACAGCCGAGGGGGCGCATGTGAACTCGGACTGGAAGTGGGGAGCATGGAGCTCCAGCAGAAGCAGAAGCCAGCAATGGGAGAGGGAGGACCAGGGCTGGAAGACCTGGTAACTCTGAATTTGTTGGAAAATCAGGAGGTTCTAGTTTTGTAAAGTGTGAGAAAAGGTGAGTCTGGAGTTCTCAGTGAATGTGAGGCTGCTGAGGCCGACTGTGAAGCAAGTAAAGAGCTCAGTCATCCTGCTTATCTGCAGAGGATATACTCCAAGACCCCAGTGAGTGCCTGAAACCACACACACACACACACACACACACACACACACACACACACACACACACGTATACACTATGGTTTTTCCTATATCCACACACAGTGAATTTTAACTTATAAATTAGGCATAATAAGAGATTAATAATAGCTAACAATAAAATAGATTATAATAATGTACTATCCTAAAAGGCATGTGAGGCACACGCCTGTAATCCCAGCACTCTGGAGGCCGAGGCAGGAAGATTACAAGTTCAAAAGCAGCCTCAGCAAGTTAGCAAGACCTTGTCTCCAAATAAAAAAATAAAAGAGGGTGGGGATGTGGCTCACTGTTGAGTGCCCCTGGGTTCAATCCTTGATAAACAAAACAAAACAAAACAAAAAAACACAATGATATGTGAATGTGGTTTCTCTTCTCTCTTAAAGAGGGTTACTTGAACACAAAGACTACAATACTGCAACAGTAGATATGAAAACCAAGAGACTAATGGGTGGGTACTATATATAGCATGGATACACTGAACAAAGGGAAGATTGACGGTTTAGGGGTGGTGGAGTGGGATGGTACGAGATTTCATCACACAACTCAGAAAAGCATAGAAGTTAAAACTAACGAATTATTTCTGGAATTTTCTATTTAGTGTTTTTGGACCACTAAAACCTTAGAAAGCAAAACCACAGATAAGGGGCCCATTCCTGAACATGTGTTCTGTGCTTGCACTCTCGGTCCTGTCAATGAGTAAGCTCACTTTATTTTCTTAACAACCTGGGAGATGGGCACATTTGTAATTCCTCTTTCACAAATGAGTTAGCTTGGTCAAGAAATGTCAAGTGGTTTAGCCAGGTCTCATGGCTGAGATGGGACAGAATCACTATTTGAATTAGTCATCCGAACCTGGAACTTAAGCTCTCAGTTTCTTCCACGAGAGGTGGACTGGTGCTATATTCTGTTTGCACATGCAGACATGTGAACCTGCAGAAACACCCAAGATCACAGAGAAAGGGAAGATACAATAAGAAAAGGCTTGAGGCTAGAATCTGGGTGACACCTGAATTGGGAGGTTGAGAGAGAGAGAGAGAGAGAGAGAGAGACAGAGAGAGACAGAGAGAGACAGAGAAAGACAGAGAGAGAGAAGGAGTCATACCTCAGGGAGTCTGCCGGAAAGACAAGATAAAAGGGTAGGAGAAAGAAGGAAGAGAGGAAGAATCAAGAGGGGACTAGTGAAGAGTGACCCCAATGTGGGTGACAGTGGTGGCTTCAGGAGCCAAGTTGGAAGAGGTGACTCTGGAAGTTCAAGGCCAGTTCTTAAACCAAGAGACAGAAGGAAGATCACATCAGTAGGTGACTCTCTGAAATGACATCTGGGTCTGGAGGGAGATGTTGAAAACACCTGTGGGGAGTGATCTTGATCTCTGTGGGTAGGCAGAAGGCGAGATCATGTGTTCAGAGCAAAGGAACAGAGAAGCCAGAGACCCCGGAAACTAGTGCCTGGAGAACAGGAAGTGGGATAAGCAAGGGTTGACAATCAGCTTGCATGGGTGGATATGTTCAGGGTCCAAATCCTTGGATTTTCCATGAAAATACAGCACAGCCTAAGAGCACAGAGCTAAGCAATCAAAGGCAGGGGATGGAAAGGTGGAACCAAAAAGGACAAGAGAAATATGGACAAGAGTGAATTATCTATTAAACGATTGATTCAAACGATTAATTCTGGAGACTTGGTGGTTAAAAGAAAGACGATGCTGGAAGAAGTGGTGAGAGTACATTCGTATTCTATAAGGTCGAGAGCTTCATTATGATAGTGAAGGGGAAGCGCAGGATCAGTGGGAGCGAGGGCCAGGAGGCAGCGGAAAGGGTCTATTCAGAGCTGAGGGGAATCAGCTGCAGGATCCTGTAGAAGACACAGATGCCAGTGACTGAGGTGTGGAGGTGTAGCCTTGCTGGGGATGGGAGGCGGCTGTGCAGAGGGACCTCACAGGAGCTTGGGAGGTCCAAGGGTCATGCAGATATGCCAACAGGGCAGTTGTCCACATAGGTAGAAAGATACTCGGTGATGGGGCAACGAAAGGAGAGTGAGAACTGGTGCAGCGCTCTCCCAAGGGGTGCTATGAGCAGATCCATGAGCTACAAGAGAGAAGCCTGAGTGATGATTCAGGAAAGGCTCTGTGGACTCCTGCAGCCTGGGTTGATGTCTGAAAATAAGAGATGCCTTGGGATGTATAGTAGGAGAGTTGACTGAAGAATGTTAAGAACAAAGCAAAACAAAAAGCAGATAAAGAAATATCCAGATCCAGTGACTTGAATGCTTTAAAAGGAAAACATGCTTTTTGAGTTCCAGTAATGAAGCTGCTAAGAGATAGGGTCTACGGGAAGGAAAGATGGTATAATAAGTGGGTAAAAAAATATCTACAGGTAAAAAGATCATGTTAATGAAAGCTAGAGGAGTTCACCCGAGGCAAGCAAAAGAAAGAAAGATGCATTTCAACCCAATGAATTGTCTCTGGAATGTGTTAGAGACGCTCCTGACTTCTTTGCCATTATAAAGAAATGCCCTTATCTTCCTAGCTCCTTTAGTGATCAATCTCACCTTGAATCAAAGCCTGTCTCCCCGCTCTCTCGGTATTCCA
Source organism: Ictidomys tridecemlineatus (assembly GCF_052094955.1). Lineage (NCBI taxonomy): Eukaryota > Metazoa > Chordata > Mammalia > Rodentia > Sciuridae > Ictidomys > Ictidomys tridecemlineatus. The sequence continues at coordinate 118,672,808 of NC_135482.1, forward strand.
AAGTGCAGCAGCTGCCTGGGCTTGGAGGCTCCTGGGTGACCTGACATAGGAGAAGGCAATCCATTTCACATCCTGTTTGTGCCCTGGCTCCCGTTACAATCGTAATTCAGGCGAAACATACATGTATGTTTAGGCGTGAAAGTTAACACCACAGATAGTAATATGAAAGACTACATATGTGTGGTGGGGTTAATTTACAGTTACTGTGGGATCCATAACTTTTCAATTTCCTGGCTTTGGTCTGTACAGTCTTTCAGACTCAACATGTTATTAACTTTTTCTTTAAACCAGCTATCTGTCTTTTGGCTAGTATTCCCCATTGTATTAGCGTGCATATTTCCAAGTGGAATATCATGTTGTAAAAGTTTGTTCACTTCCTCTCATCTCTCTCAGTCCATCTGTATATTTTACATCTAACCTCTTGGGTCTTCACCTTTTCTGGCTCTGTAAATTTAATTAATGTACTTTTGACTTTCTTTACCAGGTCACTCTTGAAAATTTACATAAAACAGATCCGCTTTTTTTTTTTCATCATACCCTAATGGAAACACTTTAGCTACATTTCCCTCTCCAGTCTATTTCAATTTATCTTTTCCATATATCTTCTCTAGTTTTGAAATTCTCAGATGCAATCAAACATGAATACTTTGAGTGCCCCTTCTAGAGAGAGCATTCTGTTTGTGGCATACCCCGACTTATTAACAGTTGACATCATGTGCTCTTCATAAAATCATCCAGATCCTTCTGATGCTTTTGCTCCCTTCTGAGCTATTTCTTTTGCTTTCACTGGACTGTTCTCTTCTATTTCTCTATTAATCTTGGAGAATTGAAGATGTTTTCAGAGAAAGAAAAGCAAAATACGATAATAAGATTTTTCCTCCATTTTTCCAGAAACAGAACCAGTGAGGTTACTTTGAGTTGCTATTCCAAATAAATAAATAAATAAATAAATAAATAAATAAATAAATATTTTTAAAAAGGAATGGGTTGGGGATATAGCCTAGTGGGAGAATGTTTGCCTAGCATATGCAAGAACCTGGGATTCCCGGCTCTGCAAAAAGAAAACACCTAGCTAGTTGAATGAATGAATTCTCCTACTACACTTGAGATTTTTGACTCAGACTTTGTATTTTTTGCGAAGGTACAACTTGGCTTTCCTCATATTTTCACTTGCTTACTAACTATAAAATTTAATGCCAAGGATACTCAACTTTGTGTTTCCTTTATCTTCTTTTCTTTTAAAACATTAGTAAACCAGAGTCAGTTACTTTGTTCTCCTTATTTACAACTTCCTTCCTCCTTAGCAGAAATATTTTTATACTTACTGCAGAAAAAGACATATATACATTCTCTCAAACATCAAGTCAAAACTAAGGAAGTCATAGCTGGCCGTATGTCTTGATTGTCATTCTTCCTACTGAAATCCTTAATTGCTATAAATACATTGGCAATAGAATCGATGAAAGAGAAAAGTCTAAAGATGTTTTCTGAATTCTATTCCTCCTAGAATCCCCATTTAAATACTTGGCCTTCTTATGAAATTCATCTTTAGTGATCACGACCAGTCAATAACATTCTCATCCAATCATCTATTTCTCTGTGATTCTTTAGTTGGATTTTTAAACCAATAGTACTTACTGACATGTACTAACCCATACGTTGGGTAGTATGTGGAAATACTTGGGAAAACAGGAAGCTAAGCCTGGTTGGCTTTCACCTGCTCAGTGTCCCACTTATCGGCTGAATGAAGCCGATAAGTGGGACACTGAGCAGACTGTAGAACTCTACCCTAACCTTCAGAGTTGTAGGCTTCAGACCTCTGCTAATGTCCTGGACCGTGAGCTGAGAGGTAGACAGTACCACTGGTGGAGTGGCTGAAGGGACTCCAGGACAACCCGATAGGAGCAAGAAGAAATACTCTGTGTTAAGTTAGGGAAAATGGACCCAGTCTTGAGGTAAATTTCCCAGGGGTGTAGGGAACCTTCTGACATTCTGCAGTCTTCCAATGACTCACCATGGAATTACCAAGAGGATCCTACTCTGACGCTTCAATATCAAGATCCTGTTAACTTCTTATTCAGGACAAAAGAAAATTCAAGGGTTGGGATTTTTTTTCCCCCTCTTCACTTGGCTTGACATGAAGATAATGCTTTACTAGTTTTCTTCCAATTAAAGGACACCAGGAAACATGGTTTTTGAGTCCTGGTATGCAAGCCCACAGAGGCTTATATCATGGATGTTCTCACTGAAGGTTCGGCAGGGCCTGTCTGCGTCACCACAAAGAATTACTTCCGCAGACACTCAGGCCCGCGGCCTCCCCCAATCCTTCCCTATAATCCCCAACATCTGTTCTGTGTCCATGCTGACCAAAGGGGGAATCAGCAAAGACCGGCTGTCACATGAGCAAACGCGCTTCTCAGGGTGTCAGCAGGGCCTATGATTTCAGCTCAACAGGCCGGATGTAAGCGCTGCTCCAGCTTAGACCACTCGCGACACAGAGGAAACACCTGCTCAGAACTCATCCAGAGGGAAAGTGCACGGAGCATTTTTGTGGGGTCGAGGTTGACAGCAGTGGTTTGGATTGCGGAACTCTAGGTATTCAGGGGGCACTATACAGCCCAGATTGGTAGGGTTGATGCTCACAGGTACTTACCCAAACTTTCAACTGAAGAAGAGCCATCTAAAATTAGTTTGTATTTTATTCTTTTATAGTGACTCCCACGTTACCTTATTTGGGAATCAAGCCTAAGACCTATCATGAAAAAGAAAAAAAATAGTGTGCAGTTTTTAATATGGTGCTTGATTTGTTTGGGGAGAACAACAGGACCCAAAGTAAAGTGAACCTTCTGTCAGCAAATTATACTACAATAATGAACTGCTTCTCTACCCGATCAACAGCTCAGCAGGGGAGGGTGACCAAACTCATTCAAGTTGCACATCAGTGGAGAGAGCTTTTATTTATTTGCTGTTGTGCTCTTTTCCAGATGTATCCAATGTCAAAAAGTGAATATGAATTTTAAAAATGAGGCAACAAAATTTAACATGAAATATCAAGTGAGACAATATGTCCTTTGGGTGAGCAGCTGTTCTAATCCACCATAATTTAATATGGGGAGTTTGATGACTAAGTATCTTAATCTAATGAGCATGAGTCTACCCATCTGTAAACTGGGGCCATCTTATCCTGATGTGGTAGTTGTTGAGCAGAAAATAGCATATACAAATAGTTCAGTAGAGTACTTGGCACTTACTAAACAGTAGCTGGGATTTTTAGTACATTCTTGAAAACTTTGGCAAAATCTAACCCCCTGAAGTGGTGTTTGAGGCCACTCATGGATCAGCCCTGATCAACGGGGACCTCACTCATGACCCTTGATCATCAGCAGCCTGCAATATAACCGTGCTGAATTGTCTCAGTTTCTTACAATCCTCAGCATGTATGTGTGTGTGTGTGTGTGTGTGTCTTTGTCCCTCTTGTTCTTCACTCATCTGACAGTTTTCCATTCCACCATTGTTCAGACTTTGAAAATTCTCTCTGCTTCAAGATTCAGTTCAAATATTACCTGCTCCACACTTCTCCAGGCAGAATCGCATGCTTCCTCCGCTGGCTGTGATGATCACCATTCTATAGATACCATTTGCTGCACAATGACCATGTGTAACGCACAGTGTTGGTAACTTGCCTCCCCCCCCTTCCTTTAATACACAAAGATGACTTTACAACAATAGTATTATCCTCCATTTAACAGATGAGAACAGATGACTGGTTCAAAGAGGTAAATTTTCCTAAGGTCACATTGCTGGCCAGGGGTAAGAAGCGCCATCTGCCTCAAGCCCACAGACTCTGTAGTATGTGCTCTTGCCACGGTGCCCTGGGATTCTGTGTCATGCTCCATGCCATGCTTGCTTGTCTATTTTTTTGATTAGACAGTCTCCTAACAGTAGGCATGTGTTCAACACATCCCTGTATCCTCAGTGGTGGGTACGTCACAAGCAGATATTCATAGACTCACCAGAGACAAAGAAGAGCAAAATGTTTTCTATGTAGGGCACCCCCATACACTGTGACTTCTATATTTTCTGTTTTATTGGGGTATAAATATCTGAGAATGAAGTTAAGGCCTAGTGGTGGAGCAACACTCAGGTAGCACCAATTCATAAGCTTTTTTCAACTTACATCAAGTGATTTTGTTTGGATTCTCAAGCATCAGGTAAAGTTTTCCTCTTGGCTTTTGGGTTAAGCCCTGCCCCTATGTCTGTTTTGAGCTGATTAGTTGCAAGTATACACTCCATGATGGGCCTATAATGTGCTCACCATCAGACCAGGTGGCCAGGAGATACAGCTGATCACCAGCTGCCTTTAGGTCTTACCATAGTCATGATTCTAGAAATAAATTCCCCTGGAGATCTGACTCCGAATTCCATCTTCAGATTGACTCACATACATGACAACTACAACCGGACCTACTACAAGAAACGATCATTTAAACTGCCTGTGGTCAGCTAGTCACCTATGTAGACACTCTGCTGACCTCAGCTTGAGTGTCCAGTCTGTCTTATGCCCTTCAAGGTTGCCCTGGACTGGGCTTGTGCACAACATTGAAGCTGGATTTATTTTATGCCTTGGCGAAAGCTATGTGCACAACTGCCCCTGTCTTCCCTGGTCCACTGGCTGCTGCTGTGATGGCCTACTTCCTGTGTTAATCATGATCATTATTGCCATTTACCGAACATTCATCCTGAGCCAGGCACTGAATATGAATTTTAAAATAACACAGCGAACTCTATGATGTTGGCATAATTGCTACCATTCTTGATTTTGCTGGTGACACACAAGGCACAAAGAGATCAGGTGACGTGTCTAAGGCCAAGCTGACAAGAAACCATCTATCTGGGGCCTCCCGTGTTCTGAACCGCCATGCAATACTGTCTCTCGGGCAATCCTGTGACTTTTCCGGCAGAGACCACCGGTGAAAAGTCAGAGGGGAATCCGGAAACATGCCCACCAAACCAGGCAGAAAAATTGAGATGGGCAACCCTGCTATGTAATCTGGTATCAGAGGGAGGAAAAGCTGAGTAAACCAAAGTGGTAGTAAAAGTTCACGTACAGCTCCTAATAACGCCCTAGTAATGGGAAGCCCAAACAATAAGATAAAAGTGAAATGGAGGGGGGCACCTACTGGGGCTTCTTTCAGGTCTAAACCCCACGGCTGACTTCCCCACAGGCTTTGAGCACTCAGAACACCCAAGACAAATCCCATAAGCGTACTTAATTGAATAATCCAGATTCTGTTTGCTGGGGTTTTTGAAGCATCAAAACAGTCCTTTATGTGCTTACTTTGGCTCCCCTGCAGTTTTAATTAAGCCTCCCAAGAGGCTCACGAGCATATTAAAATCAGGTGGAAAGAAAACTTGCAGCCTTTGATGAAGATGACCACAAGGTGCAAGGATTCTGGTTTGATCTCTCACTAGAGCAGCCACAGCGGATGCTCAGAGTCGACCCAAAGGGAAATTTTCCTGTTTATTTTCCTTGGTGGGGAGAAGATGGCCATTAACCAAGTGATGAAAAGGCTTCTTTCCTGGGACAAAATGGGCACCAGGGAATCCCCCTGCAGAAGACTCCCTGTCGCTCCTGCTTAGACCTGTCCCAGGACACGGAGGTGGGCACTCTTTCCCAACGACCACACTGGAGGCCTTCTCCTGTCTGGTCCTCTTCAACATCCACATTTAGTATGCTGTCCAATCTGCCAGCTGAGCCAAGGTACTGTAGGGCCACTTGTTTCCTACCTCAGGGGGGATGAAATCACTTCAGGCCTACCCTTGCGGCAAGTTTACGATAGGCCCTCAAACCTCAACTCTCTGGCTCTATCCTGTCTTGGATGCCACTTCACAAAAAGAAAGTGTGTCCTTTCTGAGGTTGACCATGAACTTCAAGATTCTTCTCTCGACTCAAGGTTTTTTTCTGATTTGCCTCAGTTGGGTTCAGGAGTTTGGAACAGGTTGCCTCAATAGCATGCAGAGAACACCAGCTGCCTGGGCCCATCTGGGGTCCGATATGCCCATCCAACAAGGCTCCGCTCGGCTGTGTGGGAAGCACTAAGACCAACTGAACACACTTGCTTCCCCCGCATCTTACTTGCTAGTTCAGGAGAGAGGAAAAAGACCTGTGCTGTATAGCACTGGACATGAGCCATGACGTAGACAGAGCAATGTGCTAGGGAGATGGGAAGGAGGGCAGAGGTCATCTCTGGTGGGGGACACACCCAACATCTGTCATAAAGTGACATGAGCTGAACTTGTAAAGGATGGGTAGGATTTTGGTATAAAAAGATAACAACGGAAGGGAACTTGAAGTAGAAGACAAGCAGCAACAAAGGCGCCCAGAGGGCAATGATGGGCCGTTAAATCTGGCTCACCCACAAAATACAGATGGGAGCCGTGATGGAAGGGGCAGGCAAGGTCAGCTGAAGTCAGACCTAGAGGCCCCTGAACCACAGGCTGAGGTTCTACTGGATAAGCGTGAGACTGTGGCGAACGCTTCTGCCTTGTTCATCTACAGAGTCGTTTTGAGCCCAGGCTGTGCATAAGACACTGAGTCGGTTGCTGGAAGAAAACCAACCAACCAACCCCTATGAGTTTCCTTATCTCAAGATGCTTACAGACTAGGGGAGGAGGAAATGGAACACAAAACAAATAACAGTCCACATTCTCACCATTGATGATGAGGAAGGAAAACATTTTGGTGTCATGACGGAGAATCAAGAGAGAGCTCAGGGCTGAGGAAGTCGTATTTGGGAGGAGTCCTCCAAAAGGCAGAGGACTTGGCAAGGGGTATGGAGTGCTGCGCACAGAAGGAACAGCACAGGGGAAGCTCTGGGGGCAGGGGCTTCAGGGAAGGTGGAGAAGCAGAGCGTGAGCTACGTGGCTGCAGAGTGCTCCACAAGACCCTCGCTGACGGGATGGCAGCACCGGGCTGGGTCAGGACTTACGGCCAGGTGGAGGGCTCTGATTCAGAACATAATTCAGACTCACTGAAGGGTGTGAAGAAGGGAAGGCACACCACTTGATTCACAGTGTTCAAAGACTATTCCAGAGGCTCTGTAGAGAACACCACAGGGGGACTAGAAGCAGGGAACCACAACACGGTGGAGGCAGCAGCTGGTGGTGGGGTGACGGCAGTGGGATGACCGAATGGGGAGAGACCTAGGGGAAATAGGGACAGAACCTAGTGAGGGATTGGGCCTCGGAGTCAGGAAGAGGTGGGCTGGAGTGGTGGTCTCTACAGAATGAACTGAAACAGGAGAAGAGATGGGGTGATGAGGGCAAGAAGGTCAGGGCTAGCACAGAGGGCAGCCCAGGAGATAAGGCCTGCAGGAAGGGCAGGGGATTCTGCTGGGGGAGAACTGACACTGTGTGATGCCTGAACACAGAGGTCGAGGAAGGACTCAAAGAGGACCCGGAGATCTCCAATCTAGCAACTGGCAACTGAGACGAGTTTTGACACCGAATGGAAATGGAACCGACTTGGAGATGATTCACATGGAAATGATACTGGGTGTGGGGTACAGAGTGGGTGGGGTGAGCCAGGGAGGAAGTGGAGAGAGAAGTGCGACAGAATCATGGTGAACCTCACCTCTCGGGGCCTGGAGGAGACCAGAAGCAGGGGAGAATGTCCACGTGGCAGGAGGAGACAGCAACACGAAATGGGGCAGAAAGACAGAGAACCCTGGGTCTCCAAGCCGAGAAAGACATGAACGGCTCGTGGGAGAAAGGCCAAGTGGTGACTGGAGTCCAACGCAAGGAGTACAGGTATGTCCGGTGGCAGAGGAGCAGGGTCGGAGGCTCTTCCGACAGGCTTGGGGACCAAGACAGCAAATGAGTGCACAGTGATTTCAGGCAGGTAAAATCAAGGACAAGGTGACTGAGAGCTCATGTGAGGGACTCTCCACCTTGTGAAGATAGAGAAATTAAACATGTACCATACAGCCCAGGGTGAGCAAGGCTTTAAATCTTTATATCTGGGATTGAATGGAGAGGGTAGCACCAATTGGGTTGTGTTTGTCTGTATGTGACTAAAAATCCAACTAACAGTCCCTAGAACAACAACAAAAATATCCTTTCCCCCCAAATAATTCCGGAAGTAGGTATTTGCCTCTGGTGCTATCAGGTGCTCGGGCTTGCTTGGTCCGTTTGCACTGCTGTGCTCAGTGTTGGCTTCCCTCCTGTTTGTGGCCTCATGGTCCTGGGATGGCTGCTGTGGCAGTGCGCATGACATCTGCCATCAAGGAAAGAAGAGAAGGGAGCCCCTCAAGCTCCATTCATGTGGAAGCCCCAGCTGACTTCCTGTAGTGCTCACTGGATAATTCGGGCTCACATAGAGACTCATGGGTACAAAGGAGCTTGAGGACATCAAGTATTCTTTTCAGTCTTCCTAATGGGAAGTGGCAGAAATAAAAGAGATGATCAGCAGCTGCCGTGGTTTGTGTATGTGTCCCCCAAAGGTCTGTTGTTAAAGGACTGGTCGCCAGTAGGTGGTAGACCTTGAGGAAGTGGGGACTAGTGGGAGGTCCATAGATCTTTGGGGACATCCCCTTGAAGGGGATTGTGGGGCTCCCACATCTTCCTCCCTGACTTTTGCTTTCTGGCCATTATATGAATGATTTTGCTCTGCCACATACTCTTGTCATGATATGCTGCCTAGCCACAATCCTGAACAAATGGGGCCAACTGATCATGGATTGGAATCTCCAAAACCACAAGCCAAGATCAACCTTTTCTCTTTATAAGTTAATTGACTCAGGTATTTAGTTATAGTGATAGAAAGCAGACACAGAAGCTTTTGAGTCAGCCATGGAGATGCAGAGGTTGTTAGAAATTACATGGGGGGCTGGGGATGTGGCTCAAGCGGTAGCGTGCTCGCCTGGCATGCGTGCAGCCCGGGTTCGATCCTCAGCACCACATACAAACAAAGATGTTGTGTCCGCCAAAAACTGAAAAATAAATATCAGAAATTCTCTCTCTCTCTCTCTCTCTCTCTCTCTCTCTCTCTCTCTCTCACACACACACACACACACACACACACACACACACACCTCTCTCTTAAAAAAAAAAAAAGAAATCACATGGTTCCTGAGAAATACAGATAATAGAGGGATATTTTGAAAGAGGATATATATATACGAGGTGGTTTTGTTCACGAGCCTGGAACAAGGTTGGTAAGGGGAGGGGAAGAGAGTTGGTGAGTTTGGAATATCACCTTGGGCAACAGTAAGAGAAAGCCAACAAGATGGGTAACCCATAGAGGTGTATCATAATCCAAGAATCCTAGAGAAACATTCTGTTATTGAAACCCCGCTTTTAAATTCCAAGGGCTTAAAAAGTGATTCCGAATAATCATTTTCTTTTTCTTGAAAGGCTCACTTTTAAATTTGTGTGATGTTCTAATGCAAATATATATTCCTTGAAATATTGAAGGGACTGGTTGAGCTGATTTTAGAGAGGATGAATAGCAATATAGGGTCAAGGTCAAGTAAGAAGGGACAGCTGAGAAAAATCTCCAATAAATGTTCACTTAATAATAGAGAAACCAATCCAAGAAATAATGCTTCTGTGTTCTTCGCTGACAGAAATCATGTAATTTTGAGTCAACTGAAAGGATTCCAGTATCTTTCATTCCCAAGGCAATCTTTAAATATGCATGTCAGCTGACTTCCTCCTCCTTACAGCAGCCCCCGGCCCCCAGCCATCTGCTTGGGGAAGCACAAGTGTCAAGAGGTCGTTCCCCCTGCCAACCCAGAGCCACTTTCTAACTGACAGGGAGAAAATGTGGGTTTGCAGAACTCACCAGTTGTTTTCTCTGGGGCCTGAAACCATAACATTTCCATTCAGAGGAAATAGTGGAGGATGTTTATTTTTTCAAACTTCATGAATATTAAAAGCACCATAATTGAAGCCAAAACATAAGAAAAATGAAATGCCGTGGTACCAAATGTGGGTGTTCTGCTTTCAAAGCCAGTCTCCATCCATGTGAAATGTTTGAAGCAAAGGAAGATAAATGGTATAAATGCACAGCTAAATCAAGTACAGTTCTGAAGATCATCATTTTATCTGGGATTTTGCTGTCCCCTAGGAAGGAGCAGGGCTGTTATTTGAGCAGAATGAGCCCACATCTACTGAAAATCCAGTGTGCCAATTCTATTTTAAAGGTTCAGATTTATTTGGCCTGGATATACCATGAACCTCTGAGGATTTACATATCTTTAACCTAATGTGAAGAACTAATAACCAGTGAGGGGCTTAGATAAGACCTTATGAATATTCAAACCTTTTAAACCTCCGAGTAGGGAGACACACGTATTTCTCAACACGACAATATGCATCCTATTATCTCTTTTCAAACTCTCTGGCCCAACAGCAGCCCCGTGGTGGAGAAATTCACTGGCATTAGGGAAAAAAAAAAATCAGAATGTTAACATAGACAACCAACAGCCTATTTTGGAACTGAGGACAACTGGAACTTCCTAAGAGTCAAACCTGATTTGCTTTTGAAGAGAAACACCATCAAACATGGAGCTCATTCCTGAAATGGAGAAGCCACGAACTGTTGTTCAATAAAGGTGATCAAGTACAGGTCAAGTATCTCTCATCCAAAATGCTTGGGTACAGAAGTGCTCAAATTGGCTTCTTTTTTTTTTTTTTTCCTTTTCTAGATTTTAGACGACTTGCTTAGACTTTCAGATTTAGTACCCCTAATCTGAAAAAAAAAGTAAAATCTGAAATCCAGAACATTTTATGAAAAGTTTCAGATTCTGGAGTACTTCAGAATTTAGACTTTCAGGTAAGGGATGCTTGACCAGCACACAGACTCAATTTTCCTTTTCTCCTAGTGCTGGGGATGAAGCCCGGTACCTGCTGCAGGTGCTGTACCCACTGAGCTACATACCCAGTCCTTGATGTTTTACATAAATGCTTTTGCTGGTGCGTTGGGTGGCTTAGGAGAGGTACGATGGCCGTGGGACTAGCTGTGTGGTTGTGCAGTAGGGTGGGGAGGCCAATGTGGGGCTAGCATTTGTGCACTTTACATCTGAAACAAGGAGCCATAGGAGAGGGGAAAGGGTGACAGAATGAAGAGTAGACCTACAGGAGTAAAAGGAAGTACAAAATCAGCTTGCAGGGGAGCGAGGAAAAGGAGACGAGGAAAGCCCTGGAGAACCTGGAAAAAGTGCTTTTCCTGTTACTGCTGTGGCCCTCTCCTGGCACCAGAAGTTACTCCCAAGTCATTTTCAGCACATATGTTTATTCTTCCAAAGATTTCTGAGACTGACCTAAATATAAAATAAATCTGCAATAATTTAAATCTTCACTGACTTGTGACGGGTAATATCACTCATTTTTATTTTCAAACTTTAAGCTCATTTTTAGGGCATGATCCATCATGCTGTGTATATATCTCATCCATTCTTTAGGAAAATATCCATTGACCTCCCGTAATATGCTAGGCATAGTACTGCAGGTTGGAAGTGTGCTGGATCCTAAGGGAGACTCAGTTCCTGCCCTCTAGGGTTTCCTGTTCACTGGAAAACAAGGATAATAAATGAACAATAAATTCCAAGGAAAGCACAGGGTGAGTGCTCTTGGAGTTGATGGTGGTGGGCAGACAAGTGGAGAAAAAATCAGAAAGAACCCTGAAACCTTGAAAGACGAGCCTGAGCTGTCAAGTGACAGATGCTGTGGCTTTGCTGGTTGCAGCCCGCATGGTCTCTCCTGGCTTGTCTCTGTTCAATTCCTGCAGCTTTCCTGGGCGGATGTTTCAAACACTAATGACGTCTCTTAACCTCAGGGGTCTCGACTGAAACTTTGGCTTCCTTCTCTTCATGCATCACCTTCTCAGAGCTAGCCAACAGGGACTCTGACCCTACTACACCCTATCTGGGCTCTCAGGCTGTGACAGTTTAGATACGAGGTGTTGCCCAAAAGCTCATGCATGAGACACTGTAAGAAACTCGAGGTGAAATGATTGGGTAATGAGAGCCTAATCTCATCAGTGCATTAATCCACTGTTAGGGGTTAACTGGGTGGTAACTGTAGGTAGGCAGGATATGGCTAGAGGAGGAGGGTCACTGAGGCACGACTTTGGGTTTTCTATTTTGTTCTTGGTGAGCAGAGTTCTCTCTGCTTCCTGGTGCCATGTCCCGGAGTTGCTTTCCTGTGTCAAACCCTTCTGTTATGGTGCTTTGTCTCACACCTCAGGCACAGAACAACGGGGTCAGACCTCTATGGACTGAGACCTCTGAGACGGTGAGTGCCAAATAAATTTTTCCTCCCCTAAGATTGTTCTTGTTGGGTCTTTTGGTCACAGCAGTGAAAAAGCTGACTAAAACACAGGCCTTCCTTTTAGATCTTGGTGGAAACCTCCATGACCCCATAACCCCAGCTTCCTGCAACCCTGCAGAACCAGTATCAGGTGGTTGTTGCCAAGGTGTGCCAAGCCTTCTGGGACCACAGCTGCAGCGGCCTCTGAGTGCCTAGGGAACCAAGCACGGTGGTTGGCACCCTTCCTTGGCACCCCTCCGCAAGCAGGGTGCCCCAGGGTCTCTCCTCAAATAAAGTTTGACTTTTACACCCTTGAGCCTGAGAAGGGTGTGGTTTTGCCAATTCCTGAGATGCCCTTAAGCCACCTCTCCTGTTGTCTCTGTGCAAAGCACATAATATCTCTTTGTAGGCTACCGTGTCTTTAACAATCACAGTTTCCTTAATCCCAGTTTTCTTGCATTTTTCTGGTCAAGCTACAATTTTTTTAAGTCTTTCTTTTCCTGATTATCACAGTGAACTTGGCTAAAAGCTTCCAGCAATATTCACATCACTTCCTGGATGTTGTGTTGCCTTGAAATGACTCCTACCAGATCAAGTAGTCCATTATTTTAAAATTCAGCCTCACAGAAAGCCTCAAGGCATGGGCATGGCCAGAAGACAATACGACTGGGCCCTAGTCCAATTTCCGATGGTGTTTTCCCCTGAGACCTCATGAGCCCAGTCTTTACTGCCCACAGTCCTAATGGCATTCTGGTCTTTTGAATTCCTTAGAGTTTTGCCCACAAAACTATTCTTATAACACTCTATGACTTTTTCAGTTTTCATTTCCAAACTTTTCAAAATCCCTTTCCTGCAAACCAGCTCCAATGGCTTCTGAACCACACAGTCAGGTGAGTAAAAGCAAGGACCCCACTCTTGGTACCAATTTCTGTTTTAGTTAGCTTTCTCATCAGTGTGACCAAAATGCCTGATAAGAACAAACTAGAAGAGAAAAGTTTTATTTTGGCTTACAATTTCAGAGGTTTAGTCCATGGTTGACCAACTTCATAGCTTTGGGCCTGAGGTGAGGGTGTGGCAGAGCAAGCAGCTCAGGTCATGGCAACCAGGGAGTAGAGAGAGATTCTTGTTCACCAGGGACAGAACATAAACCCCACAGTCACTCTGCCAGTGACCTCCTCCAGCCACTCCCCACCCGCCCAATTACCACCCAGTTAATCTATATCAGTAGATCCATTCACTGTTTAGGTAACAATTCTCACAATCCAACCACTGCAACCCTGAACACTCCTGCATTGTCTCACACGTGAGCTTTTGTGGAACTTCTCATATCTAAACCATAATGAATTTTATAAATATAAATTTTTTTATACTTAATAAATGTACTTTCTGATATATCTATTTTGTTATTATTATGATGCTGCTGGATGGAACCCAGGATCTTGTACATGGTAGACAAGTGCTCTAACACTGAGCTATATCACCAGCTCACTGTATTAGTTTTTTAAATCTCAAATGAGATTATTTCTTGTCTTGTTCAAAGCAACCATTTTTTCCTGCACAATTGCACCTCTTTCTCGTCTATGTCCATTAATTATTCTTGCCACAAGCCACTCCCTTCTCATCTCATTTCCCATCTCTTCTGGACCTGGGGTATGTTGTTTTCTCCTACTGAAATGTGGTCCTTCCCCTTAGATATTAGGGGGAAAAAAAATCTCTGTTTTCCTCCAAGATCTTTCTCAAGGGTGGGTGGGGTGTTACCGTTTGGGAAATCTTTAGTTTCCTTGACCCCCTCCACCCCAAAGCTGACTATGTCTTTAGGTGTTTTATATAGAAACACAGGTTTATGCTTCAATGTGAGGAATACCTTGATCACTACACAGAACACATTGTGCTCTATGTTTGTTCCCTTCACTAGTTCCTTGAGAGTAACAACTAAATATTTCATTTTAGATTCCCAGGACTAATATAGCTCAATAACTTGAAGAAAGGAGACCAACTCAATATTTTTTTAAAATCTGAGCTCAATAAGACAGCAAGATTTGAAAGTTCTGTGTTGCCCCAAATCTTTTTGAAATTAAATAATCTACCATTCTGTGAAATACTCTACCATTAGGAAAAAATAAAAAAATAAAATACTCTACCATTAGGAAAAAAAGCACAATCCAGTGTATTATCTGGTTAGTATCTAGTAAGGGTTATATATGTAGGAACCTCCAAGTACCTCAATGAAAGCATGAATTAAGATATCATTATAGAATGAATTACATCCCCTAAAAATTCAGATATTGGGTTGGGGATGTAGCTAAGCGGTAGAGCTTTTGCCTGGCATGTGTGAGGTCTTGAGTTCCATTTCTGGTAGCGCAACCGCCCCCCCCCCGGCCCCCCACCCCCGCAACCAAACAACAAAACAAACAACGATTCAGATGTTGACATTACAATTTTTCTATATTTCAAAATATGACCTTCTTTGGAAATAAAGTTGTTGGACATATAATTAGTTAAGCTTAAATGAGGTCACTAAGGGTGACCAGACTGGTGTTCCTTAAAAAAAGGACAGATTTGGATGAATATGTGCAGACAAGGTGATGCTTCTATAAACCAAGGAATACCAAAGATGACTAGCAAGCCACCAGGTGCCAGGACAGAGGGCCTGGAACAGATTCTTCCTCACACCCCTCAGCAGGAATCAGCCCAGCCAACATCTTGGTCTTGGACTTTCAGACCTTGGTACTGTGAAACAATAATATCTGTTGTTAAAGTCACTCTCTCTGTGGTGCTTTCTACCAGAGCCTTAGGAAATGAATCCAGATATTTATTGGGGGTCTATTGTCCATACTTTAATTGCTCTTGTCAAGCCTTCTATTGTTCTGCTTCAAGTGGGAGAGGTGCAACAGACAACTGGGGTTGGGGGGGAGCATTGTTTGACAGGACAGGCACTGTCAGATAATGCCAACACAGCTTGTGTGTGGAGAGACAAAGGCAAATAGGTTGAAGGGCAGGTTACTGGCTAGCATTTGTTTCTCCCATCCAGGTCAGCCACTTGGAAAAAAATTATTTTCAATCATGATAAAGTCTGTCATGTAAGAAAACAGAGTCTGTAACAATACCATCATTTTTCTGTAAGTTCTCATGCAGCCAGAGAGCAATGTCACAGAAAATGCAAGAAAAATAGAGCCAGAAAGGATTCAAATTGTCAACCCTATATCAACAGAAAGATGAAAATCGGAGCCATCATAAAATAAATACTCCTGGATAGAGGCAGCTTCTTTATTGAAAAGACTGCATAGGATTCCCTCATTCATTGTTTTGATAACTTGCAGGTGATGGGGGACTTCACATCACACCCATTTTGCAGAAAAAAAAAAATGGAATCTAAAGGTCGAGTTATCCCCAGGCTAACATGGAAGTGTGTGGCAGGATGGAATCTGGACTCGATCACTACAATCTCAGTTTTGATAATTTGCAAAAATAAATCTTGGCTGGGAGAGATATCAACATGAAGAGAGTCATTTTTCTGAAGTCGAAAAAGGTAGTAAAATGCAGAAAAAGATTTCATGCCTCCTGCATTGCACGCTCTTGCACACTCAGGCTGGCCCTCTGGGGCTGCAGACCATGCTTACCCTCGGTTCCCTGGGCCTGGCGGAGTGTTGGCTTGTGGTAGACAAACAATCAAGGCTTGCTGAAAGTGAAATAAAAGACTTCAATACAAGACTATTTTAGAAAGACTTTGTGAACTGGCAAGTACATCCCTGCTGCTTCTGGCAGGGCTATGCTGGTGGATCTGCTTATGGGAAAATTTTACTATGACTGTTCATCTAAATAGAAGAATTGCTGAATCTTCTCTAATGTGAGAAGGGGTGATGTTTTCACTCTCTGTTCCCACCAACACAGGTTTTGAGGTTGTCCCTTTGTGAAGTAAGCATGGTGGCCCAGTCTGGCTTCATTTAACCTCACTTTTCCTTCTTCCTTTGAGGTGATAACAGAGTCCACCTTGGAATCTGGACCAACATGACACAGAGTCAAAAGACTGGTTCCCTATAAAATAAGGTGTCCCTAAGCTTCCTAGCAGGCACCGATCTGGGTATAATTACCAGAATGAGGCTACCAGGATTAGAGTCAGAGGCTGTCACAGTGGGAAAGCGCGGCTGGCTCACAGTCACCAGAGATGCAAACAGATGAGCAACAAATGTGTGAGGCCTGCCAAACCTCCCCTTTTTTTGGAAATCCTCACCCCTGCGTGGAATATTTGGACACATGCAGGCATATTAGATGTGGGCTACTAATTCTAAGAGTGAGCCGAAAAAGGAATGTGAGAACCCTGCTAACCCTTCTGCTTAGTGCTCTCTGAAGGGGCTCCAATAATCGCTTATTTATAACCTCTGAGCACTTGGTGGCCTTCCATGGAAGGAGCAGGCAGCTGCCTACAGGAAACCAACTGCCCTGCCCACTGACTGGAAACAGATGTCCCTTTCTGTCATCTTTGCAAATAGTTGCAATTCCATAAAGCGATCGTTGTCAACTTATTTCCTTCTATTTGTGGTTCACTGAAATTTCAGGATCTAAAGATCTCATCATCTTGTCATCAGCCACAGTTCATGCCTGAGACAATGTTGCAATAAGACTAACCATACTCATTCTTGTAAATTCATCCCTTTATTCTAAAAAAAAAAAAACTAGAAATCAGAAAGGGGCCTTGCTTGCGCTCACTCAGATTAAATTCTGAGTTACTTTACAATAAAAACTTCTCTCTCTCTCTCTTTTCTTTTCTTTCTTTCTTTCTTTTTTTTTTTTTTTTTTTTTTGCAGTGCTGGGAATCAAACTGAGGGCCTCAAACACTGAGGCCAGCACTCTACTATTGAGCTATACCACCAATCCTAGAAGCATAATGAACTGACCACAGAAATTCCATTAAATTACATGTTACTGATTAGGATGATAGGGCCACTGGCCGAATTTCAGAGGCAGGAGAACTCTTATTGATTGTGTGGCATAGTTCCACCTCCTCCTATTTTATATGCAGTTACAGGAAATCTCTATGCCAGGATTGCCCCCTTCTGATTTCTCACTTTCCTAAATCGCTTACTCCCTAAAGTTTGTAAAACAAGAGTGTCACTGTTTTTACATTTTAGAAAAGTCTAAGAAACAAACTATAGAAGAAAAAATATTCATCACCTCAAAAAATTATTGACTCATTTCTGGTTTAGAAATACATGTTGTTTTTATGCACTTTTAATCAAATAAACACCATAAACTATACTTTCCACCATAAATATTGTACTGTTCTACATCATATAATCAAACGAAATAGTACAGGTCAGCTTTTAGACTTAAATCTTTCACAGCAGCACAAGATTTTATGGGTCAGTATGCAGTAAATACACCACATAAATATGAACTTGTTTCCAGTTTCTTTTTCTACTATCCAATGATTTTTTTTTTAACACAAAATTTAAGGAGGAAAAGATTCAACAATATATTTTCTTTGACTCTTATACCGGTTTAGCGTGCTGTGGGAAGTTTTGGGGCCTTGCTGTTGAATTTTGCTCACACCTCCTTTTTGAGTCCTTGAGGAAAAGAGGTCTGTCACTTAGGAGTTAAGGCAGGAAGACAGAGTTTCTGCCCACTGGAGGCTCACAGTTTTTCTCAGAGCACAAGAAAGAAAACATTTTGCCTATTCAGGAAAGGCAAAGGAAGGGTGTGGGAACTTGAGGGTGCCAGGCCAACACCACAGAGATGCACAACAGACTGAGAGCCAGGTGGGCAGAGGTAGGGGTACTTGGCTTAATGACTCGTCCGAGGGGAAGAAGGGTGTTGCTCCTGGCTCTGTTAGCTGATGGGTGGTGGAGCTATTTACTGAGGTGGAAACTGTCAGGGGAATATGGAGACATCTCTGTCACACAGGCTGGGCCAAGGACACGTGTGGATGCATGTATCATCCATGTAGAGAAATCTGGAAGGCTCTGGGCCACGGAGTCTGTAAATGGGTAACCTAATCTTTCACAGGTTTAGAGTTAGAAGTCATCGGCACATGGGGACTAGTGCACAAGGGGAAGTGTGGGTCGGTGAACATCATCTTACGGACGTGGGGAAGGGAAGGAGAAGAGCTGACTGGAGTACAGAAGGGATCCCAGGAGAAGGGTTTCAAAGAAGCCAAGGAGTGAGTTCAGAACAGAACAAAATGACAGTGAGGAAAAATCTAGAATTGGAGTTAAGGACTGGTTGGCACATAGATGAGACTAGTTTCAGAGGAAGGATGAGGGCAGCAGTCGGGTTAAGGGCTGAGCAGGTTAAAGTCCTCTCACATGGGCTGAGAAAGGGGAACCTCCCTTAGGAGTGACAGAGGGGTCTCTCAGGACTGGGGCTAGAGCAGCGGTAGATGATCCCAAAGGTTACTCCACCCACCTTGCAGCCCTCCTGCCAGCTGAGGGCTTGAACAATGCTGTTCTCCTCTACAAATGCAGTACATACTTTTATGTCCTACAAACAAAAAAAACAAACCTAACTACTTCGGATCTCTTGGGTATGATGATCTGTATACAATCACAAAAGAGGTGGTATGCCGAGATGAGAAATCCTAAATGTTTAAAGCTTTTCTTCCGATTGATGACTTCCTTTTAATTTCTGTAATTTATAATATGATTTACAATATATTATTTTTGAACTTCACCAAGATAGAGTTTTCTAGTAAAATATTTATGTCAACATTGATTCCTGAAATTAGATTTCTATGAATTCTAATTCACCAATTGAATGTGTCTATCCTGACATAGTAAAGTGAAATGAGTTACATATTGAAAAAAGTATGCTTGAGTATTCAAAGCATTTTAAAATTAAAATTTTAAATATAGAAGTAAGGTTGAATTCAAGGTAAACGTGACAATGCTAATCAGATAACCTTTTGAATTTTAAAACTAATCACTAACCAAGTAGATCATCAGTATGGATAATCAGCTCACAGCACACAAACTTGCGGAAAGCAGACACTCAATGTTTGTTGAGGTGCATTTTAGAAAACCACTATGGCCAAAGCTGTGAGCCCTCAAGCTTGTTAAAACGTCATTCCAGTGGACTAGGGAACATGATGTCCTGGGGGTCCAGGAAGCCAACCTCACGAGTGACCGTCTTTTATAAACATATGTAAAGGCATTCCTATTCCCAGGAGACAGACTAGCTCTCCTCTGTCTTTCTTACATATAAAGAATCACATCAAATATATAATTGGTCTTCCAGATCCATGGGTTCTACATCCGTGGATTCAACCAACTGTGAATCAAAGTGTTTTTCAATGTATCTGTACTGAGCATACGGATTTTTTTCTTGTCATTATTCCCTAAACAATATGATATTAACAACTACTTACATAGCATTTATATTATTTTAGATAAGTCATCTAGAGATAATTTAGTATCTGTGAAGATGTGTGCAGAGTATATGCAAATACTATGCCATATTATACAAGAGGTTTGAGCCTCCAAGGACTTTGTTATACACAAAGGGTCCTGGAACCTTACTGAGGAACATATGTGTGTGTGTGTGTGTGTGTATTACATATATGTGAATCACATAAAAATATGTTGCATTAATCAAATATAACTTCTAAAATTTTTAACAAGTGTTAGATATCATGATAGGTAATTGTCTCAAATCCCATAGTTTACTCTTGAAAATATTCACCCGCTTCCCCCATACAGGCTTGGCTCAAGGTTCAAGTGTAAGGAATGAGATCAAGGTAGAAAAAAAGGATAGATCAAACGCCATATGCTGAAGGTTTCAGCTGAGATCTTGCTTGTGTTTTCCCAGGTGAATGTATGCTGTTTTTCTTTATGTCTAAGTCTTCTTTATGAGCTCTCCTGAACACTTCCAAAAAAGGACAATGTATAATTTTGGAAAGAAATAAATTAAAGCATAGAGGGCTTCGTATCTGGAAAAACATACATTCTTTAAATATGAATTTCAGTTACTTTCTAGGCAGCTCCTAGTTTAGGTTTAGTTTTGGTTTTAAAAAATTTCATTAATCATGATCTTGGTCTGCTCTGACTTCTAATTAATTAAATATTTAAAGTTTCATTCAACACAAGTGCTTATATTGATTTTTAGTAGACTTCTATTTTAGTATAATTGCCAAAGAGGAATAGTATTTTAAACCTCTTTTTCCTACTGCTTAACCTCCATCTGAGTATCAAACTTCAGGCAGTAATTTGCTTTCTTTAATAATTCATTTATGAGTAATATATAGAAGGTTAATTTAAAGATTAATGGCAGTAAATAACACAGGAATCTCCTGATATCATGTTACAAGTGGGGTCCAAAATGAAATGAAATAAAATAGGAGAGAATTTGCATAGAACCCAGGCAGAGCCTCCAATAGGTTGCTGGAGGGACAGGAGACAAGTGCCAATCAAATGACCAAAATCACATTATCTTTGCTGTGTGTGGTAGTGCACACCTATAATCCCAGCTGCTTGGGAGGCTAAGGCAGGAGGATTGTAAATTCAAAGCCAGCCTTGGAAACTTAGTGAGGCCCTAAGCAATTTAGTGAGACCCTATCCCTAAAGAAAATATAAAAAGTATTGGGATGTGACTCAGTGGTTAAGAGTCCCTAGGTTCAATCTCTGATACCAAAAAAAAAAAAAAAAAAATCATGTTATCTTTGGTTTCACTCTATTCTAATTTTTTTGTATACCTATTCATGCATATTTGGAGAGGAACACTGAAAGTTTCACTGAATTATAACAAATTTTTCTTTAAAATACGCTATCATTTTTATCACATAAACCTTGCTTATGCCCTTTCTAATGAAGGGTCTGGTTGGATTGAGGGGTTCTCTGGTGGCAAAGGTAATGGATAATTTTTACATTGTAGGATATTCTATGCCTCATCAGTCCCTTTCCTGAGTTTTGCCACATATCTGGCTCTTGGTGTGACAAAGCACTACTAGCAAATAGTATAACCTTGTAAATGAATTCTCACATAATTAGAAGCATATACAGTCTAATCAACAACTATGACATCTTAGCTTGCTCATTTCCTGTTACAAATTTCCCTACCTCCAACTCTGGCAATGGTTATTCTCCCTAGAAAACCCCCTCTCTCTCACTAATGCGCCTCTAGCATCTTGAAGCATTCTGTTTTGATGGGAATGCTCTGGGAAAGTCACTCTGCAGACCACTCCACTGCCCTTTTACTTGCAACATGCTCCTTATCTGGCAGTTCATTCAAGCCCATTTATGTGGTTTGGCCAGGATGTCTACTTCATAGAAGATGTATTCACTGACTCTGAAAGCATATGTCCCTCTACAGATAATTATTCTCTTTAAACATCCGCTTTTTCTTATTTTTTCTCATCTTCTTTCTTTGTGGTCAGCAGTCTTTTGGGGCTTCTACTATTCAAAGAATAAAAGTGTTTTGAAATTATAGAATGAGGTAAGGTTTCTTATTCTATTACAGTCCATGTCTATGATATAGCTATTAGCATTTTAAAATAGTACATCAAATTATGAAGAAACTATTCTTATATTTCAGGAAAAAAAAATAAAGACATGTATTTTACTTTATGTGCTGAGAAAATAATCCTTGGGCCAGTGTTCTAACACCAAGATAAGACCCCAGGATCTAGACTTAGGTCTTTTAAGTGCTTATTGGTATAGGGACAGTCATTCTATTTTTAAACTTCAATATATTTTCTACTACATTATTTGTGTCAATATTAATTAGGGATTAACCTCCATCTGAGTATCAAACTTCAGACAGTAATTTGCTTTCTTTAATAATTCATTTATGAGTAATATATGGAATTATTATGTGAATTCTAGTTGGTATAGCCATCAGCTGACTATGTCTATCCTAACAGCACAGTGAATAACAGTGTAGCCAGCAGGTCTGAAATCAGTCAGACTTTTAGTTTTTGAACTTCCAGGTTTTTGAAGCTAAACAGCAATGTGACACTGGATTATTTAATGTCTTTCTTTCTCAATTTCTTCAGTAAGTGCGGACAATGAAAACTGGTCCTTCAGGGTTAATATGAGGAGCAGATATAGTCAATGTAAAACACTAGTGCAGTATCTGGCTTGAACTATACACCCAGCGATCTGACCTGCAAGAGTAAGTTAAAATTGATGCTCTCTGGATTTAGAAAGTCTTTATTATTTATTTATTTTGTTTTTGGTTCTGGGGATCAAACCTAGGGCCTTGTTTGTGCAAAGCACAGGCTCAATCCGTTGAGCTACGCCCAAGCCCTAGGAAGTAATTGAATGGAAACAAAGGAAGAAAGGAAGGAGAAGGAAGGGAAGAAGAAGAAAACCAGGATAATGTCACTATGCTTAATGTTTAGGGTCAACTCTGATAACTGTCCATGATGACCAGGAGAGAGAGGACCACCTCCCTGACAAGAGGAGCACTTAGAATAAGTTCAAAGTCTCCAGGTTCAAACTGCAGAGGTTGCTCATGGGAAGATAGCTAGAATCAAACTTTTTGAATCTATTTGTGTACTAAGGAGACAAATTGTGGAGATTTAAACTTTTAGAGTGAAAGCAACTAGAATGATACTGGTGCTGGAAAATAGAATTAAATATGGAACCTGGATACTGTCTAGAACTTATAAAGGCCCAATATATGATTTTAAAATTCAAGCCTAAACTAATCTACTAAAATAGGTAGAAAAAATTAATGCCAACAAATTAGAGGTAAACTAGATAAATACAAAGAAGAAAAGCAAACTAATTTATAATCATGGACAGTAACATCACAGCAAAACTCTGGTCAAAGTTAAGGTTTAAAACAACTTCTGGAATCTGTGCAGAAAAATGCAAACCTATAATCTCAGTGGCTTGGGGGGCTGAGACAGGAGGATCGTAAGTTCAAACCCAGTCTTAGCAACAGCAAGATGCTAAGCAACTCAGTGACAGCCTGTCTCTAATAAAATACAAAATAGGGCTGGGATGTGGCTCAGTGGTCAAAAGCCCCTAAATTTAATCCCCATGCCAAAACAAACAAACAAACAAACCAACCAACCAAGAATGACTATGGGTAGGGATAAGTTGGGTTATAGCTCAGGTGTGCTGCTATCAGGTTATGACACTCTGTCACCTTTTCCTGAGTTTCATTTTCCTCATGCGCAAAGAACTAAGGTTTTACCCAACTTCATTGGGTCACATGCCTCAAACATTAGATTACATGGCACATTTTGTAAAACAAATTGTAATCTCATGTATGACTGATGCAATCTGTGGCATTTTGCAGCAGCCAGGTGATGTCAGAAGCAGAAAGCAGAAAGTTAAACATAAGCAAGAGGGTGACCTTTGATAGCACATGCAGCTGGAAGCCAGCACCATGACTGCCACGGTGGTGACAATCTTTCTTCTTGGGAATGTCCCCTTTAAGGGAAAACAACTTAGAAAGGAAGGCTGGTATGGGTGACCCAACCTTCTATCTGGATCCACTGTGCTCTGCCCACAGCAAGGCCAACTACAGTCCTGAAGGTTTGTTCTAAGGGGGACAGGGAAATCTGGATACATAGCAAGGAAAGAGCTTTTTAAAGGCAAATTTAGGATAAGTTATGTGAAAATTGCCCATTACATAATTCCCCCCTTTTCTCTCACATTGTTAGCATTTATTAAGTCAATGTCTCCATTTCCCTTCTTGTATTTAATCTGATGCACAGTTGGTAGAAAATGTTTTCCAAACCAAGCTAGAGTTGATAAATAGCACTGGCTTAATATTAATAGAGGAATAGTTGAGGCTGAACTAAAGCATGGGTTTAAGTAAATAATTACACAAAATCTATGATTTTTATAAAGAAAAAAATTTCATGAAAGTGTTTCATGTTTTTGTTTCAACATTATGATAAATGGAGCCCAGGCGCTGGTAGAGAAAAACATAATTTCAGCCTTGGAAGGAAATCTTAGTGTTCATTTCAACTCACTGAATGTTTATGAGATCGTACTTGGTGCTTGGCACTGTGATTGCAAAGGCAAGTAAGAGGGTTCTTGTTTTTAAGCACCTCAAAATACATTAAGGAAACAGATAGAACTTGTGTCTGTACCTGTTCCTTTCTGCACTAGAGTCCTCTCGGCAGGCACCATCCCTGCGGGGGCCAACTCATGCAGGCAGCCTTCATTTTCTGGTGGTTTCCAACTGGGTTCTACCAGTGGGAGGCTCTGGCAAGAGATTAGAGGGAGGGAAGAAGGGAGAAGCCAGGATTCCTTCCCTAGGCCTGGAGGTCTCTAGAAGTAGCCATTATTTGCCTATGGTTCCCTCTCCTGCTGAACAGGCCCACAAGGTTTCCACCTCCACAGAGCAACTTGGCCCTGGGCTCCAGTAATACTGCACCCTGCCTCTGTCCTTCCAGCCTAATAAATGGTAGTGACATTCACCTGTTGCATTCACCTCTGGGTTCTCTCTCAGCCCCCTTTTCCAGCTTTGCAACTAGCTCCTTGAATTAAAGTACAATATTTTAAATAACCAGCCTGGCTTCTTTATTTCTGGTTCAACCAAGATTGATACGCCACCAATCCATGAGATGGTATGATAGCTGCTCTTCCAACAGTTGGAATAAAAATACTTAAGAGCTTTGGGTGGGCAGAGAGAGGAACATGAATTTAACTGGGAAATTTGGAGAAGATTCCAAACAGAAAGTAGCACCTTGAAAATCTTGTTAGGGTTTGGTGCTTATAAAGTGAGCCAAATCTTAACACGATGGGCATTCAATAAGGATCCTCAGCACATTTCTGATCAGCAGTATTCTAGCACAGGTGCAATTAAACAAAGGGGGGTTGAGCTGGGTCGGGAGAGGCCCCATCTCAGAACACTTGGAAACTCTTCTAGGAGACCATGATTTGTTCTCTAAGTAGCTGTGACCCTGATCAAGTTTCTAAGTTGTAAACTGAAGCATGAGGTCAAGAAGATTCTGGCATAGGATTCATTCGGAGTATCTGCTATAGCTGAACAGAAGGTGACAGGGTCCCAAGCAACATGGCAGCATCAGGAATGTGGACAGAGTGGGTTCATAAGACATTGGTGCAAGAAAGGAAATGGAAATAGGGTGCAGTAAGAGTATAAGAAAAGTTTCAGGTTCCATGTCTGAGCATTGAGATGAATGATGCTCATAAGAGCCCAGGCTGTAGACTGCGGGTTTGATTTTTGAATATGCTCAATCTTAGGCAACCATGCAAATCCTTCACTGCAAAGAATTCAAGAATGGTACTCAAGAAAGAGGGCAGGGCTAGGTATCTATCTCTAACACACACACACACACACACACACACACACACACACACACACACAGACACACACCTTCAGTTAATCAAAGCACAGGAATGGAAGAGATGGCCACAGAAAGGGAAAAGGAAGCCATGTAGGACTGAACTCTTTTCCCATCCATCAGTTTTTATGTTGATTCACATTAACCTAAGATAACTTAATTCTTTTTTTTTTTTTTTTTGTGTGTGTGTGGGGGGGGTGTGGATTAGTAGGTTTTGAACTAAGGAGCACATCACCACAGAGATACATCCCCAGTCCCTTTTTATTTTTCATTCTGACGCAGAGCCTCCTTAAGTTACTTAGGGCTTCACTAATTTACTGAGCTGGCCTTAAACTTGTGACCCTTCTGCCTTAGCCTCCTCAGCTGCTGAGATTATGGATGTGTACCACAGTGCCGGGAAAGAACTTAGTTTTTAGAGACCAAATTAACTCATCAGATCAAGCATTCAAATAAACACAAAATGAAGTTCTGATTGAGACACCAACACCCAAAAGATCCTTTACGCCAAGTTTAGGCATTAACATATAACATGGCATTTTACTTTATAAACTATAACTTTTTCTGTATGTTTCTCTAGTTTGAGAACAATTAATACCTTGCCCAAATGTTCTCCTTCTTTTGAGAGAAATATATAAAGAACTCAAAAAGCTTAACACCAAAAACCAAAAAACTCAATAATTGGGCAAAAGAACTAAACATGCACTTCATAGAAGAAGAAATACAAATGGTCAACAAATACGTGAAAAAAAATGTCAACATCTCTAGCAATTAGAGAAATGCAAATCAAAATGACAATGAGATTCCATCTCACTCCAGTCAAAATGGCAATTATCAAGAATACAAGTAACAACAAATGTTGGTGAGGATGTGGGGGAATAGGTACACTCATATTGATAGTGGGACTGCAAATTCTGCAATAATTCTGGAAAGCAGTGTAGAGATTCCTCAGGAAACTTGGAATGAACCATCATTTGACCCATTTATCCCACTCCTTGGTATGCAACCAAGAGACTTAAAATCAGCATGCTCCAGTAATACAGCCACATTAATGTTTATAGCAGCTCAATTCACAATAGCTAAGCTATGGAACCAACCTAGGTGCCCTTCAACAATGAATGGATAAAGAAAGTGTGGTATATATACACAATGGAATATTACTCAGCCTTAAAGAAAAATGAAATTATGGTATTTTCAGGTAAATGGATGGAATTGGAGCTCATCTCTTTGTGAGGGGGTAACCGGGGATTGAACTTAGGGGCACTCAACCACTGACTGACCCACATCTCCAGCCCTATTTTGTATTTTATCTAGAGACAGGGTCTTACTGAGTTGCTTAGTGCTTCACTTTTGCTGAGGCTGGTTTTGAACTCGTGATCTTCCTGCCTCAGCTTCCCGAGCCACTGGGATTACAGGCGTGCACCACCCCCACTGAGCTAGAGTTCACCTCTTAGAGGTTACATCACCTCCCAGTAATTCAACCCTTGGGGCCAATCTCTAAACACAGGGACCCTTGAGGGACAAACCATTTCAAACTCTTTTCCGTTTGTTAAATTAGAAACTTAAGCTTAAGCAGTTCAGTGATTTGCTTTCAATCCTATAAGTCTCTAAGTTGGGAAGGAGAACTGAGTCTGATGTCAAAGGCCATGCTGTTAACCAATGCACTACAGGAGTTTGGTAGCTTCACAAATATCTCCTGCCTAGAGTGTAGTGTTACTACCACTAAATAAATGTTCCACATGAAATAAGATATACCATTGAGCACCAGATCGTTATTATAATGAGAAAGGGGGAACTAGATTTAAATACTAACCTTGATGATACTTAATCTCAACCTGAAAGTAAGATTTTACTATGTAGTGCACTCCATACCATATTTACATCTTACTTAAAAATATTTTAAATTGTAAATTGAAATGCATACAACTAAATTTATATGTATTTACGGGTGCAAAGTGATATTATTTATGATACAACAATAAATAAGTAAATCAGGCTAATATATTCATCACCTCAAATACTGATCAGTTTCTGTGGTAAGAACATTTGAAATTTATTCTCTTAGCAAGGTTGAAATATACAACACATTACTATTTACTATATTCATCTCATCACATTGAGCAATATATGTGAAAGAAAAAATCCCTCCTAATTAAAGCTTTATATTCTTTGACCCTCACTTCCCACACTCCGGCCCTGCAACCTCAGTAATGACTGTGCTCTGCTTCTGTGAATTTTAGATTCCACACATAAGTGAGAACATACAGGATTTGTCTTTGTGTACCTGGCTCATTTTACTTAATACACTGTTCTCCATCCATGTTGAAGGAAATGACAGAAATTATGTCTTAAGGCTAACTAATATCCCTTTGTGTGTGTGTGTGTGTGTGTGTGTGTGTGTGTGAATATTGAATCATAATATCACACCATGTTTTCTTTATTTATCCACTGGTGGTTAGATTAATTCCACGACTTACCTGTTTTTGAATAGTGATGTTATTAACATGGAAGTGTAAACATCTCTTTCTTCAACATATTGATTTCATATCTTTTGGGTCAATTACCCAGAAATGGGATGTCTAGATCAGATAGCAATTCTATGTTAAGTTCTTTTAAGATCTTCCACATGGTTTTCTATAATGATCGTATTAATTTACACTCCTATAAACAAATGGAAAACCCTAGGGAGGTCCTAAAGAAATAAAAAAAATAGAACTATCATTTGATCCAGTAATCTTTTGGAATATAAATTCAAAGAAGAACAAATTCCCACCTTGCAAATATGTCGGCACGCCCATGTTCACGGCAGCATCATTCACAACAGCTACTATATGACAACCACTTACATGCCCACTGACAAGGGAACGGAAAAAGAAAATGTCTCTGTCTCCCTCTCTCTCTCACACCACACACACACACACACACACACACACACACACACACACACACACACAACTCTTATTCAGCTTCAAAAAGGGGGTAGATCTAGATTCTGAGCTAGAAATTTTAAAAATACAGAGAAAAAAAAAAACCCCCTGAGTATATTAAAGGAGAAATGCCTCTGTTAGAATGTTGAATGGCCAGCTTGAGAATAACTCATGAGCTGGTCAAAGGAGCCTGAGGGGTAGAAAGAGATCATTGACCCTGTGAAGCAAGGGGCTAACATTTGATTGGACCATGACCTTTGGGCCCAATCATCTGATTGACCACTCAACAGCCAGAGATGCTGAATCCCACATACCAGACCAGACCTCCTCCTGGGAAAACAGAGTATGGCTTAATATTTCTCAATTTCAAGGAGATCTAGTCCCTTTACATTGTCCATATTCTACCTAATTAGGTACCCTAATAAAAAATCATCCTAAGCCCCCGTGGTGTATCTGGCTCTTTAGATAGACTGCCATCTGCCCTGAGAGTGCCTACCTTCACCTTTCATTTTCTAATAAAGCTCTCTCTTCTCTTTACTGAAACCTGATGAGTCCTTAAATTCTTTTCTGAGACATGCTCAAGAACCTGGAAGAGGTCTGGAGAGGCCTCCCTGAACCTCCACATGGTGACAATCCTGGAGCACATGCTAAGTGAAAGCCAGAGAGAAAGAGAAACATCCCATGATTTCTCTTTCATGTAGGGCGTGAGTATAAGGGCAGCTACAGGCCAAATGATACCAAAATAGAAGTAGTGATGAGGGTGTATCTCAGGGACTGAGTGCTGGCCTAGCATGCACAAGGCCCCATTTCCTCCCCGCATTGAAAACCAAAAGAAAAAGATGGTAGGAAGAACAATTCTGGAAATCTAAGGTACAACATGAGGACGAAAGTTAATAAAACTGTATGGTATTAGGGATTTTTGTTAAATAAATAGATTTTAGCTCTCTTTTTACCAAAAAAAAAAAAAAAACTACTATGAGATGACAGATGTTCATCTACTTCACTACAGTAGCCATTTTACTATCCAAATGTATTTCATGTATGTTGAAAGCCTCAAATATATTCGATAAATTCTTTTTTTTCCAAAAAATAACTGATACTCCCACCAATAGTGTAGAAAGGTTCCCTTTTCTCCATAGTCAATTTTTTAGAACCAATTCTCCAAAAGCCTCCATACTAAGCAAAAATATTTGTAAGATATCTAATGACTGGTTATAAAGTATGGGAGTCCAGACTAGGTTTGGGGCTTATGTAATCTGACATCTGAAATGGAAATTCCCCCTTTTGAAAACAGGAAGCTGTGGTGTGGGATGGAAGTGAACTTCCCATCTGGAAGTAGATACTTTGGAAGGTTTCTTACCTGTGCTAGGGCCCTGGGGCCTACCTTATCAGGACCAGAGCCTCAAGCTGACAGGCTACCAACTCATTCCTTTCATAGTCCTCATCCATTCCTTTAGGCGACTCCTTTAGGATTCCGAGGACCTTCTCAGGGCTCTTAGCACATTTCTCCCCGTCAAGCCCAAATTAGTCCCCTCTCTTGCACTCCCACTGGGCAGCCTTGGTACATCACAGAGCACTCGCTGAGAAAATCGCTTTTTAGTCTCCGCAAATCACCCTCGTACCTGCTACTCTGACTAGGCCGGTGCCATTATTTATTATGGAATGAGCACTAGCTGTTGAGGGTCAATTATTCCATTGACCAGGCATTACAATAATTCCTGGTAATTAAAAGAGGTACTTATGTGAATCTGGATGCGTATTGAAAGAAACATTAGTCCCTTTGTCAACTTGGCAAGTCCATTGTTCGGAGCCAGGCCCAACCAATTAACATCTTTTGCCAATCCCTGTCAGCCAAGCTTGAAAAGAGGGGAGAAGGGAAGGGGGGGTCAGTCAGATGCTAATTTAGATACAATTGTGTCAGGGCGGATTGGAGGGGGCTGGCTCTGAAGAAGCCACCAGGGTTTAATGAAGCAAACAGCTTGGGTCCTAGTGACCCTGCAGGGGTAATTTTAAAAAGACCCTTCTGTGTTCCTGTGCCAAATAGCAGAGGGCCATCATAAGGAGCCCTTCCTTTAAAAAATTAAGAGAGGGATAATCATCCGTTTAATCTGCTCATTAAACAAATCTCTCAGGCGGACTTAACATGAATTAGCACTTCTCCAAAAAGGTAAAATGTGACATACAGCAGACAGCTCAGATCATTTGAAAGGTCACAATTCTTTATTATCAGCTCAACTGTTATTAATGTATTCATATTTGATGATATTGAGCAGAGATCACCACGTTCATTCAACCTTGTGAGCAAAACAGTATTTTTCCTAACTGGAAAACAAAAACACATTGTTCAAGTCCCAACACAGATCTAAGCATAAGCTAAATGTGGCAGACACCCTCTGCTCTATGTTTTTCATATTCAGGAATTAAGGGGGAAAAACAGAATCTGTTGTTTCCTCCCACCTGCTTCCCACCTGACCAAGGTAGGCTCACACCTGGGGCCAGAGACAACAGCCCAGCTCAACAAGACCGCAGTTTTGCAGGTAACCTCAGAAGCTCTGTGCATATTCCTGGAGGTCATTTGGTTGAATGCACCACAGCCTGGGCTCAACACCTGAAGTGCTGAAGATACAAGAAAATTCATGACTGAGGGGTCTGAAAGATAAACTTCTTGGAAAACAGCAGAACTTTTTTTTTACCCAGCAGCAAAACATCACAAGCACACAAATACCTCTTTCACAAACTTCCCAACCTTACCTATAGAGGGATAATTAATCTTCTCTTTACATTTACTTAATAATTTATAGGTGCTATGAATGGGCTGATTAACGATGAAGTTAATAGAGAGACACGAATTCTCTAACTAGTTGACTTAGGACTTCAACTAGGAGGCTTATATCCATGAAAGTATTTTCTGACTGAAAAAGAGCAAAAAAGGCCAATTTCACACCATTTTTGAAAGAAGATTTAATATTTCTCATCAAAAAGGGTTCCCTATTGTAAGACAAAGATAATGAAGGACCCTTAAATCAACACTACAACAGAAATGTGTATACCATGTTTATAAGCATCATAGTTCACAAGAGTCAAAAGGCAGGAACGACACAAATATCCACTGTTGAATGCAAAATCAAGATGTGGTATGTTTGTATGATGGAATATTATTTAGCTTTAAAAAGGAGTGGGATTCTATTATATGTTACAACATGGATGTACCTGAAAACAGAATTCTAAGTAAAATAAACCAGATAGATACAAAAGAAAATATTGTATGAGTCCTTTTATATAAGTACAATAGAGGATAAAATGGGGATGAATGGGGAGTTGTTTAATGGGCTCAGATTTTCTGTTTGGGATCATTAAAAACTCCTGGAGATGGTGATAGTGATGGTTACACAGCATATGAGTTCATTTAATCCCACTAAATTATAATCTTAAAAATGGTTAAGATGATTAAAAATTAATGTTACATACGACACTGGTAAAATCAGTCATAGTTATATATTTTACCAGGTGCATTATTTGGGGGAACTCATGCCATTAAACTTATAAAACTACTACCTTAGAATAATGTAATTATTACCATAGTAATTTAAATATATATTCAGGATTTACTTTTCAAGGAAGTCAATAATCATAAGAAAAACCAGTCAATCAATCAACAGCCCCAACTATAGTTGGAACGCTTTCATATTCAGCCTAAATATATCTAGTTTAAATAAAGATTTAATATGTGGATATCACTTGTAAATAAAAATCCTCAAAGTACATTTCACAAAATCTAGAAGTTTAATACCAGAATTCAATTTAAAGTCAGACATAAATGATTTAGATTTTTTTTTACTACTCCTTAATGCTGTTTTATTATCTTTTTATCCCAATAATATTTTCTACTTTAACTTTAAAAGTTAAGTATCACTCATCATAATCATCCAAAATCACTGGGTCAACCACCCTCGTGACAAACAGGATAGGAAACTAAAATGCTGCTGAAGTAACTGGAGCCAGGATCACGATTGCCTGGAAGAGTCCCTGCTCTGAAGTCAACTTCTTCTGAAGGAAGCAGCAGTCTGCTGGTATTTGAAATGTTCTCTCTGGAACTTGTCGCCTGAACAGTAAGTCATGTCAGCTTTGGCTCAAGCTCCCTCCAGGCCCGAACCAAGTGAAGCCTAAAGTCACTGTTCAGCAACTGTGGCAGCCACGGGGCGTCTGGAATGTGTTGAGTGCACTGAGCCTTACAACGGAACAGCTGCTGTGGAATGCTGTTACAAGACACCTAGGAGGGACCTGAGGCCTCCAGGCCACCCTTGTCTATTCTAAATAGGGAGGACATTCTCTGCTTCATTACTTTCAAGCAAGACAAGAAGTTGAAAAGATGAAAGCATCCAAGGTCAGCAGAAGGACTGACTAATTGAGAAATTCTCAATTCTCTGAAACCCCAGCTAGACAAGACAGGCCGGATGGGTGAAACTGTCCAACACACCAAAGTCACTGTGACCACAGACCTCAAGTGCTCAGACTAGAGCGGTACACACTGATTGTTGACTTAGAGAAACTGTGGAAATCATTGCACTGAAAACCTATTGCACATGTGCTACATCGTGTCCAACCAGAGATACTAGACCACAGAGTTCATTTGTCATCAGAACTCTTTATTCTGTCAAGGAAACAGAAATAAGTCAGTGTTAAAATGAAAAAGATATAGATTGGAATAAAAAAGAAAAAGAATCTTCAATCTTCTAACTCTAGGGACTCGGAGTAGGTCTCAGTGGCAGAGGGCATGCTTAATACCACATGAGGCCCCGAGTTTAATCTCTACAGTGTAAATAAATAAATAAATAAATAAAATTCTACTTCTGTATAGAACAGACTATTATATCATGCTTTGGTCTGTAAAATTCTAAATAAATATTTTTATTCTATATTCTACTGTGCTTATTCTAGAGGACAGTATGGTGTTTGTCAGCTACAAGTACAAAGGATTAACCTTGGAATAGATAAAGAGTTAAGATTGATTTAACTAAACAGGGGAAATTTGGGTGGAGTGGGTATAAAGAAAGCCTGTAATGGGAAAAATACAATCCCCAACAGATTTGCTAATCAAGCAACGTTTTGGATTGTGTTCAGAAAATATCATTGCTATTTTAGAGATAAAAGGGCCTTTAAAGATCAATAAGTACCTATCATGGATATTCATGAAACAGTTGTTGACTGGCTGAATCAATAAACTCCTTGGCTGCACAGATGAGAAAATCTAGAGATACAGCTGTAAGATCACTGTCACCAAGAACCCCACCAAATATATATGTATACACACACATATATAATATTATATATTATATATAATGCATATAATGATATATATTATATAATGCATATAATATATAATATATATTATACATAATGCATATAATATATAATATAGTTTATATATTTATGTATAACTTATACATTATAATATATATCACATACATATATGTATATGTCTATACATACACACAATGTAACTTCATTCAGTCATCATAAAAGTGAATAAAATTTTGTCATTTGGGACAATCTGGATAGAACTGGAGATCATTATGTTAAATGAAATAAGCCAGGCAGAGGAGGAAAAATATTGCATAATTTTACCCATATTTAAAAGTTAAATTTGATCCCACAGAAGCTGAGAGCAGACTGGCAGTTACCAGAGGCTGGGAATAGTGAAGGGGCTGGGGTGAGGGTGACCAGCAGGTGCAATGTGTTACAGTTAGATAGGAGAAACATTTTATGGTTTTCTATTGCATAGGAAGGTGACATGTATTCTTCTCTTCAAGACCAAGGGACCAGGACTAGATCCACACTCCCACTTAGGGGTATGTGCGCACATTCTTACACACATCTACATTCAGGTATCTAGCTATTGAATATGCAAGAAAACCCAACAAAATGAATCTCACATCATTAAGATAATCTTTGGTTTGGTAAACTAGTTAGAAAGGTAGATTTAATGATTTAATGAGGATAACAGTATATGTATATATAGTGTAAAATTTTGACACATAGTAATTGTGCATGTTTTTAAGAACTACATCTAATCATTTGCTAGATATCGAGGATAAAGCAATGCTCTCATTAGCCTTTAGGAATAATCTAAAGATATTATGATCATGGAGGTCAGTGGTGAGAATCTGAGTAATAACTGAGAGGAGGTAAGAGGGTCAGGGCTTGGATTTCTGAGGAAGAGGTTTGTTTTAGTCAGTTTTGCATTGCTATGACCAAAATACCCAAGAAGAACAATTTAGAGGAGGAAAAGTTTATTTTGGCTCAAAGTTTCAGAAGTTCAGTCCATGGTTGGCTGACTCTTTAGCTCACGGGCCCAAGATGATACAGAACATCAAGCTGAAGGGCATGGCCGAGGAAAAGAAGCTCAGGACATGCCAGTCAGGAAGCAGAGAGTGAGTTCCATTCACCAGGGACAAAATATAAACCCCAAAGGCTTGCCCCATGATCACCTTCCTCTATCTACACCTTACCTGCCTACCACCCAGTTAATACATTCAAGTGGATTAATCCACCAGTTAGGTTTCAGCTTTCATAATCTAATCATTTCACCTTTGAACATCTCTGCATTTTCTCACAGCTGTTTTTTTTTTTTTTTTTTTTTTTGCAGGAGTGGGGTGGTTGGAATACTTCATATTCAAACAATAACAAGGTTGGCAGCAAATGAAGATCCTGAAGACAGAATCTACCTTGGGACGTTAAGTAACAAGCAGTATGGTAGAGAAGAACGTATGGGGAGGGCAGTCGCAGAGATCGTGAATGGTCTGGCCACTGGAAGGCCTTAGACTTATACTCACAAAGAGGCTGGACACCGCTGCATGCTTCTGAATAGAGGAATGATTGACAGGAATCATTTGGGTTCCAAAAAGATCACTCTGGCTGAGAATAGACTTAGTGGGGCCAGGAAGGAGCAAGGACACCAGGTGGGATTAGTGGGAAGCTGGAGAGTCTGGATACTTACTGCAGGCGGTATGGAGGTGAAGGGAAGGAGAGCAGAGTGGCAGCCAGCTTAGGCAGGAGGCAATTGCTAGGGATGAGGAAAAGTACCTAGCAAAGGAATGATCAGAAAGCAATGGCAGGATTAAAATGGCCACACCGGCGGGCTGGGGGATATAGCTCAATGAAGGAGCCCTACCTATTATGTCTGAAAGCTATGGTTTGGATTCCCAGTCCTGCCCCACAATATGGCCACACTAGATGTTTGTTTGTATATGGGGTTTGTTTGGGAGGGAGAAGTCAAGAAGGAGTTGCTTGAAACGAAGACAGGATTTATAGTGAGAGAAACACATTCCTCTCTATTTCATCCCTACACTCAAGCTGTGTGCATCTGCATCTGCATATACATGTGTGTGCATGTGTCCACTGGGGAAGTGTAAAGTTAGTTGATACTTTGACATTGACTTTTAGGGCGTAAAGACCTTAGATAATTAGGAGAATGTGATCTGTTGAAAAAAGCTGGAAATTCACTAACGAGCTTGGACTTCAGTTTCAGGAGGAGGTCTGGGCTGGGCCAGGGGAACTGTGGCCACTGTAAAGAACAAGGATCAAAAGCAGAGACACAGGAGGCCGAAGACCCATCTTTGGGAGATCAGCATTCAAGGGAAAATGAAGGAGTTGTTTTTCAGCAAAGTGCAAAATACCTGAACCTACCAAAGCAGTGAACATTATTGGATCATTCTATTTTTTTAAATTGATGTTGTTATGTAACAAGACTTCCGAATGAATAGATACGATCGGTTATTTCAAACATTCATGTTCCAAAGTATAAAAATTAGACATACAACATTTATATTCTATCCTTCATCCACTAAATGTGGTGTTTCCTATGGATAGACACTGAATGAGCTAGCTCAAAAATACTAGTCATTTGTACAAATGAACCACTCTGCTTTTACAGAGTAATGTGCAATATCCCCCATGGGGCAAGGAAATATGAGTGAAGTTTCACTCTATGAGTTAAAGGATACACACACACACACACACACACACACACACACAATTGCATATTATTCTGCAGTAAGTCTGGAGTTGCTTTTGCTTTGTGAAATGCAGAGATGATGATTTTTAATCTTTCTAATTTTTTTTTCCTGCTCAGCAAAGTTTTTCATTCTCTTGCCTAAACCCCTACCAGATCTTATTCCATCTGGTAGCCCCCAGCTTCTTTTTTTTGTTGTTGTTTTTGCTAATTTTTTTCTATAACTACTGAGCTAGTTCTTTAATAGACCTCAAATCTAGGTTACTATAGCTACATTATTGTCAATTAGCTTTACTTAAGTATCTTCAAATTTGGTAGGTCAGCTAGTAATTCTTCGTTGTGCATGTATTTTCATTCAAATCAACCTTCTCTATATGCTTAAAAGAAGACTTTCCCTTGAGCATCCAGTGATGATCTATTAGAACAAGCAATGATCACTGGTGAATAATTACCACATTCTGATTGGAGATAACTTCCTAGCCAACAGGCTTGAAGGAAGCTTCCACGGCTTTATTAGCTTAGCTAATAAACTCTAGAGTGAAATATAATCTCACTTGGAAACCTCAGCTTCTCTATAGACAGTTTCTTTGTTATTAATGCCAATTTAAAAACTATTTATTCCTCTTTAAAACTGACCTCTGAAACGACTCTGCTTCTGCTTCTAAAATATTTATATAAAAATAATGGAAAGGCAGATTGAAACCTTTATACTGTCCTTTCTAGTTGATTTAATCTATTCTTAAAAATTATAAATTCAATGATGTACCTATAATGCAATTATGAATTTATATTCATAATTATGATATATTTTATATTAAAATACACCTCTACCAATTTTTAAATTTAATTATTTTAAAAGAACAAAATGCTTCCAAAACTTCTTAATTCCAAGTACCCCATAAAATCTTCCTTTTACCTAATCATAAATGCTACTGGAGCTCATAATAACTGGAAGTTATTAGGATTAGATGAAGTCATGAAGATGGGGCTCCCACAATGGCTTTATAAGAAGGGGAAGAGAGACCTGAGATGGCATGCCTGGGGTGTCTCCTCATGTGATACCCTCTGCCCATGTTATGATGCAGTAAAAAAGGTCCTCAACAGATGCTGAGCCCTCTTGTACTTCCAGTCTTTTAAAACCACGAGCCAAATAAACTTCTATTCTTTACAAATTACCCAGTCTCAGGCATTTTA
Organism: Ictidomys tridecemlineatus; assembly: GCF_052094955.1. Lineage (NCBI taxonomy): Eukaryota > Metazoa > Chordata > Mammalia > Rodentia > Sciuridae > Ictidomys > Ictidomys tridecemlineatus. The sequence goes on from NC_135482.1 coordinate 118,710,507, forward strand.
TTACTGCAACAGAAAATGGATTAAGATAACTACCTATTAGATTCTATGATAAGTTACGCTTTAGACACTGTCATATCAAATTGGGAGTTAGTCTTTTCTCCCACCTAGATCCAAACCTTACGAAGACAATGTTTGTTTCTTCTGTGTACCTCCTATACTAGCAACCGACAGATGTGTCTGAAACAGAGGGGTTGATTTTTCCCACAAACCCTCTTTTTTTTCCAATAGTTTTCTATTTTTGCAAAGAGCCCTACTATTTTCCATATCCCGCTGGCTCAGTCAAAATTCCAGATGGTGTCTCGGATTATTCTCTTTCCATAAGCTTCTAATTCAATCCCTGAATGAGCTCCGCCCATCCTGAATTTAACCATTTCCCTCACCTCCACCTGACACTCCACTCAAGTCATCATTCTCTAACCTGATCTCTCTGCTTCCACTCTTCCCACTGTACCATCTACTCCTCACACAGCAGCAGGGCGATCTTTTAAAACACACATTAATTTGGATAATGTTCCTATTTGAAAGTCTCCAAAGAATATCTATACCATTTGGAATAAAATCCAAGTTTTTTCTCTGTCTTTAAAAGACCTCCATAGTCTAGCCACCCCTTGCTCTCTGCCACCCTCCCCATCCTAGCTCCTGCCCGACTGTCCAGGGCCCTGAACTCAGAACACAGAACACCCCATGTCCTCAGCACCAGAAGCTCTGTTCCTTGCTCAGATCTCAGCCAGGATGGCAGTCCCCTTGTGAGGCCTCTATGTCCATGCTACCTTGAGGAAGCAGGCTGTCATTTGCTTTTGTTCTCTGTTTTTCCCATTTGCATATTACTCATCTGCATCTGTGGGACTTCTCCAGAATGGATGGTCCATAACAAAAGAAGTCTTAGTCCTTATCTGGTTTGTCCCCAAGTCCTAGCACAGTGGCTGTACCTTGGGGACATGTGTACATTTACATCTAATTAATATATACACCAAAGTTTTGCTAAATGAAAACAAATACAAAAAACTTTCCAATTTATGATAGGATGACAGTATGAGTCTAAAAAATCCCATAAGTGCCATTTGCTAAGCAACTATCAGGGGTGTAAACCAGATACCTTTGTGAATTATCTGACAAACCCTTAATAGATCCTGTGGCCTCCATTTGTCAAGCATACCCATTAGATAAGTTGTGGCACACCACAGGAGGCAGAAATGACAGCCCCTCCTTATTCAGGATCACAAGGGCACATCAGTGGTCTATCAGGAGCTGTCCTGGCTTTATGGAGACCCCGAGTCCAGACTGCAAACTGTGGCCAGCATGCCTCTATGCTTGCCAGGAATAACCTCCCCTGACTTATGCTAAGACAACATCTGACTGACGTGTCCAATATGTTTGATGGAAACAGTCCAAAACTCAGGCCTATCTAATGTTATCCACTACCTAATACTTGGTGCTAACTTTAAATGCTTTTAGCCCTTTGTATTCTTTGAAGAATACTATTAAGAGACATTGAATCATCCAGTCCTCATGTTTATGCAAAAACAATCATATATAGAAAATGAAACCCCTGTGCTTCAAAGATCATTTAGCCTGTGGCCGTACACAAGTCACTTGTGCTATCAAAAAGGCCAGAGCAGAAGAAGGTGATACAGGGAGGAACTACCAGCCGTGAATGACACGGAGCATTATGCTCTTATGTAGAGGTCTCCCCAGAATATTACCAGGGTGTGTGTGTGTGTGTGTGTGTGTGTGTGTGAGAGAGAGAGAGAGAGAGAGAGAGAGGTTGCTGTTTCCTTCTTCTTATTCTTCTTCCTTTTTTTTTTTTTAATTTTAGTTGTAATTGGACACAATACCTTTATTCATTTATTTTTATGTGGTGCTGAGGATCGAACCCAGGGCCCCGAATATGCTAGGCGAGCGAGCGCTCTACCACTGAGCCACAATCCCAGCCCTTTTTTTTTTTTTGTAGGTACAAGGAATTGACTCTAGGACCCCTTAACCACCGAGCAACATCCACAGCCCTTGGTATTTTTAATTGGAGACAGGGTCTCACTAAGTTGCTTACAGCTTTGCTAAGTTGCAGAGGTTGGCTTCCAACTTGCAATCTTCATTCCTCAGCCTCTGGAGCCACTAGGATTACAGGCATGTGCACCATAACCAGCATGCAATTGCTTTTTAATTTGTTTTTCATAGGTATAAAGAAAATCCCATCCCTAAAGCCAAACTGAATGTCTCATAATCAAAGAGGTGCCACCCTGTGCCAAGATAGGCTCTGCATGGGAGGCACACCCTACTTTTACAAATGAGGGAAAAAAAACTTTGGAGGTCACATACTTCCATTCCTTTAAGACTCTGAAATCTCAACATCAAGCAAACAACAACAAGGAATCCTAGTCCAATCAATCTGTTAGATTTGTTACCTTGAGATTTTCCTTTATTTAATGTGTTACATAAAAGAAACTTTTTTTTTTTTCCTTTTTCCAAAGCTGTACACTCTGGCCATCCCTGATAAAACAGGTACCAGGAAGTGCACAGGCAGAAACTAGCACGTTCCCTCCAATGTTTGTCAGAACTCTCCTCACATACCTGCTCATGCACAGAGACTTCGCACTCCTAACAAGGAAGAAGGGAACCAAACGGTTCAGATCTAAGCAGCAACCTGATTTCTACCCCATCCTGAATACTATGTACTTTCCACTGATCATTTTCAAGCAGCATAACTTTGCCTTTAAGAAACATCAGACTTGCATCAGAGGAAACTACTGATAACTCCAAAATGGAGTGAGAGATATGAACGGTATCTGTTAAAACACATTTTCATTAAACAACAGTAAATCTCAAGGACAGCATAACCTGCTTTCAATTTTACTCTGGCTTCACTGAGTCAACGTAGGAAGAGAAGTGGGATGCTTCTCAAACCATAGGAGGCTCATTTTTTTTCATCTCCAGCTGGACAAGGATGCTCAGGGCCCATCACGTAACCTGTGTTCTTTGTCACAGCAGACCCTTGACTTCAGAGCTCTGCTGAGCTGTAAAAATGTGTTCCAGGCTGTAACAAGGTAAACATGACTTAACCTGAGAGTAATGCTTTAACACAAATCTCATAACATCTGCTCTGTCATTTTCAAGTAATACCTTGGGCATCCACAGAACTTAAACACAGCTTTGTTTTTAAAAGCTAAATATCATAGGTCTTTTTTTTTTTCAGCTCTATGGAATATTCACTTCTGGCCATAAAAGGTTCCTCATAGGAAAAGAGGATTCCCAAATGTTTTAGCATTTCTATTCCCTAGACTTAGGCTGAAAATCAGTCTGTCCCCTAAGAATAAAGAAAATAATTGTTTAATAAATTATACTCATAATCCCTAGAATGGCATTTCTGCCAGAAGTCTGATAGAGACTTTAATTAAAAATGGACCAAACATGACAGGGGTCTGTGGGTCGATCATCAACACAAAAGGACAAACATCATCAGGGACACATTCATTCTCCCCGTATCTCACCAGAGGATACTTTATTAGAATAAAATCCTAAAGCAGAATATAGAAATTACGAAGAAACTTTAACTGATGAAAAGCATGTTTTTCATCTACCTGATATTTATTACTCACGTAGTCTATCAGGCATTTAAAGAGATACAAAAGATGGAAAAAAAAAATGCATGTCCATTTGCAAAGGACAATCATCACCCAGCATCCTCAGGGATTGGTTACAGACCCACTGTGGATACCAAAATCTGCAGATGCTCAAGTCCTTGTATTAAATGGCACAGTATTTGCATATGACCTACACAATCTTCTCATATACTTAATTTTTATTTTATTTATTTGCTTGTTTATTTTTTGCAGTACTGGGAACTGGATCAGGGCCTTGCGCTGCTAGGCAAACACTTTACCACGGAGCTACATTCCCAGCCCTTTTTGTTTCATTTGAGATAGAGTTTCGATAAGTTGTCCAGGCTGACCTCCAGCTAGTGGTCTTCTTGCCTCAGCCTCCCAAGTAACTGTTATTACAGGCATTCACCTCTGGCCCCAGTTTTTGTACATTTTTAATGACTTATAATATCTAATCTAATATAAATGCTTCATAAATTGTTGTTTTGCTATATTATTTAGGGAATAATAGTAAGGAAAAATGTCTATAGTTGAACAGTACAGATGCAATTTATCCTTTATTCTACCAAGTGGTTGGGGGACTGTGTGATGGGGGGCCTGTGGATATGGATAAGAAGAAATGACCATAAATTAGTGGTAGGTAACTTTAAACATTGTATTAAAGACATATGTTTGGAAGTTTTTAGTTTTTACCTAGAATTGAAGTTTTTGATGGTACAAACTAGAAAGAAAGTGTTTTTTATTTTTTAAAAGATGCCTAAGGAAAGAATTATTCAGATCTATTACATTTACCGTACAGGACATGGAGTAGAATAAACCAATGAAACACTGGTCAAGTAAGAGACAAGAGAGAAAGGAAGGAATTATGTTTCTCAAGGAAAAGACAGAATTTCTAGAAGGAATGGAGGATGGTTGGGAAAGTCAGTGCTGCCAGGAGATCATCTACCATGAAGGTAAAGAAGAGGTCATTGCATTTGGGAGAGAGGATGTGGAGGTGATGTTGATAACTTCCAACAGGAAATGAGCTGAAGTTTGTATAAAAATCAACATCAAACCTTAAGTAATAGTCCTTCTTAAAGAATGCTCATGAATCCACCATCGGTCCTCAAGTAAGTGTGAACAGAGTTATGACCGGAACACGTCACAGTGTTCTTAAGAGCAGTGGAATTGTACCTTAAACAGTCCTCTAGCCAAGAAATGAAGAAAGATATAATTTACGTAAAACTTATTAGCAAAGTCCTTCACCAAAGGAATTTTCAATTTTCTGATATCATAAATCATTTATTATTTGTTTAAAATCATTTAAGTCATATATATGACAAATGATAACAAAATAATATATTAGCAACTAATAGACATTGGTCTCTATAAGGAAATGGGAGAAACATCAGGACTAAAGCAACAAGAAAATAGTAAAAATTACTTCCTGCCACAGTCCTTGATAAGTCAAAATTTTTACCTATTCTATTAAAATTTCCATCTATGCAAAATGACCCCAAGAACAACACTACACGCTTCTACACATCACCAGGCGGAACAACCCAGTTGCAAAACATAAGAGCTCATCGTGTTTCCAAGCTACATCGATTCTCCTGTTAGTTACTATACACAGTGCCCATACCTTGCTGCTTCCTCTTTCGCCTTTTCTGAATTTTATATAGAAAGAAAGAAAAAGAAAAGGAAAAGAAAGAAAGGAAGGAAGGATTGATTCTCAGCACTGTCTAATTTAAGAAATTTTATACAAAATATATTGACATCTTTTAGAAGTTCTTTAATGAAAAAAAAAATCATGGTGCTACTGAATCCTCCATAAGGGCATTTGTCTTAGTCCTATCCTGAAATTTCAGATAGGAAATTTCACTACAGCTCAAAGCCATTTTACTTACATAAAGAGAAAATAAGACTGAATTATTCAACCAACCTTATGGATTTCATTGGAGTACGGACTCTGTCAAGTTAACTTGTGCTACCTTTGATGCACAGAAGGCTGTTCATCCACCTTGTAAATGCTTTCTTGTTTCTTTTCCCACTTTTTTTTTCTTTTTCGGCGTGTGTGTGTGTGTGTGTGTGTGTGTGTGTGTGTGTGTGTCTGTGGTGCTAGGGGTTGAACCCAGGGCCTCAGGCATGCTAGGAATATATACTATTACTGAGCCACACTCCCAGGCCCTCTTTGGCCACTCTTCATGGGCAGAACCATCTACTTCCAGGACCTTAAATATCATCCAAAATTGTGGTAATTTCCAAGTCGATGTGTTGAAATGAATTTTTCGATTACTTGTTTTGTGAGCAGCCAAGTGAAGCATTAACTCAAAAGTATTCCATTAGGATTTAGAATCATATCAATGTGTTCATTATTGGTTTGCTTTTTTAAAAAAATTAAACTTAAAACTCCCAATAAACAAAACGAAACTTCCTAAGAAGGGTTACTAAAAGCTACCCAGCTCACAGGGTGGATGTGAAGGAAGCTCCCATCTCAGGACACTACTTATGGTAGGCATTCCTTGCCTTTATCTTCCTTCTCTTGTCTGAATTTATGACTAATAAAAGTTGGACTGAGGAAAGAAGTTTTTCCTTACATAATTATCTTTAACTTCTTTTTTTTTTTTGGTACCCGGAATTGAACTCAGGGGTGTTTAACCACCAAGCCACATTCACAGCCCTTTTTATATTCTATTTAGAGACATAGAGAGAGGATCTCACTGAGTTGCTTAGGGTCTCACCAAATTGCTGAGGCTGGCTTTGAACTCGCAATCCTCCTGCCTCATCCTCCTGAGCCTCTGGGATTACAGGCATGTACCATCGACCCTGGCTTAATGTAAACTTTTATCAAAGTACTATAAATACGTACAAAGTACCAAAACCATACATGTGCATCTCAGATGACTTTTCCTTTTCACAAAATGAATACCTGTGGATGTAGCCTCCGGTCAAAAACTCAGACACTTAGCAGAAGCTTTCCCCTGCCTCTTCCATTTCTTACTTATTCCCCCTCCACCCAAGCATAACTACCATCTTGACCTTTAACACTGTCCATTAGTTTTGCAAGTTTGGGAACTTCATACAAATGAATCACACAGCATGGATGTTTATAGAGAATCCACAGACACTATATATCACTGACTAGCCTAAGTAAGAAAATGTGTTTTGTGTCGCTGGTTGATGGGCTGCTGTCAATGTGTCTGAGCTGATTGCCTTTTTTCTTTGCAAATATTCTATAGTGAACAACCAACAGTGCCATGTAAAGCCTCTGAAATAATAAAGGACTGGGGATTGGAAGCTTCATGTCTTCTCACATACAGAAGGCAATGCACACAAAGCAGAGGCACACAAGCTTCTTCTCCCAATTCTAAAAGCACACAAAACACATGCAGTTAAGACTAGGAAGAGCCCCTTGCCATCAGTTTTATGTTGAGAATCTTCCAGAACAAGAGCTTATTGAGATTTATGAACTAATCACAGAAGCAAGTACTTCCTTCCACCATCACCACCCCCACATTCCAACTTTTCTTTTGTGGAGTAAGACGGGGGCTATATTAGGTAATTTGGAAAATAATGTCATTATTGATTAATGACAGATAAAAAAATTAAACACCATATCTAAGAGTTGTTATAACACTGCCTGCCAAGTTTAGAAGTAGCTCCTGTAATATTCTTGAAGGAGAAAAACTTTCTTCCATCAAACGAAACTGGATAACAATGAAGCTTCGCTGGAGGTAGCCAGCAGCATCCCTGCCAGGAAAGCACTCTCCTGATTCAGTGGCATTTCCACCTCCTTTTGGTTGAGTTTTATTCAGTCTCTCACTGGAAGTTTCAACCTGTAATTCTCTTTTGTTTTTCTTTGAAAAGTTCCTCTCTCTGATTGGAATTCTGGTTATTACAAGTTAATATCAGATTACCCAGGGCCAGAGAGGATTGTGTCAGTCTAGGTAAATAAACACATCATCAAGGCATAATGCATGAAAACAACCCCTGTGGCTGTGTAAAAGGGCCAATTTTAAGAAGATAAATGCCCTGGCTCCACAAACATCCTGCTCTGATGGAATTCCTCGTATCAGGTTGTGATTGTTTTAATTCTCAGGGAAACAAGCCTCTAGAATTAATGGGAAGAAAATGGCATAATCAGAAACAGTAGAACGTGGAGATCTCTCTGGCTCAGGACTGATCTAACACCAGCCACCCCTTGTTCTATCAGTGAGTTGAGAAGGAGAGATGCAGACCTTGATCACCAGAACTAGTATTGAGCCTTTCCGGTCACCGCTGAAGGAGCATGCCAGTCATCCAAGGTGGAGGTACGGAAGGAGAAAGGGACAGGATCAGAGACAGGAACACGGAATAAAAGAGGCAAGTGAAGAAAGGAGGCTGTACCTCGGGTTGGAGAGAGGAGGCGATTCCGTGGCACATCAGGAAGTAGACCCAAGCACAGGAGCGTGTGGCCCAACATCATGAGTTCTTACTATAAAGCGACGTCCCAGGAAGGCCACCTAAGCGAGGGTCACAATACCAAGTCTCCTTCATTTCTGTAGAGTGTTATCTTGCTCCCCACAGAGTCAACAGAGACAAAGAGAGGAGGCAAGAGTCAACATTGGAGGTGGTGAAGAAGGGCCTGTATTAGTCCGTTTTCCATTGCTATACCAAAATACCTGAGGCTGGGGTAAAGCCTAAAAAAAAAGAGATGTCTTTAATTTGCAGTTTCAGAGGCCCATGTCTCAGATCAGGCCACCCTATTTGTTTGCCTCTGGTAAGGGCTTCACAGAAGATGACATCATAAGGGCAGAAGTCATGCAGAAGAGTTTACATCGCAACACCGATCTTTCTCTGTGATATCAATCCTCTCACAAAAGCTAGGCAGGGTCCCTCCAGAATTACATTGATTCCTCTGAGAGCAGTGCTCCAATGACTCAGCCACTTTCAGCAGGCTCCATCTCTTTAAAGTTCCACCATCTCTTAATACCATCACACTGGGGACCAAGCTTCCAAACATAGGAACATGACAAACCAGGGTCTGGTTGGACTTGGCTTGAGGGACGAGGCCAACTGCCAGAGGCCCATGGGAAAGCAAGAATTAGTCGTAGAAAGGAAAGCAGGTTCTGCTCACCCAGATTTAGGCTCCATTTTCCAACACTACCTTTCCAAGGATGCTCAGGAGAGTCTCAGGCCAAGGTAGGAAAAACAAAAACCAACCAACCCAACAAACAAAAACCTCACAGCAGCCAAGATTGCCTATGCTGGAGGAAAAATTACTAGAGAGAGAGTTTGCCACTGACCTCGCTCAAGGATCAGGGTACTTTATCTCCCCAAAGTCAACAAGAAGTGCAAACCAAAGCGGGTTCAGACTCTAGAATGATCTTGCTGACTTCCACAGCCTGCCTGCTGATAGCCTGCTAATGAGCAGGGGAAGCTGGAAGACACCACTAAGAATACAGAGAGGGTGCAAAGATGGGAGGAAAGGCATGATCCACAAATGAATTGGCCCCCAAATATTTGGGAGTTGGGCATACATGGCTGCCTTCCTCCAATATGGTACAACTATCGCCCTCAATCCTGAAGGATCGGCATGAATTTGATGAATGCTTTGCAGCACTGCTGCCATGAAAAAGGGATTAGAGACCAACACTACTTCAACTTGTCCTGTTGGCTGAAGGCCTCTGACCCACCAAGAGCGGACTTTCAAGGAAGACAGTGGTGAAAGGACCCACTATCCTCCCATTCTCCAGAGATGCCACTGCAAGTGAGGAATATTGAGGGTAGTAGACGTAGTGATGGATGCACCTAAAGAAAGCCATTTCTCATCTTCTGACCTTTAGGAACTTCCTTTCTTCCAAAAATGCCTTGCTCTGCTTCCTGTTACCTTCAGCCAGATTTTACATTGTATCTCCTAAACGACCAGTAGCTTGCCCATCAAGAAGGTCCACAGAATCCCATTTATAGAGGCTGCAAGGAAAGTTGCACTATACAGAAGAAGGGGAGGCAAGGAGTTCCTAATAAGTAATAAGCAAAAACCTGTTTGGTGAACTGTAGCCTAAATTCACATCCACTTAATGGCATAAAAACTCTTGAACCTGACATTTAAAATGGATGGTAAATTTTATATTATGTATATTCTGCCACAAAATTAAAAAAATTAAAATAGGACAACTTAAAAAAAAAAGAAGGTCCATCAAGGCTTTGGGGGCTAGCAAGATATTTCTCCATGTGGCCGTGACTTATGCCTAAAAGCCACATCGATGTCAATGAGCATCCCATACGATTTGGCAGACCGTGGGTGGCTGATGGTCTCTCTAGTTCTACCTGCAGGCACCTACAGGGGAGGACTTTCTCTAGCCTTTTGAAGAAGCTGAGAGAAGGGCAAGTGACAAGCATTCTCCACTCTACCCCAGACTTGCACTCCATGTTGGTGAAGACAGGTCATGCCTTGGGTTCTCCCATAAGACCTGCACACGGCTCAGGGATGAAGGTGCTGGATTGCCAGCAAGGAAGAGGGATGAATGATTGTTCATTGGGGGCCTGCTCTCTGCCAGTCCCACTCTCAAATTTCTAACAACCCAGTGGGTGAGAGACCTGTACACACATTAGTCTCTAATAATAATAAAAATACTCTTCCATAAGAAAATTTCGTGGCAGGCTCCAAGAGCAAAGAGAAGGCATGAGATGTACTGAGGAGGGAGTGTCAGGGAGTGACTGAAGGAAGGAATTGCTGGGTATTGCTGGCTGCTGGAAGGCCCTGGAGGCAGCTGAAAGCTACTCCCAGCTCTCTGCCTGGTTGTGTGATCATGAGCAGGTTCCTAAACTTCTGGGATTCAGCTTCTTGTAGAGAGTAGAAATTATAGTGAAGATTAAATGCATAAAGCACTCCTCCAGACAGTGTCATCACTGGTTAGTGATCAGAGTCATCACTACCATCATCATCGCCATCACCCCAGGCACAGAGGCACTGAGGAAAACACTGACTGATAAAACTAAAGATGCATGACTCTTTCCGTTTGCAGTCATCGATCAGTAAGAAATATTCAATAAGTGCCTGAAACTGATGGTATGGAAAGAAGCCATCTTCTAACCCTAGCATGCCACGTGGTGGAATGTGCGATGATCATTATTATCCAAAGTACAGGTATGAAGACACGAATTGGTGTGAATACACTGTGTATACAACTAGAGATATGAAAAATTGTGCTCTATATGTGTAATCAGAATTGTAATGCATTCTGCTGTCATATATAAATAATAGATAAATCAATTTGCTAAAAAAAATTAACTGGTGATGAGTGCCCCAAACAGTTATTGAACATGAAGTGCTCAAAATTAAACATATAAACATTTTACAGATTTATGCTGCAAAAGAATTGTTATTTACCTATAGTCTTCAATTTTGTATTTCTCCTACATTTAGTTCCAGATATGGGACATCCACATGTGAACAGATTATTTATTTGGAAAGGCTGCCAGGCTGCGGATGACCAAGGTACTGTCCTATGCATTTTAACCCCTAGGAAATCCGATCTGTATTGACTTTTTTTTTTTTAAAAAAAAGAGGCTGGTGCGGTCAAGTAAGCTTAATCTTTTCAAATAATGAAGATTTTATCTCTGCTAGGGCAGCCTCTCCAGTTCCACTTGGTTTGGCACTTAATGCTGCATTTAAAACCTCCCTAATACGATAATGATAATACCATCTTGGTGGTCATTATCTCCTGGCTGCAGAGCTATCTCCCAATGTGGATGCCGAGTCAGGTTTTCCCGTCCATTGGCCCCAGAATTCCTCCTTGAGCCTGCAGGAAACAGAGCCACTCCAGCTGCCAGCATTTATTTACACACATTCCTGCCTCAAATTGAATTAATGAGTATAATTTAACTCAGGCGTTGTCCTTCCCGCCCCCCCCCTCCTCCCCCTGCCCCTCCCCACTCCTCCACCTCCTACTGACTGGCCAGCTTTCTCCCTCACATTCTCCCCTAGCAGTCTTCTTGGAGAGGGTTCAGACATTCTGGTAGCATAGCATGTGACTTTGGACTTCTCTACCTTTAACGTTCTATGAATCACCTGGGTTCTTGTTCAGATGCAGATTCTAGTCCACAGTTCTGGGTTGGGACTTGAGCATTTCTAACAAGCCTCTGAGGATGCTGGTCTGAGGACCACACTTTGAGTAGCAGGGATTTCTGAAGAACTATAAGTTTGTAAATGGGCAGAGAACATAAGTAATGTGTTTGATGAATAACCAAAAGGCAAATGGCAACTCCTGATTTATCTGACCAAGGTGATTGGTCCTAGGACCCTCATGGATACCCAAATCCCCTGGATGCTCCTTTATATAATATGGAATAGGATTTGCATAGAACCTGCACAATCCTTCCATATACTTTAAATCACTGATTTATAATACAATGCAAATGCCATATACACACTGCATTTTTTAGGGAATAATGACAAGAAAAATGTCTGTAGCTGTTTGGTGCAGACTTATTTTTTTTCCTAACTATTTATGATATATCATGGTTGGGTGAATCCCTAGATGTGCAACCTGAGGACACGGAGGGCCACTGTGTATCAACAGCATCTTTCTCTCATTCTGTACCGGGGATGTATTTGCCTTGTCTATATTTTCTATATGCATAAAGGATGAGGAAGAGTTAAACTACAAGTCCTATTAACCCCCTAAATACAGTCCTACACAAATTCCAAAGCCTAGGAGCTAAAGAAAGTATGGATGGGAAGGCTGGGACCTTTAACTTTTACACAAAAAGCTAAAGTAACCCCACATGAGAAACTTCAGTGTGGATGTGGTTAGATGCAGGAGGTCTGTTTATTGCATTGGGCAGACCAATGAAGAATTTCCTGCATGCTATGCCAAAGTCAGAGTGCAGGCAACTCTCTTAGAAGTCTGGGCAATGAAATGAGCAGATCTCCTGTGTATTAACACATTGTATACCTTTGCTAGTTATCCCTGGCAAAAATCCTTCCACATTCTACCATGTGTAGAAAAAGATTAAAAGGAGAGTGCAGGGAGGGGGGAAACCCTTCTAAAACAAAAAAAGTAAATTAATATATTTGAAAACCTGTGTCAATATGTTGGATTTTGTTCTTCCTGGATACAAACACATGTATTACCTCCAGCAATAAATAGCCTAACCTTGGACCCAAAACTGTTTGCATAGGTCTACACAAACTTAATCTTTGGCTGCTTCCATGGGAGGGGGGGGGGAAGCTTTTATGTTGAATGTTGCTCAGAAAAATAGATTTAGGGATTTTTTTGAGGAAATATTAAAATTTATCATTAAACATATTTCATCAAGAAACCAGTAAAATGAGCCACCTTTTTACCCAAACCACAAAGAGTGCAAATTCTTTTGCTGTAAAAGTTGGCTGCTTTTGTTGAGAAGATTAACTTATGCTGAATAGTGGGGGCATGAAAAGATAGGTGAGATTGCCTTTTCCATTTAGGGGCACATAACTTATAACAATAAATAGCAGCTTCTAGGAATGGAAAAATGGCAGCTTATCAATACCATTTCCATATTGCAAAGGTTCTTCCAGCAGATTTATATGAATAGACCTAAATATGTCCTAAAAGAGCCTCACAATGCCTAAATTCTGGTGCAAAAAAACCAAATTCATCCCCAAACTTTTGTTTTCAAGGTCTCACTGTAAGGATTCTGGATTAAGGAGCAACTTCACTTGGTTGTGGTCACTCATTTGCTCAAATTGAAACTACCAGTGTTGGTTTTCATTCATATAATGAAATGATGCTAATCACGCTTTTCCCCTCTTTTGATGATTGCTCCTGCCTTGACAGCATCCTGAGAAAACAAAGATGACATTTTTTAGTCTGATGGAGTAGTTGGATACTTCAAATAAAGCAAGTCTGCCAAGAGGCACCCATCGTTACTCTATGGAGAAACTGCTGGATTTTGTTGAAGTACAAGTAAAAGGAAAATAGTTATTCAAATTGCTTTAGACACTGACAAACTATAGCTAATCATATGTAATTAATTTTTAGGATTATCTGATTATCTACCATTATCCTTCTGCCCCCAAAAGGCCATCCCATGGACAGGTCCATGTTCCCTGACAGTCACTTGGAAGCCACCTCCTCTTTATATCTACTTTGAAAAATGATACCAAGATTTACTCTGCTTCTTGCCAACCTCTAATTCTTCTCATTTAAATTTTCTCACATGGGTGACTGTTGTTTGTCTATGTACCTCACTTATTTTTTAAAAACCATATCTCTCAAATTTACCTCAATAACCTGTTTAGCTTGGCAATTTTGTCTTCTCACTGGGAGAAATAACTCAAAAAGGTCTAGAAGGTTCCCCTAACTCTTTTCCCCCTATGGAAGCCAAATGGAAAAGATATTTTTCTTCTTATTATTTGCAAGAGAACGTGGGCATTGCTGGGATCTCCTTAAAATGCATTTGGGCAGGTTCACATAAATCAGTGAGAAGAATCATGGTAGAAAGGAAATAGTGGGGACTTGGCAGGAGACCTGGGCTTGTCCATCAGCTGTTTCTGTCTACACTGGCTTCCTCTTGTGGCACAGCTTGATCGTGTCTTGACTGGGTGGCTGAGGCAGCCCCTCTGGGTTCAGCCAGATTCTTGAACCTGGTTCTTCAGCCTTTCCATACATATATATTTTCCTTTTTGTCCATTGCAAACAGGGACCCTGACTGGCATAGTCAATGAAGGTCTTGATTGACCTTCCGATGTCCTCTGTCCTTGGCACCCCATTTCTCCTTCCATTCTTGTTCCCATTCCAGGTATCTCCTCCCCTGTTCTTTAAAGTGAGCGCCTATTGAGACTTACATACATTGCCACAGAGGCTTAAGTTTCAATTTTAGTTGAAAATTTTAGTCGACCCCAGTTCTGCCAAGAGACCCCTCTCAAGCTGTTTACTACCAAAATCGCCAGCACCATGGATTCTAAAGCCATTTTATAAGCCCCCAAAGCCTCCAGACGTCACTTGGAAGGTAGCTCTGTTCATTAAGGACTCATTAAGGACATGACTTACTACTTTCGATTGCTGACAAAGGGGAAATGCTCTTTTTTTCTAGCAACTTCCTAACAGAGCTCCCATTGTATACAGAAAGAGAACCCTGAAAACCTGAAGGCATATGTCAGTCTTGAGGTCCTCCAAGAAAATAACTAATTTGTGAAATAGTGTTTAACCCACCACTTCCACTTGACAGAGGAGAATAAAAAAGGGGGTTTCTGTTAACCCCTTTTAGAAAGGAAACTTCTTGCAGACAGCCTCCTGGGTTGCTTGAAGAGCACATTGCAGAAGTGTTTAAGGAATGAATGACCCAAGTGGAAAGGAAGGGTGTGGAAAAAGGAGCCCCATCCCCAACCATTAGCCATCAGGCTCCTTCAGACATCCTGGGTTACTTGTGATTTTTAAAATTTTTGTAGCTTGCCTAGTATGTGTGAGGCACTGAGTTTGAGTCTCAGCACTGCATATAAATAAATAAAATAAAGATCAAAAACTAAAAAAAGTTTAAAAAAAATTTGTATCCAAACAAATTTGTATCCAAATTTGTATCCAAATTTGTATCCCATTACTAATGTAATGGGATAATAACCCTTGAATGAATCTAAACAATTTTGATTATTTCCATATCATCCATCCATGCAAATTGCCTCCTCAGACCTCAGACAGTGAACACCCAAAGAACACCTCCTGTCTTTCTCTCACTCTAATGCATCCCTCTCCTGTTCCCCCATGCTCAACGTCAACACCTCCTCAGTCACTGTCGTTAATTTTCACTTTTACAACTGTGTTATCTGTACCCGTGTTACGGCATTTACAGTATCATGCCATCAGTCTACGATCCTGCATGGCCCATAGCGCATGTTGAAATGGTAGGAGAGAGGAGAGAGTATTAGGCATTGAGGATAAGAATTTAGGCAAACTCAAGAGTTGAGACTCTGAATACTGTTTTCATTGTGGTTTGTTTCCACAAAAGAATATATTAAAACTGGGTGGACGGGGTCAAATAGGTGTGATAAGTGGCCGAGAAGGGTGGGAGCTTCACCCTCCATGGAGCCCTGGACAGTGGTCGTGAAGCCCTGGTCTTAGTAGTCATGCAGAAGTGGGACCACGGCTCCTTCTGCCCGCCCCATCCCTCCTGACCTCCTGAAGAACTGCCCTCCTCCACACAGTGCCTCCTGCAGGTGACCTGAGGGTGCTGCCACCCTGCCTACCATGGCTGTCTGTTCTGCACCCCAGTACTCTGCATGGCCATTGTGGCTGGCATTGTCTGGAAGCCCTAGCTTCCAGCAGGTGCAGAGAGGCAGCAATTTCCTGGAGCATCTTGGGGCCTCCAAGCCTCCCAGAAGCTCCTCCAGTATGACATCCTACAGCTTGCTACACCATTAACTCAGGGGTGAACACAGATGGGGAACAGGAGTGCAGGAAGCAGTAGAAGCTACAGGTAACTTAGCTTCTGCACCCGAGACTGCCTGTGAACCAGACACCAATCATCAATGTCACCTTTCCCTCTGTCACCCACATGCTCATGCAAGTCCTTAAAGTCTGAAGGAGAAAACTTTGGGGGCCTTAGCTCTGACTTCCTGTCTGATGTCCTTCACTTCAACCTGAAGACACCCAGGGCACATATAATGGCAACCAACTCCCTCAGCTCTTGTTGATCTGGTGCTGTGGTTGGAAAATGTGTGTCCCTTCAAAAAGTTCTATGCAAATTTAACTTGGATGCAACTGTGTTGAGCAGTGAGGCCTTCAAGAGGTGGCTGGGCCCTAAGGCTCCAACCTCCTGGATGGG
Organism: Ictidomys tridecemlineatus; assembly: GCF_052094955.1. Classification (NCBI taxonomy): domain Eukaryota; kingdom Metazoa; phylum Chordata; class Mammalia; order Rodentia; family Sciuridae; genus Ictidomys; species Ictidomys tridecemlineatus. Next base: position 118,726,868 of record NC_135482.1, read on the forward strand.
ATGTGTAGCTATGGAATCTAGCAGGCATGAAGTCCTAGTTCGATTCCCAGCACCATGCACACACACAAGAGCATTTATTAAGTCAGATGCAGTGGCTTACACCAGTAGTTCTAGCTACTTGCGTCACAAAAGCAGGAGAATCACACATCTGAGGCCAGGCTCAGCAACTTAGTGTGATCCTGTCACAAAATAAAGTAAAAAGGCTGGGGATACAGCTCAGTGGTAGAGCATTTGCCTTGCATGCAGTCATCCCTGGGTTCAATCACCAGTACCACCAAGAAAACAAAAAAGAAAGGGGCTGGAGACAGTGAGTCCAATCCTTCTGCCCCTTCCGCCGAGTGAGGACAGGGCAACAAGGTGCCACACAGAAAGACAACTCCAGTTCTGATCACACACTGAATCTCCTGGCACCTTGACCTTGGATTTGCCAGCCTTTAGAACTATGAGAAGTCAATTTCTGTGGTCAACAAACTACCAGGACTAAGGCATTTTGTTAAAGTAGCTCAAAGGGACCAAGGCAGCTGGGAATGCCTCCATTTATTTCTTCCTCTTATGGGAAGGACACTTCCGGCCACAGGATTCGACTGACGGGTTTTCTCCTTTATCATTTTGAATACGTCAACTCATTGCTTTCTGGGTTCCAGGGTTCCTCATGAGAAATCCGATGAGGACCTTATGGGTAAATTATGATGAAAGCTTCCTTTCTCTCAGCTCCATAGATGTTAATCATGTCCACATAGGGGCTGGGGTTGTGGCTCCATGGTGGAGTGCTCGCCTAGCACATGCAAGATGCTAGGTTCAATCCTCAGCACCACATAAAAAATATAAATAAATGAATAAATAAAATAAAGGTATTGTGTCCAACTACAACTAAAAAATATCTAAAAGTAAAAGTTGTGTCTATGTAGTGTCTTAGGGAACAGAACATTGTGCTATACTATCATCATGTGAATGAAGGGCTACCATCATGTTGATGCCAATCTTTCTGAGTTGAAAGAAGAAGGAATTGAATACCTTGAGTATAGATATGAGAAGTCCTTCAAAAAACCAAAAGTCATTATAGCTTTTCAGACTCAAAATGGAAGGCCATTGAAGCATCTCAGAGGTTTTAATTTCTAATCAAGCAAATACAGTCTCTGAACCCACTGAAGCAAAAGCTTCTGGAGTCTTGTCTTATTATTAAAGGCCCATGAGGCCCAAAAGTTAGAAACCCACTGTGTGTTATGCCCAGCTGTGCCTGGGCTATTTCTTATTCTGACCTCACAGAGAGCCAATGAAAAGGAATTTCAAGAACCATAGGTATAAGTCCCTGACTGTGGCTAATTTTTTGTCCATAAGCACAGGCTGATCTTGGTTGGTAACCTGTCAGACTCATAGTGAGTTTGGTCGGTTTTGTTGTTGTCGTCGTTGTTGTTTTAATTTTTTTTGTGTGTAGGGAAAACTTTTTTTTGGTTTTGTTCTTTAGGTTTTGGTTCTTTTTAGCTAGCATCATTAGTTGGTATATGTAATGATGTAGAGTGAGAGTCGAGAGACAGAGTGAGAAGATGACTGTGGCAGGGACTCCCAGCCAGCTCCTCCTTTGAAGATACCCTCATGAACATTATAGAGCCCTGCGGAACACTGGGCAGGGCAGCTCTGCCCATGTGAAACTGGACCACCATCTCCTCACTCGGACAGAAGTGGCTGTGAAAGTCCTGCCAAAGGAAGAGCAGAACTTTCCTGTCATGATATCCATACTGGATATAACAGAGACTATGGAACACCTAAATTGAGCTATTTCATGTTATTGGAACCACCGAGAATATCTACTTTGTGATGGAGCATGAATGTGGGGGACCACTATGGCGTCACAGCTTGGGGGGCAGTGGCATGCAGGAGGAGGAGGCCCAGAGAGCGTGCAGGCAGCAGCTAGACACTGACTGTGCCCCATACTCTGCTGGTGGGTAAAAAATATTATGGCCCCATGTTGGATCTCTGGATCTTGGGTGTCCTTCTGTATTTCATGGTCACAGGGTGCCTCACATTTAAAAGGACCCCATTTGTGCAGCTGAGGAGCAGATCCTGTACCCAAGGGACAATATTCCCTTGATGTTTCTGCAGAAGTTTGAAGCATAACCAGTCAGTTTCTGACTGTGGACCCCACACAGAGGCACCTGTGAGCCCAAACCATGGAGTATCTGTATCTGAACTAGAGTGACAAATATTCACCTGCTCATTCAGAGGAGCTACTCCCTAACCATCTAAACCCCACAAAAACGAGGGTCCTGTCTGACGTGTGTTACAACCTAAACAATTCCTGGATATCTCTGGTAAACAGAAAATTCGATTGGCATATCTGATGCTCCAGCACCCGACAATCTGGGGGCAGGCTGCACAATCCAAGTGAAGCTGCAATCTACAGGCTGGGCCTTGCCCATCCCCTCAGATCCTTTCACCTTTACTCTCCCAATAAGAGATGCCTGTGAGCTTCCTCTTCCCCCTCTTGCTCTCTGAACATCAGCTGGTGGAGGAGAATCAGCAGTTAGGATAGAACAGTGGCAGAAGAGCCTGAGCATCTGCCATTGCCCACCGCAGCCAGCAGGCAGGATCTCCACTCTCTGCATGGCTCAGCAGTATGTCCCTGTGCCCAACCCGAGCCTGTGGTGAGTGGCAGTGGGTGGGAGGCAGAGAGCAGCAAGTCCTCTCAGGGTACACTGTCAGAAGAAAACTCCCCCTCCACTGGACAACCCCATGGTGGGCCCATAGACTATTCCTGGGACAACCATCAGGACTGCAAGGGGGTGACTAGGAGAAATGCCACCTGTATTCTAAGACTACATTGCTGTGGGCCATGTTTCTACCTGCTGAGCCAAAGTGGCTCCAATGAAAGTGCACAAACCCCCAGATCCCACAGGATCTCTCTGATGTGGAGGAGCTGTAGGAGGGAGGTGTGCAAACTGCCTTGAGTCCCTCCCATGGATTCCAGGAAGGAGGGCACATGGACCACCTGGAGAGAAGTGGGCCCCTCCACCTCCACCCCAGAGAGACATCAGAGACTTTCCTGGGACACTTCCCCCCGCTCCGCTTGGCTCTGTCCTTTGTCCCATGTTTCTGGGATAGCAGAGAAGGTTCCTAACAATTTCTGTTTCTCACACACACAAGGAGGATATATTAAACCAGGCATGATGGCACACACCTGTGATCCCAGAGGCTCTAGAGGTAAGGCAGGAGGATTGTGAGTTCAAAACCAACCTCAGCAACTCAGTGAGATGCTGTCTATAAATAAAAATACAAAAAGCTCATTCACCCTTTTAGTGTTTTAAAGAGTAAAAAGCTGGGTGCTGTAGTCCACATGGACCTAAACCACAGAACAGTTCCCAACTCCAGCATTTACACAAAAGATACCCAGGAATAAGGAAGAGCTACTTTTCTCTTAAAAAAAGAAAAGAAAAGAAAAGAAAAGTGCTTTGGGGACAAAGTGGCCTAGGATGACTTCTAGTAGGTGGCATCTGTTCATAAGATGACCTAGGCTAGAAAGATCATGTAAAAGGCTTCCATGGAATTCAGTTTCACGCTGGCTGTATATGGGAATACTGTTTCAGTAAGTTTATTTCACTAGATTTGAACCACTGAAAACACTGAGGATGGTAGACAGTTTTCTTTTAGCCAAATGATTAAGTCCCCCAAGTCGACAACTTTGTTAACTACTTATAGTTACTTGTTGATCTTAAATTTTCTGTTCAAAACAAATTATTTTGGCAATAATAAGCTATTTTTCCAAAATCATACTCCTCTCAGACTTTTAAAATTTAATTAAGGATGGTTAAATTTACTTTATTAAAAAAAAAAGGATCATACTTCCCTAATGCAATATTTGATTCTGAGAAACGAACATATTTTAAATTATTTATCACTTTTTAAATAGATCAGACAGGAACTTTTTTGTTTTGTTTTTGTTTTGGGATTTATTTTAAACAGAAAGCTAGTAGTCAGAAAGCTAGCTCAAAATAACACATGTATTCCTTTTATTTCTTTTTGTTTCTAAGAATGACTTTTCCACACTAATCATCAAAAGGCAAAATTCTGACTTGCTGTTTCACAGGACCTTTTTCATGGTTACTCTTATTCTTTCTTGAGGCCAAACCCAGGACACCAATTTCTCAATGAACCAGTGATTTCCTGCAGTGCCATGTTTCAAACCTCTTTTTCCAGGGCTCACAGTCCCACCTGGCCTTCTCCATCACACTCTTTGTCCTCCTCAATATCAACCAGTTTCCTTCCTTTCCCTTCCCCCGACATTTTTTCTTCCTTTCCTGGATGCACAGCATGTTATTTCTGCTTATCTTTTCTTTAATTAAGATGCCGTGTTGGGGGCAGACTTTCAGTCTAAAGATGTTTGCTTCTCTTGCTGTATCACTTTACTTGACACTAAAATCCAGCACACCAATTCAGGTCTCAGGGCCAGAATCACTCCTCCCCTTAAGCCTCTTGCAAAGCAATCAGTAAGCTGGGACCCCAGCACCTGGTTCTACTGAGGAAATCATCCTGGGTTTATCAGAGGCCGCCTGTCACTAAACTCCATCAAGGCCTGACATTTTCTTGATGGAAAGCTCTCCAGCTATGTGCTAATATTCATTACTTCAACTATGCCAGTCCCTTGAATGTCATAATAAAAATGCTGCCCAGTGTGTTAGTGCTGTTGGGGAACAATGAACTATCTTCCTCGGTTTTATCTCTCATAAAACTATTCGATAATGATCATATCATGCCTTCTGGAATTAAAAGTTTAGGAAAAAACCCACCATTTCTATATTTGCCTTTTCTTTAATATCGACTCCCAAACATTTCCCATTCAAGTAATGAAACATGACTACTAATTCTCTCCAAATGCAAATATCAATGAATATTATACCACAGATGTCATTCAGGTAACCTAAACAGTTCAGCTATATTTTTTTTAGTACAAGGAAATTAAACCCAGGGGTTCTTCACCACCAAATACATTTCAAATGCTTTTATTTTTTTTTATTTTGAGACAGGGTCTTTCTAAGTTGCTTTGAACTATCGATCCTCTTGCCTCAGCCTCCCAAGCCGTTGAGATTACTACATGCTTGAACTACTGTGCCTGGATTGACTTGTGCTACTGGCTTTTTGTTTGTTTGTTTGTTGTTAATATATTTTTTTTAGTACAGTTCTTGTAAAAACAAACAAAACTCCACTAAGTTCACTAATTCGTCATTCATTTATTGGGTGCAGATCTCTTGCTAGGCTTCTTCCAAATATTCATAAAAGAATATAATAGGAAAAGAGTCTCAGGGGAAAGGCAAATGACATTAAATTCATCCAGATGCAACTGAATACCAGGGAACAAGTATGTCATTTTGTCTTTTAAAAAACCATTGTGGATACATTAGAGGAATTCATCTGCACAGACTGTGTGCTAAGAACTAGTCATGAAGCTACTGCAGTGGTCCAGGCAAGAAATGAGCAGCACAAACTAACTGGATTGGAGTATGACCAGAAGGAAAGAGAATTTAAGAGATAAGAAATGGCAGGACTTGGATTCAGCCTAGTGAGGGGGAAAAAGGTTCTGAAGCTCAAAAAGGCAAAAAATGATAAGGGGTTCATACAACCTAATAATCCTGCTTAGAAATGGCCACTTACAGAATAACCATTTGGAAAGAACAGATTTAACTTATTTTCAGTAGTGAATTTTCATTACTCAGCCACTTGCAGCATGACATAAATGTAACCAAAGTCCTAGGTCCTGACATGTTCCTTCTAACATTTGGGAGAAAATCATTGGAATATTAGCCCATTTTGGAAAAAAAAATTTGAAGTCAGATCCACACTTTATAAATCTTGGTTTATAAACTCTGCTTAAAGCAATTAATGAGTCCATAGATTAACAGCTCTGTTATCCCCAGATTTTATTTTTAGGGAAAGTCTTGTGTCAGAGCCAAGGCCCTTTCAATGGAAGGTGACTGAATTAGAAGTCAGGCAGTGCACACTCTGAGTATGTGGGAGAAACCTGGGGCATTGGGCTTTTCCAGACCCCGTCTTATCCCAGGCAGGCTTCCTGCATCTTGATCTTGCCTCTGCTAAATTTAGCTCTGAGGAGTGAACTTGTGCTTTCAAATCTCTGCTGGTCAAGAGCTAGGCTTTTCAACACAGCAGCCACTGGCCAGATGTGGCTACTGCACCCTTGAAAGATATGTAGCCTGGCTAGAGGCTCGTGCTGTATGTGCGACACACACACCGGGCTTCAGAGACATAACACGTAAAGAAGAATGCAAAGTGCCTCGTAAACAATTTATTTTTATGTTGATTGCATCTTGAAGTCATAATATTTTGTAAATGTTGGGCTAAACACATTAATAAAACTAATTTCACTTATTTTTTTTTGCCTTTTTTAGTGGAGCCACTAGAAAATTTAAAATGATACACATGTCTCCCATTATATTTCTATTGGATAGTGTTGCTCATGACTATTTGACTCTAAGCCATTTTAAATTAGCTGCCAGGAGAAAGAGAAAATCTCCATATTTTTTCTAGGTCCTGACCATTTTAATCAATTAGCTTTTACCCTGGCCTGTCTTTTTTTGTTTTGATGGGGGGTGGGGTGGGTAGAGAGTTGGGGGAGGGACTCACTGAAGGCTACAGAAAGGCAAAGTCCCCAACTTGGTAGATGCAAGCAAGAGAAACTGCTTTTCTACTATATAATGAAAACTCTAATTTCCCAAAAGGGATAGCAGAGTTTTCTCTATCTTAACTTGACCCAGACCATTCTACATTTTATTTTTTGTTTATATATATATTTTAGTTGTAGTTGGACATAATACCTTTATTTAATGTATTTATTTTTATGTGGTGCTGAGGATGGAACCCAGTGCCTCAAACGTGGTAGGCAAGCGCTCTACCACTGAGCCCCTGATTTTACATTTTATGTCTGTGACTTGGGAGATTAATTGTTCCATTAATTAAGGCTCTTCTCAGATATAACAAAAATCCAACCTGAATTATCTTATGCAAAAATGGAAATAGAGTGGTTTGTGGCTATCTAAACGTTCAGAGATGATTCCAGCTTCAGGCACAACTGGGCACACTCAAGGCTGTCAACTCTTGGTTCGGCTTTCCTCCATGCTCAAATTATCCTTCCATAGGAACTTTCTCTGCAGCAGCACCTGGCAGCTCCAGACTCATACAACAAACCTGGTGCCAAAAGACCTCCCCACTGCAACTGATGTGTGTGTGTGTGTGTGCGCACACACACACACACACACACACACACACATATATGTCCTTGAATTATCTCTAAGCATAGATAATTGTGGGGCACCAAAACCCATTTCTGAATCCATTGCTGCTGTCAATGAGATGAAAGGTCTGGTTGCCCAGTCCTAGGCCAAAGATCTAGACCTCAGAGGTGGAACATGGTAGAATCAGCACTATCTGAAAGCATATCCTGTAAAGGGGGAAGAGTTTGGGGGCTGTGACCGGAAGAAGGAGGAATGGATGGATGTAGGCAGGCAGCAGATGGTGAGATGCCACCACACCCTTTGTGCTGCTGCTGAGTGAGTTCGTGGGGCTGCCTTCTGAGCGCTTCTGCACTTGAAAGTATCTGCACATTTAAATATGTCTCCTTCAGTTTCTATCAAAACAGCTCACAGTTATTAAAATACATAGGTTATGAATTAAAGTGCACATATGAACAGAGGCACAGGTAACTGAGATTTCTCTTTCTCTGTCAAAGATACAACAACTGCATAGGAGTTGGCTAATCTAGGTTCCAAAATCATTCAACTTCCCCCAGGGACAATTTGATATTTTATGATAGCAACAGCAAACACAGTAACTGAAAATCTCACCCACTTGAAGACTGTTCACTAAAATCGATCCTCTTCGTTACTGTCACTGATAGCTTTGCATTTTTTTTAATACAAATCAGAAAAATCCTGGTCCACCCTTTATAGCATGCTATGCTTGCATTTTCTCCCTTCTCTAGCCTAACTTTCTCTGGTCATGCATCCTTGATTTGGTGGCCTTTCTCAGGCACCTCTATTCCTTTTAAATAGAGCAAACCTAAAGACCCCCACTATCCCTGGCTAGAACTGTGGGGATGGTCCCCAGTCATGAGAAAGGCTGCTTCTCTTCCTGCAGATGTCAGAGAAGCAGACCCCTGTACGGAATCTGAAGGAGGGTGGCTCGCAGACACATTTCCACATGTTGCACGCGAGAAAAAGTTCAAAACCACATCAAACATACTCTGTGACCACTGAGCATAAATATTACAAACAAACAAAATCAGCATGTAATGTGTACTTTAATTTGCTATTTAAAAAATTAACATCAGGATGAATGACAAATGGAAACACCACAACAAACCTTCTAAGTGAAGAGAAAAAAACTCACAATCAAAGCCCTCTGGCCTCTAATTAACACACGGCATCCTTGAAACGAAAGGCCAAAATAAAATAAACTGGCAAAAGGGAGAGAATTGTATAGGGGGGAAGGGAGAACTGGGTCTTCCCTGAATTAGGGTTTCCCATAATGTGCTTTTTAAAAAATCCTATTGTTTGAAACTTACTTTATTGCAGAAGAGACTGGAGCCATAGTCAGAAATGTGATTCAAAACCAAAGTCTGTTTATGTTTTCTAACTCAATATTCATGGGTTTAAAATTCCATTACATTGTATGGTAAGTCACTTCATATAAAACTGAATAAAAGCAACATTTTAAGGACAAATGGTTGATATTTATTAGATACCTGGTTTGTCATGATCCTGGATGCTTTCTGTCGTGACAAAGTATGGAAACATACCCTGTCACCTAGCAGACTTGAGGGGAGTCCTAGGTCCTCTGCTCTCTGCCTGACCATGGCACCCACCCTTTTCTCTTCGGATGGCTGCAGATTTCTGAATGAGCTGCTGCCTCGACTATATATGCAGAGTATATTTATATGGATGTATACAGTTGGCATTCCATATCTGCAAGCTACACAGCTACAGATTCAACTAACCACAGACAGAAAATGTTCTCATTCCCTAAAAAATACAATATAATAGCTATTTCCACCACATTTCCATTGTATTATTATAAGTAATCTAGAGATGATTTATAGTGTATAGGAAGAAATGCAGAGAGTAATTTTATTTTTATTTATTTATTTTGTATTTTTGGTGTCGGGGATAGAACCAGGGCAAAACATAACTCCATTTTATATAAGGGACTTGAGTGTTCTTTTATTTGGTATCTGCAGGGGGTCCTGGAACCAATCTTCCACTGAGGAACAGCTGAATTTTGTCTGACAAATGGTAACTGCTCAACAAACATTAACTATTTTTATTTACGTGTCTTATTTTCTTCAGTTTCCCTATTAAATCCAAAGATAAATACTACTGCTTTCACATACCTGACAAAACCCGGAACTCAGAAATAACACAAGTATCATTGTGTTATCGACTGTTGTGAACAACAGAATTAGCTTTATGGAGGTCTCAGGCATTGGGTTACTTTAGCTCAAGTCTCGTTTTCACAGTTGGGATGTGCACTGAGTAAGAAGGAAGTCTGTTTCCAGCCACTTTAGTCCAAACAGACACTCCTGCTCCTGCAGGTCTGCACAGAAAAATCTAAAAACCACTTTAAGGAGGTTCCAACTTCTTAAAAAATACACTTTCCCCTTTGTTTCTTAGCCAGAGGAAGAAAAACAAAGGCAACTTGTTATTCCGTGTTAACACCTATGAGATCCATTTCTGACAGAACCGTTGGATGGATGCCTGAGTTTTCTAATTTTATAGCCCAAATATTCATCAGTCTGGGAGAACCCATCTTAGGTAGCTCTGCTCAAGTGAACATTCCTGATTTTTCTTTTTATTATTAATGAAGAGGTTTTCTTTTGCTGCTGTAATAATTTTATTTGATTTTTCCAGTTCTAGTGCTTGCCTCAGACAAGGATAGGTGTGGGGGGCCTTCAAGGAAGGCAAACACATGCCAGAGAGACAGGATGCTGGTGACAACAGTCACAGACATGTGAGAAACAAGGACCTCCATGTACTCTTTTTTTACTTATTTATTTTTATCAGTACATTACAATTATACTTATTAGTGGGATTCACTGTAACATATTTATGCGATCAATTTCATTCCCTAGTACCTCCCTTTTCTCTCTTTTATATACTCCTAATTTTGCTTGTATTGCTATTTATCTTAGATAATAATGTTATCAATAAATATGTTGTGTTCCTTCTGGTAAGTCAATCTCACCATTCCACAAAATGTACAAGTTTAAAAGTAAGAATGTGGGCGGGGGTGGGGCAGCTCAGTAGTAGAACCTGCATTTGTAAGGCCCCAGGTTCAATCCCCAATACCACAAGGAAAATAAAAAGCCAAAATGTAAGCTGCTGTACAACAACAAATACTTAATAGACCTACTCAAAGATGCTAGAACATTATTTTGAAATGAAAAGCAAGTTTCTGCTGATAAGATTTTGTACACTTACGAGGCTGACCACTTCTCACCACACAGGCTTCTGAAGTACGGTATTCGGGGAAAATAGACGAATTCTATTCAATATTGCCGTGTTAAAGATATTTCCAGTGGGCTTCAGATATTCACATTTGGTGTTTCTGGGATATTATTACCAAAAACATGAATAAAGCAATTCATTACCAATTCCTATATCAATCTACAATTTGGAGTATAGCAAAATAGTAAACTATGTGATATAGGCCTTAAGCCTGTTTTTGAAAATCATTTATTTTCTTGACCAACCATATATTTATAAATATAACATTCTGACTGATACCTGTCAGGTGAAGAAATATTTTTTTTCTCACAATCTATACACCAAAGCCAAGCAACGCACACCTGGGTTGCTTCCTAGAGCACCTGACCTGGGGTGGGCTTGGAGTGGGTTTCATTTGGTACCTCCACACTTCCCTGAGGACTTTTGTCTTGGTTATTTATTTTTGTCTTTCTAGTCTTTCACACCAGCAGTGGGATTATGAGCATGTTCTTCCTGGTGGCAGAATAATTCTTCAGGTCTGTGTTAATTTTCTGTCACTATAACAAAAATCCAAGATAATCAACTTATAAAGAGAAAAGGTTATTTTAGCTCACTGTTTTGGAGGTTCCAGTCCATGATTAGTTGGCCCCCAGGAAGCACGTCATGGAGAAAAGGTGTGGAGGAGCAAAACCATTCATCTTATTGCCAGGAAGCAAAAGAGAGGAGGAGAAAGAGGAGGAAGGGGCTGGGGACCCACCATCCTCTTCAAAGCCTTGCCCTCAATGATCTACAGACTCTCACTGGACCCACCTCATAAAGGCTTTACCACCTCCCAATAGTGCCAAGCTGGGGACCAAGTCTTGAATATACGGGCCTTTGGGGGACATATCCAAGATGTGAACTACAGCAGGGTCACAGTAACAGCCACAGCATTTGGAAGAGAGGGCCTTCTCTTTGATGGATTTCTTTTGGAAGCAAACACATTTCTATCCCAGAAGCCCCCAGCAATGGTCTCCTTGCATCTCTTCAAGCTTCTGAATTACCCACCACAGCTGAGTGGAGGGGAATAAGCTCTCCTCTGTACTTCAGGGTGGAAACAGCTCCCCTAATGTGCTGGGCCTCTTGAGCAAGTCACAACCAATAAGTGATACAAACTGGGCAAGGACAAAGGAGGATGGATGTTGGAGGTGACCCACCATGCCCCTTGCTATGGGCATTCGCCTCACCCAATCCTTATGCCCCTGTCCTGTGGAGACATTCTAGAACTGCAGCTGAGCAAAGGGGTTTTCTACATGGCTCTTTTAATTACTCCTTAGCTGACCTCCTAGTATGCATGCCGCTTAGAAACGAAAGTCACTGCGTCACTGTTCATGTTTCATGTGGACATTCCCAGATCTGCCAACAGATTGACTGAGAAATCCAGGGGACACAATTTCTCAGGGAAGGAGAATCCTGAATCACTTGGATTCGGGGATGGCAAAATGGCAACCCACTGCAATTCCTCCCTGTTCACTTTTAGTCCACTGGAATTTGCACTGTGTATCTACGAGTGTGTATATAAAGCTCAAAAGTAAATTAATTCCTGTATTTAGGATAAAAAAAAAAAAATGAAGCATGTCATATTCCAGAAACTGGCTGGGCCTGGAACTTGGCACAGAAGATATAGTTAGCAGTTTGTAAGCTTTGAAGTGAAAGTCTCCCCTCCTCTTTTACTAGCAATGAAAAAATCTTTAAAGGAAAGACACAAGAGTGGGTGAGGAGTATTTTTCCATGGTGAGCTACGTAATGTCTTTGGTGTAATTCCCTCTTTAGACAGCTAGCTGCCTTACGCTGGCACTACCAGGCTACGTCTTACACTAACCCCAGCCCAGAGAATGCAATCAGCTGTGGATATTTTCAGTGGACCATTTCCTCCTATCATATCCAGCATAAGCTAAAATGTTGTAATGGAATAACAGATATTTAAAGCAGTGGTTCTCAAAATTTAAAGTATCACCTAGAAATATATTAAAATTCAGGTGCTGAGGCTTCATGCCCAGAGAGTCTATCTAATACTACATATGTGTGTGTGGGGGGGTGCAAAGGTATGTGTGTGTATGAGAGAGAGAGAGAGAGAGAGAGAGAGAGAGAGAGAGAGAGAGAGAGAGAGAGAGAGAGAGAGAGAGAGAGAGAGAGAGAGAGAGAGAGAGAATTGCATGCGTTTTTTTTGGGGGGGGAGGGGGTGGGGAGATTTCATTTTAACAAGCAGCCCAGGTGATTACAATATAGGTGATCAATTGACCTTACTGAGAAACATTTCATCTTGAACTTTCAAAATGTTAAAATTCTTTGGCCCCTGAAAATTGGGAGTTTAAATCACAGCAATATATTCCTATATATAAAAAGCATTCATCATCCCAAGAAAAAGAAGAGCATAAAAGTTTTCCAACTTCGGACTTCCCATGGGATATCTCTTGATATCTTCTTTGCAATTCTTTAAGGTAATTAGAGTGGGTGATCTTATCCTGACTTTGTTGATTAGGAAATTAGCACAGGTTAAGCAATTGCCCAAGGCTGTGTGGCTCTGGCTGGGGCATAAGCCAGGCCTCCTGACCTTTGAGAGCAGAGGTCAAGTCAGATGGACCCCCTCAGATACTCCTGAAGTCAGAAACCCTGGGAAATGCATGAAATATATATTATATATATTTATTTATTTAAAAGCACATTTCCTGATCTGGTTTTCCATCCAGTCCTCCTCATCTCTCCATTTCAAAGCTATATGCCAACAACCATATTATTATTTTCCATTTTGAGACATTTTACACCCTTAAGGAGAAACCCATGGGCATGGTTATTCTCCTGGGGGAAAGAAACCCACATGGTCTCCTAGTGGAAAGCATCATCATCTCTTTTCCATAGCTGAAGACCTTTATATTAACCAGGATGGACATAACCTGAGTTTTTAACTTTCTGTAGAAAACAGGGTGTCCCTTAAAAACCCCATAAATGCTGCACATTTTTAGGAGAGGAAATGTGCACATGACTTCTTTCATTTCAAAAACTTCCACTGGGACTTCCTGGCTCTTTGTCTGGTGGGGCTTTACATACCATATCATGAGGTGCCTTGGGGCAGATAGAAACTCTTTGAGAGTGGAGAACAAATATTTAATTCTACAGCCCTTCCTTTCCTTTGCCCTCAAGGGAAAACCTGCACTCTCCCCCACGTGAGAAAAATTCCAAATATAATGGACTAGACAAAGAAATATTTAATCACATTAGTTTAGGAAGCTCTGGCAGAACACAATGCATCTTTTCAAGGTTGAAGATGTTATGAATAGACAGAATGTTTTTGTGTCAAGTCTCTCTGGGGCTCTTGGGTACAAAATGCCATTTGCCTTTAGACACTTTTTAATTCTAGAGCTTCAAGGAACCACTTTCATTTGCTAAAACCCTATTGCATAGTCAAATAAAAAATGGCTTGTAAAAAAATCACTAAAATCATTATTTACATAGTAATTTTTCAAAAGCAGTCTTTGCCCAAGAATACCCTTCACTCTAAGCATTCACCAACCTAGAACCCAAGGAATGGATATAGCTTGGTCATATAGTTCTCCCAAAGCAGCTAATTCCTTTTATGAACGACACCAGAGGCCAGTTGCTTGCTTTCTTTATAACACCATTCAATTCCTTCTAGAATGGCATGAAGCCTTCCTGAGACTACTTTTAGCTACTCTCCTCTTAAGCAATTCTTCAAAAAAGTTATAAAATGTTTAACAGTTATTGCCACTTTTCAAAGAATCAGCAAGCTGTTGAATCAAAATAGAGTGGCAGACAGAAGGTAAAAATACTAAATTCAGTCAGGATATGGAAGTCATATATAGTTTTCTGACACCATTTTTCCACTCACCCTGGAGGAAGACTACAGATGATAAACAGCTCTTTAAATGACGGAAACTAATTAATCCTCTCGCCCAAATGTTAATGGAAACCTTAGTCTCATCCAGGTATGTCTGTCTCAAAACAGCATCATTTGCTTCCCGTTGAAGCCAACCAATCAACCCACAAAAAGGTAAAAATTTCATGGTTTCAATGGGAGGAAAAAGGGTTTTTAAACAAAAGTGAAATATAATAAGATCACTCCTTTGCTCTTGGATGATAGAACAGCTCTCTAAATTGTTACTGGAAAGTCCACAAAGACATTTAATGATGGAAATACATTCTGAGAAATGCATTGGTAGTCAATTTACCCATTACTGGAACATCATGGAAGGTACTTACACAAACTAAGACGCCTATAATATCACGAGGTCATATAATCATGTGGAATCACCCATGAAAGTACAGGGTCTGTTTTTGGTGGAAATATCATTATGCAGCACATGAGTGTATGTAAATGTCATCCTTAAGCTGAGCCTTGGAACCACCCAGACTGGCAAGTTCATGTGACTTGTTCAGTAAGAATGTGGACACCTTACAGGGCTGCATGATAATCCTGGCCCCTCTGCAGTTTGTTCGTCAACTGATTGATGGAAGCCAGTCAACAACCAGCCTAATTCATGCACACAGGAATTGGAGACACAAAGCAATTGTACACAGAGGGGTTTGCTAGAACAACACTGTAGAGGACACAGAGGGGCTTTCAAAGGAATGGCTTTGCCCGCCAGTCACACACAACTGACCTCATCCTGTCAGCTGTCACTCTTCTCTAATTTAGAAGCCTGTCTGTAACAATCCACCACAGTCCCATCTATTGTTCTATAAAATTCTTCAAATGAAATCAGAGTAGACACGCCCTTACCCAGGAGGAGAGAATACAAAGCAGATATTCTAAGTTTCCGTGACTTACCAAACGATGAGTACTGGATTCTTTTCTGGGTTTGTTTTGTGGGGGACAAATCACAACGCTTTGCAATAGAGTTGATGTCTTTAAGTGAACAAAGTATCTTTGTTGGGAAATTCTCATTCTGCTTTACAGTAATCTTGTGGGTTCATTCAATCAATGCCCTGCAATTTCCTCTACCGCTTGGAATTGGAAAAGGAGTGAAAGAGTGCTGCATTTGTCCTCTTCCTTACAGAAAGCAAAAATGCATCTGAGGATGTGCAGCCTGCTCCTGCAGGACAGGGCCAGCTTGCTTGCCTCCCACACTCATGGAGATACCAGAAACCATGGGTTATTAGTTGATTTACCAAGTAAAAAGGCAAGCAATGCCACCTGGGCTGTCTTAGACATCAATAGAACATGTATCTAGACTTTGGTAGACCCAGGCATTTTTGTTCCTATCTACTGTAAGGCAGAAGTAGCATCCAAATCTTCCTCTAAAGTAGGTATTCTGGAGGCTAAACCAAAATGGAAGCCCCTGACCTACAGTTCTTGATGTTGTCCCACAGCAGAATGAACATGCTCCTGCAAACCCAGGTGTGGAGAGACCGATGCAAACATCTGGTTGACTCATTGCATATCCCTTGTCAACAGTTGTCCAGTGCTTGAGATTGAGCCAGAAACAGTGACCATCTCATTGCTGACTGATGCTCAGGATAGTGTATGCTGGCTTGGATCTGGGGAGAGGCCCGGGCAGAGAGCTTGGCAGTGGTCTTCTGGCTATTCATGAAGGAAACTCAAGAGTCCTGGAGCCCAGAGAATGGACCTGAAGAGGGGGCTGGCTCTGCACACTATGGCTTTTAACTCCACAAAGAGGCACACACCCAACCATGGAGGCCTGCTCCAGAAGTTTCCTAAAGCTCAGGACTTGGATAGTCCCTTGTTGAGGTCTAAGGGTAGCACTAGCTGAAGACAACCCCAAGGAGGAGATGGTAGAGTGGGTCTGGGAGACCTGGGCTTGCATAGCTTTGCCTGAAAATTAAGGAATTTTGTATCAAAGAATTGCTAAACTCTTTCCTCTTCAAACCCAGTACTGTGGGATTCTGTGATTCAGTTGTCACTGTTGGCAGGTCTATCTCAGACACTGGACAAAGATAATACAAAAGAAAATTCAAAACCATTCAAACAAATATAAGTTGTCTATCTCAGCCTCCCTAGTTCAAAGAGATAAATGAGAAATTCTGGCTCATTAAAAGTCTGGTTAGGAGAGAGATTTATCTTTCACAGGTGACCAATTACCAATTAAGCAGCTAATCCTGTGGTTAACATTAAACTTATGATAATAATCATTGGATTATGAACAACTCAAAACAGCTCTGGTTTTTCCAAGGGCTACAAACCAAAGACATAAAGTACTATGTAATGAACACATAATTTATTATGGAAATGTGAACGGGGGCGGGGGGCAAGTCAGATGACTTAAAATTTCATGACTTATAATTTCAAATGTCGGTTCTGTGGACTGGACATCCTCTCCCAGGTACCTTGATTTGGTGCTTCTGATAAGTTTTGATGGGAGCAGGTAACAACGGTCTTCCTGAAGTTCACTGTCACAAGACACCACTTGCTCACACATACATATATGAAAACACTGCTGATGGAAGATAGGAGGCACACTCATAGCTCATAGTACTGACCTGCCCTCTCATGTCTGGAGCAATGGGGATGGTGGGCCAGATGGTTGAGTAGACGACAAAAAACAACAGCCACATCACCATGCTTCCCCACACAGCCAGGTGACTGAACTGCAAAGGAGACAGATGCTCAGATAGTCCCTCTGTTGGCCAGGTGATCCACCCCAACCCCACCTGCTGCAGAATTCCCCCCTCCAAGCCACCTTTCCCGATGGAAAGACTGTGAGGACTCTATTCCCTGGTCTCAGAATTTTTAACAATGAATTTAATTAACTCGTGGCTATCCTGAAGTTCAAAGTGTTTTTGTGTCACGGCTGACCATCCTCTGAGACATCCCCTAGTTATAGCAGGCTTTGCTCAGTTCATTTCAAGTATCTGCTGCCCCTGGGGATGGTATTGATCTAGTGAGAGAATGGTGGAACAGACAAATGAACAAGAAGAAGTTTTTATTTATCATTAGGAGACTTTGATTGTTCTGTTCATTTGCAAAAGAGATTTTTTTGACACCTGAAATGATATTACATCTTTAAAATTTTTAAGTCTTAAATTGACATTAATAATGGAACATGTTTATGAGTATATTGTAATATTATAGTACATGTATATAATGTGTGTGATCAGATGAGGGTAAATGGCATAACCATCCCCTCAAATATTCATCATTATTTTGTGTTGGGAACAGTCAAAATCTTTTGTTTTGAAATATATATCTATGTTTTTTAACCACAATGACTGCTTGCTGTAGAACTTAGAAATTACTCCTCCTATTTAACTGCATTCTTGTCCTGTTGACCATCCTCTTTCCTTCCTCTCCTTCCCTCTCCACTCTTCTCAGGTTCTGGTAACCCCTATTCTGCTCTTTGTTTCTACAAGATCAACTGGCTATTACAGTTTAATACCCCCTTAAGCATCTACTGAGTTGGTTATTTTTGTCTCCTTTGTACTCTTATGGTCCTTGACCTCTTCTTCTATACCTCACAATTCAATCCATCAGCAAGGTTTTGTTTGGTTTTGTTTTCCCTTAAAACAAGTACTTCCAGAATCTACCCACGACTTACTACCTTCTGCTCCAACATTCCAGGCTGTCGCCAGCCCCTCCCTGGAATAGGTGTTAACAGATTCCCCGACTCCACACTGATCTCCCACCCACCCCATCCCACCTTCTTAGCAAAGCATCAGATGAGTCTATTGAAGCTGCAGCCATGACCCTCCAGGGGTGACAAACATGAGAAACTGGTCATAACCCCCAAACCTTAGAAATAACCAAAGTACCTAAAATAAGGAACTGGTTAAATAAAGATGGGACATATCTATGAAATGTCATTGTCTTTAATCATGAACAATGATTTTTGTAGGAGTATATTTTAAGGAATAAAAATGTTCCAAATATATTTTAAGAAAGATCACAAAATTCTATGTTCTACAATGCAGCCTATTTCAAAACACACAGAAGAATGTATGGAGGGTCACAGAATAAAGTGTTACCCATGATTATCTCTTGGTAGTAAAATTACATGAAAATATGTAAAGTTTCATTTTTTTTCTCTTTTGTGTTTTCTGTGCATGTGTGTGTTTCCAGCAAGCCAGCATATACATTTGAAATAAGGTGACTAATGATAGCTTTGAGCTATATTAGCAAATGAGGCACCAGGAAACACTGGATTGAAAATTTGCCCTGAAAAAGATCAAACCACAATTTTTTACATGCAAAACTTAATATAGCTAGATATTAATTATCCCAATGCTTAAAAAGAAATCATAGTATGAAGATTATCTAGACTGCAGAGGGAGGAGCAATCCCAGAGAGGACTCACTTTAGTCCAAGCTGTAGTCTCCAAACCAGCTTTCAGACAAACTGTAACCACAACGTACTGTGAAAAGAAAGAGGAGTTAGGAAAAATGAAGCACACTACTTTTACTTTCTAGGAGAAATCCCAGATCTCCCCTCCAGCATCAGTTCCTCTAACCCACCATACTTTGAAGGTACCATCTTGGTAGCTAAGTTGCTAGGGGATGTTTTTAGGAAATGAACAGAATGAACAGACAGGTTTATTCAAGGAAAGTGCTCATCGCAGTCTCTTCCCACAAATAACTGCTCTGTCCTTTCTTAGAGGATTTTGGGGAAACCATCTTCCTTAGTACTCTTTGCTTTTAAAGATGTAAAAGGTCTTTTGAAGAATGGGGACTCCTGCTCATCACCTCTCCAGACACTTCGACTCAGTACACTCTCTGCTAAACAATAATGTAAGCATTTCTCAACCATCTGACCTTAAGGAATCTATAATATATAAACATTTGAAATATGACAATAAGAAAAGCCTTACCTAAGGGATTAGATAAGTATCCCCTACATTAGGAGTGGCTCAATAAAAAGAGATGAACTTACCGTGTAAACAATATTTCCAACAAATAAATAGTCTGTGGCATGACCATTGCTGAATGGAGTATCTGAAAAATAAAGAAGCTGTTATTAACTTCTGAGATCTTAGATGGCAATCTATATTTTATCCACAATATAAAAATGGAACTTTTAGAAACGTGTATCAAAATGGGAGGGCATTTCAAAATTGAATCTTCTGTGATTCTACTGCTCTTTCTTTTTGTGACTCCATTTTTTATATTGTATTCTCTCCAAATGAAGCAAACAAAATCATGTTTCCAACAAAACAAACAAAACAAGTCTTGATCTGCACGAAAATTTACATTTGTATAAAGATTACAATCTCTCTTTGCCCAGCTTATTATTATTATTTTTTAAAGACAGAAATAAGAACATGTTGATCTATCTACCATGGCTATCTTTCCAGCGGTGGAAACTTTTCAAGTTTTCATTTATTGTTTATTGTTAAGTTTTGCTAAATTGGAATTGTGCATCAATGAAAGAAGAGAGCCACACAGATACAAAATCAATCTGTAATGACTGAACTCTATTCTGGGGGAATTTTCATTGCTTCTGTCCTCCTTTGTAGCTACACGAACTGGAGTCTAGCATTTGTGAGGATTACAAGTGAGAGATGTTTCCAATTTTTACATTCTTCCCTTCCTTTCCCTTCCCTCCCTTTCTGATGGCTATTAGCAGGAATATAACAACTGCTAAGTCAGAACTCTCTTAGAATTGTCTAATTCATGTCAGCTAAGATAGCCCTGTCCTGAGAAGTCTTGGTTCTTATGCTGAGAAGTAAAAGCCTATTTTAAGATCAGAAATGGTTCCCTTGGATATCGCTACAAACCCCCTTTTATTCTCCCTTATACTCAAATTCAGATCTGTGGTCAGGTATATGGTCAGGGTTTTGTGTTCAAATTTCCAACCCAGTAGCTGCTATCCATATGTATTTGGGCTTACTGATTTACTCATCTGCTTGTTGAAAAATCCTACCCTTGTTAAGGAATCGAGATCTGTTTTGTTTCTTAAAACAGTGTAATCATCCAGTTGAGTCATGGTGGCATCTGGAAATGGTGGGTCCCTGAATCCAGCTCTAGGGCACATGCTTTCTCCTGATGTGGACAGGGGAAGGTTAACCACTAGCGTGGCATTGGGGTTGCATGAAGTACAGTCCTAAATGGAGAAGTTCCTGTGGGGAAGGAAAAGAATTGCACTGGGAGAGCAGAGAGAGAGATGCAGCCACAAAAGGAACCATCTCAAAGTTTAGGAGAGACATGGTAAATGCAAGAAGGAAAGCTTACACAAGACTTCGTCAGAACGGGAGGAGCAGAAATAATTGAAAAAGTGAAGGAGAGCCTAAACTAATCTCAGGAAGACAACAAACAATGTATAAGTTGAACATCATTAATCTGAAGTGCTCCAAAATCCGGATACAAAATATTGGATTTTGGTTTGGGGATGCTCAACTAACTAAATTCTGAGCAAAGATTCCCAAATCTGAAAAAAATCTCAAATCTGAAACCCTTCTGGTCCAAAGCATTTCAGATAAGGGACACTCAACCCGTATCTGCAAATAGTTATTCAAAACTGTGGGGGTTTGCTTTTCAGTAACTGGCTCTAGGATTGTTTTAATAATAAGTGCAAAAACATTTTGTTTGTTTGTTGAGTCAGGTTCTCACTATGTTGCCCAGGCTGGTCTCAACATCCTGGACCCAGGGATTGTCCTACCTCAGCCTCTGGTGTGTTGTGATTACAGGAGCTTGCTACCACACAGGGCTAAAGTGCAATAAATACTTCTAAAGGTGTACCTCAATAACAAAACACTTGAGGTTAGGCAGAGGGTCATTTCTTTGATTCTAACAGAGATTATAGTTTTGAAAATAGTAACCTTATTATTTTAGGTTCTCAACAAATTTTTACTTTAAGTCTAATTGGGGAGAGAAGGTCCCTGTCTTCATGGAGCTCACATTATAATGAAGGAGACAGGACATAAACAGATAAACAAATAGATACACAACACACCATTGTGTGTAATAAGTGCTATGAGGAAACATAAGGCAGAGTAATAGAACACAGAGTGATGGGGGAGGCTATTTTAGATTGGGAGGTAACATCCAAGCAGATTAAAATGCTGTAAGGAAGTTAAATGACCATCAAGAATGGCGTGAGGGAGGGAGTTAATGACTTTTGAGAGAAGAGAGTTCCATGCAGACAGAAGACAAATTGCTAAGAGTCTGAATACAGACAGCCCTTGATGAGCTCAGAGACCAAAATGGAGACCAGTCTGGCAAGAGATACTGAAAGAAGGAAAAAGAGTATAATCAGGCTGAGGAACAGATCAACACAGGCATGGTGAAGTGTCTGGGCTTCTGTGTACATGGTGACAGGTCACCATTCCCAGCTCAGAGGAGGATTCTGAGCTGGGAATACAGAGGTGTGAGCTAGGCTCTTAAGGGAATGATGCAGTTTTTACAGAACAATAGAGCATGGTGACCGAGAATGGGATAATAAACACAGTGCCAGCCGGCAACAATGGTAGGCATCCATCCAGGGGGGGACGTTAGAGCAGTCCTATATGGTAGCTACTAGCTGCATTTAGCCATTTACCTTTAAACTCATTCAAATAAAATACAATTAAAAAATCAGTTCCTCCCAAGGGCCAGAGAAGAGGGGGAGAATGAGGAGTTATTGCTTAATGAGGACAGTTACAGTTTGATGATGTTGCACAACATGCTCAATGTAATTCATGCCTCTGAATTGTACACTTGAAACAGCAAAGTCCAGTATATATATTTTAAAAATCATGGTAGAAAATAAACAAAAAATGGATCATAGAACCAAACTATACAACTCTTAGGATAAAACAAAGCAGAAAATCTGGCCTCAGATTTGGCTGTGATTTCTAAGACGTGACATCAAAAGCACTGTGACAAAAGTAAACAGTAGATGAAACAGACTTGATCAAAATTAGAAACTTCCATGCTTCAAATGGTACCAGCAAGAAAGTGGAAAAACTGGAAGCATGGAAGAAAATATTTACAAATTATTCATCTGATAAGGAACTTATATCCAAGATATAGAAAGAACTCTTATAACTCAACAATAAAGAGACAAAAGAAAAATCAGTTCAATTTAAAAATGGGCAAAGGACCTGAATAGACATTTTTGCAAAGAAGGCCTACAAATGGCTAGTAAATGCATGAAGAGAAGCTCAACATCATTAGGCATCAAGGAAACCATTAAAACAACAATTAAATATCACTTAACACCCACCTAGATGTCTGTCACATAAAAGACAGTAACAAGAGTTGGTGAGGGGGTGGAGAAATTAAATCATCTATATGCTGCAGGTGGGAAATCAAAATTGTGCAGACACTTTGGAAAACTGAAGGGCAATTCCTCAAAAGATGATACATAGTACAATTTTGCTTAGAATATGTGTTTTTTACCTTTAAAAATGAAGACTTCAGACAGGTCCAAGATGCATCTACCTCTACCTCTTTTAAAATATGAAACTTCATGCACATGCACCTTCTAACGTGGAATTTAATGGCAATAAAAATCAATTGGCCCCATCAAAAAAAAATGATGCATATTTATTACATGTTCCAGTAATTCTAGTCCTAGGTACATAGCCAGGAAGTAAGAAAACATATAAATGAAACACACAAAAAATTGAACACGAGTGTCCATAGCAGTATTATTCATAATTACTCATCATAGCCCAAAATAATGAAAAGCACTATTCATTATTCACAAGGGCCTATTCATAACCCAAATGTCCATCAACCACTGGATGAGCAAATAAATGTCCATCAATTGGTAAATGGTGTATCAGTACAATAGAATGTTATTAAACAATAAAAAATAATGAAGTACTGACACATGCTACAACATGGAGAAGTCTTGAAAAACTTATGCTATGTGAAAGAAGCCAAATACAAAAGGCCATATATTATATGATTCTATTCATATAGAATTCCAGAACAGGCATATTGTCAGAGACAGAATGCAAACCAGTGAGTTGGAGGTGTTTGGGAAAATACAGAATGACAGCTTTTGGAGGCAATGAACATGTGGCTAATTAAGATGATGGTTGCACAATGCTGAATATATTAAAAACCAGATGGGGCTGGGGTTGTGGCTCAGCGGTAGAGTGCTCGGCTAGCATGTGCAACGCTCTTAGTTCGATCCTCAACATCACATATAAAAAAGGTATTGTATGCAACTACAACTAAAAAAATAAATAAATATCAAAAAAACAAGAAAATTATACTCTTTGCATAGATATAAATTATATCTTAATAAAATATCATAAAAATTTTGGTTCCTCAGTCATACTAGTCACATTTCAAACACTCAATAGCCACATGAAGTTCAGATGGCACAGGTATAAAACATTTAATTTTCATTGAGGTTGGAAGTTCTACTGGACAATACAGGGTTGGAGTGGCTATGTCCAAGGTGACGAGGAATGGTAGAAATTGTTATACTGTAAAGTTATAAATGATAGTATTTGCTCATGATTTGGATGTAGGGTAGAAAAGAATGTGAGGAATCAAGGGTGATATCCAGATTTTTGGCCTAAGCCCTGAGGTCAACAGTAGAATCATCAACTTGAGATGGAGAACACTGGTTCTAGTTGTATTAACACAGCAGCAATGGTTCAAAAAAAAAGCATGTAAGGACTTGGTACCAAGTGTTTAAAATTTCCAGTTTATGACAGGAAGAACAGCTAACAATGAAGCATGGCTGTATTGCAAGAGAAGAAAAAGGAAATTTAGGAAAATGAGGTGGAGAGAAGAAACTGGGGTTAGTGGAAACAATCCCAGTAATGAGAATTAGAAGACTCTGTTCAGCCCTTCTTTCTTATCCCTGCTCTGTTGTTATTTAGTGTATTATTTTTTTGCTTTTTTTTAAATTTTAGATTCTAAGTCCCAAGATTCTCAACTATAAAACAGAGAGGCAAACAATGATGATGACTGAACTATGTCCAAGGTTCCTTTCAAATAGGAAATTCCAAGATGTTCTTAGTTGCCAAATCAGCCCCATACATTTAGTGGTAGGAACATGAGACTCTCAGATCCTCCTTCTCCTCATCTGACTTAGGATATATTTCCTAGCGTTAATCCCACACTGTGTGCCCATAAACGGAGAGTGGGGCCCTGTTAACTGAGAAGAACAAGGATTTTCGTGCCTTGACACTCTTCCTGCACAAGCCCTACGGGGCCTAGAGAGAACTCTGATCCGATGGGAGAGTGAGAAGCGGTGGGAGACTGAGCTTCAAATCAAAGTTTGCACTTATGAATTGAAATTGTTTTAAATTTCTTCCCTCTCTCCCTCCCTTCCTTCCTTCCTTCCTTTTTTTTTTTTTTTTTTTTTTGTGGTACTGAGGACAGAAACCACGGCCTTGTGCATGCTAGGCAAGTGCTTTATCACTAAGCTGTACCTCCAACCCTGAATTTCCCCTTAATACCAATATTTCCTATATTAGTAGAATCATGGACTAAATAAAAAGTAAATAAACATATAAGACATTTGTCTAATATAGAGGGCTTAGAATGTGTTCCATGTTTAGCATGTTTTATATTTTGTGGAGATGCGTATATATGAACATTAAAGTGGTATATGTAAAAAAAGTCTATTTGGAAAACATTTTTTGCAAGCATTAGCTATATGACAGGTACAGTTCTAAGTGCTTTGCAATATTGCTTCTTCAATACTTCAAGGACTGGAGAAAATATCATAATGATCTGTGAACTTCATATAAGGAATGTAGAGCAACAAAAGGAAGTGAAAAAACATGTCCAAGGTTACACGGTTTGGTGAGAATCTAATTGCTGTCAACAAGAGTTTGTTTTCATTAACTGAGTTAGAAAACTGGACCCCCCAAAATGACAGGAGACAACTTCAAGGAGAAAAACAATTAGACCAAGAGTCACTAATTGGAAATACCAACACCTAGCTGGGTGTGTGGTGTGCCTGTAGAGCCAGCTACTCGGGAAGCTGAGGCAGGAGGATCTCTTGAGGCCAGGAATTCAAGACCAGCTTGGGCAACTTAGTGAGATCCTTCTGAAGAGGGAAGAAAGGAAGAGAGGAGGTCAACACCCGATGTGAAGGTAATTTCTAGAAGAACCAAGGTGGACACAAAATTAGATTCAGGTGACAGAAATTCTTACTATGTAAAGAAACATAAACAGTGGACAATTCAGGGGACAGCAGGAACCTCTTGAGACCAGACTTTCTTCTGAGTTAATGTGGAGTATTTCCTTAGCCAAGAGTTTTTTGATCTTGGCACTATTAACATTTGCCAGATAAATCTTTAAAAAATTTTCTTTTCCTTTAACGTTTTATTTTATCCCCAATCAACATGTACTAATTGTATACATCAATGGGGTTCGGCACGACACCTGAACACACGCTGACTGCATGCACCAATCAAATCCGACCCTTACCTCCCAATCTCCATCAGTGACCACTCCACACTCAGATCTACCCCCTCCTCTCTGTGCGTTTGCCAGATAATTCTCTGGTGTGGGGTGGGGGCAGGGAGCCACCCTGTGCATGTTAGGATGTCTGGCAGCATCCCTGGCCTCTGAGACTCACTAGATGCCCCTGGTCTGTGACAATCTAAACTATACCCAAATATTGCCAAATATCCCCTGGGACAAATTCTTCCATGGTTGGGAGCCGCTGCATTAGAGGAAAGAAAAAAGAGGTAGTGGAATAGGCACAGAGTTCACTCTAAGAACTCACAAAGCTGCGGGGCCTTCACAAGGGGACAAGCTCCGTGATTATCTTGGAGCTGAGCACTGACCTATAGAGTTAGCGCCTCCACAGAAAGAGATCCTGAAGACACGGGCAGGACACTGGCCATCCAGCCCAAACAGAAAATAGATGGGAAAACTGAGGGACAGTTTGCCATGGAACATCCAGCATTTCCATGGCATTCATTTCTAAATGGTCATGAGTGAATGCTACTGGAATTCAATAAAATGTTTACACTTGAGGTCATCTGAGCATTCAACTTGTAATGAAGATAGGATGAATTTGATATTCCAGCTCATCATTTTGGTGGGATAATTCGACACTGCATTTTAGTTTTCAGCCTAGGAAAGAGTATCTCTTTCCCCAGTCAAAACTAATACCATCTGGAAATAATTGACTCCCTTGGAGGAAAAAACTCCCAAACCAGCTTGAGAGTCAGGCACTTGCCAAGTACCTCTGAAATGACAGCATCGGCTAAGGAAGCCATAGCCGTTGCCCTGAACACCTACCTCCTTGGGAAAATCCTCATGGAATGCATAGTTACATTTCAACCATTTTAGAGACAAACGCCTGTAGATGCCGTTCCTTGTGAAAAGCTACTCCTGAGAAACAGAAGTCCTAAGAAAGCTTTGGTGGATGAATGGATTCATCGCTTGGTGACAATTCAAGACCAAAAAAAGTCTAATTCCATTGTCCAGTTTATTTCTGATGCAGGTTCCTGACAAAATATTTCTTTCCACTTGGCTTCACAGCACTGTTCCAGTCTACCAATCCTCTCAGGAAAACATCTTTGTTGTCATTTTGCTGACCTTATTTTAGTCAGATATTGAAATTCTCAAGTGATTTTTTTTTTCTTGGAAAGGGGGGAAATCTGCCAAACTTAGGTGACTAGTTGGATTCTCCAAGCTGGCCTTGAGGACATCATTTCTCCTCCATCTGTGTCAACCATGGTAAGGACACCTTTCCAGAGAAAGCAGCAGGAGGTGGGATACATGGATCTTTGGGGGTGTGGGAGCAGTGAGAGGGTAAAGGATATTTCTGGCAAAGGGATATCTGCTATGTGCAGGCAGGGAGGTGGACACAGGGCTGACTGGCCAGCCGGCGATGTGGGGGAAGGGCCAGAGAGGGAGGTCAGCAGGGGTCAAGACAGGGAAGGCTCTGAAAAGGACCCTATGAAAGAGATCCATCCAAAGTGCACGGGGAACCATGTGATCTCGCTCAACCTTTGTTTCCCTGTCCTAACCAGCACAGAGCTGAGCTCTTCTGAACAGAAACCCATCATTAGTACACAATGGCTCAAAAGAGCCAGGGGAAAGGTGAGAAGCATTAACCTGCCCACTGCCTCCAAACAGCTGGCACTTCACTGAACCTGCCTGGGATCAGTGCAAATTCTGCAAATCTAGGGTCAGATCCACCTACAGAGGAAGGCTGAGCTGAGAAGAAGGGCATTGCCTGTGCCAGAATTCCAGGGGATGATTTCCTGGGGCCAAGAAAAAGAGAAGGACCCATTCCCCAAATACTTGGCCTGATAAAATCCAGAGTCCACATTTAGAATATTTTAGGATTACATGTGATGAAATCTAGCCATGCAATGGTGCCTATTACATACATGAAAAAAACGAGAAAGGTGAAAACACTGTCCTGAAGAGCAGAAGATTCTCCTAGAGACAAACAGGGTCTTGTAACTTCAGGACGCACTGACCCAAGGCAATGGTTGAATCTGTTCTCCCAGACTTAACTTATTTGCAATTTTTGGTTGAATCTGGGACCGACATAATGTAGGAGTAGACAAATGAGGTCTGGAAACACAGTCCCTAAAACAGACAGTTGTGAACAATTGGGACCAAAACCACACAGGCCCTCCACATTAGTAGGAACAGCCCCAAAAATGTTGCATGCAAAAACCGCTTTGAAAATACTTGTGGGAAAAACCACAATTTGTAAGAAAAGTTATGTCTCATTTTCTAAACAGAACGATCAAGGAACTTATTTCAGGATATACCAAAGGCCTAGGTTGATGACATTTGATAAAGATGCCATTTCAATTAAATTCTCATTAAAACCATGACATCATGGCCCAGCAAAACCACAGAACACATTCAGGAATGGCTCTGACAAAAGACAAAATGTGAAGACAAAGTTCTAACACAGTTCTGTAGGGTCAGAAAAGACAAGGTCTAATAATCACAAAAACAGACGGAGGGAATTCATACGTGCAGTTTTGATGGAGTAAGAATCAGGCGACAGCTGAATTGACAAGGGCAGGCATCTGGGTGCCACGGGACGCAGTAGGGAGAATTCAGGAGGATGTGGCACGATTCCCTTTGACATCAAAGCTTTTGCCAAGACATTTTGGTCAGGGGTCAGATGCCAAGATTCTGCTTCCCTCCCTCATCCTTTTGCTTCCAGAAACTTTCAGCTGAACAATTTCAGAGCAGCTCAGATTCCAGAATACTAACAGGGCCCCTGTTCCCCTACCTCTATGGGTCTCTTAAGACAGCGGAGGCGCAGAGGAGGTACAGAACCAACTACCCCTTGCTAGACTTACATCAAAGGTGAAGACGTAGTCCAAGTTTCAGTTGTGATTTCATTGAAAAATAAACTTTTAGAACTTAACCTGTTTACATGTCTGTACTCTAATTAACACTATGATTTCTTCTCCCAACACTATGTATTCATGAAGAGAACATTTCTTTTCCTTTCTTTGTAAAGAGTGGCATAAAATCTTGGAGAGTGCTCATAAAATGGAGGGTTTACACAAGTGTTAGCGATTACAATTACATTCAAGACCAGTGTTGGGTTAAGTTCCTGGTTATATAAGCCTTTGCTGGATTTTCTCCTCTTTATTGCCATTTCAGCTGGATGAAGTTAAGGATGTGAAACTCAAATATCAATCTCTTTTTTCACTTTTGTTTACTAAAAATAGGGTTTAAAAAGGAAGTGAAAATGAGGGAGAATATACTCAGTTGCCAACGCCAGTCACCTAGTGAGACCACAAACATGTTTCTTACTCCTGGGTCAATGGCTACGTGATACTCCCCAGCCTCCTACACCTGGGTGGGGTCTCGTGACTAGTCCTTGCCAATCAGATGTGAGCAGAGTGATGGCTCCCTTCCTGCCAGAGACAGACCAGCCTAAGTGACCTTGCTTCTCTCTCCCTTTCCAGTGTTGAAGTTGAGGGTGAAATCAGGGGCCAGTCACTAAGTAGAGAACGTTGTATAAAGCAGGACGGGGTTGTTTCTTAGCCAGGTGTGCTAGGACACGAGGACAGAGGAACAACTGTGATGAAGGAAGACATTCATAATCACAGATTGCTCTGTGGGAGAGTAAGATATCCCACCCTAAATACATTTTTTTTCACTATATTACAAGTTGGCTATTCAGAGAAACTAAAGACCTCTATAAACACGGGAATGGCTCTGAGAAGCCATTGTGTAAAAAGAAATTTAAATTTATATCAGTAAGTGAGCAGCAGATGCAGACAATGCTTTTTTACATGATATCCTACTATTTGCCTAGCAAAGATCTGGCTTCCTATGAAGAGCCCCCAGCCCCCTGAGGTTCAGTCATCTTGCCCCTCTTTGAATTCCATACTGAATGTGTGTGTGTGTGTGTGTGTGTGTGTGTGTGTGTCTCCCAAGCTTAGGTACAAAATAAAATGTGCATGTTCTCTTTCCTGTTGTCCATTTGATAAACTATAATTATTAAACCTTCAGAGAGAAAAAGGCAAATTTTAAAACTTCCATATGACTAGAAACAGGAAGCCAGATATGCCACGCAGGGCCATGTAGGAAATCTCCAACCTCAGTCTGGTCAGGAGGCAGGAGGAGGGGAGGACTAGGCATAGACCAGAACCTTTACTGGGGTTCTTGATGAAAGGAATGGTCGGGAAGGGTAGGCACACTGAATCCGTTTAGGATTGGTTACCTAAATAATTTCAGCAGGCTCTGAGCCATAGGAATGGTTTCTAGTTGTGGCACATTGATCCTGAGGTGATTTATGACAGAGGAATATAGATATGCTATGTTAGAGTTTGATAAAAAAGAAGATGGCTGGCCAGGTGCAGTGGTGCACACCTGCAATCTGAGTTACTTGGGAAGCTGAATCAGAAGGATCACAAGTTTGAGGCCAGTTTCCACAATTTAGTGAGACTCTGTCACTAAATTTAAAAAAAAGAGTTAAAAATAATACTTTTATTTAAAAGTACTAAAATAGAGTTCAAGTTGGTTATTCAGAGAAACTACTTGCCTTGCATGCAGAGGCACTAGGCTCAATCTCAGGCTGATTTATGTAACCAAAGACATGCTTCCAGGGGAGTCATTTGTCATTTTAAGAAACAGCTAGCTCTGGGAGAAAAAGTTTCTCCTGAATCTAGGCCCCCAAATGCCAGAGCACAAAGAATACAGAAAAATGTAGTCAGTATGCCTGTAAACAATGCATTTCTCCAGTGGAGAGTGACAGGGGTGGGAACCCCTCACTGGGCCAAGTCCCTGAGATGTGGGGATTGTTGTTGCAGTAGCTATTCCCATGGTAGCTAATATACTCCAGTTCTACTTTTTGCTAAATCTACAAGGGTCAGATCTGGGAACTCTGGTTCATGTTCCTAAAACTATTACACCAAACCCATGTGTTTGTACATGTAACAGAAAGTTTATTGAGAGATACTGAAACACAAGAAATATTCAGCTGAATGAAAACAAAGGCCCTTCCAACCCATTTCTATTTCTGGATGTGTGAGGTGGAATACTGACATTATGTACAAAGGTAGGCTCTGACGTCGGGGCTTTACTGTGGCAGTTCAAATGGAGAAAAAGAATTTGCATTTCAATTTGGAAACCTAGTTATATTTTAAATGTGTTATGACTGGGTTAGTAAATGAATAAGCTACTTAGATTTAAAAGTTGTACTTTGTGTAAATCTAAGTCTTCTAGAATATTCTTTCTAGTTCTTAGTTCCATTTATTGAATGGCCTCAGGATTTTATGACCCTCCACCACCCTGTTCTCTCAGCAGGTGTTCCCAGATGTCAGAGGCCACAGTGACTTATTGCTCCCCTTTTCTGTCCCATTAAACACTCAAATGTCTGCCTTTCAATTTTTCATTCATTTTAGACCTTTTCTAAACTGCACACAGTATTGGCAGTGACTTTTACAGGGGAACAAATGTCAGTGCATTGCTCAGGAACCCGACTTAGTATTTTGTGGGCCTTTGTGGCTGCAATAGCACATTTTCTTGCAGGTTTAAGACATAGTATAATCTGGTAGAGATGGAAAACATTAACTAGGGCAATTCTGGATCATTCCAGTTCTACCTCCAATCCACCTCCTCCATTCTGCTACATTTATTACTACACAAGATTGTGCAATGGCCAACCAAATGGACTCCAGTAATTATCCTTGCCAGTGTAGTTACATCAAAATAAATCAGATCCTATGGCTCCCTGTTAGACCTGTCCATGGCATCCCTGACACTTACACTCTAAAAGCCTCCATATTCTCGAAGGTCCAGAGAAGTCTGACATTTCTCCTTCCATCCTCATCATCTCAAGGCCATTTGTTTCACAGTCTCACCCTCAACCCCCACCCACTTGTGCTTTCCTTTATCCAGAGCCACTCCCCCCTGCACTATTCCCAAGGCTGAGGCACCTTCCTGTTTACTTTGTTCTCATTCCTTCCTACTCCTCTGTTGCCACATCCTCTGAGAAGCAGTCCTCAAAGCCCAGCTCAGTTCAAGTTTCCTTGGGATACAAAGGACCCTTTGGTAACAGTTCTCATTCAAGTCTGCCTTCTCTAGATGTAAGTTCCACGAGGGCAAGGAATTCATCTGTTATGTACACTTTTTATGTTCTTGCCCTAATTTAACTGAATTGCAACAATTCAAGTCATCAGGATCAACAGAGATACAAAACACCCAAGTTTACAGCTCATACATGCTTTAAGCTAAAACGACTGAACAATGCCATGGGCAAAGAGGTATGCTGAGTTTTATTTTAGACATGGGCACTATTACTTTTTTATTATTTAAGACACTTCTGATCTTATAGCAGCCCATTTATTAAAAAGTATAAAATTGCCTTCTTTAAAAATGTTGAGAGATGCTGTTGCTTAATTAGTAATTAAGCCAACATATAAATATCCATGAGACACACCTTCTTAAAATGCAAGGGATTTGTGAACTGAACTTTAAGGAATCGATCAAAATCAGTTATTTTAAAAGCCGGTAAGTGCATTCTCTTTTCCATCACCTCCCTTGCAAATTTCATCAGGAAAAATGTGAAAATTTCTTTTTCAAATCAAAATTGATTTTACGTTCTTTTGCCAATAACCACATTCCACCACAAGGAAGGTTGCTCAACTATGCAGACTGGAAATGCCAATCGGAAATCCAAGAGTGGCCTGGCACTAATGCCCCTGATGAATCTGGGGGTCTGTGAAGGTGAGATGCATGGTCTTCACCTAATGCCACTTTTTAGACAGAAGGGGATGGGGCTGCAGGCAGCCCGTGGCTTGAGCATAAGGTTGTGATGGTTGGGAGAAATCTGATTTACTGAACTGCTGGAGTGGAAAAATTTATTTTGAAACTTGAAATGAATCATCACAAACTCCATTAGCAAAACAGTGCTTTGAAAAGTCTATCCAAAACCATGCAAAAATAAGTGAAGCAAAAATTCTGGGAAGCATTCTAGGGAGAAAAAACCGGGCAAACCTTTCCAAGAATATTTATTTCTTAGTGATAATCATATGACCTTGAACCAAGTGAACAGCACTGATTGGTACCTAAGCCTCTCTCCATTCGTGGTGGATGGAGAATCTTGCAGTGAAACTCACTGTCTTTGTGACAAAATACGCCTAATATCACATGATGATGTGGAGCTAGACCAGGGACTCGCCCCGGGTTGAGCATACCTCCTCCATGGTTGTGGGTGTGAACAGGTGGGAAAGGGATGGCTTCAGAAACCACTGGGGCAGTAGAGGGAGGGTCCCTCTGCTTTGAAAATTATCCTCATTTGCCTCAAATTGGTGCCATGTTCCTATCCTATGCCTCTTGGGAGTAGAGTGAATAGCTTTCTAAATGGCAATTAAGAGTGTAATAAGAACTCACTTGTATTCAGGACAGTAAATCAGCACACATAAACAAGTAATCCAATCATCCTCTCAAACTTGCAATCTTCCTTGATTTCCACCACCGACTCACACCCCCCTCCACTGCTGTAATTCTCAACAACCTATGATCTTGCAAACTCTATATTTTTCTTTACAGAGCAGTCTTACCCTTCATGTAACTTCAAATCCCATCATGTAACTCTGCAGTTACCATCCTCTTCCCCCTTTATGCTATAGACATCCACAGCTCCCACCCACCACATAGGGGATGGTGGAAATGCATACAGACTTGTTTTGATTTACAGTTGCCACAAGGGTAGGGAAATGTGGAGAGGTGTTGTCTTAGTCTGTTCAGGTTGCTATAACAAAAGACATAGACTGGTAGCTTATAACCAATAGAAAATTATTTCTCATAGTTCTGGAGGTTGGAAAGTCCAAGATCAAGGTACTGGCAATTTCTCTGTATGAGGTGGGGGCCTATTCATTTTAGAGGGCACCTTCTTGACTCTTGGAGCATTAATATATAAGGGAACTAATCCCATTCAGTGGGTGCCACCCTCTTGACCTAATCACCCCCAAAGGCCTCACCGCCTAATACCATCACCTTGGAGGTGAGATTTCACCGTAAGATTTAGGGGGAGAGAAAAACATTCAGTCCATTTTCCTAGTTTGACTCTTCCTGCCAGTCCTACACATCTGAATCCCATGTAGACTTCACAGCTAAACCTAGATGTTTCCTCCTCTAAGAAGCTCTTAAAAATACCAAATGAAAGGCATCTCCCAACCTTCTGGTAGCTAATCACACTTCATCTGCATTTTCCTTGAGACAGCTATTGTACTAGCGTTATCGATGTGCAAATCTAATCTCCTTTACCAGACTACAAACTAATAAGATCAACACTGATACATTCACCAAACACCTTGAAATCCACTGCAGTGTTTTAGACATAAATGTTACATGAATGAACATGGTCTGTAAGTAATAATGTAATGCTTTTATTTTGTACTAATAGAGGGAAGATAGAAATTAATTCTAAAATGTTCATTCAATTTGTCCGAGGGGGTCAACTAATGGCAAGAACAAAAATGGCCTTCTATGCCAATTAACTTAATACTTTTAGTTTATTTCACCTTAAACATTTTTATTTACCTGTTGTTTAAAGCACAGCTAAAAGAAAACCCTATGCTGAAGGATCAGTAAATGTAATAAAACAGTGACATTGATGATGATGATGGTAACAATAATTAAAACAGAAAAAAATTATCTTGTGTGGCTGTTAGGCCAATAGAAAGATTTGGGAGAAATAGTTAAGGGAGGCAGAACCTAACTTAAAATTCACTTGATGATTTCTGTTAGTTACATCACCAACTGCTAGGAGTCTACTGCCTTTTAAACATAGACCACATTCGGTGAGTGAATAGATATCCATAATGGATTTGGGGAAACTCTAACAATCCCACCATCAGCTACAAGCACGTGATCCTCACTCCAGGAATAGAGAGCCACTCTCTCTACTGTAGAGCAGCTACATTAGTTCCCGTCAAAGCAGGCCATAAATGTCTTATAAAACTGGTTTACAGTCCAAAGGCAAACACTTTTGGAAACAGTTCCAGTGTCCAGTTCAGAACAAAGGGTCTGGAGACAGCACTGAGGCCAATCCATACTATCTGCCCTCTCTTCCTATGAGTCTGGGATCAGGTACAAAAGGACAATTGCTAAAATGTTCACTGGTCCATCGTGGTGTGACAATGGCTACTTCTACTTCTACCACCAAAATGTCACAGCTTTGGGAACAAAATCACACCTAATGCTCTTCTACTGGCAAACCCTTACTGCTAAAACCATTTTAAAACAAATAAAACACTGAATAAAGATGAAGCCCAGAAAAGCCTGAGAAGTAAAAGACATGGAATTCACTAAGATGTTCTTTTGCCGGGAAGGTGTAGAAGCAGAAAATTCTATTTCCTGATCTAAAGACTGAAGGTCCCTGGACAGAAAAGGAGTTCTGATGAAATTGAAAGAACAGGTCAGAGGGCATAATAAATTTCTGTGCATGCATTTTCTCTGTCAGAATTTAATAGGTTAAAGAATATCAGTGAAGATGAATCATTTCTGTTTGAAGCATAAAACACACTGACACAGCAACAAAGACCCTTGGAAACTTTATATATTCTTTGCTTCTTTGAACAATCAAAGGCCTTGTCTAGTCAAGGTTTGGAGTAATTTTTCCCAGGAGGATTATTATTATTTGAGAGGGGTGAAAGAGCAGTGTTCTTATGATACATTTTCATTTTCTGAGACTCAGAATCCACCTCTTGATGTGGAGGCCACATTTTGGAGACATTAAGAAGTATGAATAAACACGGAGGCTGTCACAGTTCTCGCTCATCCTCTTCTAGCTGTGGCAAAGAACTAAAACCAATCTGGAGAATTCATTCTCAAAGTATAGCTTCATAAGGTGGAGGAATAAGACTAAACTCTTACAAGATTTGAGTGATTCTGTATAAGAGGTATAAGAAGCTTGAAAAATGAAGGCTCAATAAATTAACAGAATTTCAAACATATGGGCAAGAGATTTCATGATAGTATAGCATTCTTCTTCAAGGTCAGACTCAAATAGTTATTACAAACGGAGTTTAGAATTCCTAGTATTTAAACCATCCAGTCAACTAGAAAAAAATGGAGTCTCAAAGTTGACCTGATAAAACCTCTTAAGTTAGAATTCTACTTGGTACTAGTTATTGTTCAAATATATACATATATATATGTACATATATACACAGACATACATATATATGTATATATATATTAAAATTATATATTTTATAAATATAAATTATATATATATATATGTATGTATTTTTTTTCCCTCTAATGTGTTCTTGTGATCTCATTGTGTAAAACTAGGGAGAAAGTCATGAACATGCCGGCAGCAGACGGGGTGCAAAGCTACTTGCTGACAGTTGAATCATAAAGCTGTTACCATGCTCCAGCGCTTTCATGGGAAACCAGAAGAGGATGAGGGAGTGGACCAAGGCGTTGATGCAGTGACCCCAGAAAACCTGCAGAAAAACAAACCAAGACAGTCAGAGTGGACGGAACTTTCAACCTCTGTGCGCAGCTCTCAGGCTGTGAAGGCTCCAGGAGCAGCATACTACTCTCAAATTTTAAAAAGCACCCCCCCCAGACAGCTATTTCCTCATATTAACATGCAAATGTCTGAACTCTCTCCACATAATACTAGTTTACTAAAAAGACCTACAGGATATATCCACCTATATACAGACTAATACACAATCCATCCGCTTTGAAAAGTGAGTTGCAGTGAGTTTTCTTTAGCATCTGAAGACAAACATTTTAGGAACATCTGGAAAAAGGGCATTAGGTCAAAATTGCTAATAAGAGATTAAATCTTTCGCTTTTGAAACCATTAAAAAGCATTTTACCTGTAAATTCTAACATGCCATTCTCTTGTTTTTCTGCTTACAATCCTTCCCATTTAATTTTTTCTTTCAGTTTTGGGATTTGGCTAATACGTGCACATTTAAAAAAATTCTGTTTTATCTGAAGGAACAGGAAGTTTATAGTAAACTAGAGTTTCATTAACACATTTCAGACTTTGGTGCTGGTGCTTCACCATAGAGCTACACTCCTAACTCCTTAAGTCTCATTCTAAACTATTGAGATGGTAGAACAACTAGAATCAGATGAAATGTATTTAAAGATCTAAAGTTGTTCTGGGAACTCTCATATAGTTTGCTCCTAAGTAGTGGTGGGACAACAGAGAAATAAAGAAAAATATTGTTATATAAAATACCTCCCCATTTTAAACATTCATGTTTGTTTCACTTTTTGCCTGACCTCTCTACCAAACAAAACCAAAACTAAAACCCAAAGCAAAACCAAACCCAGGAACCAAACAAACAAACAAAAAACTCCAAAGTAAGGTGACTGCCGATGTCTCAGGGCATACTTGGTATCACTATTTTGGAGGTGGGTTCATTCCCTATTTACTTCCCACCTTAAAAGGCTTTTTAATTCAAACTCAATCAAAACCACATTTGATTTATGTAAGAAATGCAGAGAAAACAGGTCTTATTTTCTCATAAATAGAATCATAGTAAACAAAGACTGATAAAAGTAGTCACCCAAGTCTCTCTGAGTATGGAAGACAGTAGAGTCAACAGGATCCCATTTAATTTTTTTTCCAGCCTTGGCTATGCCTGTTAAACTGGCCTAAGCATAAGCAGCTGTGAAGGCCAACTATGAGTAACATCTGGCTCAGAAGAAGGACCTCCCGAGGCAGTTCTACCACCGAGCTTGGAGAATGAGCTCACCAAGTCCTTCCACCAAGGACCCAGTGCCACCTGTGCACACTGCGACCACAGCCAGCACTCAGTACTGCAACGGCATTGGGCAAGGGACTGCGGTTTCAGCTTCCTGATCCCGTCCTGCACAGACCTGGGGCCACGCAGCTGTACTCACATCCTGCCTCCTCCAGGTGAGGCACGTGCCTTCCCCTTGGGCACGCAGCATTCAATCACTCTCCCGCTCTTGGTGTGACTGCAGGCTCTGCAACAGGCTCTCCTTGACATACAAGATTTTTTGGTCCCTATCATACCCAAGCCAGATCCTGCTTGGGTCTTCTGAGGATATATCTACATCGGCCCAGCATCCCTAATCCAAAAATTCAAAACCGAAAATTCAAAATTCTTGAATCTGAAACTTTTTGAGCCCTGATGTGATGCCACAGTGTAAAACTCCACACCCTGAAACAGTTTTCATGCCCCAAATTATTAAAAATACTGTATAAAATGACTGTCAGTTTATGTATATAAGGTCTATATAAAACATGAGTGATTTGTTCACTTAGACCTGGATCTTATCCTCAAGATATGTCACTATGTACATACAAATATTCCACAGTCCAAAAAAACCAAAGTTGAAAGCACTTCTGATCCCAA
Source organism: Ictidomys tridecemlineatus (assembly GCF_052094955.1). NCBI lineage: Eukaryota > Metazoa > Chordata > Mammalia > Rodentia > Sciuridae > Ictidomys > Ictidomys tridecemlineatus. The sequence goes on from NC_135482.1 coordinate 118,765,062, forward strand.
GAATTTCAGGGGTATTTTAAGGTATATTCAACTTGTGCCTAGATCCTTTCTTTTTCTACAGTCTGAAGAAAACAAACAAACAAAATACAAAAGTCACTAACAAAAATTCATGACTGACTTGATCCATGAGTTGGTATTCAGGCATTCTAGCTAAATAAGTATTTTCTTTAAAACGAAAAAACCCAGCAATGTCTAGGCAAGGTCCCAGTCAGCCTCACCCCAGGGCTCTTGCAAATGTCAGGCTTATCCTGAAGGAAGGGGAACATGAGTGCTAAGGCCCCACTGATATTAGGGACCTATGTGGAGAGGAGGGGAATGGGGTTGACCTCCTGGAACTTAAAGAAGCGCTCCATAGGACATGGGAAGCACCTCAGAAAGGCACGAGTTCTCTGGGCTTGCTGTATGAAAGGGCTGTGGGTCATAGTCTCACTGCTTCTCCCGTGTTCTCTCTCAAGCGTCACCTATAAGACTGCTGGAGCTGAACCTCTGAAGGCAGGCTGCACCCTGCTACACTCTTCTGAGGGGACAGCTCTGTAATTGCAACGTTTACCTTGGTGTTGAAGCCTTCAGCGTTCTGGGTGATTTTGTAGAGCTGCGGAAACCTGAGCATGCTCTCCTGACTGCAAGACCTCTCAAAGATTCCCAGGGTAAAGGGTGGCAACGCGGTGAAAATCTGTGTGAAGACAATGAGCCATTAAGAGCTGCCCTTCTGATCCATCCACACAGGAGCAGTGTTCTAGTTCTCTGGAATGATGACTTAATTTCCAGTCAAGTCCAAACCTGAGACTCCATGATTCACAACTCCCCAGACACCCTCCAAACAGAGAAAACATACAAAGGACCACTTTTTATTGTTAATCTGTGAAAAATGGCTACATTCAACAGTAAAAACAGCATTATAAATAGTGGATGTGCCAAGAAATCTTGCTAAGTTAACAATGGCCCTTCTTTGTACAATGAACAGCAATGGAGAATCACACCTTAGCTCTAGGAAGTGTCGTGTTTTCTGTTAGCGCTGAGCTGATGCACACTTTTAAAATTTCCCACCCTGCTTTTATCCTCAAATTTTAGGAAGTACAAGCTACTTCATACATCAATAGATATTTATTGTGAATGAACTGTGGGCCAGATACTGTGCCACTCTAGGAACACAGAGATTTAGAAACACATGAAAGAAGAGGAAGCAGATTTCTCACAACTCTGGCTACTACAGAGGTAAGAACCAGGGCAGCAGGGACACACGCACACACACACACACACACACACACACACACACACGCAGCGCTCTGCAAAATTACTCATGGAGATGGAGAGGGGGCAGGGGGAAAATGGAGGAGAAGGAAAAGTCAGGAATTGATTCTCGCATCAGAGCCTCTGACCTTCACCATATTGGACCTAGAGAATTTGGCAGGATATTCAGGGGTACAGATGGATGCTACAAAAAGCACTCCCTTGAGAAGAATTCTCCTTACAGAGCTCCAAAGCATCCATGAGCACATTTGAGGGGAACTTGCAAGACACATAGGATGATGGCTGGCTGAGTGCACAGTACAAGGATGGGAGGAAACCGTTGAGTCTCCTGGGACCCCGAGTTCTAGGGCAGTGGTGCCTTCTAAGATGCTGACACCTGTACCTCTCTAGGTGGCGGAAAGGTAAAGCCATGTGCTGAAGACGGGATCTGGAGGAAACACGTCATTTCAGTCTGGGATATGCTGTGGCCCCATGTGCCATGACACGTGAATAAATCAAGTCAGGTTCACTCCAGGTGAACTGGGTTGGCACTGAATAATCCACACAGAGACAGAGAAAATACCTTTTTCTTGGGAGTTCAGCAATGGCTCCTCGGCCCTGGCTCCCACAAGGGAAGCAAAAGAGACAGACAAAAGAGGGTGAGAGAATGCCAGAGCCCTATTTATTGAGGGAAGACAATCAGGAAAGTTCCACCCAAACAAGGCAAGGGATGGGGTGTCAGGGGAGTGTAGCCCAGTCTCATTGGGTGACACCCACTCCCAGAGCTTCATTCCCCTGCTGAGCCAAGATGAGATCCACCTGCTTCCTCCTGGAAACCAGTCTCACACCTCTCTTGCTCAAGGCTAAGGGTGCTCAGCTCCTAGGTGGCAGCTCCCAACACCCATGGGTCATTCTCTTATTTGGTTCTGGCATAGTTCAGAGACACTGATGGTTATGGTTTGAATGTGAGGTGTCCCGCAAAAGCTCATGTGAAATAAGGCAAGAAAGTTAAGAGGTGAAATGTTAGGGTTAGGAGTGCATTAATCCCTGATAGGGATTAACTGGCTGGTAACTATAGGTAGGTAGGGTGTGGCTGGAGGAGGTGGGTCACTGGGAATGTGCCTCTGCGGTATGGTATTTATTTTGTTCCTGGTTAGTGGCTGCTCTCGTGCCTCTTGCTCCTGCGCTCTCTCTCTCTCTCTCTCTCTCTCTCTCTCTCTCTCCCCCCCTTCCTCCCTCCTTCTTCTTCTCCCTCTCTATCTCTTCCTCTCCCTCTCTACCTCCCTCCCTCCCTCCCTCCTTGCTGGTCTCATGTCCTGAGCCACTTTCCTCCACCACACTCTTTCACCGGGATGTTCTGCCATACCTTGGGTTCAGAGCAAAGGAACTGGCTGTCTATGGACTAAGACCTCTGAAACCATGAGCCCCCAAATAAACTTTCCCTTTTCTAAAATTGTTCTTGTCAAGTCTTTTGGTCGCTGAGGTGAAAAGCTGGCTAAAACACTGACTCACTCACTCTTAGCAGCTAAGTGGATCAAATCCCTGCCCACCAACCCGGCAGGCTTTTTGGCCTGTGGGAATCAGATGTACATCTCTGAGACAATCCTGAGCTGACATCAGTTATTTGGAGACTTGGGTATGTGGCTAGAGAAATAAGCCTTTCCCAAGTTTGTTAGGATCAAACAATCAGAGATATAGTAAGGAAGGCCCATCAAACTCCCAGCTCTCCTCTTCCAGCAGAGAGCAGATGGAAAGCAGCCTGGGATTTCAAAGTGCTACAAAGTCTTCAAGGAGGATATTGAGGAGGGTGGTACCTACTTCCCTCCAAGTAAGAAAAGCTGTCTATGTTATGGCTAGAAGAAGGGGCTCCTATCAAACATCTCGGAAGCTCTGCATACTCTGAGTACACAGCTTCACCTTACCGTTTGGCATGGACGCCTACTTGTGCCATCATGCAAGTCTTTTCTCTTTCCCGTCTTTACTTGATTTCCTCCTTCCATCCACTTTGAGTCCTCTCCACTTCATCATTAGGCTAACAGCCTGACCATATTTTTCACCCTCCTTAGCATGCCCTGCACTCACGTTCATAGACTGGTTGGAGACTGTGATTTGTTTTACAAAAGGGAATGCTGCCTACATTTTTCTTCATCATACTTTTATTGCTAAACATCATGGAAAGCCCTCCAAAGTTCCTCGGGTTTGACACTAACTCGGTCTTTTAAATGCTCACATAATCAGTCAGAGCATGGATGTACCATACTCTTTAAGCCATTTGCTTCCAGCTTTTTGTTACCACAAATATCATGCAATAACTTCTATCATATATTATAATGTATACACTTTTTCTTTTATTTCCATGGAAAGAAGTCCCAGAAGTAAGTCTTCTGAGTAAAAGGACACATGTATTTTTAATTTTAGGAGATGTTGCTAGGTTGCTTTCAAAACAGGTCCCAATCACTTATGTCTCCCCTTGCAAAGGATAACAGTAATCTTTTCTCTGTTTTTCTATTAGCAACAGTTATGTCGATCTTTTAATATTCTCCAGTCCAAAAATTTAAAGATATTAACTGTTACTTTTAAAAATTTATGTTTCCCTATCAGTTAGTTGGAGCATGTTTTTATATATTCGTTGGTCATCTGGACTTGCAACTCTGTAAAACATCTAGTCAGGTCCTTTGTTATCTATTCGTGGCTTATGTCCTTTTCTAAGAATTATTTGAGTATAATAGATAATAAAACCTAATGTTTTATGTTATAAAATTAAATGCATTTTTGTCTGTTAATTTTAATGTTTTTTTGCATAACAAAAAGCTTTCAATTTTTAAATGGTTGAGAATAACTTTGGAGTATCCAACTGTGTTATAGAAGTATCTCTTCCCTGGAACTTGCATGAAATTTTCTGGATTTTTACAGTTTTATTTTTCACATATAAGTCTTTGATATAAGATAGAAGTCCACTTTTTCCCCAGATAATGAACAAGTTGAGAGAATACATTAATCCAGAGTTTTCCCCCTAAGTTGAAAAATCACCATTAAGGCTTATTAATTTCTCATGTATTATAAATCTACAACATAATCCTGGAATCCAGTTCTAGAATCTCTGACTTCTTTGTATAATTCTGTGCCAGTAACATATTGATTTGATTATGCTGACTTTAGAGCATAGCCTGATATTAGTAAAGATAAGTCTACTCTATGATCTTTTCTAAACCAATTTTGCATATGTATTCTCAAATACTCATTAATTCCGTCACATCATGTATAGTTTTATGCAGCTTCTCTCTTTGGAATTACATAAATTTAAATTTACATGTTAATTTTAGAAGACTTTACTCTTTAATAATACCAAGACTTCTCATGTAGAAAAATATCATGCCTTCCATTTGTTGAAATTTTGTTTTGTATCCTTTAGTAAGACTTTTTTTTCATAAAGGTACTATAAAATTATACCTATGCAATGTATAATTTTAATTGCAACTTTAAAAAAAAATTTCAGTGCTGGGAATGAATCCAGGCCCTTACACATGCTAGGCACATGCACTACTACTGAGTCACATCCCCAGCTTATTTTGAAAGAAACTACTATTCTCTTTGCATTTTTTGATTGCCAGAGCAAGTAAATAAATAAATAATGATACTAATTGCTAGGATGTTTAAAAGCTATTGATTTTTACATATTTATTATTTTTCTGGTCACCTTATCAAATTCTCTTATAATTCCAGTATTTCTTTATTAGTAATCTTTTGGGTTTTCTAGATAAACAGTCACATATCAACATATGTACATGCCCATGTTTTTGTATGCATACTGTATAACCACAGAAATTATTCATTGTTTTTCCAATATTTGTAACAGTCATTTAATCTTGGCAATTGCTGGAAAAACACAGAACAATGCTGAATTATACAGTAATGGCAGGTATCTTGACTAATTTCTTATTCAAAATGAAATAGTTTCAGGATTTTATCATTTATGGCAGCATGCTACTATTCATTATTTTTGTGAATAGTCTGAAATATAGTTAACTGACTTCTTTCTATTTCTATTTTACTTAGAGTTCCTATGTCAGGAATGGCAGCTGAATTGCTTCAAATGCTTTTGTAGCATCTACTGATGGGATGTTTTTCTTCACCTTGTCGATATAGTAATAGAAAGATTTTTTAATTTCAAACCTCCAGTATTCCTGAAATTAGTCTTACTCGATCAAGCACTTTATTATTTTAAGACACTGTTGAACTCTATTAGATGACATTTTAGTTAGAATTTTTGTGTTTATTTATAAGTGAGGCCTTCTCATAATTTTCTTCTTCAAATTACACTGGCTTAATAACAGGATACATTTTCTGCTACAGTTTAAATAAATTATAGTTATCTCATCACTAAAAAGTATATAAAATTTAGTTGAAACCCATCTGATCCTAGTAGCTTTTGTCCCTGAGTGGCCTTTATCATCCTACCCACAAAATTAAATGACACAGTGGACCACGAGTATATGGCACTCCCTCCTTCTCCTCAAGGGATAAGTTCCAAGACCCCCAGTGGATGCCTGGAACCTCACAGAATACTAAACCCTACCTATACTGTGGTTTTCCTTATTTATACAAATCTGTGATAAAGTTTAACTTAGAATTAGGCATAATAAGAGGTCAATAACAAAAACTAATAAAAAAGAACAACTATAAAAATATGCCACAAGAAAAGTTATGAATTACTAGCTGGGAACCATGGTGCATGTCTATATCCTACCCATTCAGGAGGTGGAGGCAAGAAAATCGGAAGTTCAAGGCATGGGCAATTCAGCAAGACCCTGTCTCAAAATAAAAAAATAAAAGGACTGGGATATGGCTCAATGGTGAAGTGCTTGCCTAGCATGCATGAGGCCTCATGCATGGTTCAATCCCCGGTATTGAAAAAAAGAAAGAAAATCTTATGACTAATTTATAGTCATAAATTATATGACTATAATTTATATATAAATTATTAAAAATATTAAACACAAAATTTTGTGTTTAATATTTTTAGATCGTAGCTGAATGTGGGTAAGTGCAACCGCAGAAAGTGAAATTGCAGAGAAGAGGACTAATGTAATGAGAATTCAGTGGGATAGTACTAACTCAGTACTTAGGGAGATGCATCATTTTCGAGTCTGTTTTAATACTCTTTCACTTGCTATGGGAATTAAATTGAGATACAATGATTTGCTCTCTAGTTTGAAGAGTCAAACATAAAAAATAAGTTAAAGAAAAAGTAGAAGAGAAAGAAACACAGTTTAAATATAATGACAAGGGGCAATCCAGCCCAGGAGAGAGATTCTTGGTAAACTGCTTTACATGTCTCATACTACTTCTTGTACTAGATCTCTGGAATGATTGTGGACAAAAAAAAAAAAAAACTGGTTAATAGGACGCTACTAGAACCATGATGGCAATATTGAAATATGGACTGATACAGATTAGACAATGTATTGTATATACGTTAAAATTTTCTGATGATCATTATACTGTGGTTACAAAAGAAAAGATCTTTGTAACTATGCACTCAAGTGTTAGGCAATAAAGGGCATGGTGTCTGCTAACACACATTCAACTGCTTCAGAAATAAGTGTGTGTGTGTGTGTGTGTGTGTGTGTGTGTGTGCATATGTGGTATGCATGTGTGTACGTATATGAAGAAACAAGGAAAATGGGGGCAAAATGTGAATAATTGATAAATAAATTGATAAATAAATCTGGGGATTTATTTATACTTTTTTTTTTCAATTTTTCTCTACATTTCAATTTATTTCATATACAAGTCATGAAAAAAGGGCAAAGCTTCCTGCTTCGGTTTGGGTGTGGTTTGAGTGTGTCCTCCAAAGCTTCACTTGCTAGAGGCTTGGTGCCCAGAGTGGTGAGCCCAGTGGAAGGTAATTAGGTGAGGGGGGCCTCCTTCTTAGGGGGGATTAATGTAGTTCTTGCATGAATGAGTTAGTTCTGTTGAGAATGGGTTGTTATACAGTGAGGCTACCCTATCCACTTGGTCTCTTCTGCATGTAGCCATTTTCCTTTCTACTTTTCTGTCCTGTTGTGATTCAGCTAAAGGGGTCCTCACTAAACCTGAGCAGAGGGGGCTGTTCAATCTTGGATTTTCAGCCTCCCAAATGTGGGCTAAACAGACCTATTTTCTTTATAAAGTTCCCAGTCTTAGATACTTTGTTATAGCAACAGAAAGTGGACTGAGACACTGCTGTGTTCTCAAATGAGAGAGGCAGTCACAGATCCCTTGATGTCCTAATTGGAAGTACTTTTCCTACCAGCACTTTTCAGCAGCTCATTTCAGTGCCTGCTTTGAGGTAACCCAAGATCATTTCACCTTGTGATCCACTACTATTCATAATGTCCTTTTCCTCTATAGCTCAGGGGACACATAAAGGCAAAAAGAACATATTTCCAATTCTTCCAACTCACTATGTTTTTTAAACTTTCTTGTATATAATAATCACTAGAAAAGTGCATTTAAAAGGCAGTATCTCATTCCCAACATAATCTAATAGGAATATAGGCAGCAGACCAGTATTGCCATGTAATCTTAATTTTTCTGGAAAGAATCATAGCAAAATTATAATATTGGTCACTTCTGTGTAGTAGAATTATGAATGAAATTTAGTTTGCTCTTTTCTGCTTATTTGTAATTTCCAGTTTGCTATGATGAGCAAGCACATTTTGACAATAATAAAAGGTCATTCTTTAAAATAATAATAATAAAAAAGGCAGTATCTCTATGACACTCTTTGTTAACTTGCTGTGGAGCTCAGGGATCTGTACTTTCCAAACAATCCCTGGTTATTATTCCATAACTGTTCTGTGGGCCTTAATTTGACCAATACTCTGTCTCAGCTTATCAGCATTTTATGTAGAACAGGTACCTAATAAAATTTTTTTGAATTCATTTGAATTGCCCAAGGCCTCATGGAAGAAAAGAACCTATCCCCATGCCAGGTTCATTAAAAGAGGGCTAAAATCCGTTCATCTTATAAGCAGGTATCATGCATTCCAGTCCTCCTGTCCTTAACTCCACAGCAGAGCCTCCTAGGGCTCAGTGTCTCCCTCCCTCCCTCTCTCTCTTTTTGTGATGGGGACTGAACCCAGGACCTCATGCATGTTAAGCAAGCACTCTACTACTGGGTTATATCCTTAGCCCAGCTAGCAACTTGAGAGGCTGAAGCAGGAGGCTTGCAAGTTTGAGGCATGCCTCAGTAACTTAGCAAGGCCCTAAGCAACCTAGCTAGAACCTGTCTCAAAATAAAAAATAAAAAGGGCAGGGGATGTGGCTCAGTAGTAAAGCACGCTTCAGTTTAATCCCCTGTGTCTAAATTAATTAACTAAAATAATAGGTGTGTGGCATGGATTTGCACGAGATAGCAACTCTATATCACACTTGGTGCTAAACCACTGTAGAGTAGCCCACCTGTTCCTCCCACTAAATCGTAGCATAACTTTAAGTTATGAAGTCTTAAGTTTTTAATTCTACCGATATTTCAACAAAATTATGTAAACACATTAAAATAGGTTGGAAATCATAACCTAGGACTTATATACATTATTATATTAATATTATATTATAATGTTATATAATTATATTATTATTACTATAATCATATGGTATGTTATATCCTATATATAAGATTTCACAGATGTTCTGCATCTGGGACAATGGGACAAAATGGGTTAACCTACTCAAAATAGTTTCAAGTCTTACAAAGCTAATGATCTCTAGTCTCCCTTTAGCACATAGAAAGGAAGCCCTTGAGACCCTAACTGTGGAGTAAGCTGTTAAAGGAGGTTTACCAGCATGTCAGCGTAGTTCTTCTCTCATTATCAGTTGTCTTTGTCTTTTAGGGCATCAGCACAAAAGCATAGTGCATTTTTGTAGCCAGTAACACAGATACTAATGGGCCATCACAATTCAACTCAAGATCTGAACCCAGCCTCACCACTGACTAAGTGCACCTCTGACCCCCTGAACCTGTGAGTTACATGGGATTAGGGTAAACTGATGTACTCAGCATTTTTTACCAGCACTCCACATGGGCGCTACTCAAAAAATGAGGGCTGAATGTATGGGCAGCATGAATATCTGGCCACTGAAGTATATACACACTATAAATATTTATAGCATCACAAGTTATATTATTGCATGTCTGGTAACTTCCATCTACACCTATCTGTGATGGCTGCTTCAGAAAGGGAAACTCCCATGGGGCACAGGACGCCAGGGTTAAAGTCCAGAGCAAGAAGAGCAACTCTATCATCATCTAGAGATGGGCCATTCTGGGGTCTCTAAAGCTCTCAGAAACAAGCCTCTCAGGTTTTTTTTTTTTTTTTAACCTCCTATTAAAAAAAGAAAGAAAGAAAGAAAGAAAGAAAGAAAGAAAGAAAGAAAGAAAGAAAGAAAGAAAGAAAGAAAGAAAAGAAGCCAGCCAGCCAAACAGCTACGGAGCCATTTCAGCTTATAGTTTATATTAATTTCCAGCTTTTGAATTCATCACAGTCAAGTAATATGAAAAGTACTTGGAAATCATGAAAATTACCAAATAAGCTGATTACAATTCTCCATGACAGCTGGAAATCAGAACTCATCATCTGAACACCAACTGTGGAAGAAAATGTCCTTCTACAAGGAAAGATACTCTTTCTGGAAGGCCAGAAAGGACAGTAGTGGTCACATATTCTATATTTTCGTGTCTACAATTAAGAATTCAGAAGTAAAATTATGAAGTAAAGTGAGTTTAGATGTAGTTCAGAAATTTTAACTTGAGCTAAAATCATGAATTGTTGAGCAGGCATTCAGTAAGGGGGCAACAAGGGTCTATTATCAAGATATATGGGTTAATAACTTCATGGGTTATTCAAGAATGATCTGCTATGATTGAAACCATGTGTGGAGAGTTTGGGCTTCTGCAGGATGTGCTGGAGCAACAAAGGCTCTAAAGATATATTTGTGCTGCCTGCTAAGTACACAGATGATTGACTTAGATACACTTCCCAGACATAAACAGTGGAGGAATGTCCCCGAAGTCCTGCATGCTATCAGAGAGAGGTGGAGAATGCTTACCACATTGTACAAGCCGATGCACCAACGTTCAAATAAAATCTGCCCAGAAAATCCATTAACAAAGGCGAACCAAAGCTGAAAGAGAAGAAAGTTCATGAAGTTTTATATCAATATTGACCTAAACGTTTCCATTCACCGAAGAAGTAGTGGGGAATGTGGACCACCAGCTGGACACAGCTGCTAAGGGATAATGAGCCCCCGGACCATAGCAGTTGTTCTTTCATAGGATATAAATTCCCAATATCACTAATATTAATATTTTAAGAAAAATTTATATTTAAGACATATTGGTTTTATAAGATATATGCATAAAGTTTAAAACAAAATAATTGGGTTTATATTTACTTTGTCTGTGTCAACACATTCTCATGGACTGGAAGAGTCTGAACTTCATGTTATTTTTTTTTTCCTGTAAAGTTGATTTGATAAATAAGATTTATATTTGTAGGACTTTCAAATAGATAAAAGTCATAAATAAGAAACAACAGCAAACACTCCTCTCTTGGTTATGTGTGTTTTTAGTTCACAAAATACTGACCCTCCATAATTGTATGTTCTCTTCCTTGGCCAGTATTAAAACAAATAATATGAAAGAAACAGGCTCTCATCATCTTTTGCAGCAACACTGAATGTATAAATAAATAAAACGTTAGAATATTGTTCATGTCTTCAATTAGTCTATAATTATGATTGACTAGGCAAAACTAACATAAAAATAACTACGGAACAAAGGGTCAGGGATTAATTAGTGTTGCAAAACAAGAAAATACAATGATCTTAGAGAAGGAAAGATCTCTCAGGTATGATCAGAAGAAGATATGGAGGCAGTAAGAGTGAGGTGGAAGAGGAGTGAGTCTGCAGGAGGGTGGGCAAAAACTGGACTTAAAAGGAAGCAAATACAGAATATGGGGAAACATTCTCGTGCAGCTAATTTGATATGATAGGATATTAATGATTTGGGGGCAGACTTTTAAAAATCCCATACAAATAATGTGTTATTGTTTTGATACCGGGTGTCCCCCCAAAAACTCACGTGTGAGATAATGCAAAAAAGTTTAGAGATAAAATGATTGGGTTATGAAAGCCTTAACCTAATCAGTGCGTTCATTAATCCCTTATAGGGATTAACTGGGTGGTAACTGTAAGCAGATAGGGTATCACTGGAGGAGGTGGGTCCCTGGGGGCATGCCTTTGGGTTATATATTTTGTTTTTGGTAAAAGAACACACACTCTCTCTTTCTCTGTTTCCTGGTCCCATTTTAAGATGTTTTCCTCTGCCATACTCTCCACCATGAGTTCTGCCTCACTTGGGGCCCTTAGGAAAAGAATCAGCTATCTTTGGACTGAGGCCTCTGAAACCATGAGCTCCCAAATAAACTTTTCCTCTAAAATTGTTCCTGTCAGCTCTTTTGGTCACAGCAGTGAAAGAGCTGATGAAAACATCATGGAATCTGCTTTTAGGCTAACTCATGGTAGACTCAATTCATTATTTTGGTAGAACCTAATTCAAAACAGAATAACTACACCCTAATAACCTGAGTAGAAATCAACTCTGGCACTGAAATTTTACTAAATCAAATATTTTTCAAAATCAGCTTCCTAACTCCACCAGTCCAAGTTTCTGGAGACAGAAATCATTCCCTCTGCTGCTTTATGTATAGCCATATCCACTACAACACATGGTATAAATAGGGACTCACCAAGACCCAGTGGGATAAAATTGAGTGTCTCGGTTCAATCACTCAATTATGTCTTTCTTAAACACAGCTTTCATCATCTCATACCCAAGTTTTAAAGAATCAAATAGGAGACTCCCTCCTGAATCCAAGATAAGCTTGTTGGTTTTCAAAAAAATCCAATTTGCTCTTAATTTTGCTATCATCCAAAGAAGTCCCAAAGAGGCCTGATGAAGAAATACTGGAGGACAACTGAGAACCAAAGGTTCATGCTATGTTCTACACTCAGAATATTCTTACAACACTGATTCAAACACCACCCATCCCCAAACCCACAATTTCAATCTATTGTCTTTTTACCACTCAAGACATTGGCAATCAATACTTGAATCACACTTTTAGTGCAATAAGTACCTGGATACACATCTGATTCAAATATATCTGTAAACCATTTCAAAGGTCTACAATTAATTTTCCCAAGACTGTTCTATACTTCTGAGTTCCATTCAAATAATTAGCCACACTGATGGATATCTAGTAAGCATTTGATTAAATTGCTTAGTCAGTTAAGTTGTCTTGGTGAAGGGGGTATGGTGTGATATTTCTAGTGGCCTTTCCTCCCCTGCCATCAACTCAAATCAACAAAAACAAATGAAAACTGAGAAGAAAAAAGTAGGATAGACCATTTTCAGTTAACCAATGAGACTGCTAATTAAAACCATATATGATATAGAATGGATACTAATAAATATGTGATTAGATCAAATAAAAGGTAATATGTCCATAACAAGCATAATCTATAGATTAAGAGTGAAATACTTCCATGAAAAAAAACAACTGAAAAATAGCTAACCAACTCCTTTTTTTTTTTTTTTTTTTTTTTAATTAGAGGACAAAATATAGAAGTAGAGAAGGAGTGACTGAGGTCTCTGGACAAATTTAGTGCAGCAGGCAAATTGAACTTAGAGGGCAATATATAATTTTTAAAAAGATTTTTAAGAATCAAACAGGGAGAATGGAAGGACATAGTAGAAATATACATGACAATCAACTTGGCAGACACTAATCAAGGTAAACTGAAGAAGACAAAATACAAAATCATCCAACAGAAAATTCATAACACACATAAATTCCCTGTGAAGCATAGAGGCTCCTCTTCCAAGAGGAAAAAATGGCAGCGGGGGAGGTACTTATTACTGCAAGGTGACAGATGACCAGTGGAGAAGAAACAGAAAATTTGATGAGAAAGTGTTCTGAAGACAACTTTGAAACCCTATTCCTCTAGACGTCCTAAAAAAATAATAATAATACAGAAAAAATAAGAATAAGATAAGTGCATATGAAATAATCTCTACGGAAGAACCAGGTCATGGGGGCAGAAGAAATTTTCAAATACCTTTTGTGAGCCTAAACAAGCTAAAGAAAATTATTTTTCTCTGAAACAAGAGATAAAATAAGATGTGTAAGATATTAAAGAAGGAAGAAAATAAGGAAAGATTAATGTTACAGATTAAAGCCACAGAGAAGGGAATAAAAATCAGAATTGACATTGATGAAATTAGGAATAGGAGGCTGGTCTTAATAAAACAATGCTAAGCAAAGAACAAAGTGTTAATATTGTTTTTTTAAGAGAAACAATAATCTTTCAAATATAATAAAAAAAATTCCAAAAAAGTATACTTCTCAAAAAAAGAACAAATATATTAAAAAATATATTCAAAGATAAAACAGAAGAAAAATTCCTGAAATATTCTAAAATCTTGATTAGCCAAAAGAGAGCATCCTTTGTTTCAGGAAAGAAAGCAAACAACAGATACAGACAGACCAATACCCATGCATATCCCGTTATGAGAATTACTGAATTATAATTTAAGTTTTTGTGGGTTTTCTAGGGTTTCACACATGCTATGCACATGCTCAGCTTCTGAACTACATCTCCAGTCTGAGTTTTAAAATTTTATAAGATTAACTCTTCAATATATTCAGGCAGAAAAGGCAATTAACTGGTAATACAACACTGTCTACAAATATGTTTAATGTACTTTTCCTTTGACCCAGTAATTCCACTTTTAAAGATGTACTCTTAATTTTTATCTTACAGTTATAATCATGTAGCATTTGACATCAAAACATGAGAGTGTTTACTTGGCATCATTTGGAAAAATGAAAACTTAGTTATGGCATGTACACAGACAGCTGGTTAAAAAATTAGACTTCATCCATATAATGAAATTCTTTACAGACATTAAATAGAGGGATAAAAATATGTACATATTGTCATACAAAAAGCTCACAGATATATAATTAAAATGGAAAAAATTAAGGCTTATGTTGAATGGTCCTGACTGTGCAAAATAGATGTATGTACACATGTGCATGACAACATCTTTCTGGGTCATACAAAAGACTATCTTAGTATTCATCATCTCCAGGCAGTTAGAGATATTCTCTAGGTGGAAAAAGGGAGATTCTCTTACACCTCTTTTGAAATTTTAAAAAATGGTCATGTTACTTATATACTTGTTTCAGGCAGTTAAAATTCTTGAGTAAGAGTGAAATTTTGCCTCCAAGGAGACATTTCCCAATACCTGGAGATCATTTTTATAATAACAGCTTGAAGGAACACGCCACTGTCAAGTTAATAGAAGACAAAGATTCTCCTGAACATCTTGCATTGCTTGAGAGAGCCCTCTACAAGAATTATCTGATCCAAAATGTCAATTGTGCCACTGTAAAAAAAACCACTGGATTAAAGATAAAATGTATTGGGTCAGCCAGATAGCACTTAGAAAGCTTGTCGTAATAGTGTTTACTTTGTGCCTGTTGCATGAAGGTGGGATTATGTTTGTGTGTACGGGGCTGTGGTTCCTTTTCTGAATAATTCCCCTATATCATGACCTCACATGTAGAACCACAGGTCCTATTCCTTAGAGGCCAGAGCAGCACTGGAAGTGAATCTAGTAACTTCCCAAATTTAGATCCTGAAGTAGCAGTCTATTTTTTATAAACGAGTAGTCAGAATTATTTTCAAGTCCTAGAGTGAATTTTGCATAACCAAGAAAGTCAGGTTGTTAAAAACATACAATAAGGAGGAAAAGAAATGTTAATAAATTTAGTATCTCCTTCCCTAAATTGACCTTGTTGACATTGTTCCGAACAATCCTGAACCATGTAAAACTTTTCACTCTTCATTTTGGATTAATGTTTTTGATGGGTCAAGTGTTGGGATATTGCCTCTAAACAGCTGATGCTTTGATATTGACCACATTGGTACTATCATGGCCATGTTTCTTCCAAATCTTTTGATATGTTCTCACTAAATTTTATCGGTTGCAGGTGCTGCTGCTTTTTGAAAAGTATAAACAAGCTTATTCTCAACATTTCCAGTTCAATTTCAGTCTGTGTCCAAATCATCCATCATTAGATGATCAGATCTGTTTATTTGATTGTAACAATGTTTTGGAAGAGAAAAAGAAGAAGAAGAAAGAAAATGAAAATAAACAAAACACACTAGAAAAAAAAAAAAACAACCCACCTCCTAATTTCAAAATCCACAAGCTGGTTATTTCTTCCACTGTAAACACTCAATCTTGATTTCATTTTGGCAGGGTTTCCATAGGTGAAATGGAAAAAGTATGAGAACGCACTGTATTTTTAAACATTCATACAAATGTTCTTATTTTATTTGTTCATGAGACAGGTACACGATGCCTCTCTGACACACTATAAAATCAGACTTTCACACTAGTTAGTCATATACAAATGTTAATTCATGTACAAGAAAGAGCACCACCCAATTCCTGAACATGAATGTCATTTTCGGTGGGCCACACGTTCCCAGCCGCATACACCAAACGCACAGTCCTCAATGCAAACAGATGGCCTGTCCCTCGCCCTGCCATGCAGTTACTTGCATGGCAGCTTGCTTACAGCCACTAAATTTTACTCTTTTGGATTAATGGAGGGAAAGATTCCTCTGCCTTAACTTTCTTGTTAACTAGGAATGCTCTTAAATGAATACAGTCGAAGCCCAGAGAGCCAGGTTCTGGCAGGACAGCCTCAGACGTGGTGGGTTGGTGGGGAGACCTGCCAAGCATTGCAGTTTGCCAAGCTCCTGGGGTTTTGGTCCTCAAATGTAGAGTTGTTATGAGCAAACTGACCCAAACTTATTAAATGGCTTTTCCTCCTTGGAAAAAGATCTTTCTTTGCTTTCACTGCTGCCTGACTGCCAAAAACGCAGTAACCATCTTGGCTAACTGCACAGGCTCCTGTCTGGAGGTCCTGCTGCCATTGCACAACCTCGATGGGTTGTACCTGTTGCTGCTCTCAGGTTCTCAACTAACAGCAGACACACTTAACAGACGGCCGTTTCAACTGGGGAAGGGATGGCCAGCTCCTCCATTAACTCTGTTCTTCTAGGATCCCTGGTACAGGGTGGAAGTGGAAAAGTACCCTACAGAGAATAGTTAAATAAGTTAGCCAAGAGGTTTCTCACTGAAAGAGCAATATCATGATCTACTAATTTGTGCATCAGGTCTGAGATGAATAATTGGCATTAAAGGTATTTGTTTAAAAGTCAAAGTCCAACAACCTTTTTTAAAAAATTTAATCTGGCTATATGTATTAAGGGGAAAAAAAACCCCAGCATATGCTTTGTCTAGAAACTCTACTTCTGGAAATCCATGTCTCATCAAATTAAAGAACTAGTAGGTAAAAGTGTATGTCATTTTGCAATACTGTTGGTAGAAGACCAAACAAAACAAAAGGTACAGAAAAAGACCTCAAAGTTCTTTATTAGGGGGTGGTTGCGGTGAATCTATAAAATACTAAGAACCTTTAAAAATGTTAAATCTATGTGTACTGAAATGAAGGGACTCATTTCAAGAGTACAAGAGAGACAAAAGAAAAGACAAAATAAATAAATAGGGAGGTAAGGTGAATAGGTAGACAGGAAACCAAGGGGAACAATCAGGGATGTATCATAGAGCAAGGGTTGCCAGAAGAACTAAAAATAATAGTAGTAGTAACACACTGAAAACTGCTTCTACAACCTTTTATCCAATAAATTATGAAACTGAGAGACTAGAATTAAATGGAGACTAGATAAAATATTGTAATGAACAGGCAGAGCCTCACCCATAAACTGTGCAAAGCTGTGTCTTGCTGGATCAATTTTAGACAGATAAAATGCTAGAAGCAAACACCACATACCTGTAAAGTTTCTAAGGATTTCCAAAGGCAAGCAAACAAAAAAGGAAAGTCTTAGAACAATGTATATGCAGTCATATTTTGTAAGACTACACAAAAAACATGTTACATGGTTATATGTTTGTAGGAGCTGGAAAAAAAAAGCATGGCAAGCTGGATAGACCGCTCCTACTGATCACATGAGCCAAAAAGAAGGTAGACAGGGCAAATTATTTTTGCTTTACTCATTGTATCACTATTACAAAGAATAAGCATTACTTCAACATTAAAGAAAAACACGAAGAAAGAAATAATTTGCCATTCTCTATCCCTGCACCATGCTGATACATGATGCTAACTTTCCTCTCAGCTTGTCACATTCTCTAATTTTTCTTGCATTGTTATCTGTCTACCCCATGTGGCTAGAGATCATATAAATTCCTCTCACTATTGCATACCCAGGATATAGCACCTAGATGGATACACAGTAGGTGCTTAATAAAAGAATGCATGTAGAATATTAATATTTAATGTTAAAGATAAAAGCTCACATAAGGGTAAGCACAGGACAGGTATATTTGGGCTCTTAACTATTTCCTAAACTTCATTTTTTAAAATTAACAAATGGGAAAAATATTTTTGTAGAATTGTTATTCTGTTATTTTTGATGATGATAAAAACTCACATATATTTATTGCTTACTCTGTTCCAAGAACTTCACAACACTCTCAATGGATTATCTCACTTAAACCTTGTCACAGTCCTTACAAAGTAGGGTTAGTTTCATTTCACAAATGAGGAATTCTGGGCACAGAGATGAAAGACACTGTGGCTTCTATCAAAAAGGTGTTCAATAGACTTCAGCTATTAATAGAAAATTCTACATAACCAATAAGTGATTTTTAAAATATTTAAGTAAAGGCAATTCAGAATCAAATCAAATCAATATTTATGATTGCTAACTTATTATGTTGATATTTTAAGTCTGTAACATGAACAAAATATTTCACAAAGATAAGCATATAAGTAGACCAAAAAACTTAAGACAATTTCCCAGATCTACTTAAATGTTAAAGAAGCCAAGGGATCCTTTATTATTATTATTATTATTATTATTATTATTATTATTATTATTATTATTACTACTACTACTATTATTTTGGTGGTGAAAGGAACTGATCCCAGGGCACTGTACATGCTAAGCACACACTCTACCTCTGAGCTACTCATCCAACCCTGGGGTCCTTTTTTAGGGTATAAACTGTTTTAAGAAAAATGGCAAAATCTTCCCCACTTTGTATGATAAAGCACAATCACTCTAATTGGAAATATTTTCCTGTAATATTGTAACCACACATATTGTAATCTTTTGCAAACCATGGTTAATATCAATACATTAGACAATCAAAAATAAACTTATCATCATTCATTATCCAAATTTCTTGAATTTAAAACACAAATAGAGGGTGAGGGTGGAACTTATGGTAAGAGTATTTGCCTAGCACCTGCAAGGCTCTGGGTTTGCTCTCCAGCACTGAAGAAAAAAACCCATAAAAACTCAAATTAATAATAATAGGACAAGCTAGGTTATATTTAAAAGGACCAGAATTTCAATGTGAAAAGTATATAATAGAAACTATTACATAGCATAGGCTATGAATATATAAATTTATTTAGGATTTTTTTATCGTTATTATGCTTTCCCATTAAAATCTCAAAGAAGTGAGAAGTTGAATCTCACAGCTCTAAGTCACAAAAATTAGTGAAAGAAGTCTGGTAAACATTTTTAAAGTTGCTTTAATTACTCATTTCTCGGCACTACAAAAATACCTCTTTTTCTGCAAAATTACATGCTTATACTATGAAACATCAGGTAAATACAGAATCGTGTCCACTCTCTCCCCCATAAAAGACCATAATACCCACCAGATGGAGTATGTACAATTAAATTGATTTTTAATAAGGAATTCTTGGCACAATAGAATGTAATCGCTCCAAATTGTATCAAGGACTACGTAAACTTTTTTATAGTTCAAGGCTTAGAGTCCTCAGTCTAAATCCCGTGCTGGCATGCTAGGGGACCAAATAGCTCCTGAGACCAGTAAGGAAATAATGAGTCTTTCATCTGGAGGTCACTGGTTAGGATCTGCTATCGTTCATTAATGACACAGCTGTTTCCAACCTCCTGGTGTTGGAACAGTGGCGGGGGGCTTATTATGCAAGGGGTAGCAGAAATATGTATAAGATCATTTCATTTATGGGCAGAACCTATGGCACATATTTGAGAACATGTGTTTTATAACCAATAAAGCAATGCTCTTAAGTTATTGACAGTAAGATTTAGTACCTGGCTCCACAGACCAGGATTGTCAGAAGAAAGCAAAATTCTGATGCTGTCCCTCCACCCCCATCAGCCCCAGTGAGCCTGTAGCCTGGGTAAGGTGAAGAATTTCTTTGGTTTTATTTTTTCATTCTGGAAAGTAGAGGGGAAAATTGTGTCTCAGAGGAGGATTATGAGAGAGAATTACATGTTTTTTAAAAAATTCAATTATTGAACTATCTGCTAAGACCCTGTTTCAAACTATGCTCGATGCTAAAAGTAGGAGGTACAAGGTGAGTGAGATGGTATCTCTGTCCTTAAAGAATCTGTCTGGTTGGGGACAGGCATGAGTTATATCAGAGGCATGGCAAAGTTCTTTGGGGACATTGTAGAGAGATAGGTCCTATCTGGAGGAGTCAGCACATTTTTCAAAGGTGATAACCTCTTGGGATGCATCTTGAAGGGTCTAATGCAATTGGGTGGGGAAGAAAGGGCATTGAAAGCGAAGGGAGCAACTTGTACATCAGCGTAGCAGGTGTGAATTGCCAGGTGGTTAGAACAAGGAAAATAAAGTGAGAAAAAGGTTCAGACCATGAAGGATATGAACAGGTGTTCTCCAAATACGTGAACAGCTGTGCATATATTCCTTAAGAGAAATTTAAATATCTATGCATCTGCAAATCCAAAAAAAAAAAAAAAACCTATCTCATTAAATTTTGTTTTTTTTACTGTGGTCAAATACACACAACATAGAATTTACCATTTTAACCATTTTCAAGTCTGAAAATGGTATACCCATTTTTTTCAGTGGCATTAAGTACATGGACACTGATGGGAGACCATTATCACTGCCTAACCGCTGGCTTTCTCATCCTCCAAAACTGAAATCCCAAGCTCATTAAACAACAGCCCCTCTCTCTAGTCCTTGGTAACCCAGCCTCTCTCTCTAGTCCTTGGTAACCACCACTCTATGTTCTATCTTTATGAGTTTGGCTCTTCTAGTTACTTCACATACGTGGAATTACACAGCATTTTTCCATTTTGTCTTGCTTGTTTAATTTGGCAGAGTTTTATTCACACATGTTGCAACATGTATTGTAATTTCATTCATTTTTAAGGTTGAATAATATGCCATTATATGTACGCACCACATTTTTAATCCATTCATCCATAGATGGACCTTGGGTTATTTCTCCTTTTGGCTACTAGGATAATGCTGCTATAAGCACTGGGACAAAAATATCTGTTGAAGTTCCAGGTTCTCAGTTCTTTTGTGTATAGAAACAAAATTCCTGATCGTATGAATTCTATGTTTAATGTTTTGAGGAACAGCTGTCCTGTCTTCCACGGTGGCTATTATCATTTCACTTTTCCTTCAACAATGCAAAGAATTCATTTTTTCCCCACACTTTTACCAATGCTTGTCATTTTTGATGACGTTTTTGATATATGTGTGTGTGTATATATATGATGTGTGTGTATACACACACACACACACACACATATTTTGGGGGGAACTGGGGATTGAACTCAGAGGTACTCAGCCACTGAGCCACATCCCCAGCCCTTTTTTGTATTTTATCTAGAGACAGGGTCTCACTGAGTTGTTAGGTGCCTCAGCATTCTGACACCGGCTTTGAACTCAGGATCCTCCTGCCTCAGCTTCCCAAGCCACTGGGATTATACACATGTGCTACTGCGCCTGGCCTTGATAATATTTTTGATATCTATTCCAATGGGTGACAAGTGGGACCTCCCTGTAATCTTGATCATATTTCCTTAAATAATCAATGATAGTAAGTATGTTTTCATATACTTAATAGCCATTTATGTACCTTTTTTGGAGAAATATCTATTCTTTTACCCAATTTTTAAATTGGGTTTTTGTTACTGCATTGTGGTTCTTTGTATATTCTGGATTTTATGTCTTTATCAGATATGATTGTTAGTATTTTCTTCTATTCTATAAGTTGCCTTTTAAAATACTTTTCTATCAGTTATTTTTAGTTACACATAACTTTAGGATTCACATTGACATAATTATAAGAGAATGGAAAATAATTTGTTCTAATTCAGTCCCCAGGACTTCCTCTTTCTCTCCCCTCTTCCCTCTCCCTGTGCCCTTCCCTCTACTCTACTGATCTTTCTGCTATTTACTTTTGCTCTTTTGTTTTAATAGTTATCTTGTGGGTATACATGATGGTGAGATTCACTGTGGTATATTCATATATTTTTTTTACTCCATTGATAGCATAATTTATTTTTTCTTTTGTTAACCCGTACTTTTGATGCCATGTCCAGAAAAATCCAGTGTCATGAAACTTGTTTTCTTCCAAGTGTTTTCATTGTTTTAGGTCTTTAGTCTATTTTGAGTTAATTTTTGTGTAATTTTAGGAGGGTCCAATTTTATTCTTTTCATACAGGTATCCAGTTTTACCAGAATCTTTTCCTGAAAAGACCATATTTTTCCCATTGAATGACAATTATTACTCCCTCATTGATAATCATTTTGCCATTTATTTGAGGATTTCTTTCTAGTCTCTCTATTCCTGTGGTCTTCCTATCTGTCTATATGGTAGTAGTACACTATTTTGACTGTTGTATCTATGTAGTAAGTTTTGAAATCAGGAAATGTGGGTTCCCCAACTTTGTTCATCCCTTTCATTTTTTTCTTTCTTTTTTTTTTTCCTAATTGGAAGTTGATACAGATTTCATAAGAGTTTAGGATGAATTTTTCTATTTCTGAAAAATAAATGTCATTAGAATTTTGGTGGCAATTTCATTGGATCTACCAGTAGCTTTCATCTCAGTAGATATTTCAAAGTAACATTTCAAATTTTTAATGATAAAGTTAAATAATTAAAGAAGAGTTAGTTTCTGGTATATTGTACATATTGAAACTTAAAATAAATGTACATTATTTTTAATGCAGTCAATACATTCTAAATACCACAGATGCTCACCATAACCCACTTTAAAGAAATACAAACAGAAATTTCTTGAACAGTGAGAAATTTTATTTATTTATTTTTTCCTTATCTATAGTGCATTTTATTTTATTTTATTATTTTTTTTTAAATTTTTTATTTTTTTATTGGTTGTTCACAACATTACAAAGCTCTTGACATATCATATTTCATACATTAGATTGAAGTGGGTTATGAACTCCCAATTTTACCCCAAATGCAGATTGCAGAATCCGAGAAATTTTATATCATTCCTTTTACCTTGAATTTGCTTTCCATTCCACTTGACTCTCACAGCTATATCCTGATTTAATGTAATTTTGTTTGAACACCTTTTTGACACATCACAAAAATTAATGACGGGAAATTCATTTTCTTTAAATTTTCTGTGACTATATAGCTCTCAGTGTTAAAAGTTCTTGTGGATTGAGTTTTCATTATAATTATTAGTGGTATACAATTGATAAAAATAACACATTTTGACTATTATTAAACAACAGGTAAAATTTTTTGGAAATGCCTTTCTTAATGAGACAGATGGAACTGCATCATCCTTCTTGGCCCATTAGTTCATGTGACTGTGGCAGAACTTATCAGTTGCTAGACTGAGACAGGTTTTCAGCATCATCTGCATCACTATTGTTCATTCTACAGATCTAAGCCCTGACAAATCTAGTTCACATAATAAACAATAATCTCAGTTTCATTAGAGAAGATCCATCAGTACTCTAGACTTCTTCTATACCACGTGCCAAAAATATTTAGTGCTCTAATGCTAAAGTTATTCGACCTCATCAATCTGGTGACATGGTGATTAGGTCATTTTAAAAGCTTTCTGAAAGTAAAAAAACAGAAACCATTGACCTGCAAAGGTATTTTTAAACTACTCAAGAGAATTGCTTATTATGTTTTTTAACTTCTGGGAAGTACATGCAGAGGCTGTATGTACCGAAAAGTTTTGATGATTTTAAATTATCCACTTAAATATGCATCTTTATATATCTTATATAATAATATATATGATGACTACTTTGCTTCTGAGCTTTCATTTGTAGATTCAGATTGACCTATGTGAATTTGGTGTCTACATGAAATAAGGGGCAGAAAAAAAAAAAAAGAAATAATGGGCAGTTGCCTTCCGTATTTCTCACCAAAGTTCTCTCTGGACTCTTCCTCAGAAGCAAAGTATCCTTGATCACTGTGTGCAGCGGGAGAGGTGTGTTGATCTTTTTCACTAAATGTTGTCTCTTTGGTTCATGTCCTTGAGACATCTGTGTATTGTAGAGCAGGCCCCACAGTAAGATTCTGAAGAGGTGAGATATATCCCTTCCTTTTATAAAGCATTAACTGTTGACTGTGGAGAGGCAGGTGGGGAAAAAGAGCCGGAAGTGCCAATGGAAGTGAAGGACTGTGGAGGGCCTGGACTCCCCTAGAGTATTCACCTGCCCCCGGGATGCTTTATGCTATACTAACTGGGAGCTCAGAGCAATCACATTTGGTGGCAGGGGGAGGGTGGCATGATTTCACTGACCTTTGTGAAAGTGTACCTAACAGAAAAGTGTAGGAGGCTGACTAGAGGGTTATGAAAGGAATCCCAGTTGCAATTTGTTTTGGAGGGAGAGTCTCTGAGGGCTTCATCAGTGAAACTAACATAGGGTGGTGGCAGCAAAGGCTGACTCTGAGAGTCTTCTGAAGGGAGACTAGAAGGACCATAATAATTACAACCAGAGGTAAAGCTCAGTGGTAAGATGGCCAAGTGGAAGATGAATTTACTTTGGAGGCACATCAAATGTATCTCCAGGCAAAAATTCAAAGTGCAAGGTTGATGTTCAGAGGAGTTTCAGTTAGGAAAAATACTTGTAGCATTAGAAAAGAAGCAATAATTACATCCACAAGAGTAGAAGTCACCCAATGAGAGATCTATGAGAAAAGGCAAGAAGAAAGTCATGGTGGGCTTCGGGTGACAGCCACATTTATAGGTCAAGGGTCAGAGACAGAAGCAATGAAAAGGCACTTTGCAGTAAATTTTTATAAATGGTACTTAAATTTTACAGCTACATGAGATGACAAAAAGCTAAAACTGCTATAGACTGTGAAAACACTCACCTCCTCTGTCTTTTATCCCAGCTGACACACCTCACAATCCTAGCTACAGGTTGACCATCCCTTATCTGAAATGCTTGGTACCAACCTGTTTTGGATTGTTTTCATATTTTGAAATATTTGCATATACATAATGATATATCTTGGGGATGGGCCCCAAGTCTAAACATAAAATTCACTTATGTTTCAAACATAGGTGCCTTAGACACATATCCCAAAGGTGATTTCATACAGTGTATTTGGTGTACCTGCTGTGTCTGGTCACATGAGTTCAGGTGTGGAATTTTTCATTTGTGATGCCATGTGGATGGTCTAATAGTTTTGGATTTAGAAGCATTTCAGATTATGGATAGTCAACCTGTATTATTTTCTCATACTTAGAAGCATCAACTTCATCATAGGTCCCAAACTGTGATCTGCTTCCATAGACTTAGCTCTATTTTCAGAAAGAATTAAAATGGGAGATATCACTTCTCTCAGTCAACAATACAGATCCATTCCAGGCCTTAGAATGTTGTCAATATGGGGCAGACTGATACTGGTGAATTCTACTCAGAGCTTCACAGGGAACAACATTGTTTAATGCTTTTCCCTTTCTCCTTCTCCCTTTTCTTGGCTTTCAACTTTTATTTTCAGAAGGATGCCATAATAAATTCTCAGCAATCCAGATACTATTATGGCTATTTCACTGCTTTATGCTTAATTATGGCCTTTAAATATTTGGAAAAGGGCATAGTTTATTGAAAATAATTCTAAGGCATCGATATAACATCTTGTCTAGTTTAAGTCTCTATGTACTTATTATTTTAGAATAGCAGCTTAACAACCAGCAGAAATATTTTTCAATCCTGCTGAAAGGTCTAAGAATACTAATGTAGCAGGGTACCAGCACCTGCTGAAGGCACTAATTTCAGCATGGAATGCATTTTATGAGGAGTTAAATTCTCAAAATATCGTTTCTTGCTGTAGATACTTGTATCTTAGACTTCCACTAAAGAAACTAATGTATAATTAACCTGACTATAGTATACTAATCATAATCAATCATGGACACTTGGAAAAAGTTCAGAATTAATTCCATATAATGTCTGCTTGATTAATAATACAAATATGTAAGAACACTATAATTGTAATAATGTATTGTTTATAATTGCACAATGTAAAGATCCCTATTCACAACAGGATTTGAAGGAACAGGCATAGTGATTGTCATTATCTAGATTAGCTAAAATATTTGTTCTGTTATTTCATGGTTTTTCTGAAAGGATTTTCTGAAAGAATTTTCAAAAAAAAGGAAATAAATGTCATAAGCAATGGAAAAGTTGTCACCTTTTACCACAAGGTCAAATTAATTTGAGCACATGTTAATTTTGTTAGTATCTGAAATGTATATACTAATCAATATTTCAATGTTTGCATTATTAGATAAATATTAAACATCACAATTAAGAAAGACTGAGAACACACTGGTGCTTCTAGGAACTTTCAAAAACAGAAAAAGTAATCTAGATAAATTGATAAATGAAGGAATAAAAGACTTCAAATAAACTGAGAGAACTTCAGATAAATTTTATTTCATATTTTCAAGGAGGTATAGAAGATGCTACATCTATAAACTTACACCAGAATGTTACCATAAAAGTGGGGAAGAAGAAATTTTAAAAAACACACATGAAAAAGAAAAAAATCAGTATTAATTAAAGGAAAACAGGGCTAGAGAATCAAGGAAATATCCAAGAGAGTGAAAGAATAAGATAATCTAAGTTAAATAAAACATAAGTAATTTGGGATATAAATCCAGAAAATATAATGTATGACTAAGCTGTAGAAAGACAAAATGTAGAAAATAGAAAACAGGGATGGGGC
This sequence comes from Ictidomys tridecemlineatus, assembly GCF_052094955.1. Classification (NCBI taxonomy): domain Eukaryota; kingdom Metazoa; phylum Chordata; class Mammalia; order Rodentia; family Sciuridae; genus Ictidomys; species Ictidomys tridecemlineatus. The sequence goes on from NC_135482.1 coordinate 118,791,503, forward strand.
TGTAGCTCAGTAGCAGACAGCTTGCCTAGCATGTGTAAGGCACTGGGTTTGATCCTTAGCACCACACAAAAATAAACAAATAAAATAGAGGCATTCTGACCATGTACAAGTATAAAAAAACAAAAATAGAAAACAAATTTTATCAAAAAATGAGAAAATTTTCTAAACTGAATAAAATTGAGTCTATAGGTTAAAAAAGCATACTGAAGAAAGGAAAATCACATAAATACATATATCTTTTGTAAATTTCAGAATATTAAGTATAAAGAGAATACAGAAAACCATTGCAGAGTTTCAATACAAAGAACTGGAAATCAAAATTGCCTTGATTGCCTCTCCTGCCAACCAGAGACAAACTAAAGGATGCACAGCATTCTGAGCAAAATGGATTTCAGCCTAAAATTTTATATCCATCTGATATATCAATCAAATATAGCCACAGAAAAAAAGATGTTTTTAATTACCCAATGTCTCAGAAACATACTGCTCATGTAATGTTTTTTACAAATCTATCAATATATGTGCTTAATGAACATGTGTGAGGAAACTAAGATCAAGGAAAACAAGGAATCACAGAATCTCTGTCTTCTTGGGAAGCATCAAAGAAAAGCAAAATTCAGCAGCAAGCAGAGGCCTACAGAGCAAATAGTCTAGGTGGGAATTTGAGGACAGTGGGCTTCAAAAGGTAAGAGAAGGTAGATGGAAGATTTAAGAAAACATATATACCATAATGGAAAATATGGACGGTATTAAACATATGTGCAATTCAGTTAGTGCAAGAGACAAAAAGGCAATTAGAAACTGCAGGAAGAACAGATACCTGAATAAGATAGGAAAAATAATCATACTTCTTAGTTCTACAATAAGCATTATTTACATAATTTTAAAGAAGCTTGCATGCATCCCTGAATTAATTAAAAGCAGAGATAAAACTACATTGGAAGGGAGAGGACAGGGAGAAAAGGCAATAGAAAAAGATGGAAATCCTCACTCATTGAAACAAGAAGTCAAAAGATAATGTCTAAATTGGACAAACTGATATGGAGTAGAACAAGCACAATATTTGGAGATATCAAGATAACTTTCAGAAGAAACATCTAAAAGGTTTCCTTTGGGGTTTATGACTAGAAGATTACCTTTTTAATGATATATAAATACAGTAATACACACAATGTACACGCATACATACACACATGCTGTGCCTTCATGTACTGTGACTTAAATAAACTACAGGTTTTATCTTGATTTGAAAAGTTAAATGTAACTGATTATATTTAAACAAAGATATTATATAAATCATTGACTATCTGGTACTATTTATTTCTACATTGACATTTGGATCATATTTAGTATTTCTCTATTGCCAAAGTTATGCCACTGATATTGCTGTATTTCACTGCCAAGTGCATTCCACACTCTAATTATCAATTTTAAATCATGTTATTACATCCCACTCAGCATAGTTTATATAATTAAGAGGTAAAAAAAAAACTGTAGGAAAACAGCTGCCACTTAATTAAGATGACAGGTTCTTTTAATAGAGTTATGGCAATGTTTTTCTTTTAAGTGAAGTAAATGACAAAATTTTTGTATAACTGCATTAGATTAGTTCTTTAAGATCCTTAACCATAACATCAAGGACAAAATTTATAGGGCGAGCTGAACACAAAATGATGAAACAAAATGCAAACATGATCATACTTCTATCCTTTAATATTTACTTTCCAAAGATCCTAGCAAAGTTCAACCATCCAATGGTATCAATTATATACCATCTTCACCACATCAATAACTTCAAAGAATCAAACAGTCTACCCCCAGACCAAATGACTGACCTGTAACTGAAGGCTGACTCTAATTTGTCCTGCCTACTCCCTCTCTTTCTTTCTTAATACCTTATTTCTCCCATAGAGACACTAATGGAGCTTTCTGGAAATTTATTTAACATTACAGACATAGTCACATATTCATGGATGCTGGGAAATGCATCCATGAATCAGGGGTACCAGCATAGTAAAGCTGGAAAAGATTAATTAGTTCAATTTATTTGTGTTGAACATTTACTATATCAGGTACTGGTATATATTCTTTTTAAATCTCAAGATTTTTGGATTGAATTTGGGACTAATGACAGACTGGACAGTTAGTAGCTTTTTCATACTGAATGTGACAAATGCTAAGGACAGTGAAGTGTGCGAGGGGCCTGATTCCCCCAGGAAAGGCCACCATCAGCTGAGACATGAGGAGTGGGGTGGCGTTAGTTAGCACTCTGCATCCACACTGCCATCCTTCACCTTGCTGTCCAGAGGAACACACTTTTGCAAAAATGCATCAGTAATAAGATTAAAAACATGGATGAGCTCAGAAGTAGAAAGAAGCCTCATTCAGAGAAATGCTTTCCCCACTGTTGTCAATGATGAATGAAGGTCACAGACTAAAGAAGCAGAAGAAAAGCTGTCATGTGGTTTCTGAGGAAAACTCAAACAAAACAGTGAAAAATTAAAGCAAAACAAAACTGAAACAACTTTCTCCTCTACCATGTTCAAATGGTTGGAGCTTCCAGAAGTCAGTTCCCTAGGAAAATAACAGATAATTATGGCTTAACGCATATGCACACCTCAATGTCCAAGGGCTTTGACTTGGTTATACTCTGATAATTTATTAGGCACATATTTATGGAGCACCAACTACGGACTAGGCTCCATTCCAGGCAAAGATAGATAAGATCCTTCCATCCAGGGTGACAGACTGGTGGTACCAGCAATACAGAAGGAAACACAAATACGATTATCAGGGCTCTGCAGAACATAAACAGGGCGTTGTGAGTTGGAAGGGAGGCAAACCAGCCTTTTACAGGTGGAAGAGCACTGGAGGTGCAACTAGACAGAGGAGGAGACTCACCTCTTCAGGTAACAGTAAAGAGGGCCACGTGACAGGAGCACAATCATTGGGAGAGTAATATAAGCAGGTTGAAGGGTTGTGAGGGCAGATCACAAAAGGGAGGGGAAAGGACAGAGGAAGACAGAGCAGCAGGAGGTCTGGGGGCGGAAATCAACAGCTCCATTGTAGACTTGTTAAATTTATAAGGGCAAAACCATATAGGCTTTCTCCTTAACAAGACAGTTCATTTTTAAAAGCACTATTGCACTGCCTGGTAATGTTAAGTGGATATTTCATGTATGAGCCAAGTCATAGTCAAAATCAGATAATTTAAAATGTAGCATGTGAATATTCAGTGGGGCGATAAATTTAAAAAATATTACATGTGCTTTTCATGTCTAGCTTTTAAGTAGAACAAAATCCTTCCTTCTGAGATTTGTATTTCTAGATCTCTTTGAACTCTTCAGAAAAAAATCTCTTGGCTCTCTGAAAATATGGATTTCCAGTTTGGTTTTCAAGTGCTCTGTTTATATGGCCACAGAGGTTTCTAAAAGTTGAGTGTAGGTATCTGAAAGATGAAAAAAAAAACTTAAGTAGAAATATACTTTAAGTAGATATTCCAGGTATAAAAATGCCTTTGGGGAGCAAAGGAAAAAATACATGTTTTTGTTTTGTTCATAATGTTCTCTTTTCTTGCCCTGAAATCAAGGCAAAGTGTTAATGAAAATATCTCTAAATGTGTACAAAGGGAATAATATTGAAGAGCTTCAGTTTTACACATAGTAAATCAGTGGCTTATGGTAGAAAAACCAAATAACAAAATACAAAAGGACATTTATCTCTTCCCCTTCCTTTGTGCCTGTGAGAGAGAGAGATGATCTCAGAGTCAAGCTGCTTTTCCAGACTCCTCCTGTCTTGTCCAATGCATAGGAGAAGAAATAAACAACATGATGCGGCGGGTGGGAGGGTCGTGGCTTTAAAAACAGGTAGGAATAATGGTCATAGGAAATTAAAGGGTCTAAGTCTTGCTCAAGGAACTTAGAGCAAGACATTTACAGTGACAGGATTACAGATACTTTTCCATTCTCTGTTTTCCACACAGTTTTAGTAAAGTACTTAAGTAAGGTGTTCACTATTCATTTTTATTGAAAGAATTTTGAGGCTAGACATATAGATCAATGAAATGGAACTGAAAATCCAGAAATAAACCCATTCATTTATGGTAATTTGATTTTCAACAAGGGTGCGAAGACAACTTAATGGGGGAAAGAACAGCCTTTTGCTGGTACAAGTGAGTATCCATATACAAAAAGATGAAGTTGGGTATCCACTATATAATTTTTACCCCAAATGGATAAAAGTTCTAAATTTAAGATTTAACATATAAAAGTGCTACAAGAAAATATAGAAGTAGGGCTGGGGCTATAGCGCAGTAGCAACGTGCTTGCCTAGCATGGGCTTGATCTTCAGCACCACATAAAAATAAACAAATAAAATGAAGGCATTCTGTCCATCTACAACTACAAAAAACTTTTTTAAAAAAGAAAATATATTAGTAGACTTTTATGATCTTGGGCTAGGCAATGATTTTTTAGAATAGCAAAAGGAGAAAAAAATAGGTAAATTGAGTGTCATCAAAATTAGAATGCTTCAAAGGATGCCATAAGGGAGGTAAAAAGACCACCCATAGAATTGAAGAAAATATTTACAAAATATGAATCTGAAAATCAGCATACCAAAGCAATGGGATCATGTCAATGTTTACAGCAGCTCAATTCACAACAGCTAAACTATGGAACCAACCTAGGTGCCCTTCAATAGATGAATGGGTAAAGAAAATGTGATATATATTTCAATGAAATATTACTTGCTTTAAAGAAGAATGAAATTATGGCATTTGCTGGTAAATGGATGGAGTTGGAGAATATCATGCTAAGCAAAATAAGTCAAATTACTAAAATTCATGATGAAAATGAAATAACACAATCGACACTATTGAAATGTAGAAGATAATCAGAAACTATTTTGAAAATTAATATTCCAATAAAATAGAAAATCTGGAAGACATCAACAAATTTTTAGAGTCATATGATCTACCCTAACTGAATCAGGAGGATATACACAATTTAAATAGAGAAATTTCAAGCAATTAAATAGAAGTTGCCATCAAAAGCCTACCAACAAAGAAAATCCCAGATCAGAGGGATTCGCGGTTGCATTCTACAATACCTTCAAAGAAGAACTAATACTAATACTTTCTAAGTTGTTCCAATAAACAGAAAAGGAGGGAACCCTTCCAAGTTCATTCTAGGAGGCCAATATTACTCTGATACCAAAACCAGACAAAGACACATCAAGGAAAGAAAACTTCAGATATATATTTCTAATGAACATAGATGCAAAAATTCTCAATAAAATCCTGGTTAATTGAATTTAAAAACATTAAAAAATAGTGCACCATGATCAAGTGGGGTTCATCCCTGGGATGCAAGGCTGGTTCAATATATGGAAATCAATAAATGTAATTCATCACATCAACAGACTTAAAGATAAGAATCACATGATCATCTCAATAGATGCAGAAAAAGCATCTGACAAAATACCGCACCCCTTCATGTTTAAAACACTAGAAAAACTAGGGATAACAGGAACATATCTTAATATTGTAAAAGTTATCTATGCTAAGCCCCAAGCCAACATCATTCTAAATGGAGAAAATGCTTTTGCAATCCCTCTAAAAACTGGAACAAGATAGTTATACCCTCTTTTGCCACTTCTATTCAAAATAGTCCTGGAAACTTCAGCCAGAGCAATTAGACAGACGAAAGAAATTTACAAATAGGAAAAGGAGAACTCAAACTATCACTATTTGCTGATGACATGATTCTATACTTAGAGGATCTGAAAAAATTTTCCACCAGAAAACTTCTAGAATAAATGAATTCAGCAAAGTAGCAGGATATAAAATCAATATCCATAAATCAAATGCATTTGTGTATATCAGTGATGAATCTTTTGAAAGAGAAATTAAGAAATCTACCCCATTTACAATAGCCGAAGGGGGAAAAAAACATAAATAAAATACTTGGGAATCAACCTAACAAAAGAGGTGAAAAACCTCTACAATGAAAACTACAGAACACTAAAGAGAGAAATTTAAGAAGACCTTAGAAGATAGAAAGATCCCCCTTGCTCTTGGATAGGCAGAATTAATATTATCAAAATGACCATACTACCAAAAGCATTATACAGATTTAATGTAATTCTAATCAAAATCCCAATGACATTCCTCATAGAAATAGAAAAAGCAGTCATGAAATTAATTTGGAAAAATAAGAGACCCAGAATAGCTAAAGCAATTGTTAGCAAGAAGCATGAAGCATAACCTTAAACTACACTACAGAGCTATAGTAACAAAACCTGAATGTCATTGGCATCAAAATAGACTTGTAGACCAATGGTACAGAATAGAAGACACAGAGACAACCCCCATAAATACAGTTATCTCATATTAGACAAAGGTGCCAAAAACATGCATTGGAGAAAAAGATAGCCTCTTCAACAAATGGCACTGGGAAAACTGGAAATCCATATGCAGCAAAATGAAATTAAACCTCTATCTCTCATCCTGCACAAAACTCAACTCAAAGTGGATGAAGAACTTAAGAATTAAGTGAGAGACTTGGCACCTAATAGAAAAAAAATTATGCTTGGGCCCTGATTTTCTTAACAAGGAGTAAAGCACGAGAAGTAAAATCAAGAATCAATAAATGGGATGGATTCAAACTCTAAGGCTTCTTTTCAGTAAAAGAAACAATGAAGTTAAGAGAGAGCTTACAGAATGGGAGTAAATTTTTACCACACACATATCAGATAAAGCACTAATCTCCAGGATATATAAAGAACTCAGAAAACTTAACACCACAAAAACAAATAACCCAATCAATAAATGGGCCAAGGAACTGGACACTTCTCAGAAGATGATATACAATCAATCAACAAATTTATGAAAAAATGTTCAACATCTCTAACAATTAGAGAAATGCAAATCAAAACCACTCTAAGATTTCATCTCACTCCAGTCAGAATAGCAATTATAAAAAAAAATTAAGAAACAATATGTGCTGGAGAGGGTGTGGGGAAAAAGGTACACTGATTCATTGCTGGTGGAATTGCAAAATGGTACAACCATTTTGGAAAGAGTTTTGGAGATTTCTCATAAAACTTGGAATGGAACCACCATTTGACCCAACTATCCCACTCCTAGGTCTGTACCCAAAGGACTTAAAAGCAGCATGCCACAGCCATCTCAATGTTTATAGAAGCTTAATTCACATTAGCTAAACTGTGGAAACAGCCTAAATGCCCTTCAATAGATAAATGGATAAAGAAACTGTGGTATATATACACAGTGGAATTCTACTTAGCCTTAAAGAAGAATGAAATTATAGCATTTACGGGCAAATGAATGGATTTGGAAAATATGCTAAGCGATGTAAGACATCCCCAAAAAACAAAGGCCAAATGTTGTACCTGATAAGAGCATGCTGATCCATAATAGATTGGGAGGGGGCAAGGGAAGAATGGAGGAACTTTGGATGGAACAGATGGGGGAAGAGGAGAGGAGTGTGTGGAGGGAAGATGGTAGAATGAGATGGACATTATTACCCCTGTGTGTGGGCATGCTTGCATGAATGGCGTGACTCTACATCATGTATAACCCGAGAAATGAAAAGTTTTGCTCCATTTGTGCCAAAAAATTAAATTAAGAAAAATATAAGTAAAAAATAAAAATAAAAAAGTAAACAATAAAAAAGAAAGAAAGAAAGACCATACTTTGCTCAGCCCCCTAAAAGCCTGGCTATTTCCATCTTCAAAGGGAAAAAATGGAACTTGGAGGTTCCATTTCTACGGCACTGGAGTCAATCTCTACAACCTAACTCTGCCACTAAGAATATTCAAAGTACGCTCTAAAGCAAATCTCTCTCCACCTCATCCTCAGACTAAGTAGAAATTTTAACTCTTAATTATTCTTCACCATTTGGAGGAGCATCTGCACTGACCAAGTCTCTCTTAAATTCCTCTTCCTCTTGGCTGCTGAGCTGGGATGTGGTACTTGTCCTCCGACCCTTTCATGCTATTCCTTTTTGGTCCTCCCTCCCTTTTGAGAGTCGGCACCGTCTCTAGGAATACTGGCAGCTCAGAGCAGGTCTTCACATGCTCCCTTTTACCACCGTCCTGTGAAGAGCTCATCTACTCCTCAGGCCCCAAAGTCTCTTTACACAGGTGATTTTTGGGGGTGGGGGTGTTGCTGGGGATTGAACCCAGGGCCCTGTGTGTTAAGTATGTGATGTACTACCGAGCTGTCCTCCCATCCCTACACAGATGATTTTTATAAATGCATTTCTAACATCAACCCTTCATTACTCAGGCTGCAGAACATCTTCATCTTTATGTATCACTGCAGTTTAAACATTAACAGATTTTGATTTTTTTAGAGCAGTTTCAGGTTTACAGAAAAACGGAGCAGAAAGCACAGAGCTTGTATACACTCCCCATTTTAGTTTCATATTGATGGTTTTCCTTATTAACACCTTGCCTTTAACATTTGTTAAAATTGATAAATCAGCAGCAACACATTATTATTTAGCATACCTACATTCTATACCAGGGCATACTCTGTGTTCTGTGGGGTTGGACAGATCATGATATCATATATCATTCATCACAGGGTCACTTGGATAATTTCTCGTTTCTAAAACTCCCTGTGCACCACTTTAACTCTGAAATCAAGGTGCCACTTTACACCCAACACGGTTTCTCTCCAGATGCCTCCATCTGAAGGCTCCTCCTCTCACTCTTGTCTCATCTTCTTTCTTTGCAGGGTCTTTGGTGTTTCCTCTCCCTTCTCTTCACATTGTTGTTCTCCTTCCACTGTAAATCCCAAGGTCCACTTTAACCAGGAACTTGCCCTACATATCTCCAGGAATTGAAATAAAATTGATCTTCAGATACATGAACAAAGACCTCCCATACTGTCACCACGACCTTGATCTTCTCCACTACCTTTGGAGTGACAGACGCTCCATTCTAGCAAGTGCATGATATTACTGTGAATTTTAAGTGTTTGTTTTCATATTCTTATAATTGTTACTATACTTACAGTGAATTAAAGTGCACAAAAACAACCGCTATATTGGCAACCATTTAGCACTTATGATGCCTTCAAATCAATGTAAAAACTTAGTGTAGTTAGGTCTACAAGTTTTCATCAAGACAATAATTTAAATATTTCTACACTTTCAAAATTAAGTGTTCCATTTTATAAATATCCCCTTGTATTTATCCCTGGAACGACAGTACAGTTTTCACTATGGGATACCAACAGGCGATAGGAGCACAAATTTAGACTTCAAGCATGTAGCAATTTCAAAACCAACCTCGGCTGCTGGGTAAATTATACATATTTCAAGCTTTTATGACTGTACAAAAGATATGTTTTCTCATTACCCTAAAATAAGGGTCAATAGGAAAAAGTAAGCTAATACTATCTCTTGTGGGTTCTAAAGGAGAAACAGAAATAGGCAGGCAACGAGAATGCCAATAAGGACCTCAGCAAAGCACCTATAATGAATGGACTGAAACTTAACAACCAAGGGAACAGAAGCTGGTGAATGTTTAAAGTCAGTAAGTTGGATAACTGTTACACTCTGACCAAAGACCTCAATCATTTAAAACTCTTAAACAATGCTAAAAATCTGCTGGCAGCGTTTAACTGTTTAACACCTCATTTTTCTCCTAAGCAGACCTCTTAAGGCTCAGCTAGCTTCTGCCTTTTCTTCAATGCCAGAAGTTCCCTTGGGCAGAGGCTACGAGTTTTAAGTTCACAGAATTCATTTTTCTACCCACCAAGTCAAGAAGTCATTTTGCAGGGCCCCCAGTCCAGCCTAGGCAGGCCGCTCAGTAAGGCCATGTTAGGCTCAGAGCAACCGTCCCCGGGGAGTGCCATGAGGGTAAACCGGATGTCAGCTTAGTGGAAACCCTTTCTTAAAAGGAAAAGGGGAAAAGTTCATTTTAGGAGACAGTTTTAGATTTAGAATGTGTTTATAGAAAGCTCTTGACAGTTTTTTTGTGACCCAATCATAAATGAAAAAAAAAAAATAGCCATTTACACTAGCTCTATAAATGTGGAGAAAATTGTTTCTATTTACTTGTTAGATCAATAAACCTACAAAGCTACCAAACTCATTATGTGAGATCAGTATCATGGAGAATTAAACGGCAAAACACATGAAGTTTACATTTCAGAGTTAAAATTAGCTTACTCGTCTTTCAGAGCAAAAGCTTCTAAATTTTATAGTTTTTCAAGTAGGCACTCCTTATTTCTATCTTCACACTTTTAATATAAGTAGTAATATTTAATAACACTTCTTACCTGCCAAGAATCCACTGTATATTAATGTCATTAAAAGCGCCATTCCTCACTGCCCCCGCCCCCCCCCCCAAAATGATTGAAAGTCATGACAAGCATTCTTATGTATACTGGCAAAAACTAAAAGTCTCTCTAAGTTTAAAGGAGATGTTTTGCCAAAGTATATAACACAGTAGACGTGTAAGTAGTCACTTCACCAGCAGAATATTATTATTAATATACTTTCTTCTCTAAACATTTATCTATTTGTCTTTGGTGTGGGTAATCATTTGTCACCTCTCCTGGTATGCAAGTGAAGTTCTTGGTGCTGCTCATGTTATTTCAGTGTGCCAAAGTGCTGGTATTTGAAAAAAACTGGAGATTGGTACTGGGGACTGACAAACAAATCTAGGTTCTGATTCAGCTCTCAGACATCATTGGTTATAATTCAATGTTATTGACAAACACATTTCACAAGGAAACCACAACTTTCCATAGAGAATCCAGAAAGCCTCTAAATAAAGATAGTTTTGGACAGATAAATTTCAATACTAAGATATGGGGATAGGGAGCCGGGTGTGGTGGCATACACCTGTAATCCCAGCAGCTCAGGAGGCTGAAGCAGGAGGATTGCAAATTCAAAGCCAGCCTAAAGAAATTTTACAAGGCCCTAAGCAACTCAGCGAGACCCTGTCTCTAAGTAAAAGAAAAGAAAAAGGGCTAAGGATGTGGTGCAGTGTTTAAGCACCCCTGGGTTTAATCCCCTGTACCAAAAAAAAAAAAAAAAGATAAGGGGATAAGAGATGTGGCATTTTGCATACACAAGCTGGATGACATGGGTCAAAGCCTGAGAACAGGGCAGCCCTGGAATCTGTGTGATGATTACTTATTAAATGATGAGCTAAATAAAGTTTGTATCTAGGCCTTGTCTTTATGAACATGATGTTTAATCATATGTATACATCTTTTTGTATATTATAAGACATTATTTAAATTGACACCATGAACTTCTACTGATTTAGTAGGTTATGAATTTAACTATACCCCAAACACTGAGAGTGTAGTTTTGATGCATTTATATTAAATTCATTTCACAATCTGTTATAATCCTGTCATCTCATGATTTAGTCGAGACCTGCAGTCAGTACATTATTTAAAAAAGTAGTGAAACCTGATACATAAATATTGTATTTAAGTTAAATGGGATCAATGTAAGCACATTCATTAGACCTTGATTCCATAGCCAAGAACTGTTCCTGATTGAAGTTCCATGTTCTTCATCACAATTAGGTACCATGATGTAACAATCTATTTTGTTTACAAAATGTTTCTAGTTTCATTTTACTTTTTGAGTGCTAATCTTCATAAATTTTTTAAAAAGTTTTTTGCAATTGCCTTACCCATATCCAATTAGTTTAAAAAAACCCAAAGCAAAAACTTACCTTTGAGTCTTTCCAAGGCATACAAATTAGTTTTCATTAAATTTTTTTCAGCATTTTATGTAATGTCATCATTCTATGGAATAGCATGTAACACATGGTTCTAATAGCTCCTAGTGAGGTGGTAACAACTCAAGGAGCATAAGAAATGAAAGGGAAATAGGACTTAATTTTCTTCTTTCACAACCACAGGAGATGTGAAAAGTTGAAATGTGGAAGGCAAGATGTTTACTTTTATGATGAAATTAAAGGTAAACAGATTTTCAGACTTATCTATTGCTAAATGAATATCCAGCATCTACGCCCACTGTTTTATAACTCCTGCAAAACAGAACCAACTCACATACTGATAACAGATTCTGGGGATTCTGTTCCTACAGCTTCCCAGGATGAGTTTCTTCTTCACTTGGAGAACATGTTCTCAGGCATACTGAACACTTATTATCTCCCTATATTTTATGTAAGAAAATAAAAAAGCTCATTAGGATCACTGCACTTTCTAATTAAAACATCCAGTTCTTACCTTGGAATACTAAAGTTTGTTAACATTTTTAAAAGTTGGCAACTATTTAACAGGTATTAATCACATCTTCTTTCCATGCTTTTGTCCCCTGGCCCCCAAGCCCCTTGGATAAAAGACGATAGCACCATAGCTGCTAGTCCTAGAGGACTCCATCAAGCTTCTACATAGAAGCTGTACCTCAATCGTTTAACATTCATTTGTTTCACTGCAGTTATTCATATTTGTAAAGACATGTTCCGAGATGACGTCTACTTAACAATAATGGGAGATATCTCTTCCACAAGGCAAAAAGGTTTTAAAGTTCTGTTATTCGTATAACAATCTCTAATTAATGTAGGCTACCGAGTAGATCACATCTTTAATATTTAAACAGTCCCATCCAGCTACTTCACCATCTTCACAGTTCAAAGCATACTGTTAAATCCCCCAATAACAAAGAAGAATGATCTGGCAAGTGGAAGGACAAATATCCAGGAGCAATTCCTCTCGGATCATTCTGCAGCTTCTTGCCATCCTCAGGAGGGTGCCACCCACAAACAGGGATGTGGGAGGCCAATTCTAAGAGCAGCGCTTGTTCAAGTTTGCCTGTACGAGTTTCAAAAAAAGTCATGTGTTGGGCCAATAAGTTAGAGCTATGGGGAAAAACTGAAGCCTTAGAGAACTTGGCTTGAAACTGAGAAACAAAGGGATTTTGTGTGTGGGGGGGTGTCAAAACATGAACCCATTCCAGGTGAGCATGCCTGGACAGCCCCTGGGACATGGAGAAAGCCGTAGAAAGAGATGCTCTGGGCTCCATAACCATCCCAGAAGAAGGAGGATGGACTCCACATGGACCTAGAAAAGCCCCTACCACTTGAAGGTAGAGCACCCAGACAGGCATAAACTTCACCTCCTCAAAAACCAATTCTCTTTCTGCAAGGCTGATTTCTTTTCTGGTTGTAATATTGGTGTATGTTGTTTACACAATAGCCCAGTGTTTTCCTCGGCAATCTGGAATAAGACAAGGGTTCAAATTCCAGGTTCTGTAGCTAAAGCGAAGGTAGCTATTCTGAAGGTCAAGATCATGGTAATTCTTGATCCTGAAAGGTGCCTTCTGCTGCTTCAGTTCAGGATTAATATACAGCTGGGTAACTGAGTGCTTTTAAGGAAGAACTTATGATCACAAGCCACTTTTGGCTGCTGAAACCATCTTCTGATAATACCCTATGACTATTCTCACCGTTGCTTATTGGAAATGACAGCAAGGTTAAGTTTTCCAAGCATGAATTTAGGTGGAGAAGCAGGCTAAAGCAGGGTTTGGAAGTGGAAAATTCTCAGTACAACTGGGATCTCTGGGTTACTATGTCTTAACCTGAGACATAGGCATTCATCGTGGGGTGTTCAGTTTCTCAGTTTAGGAAATCTCCTCTCTAGGGATTTTTTTTAAGGTAAAAATTCATAGAGTGCCTCCAGGTGTTCAGAAACCTGCCATACAACTCTTCTGAAGTAAAATGAGTTGCTGCACCTTAAATTGTATGAAAGATTCTTGAAAATCACTGCAAAGAGGCTTATATTAAACATCTGGCCCCAGTTCAAGATACTGTATGATAATTTCAGGTCTGAGCATTTTTTCTTGACATTTCAGGATTCACCTGTTCTCCAGCTTGAAATTTTATAAATATGTAACTATGTTTGCAACTGTGTTTATTTTCCATCTCTTTAGTAAACAGCTGACCTCAGTGTTGCTCTGGCCAGGTCTGTGCCGACTTCTCATTCTCGGTCCCACTAATCTCAGTAGTGTTCATTTTAGTTGCAGACAGTGTCCTACAATCAGGTTGTCTGATTTAAAACGTTTGCTTGGCCAAGTTTCTTAACCCTCTGGGTGTCTTGACTTCCTCATGTAAAATGGGGACAATGGTAGTGACCATCTACAGGAGCTTAGGGGTCAGTGGGTATGGCACAAATTAATACATGTGAGGCACTTAAAACAGTGAATGGTACATACGAAGCCTTCGCTCAATAAATGCAGCTCCTATTGTTGTTAGATTGTTATAGAACATATGAGTCATCAGAAAAGCTTTCTCCTTTTAAGGTCCTTTAAAAAATATTTTATATTTTTGGTATATTTTGGTATATTTTCCTGAAGAAAATTATTTCCTGGATGCTCTGTGGAAATAATTTTGTTTCAAGAGCCACAGATTTGCCTCCTAGGTCAAAAGAGAAAAGTGGTAATTTGTTGTTTAATAATATTCTCCTGCTTGGCAATAGCTTCACCTGCCATCAGCAAGAGCACTGAAAATGCCTGGATCTGAGGGCTGCTTCCAGGGGAGGAGGCCTCAAAAATACCTACTCGGGGAGGGAAGCAGGGAGGATGCTGGTGGTTGGGAGCTGGGGTGGCAGGGGCTGGTTCTTCCAAACACAGATGGGGTTGGAACCTGGGCCATGAAGATTTCCTCTCTCCAGGCTTCCCTCCAGCCCACATCTGTCCAGCGAAGAGTCAGGTTTATGTGACATTATTTTCAAGTGATGGACTCCTACACCAGGACCCCAAATGACTGTGGTCTGAAGAGGAAGTGCATATAGGCATTTAGACTCTGCTAGAAGCTTGTACATTAATGACACTGAAGGAGTTAAAATCATGCCGCCTTATTATGGTTTGGATCTGGAATGTTCCCCCAAAGGCTCATTATCGAAGGACTGGTCTCTAATGCAGCCATATTCAGAGGTGGGGATTTGGGGGCCTGACGGCATCATGAGGGCTCTAACCTCAATGGTACATTAACCTACTGAGAGATTCAGAGCTGGAAGGCATGATTGGGAGGTGGTAGAAACTGTTGGAGGAGACAGGTCACTCTGGGTATGTACTGGAAGGATATTTTTTGTCCCCAGTCCCTTCCTTACATCTGTCCCTCTTTTTCTCTCTCTGTTTCCTGGCTGCCATAAGATGAGCACCTGTCTTCCACCACACCCTTCTGCCATCATGTTCTGCCTCACCTCAGGTCCAAAGCAACGGAGCCAACAAAGCCTCTGATACCATGAGCTAAAATCTCTCTTTTCTCCTTTGAGTTGTTTTTCTCAGATATTTTGGTCACAGTGACCTAACGCTAACACCCACCCCAAAATAAGCTGCCATACCATACTGATTATTTTAAATGAGAGGCACTTACAAAAACAGCAGGTGCAAGAAAATCACTCTGACCTTCCTTCTGCATCCTGAAAGCAGGAGACAAAATTCCATCAAAAATGTCCTTCCTGTCCCAGAAGGAAAGTGATACTCTTCTTGCCGAGGATGGAGAATAGAAGCCAGAGGGAAACCTGTACAGACAAACCTTGTTGGATCAACCCTCATCTCCTCATCTCCCACTCACTTCTCTCCCTAATTTACTCCCCGAGTCCAAGCGCCTTTGCCTTGTCACATTTTATAACTTGCTATTCCTTGTCCAGTTCAGTATATAAGTGATCGACACTGATGTTTCCTTGGTCCTTCATTCCCTTATAAGGGTTCCGTGCCATGTCAAACTTATATTAGATAAATTTTCATGCTTTCTCTTATTACTCTGTCTTGCGTCAGTTTAAATCTCAGGTCCAGCTAGGATCTTAGAGGATGAAGGTAGAGCTTTGTCTTCCCCAACACCCTTTAGAAGTCAATTCCATTGCATTTTATGATCAGGCCCCGAATTGAAGAAAGATGCAACTTGAGCTTGAATCTAAAGCTCATGCTCTTTGTACTATGAAAGTCCTGTGTCCCAGACCATTCTTTCTAAAGACCAACTTTTATAATATCCCTTTCCTTCTATCTTCCATGCACAGCAATTTGATATTATTTTCTTACTAAGCATTTAAAATTGTTTAGTCTTTCCCCATTCAGAAGTGGGACACTGAGTTTCCAAAGAAAAAAGAAAGTTTACAAAAAAACAAATATTTACTTTCAGTAGGCCAATTAGATCAAAGAATCATATCAAAGTGAATAACTGACAGTTGTATACCCCAAAATGTCAAACATAGGTACTCTATCACAATGTTCCTGTTCTCACACAAAAAGAACAGTTCCTAGAGAACCAGGTGCCTTTTTTCACAAGTAATAGATGCTTCTCGGAGGGATTTCTAGAGTTACATGAGACACTGATAATTTTATAGGTGTCTTTGTAATAGAATAACTATTGTTTCCTAGAAGCTCATTATGTGGCACATGGTAGTCACAAGTAACTCAGGTGACTCTCAAGGACAAAAGGACCTCACCTTTATAGGGAAAATAACATGGGCATTAAATAATTCCTCAAATAAGTTAACTCTCAATACAAGAAGGGATTCATTCCTACTGGATATAGATCCAAGTTGCACAGATTCTCTAAGTATCTAAGATTGACATATTGCAAAATAGGTTAGATTTAACTAAGGTAGCCTTCTCATGGATAACCATTCATATTTCAAATAGAATCATTCTGTCAATCTTACACCACTCTTTGGTTATAATGAGATAGCAAGTCCTTCGGTTTTTATTAATTCAACATGTAATGCTTAACAAAACCTTAACTTCAAAACTTTGCCTTGTAGGTATTGACCTTGCACTGAAACAGCCCATAGGCCATGAAATACCCCACTCATAAACAATCCTACCATTGAAAGAACTAACCTGGGCCTTCTAAAACATAAAGATACAGTAGAAAATAGGATGTACAACAACAACAACAACAAAAACTCTGATAATATAATACCTATCAAATTCCTAGAAAAATGTACGTATGTGACTGATTCAATCATCCATGTAGTTGCGGATAAAGCAGTTCCTTTAACGTAAATCTTGATTTGGACTAAACTGTCTCTTAAACGTGTGTCACTCACTGTCCAATTACCATGGAAGTGTAAACTTATAGTCAAACACACTATTGTTCCCCCATGGGCTTGAGCCCAGGGGCCCACCCATGCTAGACAAGTATTCTGCCACTGAGCTATATCCCCAGCAGAGTTAACACATTTTTAAACCAAAAAAGTTATTAACTGATATAGAGGAACTCAAGATAACACAAGACAGCTGACTGCAATGGGAACTAAACTGATCTTAGACAGTGTCCATAGTTTTTAAGCCCCTGAAACTCAAAAAAAAAAGTTCAAATGAAATTAAGTGATTTAAATGAATAATTCAACAGAGTTGTTTTGTTGACCCTACATCAGGGTTTGTATTATATTCTGGTACATCTAAAATCCAACAGATATAAAGGTATAAAGTACCCAATGTCCACGAAAGACCAGTGAAGAAATAGTTGGGGAAACCCAGCTAAGGTGGACTATCATTTTGAAAAATTATTTAATAGTATTTTTCTTATTCTGATAATTACTTACAAATAAAAAAAGTATCCTTGACAACAAACATATTTTCATACTTTAAGTGATAATCTTTCTCATAAATCCTATTTTTTGTTGCAATGGACAATTTTAGCTTCTATCATCTTAAAGGTTGATGATTTTGTTTTTAGTATGCATGCCAGTCATAATTTCCCATTGCCTTTCTTCTATCCCCTTTCTCTATAGTATCTCTTCACAAACATGTATGAATTATTAATATGCATGTATTTTCCAATTATAAAAGTCAATGTATCATTTTAGAATTCTTTAAAAATCTATAAAACACATAGAAAATATCATTTGTAAATATGCTATTCAAATATAAATATGGTAACATATGCTTTTTTGTCCTTCTAGTCTATTTTACATATAAATATATATGTGTGTATATATGTATGTATATATGTGTATAAACATACATATATGTATCTATTTGCACATACACATACATACGTACATATATACATTTACATACATATATACATATATATATTATTTGCACACTTGAGTTTCTATGGCATAAAATCATTTTTATTTACATTAACAAAGCTTTCTCTTGGTCATTAAAAATGCTCAATAAGGCTGGGGATGTGGCTCACTCGGTAGCGCGCTTGCCTGGAATGCGTGCGGCCTGGGTTCGATCCTCAGCACCACATACCAACAAAGATGTTGTGTCCGCCAAAAACTGAAAAATAAATAATCAAAAGTTCTCTCTCTCTTGTTCTCTCTCTCTCTCTCTCTCTCTCTCTCTCTCTCTCTCTTTAAAAAAATGCTCAATAATCATAATTTTACATACAAATTCACAGTAGCTCAGTAACTGCAAATAAAGGTTCAAACTGTGGGGCTGGGGTTGTGGCTCAGCAGTACAGTGCTCACCTAGCATGTGTGAGGCCCTGGGTTCGATCCTTAGCACCACATAAAATAAAATAAATAAACTAAATGTATTGTGTCCAACTACAACTAAAAAATAAATATATATAAAGGTTCAAACTGCTTCCCATCCACATTTTGCTCGATGCTGAAAAGGAGGATTCTGATACAGGCAAGGGAGACCAACTGTACAGCACATCAGGGGTGCCGTGCTGGGGTCAGGAGAGAAGCTGTGCTTGCACTTGTTTATGAAACTCTGTTTTAGAAGTTTTATTTTTGTCTTCCTTCAGATTAATCTTTTCTTGTTGTTGTTTTAAAATCTTCACTCCAAGCCTCTTTTATTTCTGGCACTGATGTGGCCATAATGCCCTAGGACTCCTTCTACTGGGGAGCAGGCCAACGCCTCCTGTTTGACAGCCAGGTGCCCAGCAGGACCCTGGGGGCAGGTCATGAGTCCTGGTGTCTGGGAATGTGTTGTGCCACCCAGTGCCAGGGTCTTTAAGGCCAGAACCCCATTCCCATAGGATGTTTGTGGATTCACCTGGAAAAGCCCTGCCAAGGATCACACCAGAGAACCCCTCCTGTTTGAAGGTAGTGGCTGAAGGGCTCATGATCTGAGGCAGCTGTTAACTGTTTACCAGAGAAAACTTAAAGCTGCATTCTCCTCTACATAAAAATTACCTTCTTCATCGATTTTATGGTGCTTTTTCTCCCTGGCTTCCTTGTCCTTAAAGATCTCACCTTTCAAATCTTTGCCATTTAAAAGAAGTCAGAGGAGGGGTTCCAGCAGGCAATACTGTTGGGTAACACAATGGCCATTTTGAAAGATGATGAAAAAAAAGTATCGCTTTGGACCAAGGCTGAAGATTTCAGATGGTCCCTTAGGCAAACAGGCCTCTTCTCTCCTTTCAAGGAACAGTTCTTCTCAGCGAGGTCCTTGCCCAATTTCATCCTGCCAGGAACCAGCTTGGCATTGCTCCCATTAAAAAGGCTTTAACGTGTGCAGCTCTCCTTTCCAAATTCTACTCCTCACAGCTTCTACTCAGAAGAGATGGTCATGGAAGTTTAGAGGTACAAAACAGCACACAGAACCTCCATGTCAGATGATTTCCACTAATTTCAGCAGGAAACTAGTTCAAAACCACACAGTTTAGTCTCTACTCCTGAAAAAGAATTCTTAAGAAACCAGGATCCCAATAAAATGATCACAGTGTTAAAAATAATTATAACACAGGAATATTGTCCTGTAAATTCCAAATTGTAGTTTGAAATCTCACAAACAAATATAAAGAAATGCCTTCTTCAAGTTTTGATCAGTCCTTTGGGACTTATTATTTAACCAATAAAATGCTATAAGAGAAAAGAAAAATTCTAGGCTATTTTAATTAATTTTCCTCTCTCTTGGGTCAAGAATATTTGCGATAAATTTATTTTCTATTTATCAAATACATATTTTAATTGATATCAAGACTACTTCCAGCAAACTTGAAATTTCCTTTTATTTAGCAAGATGCTCATTAATAATTACTAATTAGTTTGACCATAATACAAGAAGGAAAAAAATATGTCTAAGTTTGAAATGTGGAATAATAATTCTTCTCCTTATTATATTTCTGAGAACAGTTCACTTAAAAATCATTCATTCCCACTAAAAATATACTTCTAAAACAATCTATGTCAACGTGCTGACAGTCTGTCTCCTATAGAAATTTCTTCAGCTGTCACTGAGTGAATATGGAAAAGAAATTGACTAAATATGCTAAATGTGGACACAGAAGGTCTTTGCATTTATGAATTGTGGCCTTTAATTTACTATGATAGTTGTATTTAAAGAGTAAGGAAATATATACAAATATGAACATTTTAACAATTATCTTCTTACAACTCAAAAATAATGAGGAAGAGGAAGCTTTCATGGCCCAGCGGTACAAAAGGAAATACTTGTACCAACACCCTTGAGCCATCTCTACCTTCTCAGGAATGAAGAAACAGAATGGAAGAAAATCCCTAACTATTATTCAATATGCATATATAAAGTACATGCATGACATTGTGGGCTTACCTTGTTTTGAGGAAGACTAAGCTTTTTTTTTTTTTTAAATGATCCCCTGGTTTATAAGTTATTGAATCAATATATTGATAATAGCCCTGCTATTTGAATCAAAACCCAACCACAGATGGATGAATCACCCTCATGTTACCTAACCACTAAGATGACAAAGGAGGATGACATTTGAGTACCAGTTGGGAACAATCCATAAATCCCACTAAAATGATTATAAAAAAGTGTGTGGGATTTAGAGAAATAGAGAGGATATATATATATACATGCATGATAGAGAAAGGGGTAGAGGGGAGGGAGAGAAAATTTTGGTTTAAATCAGATCTTTCTATCAGCCCCCCCAAATTCCAACCTGATACATTTATACAAAGCAATAAAAAGTTTGTCAGTGTTTTGAGCTTGGCTTCTTTCATTTAGCAGGATGCATATTTACACACCAAAACGCTTCAGCTTTTTCTTGCTGAGTTGTATTCCATGGTATAGCTGTACCACCCAGCTATACCATGGAATACATGGTGGAGGGACACCCAGGTGTTTTCAGTTTATGGATTAGAAATAAAGCCACTGTAAAGCTTCAGTCAGCTACAGATCTTTATGTGAGCTGAGGCTTTCAAAGTGGGATCAAAAGATAGTATGGTAAGTGTGTGAAATGAAAGTGCCTGCTATTTATCAGGGTGGCTGTATCTTCATGTAAATCCTACCTCTTTTTTTCTTATTGATTGAAAACATGGTTAAGGGAATACCTCTTCAGACTCACTAACTCAAGAGTCTCCTCTGTCCTCTCCCTGCAGGATTCCCCATCTCCAAAACAAACCAACTAGCACACCTGGGAGTCTGAAAGCCCTGGGGACAAGAATGGCCTCTTTTTCTTCCATGTCTGAGTTCCCCAAATCAGGCACTGAGATCCACAGGAAAGTGGTTGAACAGGAGGACACAGGTCTTCAAATGCCAATTTTACTTGAAGAACAGCAGAATGGAGCTGTTTTAAAAGTGAAAAGAATTCAAGACACAGGCCTGCGTGGGACCCAGGGTCACAGTATGCCCTGGCCCTTCCCACCACCAGCAGACTCCCACAGGAGCCCAGCCTCCAACATGGGACTGTCCCTTCCAACCAGCAGGCTTCCAAACTCATTCTATGAGGCCAATATCACTCTGATTCCAAAACCAAGCAAAGACACGTCAAAAAAAGAAAATGTCAGACCAATATTTCTAATGAATATAGATGTAAAAATTCTCAATAAAATTCTGGCAAATCAAATACAAAAACATATCAAAAAGATAGTGCATCATGATCAAGTGGGATTCATTCCAGGGATGCAAGGTTGGTTCAACATACGGAAATCAATAAATGTAATTCATCACATCAATAGACTTAAAGATAAGAATCATATGATCCTCCCAATAGATGCAGAAAACTCATTTGACAAAATACAAGACTCCTTCATGTTCAAAACACTAGAAAAATTAGGGATAACAGGAACATATCTCAACATCATAAAGGCTATCTATGCTAAGCCCCATGTTAACATCATTCTAAATGGAGCAAAATTGAAGGCATTCCCTCTAAAAACTGGAACAAGACAGGGATGCCCTCTTTCATCACTTCAGTTTAACATAATTCTTGAAACACTGGCCAGAGCAACTAGATAGACGAAAGCACTTAAAGGAATACACATAAAAAAAGAAGAACTCAACTTAGCACTATTTGCAGAGGATATGATTCTATACCTAGAAGACCCAAAAAATTCCACCAGCAAACTTCTAGAACTAGTAAATGAACGCAACAAAGTAGCAAAATATAAAATCAACACCCATAAATCCAAGGCATTTCTGTGTATCAGTGACAAATCCTCTGAGATGGAAATGAGGAAAACTACCCCATTCACAATATCCTCAAAAAAAAAAAAGATATTTGGGAATCAATTTAATGAAAGTGGTGAAAGATCTATACAATGAAAACTACAGAACCCTAAAGAAAGAAGTCAAAGAAGACCTTAAAAGATGGAAAGATCTACCTTGCCCTTGGATAGGCAGAATTAATATTATCAAAATTACCATACTACCAAAAGCACTATATAGATTTAATGCAATTCTGATCAAAATCCCAATGACATTCCTCATAGAAATAGAAAAAACAATCATGAAATTCGTCTGGAAAAATAAGAGACCCAGAATAGCTAAAGCAGGAAGAGTGAAGCAGGTGGCATCACTATACCAGACCTTAAATTATACTACAGAGCAACAGTAACAAAAACAGCATGATATTGGCAGCAAAACACACCAAAGTAGACCAATAGTGCAGAATAGAGGACACAGAGACTAACCTACAAAACTACAATTATCTTACAAAGGCGCCAAAAACATGCATTAGAAAAAAGACAGCCTCTTCAACAAATGGTGCTGGGAAAACTGGAAATCCATATGAGGTAAATAGAAAACCTACATCTTGGGAGCAAACTTTTACCCCACACACATCAGATAGAGCACTAATCTCTAGGGTATATAAAGGATTCAAAAAGCTAAACACCAAAAATACCAAATAACCCAATCAATAAATGGGGCAAGGACCTGAACAGACACTTCTCAGAAGATAATGTACAATCAATCAACAAATACATGAAAAAGTGTTCATCATCACTAGCAATTAGAGAAATGCAAATCAAAACCATTTTAAGATTTCATCTAACTCCAGTCAGAATGAGAGCTATTATGAAGACAAACAACAATAAGTGTTGGAGAGGATGTGGGGGGAAAGGCACACTCATACATTGCTGGTGGGACTGCAAATTGGTGTAGCCAATATGGAAAGCAGTTTGAAGATTCCTTGGAAAACTGGGAATGGAACCACCATTTGACCTAGCTATCCCTCTCCTCAGTCTACACCCAAAGGACTTAAAAATAGCATAATACAGAGACACAGCCACATCAATGTTTATGGTAACACAATTCACAATAGCTAAACTGTAGAACCAAGCTAGATGAGATGATAAAAAAAATGTGGCATTTATACACAATGGAACATTACTCAGCAATAAAAGAAAATAAAATCATGGCATTTGCCAGTATATATATGGATGGAGCTGGAGAAGATAATAAGTTAGCCAATCCCCAAAAACCGAATGTTTTCTCTGATATAAGGAGACTGATTCATAGTGGGGTAGGGAGGGGAAGCATGGGAGGAATAGATGAACTCTAGATAGGGCAGAGGGGTGGGAGGGAAAGGGAGGGGGCATGGGTTGGAAATGATGGTGGAATGTGATGGTCATCATTATCCAAAGTACATGTATGAAGACATGGATTGGTGTGAATATACTTTGTATACAACTAGAGATATGAAAAACTGCACTCTATATGTGTAATAAGAATTATAATGCATTCTGCTGTTGTATTTAAATTTTTAAAAAATTAATTAAAAAAAGAATTCAAAATGCTGCCACCTGAATATACATGTTACTTCAGAAAAACCTGCTTTTTTTCCATAGAATCATTTTGGATTTTCTAAAAATGGTCCAGAGAATAGAAAATGTTTACCTAATATGAACAGAGGAAAAAAAAAATCCGATACTTATATTTTATCAGAAAGCTGATCATTTAAGTGTCACAGTCAGGCAAGGTGAACAGGACACCAGGGCTGAGACACTGGGCAGCTCACCTGGTACCTGGTTGTTAACTTTCATGGCCAAAGGTTAGTTTATAAAACACTCCTCTGCATCCTTGCATCCTTAGAAGCAATTCACTCAAAGGGGCATGAACTGACAGATAAAGAAGCTCCTCCTGATAGGATAATAATTTTTTTTTTTGTACCAAGGATTGAACCCAAGGGTACCTAATCAGTGAGATACATCTCCAGCCCTTTTATTTATTTATTTATTTATTTTTATTTTGACCCAGGATCTTACTTAGTTGCTTAGGGTCTCACTAAGTTGCTGAGGCTGACTTTGAATTGCAATCCTCCTGACTCAGCCTCCCGAGCTGCTGTAATTACAGATGTGCACCACTGCATCAGCTGGATGATTATTTTTAAAAAATCAAACTGAATACAGATATTTGTTCTAATGATTGTGGCTGTTCCACAAGTTACCACTCCCAGCCTCCAACTTACTGACTCAAACAATAATGATGATAGCGTTCCTCACATATGTGAGACTGGTCAGGGCTCAACAGGGGTCACTCTGCTCTGCTTCAGTCAGCATCAGCTAGAAGGCTGGGGGTGGGGTCCTCTGAAATTCACTCATGGTGGAAAGCTGAAACCCCAAAATCTAAGAGGGCTGTTGGCAAGAAAACCTGTGGCTTCTCCACGTGGCCTGGTCTTCCTGCACCAGCACAGCTGGGTTCCAAAAGTGGGTGTCTTTTTTATGTCCACCTTGGAAATCAATGGGTGTCTATTCTTTAAATCTATTTCAAAGGTCACCTGGTCTCAGAGAGCACAGAGCAACCTCTGCCCCAGTGGGAGGAGAATCCATCTTTTGCATGAAGAGCATGAAACTTACCAATTGGTAGAGTGCTCTTTGGAAAATATAAGCCACCAAGAAGAACCAGTATTGGAATGATCTTCCAGAAGTGCATATCTGCATCACATCATGGCTGCTTTGCTTGAAATGCCTCAACTCATATGCTGTTATGCCACACCCAAAGCCTGATGTCACCTTGGTTTTCTCTCCCATTGCATTTCTAGACAATTCTCTCATACCCCAATTTCCTGCTGTTCAGAGCTGCCCACAATTTCCCAGACTCCATTATACACCTTCTTCCTGGATAGGTCTTCCTCTTTTCCTTTTCTCTGCTTACTCCTACTCATGAAATTACTTCTGTTCTGATGTTCTCCCTGGAGGAAATGGCTTGCAGCTGGGCTGCACCAAGAGCAGGCACCTTCGTCCTCCTCCCAGCCACCTGTCAGGCCCAGGGTTTCAATTGCTCTACCCAAGCCACAGCTTCTTCATGCTTCTTTCCCCTCGTCCAGTGCTGTTGATCATAAGGGTTCTCACACACACTGACTGCCATCCCAGAGTCTCCTTCCCAGGGAGATCAAACTACAGTAAACGGTTTAGGATAATCCCAACCTTTTACTATAATAATAAATATAATAGGGTACTAAAAATTGCTTGTCACTCTTGTCACTGCCTATGGACTCACTTCCCCCAAATATAAAAAATTTCTAAAAGTTGGAAAGGAAGAAAATGGGCATTATTTATCAAAATTATTCATGCAATTACCATTTAACTTGTATGTCCCACTTCTGGACATTTACTGAAGGTGTAATAAGCTATGCCAGCACTGTAGCATAGTTTGTAACAAGAAAATGTTGAAGTTGGAAAAAACTCAAATGTCCATCAATACAAGTCTGGTTAAATGCAACGCTTACCTCACTGAAAATTCTGCAATTGGAAGAGTGAAGAGGCCCTCTAGTACTGATGTGAAAAGACTATAAAACTTATGTGGCTATGTCACATAATAAGTAACATGCAGAGCAGGTGTGCAATGTTCAACCATCCATGAAGAAAGGAGGCACAACGAGGGACACTCTCACCGGCCATACCTGTACATGAGGGCTGGAGGGCATGCTTCAGAGTCAGAAACAGGACCAGAACCTGCCGCACTGAACTATCAAAGGCATGCTCAAGTTTTGAGCCATGTAAACATAGTACCTCTTTATGTGGAGTTTTAAAAAAAGCAAAAACCAAACCACACACAAAAAAGTCACCCCAAATCCAAACCTCAAATCCATTTGGAATTAATTTTGGTGAAAGGAGTGAAGTGGAAATCAGGAACTCAATGCTATATTTTCCCTGAATGACCCTCTTGCAACATTGCTGTTTATGTAAATTATCTTTTACCCACTCATTTCAAATGCCAGCTTTATCACAAACCAAAGACGCAGTTGTATTTGGATCTGTCTTTGGATTCTCAATTCAGTCCTACTAATCTGTCCATATACCAGTCCCAGATTGCTTGCATTACTATAGCTTTAGCCTGTGTTGAACACCTCTTATGTCAAATCCCTTTTAACACTTTGCTTTTTAAGATTTCCATGATATTCCTCATATTTAATTTTCTTTTGAATTTCATCATTTTCTTGTTTAATTAGTCTTTTTGATGATTTTATTGTGATGCATGATACATATAAATGCATATGTGTGTAAGCATAGGTACATGTATGTATGTGCATATTTCTCATCACTCAAGAATATTGTCGGTCTTCTATTTATTCAAATTGACTTTCACAGTGGTAGTTTTCTTATTATGCCTTTAGTAAATTACATCATACTAAAGTTATATTTTTAAATAAATATTTAAATTAAATGTTTTTTCTAACTCAGTGTTTATAGGCAGAAAAACTTTATTTTAAATATGACTTTGATTTTATTCTTCAGAATTCATTACACCAACCTGATTAATAATAATGAAGACATTACTTGTTTTAGATAGGATTTAGGGGTTTGTTTTTTCCCATTTCTGCTTATTGTTTAGAACCACTGATTAGCAACTCTTGATTCTGACTTGTGGGATTCATGCTGTGGAAAATGCTATAGAAGAAATGGAAAGAATAAAAGCAGAATTATCAACCAAGACTCCTACTGCCAGGAATTCAGCTAAAAGCAGGAAAGCCCCAGTGCTGTCTAGGAAGGGGGGCCCACAATCAATGAAGGCAAGAGGATGCAGGACTGCGGGAGGCATTCCCAGGGACTCCCATCACAGGCAGATTTCTACAGCATCATGCCAACAGAGTGAAAGAAAAATAAACTCCCAAGATCATGTGCATTTACATGGCTCTCACAAGTACACTGCAGTGCTTATTCCAGGAGGCACGACTAGAAAGATGGGCCCAGCAGACTAGTGCAAAAATAATCACCATCTGCTTGGTGTCACTCAGCAGGGAAGGAAAAAACCCATAGTGGTTACAGTTCCCTGAATATGGCACAAGCTTTTCAGATACATTCAAGGTTAAAGTAATAAGATATTGGGAGTATACAATGTCAATTTTAACATTCCTTAACTATGACCTGACAGATAGCAAAGGATTTGTTCTCAGCATTGCCTCATTAATGGTTAACACAAAATATTTTTATATCACCAACAAAAATTGCTTCCAGTAAAATTCAAAAAAGGACACCCAAGTTTCTTTTTTAAAAACCTGAGGGTGAATGTTATATTTATTTGTATGTGTGTGTATGCATGTGTACAAATGTATGTGTGTTTGCACACATGTGCACATGTATATGTATTCATACATTGAAAGGTTTATATGCATAAACACATAATATAAAGGCAAAATACAAATAACTCAAGGCATTTGAAAGTATTATGCACCAGGATTTTGCCTAATTGTGATACATACATTTTTTTTTCTGTATTACCATATTATCTAGAAATAATACATTTTCTCTGTAAAATATTTGGGATGACCTGACTTAACATAAAATTCATTTAGTATTCTCCAAACTTACTCTGAAGACTTTCAGGGAATAGAATAAGGAAATATTACGTAAAACAATTAAAACTGAGGTGTATCAAGAAGTATGATGACAACTAGGAAAAAATCATCCATTCTTATGTAGGAAACAGGGATGATTTCAAATAATAACTCAAGACAGTCACAGGCCAGGTTCTGAAATTGCCTGAATGTGACACATATTCAAAATTGTACAGCTCTAGTAGTTTCCACCTGGGTAGGTCCAGTAGTTTCTAAGGAGCCACCACATAGTATGGCAAAGACTGGTTAACTAAAGAGATAACACATCCTCCCAAAGACTTTCAAAGAGGCCAGTAAGCCATTAGACCAATTAATAAAGACTGACGAAATACATTATGATTTACTAATTGCTACTTTCCTTGGACGCAAAATCAATGAAAAATCAATCTTTTGTTTAAAAGATGCAATTCTGGCCTTGGGAGAATTTATGATCTAGTTAAAAGGATTAAGAAATACTTTGGAAATGTTTCAGAGAAGTGCTACATTTTACTCTGCTGATCTTGAGAGTCCAAAGAAAAAGAGATCAAGGAAAGAGTGTCCGTGTGGGCTTCAGGGAGGTCAAAGCACTTGACCTTGAAGAAAAGGGTAGCTAACACAGAGGTGCACGCAAAGGCCAGATGGGACACGGTCAAAGCAATCAGTAGCTGTGGAAAGCCTTCTCTCTGGCTAAATTGCTATGTCAGTTGCACATGGCTGATGAAAACTGTTGCCAGGGGGAAATAAAAAGCAAGTATTTTGTTATTTTCATTACCTGGGAGGCCATAACGTTCTTATACTTGAATTGTATAGTAAATACATTTGGATAACAATCAATGTCTGATATGAGTGCAATGGTTACATGAGTTTTTGATTCGTTTTTATAGCTCAAGGGTGATGGCTAATTTATTTTATTTCCTTTTCTGGTTCTTAAAATTGATCTTATTAGCTTTAGTCATGGATAGGGAGAGAATCCTAGATAATGCTCTAAAAAGCTCTTAGTTTAAGCAACTTGGTCCTGGTATATCAATTAACACAAAATGTTTTAGTCAGATCTTCTGCTGCTGTGACCAAAAAAATCTGACAAGAACAATTTTATAGGAAAAAAAATTTCATTTGGGAGCTTCTAGTTTCAGAGGTCTTAGTCGGCTCCATTCCTCGGGGTTTGAAGTGAGGTAGAACATCATGGTGGAAGGGCGTGTTGGGGCAAAGGCGTTTCAGACATGGCCTCCATGAAGCAGAGAGAGTGCTCAAGAATATGTACCCAAGGCACACCCAAAATGACCCACCTCCTGCAGCCACTCCCTACCTACCTTCAGTTACCACTCGGTTAATCCCTATCAGGGATTAACCGAGTGGTAACTGATCCAATAATTTCACCTCTAAGCCTTCTTGCACTGTCTCATTCATAAACTTTTGGGGGACACTTCACATCTAAACCATAACACAAAAAAAATGAGTTTTGCTTCATTTATGCAATAGACAATAGCTAGGTTCACTTTTTTTTTTTTGGTATGTTTCTCTTGCCATTCCTCACCCATCAAAAGAAGTCAGCTTTACAAAGCCAAAATATACTCAGACGTGAGATCAGCAATAAAGGTCCAGGGAAGTTTATTTTTCTTTTTCATATTAACAAATACTAGTGACCAGGATATATCTCATCATTGCTTATTCTTAGAGTGATGTGTTCCAATGCAGGTTAGATTTAAGAGCACCCTGAAGGGAGGTGTGGCTGATAGGACTGGACACCTTGTATCTATACAGACTGCTCCTGACTTACAGTGATTCAACTGAGAATTTTTCAAATTTATGAGGGTACATTTTGTACAATAGGCATTCAGTAGGAACTCACTTTGAATGCTAATCTTTCCCCACGGGAGTTGTCTGCTTCTCATGAGACTGGGCAGCGAGAGTGACCCCAGCTCCTGGTCAGCCCCCATGATCACGAGGGGAAACAACCAACACTCTAATGTGCTGTGCTGCTAAGCTTCGATGTCTGATAGGCTAGGGAGACTAAATGTATTTTCCACTCATGACATGTTCAACTTACGGATTCTTCAGGGAAGAATCCCATTCCAAGCCAAGGAACATAGCAGTTGTTCCTGGTTAAAGAAGATGATCCATCAAAGCAACACTTTCTTACCTGAAAGCCCTGATATCCTCTTTACTGCATAATGACAACCCAGAGCTCCTCAGGGAGAGAGGAAGCTGTGTTCTCAGCCAGTCAGTTCTCTGAAACCACTGCTCTGACTGGTCTCGAGGGCAGGCAGATGCCTTGACCTAGTGCATCTTGGAGACAGGGTTTCTTTCAATACAAGATGGTTTCGCTTAGAAAGAAACCAGCATGACTCATGTTCTGGGAATGGAGGATTCCCTTTCACATGGGCTTCTTCCAGCAACTTCCAGGAAGATTGGATTGTTTAGGGGTTAGAGCTTTAAAGAGACAAGTACGTCACTTTTCATGTTTCATTTACCTGGTCTCGATGGAATAGGGCAAAGTTACGGGAGTGTTGGGGGTTTAAGGAGCTCAGTCCCCCAGGTGGTATGGCTGCATAGCATTGCCCTGTGACCAGGCTGTTGTCAATGCACAGCGGTCACCAGTGAGGTTGCCAAGGGAGGAAGCCAAGAATATGGGCTCCGGGCATTTTTTCTCCAGGGCTGGCCAGTGTTGGGCATCCTATACACCATAATCATCTTGGCTCTTTTGGTCCAATTTTACTAAATCTCTTCCTTAAGCTCCTGGAGTCCAGTAACTTCTTGGTCCCTGATTCACAACCCTCTGGGGGCTTGCTTCTAGAACCCCCCCAACCATGGGAATTCATGCCCAAGAAGCACAAAGGTGTGGCCAACTATGACATGGAACCAGAATCCTTTAGGGTAAAGTTCATGCTAGACTTTTCCTTCATGCAACCCAAGTGATAGAGATGGGGACCGGATGGGGAGGGAAGAAACAGAGGCCCCTTTATTCTGTTTTCCAAGATGACCTAGTTGTTTCAGAAAGCTCCACTATGACCACAAGAACACTTTCCCAAATCTAAAACTATGTTCTTTACTGCTCAAATGAAAACAGATAGTCATTTAATTTAATATTTAACTGATGGTTGCCAAAGTCTGGGGGGTGGGAATAAGAGTTTGACTACAAAGGAGAATTTGGTTTCAAAAGCAAATCTTCTGGGAAGGTTAAATGGGGGGAAATCACAGATTGTGTGGAATACTGACTGACCTTAGGGGAAATTCTGGACTTGCTAATGAATGAATACATTGTCAAAAAATACGCAATAGTATAAACTGGATGTGGTAACACACACCTGTAGTCCCTGCTAGGGTTTATGGCCAGCCTATCGAGATCCCCGTCTCAAGAAAGAAAAAGAAACAATACTATAAAATATCTGAACACACATATCATCAAAGAAGATAGACAGCAAATGAATTCATGGAATATTGCTCAACAGGGAAATAAAACAGACACATACCCATTACTAGGTGTTCACCAAGTGAAATAAAAACTTGTGTTTATACTAAAATTTAAAAAATGAGTGTGTATTCAGGCATTCCTCATAATTACCCAAAAGTGGGAAACTGCCCAAATGTCCTTCAACAGGTGAATGGATAAAAGAATTGCGGTACATCTGTGTAATGAAATACCACTCAGCAATTAAAAGAAAGATAAACTACTGACACAACAGCATGGAGAAAAAATCAAATGCACTATCATGAGTGAAAGAATGCAGAATCAGAAGGCCTTATACTATATGATTCCTTTCCTATGACATTCTGAGAAAGCAGGACTACAGGGTCAAAAAACAAACTAGTCACTGCTATGGGGTACTTATGAAATGATATCATTCTTCTGAGTCTGAATGCAATGGTGACAACACTGCTGTTTACAGTTGGAAAGATTCAGAGAATCGTGCACTAAAAAGGGTTAATTGTACTGCCTGTAAATTGTACCTTATAAAGAAAGAAACTGGTACACCATACTATAAATACCTTCAAAAGAATAAAGGAAATTTCTCAGGTGAGGCTAATAAGGAGGTATCAAGACTTCTAGTTAATAGCTTAAGTTATGAAAAAGCAACTTTCAAATTGGCAAGGGACTGACAAAATGACTACCAGAATAGCATGCAGCTTAATTAAAGGAACAGAAATAAACTTTGTCCTATAATCCCTGGATTAAAGAAGCCCATATTTTAATCAATATTTTACTGGCATGTTCTGGAGGTACAAGCAGCATTTAATAGGATAAGTCTACTTTGCCTCCCCTTGGTTTGAAAGAAAAAAAAAAACCCAGTTAAGAAAGTATATACATCACTCCTATTCTTGATCCTTCTTTAAATAGTCCACTGAAACTGCTAGGACCTTGGACTTGAGAAGTGGAGGACATTCTAAATGCCCAGATCGTTTGCTGGGAAACAAATCCAGAGGCTCAAGCAAATCCATCAGAATGCTGTGGAGATTATTTACCACTTAAAAGTACAGACGCTTACTTGAGAAAGATGAGCCTCCTGATATGATATGCATAAATAGACGGTGAACTAGAGGTCAAAGGCAACAAAGTCCAAAAAAAAAAAAAAGAGATGAACTGCATTAACATGAATCATTATATTCTACTTGCATACATACGGATGTTTCAAACTATGGGCTCAAAACTATATGTTGTTCCCGAGTCAGGATGACCAGTTTAGAGCAAAAGAGCAAAAGAGAAGGCATCTTACTCCTCTACAAGAAAACACAGGACTCAAACCCAGCTGATTCTACATTACAGGAGCAAATTTTAACAACAGGCACATCAGATAGAGCACTAATCTCTAGGATATATAAAGAACTCAAAAAGCTAACTCAAAAAGCTAAACACCAAAAAAAAAAAAAACCACAATAAAAAAACTATAAATAAATGGGCCAATGAGCTGAACAGACACCTCTCAGAAGATGCTATACAATCAATCAACAAATATATGAAAAAAATGCATCATCTCTAGCAACTAAAGAAATGCATATCAAAACTACTCCAAGATTTCATCTCACTCCAGTCAGAATGGCAGCTATTATGAAGACAATAATAAGTATTGGCCAGAATGTGGGTAAAAAGGCACACTCATACATTGCTGGTGGGACTGCAAATTGGTGCAGCCAATAGGGAAAACAGTATGGAGATTCCTTGGAAAATTGGGAATGGAACCACCATTTGACCCAGCTATCCCTCTCCTCGGTCTATACTCTAAGGACTTAAAAACAGCATACTACAGGGACACAGCCACATCAATGTTTATAGCAGTACAATTCACATTAGATAAACTATAGAACCAAGCTAGATGCCCTTCAGTGGATGAGATGATAAAAAAAAATGTGGCATTTATACACAATGGAACATTGCTCAGCAATAAAAGAAAATAAAATCATGGCATTTGCAGGTATATGGATGGAGCTGGAGAAGATAATGATAAGTGAAGTTAGCCAATCCCCCCAAAAAAAAAATGCTGAATGTTTTCTCTGATATAAGGAGGCTGATTCATAGTGGGGTAGGGAGGGTGAGCATGGGAGGAATAGATGAACTCTAGATAGGGCAGAGGGGTGGGAGGGAAAGGGAGGGGCATGGGGTTAGAAATGATGGTTTATGTGATGGTCCTCATTATGCAGAGTAGATGTATGAAGACATGGATTGGTGTGAATATACTTTGTATATAACCAGAGATATGAACAATTGTGCTCTATATGTGTAATATGAATTGTAATACATTCTGCTGTCATATATAAATAAAATAAATTTTATAGACAGGCATGGCCAGTGAATTGGTGCTCAGACACTACTACATAGTAAATTGTATAATTAGAGGTAATCTGATATCAAAGGTTTTGGGCAACTAGATCTCTTCTAGTAGAAAAAAGGACAGGAAGAGACAAAGGAGAATGACATGATTAACCAAAATGTCAAGAAAAACCACAAGGAGAAAATTTAATCAGTAAAGTCAACTTCATAAAAATGAGTATCTATTTGAGAATTTCATTAAATATAAAAATATGTGGGTAGGAACATGTTTAAAGAATGTAATCAAATTTATTCCTTCTTCTCCTAAAAAATGAGATAAAAAAAGGTAGATATATTTATCTACTAGTACTTGGATGGTACAGTTCTGTACATGAACATTATACCAGGAAATATTTAAGACCAGAAAGGCATTTCCTAGCTCTCTCCCTCTTGAAATGGCTCATATTTTCCCTTGCATGTGTATTTCTTAATTTACTCCAAAGAATGTCTGTCTCTTGGGATGACCTACATTCTCCCCTGAATGTATACCTACTTTCCTAAATGAATCCATATCTCTGGAAGAAAGGAGAAAAAAAAAAAGGGAAGATTTCCTAAAAGGAAAGACAAATAATATTCTCTTATAAGTAATCTTCTCTTGTAGATTAAAAACAAAAGAACAACAAAAACAGATAAAATCAAAAACAAACAAACAAAAAAATAAATTAAAAAAAAAAAACCAAAATCTTCAGTATATACTCATGTGTCTGCTTCTTACTGAAATGCGGTCAGTGGATTTTTATGTTTATAGAGCACTGTGTACCTAGTCCTGCAGGGGGCAAAGTAGTAAAATGGTCCCTGCCCTTAGGGAAGTCATAGCCAATTTGGAAAATAAAAATAACACTAACTCTTATAGGCAATCAGTACTAAGCTACATAGGCATCGCCTTTCAATGAAATAAGAAGGGGAGTAAGTTGGAATACATGAACATTAATGCATGAGATGAAGTGAGCTGAAGTTTTACTGTTTCCATTGCAGTAATTGGGTAGGGAGGCAGAGAGGCACCCCAGAGATAAAGCACGTCCAGCCCAGAGCCAACCTCTCTTAAGTTCATGTAGGATCATAGGTCTTTTCCATGGGCTTTACTTCCAAGCTTACATTTTTTAAATTTCAAAGACATTAAGACATTTTACAGCATTTCAAAGATAATTTTTAAAACAACAACAAAAACTCAATCCTAAATTCATGTTTTAAAAAAATTTCTGGGTTTTTCTAATGATTTTTTTTTAAACTAGGCAGCTGCAAAAACACCATTTAAAAAAAAGTATACACTATCACATGTAAAATGCAGTAAGAATCTATTTTTATAAAGTTCAAAGTGATTGTGATTTTTGCAGGGGAATCCCTCCAGACTGCTAGTATTTCTCTGGCTTTATATCTATCTCCACCCTGTCCCCCACCCCCGTCTCTACTTGTGCCTAATAAACTTCCAACATTATTCACTAGCAGCAATTGGCCTTTGAAAGAACATTCCTAAGCTCATGTCTAACTAGTTCTGCAGCCATCTTCCAAAAGAAATATAAAACCTCCTTCCCTGTTATTTACTAAGGGCTCTGCTAGCTTGTGACATTTATCACAGAACTGGAATAAACAGAGAGCATGGAATGGGAAAGACAGGTGCTGGCCTCTCTTTGGCACACTGACCTGACCCTCTCCTCCTGCCCTTTTCACCTGATCAGTTCCTACTCATCCTTCAAGTCTTAACTCTTTTCATCCTGGGACCCAGAGGCCCCAACCCACCACCACTGTAATGCACCAGTTCTAAGAGTTCTCATTGCAAGCTGTCTTCTGCCAAGTCAGCAGCTACCATGCTATATAACTGTGGGACTTGTGTTAATCTGCATTCTCCACTCTATTCCAAGAGCAAGGATCTTGTTCAACTCATCCCCAAGAGTGTACGACTTGAGGATGAGGCCAGAAAAGTAGAATTCAAAATGTTTTTATTTCAAGTTAATTTTCCAATTGCCCAAGGGGAAGTCTCTCTAACTAGTTTCCCCAGTGATATTTTAAAATTGTAATTACTGCTCAGCAATTATCAGTACATGGGCTGTGTAAGCTGTGTGCTCTTGGGATGGGGTTGGCATCAAGCCTGGGCTCACACAGTTCCCTGTACATACAACCATAGGAGGGGCACTTATACTACACTCACCTCTCTCACTACCCCCATTATAGAGGACCTGTCTTGGTACCCCTGGTCTTAGCAATCCATCTGCAGTGGACTAGGAGGTCAATACCCATTAAAGCTTTTAATGGAAGATAGATGATTTGCACATTGATGAAGCCACAGCATTCACAGAAAGGCCCATATGTTGACTGTGCTTTTAAATTTTCCTTTTACCTATTAACATGTTAACATTAAGCTTGCACCTGCCAATCTAGACCCTCAGATCCTTTCATAAAACACAAAGCCACCTCTGCCAAGGCAGATGCACAGGCAATAAGAAGAAAGATCAGCAATGGGGAATTTCGTATTCTACCACAATGAGATTTCTTGAGTATGAAACATCACTTTTTGGCCTTTTGGCTAAGATCAAGTGAATAATGAAACACATGTTTTTTCAAGGTATATTTAAGTCATGCATTATATCCAAGATAGGGGGAAAAAATCACTAGATGAACTTTTGACTATGGTTTTAAAATATCTATTCTCTATAAATTCCAACATTTAAAGTAAAATCAACTTTAAAGTCAGGGACTTTTTAAAGCTACAAAACAGCTAAAAGGAATTTGTATATTTAAAAAATAAAAATTCAAAATACAATATCTGAGAATTTTTAAGATTATAATAATAATTTATACATAAATAATCCAGTCTTTGAAATCTGAAGACACAGAAATCAAAATGTTGGTAAGCTTTGTCTCATTCTCTACAAGTATTATAAAGAGGTTTTAAATCTTGTTTTAGGCTTGTCAGATATTGATAGCTTTTCACTAGCTATCAACTAAATTCTGTTGGTTAGGTTTCATTGGGTCCTTAAATTGTTAAGGTCTTTGACTTACAATTTCTCACTCAGTAATAGTATTTCCAGACCTCCATGCTAAATATGCATCCCATTTCCTGGCCTTTATCCCATACCAGTTTAATGGCCCTAAGAAAACACTAAAATTTCATATACAGGTTGCCAAAAATAAGCAGACACTCCAAGTAGTATATAATTCCCATGTTTTTGCATGAGTACTCAGAGTTATGGTTATCTCTGTATTAGGAACCACCAAGTAATCAATGTGATAATCACCATTATGGTCACTAATCACCATGATAATTTCAAAGTCTTATCTCTGTTTCAAAGATAATTTGGTGTATCTTCTTTTTGTTACACCAAAGTTTATGAGAGATCCCTATCATAATTTTTGTAATATATATTATTCAAGACAGAATTATTATTCAAGTAATGTTCATATGAGTTTTCTATTTAAATTTTACTTTTCCTAAAATTTTTTATCTGTCCCCAAAAAAATTTCCCAGGAGTTAAAAAAGTCCATGGAAAAATACAAATCTAGAAAATGCTTAAAATGCTCATGACACTAGTGTTTTCAAGCCATATTCAACTCAGAAACTCTGAGTAATTAACTCCTACTATGCCGAGTAGTGTAGGAGCTTTAAAGAATTCACTGTCAATCTCCTGTTTGGGAGATACCACAGAAGGATCACATCAGGACTTCAAAAATTTTTAGGAATCCTTCCTTAACCTCTTCATACCCCAATTTTACATTTAAGGCAGGACTCCTCCCATTGTCAAAATGAAAGAATTTTTAAAAATTAATACTTGCCTTCTACTTGCAAATTATAAGAGATAGTTACACAATGATCCTAACTTATGCCCTTGTCTTAAAATTACAAAATCATATTTAAGTTCTCTTCTTACCATCTATCCTAACATTGACAAACTTTCTGAAGGCACTTTTACTATGTAACTTGCCTATTCTAAAATAAGAAGGAAAATTCCAGCTTCTCATGGCAAGAAGTCTCCTATTGAGTTACTCAGGTCAAGTTCCTTGGCCACTCACACATCCTATTCAGCTTTAACTTGTCTTTGCTAATTTTACTCCCGTTCCCACCTCCTAGTACAGAAATGCAGGGAAGGCTTCCCCTCCAGCTACTTCAGCAACCCCCTCTGCCTTCCAACGCTCAGAATCTCTGAGGCTTCTGGCCTCCAGTGGGTTCTACCTTCTGAAGAACAAGATCCATCCAGTGACCACCCCGAGACTTAGCATTTAATTGGTTCAATTCAAAACTAAATGTGACATTTGTTTTTCAAACCTTCAGTAAACTTCCCACAGCATCAGCTCTTACATTTGATCTTCCGCAAGGCGCAAGGCGATCAAGGCAGCAAAGTACTTGTGACATTTTTTCCTCCCTCCCTCCCTCCCTTTCTTCCTCCTTTCCTACCTTCCTTCCCTCCCTTCCTCCTTCCTTTTAGCATCTGATATTGTGCTACAATATACATAACACAAAATCCACCATCTTAACCACTTTAAGTGTCCAGTTCTAATGATTCACACTGTACAACAGTTCGGTACCTTCACATCACTGTGCAACCATCACCCCATCTGTCTCCAGGCCTCTTTGTGACACTTTATTGATTATCTATGAGCAGGAGACAGAAAATTGCCAGTTTGTTGCTAATAATGAAAATCCAATTTTAATTCAGAGAACAGTATGCTTAAAAGACTGTAGCTTGCTGTAGCTTGACTAGACTTCAATGACACTGATTAAACACGAAGGAAGGAGAGCACCGTGAGAGCATAAAGCTGCTAACAACTGGGGCCCACACTACAGAGGGGCAGGTGAGGAAAGGGAGACTGGGACTTCATCAGAAGTCAGGGGGACCTCTGGTGGGTTTGAAGAGAGTAGTGCATTTACTCACTCATTTACTGCCGACATTTTTGAGTGCCTCTGTTTCAGGCACTGTACCAGCCACTTTAACTGGTCAGAGTTAAATCTTATCTTGGTTACACTAGAGATGCTTGGGTGCAAACAGAAGTTTTTGCAATTCTCCAGGTAAAAAGTACTAACTTAAGGCAGCAGCAGAGGGGATGAAGGCAAAGGCGGTGTGTGTTTTTAGTATTACCTGTTAACCAGGGCCAACATAAAACCACAGATCCCATCATTTTGCTCCTATTTTTGAAATCATTTGAAGGATTGATTTTTTTTTCGGTAATATCACTATCAAAAATTTTTAAATTGCTTTTATTTTTTTAAATACTTGACAGTAGAATGCATCACAATTCTTATTACACATATAGAACACAAATTCTCATACCTCTGTTTGTATATAAAGTATATTCACACCAATTCATGTCTTCATACATGTACTTTGGATAATGATGTCCATCACATTCCATCATCATTGCTAACCCCCTGCCACCTCCCTTCCCCTCCTACCCCTCTACCCTATCTAGAGTTCATCTATTCCTCCCATGCTCCTTCTTTCCCTATCCCACTATGAGTCAGTCACCTTATATCAGAGAAAACATTCATCTTTTTTTTTTTTTTTTGGATTGGCTAACTTCACTTAGCATTGTCTTCTCCAACTGCATCCATTTATCTGAAAATGCCATGATTTTATTCTCTTTTATTGCTGAATAATATTCCATTGTGTATATATGTCACATTTTTTAATTCATTCATCTACTGAAGGGCATCTAGGTTGGTTCCACAGTTAGCTATTGTGAATTGTGCTGCTATAAATATTGATGTGGCTGTGTCCCTGTAGTATGCTGTTTTTAAGTCCTTAGGGTATAGACCGAGGAGAGGGATAGCTGGGTCAAATGGTGGTTCCATTCCCAGTTTTCCAAGGATTCTCCAAACTACTTTCCATATTGCCTGCACCAATTTGCAGTCCTTGCATTGTTTTTTTATATTTAATTTTAAGTTATAATTGGACACAATACCTTTATATTATTTATTTATTTTTATATGGTGCTGAGCATTGAACCCAGGGCCTTGCTAGGCGAGTGCCCTACTGCTGAGCCACAACCCCAGCCCATCATTGGTTATTTTGACCCGAATAAATTTTATGTGACACATTCAGGAAGTACTAAATAAAATCTGTCAGCAACAAAGAATCTGTTGTACAGATACAAATACATAAACTGAACACGTGTTACCTTCAAGGCACTGTGGTTAAAAAAAAATGGTCTAATTAGATCAGCATCAGTTTGGTAGAAGATATCTGGCTTGAGAAGAGGAAAAGCTGTTATCTACAGGCTTCTTCTGAGCGAAAACTGGAGATGGCATAAATGTTTATCAGTGCAGAAAGTGGCCAAAGAGATTGCAGGAAATAAAACAATAAAATGTCATGCACTGGGTCTGCTTTTAGTACCAAGGAATGGTCTCCAAAATACACTCAGGTGAAACAGGAATTATGGAATGTATTGTACAGCATAATGACATTTATCTAAAAACATCTATGTGTTTTTGTATGTACATTTTGTATTTACAAATATTTTCTCAGTAACTGCAGAGAAGAAGATCAGGACGTATAAGAGGTAGGAGGAGGAGAGAAAGGAGAAGGAACTTTTGGGTTGTATTCCATACAGCAATGAGAATGCATCCATGTGTTTCTCGTATAGAAAAACCACTTTTATAGGTTAGTATACCAAGTGAGAAGATTGCATTACATCACAAGCTTACAGCTCTTCCTTCTAGTCTTTATTGGTAATTCAAATCATATAACAGTCCTCATAATAACAGTTGAGAACAGTGTGCTTGTGCGTGTACGTGTTTTAATTTGTCAAATTGCTTTTAGACTGTAGTTTTAAATGACTGGAAGTTACGTATATCAGAGGATATTTGAGATGAGAACATATTGGCTATTGCCAAGGGTCTCTCCTTGAATCACAAGAAAACCCTTTAAGAGAGCTAAAGAACATATTTAATTTATTCTCACTTAAGTCATTAACTATATATTTACTTTTAGTATTTTTTTTTTTGCAAATGAGCAAAGCAATTCACAGCAATCTTTGATCTTGCAATTTGAAACACACTGAAATAGCATGCAAGTAATGCCTTCCTATTTTCAAAATTATATTTGAATTGCATGCTGAGGCCAGGGAAATAATTTGGCTACAGTAAAAACGTCCTGGGTCTAGGCTCTAAGACATATGGGCTCAGACAAGGGTTTTGTTTTCTTGGTTGCCAAATTAATATCTCCTAGATATACTAACTAGCAAATCAGACAAGCAGTGGTGAAGACTTTATATATTTTTAAACTGTATGAAAACATCTGCAAAGGCCATTCACAGAAGTCTGTTTGACAATGGCTGCGTGGCTACAATCGAAAAATTAATTCGCAGCACTCATATGGCACTTTCAGGGCCTCCTTCCAAATGGAGCTTTTAAAACAGACTAAAATTGAATTCTTCTCAGTCTCAGCCCACTTGAAGTTAAAAAAAAAAAAAAGAAAAGAAAAGAAAAGAAAAAAAGCAAGATAGTAGGTGTAAATGACTAAGAAGGGCCCTCCAGGGGTGCTCTGGAAAGCCAAAAGATTGGGAGCTGCATGCAGAATGTCTCCATAACAAGTCTAGACTATCTGTAATCTGCTGGTGGTGAAGAAAACCAGATTATCAAGAAACCTTGTGGAGCCAACAGTTACAGGAGCACAAAATGCTGGGAAACCCAGGACAGTATGCAGAAAAGGATTCCAGTATTCCTTTACACTATTATCTGTGACCCAAGTGACATTTAAGAGTGACTCCTATCATGAATGCAAAAGACGTGGCAGGAGGAGGGCGACAAACGTCTTTAAGTACCAAAAGGGAATTGTAAAAATGAAAGCAGGAAGAAGATAAAGACTACAAAATCCATTACACTAACGTTTCATGTTCTCACCCGGAGCAGAGGGAGGTGAATGTCACAGCACAGGACGAGCAGATGAATTGTGGACGAAATTATTGATTTTTAATCTCACATATTGTATGAAATGGGAACTGCATTTCCCAAGTCTCTCAAGGTTCTGCTTATATTATATTTTCTTCCTGGAGAAATAATCCTTATCTGATTAACATAAGCAGACAAAACATCTCACACAAAAGATTCAAATGAGGAATGGGTCGAGTTTCAGGACTTTAACCAGATCTATTTTGATTGCCCGTAACATTCTTTATGACTCAGGGCTGCTCCCCAACTTGAAGGAGATTTTGTGTGAGCTAGACAGCTATTCTTTCTGCAGATGTAACTTCACTGTGGGGATACACGTGAGCAAAGAGGTTGCCCTTTGTGTATATTTTTAAATGTATGATTGTTTCTAGGTGGGCTTCAGGCATGAGGGATAGAGAAGCACAGGCTACATTTCTGCCCAATTTACACCTTTGGCTGGGTGGTCTTGTGTAGTGAACAACATGTACAACTCAGGAAAGTTACTCTTCAGTAGTTTCGTTTGCCTATATGTTTCACTTGAATGATTCATTGGGAAAGATTAAACAAGCAAGCTGTTGAGGAGGCAGTCCCCATAATACTAGAACGTCATTTTTAAAATTACCTGAACCTATTGTTTTAAGAGACTGCATCAGAAAAAAATGTACCCCTGCTGTGGTTATTATTTTAGCTAAGAGTTGAAAAAAATCAGATCATGATATAATGAGATATTAAAAGACATGAACAATTAACACTGCTTTCCTATTCCTTTTATAGAGCAACTGTGCATGCCCTCTTTTCTATTAGCCACGATGGTTTCAAAATCCACATCATTTTAGCAGAGCTATTCTTAAAGAGAAAGAATGAGGTGACCAGTACCACCAACAGCAAACAGAAAGTGCATTTTCCACTTTTTCTTGGGCCTGGTCCTCTAGCAAGCACGTTCATTTTACTTGTAACCAAATAGGTACCCTAGAAAATTGCTGCACAACAGACTATGAACTCATGTGATATTTGAAATTATCTTGTTGGTTTCCTCCCCTCTGTTCCCCTTACTCCCATACCCTCCTCACATAAGCACTAGCATCCAAATATCCCAGGAGCAGTGAATGGGGGCTCTGGAACCACACCAATCCAGGAGAGAAATACAGCAGGAAAACAAAAACCAAAACCTAGGAATGACTCATTGCCCACCAAGAGATGTGAGAACTTCTGGTGCTAGAACACTGCCCACTGCAGCTCAGACCAGTCCAGAAGAGGACGGTGTGAGTGACAGCAACATCCTACTCCAGCCACGGACACTGAGGCACAGGCAGGGAAGGAGACACACAGGAATCAGGAGGGGGAGTAGGGTGGGGGAGGAAGACATGGCTGGGCAGGGAAGGAAGGCTCAAGACCCCTGGCTTTGTTTTTTCAACACGAGAACCTTGACCCGGATGGTCTGGCCAGCTTACAGGGAGGCTATTTGCCACATGAGTTTTAATAAGTCCCAACAGCATCTTTCCTTTGACTTCACATTAACAAAACCCTGTTTTGAAATGACTTTCAACAGTTTCCTCTTCAAGGGGAAAAAAAAATCCCCTTTCCTTACCTCAATGATGTAGAGGACTACATTCTTGTAGAAGCAGTATAATATGCACTTGGTCACCCGGATGTAGCTCCAGGCTCCATGTACAAGCAGGAGCTTCTCCAAGTAAGAAAACTGCAAAAGGAAAATATCAAAGTTCAGAAGAGCCTGTAACAGAGGAATAAATGTCACAAAATGTGTTTTTAAGCAGAAAACAGATAAAATAGGTACAGGAAGCTAGATTTTGCAGAAAACCTGAGAAGACCATTCCCTCAAGGTGGAGCTTTCCATGAGAACAATAAAATCTCAAATCTATCTCGTTAGTACCTTCCCCAAATGTACTTCTGGACTTCCTATTGTGATTTTCACAGAATCTGTTTAGTTATTTACTTATTTTGATACTAGAGATTGAACCCAGGTTCCACTGAGCTACATTTCCAGCCCTTTTAATTTTCTGTTTTGAAACAGGGTCTTGCTAAGTTGTTGAGGCTAGCCTTGAACTTGCAGTCCTCCTGCTTCAGCCTCCCAAATAGCTGGGATTATAGGTGTGTGCCATCATGACCAGCAACAGAACTGTATTTAAACTAATACTTTTTAAGGGTCTTAATTATTACCAGAAGGTGACCACTGGAACTGGAAGAAAAG
Source organism: Ictidomys tridecemlineatus (assembly GCF_052094955.1). Lineage (NCBI taxonomy): Eukaryota > Metazoa > Chordata > Mammalia > Rodentia > Sciuridae > Ictidomys > Ictidomys tridecemlineatus. The sequence goes on from NC_135482.1 coordinate 118,835,330, forward strand.
TACAATGAATTAGATTCCTCTACATAATCCTGTCATAGATTTTATGGTGAGCAAAGGGACAGGGACACTTATGCAATAATGTCTTGCTTAAAAAAGATACACACCCTTGAACACACAAATTGTTCCCACTGTCAGCCTGCAAGTTACAAAAAATTACACATAGAAACACACACACATACACAACAGAGCTAGTACACAAAGGTACACAAACACACATATAGACACACGGTCAGAGGCACATTAACGCCAACACACAGATACACAGAAATTTATATACATACACAATGCCCCTACTTCTATACCTTTGTTCATCTTTTTACTCTAACTTGCCCAGAGCACCCCTTATCAGAGTGCTGTACAGTCACAGCAGTTGAGTGATTCTAGCTGAGAGTGATGTAAAAGCTCCTGCAGGTTGAGATGGGAAGCAACAATATCCCAATGAAATCCATGCATCCTCGTTGAGGCAAGGGTCTGTCAGTCTCCCATTAGCCTGGCTTTGCCTTCTGGGTCCAGGAGTATGACCTAAAAAGTGTGAACCTTAAACTGGAGAGAGGGTAATGAGGGTGTTTTTTTGTTATTGTTTGTTTTATTTTTGTTTTGTTTGTTTTCATTTGTTTCTTTGTAGATTACATCATGCTCTGGCAAGAACAAACTATTAGGGGAGAACTTGTTTAAGGTAATAATTCAGTTGTGCCCCATCCTGGTTGCTATTATGCTTTGGATGCGGTCTGTCCCTCACAGGGTCATGACACCAGTGTGGCACTCTGATGAGGAAAAGTCAAGAGGGAGGTGATTAGGACACTAGGGGCCTTGCATTCAGAAGAGATTCCCCACTTAATTCCTATAAGAGGAATTGCTATAGAAAAGCAGGCCTGGCTCCATCTCTGCCTTCCTGCCTCATTATGGTGATCTCTCGTTCTCGCGTGAGTTCCCATTATTATGTCAGCCGCCATGCTGTGATGTAGGTAGAGGGCCACACCAGAGGCAGCAGATGTTGGCACCATGCTCCTGGACCTCCAAACTATGAAAGGGATGAACCTCTTTTCTTTATTAAGTATTTTGTTTACAGGAACAGACTAATTCAGTTGCCTTAAATGAAAAATCTGAATTCATTCATTCTATGTCATAGTGTCTGAGGCCCCTGTTCCTGACTCGGTCAATGCAGAGACTTTAACCCTACAACCCGACTAGGAGAAACAATTGGGCTGTGCTGAGAATACCCTAAAACATTAGAAATTCTATTATTATTATAAACTTCCTATCAATTTCAGATAACTTTTGAAATTAAATTTAACTATCTGTAGAAAAGAAAGACTCTTACTTAAAATATTTTAAAAAACATGTCTTCAAGAGGAAACTACATAATAATTCCCTTTAGCACTAAAGAAGGTCACTGGATTGTAGGCAAAGTCACATTTCAATGAGTTCTTCCTGGCCACTCATCAAAATCTAGAGGACGACTTCAAAATGGCAGAAGTAGGTGCATATGGAAAAATAAAACTCCTCATAAAGGCTCATTAAGGATTCCAAAGGGGAATGGGGAATCATAAAATAACTAGCTAAACAAATAAAAAGGAAGTTTGCATTTGACCTGGACCTCCTGGTGTTAAATTTCAATGGGCACAGAGAACATCTGCTTGAGTCATCTCCAAGGCCTCAACCTGAGCGTTACAATGATTTGTTTTCAGGGGGGAAAAAAAAACGAAAAAAAAATTACATCCTAAATCAAAATGCTGTCTTCATGAAGTCATTCAAAAGACATTAAGAAGGTAGGGGGCAGGAATGATTCTCTCCAGAGGAGAACGGGAAGCTGAGGACTCCAGGTGAAGTTTTATACCCACAGTCTCGGCTACCCAGAGCCAGGCAGACAGAGGACAGTTGTCTGTCTGGAGCTGCCCCTGTGCATGAGGCAGATGGAAAAGAAATGGAACCAGAGCTCGGTCTGCTTCACAGCTTTCCCAAGGGTAAGTCGTTAAGCTAAATATATTTTTTCTTCTCTACATCACCTTACAGGATACTTCCCTCATAAACACGATCAAAAAAGTGTTCACCCAAATTAAAGTGAACAGATAAAGCAATGTGAACGTCAATCAGCGATGTTTATCCATTCAGTGGGGACAAAGGAATTCACCCACTCATGGTATTTCTGGTGTAGTAATTAAGGTACAAAGAACATCATGTGGGGTGGAGATGAGGCAAAGTTAAGCATGAAATTGGCCCTGAAATAACAGCATCCCTGCCTAATCATGAACAGGACCACGGACAGGAGAAACAAAGGTCCAGAGACTCATGTGGCCTCCATCAGTACCTTTGGCAGAGACACCCATTACCCTGGGAGGGCAAGAAAACCCCCAAGGGGAGTTATAAAGCCCTGCTCCCTGCTCCACCCTTCTTTGACACTTTTAATCCGATGAAAGCAATTGCTCCAGATTCCACATCCTATTCGTATGCAGCTTCAATATAGCAGGTCATGGAATCTCCCTTCCCTGGACATTTTAAAGAAAAAGCCAGAAAAATATTTTCCTGGAACTCCTAGGAAACCTCTGATGATCTCTTCCAGCCATATGATCTTATAACTCAAGTATTTAATAATGCTGGGGTATATAACATCCACAGTTGCTGACAGCATACAGGAAGCTGGAGTCCCCCAGGCCTCTGAGCAGTGGACTGAGAAAGTAAACGGGCAGGTGTGCAGGGCGACTCCTGACTTCACAGGGGGTCCGCACTTCTCTGACCTGGGATAGGCCCTCAGACCTGAAACGGGTCACCTGATGCAAAGGAACCTCCGTTTTCCCACCTGTAAAACCAGAATTTCTCCTCCTCACCACTCCAGGAATCATCCTGAGGATTTATTTGATCTCAACAAAGGAACAAGGTTGATTTCATGCTCTTTTCAGAGCCACTCGGATTTTGTAATTCCTCCCTGCATTTGCAGAACCTGGAACTGGGAGGGAATCTGAGCATGGATCTAAGGCAGCCCTCCTTTGGGGAAGGGGAGCCCCAAAGCTGCAGAGGACCAGCCCACAAGTCCTGGAGCTGCAGGAAGTTTGTTCATGTTTTAAAGGGCCACCCCCTGATTTCAGCTCGAAGCCACTCTTCCTCGGGTTCATGTGATTAAGGTTAACACAGACTTCAAAAGTCTAACCACAGAAACAGGAGAGAGCTCTTGCTAACCAGGGTACGAGCTGACAGTCACCGCATATTGTGATCTGGAGACGGGAGGAAATGCTCTGTGTTCCTGGGATGATGACATTTTCTGGATGATTTAGTAGGACATGTGCCCTAGGGGTCAGGAGGTTGGCTCTTTTCCTTCACCTTTCGATGTCATTAGGAACAGACATTTCTTTCATCCTTGAGCCACCTATACAGTAACCACAAAACACCTAAGAATTCTGCATGCAATTCTCAATTCAGGGAGGAATGGAATGAACTTGGCCTGGCTGCAGGTGGTCACATGCAGGTGAGCATGGTTCACGATGGCCCAACCCGGACTCATGCTCTCAGCAATTTATCTCACAGAAGTGGTACTGGACAGCAACCTTGTCATGACTGCAGAGAGGGGGGAGCGGCTGTAAATCATTGCTTTTCCCTGACCTTAGATACTGAGTAGTGCATGCCAGCACCTTCTGCAAGAAGAGGTGCCACTGCAAATGGATGTTATGAGCACAGTTATTCTCCAGCAGGAGGACTTATACAAGGAAACACTTGGAGCATGAAAGGCGATCACTCACAGATCAGGGGCCCATCTGTCAGGAATGACATGTCACCTGGATGGCAAGAAATGACAGGTCACCTGGATGGACAGCCCTACTCTGACAAAGGAAATGGTGCCTCCAAACTGCACAGGATCAAAGGGATGGAGAAATCTGAATAACAGGACAACTGGTCACCCATGTGGCTGACCTGTGCAATAGCGTAATCCGAGTTGTTGGTGGCCTGCATGCCCTCATTGCCACTGATCCCCACACCCACGTGGGCTGTCTGGATCATCCCGACATCATTGGCACCATCCCCGATGGCCAGGGTGATGGCGTTCACCCGCTTCTTCACCACTTCCACTATTTCAGACTTCTGCAGAGGAGATACTCTGTGAGAGAAGAAAGAGAAATTATGACAACATGCGTCTTTCCAGAGGAAACAGCTGTCATCTACATTCAGCAGCATTAAAAGGGCAGTTATTGGCCAATCTCCAAATCCAATACATACATTTTATGCTTCTGTTCAAAGAAGCTTGCACAAAACAGTAGCTTGTGGCTTTCAAGTGTTTGCCAACTTCACAGATGAAATACACCACCCGAAGCTAACTTAAAACCCAGCCTATCTGCAATGGCTCTGCTCAGTTGGAACCACACGAGAGCAAACTCTTCAGGGAACCTGTGCCCTGCTGAACAATGAAGTCAGTTAAACTAGTCACAGGGGTCTTCAGAAACATCTTCCCAATAAATCAGCAGACCCCATGTGTTCTTTGCTGCACAGCACATATGACCTAGGGCTGGCAAGGGAATTTTCTGTAAAATCTGCTTTTACAGAAGGCAAAGAAAATTGGCAGGGCAAAAGAAAGAGCAGAAAGAAGGCCAGAGTAGGAAGAAAGAAAAGTGACCGGCTCATCTCTGCCTAGAGATGGACAAGTGCTTGATGGACAGCTAGGGCAGTACTGAGGAGCAGCAATCTCAGGAGTAAAGGTCTACCATACCTGTACTTTGCAGAAGCACAGCCCAAAGGGAGAGAAGAAAAGTAGGCCCTGCCTAAGAGAGGTTGTCATACCAGTGATGGAAGAAGGTGGCCTAGTTTTCATAATTCCTCAGGTCATCTGGGAAGAAGACCTACTGGAAATCTATGGTTCTAAAGCACACAAGCAATGTCAATTATCATGAAGCATTTAATCAGAGTATAAGACCACACAAACCAACAGTATTAAAAAAAATCACTAGTATCTCAGGACTGATTTATTTGAAATTTGGGATTGAAAAACTTACAAATAAACACCTGAATCACTGGCATATGCACATATGTGTGCGCTCTCTCTCTCTCTCTCTCTCTCTCTCTCTCTCTCTCTCTCTCACACACACACACACACACACACACACACACACACACACACACGCATACACATGGTAAACATAAAGTAAATGACTTCCAGGTTCCCAGAGGTCTCCTGCTGCACTCACACGTGGACTGTAATGTAAACTAGAATGGGCACTCAAAGACTTGCCTCGTACAACTACAACTACAAATACGTTGGCCTGTATCCACAAAGATATCCATTCCCAACAGAAAACCTAAAATGTTACCTTATATTTAATTTTACCGGTCTGGGAAGAAATGCATTTGAATGCAGCATGAAGCTTTTGCTATACTCTCAGTTACTAAGATATAAAAATAAGAGAGGTAGAAAAGCAGAAGTTTAGAGTTGAAGGGGCTTTAGAAAACATACCACATAGTCCAATATCTCCTTTTTCATTTTTGTAGGAGTTTGCAATGATAGAAATCCACTGCTTCCTGAAGTCGATCCAATCACTAAAAATTATTGTTGCTTTTTTTGTTGTTATTGAGCAAACTCATATGTGTTAATTCTGCCCCGTGACCTAGACCAGACCAAGTATAATTCCTCTTTCATATACCTGAAAGGCTGAAATATAAAGACATCTATCACGTTCTTCCCCCAAAGCTTAGCTTCTGCTAACTACTTTCTCAGTTCTTTAACTTTTAGTTAACAGCATGCTTCAGAATCTAAAAACACCTTATATAAGTACGACCCTCTAGGAGCTGAGAGCACAATACTGAACTGACTTTAATGCAGCCTAAAATGAAGTACTCAGAAGCTTTATTATTGCTTATCACTGAGTTTCTGGTCAACCCAAGCAATTTCCACGCAGAGGGGGGAAATAGCTGCATATTTTGCCTCCAAGTTTGTGCAACTGCTGAGCTGAGGGAGACAGGACAGCCCACAATTCTCATTCGCAACACAAAGGTGATTTCTCATTCCATTTTTTAACTCAACAGAATCAGAAATCAAATGTGTTATGCAGAGTTATGGGAGTCAGAGTTAAATAAGCATGAACTTTTCCTCTGCCCATGCTAACCATGCAATCAGGAGAGGGATCCTGTGAGTTCCTGTCTTTTCACTAATGAAATGAAGGAAATGAGAACTGCCCACCTCATAAAATAGTGATGATATATTAATGTGAAACCATTACATTAACCAACAAGTGTGAAATAAGTGTTATTTCCTATTCCATCTAGCACAGGGTTATCTGCAAAGCCTCAGTTGGTGGGGATAAAAAATGAACATGTGAAAATTGCATGTCATCTGATGGTTCCCAAACTGTATGTGTAGGTACCTGGGAGGTGTTGCAGAGGATGTTTTAAATATTTGAGGGAAATACACCAATATCTCTCAGGTAATAGAGCAAAATACTAGCTGGAAGTACCTCTTCACAGTTTCAACATTAGATCATACTACATTCCTTCTCATGATCTATTTTTGTGAAACTGAGTTTTTATGGTTGTAATGACAGCAAATATGCAGTGAAAATCAATGTGGACTAGGAAATGAGGGAGGTGGTAGCTGCTGTCACCTTAAGATGAAGAAGCTATGTAGTGCTCCGTGGGCCTACCACCATGTACCACTGGAAAGTGATCATGATTATTTAAGGATGGAGGAAATAAAGATTATTTCTTCCAATGCATGTGCATTAGTGTTTGAAACACCTGCTAAGTTGTTCAGTCATAAGTACTTCTTAAATTATTTGACCTGACCTACTTAACAGTAAGACATGGTTTGATTTTTTTCCTTTGGCCTAGGGACTTGCAAAGGGATTATTAAGGATGTTGCACATCCACAGAGTCTGGAAGCCTCTGCACGAATCACTTCTCTCCATGATTATATTCATCACCTTAAGTATGATCATTTCCCTGGGGGGGAGGTGAAACTTTGTCTGATGAGGCCATCATGTAATCTTGTACTGTATTTCTGCATCCATGAAAATAATGCAAGAGGACAAGGAACAGAAACTGAAGCATTCCTGGGCAGGCTGGGGCTACCACTCCTCAAGACTGTGTGTTCTTCAAGTCATCAAACAGGCCGGACTTTTTGTCAGTAAATCTGAGGCGGTGTGGAGAGAAAGGGAGCCAGGGCAGAAGAAAGCTTGGTCGCTTCACACCGCGGGAGGATGGAAGGATCATGGTGGTCTGGATGTGAGATGTCCCTGAAAAACTTACATGTGAGACAATGCAAGGAGATTCGAAAGAGAAATGATTGGGTTGTAAGAGTCTTAACCCAATCAGTGATTTAATCCCCTGATTAACTGAATGGTAACTGAGTGGTAACTGGCTGGGGGGAATTGGGGCGTGGCTTTGGGTCTATATTTGTAACTGACGAACAGAGAGCTCTCTCTGCTTCCTGAAATGATGTGAGCTGCTTCCCTCTGCCACACTTTCCTGCCATGATGCTCTTTGATGCCTCAGGCCCTGAGGAATGGAGCTGGCCTTCTATGGATTTTTAATCTTAATTTGTGACCTGGAATCATAAGCCACACTCTGAAACTAGGAGCCCATTAAATAAACTTTTCCTCCTCTACAGTTGTTCCGGTCGGGTCTTTAAGTCACAGCAGTGAAACAGCTGATGAAAACAGGGGTGGAATAGGGAAGTGGCTAAACTAAATTGATCAATAGTATTATTTGAGGTCAAAGTTGTAGGTTTTCTATCAGGAGATGCTACAGTTTGGGTCTTAAGTGTTGCCTAAAAGCCTGTGTGTTAGAGGTTTACTCTCCAGCTTGGAGTTATTAGGAAGTGGTGAAGTCTTTAAGTGGAGGTCTTCAGATCACTAGGGTATGAGCCCTCAAAAGTAAACAGGGACCCCCGACCCTTCTCTTTCTTTTTTTCATTTCCTGGTCCTGAGGTGAACAGCTTTGGTCAGCCACATTCTTGCTATCATGATATGTTGCTTTGCCATAAACTCAAAACAGTGGAGCTAAATGACCAAGGACTGGGATCTCCAAACCTATGAGCCAAAATAAACCCTTTTTCCCTTATAAGTTGATGATCTTAGACAATTTGTTACAGTAACAGAAAGCTGATTTACACAGAGAATTTAGAGATAAGCTAACCAACTGGAGATGAGCTGCAAGTCAAATAAACTCACTTAGGCTTGCTCTCTGAGATTTGGACCTCAAATCAGTCAGTCAAGTCATGCTTTCCATCCTTACAATATGAATATCCAACAGCTGCCTTTTTTCCAAACAGCAAAGTAAAGGGTATATAACACGAGTCATATCCCAGCATTTTAGGACCATGAAATTCTCATCAAGGTTTTATTATGCCCTCAGCTGAAATGCCTTGAGAAAACATAATTCTAGCACACACTAGGGGTTCAAAACAGATGTCAAACAGGTAATTTCTACAGAACTGAACAGGCACTATTACACTTCAGCCATATGTAGTATTTTAGTATGCCAAGTTGCCACGAAGCACAAGCCAGCTCTTTTTTAATCTTAATTTGTGACCTGGAATCACAAGCCACACTTAATAAGCTTTCCCAGGGTATGATACATTCATCCCATAAAATAAGAACTCCAGACCACTTCTGAGCTGATAGAGGTGCTTAGGGTATTTTATAACCTACTTTTGTACATTATGAATAAAAACATACACTCAAAGAATTCAATCAACTGGAGAGATAGTCTACCACTTTTTTTGGCTAATACAATAGATTCTAAAATAAGAAGTTTCCCTTTTGAGATTTTTTTAAAAAAATCAATATCCTGGAGTAACTCATTTTACGGGATTTACATTCTTGAAATTTTAAAACTAGCTTTCTGAAATTATTTCAAATGTAGCACTTAAATTAAATCATGGGCAACTGCTTTTGTAGAATTAATGTTCATTCATTAATTTAATCTGGCCTATAAAAACCTTGGTCTCAGATTGAGTTTCCCAATTCTGATCTTATAATATAGTTTGAGCAAGCTTAAGCAAATTCCTTTTGCTTAAAGTCTCTTTCTCAAAGCCCAGCTGCCCAGTTTGCCAAAGAGAGACTGGACCTAGATTTTATGTATTTGTATACTGAGGTCACCTGAGCCAGAGGAATGTCAAGAAACTCCACCCAGAAACATCCCAAAGAGGGTCCGCCAGACCCCAAACACTCACTGATCAACCGGATTCACTAAATGCTTTCATTAACCGGGCTTCCAAATGTCTCTATTCTTGACAATCCTAAAGACTAAGAGGAAGTCTGAAGACACCTGCTTAGATCCATGAGTCTCAAATGTTAGATGAGCATCAGAATCACCTAGAGAACTTGTAAAAAATACAGACTCTGATTCAGAATGCCAGGATTGGGGCATGTAGATGTACATTTCTAACCAGCTCTGGCACAGTGCCAACACTGCTGGTATAAAGACCACACGGAAGTAGCCAGCACTGGCCTAGACAATATCACCAGTTCTTTCTAGTTCAAATGTTTTAGAACTGAAATGATAGCAGAACATTTATACTCAACTGTCATAGTGATTCAGTAATTAACTGGCAGAAACACTAAATCACCTTTTTTCAAGTTTTGCATATATATATAGGTTCTTCTTTGTTTTTAAACCCAAAATTAGTAGGTATAAATTTTGGTTGGTATTTCATTTAAAATATTCTTTCAATCTGAATGGGTCACATAAGAAGACAGTAGGAGGAAACACTAACCAAAACAAAACATGCAGGACTTCATGATTTTTAAAATATAAATATATATATAATGATACAGAAACTAATTTATCTATACCAAACCTAAAACACCTAGTAACTATTAAACAAAGTGATGCTAATATATCATATTTCATTTGGAAAAGTGTCTTTCCTGTTAAAGAAAATACACATAAAAGGGATTTTCTTGGACTATAAAAATATTGTACATTCTTTCACATAGCAGTTATCCTAAATGTTTCAAAAATTGTGATACCTTTAAAAATCTCACATCTTATAGAAACACAAACACATAATATATGAGTCTAAAGTCAAGCTGGACTTTCCCACTTATCTGTTTATGAAGGGCTTCCCTGGTTGTCCCCCAACCCTCTGCTGTAGTCCTTCCTATATGCATTTGGTACCTTTATGCAGGACACAATAGACAGTTGTCAAGGTTGTTATGAGGTATCCTCCGTAAGCTATGTGTGAGACAAGGCAAGAAGGTTTAGAGGAGAAATGATTGGGTTAGGAGAGCTTTTATCCAATCAGTGAATTAATCCCCTGATAGGGATTAACTGAGTGGCAGCTGAAGGCAGGTAAGGTGTGGCTGAAAGAGGTGGGTCACCTGGGGTGTACCTTTGGGGTTTACACTTGATGCGCTGAGCTTAGTCTCTCTCTGCTTCCTGATCATCATGTGAGCTGCTTTCCTCCACCCCACTCTTTTGCCATGAGGTTCAGCCTCACTTCAAGCCCCGAGGAATGGAACCGGCTATCTATGGACAAGATTTCTGAAACTGTGAACCAACCCATGAATGAACTTTCTCTCCTCCAAAATTGTTCATGTCAGGTCTTTTAGTGACAGAGCAAAATAGTGGACTGACACCAAGGTCTTTTGGACAATCATACCTTCTGGAATGCCCAATTTTTGTGCTTTGAGCCCAAATGTATTGCTCTCTCAAAATGTAATCTCCATGTCCCTGTTTTTGATATATCTCACTGTAGCTCCAGTTTCTGAAAGGAGATAAATTTGGCAGCTTGGAATGGTCTTAGGGGAAAAAGTGGCAGAGGTGAGACTTCAGGGGTGGGGGTAGGGTAAGGAGGTTTGGGAATGGATCCAGGTGAACTCCACAGGCACCTGAGGACTTAGCAAATGTGGAGGCAACAAGAAGTAAAATTTTAATTTAATTAAAACTTTACTTCTTAGAACTATTGAGTTCTAAGGTAGATTTAAAGGGCTCCCTTATTATAAAAACTTGCATATGGAGAGAAGCTACATTATAAATAAGGAAGCCCTAAGAGATCGTGCCTCAGAAAGATGCAATAGCTAATGAAAAGTGGAAACAGTTCAGTTTTCATTACAAAGAATGCAGTGCCTCACGAGAGCTAAAGCTAGAACGGGACCCATTATAAAAATCAGGATAAGTGCTTGCAAGAAAAGAAAAATCCATGAGATGGTGTTTAAGAGTGAATGCCACATACCCAATTATTAAATGAGCCTCATGCACACGTATCCAGGAATGAGAGTTTCCAACCTTGGTTGCTTAAGTAGCAAAATTATTTTAGCTTATCCCAGCATTGTTTCTATAAAGATTAAGGTATAATGAATCTCATCTCATGGAAAGACTCCTCTCAGTCCTTAATTTGAAAATCACATTTGAGGACTGGGGATGTGGCTCAAGCGGTAGCGCGCTTGCCTGGCCTGCGGGTGGCCTGGGTTCAATCCTCAGCACCACATACAAAAAACACAAAGATGTTGTGTCCGCCGAGAGCTGAAAAATAAATATTAAATAATTCTCTCTCTCTCTCTCTCTCTTTAAAAAAAATAAAATAAATAAAAGTCTTTAAAAAAAAGAAAATCACATTTGATTCTTAATTAGGCATATTAAAAAACTCCTTATGACTATAATTTCTATTCTTTCCATAACCCCATCAATAATACACACACTCTCACACACAAACACCAAAAAGAAAAAAAAAAACTGACGCATGATGGAATACAGGTAATAACATGGACTACCAACGTTTCAAAAAAGTGACAGCAAAATTATTTATATGGTCTACTTATTTCTACACAGTCTATTAAGTCACTATATATTCATCCATTCTGGGGGAGTATATTTGTCTAACATTCAAAAAAACAGAGATGGAATTTTTTATTCCTTTCCTATCCTTTCCTTTTCTCATCTAAATTCAAGGAGTCACACAATGGATATTCAATAAATGATGACTATCAAAATCATGATTCCAAGACTAATCACATTTCTTATCATAACCATAAATAATGGAAAGTACAGTTTGACTTAGACAAAAATGTAACTTCCACACAACTAATGGACCTGGGAACGTGCTTTGGAGGGCAATCATGGAAGATCACTCCCAGATGGAGAAAAAGAAAGGAACACAAGAGAGTCTGAGCCCCTCTGTGAGATCCAAATTAATCATTCATGGAAAGCAGAGCAAAACACTCCATTTTTCAAGTGATCTAGGGAGAGACATTATTTGTGAATTTCCTCACCAGCATGCTAGTGGTCTTCATTCTATTTTCTACTAATGTCCTTAAAAACATTGTAGGCTTTTTTTTTTATTATCTCACTCCAGTAAGATTGGCAGCCATTATGAAGTCAAACAACAATAAGTGTTGGCAAGGATGTGGGGAAAAGGGTACACTTGTACACTGCTGGTGGGACTGCAAAATGGTGAGGCCAATTTGGAAAGCAGTATGGAGATTCCTGGGAAAGCTGGGAATGGATCCACCATTTGACCCAGTTATTGCCCTTCTCAGACTATTCCCTGAGGACCTTAAAAGAGCGCACTATAGGGATACGGCCACATCAATGATTATAGCGGCACAATTCACAATAGCTAGACTGTGGAACCAACCTAGATGCCCTTCAATAGATGAGTGGATAAAAAAAATGTGGCTTCTATATACAATGGAGTATTATGCAGCACTAAGAAATGACAAAATCATAGAATTTGCAGGGAAATGGATGGCATTAGAGCAGATCATGCTAAGTGAAGCTAGCCAAGCCCTAAAAAACAAATGCCAAATGTCTTCTTTGATATAAAGAGAGCAACTAAGAACAGAACAGGAAGGAAGAGCATGAGGAAAAGACTAACAGTAAACAAAGACGAATGGGGGGAGAGAAAGGGAGAGAGAAGGGAAAGCATATGGAAATGGTAGGAGACCTTCAATGATACACAAAAGTATAAGAGGTTATGAGGGGCAAGGGGGAGGGGGAAAAAAGGGAGAGAATTGAACAACAGCAGAGGAGGCAGAGAGGGAAGATGGGAGGGGAGGGGAGGGGGGATAGTAGGGGATAGGAAAGGTAGCAGAATACAACAGTCACTAATATGCCATAATGTAAAAATGTGAGTATGTAACAGATGTGATTCTGCAATCTGTATTTGGGGTAGAAATGGGAGTTCAAAACCCAATTGAGTCAAATGTTGTAGGCTTTTTTTAACAGCTCTGGATGACAAAGGGGTAACAGCAGTCTCTGTCTTTACAAAGGGCTGTGCTGGGCAAGGCTAGCATACGAGCCTAGTCTTTGTTCCCCTTGTCTCTTCGGGTCATAATGCTTTGACTATTATAAGCTGACTGTTAGCACCCACATATCATCTTGCGTAAGCATTTGGAAAGCTTAATAGATACCAGCGCACCAATCACCAAGTCTTTACAAATGTTCTCATTCATGTTGGGTGATGCAAACCATCCAAAGCCTAACATGGAAGTACCTCACCTTGGATCCACATGGTGAAGTACTTACACGTTAGACTTTGCATGGTGATTTACACCTAGAATCACATACTATCACACATACTATCCCTCTCTCATGCTTCATTCAGTATCTACCTCTTCAGTCCTGATGAATTTTCAACACAGTGTCTAGTAAAATAAGCATTTAATCTGTGAACTGAAGATGATGAATCTAAATCATTATTGATGGTAAGAATTTTCACAAAATAACTATGAATGCTGATGTGATCCAGCCACCTTTGTGAAATAATAGTAACCCAAGTTTTTATAATTTTTCCTGTATTTTCCCCATTGTCAGTCATGAGGTCCTTTCCTCTGGATTACACTGAAGGTTGCTGTGGTCATAGTCCCACGAGTCTGTGCAAATGAAAGGCAAGGCACAGGCAGCTAGGCAAGTGTCTTTGTTTTTTCTTTCCCGTTTTGGTAATACAATTCTATGGTAATTTTAGGAATTTAACACATATATTTGGGCATATATTAAATTCAAATTGTAGAAAGCTTAACATTCCTATGGCATCTTATAAGTGCAAAGGTTATTTTCAACAGGGTGTAAGTATCCATTTCTCAAAAATACTTAAGTAAAATGTTTCCATATTCCAGAGTAGACTCTTTAAGCTATATAGCTAGATTTTCAAAAACAGGATTTGTGCTGTCCTTCACATCAAGCCTTAAAATGAATTCTTCATATAAATATGCTAGTGCAATAATATATTAACATTCACAAATGATTTTCTTATTGTTAAAAAGGTTCATTTAACTCATTTTCAGTGTTTAATATTTAATAATACAAAGTTTGATTTTTTTCTTCAATGTTATGTGTACAATCACAGATACAAAGTCTTGGCTCTGTACAAAACTTTTTGTTTTTGCTAATGTCTTAAAGTATACTGCACCTCTCACTTTGGATGGCTTATCCAAAGATTAAATATTAAAAATTTTATTTTATTTATATTATATTCTATGGTGCTGGGGCCTCATATGCTAGACAAGTGCTTGAATACTGAGCTACTACACCCCAGCCCTCAAGTTTAAAGAATTTCTATAGTAGCCATTCTGGAAACCCAAAATTACCCTTATATAGAATTTAAATCCTGATTCAAAACTCCAAAACATTTATCAAAAAAAAAAAATCTTTAAAGGAAGAAGTCCTAACACCTGATTTAGAGATGAGGCCATCTGTCTGTCTGCTTTTCTATCTATCTATCTGATCTTAATTACATGACTGGTGGCTGCTTTCAACATCCTGTGAGCATTCTCTTTTAAGAGCTACAGATCAACCATCATGCTGCTGTGAGAAGTCGGGGGCAACATGATATTCTTTATTAACTGAACAAAACCCTTATAACTCGATCCTGTGCTATAGCTATAAAGCTGGCTCTGCAGCCAAGACCTGCAGAGGGGCTCTCAGGAAAAGGTAGGATACCCTCCCGGCTCAGGATCAGTTTACTCCATGACCAAGAAAGGGCTCACTCTGAAATAAAGATACACTGCTTGGAGTTCCAGAATTTATGCATCTGTCCTTGTGTCTAGGACGATTTTATCACATCTCCAGGAAACGGAACAATTACAGGGACACTCGGACAGGAGCTGAGCTTCTGAATACTCAACATGTCCACGAAATGAGGTGGAATGGATTAAGACCTGGACAACCGCACTTTATAGAAGAAGCGAATGGGCTGTATGTTGTGAATTACATATGGGGTTTACATTCGCTGAAAGCAACTGGTTACCGTCTGCCTCTTCCTGTATAAGGCTGAAAAGAATGGAGCGGTTTAGGAAGGCTGGGATTTAAATAAAAGATATTAGATCCTTCTGTTCCCAGGCTGACACAGGGATTAGAATAACACATTTAAATACCTTAATGTTTTTAGCACAAAAAGCATTAATTTGATACTCTGCTTCCTTGAAATGCTTTATGAAGGCCCCCAACCCTCTCTCAGGAGTGTCTGCCTTCCTTGAAGTTAACGTACACATATTGTTCCCCGCTGCAAACTTCACTGCTATTTCAAAACAGCGTGCCTGACCTCTGCTGTGGGGAAGGTGGGAATAGGAAACAGAGCGGAGAGGAAAGCTGAGAAGTGTTTGAGATTTGATGTTTCAGAGCAAGCTTATGGCTCCAGCAGGACCGGGCTTCATGAGCTCATGGACCACTGAAAATTAATGACAACCGAGATACTTAGAATGATTTTCATTAAACCTGTCCTTCACCCGTCACCTGTGCCTGGAACAAAAGGTCATCTGATCCCCAGTCCAATACACATGCTAAACAGCATCTACCTGAACTCTGGAAAAAGTGGGGCAGCCTGTCTAATTCTGAATTTCACTCAATTCCTAACCCAAGCAACCAGGAGACCACAGAGCCACAGGGACAGCAGCGGTCAGTATACCACATGTGCCTCATACTTGGGGTAGCTATTTTCTAGGGTCATCCATGTTTCTTCTTCTTTCCTCTTCATTTCTTTCTTTAGTTTGGTTTCTTTCCTTTTCTTTCTTTGAGAGAAGAATTTGTTGGGTGAGAATGGAGATAAGTTTCACAAATCTTTTTCTTCCAAGCATCATATAAATATACACCTTCTAAAACCTAAAGCCTCTCTTTAACAAGCTACTAATTCTCCATCTCAATAACAGAGAATGGTAGTGCTTTTCTTTTTCGTGACCATGTAAGTAAAACTGTTTTTTAAACAGCTATGTCATTTACCCACTCCAGAACAGAACATGAAAATGACCCCTAGGGATCTATGTATTTGGTAATGTCTTAAAGTATGACACAAAAGGATGAATAGGCAGGCCTTGGTGGTGGTGGGTAGGACAAATACAGTCACAGTGATGAACCACCTGAGGGTCTGCACACCGAAAGAAGACATGCGCCCCAAATGCTCCATACCCACAGAAGAAAGAAATAATCATCCTAAATGTAATAGCAGGCAGCAACCTATTGCAGAGCTTAGTTTGCAACTTATTCCTCTAATTGATTAATACCACCGTCATAATGCTTCCTGGGATCAGTCTGATCTGAAATGTGTCCTTCTGTTTCCATTATTAAGGATTTATTTTATTCATCTTTAAATCCCTCAGAACCAAATATAGCAGCTAACAAACAAATGTTTGTCAAATTATCTGGGATTTTTTTTTTTTTGTAATGATTTTGTGGATCCCAAACATAACTGTCTTCTTCTTCTTTTTTTTCTAATGGTTGTTTCCATTTCATGTTTAAGAACACACTTATGACATCAAATGAATAATGATCATCTTGCAGTTTTGATCAAAGAAAATGAAAGATGAAGGCTTTGAGTTGATGACAGTCCCTGTTTGGAGGAGAAGCCTAATCTCAACCTTTGAGTCCACCCGATAGCTACACTTTTCAGAGTAAATTAATATGCCAATAGCTGCATTTCTCAGGTTACCACATTTTGTAAGTAACAGCCACCACCGAAAACCCAAGTTGACCATTGACATGGTTCAGTGGGCGGGGCTGATGCTGCCAACACCTGCCACATTCACTGTGGCTGACAGCTGCAGCCTGGGGGCCATGGAGACAGGCTGCCTTCAGAGCAGAGGCCTGTCACTGAGCTGGGAAAGGAGATCAAGCCTAGAGTTCACCAGACATACAACTGCCTGGATTAGGGCTGGTTCCAGAGTGGGGCTTTAGAATGAAGAAAGCTCCAGCCAAGAAACTTGAGAAATGGATGGGGGTGGAGGGAGAGCTTAGGAGCACAGACAGCAGGGGCTCCCAGCTTTATTGAGAAAAGGCTTTAACTTCTCATCTCATCATAGTCTTGAAATACCACGCCTGTGACTTACGATTACACCCACCCATCAGCTGAAAATGGGAGTCAACCACCAAACTGAGCCTCAGCTATGCAAATGTGACAAAGAAAGCAGGTACCAGCACACCCTCTGTGGCACCATGCAGACCCAGAGGCACACAGAGATACAGGGCATTGGTAAGTCTAACATGTATATAGACAACCTAAAGTAGGAACAGCTTTGGTGTTGTAACCTTTCCCCCCACCCAAAATGATACTAGAATCCACACACTTAGGTTAGAGTGGCCCAGTTCCCAAGCTCCAATGGCAGGCTCATGGTGGGTCTTCTTTGGGCACCAGTGGTGTTAAGGGAATGGCAGTGGGCACTGCGTCTGTCGGAACTATGGGGACTGATGGTTCTTTTTTCTACCACATGGTCATCCTTTCAGTGTTGGGCAACGCCCAGACAAGATTTTGGGACCTAAGGTTCAAGGCGATGATGCACAGCATGTGGGCAGGGTCTTTGTGGTTCAATAGGCTGCTCGGAAAGTTCCACACACCTACCCCACTTCATCCCTTGGAGAGTCAGTCTGTCCTGGAGGTCCTTAGGGCACTCGCTGTCAAGCCACAGAGAAGGGAGGACGAGCCAAGGGGATGACAATGTGTGAGCAAATGAAGGGGAGGAAGCCAGCAAATGTATGCACTGAGGGGCAGGATCCATGTGTGGGCTGCAAAGGGACACTGAGCCCTGCTTCTCTGGATGTGCCACCTCCCTAGGCCTTTTTCCTCATCTGTGGAGAGATCAACCAGGAAGATTTCTAATGTTCCTTGAGTTTTAAAACCTATGCTTTTCAGTGGAAAATGTCATGATTTAAATTAGGTGTCCCCCAAAAGCTCACGTATGAGACTAGGCAAGAAAGTTTAGAGAAGAAATGATTGGGTCATGAGAGTTTTAACCTAATCAGTGAATTGATCTCCTGATAGGGATTAACTAGGAGGTAACTGTAGGCAGGTAGGGTGTGGCTGGAGGAGGTGGGTCCCTGGAGGCAGCGTTGGGGTTATTTTTTGGGGTGCTGACTTTTCTCTGTCTCTACTTCCTGGTGCCAGGTTTCCAGCTGCTCTCCTCCACCACGCCCTTCTCCATGATGTTCAAAACTCATCTCAGGCCCCAAGGAATGGAGCTGGCTGGTTATGGACTAAGACCTCTGGAACTAGGAGTCCTCAAATAAACTTTTCCTCCTCTAGAATGATTCTTGTCAGGTATTTTGGTCACAGCAGAAAAAAAAAAAAAAGTCTGACTAAAACAGAACGCAAAACCTTGAACTTACAAAACAATAATAATGATAGGAACAGTGGCAAGGGCTGATTTAGCACATTCTGTTTATTCACCAGAAACTGGGCTAAGTGCTTTCCATGCACTGGCTAATTCAATCCTCACTACGACTTTATGAAATCCGTGAATTATTCTATTTTTCAGGTGAGAAAAACCAGCTCTGAAAGGTCGACACAGTGTGCCCAAGGTCACAAACCTAATGAGTAGCCAAGACAAGACCTAAACACCACAGTCTGGCTCCAGGGTCTGCACACTCCACCAATGCTGCCACATTCCTGGCTTCTGTGGAAATGAACATCTGGAAGCTTTTACCTAGTTCTGCTGAGCAACTGGGCCTCAGCTGGGGGTGCAGAACACAGGCATAAGGGCTTCTACTTCCGACGCTGTAGGACCCAACAGTTAGCTTTTTTTGCGGATTCTCAGTTTTCTGCTTGTAATATGGGGACTTGATGGAGCTGCCACTGCCATCTATTGCACAAGGCAGCCCTGAAGACTAAATAGACGCTAAAGCTGAACAAGCATCTCGAAAGGTAGGAAAATCAATGCTACATTTCCACCCCACTCCTGGATTAAGCTCCTCTAATGAACAGTATCCCCAAGCACCATTCTTCACCTCTGTTGAGGATCCATTCAGGCTTCCAACTAGTCCTGGCTAGGAATGTCTTTCCCCACAGAGTGACTAGCCTCTCAAGGACTTTTCAAGGGAGATGGAATGAAAACCAGGCAGAAAAGAAAGTCTTGCCATACATGTCCCTGTTTGAATTTATTTCTCTTTCCTTCAAGTCATGTATCAGATCATTTTCACATATAATTTTATGTAGAGTTTCTCTGCATACCAACCCATGACACACTCATACCGTGGGTTGAACATCCCTAATTTAAAAACCTGAAATCAATGATTCAAAACTCTGGAAGTGCCAACAGGATGCTAAGTGAAAGATTCCACACTCTGAAACTGGTTTATGCACAAAATTATAACAGATATTGTATAAAATTACCTTCAGGCTATGCGTGTAAGGTATTATACAAAATGTAAGTGGATTTCAGGTTTAGACTGCAGTCCCATCCCCAGTCTAGCTCATATATATAATCGAATATCCCCAAATCTAAAATGAAAAAGAAAACCTCCAAATCTGAAATAATCTGAAATCCAAAACACTTCTTGTACCAATATGCTAGATGAAGGATACTCATCCTGTAATATTTTCACACACTAAATATGAATAAATACAATAAGGCTGTGATTTCTTACAGAGCAAAGATAAGGTCTTCCTTTTTTAATTGCCCATACAGCCAACAAAACTCTTTTACACACAGTGACAACTACTGATTTTGCCTGTCTAGATCAGATTGCTATCGTCAGTCCATTTCTCTTTCAGTAGCTTTGTCTCTGTCTGGGTGAAGCTGGGGCCTAACATAGGGATGGCTTGCCTCTAGAGTTAGAAGTATTAATAATATCGTAGATTTTCTTGAATGATTAAAATGGTACAATTAACTCAATCTGTCCTCATGTCCTACCAAAAAAATGTCAGCTGTTCTAGAATACATTACAAACATACAGAAGATGTGCAACTGTGACAGGCATTGTCTCCTCCAGCAATAGGAGCCACGGCAGAGTGATTCTTTTCCATTCAACTGCTGTAAGAGTTTTCCCCTCTCACTTTAACCTCCAATAACAACAACAAACTAAAAAAATCCAAAACAGCAGATTAGCCAATCAGGATGCAATTAGTTAAGTGGAAATCTATAACCAGTTTTTCCTCTAAGAAAAAGGATAGGAATCATGTGAACAAATTTCGAAGGAGCCTAACTATGTAAAACAATACCAAACAATAAACAAGTGAGCAGCAGAACTATCAACTTCAATGAAAGACCATTTGGGTTAGCCTAAAACCCTAATGAAATTTAATTATTTTCTTATCATAGATGCTCTACTGATATATTTAAAATAATAGATACTTTTAAAAAGCCCATCGTCTGTCGCCACCACAGACACTATTACTGCAGACACAGCTGAGCCAGGTGGTCTTTTCTCTGGGCACTGCAGATGCTAACTCTAAGCTACCTCTGAGGTCACAGTCGCTGACACCCAAGGTCTCTTCTCCAATCAGCTGCCACCTATACCACTACTGCCATTGCCGCTGCTTCTGATACTGTTGTTGCCACTCCGAGGTCACCTGGAGGTCTTTTTTCTCACTGCCCCCAGAAGTTGCCTGGGTGACACTGTCCCCACACCTGCAGCTGCAGCCACTGCTGCAGACACTGTTTCAGTAAAGCTGCTACTGACCCACTGTCTACTGTCACCAACCACCACCAATCCCGCTGCCAACACCGCCTAGAGGACTGCTGCAGGAGAGACTCCAGGTTCGGCTGCACCTGGCCGCACCCATCTTGGGGCGCCAAACAGGGCCTGGGGCTTGGGTGCCAGCAGGTTTACCACCACAACAGCATCTGTCTGGGGACTCTGGCTGGGACCTACAGATTCAGTGTTGGGGCACCTGGGGTCTTCCTGCTGGGAGTGCTGGTGGCCCCTGTCTTGCTGCTGAATCTCAGGGTTGCTCCTTCACCTGAGTGTCTCCCTGGTGGTCTCTGCAAATAGGAGCAGCATTGAGATCTTGGGACTGCAGCATGGCCGAGACAGAGGTATCTGAAGCCCAGATCAGTGGGAGAGTAACTGGGTCTGTGAGGGCAGATCTGGGCCTGGTGATCTCATAAAATGTCAGAGATGGGGCTGAGAAACTTGTGAATGCTGACAGAGATAGTTTGACTTTCCATCGAGATTGATTTTATTTTATTTTTCTATTGGCTAACATCTCTACCAAATTGGATCAGGGTGTTTTTTATGCATCAGTGTGTGGAGGACAATGAGATATGAATTGTGTTTTGCATTTTTGTTGTATTTTTATATCTTTAATTTTTTCTCTTTGCATTCTGACTATCACTTTTGATTCTCTTTCCAATTTTTCTCCAACCAAGAGCCAATCTCTGTGGGCTCCTCTTCCAGTCTTCCTGTGAATCTTTGCTGCTAGATTTTTCTCTTCCTCCCTTGGGAACATTGTGTACTATGCTATTTCTGTTCTCTTCGTCCATCATTTGAAATTGTAGATCATTTTAGCAAATTTTCTGTTAATACTATAGATAGTTATTGAACTCATCATTTTGGTTCAATGTGAGAAAGCAGTAGACGCCTTAGTAGGAGCTATTAGGTTTAAGGCTATATATTGTGACCACTGGGTGTTGTTGATATTGGTCTCACCCTTAAAAGTGAGGTGCTGGAAACCACAGAGACACTATAGGTCTACAGGGTAGAATCTGTGCTGCTTTAGATCTATACTTCTAGGTAGAAAACCCCACAAACAACATGATAAAACAAGGGAATAAAGAGCCCCAAACAAACCAAGATGCTCCAATAACAGAAGCCACTGATAACACAGTAGAAGAAATGTTCAAGAAAAAGTTCAGAATGTACATAGTTAAATTAACTATGAACTAAAGGACAGTATAAGGAGAGAAATCAAAGAAAAAAATACAAGAAGTGAAAGATCATTTCAATAAAGAGATAGAGATTGTGAGAGAGAAAAAACAAACAAACAGAAATCCTCAAAATGAAGGAATCAATAAACCAAATTGTAAGTTCATAGAAAGCATCACCAACAGACTAGACCACTTGGAAGATAGAACCTCAGGCAATGAAGATAAAATATACAATTTTGAAAGTAGATTTCACCATGCAGAAAAAAATGGTAAGAAACCATGAACAGAACATCCAAGAATTATGGGATAACATGAAAAGCCCAAATGTAAGAGTTATCAGAATATATGAAGGAGCAGAGATACAAACAAAAGGAATGTACAATCTTTTCAATGATATAATAGCAGAAAATTTCCCAAACTTAAAGAATAGAATGGAAAATTAAATAAAGAGGCTTAAGAACCTCAAATGTATAAAATTACAACAGACTCATACCAAGACACATTATAATGAGAATGACTAACACAGATAATAAAGATAAGATCTTAAAGGCCACGAGAGAAAGAAATCAAATTACATATAGGGGGAAACCAATTCGGATCTCAATGGACTTCTCAACCCAGACCCTCAAAGCTAGGAGGTCCTGGAATAATATATTTCAAGCTCTGAAAGAAAATTGATACCAAGCAAGAGTGTTATATCCAGCAAAATTAGGTTTCAGATTTTAAGATGAAATTAAAGCCTTCCACAATAAACAAAACTTTTCACAACTAGAAAGTGTATATACTATAGAATATTCTCAACTAAATATTCCATGAGGATGAAGTAAAAACCAGCAAAGGAGGATCTACACTAAAGGAATAGTCAACCAAAGGAGAAACTAAGTGAAATTAAAAAACCAGGAATAAATCAAAATGACAAGGAATACAAATCATATCTCAATAATAACCTTGAATGTTAACAGCCTAAATTCATCAATCAAAAGATATAGACTGGGAGATTGGATTAAAATGCAAGACGCAACAATATGCTGTCTTCAAGAGACTCACCTCATGGGCAAAGACATCCACAGGTTGAAGGTGAAAGGATGGGAAAAAATATATCACTCATATGAAATGTGTAAACAAGTAGGGATTTCTATCCTCCTCTCAGATAAAGTAGACTTCAAGCCAAAGTTGATCAGGAGAGACCAAGAGGAACATTCCATACTTCTTAAGAGAAGTGTATATTAGCAGTACATAGCAATTATAAATATTTATGCCCTGAACAATGGAGCATCTACATACATCAAATAAACCATTCTCAATTTCAAGAATCAAATAGACCACAACACAATAATACTGGGTGACTTTAATACACCTCTGTCACTACTGAACAGATCTTCCAAACAAAACCTAAATAAACTATAGAACTAAATAATACAATCAACAAATTAGACTTAATAGACAATATAGAATATACTTCCTTCTCAGTAGCATATGGCTCCTTCTCTAAAACAGACTATATCTATGCCACAAAGCAACTCTTAGTAAATACCAAAAAATAAAAAATAAAAAACAGAGATAATACCCTGTATTCTATCGGATCACAATGGAATGAAATTAGAAGTCAACAATAAAGTAAAAAATAGAAGCTACTCTAATAAATGGAGACTAAATAATACACTATTGAATGATGAATGGATTGTAGAAAAAATAAAGGATGAAATAAAAAAATCTTAGAGGTAAATGAGAACACTAATACAACATATCAAAATCTCTGGGACACTGTGAAGGCAATACTAAGAGGAAAGTTTATTGCACTGAGCGCATTCATTAAAAGAATAAAAAGTCAACAAATAAATGAACTAACATTACATCTCAAAGTCCTAGAAAAAAGAAGAAAAATCAACACCAAAAGCAGTAGAAGACAGAAAATACTTAAAATCAGAGCTAAAATCAATTAATTCAAAACAAAAGAAACAATTGAAAAAATTGATGAAACAAAAAGTTGGTTCTTTGAAAAAATAAATAAAATAGAAAACCCCATGCCATGCTATGAAGAGAAGAGAGAGAAAACTCAAATTACTAAAATACAAGATGAAGAAGGAAATATCACAATGGATATGTCTGAAATACAGAAGATAATTAGAAACTACTTTGACAATGTATACTTCAGTTCAACAGAAAATACAGAAAACATCAACAAGTTTGTAGGGACATATGAATGAGGAGGTCATACATTATTTAAACAGATCAATTTCAAGGAATGAAAATTAGAAAACACCATCAAAAGTCCAGGACCTGACGGATTCTTAGCTAAATTCTGTAAGACTTTAAAAAACAACAACAACAACAACTAATACCAGTACTCCTCAAAGTATTCCATGAAATAGAAAAGGAGGGAAACTTTCTAAACTCATTCTAATATCACCCTGATACCAAAACCTCATCAGCAATGAATCCACTGAAAAAAAAATTTAGGAAAACTATCCCATTCACAATAGCCTCAAATAAAATAAAATACCTGGGAATCAATCTAACAAGATTGGTGAAAGGAGAAAAAGTGAAGGACGCAGTGTTACAATAACAGACCTAAAACTATACTATAGAGCTATAGTAACAAAAAATGGCATGGTATTGGCACCAAAACAGGCTTGTAGACCAATGGTATAGAATAGAAGACATAGAAACAAACCCACATAAATACAGTTATCTCATACGAGATAAAGGTGCCAAAAACATTCACTGGAGAAAAGATAGCCTCTTCAACAAATGGTGCTAGGAAAACTGGAGATTCATATGAAGCAAAATGAAATTAAACCTCTATATCTCACCTGCACAAAAATCAACTCAAAGTAGATTAAAGACTTAGACACTAGAACACAGACCCTGCACCTAATAGAAGAAAAAGTAGACCCAAATCTTCACTATGTCAGCCTAGGATCTGATTTCCTTAACAAGGTTCCTAAAGCAAAGAAGTAAAATCAAGGATCAATATATGGGATGGATTCAAATTAAAAAGCTTCTTCTCAGCAAAGGAAATAACCAATAATGTGAGGAAAGAGCCTATAAATTGGGAGAAAATCTTTACCACATGCACCTCTGATAAAGCATTAATCTCTAGGATATATAAAGAACTCAAAAACTTAACATCAAAATAAATAAATAAATAAATAATCCAATCAATAAATGGGCTAAGGAACTGAACAGGCACTTCACAGAAGAAGAAATACAACCAGGCAACAAATATATGAAAAAGTGTTTAACATCTCTGGCAATTAGAGAAATGCAAATCATAACTACACTAAGATTTCATCTCACTCCAGTCAGAATGGCAATCAACAAGAATACAGGCAACAATAAATGTTGGCAAGGATGTTGGAAAAAAAGTACACTCATACACTGGTTGTGGGCTTGCAAATTGGGACAACCACTATGGAAACAGTATGGAGATTCCTCAGAAAACTTGGAATGGAACTACCATTTGACCTCAGTTTATACCCAAAGGACTTAAAATCATTATACTACAGTATTGCAGCTTCGTCAATGTTTATAGCAGCTCAATTTACAATAGCTAAACTATGGAACTAATCTAGGTGTCTCTCAATAGATGAATGGATAAAGAAAATGTGATAATATATATATATTTTTTTCCAATGGAATATTACTCAGCTTTAAAAGAGTAAAATTATGGCATTTGCCAATAAATGAATGGAGCTGGAGAATATCATGCTAAGCGAAATAAGCCAGTCCCACAAAACCAAAGACTGAATGTTCTCTCTAATATGCAGATGCTAATTCACAATAAGGGGGCGGAGCACTAGAGAAGAAAAGAGTTACCTTAGATTAGGTAGAGGGAAGTAATGGGAGGATCCGAGAGAGGAATGGGGGGATAGGAAAGATAGTAGAACAAAACAGACATTATTACTCTGTGTATATATATGACTGTATGACCAATGTGATTCTACAACATGTACACTCATAAAAATGAGAAATTATACCCCATTTTTGTATGATATATCAAAGTGCATAAATGCATTCTACTGTCTTGCATAACTAATTAAAGCAAAAAAAATTTAAAAAGCACATCATCTCTGAAATGATTACTATCTAATATGTAAAGAAATTAAATTAAAACTTGGATTTGTTCCTGACATTTGATCTGAACACCTTTAGGAGCTAAGACCCTGCTACCTAATTTTTGTATCAGGATCCTCTTATTTATACAGGGCAATCTTTGAGCTACAAACCTATCACTGAAGTTCTAAAATTGAAAGTATTAATTTTCAGTTCAAGAAAAGGACTTTCCAGCATTATCAAAAGATGGTTTTGACTGGATTCCATGAACCTCACTGTAGTCCATTAAGTCATATCAGTATAAGTAAAAAAAAAAAAAAAAAAGAGAGAGAGAGAGAAAAGAAAAAAATCACATAGGTTTTTTTCCTATCAGAAATGCTTAAAAAGTGATGTTTTCCTGACAAGCAGAGAAAGGCCCTGCTTCTTAGAAGAAGGGCATCCAGCAAGATAATGAGCCCATTCTTTTTGACTTGCTCACTGCTGTTCTGACAGAGCCCAGCAGCAGCCAGGGCCAGTTAGTTTAACAAGAAGCTGATATTCTTTGTCACTCTCCTTTGTACATTTTAGGACTCCTTATCTGTGTGCTATGAAGCTCAAGTCACTGGTAGAACAAAGGAAAATATATTAAACAATCAGCTAAGCATATGGCAACAAACGAGTCAACCAACATTAGTGCACCAGGCAACTGAGTGTGACCTGCCGAGCTAGAGCTGCCCTACTGCTCCAAGGTGCTGACCTTGACAAGGCAGCTGCCCACCCTGACTGAGGCAGGTGGAATCTGCAGAGTTCCCAGCGCTTACTGGGTAAGTTGCACAGACGTGATGCTGTACAAAGGGAGTAATTTCTTTTCAAGTCCTTGAGTAAATGAAGGAGAGAAAAAAATATACAGGAATGTTGGCTTAATACACTTCAACAGTGATTAGGAAACAGGCAATTTCTATTTCTTCCAGATGCTAGGTTAGGGAAGGAAATGGACTTTTCCTTAGCTCTGGGGAGTTGACTTTTTCTGAATTTTCATGCAGGTGGTGTTTGTCTTTTGTATGTAACCCAAGCACCCGGGATAAGAAGACCTTTCACACAATCCAGGGGCTTGACCATGTCTCATGTGGCCGCCAGTTCCAATGATAAAAAGTCTCTAAGAGGAAAACTAGGAAACAGAGTGACAGAATGGGAAAGGCGATTCCTCCAGCCCGAGGGTCATTTTCCCAGCTCTTGCCCCCAGAGGCTGACACCATGATCACTGTCTTCACAGCATAGCTCCCATGTCGACCTCCATCCCTGGCACAAAGCTGTCACTCAGTATAGGTGCACCATCCCACCGTGCTAGAGAGTTTTCCCCGTCTAAAGCTGTGCATTACTAGCGTCTGCAGAAAGGCAAACAGAGGCTTGTATGCAGCGGAGAGAGGAAGCCAGTAACCACATGGCCCAGAGCGTCTGGCCAACATTCATATGAATCAGCACTGAACTGAGGACTGGAAATTAGCTAGAAATGGCTTTATAAATGTGCCTGGGTGGAGCCAAGGTGCAGCTGTGGGGCCACACCCCACAAGTGTTCACACTCCATTTATAGGCTCCCACTTCCAAAAATTTACCTACCTCTCGTATGTGTACTTGGACATGTGCTGGCCTTTAGGGCTAGACTTTCTCCATGCAGAGGTGCCCTGGTTCACTATTCCACTCTGCCTTTTCTGACCCTTCTCTCAGCAAATGAGCTTAAGGCGCAGCTTCACAAAAGGCACCAGAGAAGAGGCTCAAGAGTCCACTGTAACCAGATCCAGGGGTGGCCCCCAGTGCTCCGCTCCCATCAGGGAGGAGACAGGCTCTGTTCATAAATCACTCCACGAGGTCAAAACGGAAGGATGCTGTAAAACAGCTCAGTGAGAGACACATTGGAGGAAGATGAGGACAAAAGAGGAGAGTTAAAAAAAAAAAAGTAAATAAATCATGGAAACCTTTCTCTGAGCTACTTTTCAAAAGCATGGATAGAGATGGAAGGCTAAAGGTGACAAGAAAAGCATCTCATGTGGAGGGAACACTTTGAATGTGAATGTTTGGCAGAAACTAAATTGTCTAAAACTATATAATGCAGATTAGTGAATGAACAGGCAACCTTATATACTACTCTTACATGCAGCTGTCCCTTGGTATCTGAATCCGATCCCCCAGGGATGTTGAAGGATAACTGTACTTGAAATCATCTCTAGATTACTAATAATACCGTATACACTAAAAATACTCTGAAAATAGTTAGTATACTGCATTGCTTAGATAATAATTATAAGAAAAAAAAGAAGTCTATATATATTTACTATAGATGCAATTTTTTTTTCTTGAATAGTTTTCCTAGACATCTGTTGATGAGGTTGAATTCAAAACAAGCCAAGAAAGTGGGAGGTTAACTTAGTTACTTTCGTCTAACCATAGAGAAGGCTGTAGGAAAATCAGGAAAACCACCAAATAAATCACATTTACATAGTAAGCTCAATTTTCTCAGGAAAATGGGGCCTTTGTACCCTGAAGACAGAGGAACTAGCTGTGAGCCCACAGGTGCCTTTGTAGTTAATCTGTGATGCAATAAAAAAGAATCACTTCAAATTTTAGACCCTGGACACACAGAATGACAAACTCTCAGGTTTTGAAAACAGATACATTGCCATCAGGAATACTTTACCAAATCATCAATGTAATTCCAAAGGGATTTCGATCTCTTCTACCAAGATACTCTTTCGAAATACAGAATTTACATTCACAAGGTAGAAGAGGATTTTTCTGCACCAGATTTTTCATCCCTCTGTGCTCACACACATAACCGATGCCAACCCTATGAGAATGAAGTGACCACTGGCAGGAGCCCAAGTTCCCAGCCCATCATCCCTGTTATTTGAAAGCACTGATTTCTGAAAGCATATCACAAGGCAGTAAAAGGGTCCTACCAAACTGGAAACACCCACCTGATGCTAAATTGAAATGACCTCAGCTTGGGAGTGGGAGTTGAGCAAAGCAGTTTAGAGTGGGAAGAAGGAAGCTGGGTGCGGTGGTGCACATCTGTAATCCCAGCAACTCGGGAGGCTGAGGCAAGAGGATCACAAGGCCATCCTCAGCAACTTAGCAAGTCCCTGAGGACTTAGCAAGACCCTGTCTCAAAATAAAAAATAAAAAGGTCTGGAGATGTGACCAGGGCTTAAGCACGCCTGGGTTTAATCCTTAGCACCAAAATAAATAAATAAGTGTGGAGAAGATGTTAGAAGAATTGTTTGGGTTACTGAAGTGTGGAGTGGAGCTTGGGCACAGTTCAAAGAGGGCAGGAACTCCAGACAGCAAGAGCACCAAATAGTTATATGTGTGACTCTAATAAGGCAACATACAGTTGTGTATCACAGACCCTCAAACACCATGGGGTCCTGATAAACCCAGAGTAAGCTAAAAACATCTTAAACTGCAAATTGATGCAGCCACTATGGAAGCAGTATGGAGATTCCTCAGAAAACTTGGAATGGAACCACCATTTGACCCAGCTATCCAATTCCTCGGTTTATACCCAAAGGACTTAAAATCAGTATACTACAGTAATGCAACCATGTCAATGTTTATAGCATCTCAATTCACAATAGCTAAACTATGGAACCAACCTAGGTGTCCCTCAATAGATGAACAGACAAAAAATGTGGTATATATATTCAATGGAATATTACTCAGCTTTAAAGAAGAGTGAAATTATGGCATTCACCAGTAAATGGATGCAACTGGAGAATATCATGCTAAGCGAAATAAGCCAATCCTACAAAACCAAAGACTGAATGTATTCTCTAATATGTGAATGGGAATTCACAATAAGGGGGGGGCACTAGAGAAGAATAGAGTTCCCTTAGATTAGGCAGAGGGATGTGATGGGAGGGTAGGAGACAGGATGTGGGAATAGGGAAGATAGTAGAATGAAACAGACATTATTACTTTATGTATACATGTGACTGCATGATCAATATGATTCTGCAACATGTATACTCAGAAAAATGAGAAATTATATCCCATCTATCATCTATGTATGATATATCAAAGTACATAGATGCATTCTACTGTCATGTATAACTAATTAAAACAAACAAAAAATTAATTAAAAAGTGAACTTAATAACACACCTCCCCTACTAAACATCATGCTTACCTTAAATGTGCTCAGGACACTTATATGAGCTTACAGTAAGACAAAACTATCTATCACAAAGCTGATTTTATAATAAAGTGTTGAGCCCCTTATGACCAGAGCTGTGTGGGTGATAGAATTAAGATTTCTTTTTTTATTCTATGATGGTGCACAAGTATACCCAGAAAACTATTCTGCTTTTCACTTTCAGTACAATATTCAATAAATTACACGAGATGTTCAACACTGCATTGTAAAATAGGCTTTGTTTTAGATGTTGCCCAACTGTAAGCTAATGGAAGTGTTCAGAGCCCGTTCATGGTAGGCCAGGCTACGTGATGGTGGTCAGGGGGTTAGGTTAGATTAGGTGGTTAGTAGGTTATACGTGTTAAATGCATTTTCCACATGTGACATTTTCAATTCACTATGGGTTTACTGAGACGTAACCCCATCACATGTCAAGGAACATTTAGATTTAACAAGAATATCACCCGGGTTTTCATGAAAAGCATAGTGACTGCTCCAGAAAGCAATCGACTGAGAAACGGAGGCCACCAGGCCTGGGTCATCAACCACTGTCTGAAAGGACACAGTGGGTTCTACTTCTTCATCTACACTGTCGTTTTGATCTGCTCATCAGGACAACCTGCCACTACCCTCTTTCTGAAAATTCTCAATGGCCCCTCCAGACATATCCTAAGTTTCAGAGCTTCTAGGGGCTTCCTGGCTTCACCCTGTCTGACCTGGCTCATTTCTCTCTCTGCACTGTCTGTTCCAGTCAGCTTTTTTTGCTGCCGTGACCAAAAGACCCAACAAGAACAATTTTAAGGAGGAAAGGTTTATTTCTGGGCTTACAGTTTCAAAGATCTCAATCCAGAGATGGCTGGCTCCATTCCTGGGGGAGTAAGATGAGGCAGAACATCATGGCACGAAGGGTGTGGTGGAGGAAAGCAGGGACCAGGAAGCAGGGAGGGAGAGCCCTGCTCAGCAAGGACAAAATATGTAACCCCAAGGCTGTCCCCCAATGGCCCACCTCCTCCAGCCACACCTTACATGTGTAGTGACCACCTGGTTAATCCCTAATCTGGGATTAATGCACTGACTAGGGTAAGGCTCTCACAACCCAATCGTGTCACCTCTAAACGTTTTTGCATTATCTCACATGTAAGCTTTTGGGAGACACCTGATACCTAGACCATAATGGCTTCCATCTCTGACAATACATGCTGTGGGACAACCAATACCCACTGCCACATCCCCCACTCACCCCCATTCCCACTGCCTGCTTCTTCTCCTGACAGAATCCCCCTCCCACTCACAAGCTTCCTGTCTCCTCTCAGCTAACTTCTACTCGATCTTGAAGACTACTACCAATGTCCCCTCTTTCATGTGAGAGGTGTCCCCTACTGCTTCTCGCCCCCCATCCTAGGCTCTTCCTCCACTCAGCAGCCTGATCTCAAAATCGTCCTGTAACTTCCAAAGCTCCCTGAAAACCATATCAGAAGCCTCAACTTATGGCTCTAAAACCACCATCTATGTGCTGTCTTCCTCCAGGGACGAATTTCCACAAGGAACTTCTTTAGTATCCACAGTGCCTATCTCCATGCACAGCACAATGGTGCCAATGATAATAAAAAGAGAGTCACCTTTAACAGAAGACCAAAGAAGGGGAAGGTCCTAAGGGACCATAATGTCATGTTGGTAAAAATCATTCTAATAACTGAAATCTCAGTTGGTGTTATAACCTCCACATACTCCAGTGACGAGTATTGGTCCCTACGTACATTTCAGCTTATAAAATGTTCATTTATTTTAAGTTTTCATGTATTGCTATTGAAATGCCTCTGGTATGTATATGCAGTGGTGGTGGTAGGAGTGGCTCTTCAAAAATACTAAAAACACTTAAATAAAGAGAAAAAAAAAAAACGTTTTGAAAGCGCTACCACACATGCCAGAGTCACTGTTCATACAAACAGGCCCTTTCCCCACCGTCACCGGGTCACAAGTAATGGCTCACCTCAAAGCAGCCGCAGCCACACTGTTTACTCTCTACTTGGGGCTTAAAAGCATTTTAGTTGATGAACAGGCCCCGAAGCAGAAACTTCTAAACCCATGCTAATGCCCAGCAGAGCAGTAACTTCTTTTGATTAATTTACCAGTACTGAAAGCAAAAGAAAGACATCAAACCGGGTTCCGTACTAAACAATTAAACAAGGGGCCAAAGCCTCCAGTGTGGTGCACATCAGGATAAAAGCTGGATGGGGTCGAATGCAAAAGCAACAAATATCTTACATTGATTAATGCTTATAGGATTTTTCCCCCTGAATGTCATAACATTTCCTTCAATGGTCAAACCAGAGAGTTTATATAACATTTAAAATAGAAAAAAGTTCCAGAAAGCTTAAGGAACTTCAGATGTGTCATGAGGAGGAAAAATCAGGTCACTCCAAACAGTTCTAAAGAACATTCAAAACAGTTTGGCAGAACTCTGACCAGCTTGCTGAAATACCTTCAACATGAAATTGCATAGGGGAAAAAAATCTTATCACCTCCCTCCGTCCGAAAATGATTTTTCTGCCGTGAGTGACATTTTCCTAATTTAAGCTATTTAGCCCATTCACCATGTTCAGTCCTCTCCATGTGTCTCATTTTTGAAAACTCAAGAGTGAAAACAAATATAGTAATACAAGTAAACCTCTACGTGGTGTTTTTCAAATTGAAATTTAATCATTTTGTGTTTCACAAACTGGAATGAACTACAAATATGCCTGTAGTTAATCTTTTCATAGAATTTCTGGATGCTTAGCTGTATTAGTTTATAAAAATCTAATAGTCTCTTTGCAACAAAAACAAAACTTATTTCAAACTTGTAGAAAATTATCAGGACAAAGCCAGCTAAAAAATGTCAGCTTATTGAAAAATCATGTCCCAAAGAAAAATTTCTCAGGTAATTCCATATTTTATTAACCAACATATTGGTATGCTTTTGGGCAACTCACTACTATTCTTCCCTAATACATAAACTGGAGATGATGATACATAATTTATAGAATTGTTACAATTAGATGAAATATTATCTATAAAGTATAAATCCTCAAATTTTAACAAATTAAATTCTTCTCCCTATACTCTTTAGTGAATATATTCCAAGATCCCCCAGTGGATGCCCGAATCCATGGATACGTACCAACCCCTATAGACGTTACGTCTTTTCCTATATAAGCATGCATAATTTAATAATGTCTTTCCCATCTTAAGCACTTATCATGTAACGTAACCATAACTTTTGCAGTTTGGGGTCTGACAGCAAAACTCATTCAACTGTCTTTTTCCTTCTTCACAATTTCACAGATAAAAGACTCTTTCTTAACCATGGACCTTAGCAACTGCAGCATGATTTTTTTTTCTTTCCTTATCAAGTTGTAAACTTTCACCTTTTCCCTTAAAGGAAGTACTCACCTTCTTCTTTTGGCACATCCATTTTGTTGACATGACAACTCTTGTGCTTTGCTACTATTATTAAGTAAAATAAGGGTTACTTGAACATAAGCACCAAAATAGTGAGACAGTCAATCTGAGACAGCTCCTAAGTGGCTAACAGGCAGGTAGCATATACAGCATGGATACTCAGGACAAAAGAAAGATTCATTTTCCAGGCAGGATGGCATAATATTTAATCAGGCTACTCAGAACACATACAATTTAAGGCTTATGCTTATTTCTGAAATTTTCCACTTAGTATTTTTGGACCACAGTTGACCATGATTAACTGAAACTGTAGAAGGTCAAACTATAAATCAGAGGCAGCTACAGTACCCCCAGTCTATGCATTATGTGGTAGACATCCTGCATATGCTTGATTCCTCGTCCATGTTTAACCCTTATCACCTCTGTTCTAGTACAATACAGTATCATAAAGGTAACTTCACAAGTAGCTAGATAGGGCAGAGATTGTTCTGCAAGGATGTCTTAGTCAGCATTGCATTGCTGTAATCCTAATACCTGACAAGAGCAACTCAGAGGAGGGAAAGTGTATTTTGGTTCATAGTATCAGAGGTTCAATCCATGTTGGGCCAACTCCATTGCTCCACGCCCAGGGTGCAATAGAACATCATGGTAGAAGAGCAAGGGAAGGAATGCTGCTCCATTAATGGCAGCCAGAAAGCAAAGAAAGGGAAAAGGGGCCACAGGAAAGATGCATCCTTCCAGGGCATGTCCCCAGCCAGTGACCCACCTCCTCCAATCATGCCCCACCTGGTTATAGTTATCACCCAGTCAATTTATTCAAGCTAGGAAGAATCGATTAGATTACAGCTCTCCCAATTAAATCTATTCACCTATGAATATTCCTATATTAACACAGGAGCTTGTGGGGGGACACTACATATTCAAACCATAACAAAGGGTTATCAGGTATGTGGAAGATACTAAAAAGCATATAAACAAAAGGACCTTTATGGTACCCTTTGCTACAACTGATACCCTTTCCAAACAATGTAAATGGAAACCCTGTGTGTTCTAAGCTCTCAAAGAAAGACCACAAAAGATGAGAAATGCAAAGCTGAAAATGGACTCTCTCGTATTGACCTTCCCACATTCTGTCCCCTGTATGAAGATCTAGGAGCCCAAAGAGTACACACAGAGGCATATTTACCTGCTCAAGAGCTCGGTTCTGACAGACTCCAATCCCCTAGTACAACAAATGGGTCAAATAAATGGGTTATGGATGAGGCAGACCTAAGTTTGTACTGATTCCCACTTTGCATTTTTCTTCTGCTATTTTAAGTCTTTTCAAAGATGGTGACACCATGCTCATTAAAAAATAATCTAAAAACTCTTGGGTGAGATCAGGAAACATAAGGAAGCAGGGCTCTCATCTTACGGAGGAAGTAGGAATACTCCAGAGAATGAACATGATCCTCAAAGGGTTCTGTGATTCCACAAAATAGAGCTAAGTGTGTTCTCTCTGAGATGTTCCAGTCACGGGGGTATTTTGAAAGCGCAGGCCAAAAAGCTGGAGATGCTATCACAATGTTTAAAGTAAAAATTAAGAAAGGCCTACGAATTATTCCACACTGATTTTGACTCTGTAAAATTCAGCTTTCACTCTGACCTGTTTATACGGTTCTGCGTTTGACGCAGTTTTCTCCACTCTTCAGTTACAACTATCAGATTTTTAACTCTTAAGGCAATGTATTATTATGGCATAAATAACATTGGTTCAGGGGAAAAGTACTGGTAAAGCTTCCTTTCAGTACCTGAACATCAAATGAGCAGGAAACATAGCAGACTTGACTTGAGTAATTTTTTTCTAACTAAAATGCAAACATTTGAACACCTATAATACACAAAGTGACCTCAAATATTTTACTACAAAAACAATTCTATATACCAAGAAGACCAAACACTTCCTTTCAAGTTCAAATTCAAATTCTTTAATCAGATTTATTTTGCATAACTTTATTTACCTCTCTGCTAGATTCACTCTCCTAATTTTCCAAATTAAATACCCAGTGAGATGCCCAGACCCAGTGAGATGCCCAGACCCAGTGAGATGCCCAGAATGTAAAGAATGCTTTACATTCACATTAACATCCAAATTCCTACAGACAGCTTGAAAGCTATGAACAAGACTTCCTTCTTTTTCACTGGGTATTGAACTCAGGGGTACTCGGCCACTGAGCCACATCCCCAGCCCTATTTTGTATTTTATTGGAGACAGAGTCTCACTGAGTTGCTTAGTGCTTCACTTTTGCTGAGGTTGGCTTTGAACTCACGATCCTCCTGGCTCAGCCTCCGAGCTGCTGGGAAACCTTCCTTCTTATCACTGGAGTTTTTGTTTACTTTTAGGTTTTCTTTGTATTGGGTTTGCTTTGTTCATTGAGACTGACACTAGGAATGTCATTGAGAATGCCAATTTCAGCTGGAAGAGTTAAATGAATTGCATTTACTTGGACTTTAAATTCTTTCTGAAAAGCATTATTTGCAGTGGCGGATCTCTTGAGTATTAAAGAGCATTTTGTTGGCGTTATTTTGTTCTTGTTTGTTTTAGTACTGGGGATTGAACCCAAGGGCGCCTTACCACTGAGTCACATCCCAGGTTCTTTTTGTTTTATACTTTGGGACAGGTCCTAGCTAAATTGCTGAGTGTCTCATTAAGTTGCTGAGGAGGCTGGCCTTGAACTTGGCAATCCTCCTGCTTCAGCCTCCAGGTCATTGGAATTACAGATGTGTACCACCACACCCAGCTTTGAAGAGCATTTTTATGAAATCAAACTGCAAGGGTAAGAGAGTTAGAGAGTGGTAAAACAAATAAAAATATAGAGTACAAACAGAAAGATTTAGTGTTGCTAGGATTCTGCCTAGCATTCTGTCAGATCTGGGGTGATCTATTCCCTTTTACCACCAACAACAAAAATACAATATTCCTAAGAAAACAGAGAATGCTTTAAAAACAACTCAAGTGTTTTTGTTTGCTTGCTTAAAAATAATATTACTTCAATAAATCGAAGGTCTACTATATTAAAATTAATATTGGGACTTATTACATTCATGTAATATTAATTTCATTTCTTCAGTACTATCCTTTCTTTGTATCAATTATATTTGGCTGAATTCCTATTAACCGGATACATAAACACCCCCAACACATCCTCACAAGACCAGGAAAATTACATGCTTGGTCACAGAGTAGATATGTAGTCCAGAGCGCTGATGGATGTAGATCAAACAAGTGAAATATTCATGAGATAATCCTGTAAATGACACCAAATCAAATACTCATATCCAGTGTTTTGGACCAAACAGGATATAGACATAAGTTAATAATAAGTTGATTTTAACTTCTAGGCTGGCTCATCCTGCTGCTGAGGATGTCACTTCCCATTGACACTAACCAGCTTGCAGCATAATGCACATGGCCATTCACCATTCACGGTCGTTTCAGTCAAAGAAGTGGGAAGGCAAATGACACAGCATTAGTACCCAACCTCACGCCCCAAATTCCAAAGGCAAATCAGAACAACTGGGCCCCCATCTACTGTTCTCTCCTGTACCGACTTCGGTCAAATAATGCAACACTGTCATTTGCAACACTCTAAAGGTGTTGATTTTCCTTTTATTACCTGTAGGACATGGGGCTATAGCTTCTGAAAAGATATCTAAGGTGCTTTTCTCCAAAATATAATCTGTGTCTGAGAATAAGAAATTCCAATATTTCTCTCTGGATGAATGCATTTTAATTGTGTCACATGTCTCACAATGACATTTTTATTACAAACACCCTCTGAGGCAGGGAACTATCACCACAGTGGCTTGCTTTATTTTTTATTTTTTATTGTTTTTGGTGTTGGGGGATTGCACCTAAGTCCCTTGCATACTAAGCATATACTCTACCATAGAACTACACTTCTGGTTCTCCATAATGGCTTTTGAGATTTTTTTACCCAATATCACATAAGGACATAGCTCAAGTAGGATCAATAGCACTCTCTTGATTCCCAATCTAATTATTACCCCACTATTACTGCCTAATTATTAATATCACTGATGTAATAGAAATGTCATAATTTCAAAAGATGGAGCCATATGTATAAAAATTAAGCTTTTCCTTTACCCCATTTTTGTATTTTTGAAGGACTAAGGAAACTGTATTCTAAATGAAATGTGCAAAATAAATATTGTTTCCCATTTCCCAACATCATCTCAGACCCACAAACTTTCATATTTGGTCAGTTTGAACCACTCACTCATAGAAAGCAATGTACCAGACGGTGAGTGCAAGGATCAGCTTATTTTACTATTTCAGGGTTAAGTAGAATCTACTGCATTTACATTGGTTTTTAAGCTGAGAAACTGAAAGAGAATCAGGCAACTGTCTAGGAAAATTCACACTCAGGGTAAATCCATTTCAATCTCTTCTCTGACAAGATCAAGGTACCTATTGGAAGATGCTGGTCTGTAAGAAATTACTAAGCCAGATCCATGGAGTTAATACAATTACTGGATTTAAATGTTTATGTTACACCAAATGACAGTATGTACTTTTCCCTCATAAGTAATAAATGTAGTCCCAGGATTAATTTACCTCCTGCGACATTTCAAAATACTTTCCTTATAACTTGAAGAACTCTTTCCACGGACAGTCCATCAATGAATCAGTCAACTGTTAACTGATAGTGTGGGTGTTCCGCAGAGGAACTTCACCTCATTCATCAATAGAAGTTTTCATAACTAATTAGCATTCTTGCCAAGGTTAAGAAAAACTCAGCAACAGGTGAAGTGGATGAAATTGATCAACTTGTTGAAAGCTTCATAACAAATCACCGCAGAGCTCTTTCAATGGTGCTGCTCTCGACACCTCAGAACACATCTGTCTAAGATTTCTTTAAGCTTTTCCTGTCCAACATATGCCAGCACCTGATGCAACATCTACCATTACAAATGAGAAACGTGACTGGTAATTTCCATGTATAAAAGCTGCGCTCCAAGAGTCTTGTGACCACCCACAACGGGAACACTTCTCCTTGACTGGAGCATCACCACCCTGCTTGAATTCTAGAATTCTCTTCATAATGCCACCTCTCACGTTGTTACTTTCCTAAGCCTCTGTAACATGCAAAGAAAATTTTAGAATTTTTTTATGGGATTTAAATTCTATATTAGGGTAATTTCAGGTTACCAGAATAGTTAAAGTCTCTTTTAAATTTGAGAACTGGGGATGTAGCTCAGTGGCAAAACACTTGTCTAGCCTGTGTGGGGTCCTGAATCAGATTCCCAGACCCACAAAAGAAAATATAAATAAAATAAAATTCTTAATATGTAATCTTTGGGGGGTTGGGGTTGTGGCTCAGTGGTACAGCGCTTCCCTAGTACCTTTGAGGCCCTGGGTTCAATCCTCAGTACCATATAAAAAAAATAAATTAATTAAATAAATAAATATTCAATCTATGGGTAAGGCATACAAAGTGACTAAGAAGTGTTCTGAGCATGATTCAGGCAGACTAGGCTAAGGTAACGATGTTTGGTAACTTAGGTAAATTATCTGCATTTTTAGCTGACAATATTTTCAACCTAGAATGCGTCTATTGGGAGGTAACACCGTCATAAGGTAAGGAGCATCTATACTGTTTTACCTACACACATATGCCTATGGTGAAGTTTAATGTCTACATTAGGCACAGTCAGAGGTTAACAGCAATTAATAATAAGATGGGAAATTATAATCAGATACTAGGATAAAAGTGACATGAATGTGATTGGTCTTTCTCTAAGTATCTATTGTGCAGTACTGACTGAGGTAGGGCTCAGGTACCCAAACCACAGAGAGCAAAGCTGCAGATGAGGATTATATGCCCCATCTCCTCTGCTGCAGCCTGGCTCTCTGGGGAAGAAGACCCGTGCTAGACAGCAGCAGCCCTTCTTCACTGGATGCATTGCACATGGTCCCACGTTCTGCGTCCACTAGACCTAAAGGTCCATCTGCCTTCTCTTAGACCTTCAAGGCCACCTCCCAACCACTGCTTTATCCATCTACTCTGAAATCCCTCATTTTGAGTTTCCAACACATATTTCTCAGAATAAGTAACCCCTAGATTCATCACTAAGAAGAGGGGGGAGATCAGTTAAGTCACAAGAGTTTGGGAATTACTGCACCCTACATATCCCCCTTCTGAAAACCAAAAATAAACAAATACAAACAGGAGAGACACTTTAATGGTGGTGAGGAGAAAGCACAAAACATTTTGAGAATCATGGAGCATCAGTTTCTAATTTGCCCCTAATTTGTCAAAACACCTTCTTATGATGTAATAGGACACTAACTTAGTGTCTGTGTTGACAGATGGTCTTCACTGACATTAACAAGACACTTTTCACATATACATCATCTCCTGTTCCTTATGTGCAGATTGAGCATTTGATTCTTACAAATACCTACAAGGGGGGGTTGCTGGGGTTTTCATCCATAAACATTTTTGCCTCCCATCCTGAAAGTTCATGATAATGACGTCATGAGAGGAAGGGACCAGGGCACCAGGGATATAGACACAGATATCTCAGGAGCCTTGCCATGCTCACACATTTAAAGGGGGCAGATCTGGCCCCAGAACTCAGTTCTCCCAATTTCTTGGTAGAGTTTTCCTATCCAAAGGCTACAATGTCAAATTCTCATTTTTAAAAGGTTACATTTTAATAAAAAAACCGATAATGCCAACTTTTCTTAGGTTGTAAATTTAATAACTAAAATGTTGCTTGAGTATTTGTTTCAGCTACTTC
The DNA here is from genome assembly GCF_052094955.1 of Ictidomys tridecemlineatus. Lineage (NCBI taxonomy): Eukaryota > Metazoa > Chordata > Mammalia > Rodentia > Sciuridae > Ictidomys > Ictidomys tridecemlineatus. Next base: position 118,875,787 of record NC_135482.1, read on the forward strand.
AGGAATACTCTGGGTACCAAACTCATTATTTGCAAATTACTAACTAGGAAGGTAATTTCAATGTCTTAAGAAACTAAGTAACAATCCGATTTTGACCTTGCACATCATCAGCACACTTAGAATATTAGATTTATATCCAGTACTCACAAAATTTCCAAGATTTTTTTGGAACTGGTTAATGATTTTAAAACTAATTTCTTAAGACAAAGCTCTTTCCTATAAAACTAAATTTGAGGAGCTGAGGCTATAGCTCAGTGGTAGAGCATTTGCCCCACATGTGTGAGGTCCTGGGTTTAAACCTCAGCACTACATGCATACCCACACCCACAATGTAAACTCTTTTAAAAATATTTATTTTTTATCGTAGTTCTTAAAAGATGTTTTAAAGTGACTTCTTATTAAAATAGCCTATATTTAAGAAAAGTTGACAAGTATAGTCTTATGAAAAGAAAAGAATGTTTAAATAATTGGCTTCCATCATGTGGCCAAGATGTGTGAGATTCCCACATTCTTCAGCTCTTTGGGGGTAAAACATTAAAGGCTTATGTAACATAATTACTTTAAATTTCCTATTAGTCACTGACATACCAAATTAGTTTAGGACTAACCCAGTTGGACCTTAATGTCCATTTATACACTCAAGAATCCTTCAGCTGGATCCCTAAAGCCTGTGCAACTCGACCAATATGGAATTCATTATCTTTCCTGACAAATCGGAATTCACATCTATAATCCATCTCATGGGTACTGACAGTGACCACCCACTCCATCAAGCCACCACAGTGGAATCAATTTCTCCTTCCTCCTATTTGGACTTTCACCCTGTTGATGATGACTCCCACATTTAATTCAGGACCATCTGTTTGAGTAACTCCATGATGGCTATCTCAATTCAGACCTTCATCATCCCTGTTGTTACATTCCCATCCTCCTTATCATTGCAGCAATTTCTGCCAATAACCAATTTTTAACTACTTTATCTCTTAAACAGTAGAACTGAAAATTAAAATAGACACTGCTGGCCATCCTTCCACAAAATTATTCATCTCTTTCACTGATGAGGATAAGCAACGTAGGAGGTCCCTCATGGGCTGCCCCTTGCAGCAAGCTGCAGTCCAATGGATACTTCCAAATGCTCTTCTTGGCATTTTGGTGCACATTTCTTCTGTCCACGTGGGTTCTGCATTTTACATTATTTTCCCCAGTTGTATTGGTGTGCGTTTTCCAAGCTGTATCCCATTTTGTTATTTCCTGCCTATATTTTAATCTCCTTAAGGTATAATTATAATATTTCCATACTTCCAAATTCTTGAAATCAGCCCTGATTCAGAATCATCTGCCAACCTCATCAAAGTTCATTCCTCCTTAAATAAAATGTGATGTATCATACAATCCCCCATAAGATTAAGCTGCAAGTGGTTACCCTGCCATTTATGTTACATTTTATTTACTGCTTTCACACTGTTTTCCATCTGTGTGGCTCTTCTCCAAACCAAGCTGAATTTATTTCACAATAAAACAAGTCAAAAATTCCTATAAAAATAAAAAGATAAAGAAAAGGAAAACCTCTGTCTACGCTATATCAAGGCTCTGTTCATCTCTTCATCGACAGCAAACAATTAAAACCCACATTCTTTTCATCTTTCTGCTCCACACTCTTTTTGTTCCAGTGTGATTCAGTGATGGAGAAAAAAAATTTCTTCTGCAAACAGGAGCCTAAGGTGGTCAAGTTCCATTTAGGATAAAGAAGGGGCTAAGTGGGACACATCCAAAGCCTCTGAGGAGCAAATGGTGGCTTCTCCTGGCTCTCCCCAGCATCCCCAAGATGCCTTGGGACCCGTGCTAGCAAGTGCCACTGAAGTCTAATACTCTAGCACTCACACTCTGTGGCTGAGATCAGACGTTGCAGACACCTGAGAGAAACACCAGACATTTCCTTCCTCTTCTCAAATGCACGATGTGACTCTCCTGCTCCAGAAGAAAGGGCCTTTATCCACCAGTTCCACACATCCATGTATTCCAATCAGTCCTCCATCCTGCACTCACCAACCAAGTAGGAAAGGTTTCCTTAGGATAAGTCCAACTTCCAGTTTCATGATGTACATTGATTTTTAGAGTTCCAAAGTTTGGGTGTTTTCATGTTTCTTTTAAAAAATAAATCAATATTCTGATATCCCCGGCTGAACAGCTGCAGCAGATGCAGACTTATCTTGCCACCTCATTAGAAGAAACAAACAACTCTAAATCTTGTATTACATCCCAGAAGTTGTCAGCCTGGAATAAAAGCTGGCCCAGATCCAAGTGGCATGTGCCCTGGAGTCCAGTCATTTTGCCTGCAGTTCTTACATATGTAAATTGAGAAACTGTCAGCAGAAGCAAGCCAGCTGAAAACAGAAGTGTTTAGGGTACACAGACACATTTGTGGGGCCTCCAGGCCCAGGCCCCTTCCCACCCTTCACCACAAATCCCTTCCTGCTTCCTACTCTCCACCCCCCTGCTTGTCTCCCTCCTCCCTTGCTCCATCCCATCACAACATATTTTTATCATTTACTGCTGGCTGACTTCACATGCCCAGCTATGGTGGTAGACCTCAGAATGAGAATACAGGATGTAACAAAATTCCAGAGCCCTACAGCCTTCTTAAAGATTAAACTTCAGCAACTACCAGAAAAAAAAAAAAAAAAAGGGAGGGGGTGGTATGGGAGGTAGCAGAGATAAAGTGATCAAACAAGGCAAAAGCGAACATTTCATACCTATGTTCCAGGATTTGCAATTAGTGTCAGTGTTGGTGAGGAGTCTCTGGGACTTCCCAGCCCACCACTGAACTCCAGGGCATCCTGGATCCTACAGTCTTACCATAATCATCAGGGGGTCCAAGTGAGTATAGTTAAAAAAAAAAAAAAGAACAATAGTAGTAACAATAAAAACCATACCAACACAAGTTTGCATTTTAGCTCAGGCTTGAGTAATTTATCTTCATGAGGGTGCATAAAAATCCCCGCCCTCTTCCCTTGCAGGGCTGTTTTGAGCTCTAAATGATATGACATACATGAAACATGATCTAGGATTGCTGTCTTCCCTTCCTTGCCTGTTAGCCACTTTGTGAGCTACTTTTGTCCCTTCCTCCTCACTAAAACTCCCCTCCTGCCTGGCAGACACAAGCAAGAGAGAATTATCTCTACATTTGGGTTACCTCTGCCATAGCTGGCTTCAACACACATCCATGTCCCACGCTGAGAACTCATCCCCACTTTTGTCTCTTCCCGACTGACAGTCACCTCATTTCTCCTGGCTGGTTTGTTTAGTTATATTCACATAATACATTCTCCTATCCACTCCCATGGTCAAGTCTATCCCGTATGTTGATAATCATCTTAGACCAGAAATCAAAAAATCATATCCAGTGGGTCAAATCACAACATCAGCCTGTTCTTATAAATAAAGCTTTATTGGAACAGAGGCTCGTTCATTCATTCCTTCTTTTTGCAATGGATGACAAGTTTAGTAGCAGAGAAACCACAAAGCCTAGGATAGTTACCAATTGACACTTTGTAGAAAAACTCTGCTAGCTTTCAATGCAGACCTGCTTGCTTTTGTGTCTCCAAGTAACCCTGCTGATCCTAGTCCCTCAGGCCCCATCAACATGTCTTGACACTGGACACTTTACAAATGGTCAACTTGCTCTTGTGCCACATCTGGAGTTAATGGAAATGTGATTCTCACCCAGAAGCACAAGGTTCATCCCAGACAGAGACTTCTTTTACCAGATGCATTTGGGACAAAGCCTGGGTCCATCCTGCTCCTACTTCCTAAATCTCTCCCTGTGCCCCATGCCTCTCCCTCTCCAAACTTTCCTCCTGCTGCCATCTTTTCTCTCTTGGAACACCGTAAGAGCCTCCTATGTCCTTTCCTTCCTGACTCACTTTCCTCTCACTTCTTCTCCCTTACTGTCAGTTATTTCCCAACTCTTCCTTCTCTGTCAGTGTCCTTCAAGATATGGATGCCAACTTAAAACTTTAAAGTCATACTTAAAATCTCTTCTTGCTTGGTACCCATGAACCTGCATGAGGAATTCTTAGATGAAAAACCTTGAGAGAGGTTAAAAATTAAATGATTCAGACTTTAGATGCTATGCCAGAACTCAAGTTCAATCCCCTTTTCTTGAGTCCTTCCAGACCATCAGATAAAATAGTTAGTTCCCTTGTTGTTTTCTGCCACTGCCTTGATTTTACCTCTATTAGAAACCTTATCACACAGTTCATGATGATGATGATGATGATGATGATGATGACGACAACGACAATGATTATTTGTGGCACTGGGAATTGAACCCAGGGCCTCATGAATGCTAGGTAAGCACTCTACCACAAATAAATAGACTTGCCTAACTACCCACCTTTTTTTCACTTCTATTTTGAGACAGGGTCTCACTAAGTTACCCAGGCTGGCCTCAGACTTGTGATCCTCCTGCTTTAGCATCCCAAGTAGTTGGGATGTGTTGAGGGTCGTCAGAATTGCATCATAATTATTTGTTACTTCTTGTCCCCTCTACTAGGCTGTAAAGTTCCCTGAGGGGGAGGGCTGCTTCAAGCAACCTGGAAGCTCTAGTACTTTTCCTACTAAGTGGTATACAGTGGGTACTCAATAAATGCTTGCAAAGTACTTTGTAAATTGCAAAGCACTGCAGAAATGTAAGTTAAAAGATGCTACTTAAGGTTCCATGTTCCGTTTACTACCTACTACTCGCCTCTAGACACAAGCTGATGATGGGAACAGCTGCTGAGCAAGGATTTGGTCAAGTCCTTCCAAGAGGCCCTTCCAAGTACAGTCCCTGCCGTGGGCCTAGTTCCTCTTCTCAGCTGCACACCAGAGCCCTTCCGGCAGTGCTAAGCAGGATATAAATGGAGGTGATAAGGATATTATGAAGAATGGCGATGCTTCGTTTACATAGCAATTAACAACCCATACTGAAGTTTAGTCAATCAAATGTATTTGTTGCCTGCATATCACATGCTGGGCACTAGGTTGATGGTGTTCATAACAGGCTTTTTATGGTAAAATAGAGGAGGATGAAGAAATGTAACATAAAGGGAAGTTAAAGGGTAATTTGACCTTCTTTGTATATTGGGAAAAGGTAATTTTACAAAAGAGGTAACCAGCTGTTCTCCATTGCCAACCAAGAAAAATCAAAAGGATGTGGGTTACTCTGTGCCAAAAAGTATAAAATTAGGTAAAAGAAATACACTGCTGACATCAAAGGGTGCTGAATACTATGCATGGTTTACAATCTTATTTCCAGGCAGGGCTTTAAACAGCTTGAGAGGACCTGGGCAGTTCTTGAGGGAAGAAGGTAGAACTGATACCTCGTTGGACTATGATTACTTTTAAAAATGTGGGCCCATATATAAAACAGATAAAGTGATTCAAAACTTTCAACTCCTGTATATCATTTCCTTTGGAAAAACTATTAAAACCTAGTACACGAGATGGCTGACCAACATGAAGAACAGAATAACTGAGAGGTGACCACAAAATTGTCACAAATTAAAAGGCAATAAGGGGCTAGGGTTATAGCTCTGTAGTGGAACACTTGCTTTGCCTAGCACATATGAGGCACTGGGTTCAATCCTCAACACCACATAAAAATAAAGTAATTGTGTCCATCTACAACTAGAAATACTAAAAAAAAAAAAAAAAAGGCAATGGGGCTCTAATTGTAAGAAGGTAACTCTGGAATCTTGGAATCCTGATAACTGAGGTTCCTAGTGTCCTCTCAGTATATACGACCTATATGACCTTTTAGAAAATGCACAATGCATGCAGAACACACCATGAAAAATGGAACACACACGTGTACATAGATATATGCAGACAGAAAGGGTCCATAAAGAAAAAAAGAAACCCAATCAATAAATGGGCAAAGGAACTGAACAGGCACTTCACAGAAGAAGAAATACAATCTCACTCCTTGGTAGATACACAAAGGACTTAAAGTCAGCATACTAAAGTGACGAAGCCACATCAATGTTTATAGCAGCACAATTTACAATAGCTAAACTATGGAACCATCCTAGGTGCCCTTCAATAGATGAGTTGATAAGGAAAATGTGGTATATAGACACAATGGAATATTATTAGCCATAAAGATGAATGAAATTATGGCTTTTGCTTTCAAATGGATGGAATTGGACATGATCATGCCTAGTAAAATAAGCCAATCCCCCCAAACCAAAGGCCAAACGTTCTCTCTGATATGTGGATATTAACCCACATGAGGGAAGGTGAGGAGGGGAAGAATAGAAGTCCATTGGATTAGACAATATGGAATGAAGAAAAGGGAGGTAGGAATGGGAATAGGAAAGTTAGTAGAATGAATCGGACATAACTTTCTTATGTTCATGTATGAACAAGCCACCAGTGAAACGCCTCATCATGTACAACCACAACAATGGGATCCTAATTAGAATAAGTTACATTCCATGTATGTAGGTCAAAATATACTCTACTATTATTTATATCTGAAAAAAAAAACAATTAAAAAAAGAAGTAATAGCAGTAACCTTAGGATGGTGACACCACTGGTGACATCTATTTTCTTCATTTTTGCCCCCAAATTCTACAAAAAGCATCTATTATTATTAGAGACAAGGTTTTTTAGTCAGCTTTTTTTTTTTTTTTTTTTTTTTTTTTTTTTTTTTTTGCTGCAGTGACTAAAAGATCTGACCAGAACAATTAGGAAAAGTTTATTTGAGGGCTCACGGTTTCAGAGGACTTAATCCACAGAAGGTGAGCTCTGTTCCTTAGGGCTCGAGGTGAGGCAGAACCTCAGGGCAGAAGAGTGTGGCAGAGGGAAGCAGCCCCAATCCACGCCCAATTCCCACCTCCTCCAGCCACACTCTACCACTTCAGTTAACACTCAGTTAATCCCTATCAGGGGTAATTCACTGATTGGGTTAACTCTTACAACCCAATCGTTTCTCCTCTGAACCTTCTTGCATTGCCTCACACATGAGTTTTTGGGGGACGCCTCTTATCCAAACCATAACACAAGGGAATGAAAACTCTCTTTTCAAAAAAAAAAAAATCTGGCTAGATCTTTCTGGACATATACTCCTTCATGCCCTTTTTATCATGTCATTAATATTATGCTAACTTTTCTGTTAATCAGAAAACATGCAGTCAGATTATTTTCTTATGAGGCATTGATGACTTCCATGAAACAAGATGGGAATCTTCTATAATGCATCAAAAAGGCATGTAAAATCGCTGTTGAACAGCATATTATTCTTAAAGTTCACACATTCAATTTCTTATTTGTTTGGAAATTACACCACTGAGAATACGCATATATATGTATTTTTTTTTTCAATTTATTCCAGCTAACTATAATATGTCTGCAGGGGTGGGAACCCAGAAAGGGTGAGAATTTTGTACTACATTTTCAAAAAAATTTTAATAACTTTCAAATGTTTATGCCTTCCAGGTTTATTCACACCTGTGGGACAAAAACAGCAATAACACAAGGTATGATGCATTCTTTTAATGCAACAGGCTAGTTCTTTTACTGGGTTAAACTATGTTTTTAAGTATATATGATTTGTCATCCCTTTGAGAGCTGGTTGATCGATTCATAAAACATGGAATCTATTCTGTTATTACTTAGTGTGTTAGACCAATTCAGCTCTTAGACAAGCCGAAACATACTACAAAGGACACAACAGACCAAAAATATAAAGTACAAGCCCACAAAACAAATGACTTCTTTAAAAAAATTCATTTACAGCAGTGAATATTCTTGGCCAGGAAGGACATATTAAAAAATAAATGCAGGAGACAGTTCACTTACTGTGAGCTGTTAAAATTTAAGCATACTTAGAGTTTTAGTACAACAATAAAGGGTACCTTGAAGATCAGGTAGTCTCTTTTTCATAGACAGGAAGTGGAGGACTAAAGTCTGACAGGTTTGCTCAAAGAATCGTTAGCTGGTACCAACTGAGTCACTTGGTGGGGAACCTTCTGGATCCTGGTACAGGCTCCTTCCTGTCTGTGGTGCTGCTCATCTAGAAAGGACATCAAGTGGCAGCCTGGAAGAGATCACCAGCCTCCAACTTCCAAACGTCTTTGGAAGAATGTTGTCTCCTTTCCCTATACACGAGGATTGGAGCAGGGGAAAAGCCTAGTTCTTTGGACAAGGAAGACAATAACTTGGTTTTTCACTGAAGCAAAGGAGACCGAGCACTTTGCAGAAGCACAGGAGGCAAAGTCAAGAGGCAGGGAAGGAAAAAACTAGTAATTCAGAGAAACCTGGAACTCAAGATAACCAAGTTCTGAGTGTGACAACCTAAAGATGGAAATCATTTTTAGGTTGTCACACTCAAGTCAACTACTTTCCTTTTCAGAATCTAAGCTTTTCACCACCTCAAATGTAACAGAAATAAAGTTCCAAATGTTCATAAGTTCTGTGGTGGACTCTAACTTTCTTTTGAGAAAAGGAACAAGCCTGTTGCTATACACAGTGACAGTGACGATGCACGTTCCATGTTTTGGGTGACACCTTTGCATTAGTCACATCATGTGCCCCATTTCTTGTGCCTATCAGTTGCATTCTACCATATGTCCCACCACTTTTTGTGTGTGTGGGGGGAAGTACCAGATATTGAACTCAGGGGCACCTAACCACTGAGTCACATCTCTAGCCCCCCCCTTTTTTTTAAGAAAGAGAGAGAGAGAGGGAGAGAGACAGAATTTTTTAATATTTATTTTTTAGTTTTCGGAGGACACAACATCTTTGGGGTTTTTTTTTTGTATGTGGTGCTAAGGATCGAACCCGGGCCGCACGCATACCAGGCGAGTGCGCTACCGCTTGAGCCACATCCCCAGCACATCCCCAGCCCTTTTTATATTTTATTTACAGACAGGATCTCCCTGAGTTTCTTAGGGCCTCACTAAGTTGCGGAGGCTGGCTTTGAACTCGCGATCCTCCTGCCCCAGCCTCCAGAGCTGCTGGGAGTATAGCACGTGCCACCGTGCCCAGTTCACTTTTCTCTTTTTAACCAAAGAGTGAGTTATTTTCTACAAATTTGATTATGCCAACAGGCACATCCCACTAACCAGCTGCCTCACCCTAGCCATTTATATGAGCATTGAGGACACAGTACTCTCATCCAGAAAAATGAAAATTCAAGACTAAATGATATTTATCTTAAACTGGCCAAAGGTGCTCAGAAAGAGAATAGGAAAAACTGCAGACACGAGAGCCCTATTAACTTATTGTTTTTAATACTTACTTTAATTCTCTCCTTTAAACAATTAATAAAAATCCAAGAACTCCTAAATCCAAGAACTACCTTACATAGCAAGTAAATTGGGCAGAGTCTATATTTGGACTTCTTTACAGCATTCTTGTTAGGTCTATTAAGCCTGAAAGACCATAAAAAGAAAGAATATTGACCTGAGAATATAGACCAAAACAAAGAAGCTTAACCCATAGGACAAATCAGCACGGTTTATATAATACTTGTGCATATGACAGATATTATGCCACTTGAGACTATAAACTCTAAGAAGGGCAGAAGCTAACATCCCAGCCCTTGTTCACATGTTCATTGCATTTTACACACCAGCAGGAAACAGTGTAATAGTCTCCAGTCCCCACACAGCTGAGCCTGCCAACCTCTACTTGTCCCCTTCCGTTCCTCAAAACTAAAGGCAATTAGATGGCGTTGACAACAACCCGTCTTCATGTGATGCTTGCATGTAACAAATGAAATGCACCTTGAACAAAAACAAACTTGGGAAGGACCATATACTGTATTCCCTCTGGCAGGATTCACATAAGCATATTGAAGACTCAGGGGGAAAACGATCAATGTTAGCAGCTGCATATACTTATTTGTGCTGGGAAACTCTTCTTTTCACACTCCCATTAGCATCCTGAACAATTTCCCATTGACTGCAGTTTATGAAGTGGGTGAGAACCAAAGTCTCATGCAGATCTTCTATGTTACCAGCAGTTCTAGCTGTTGTCCAGTTTAGCAAAGTCACAGAAAAGAGGAAACAGAAATCAAATTAAACAAACCAGCAAGAAGGGTCAGGACCAACTTTATGCAAGCCTTGTTCAGGAACTATTGTTATTATTTATTATTATTGTTTAATAGTATCAAACCCACAGAAAGATGTAGTTATCACCTCAGAGTTCAAATAAAAGACAACATCATTGGATTCAGACCCAAATCCTGGTTATAAAATTCTCAACTGTGACAGACTGGACAAACAAATCAACTTCTTTAAACTCCAGTTAAATGGGAACATTAAGGCTTGCTACAAAGGTTAGGATTAACTGAGGCAACCTACAAAGGTACCTACCTCAGTGCCTGACCATAGTTATGATGTTCCATTCCTACCTAGTTCTCTGCAGGACAGAGAATCAAGGAGGGCAGGAAGGATAAGAGAGAATCTCAAAAATCAGAGCAAGAACTTCTAGCCAGGCACAGTGGCACACTCCTCTTATCCCAGGGGCTTGGAAGGCTGAGGCAAGAGGATTGCAAGTTCAAAGCCAGACTCAGAAACTTAACCAGACCCTAAGCAACTTATCGAGATCCCATCTAAAAATAAAAAATACAAAGGGCTGGAGATGTGGTTCAGTGGTTAAGTGCCTCTGAATTCAATCTCCAGTACAAAACCAAAAACAACAACAACAACAACAACAACAAAAAAAACAATAACAACAAGAAAAAGAGCTCTGAATTCTGCATTACAAGGTAATAATGAAACATGCTTAGTTTGTGCTCCTAATACAGAAACGGCGTGGGGGGTGAGGAACAGCACAAGGCGAACCAACAGAGGTGACTCAGAAGCATAGTTTTGTAAGGGTAACCCAAGAAACTAAGTGAAACCATGCACTTTCTAAGGGAGAGAGGGGTAAAAAGCATCTCTAAGGTTATCCCTGAGCTTTTACAATGCAACAGGAAGAACATCCATCTGCACTCTGGAAAATGGTTTTCAGAATTAATGTTCATCTCAGTCACTTTGCAAGAACATCACATAGGGGTACTAACTACATGACAATTTGAGCCACACATGTCTACATATGTACAAATATGCTAATTCCAAATTCTCCCAATGCCCAGGAGGAGGTGAGGATGTTTATTAGAGAGCCCATAGAAGATTTTAGCTGATCCTGTTTGCAGTATAGCCATGTAATTTGCAAGCAAGGGTCCCCTTCTGCAGCATGGCAGTCTCGAATGCCTGTCAGCAGTAGTGTGCTACAATCCCTGCTACCTAAAATAGTCCACTTTCTCTCTAAGCTAGAGACATTTTATCTGCCCATCAAATGGATCAAATATCACCAGTAATCCTGAAAAGTAATATAAACATTTTTTTTCTGGCATCCATTCAAGATGCAGGGCTCATGTAGATAAAACAATAGACAAGACAACCCTGCTACTTTTACCTCCATTTTTAAAGCAGGAAATACTATTAGCCAGGTATTGTGCTAAGCACCTCACACTTGCAAAGACATGTCTATGGGGGCATCCCCTCAACATCCATGAGAAAACAAATGATTGCAGTCAATTCCTCCACAAAGCCCGCCCCCCCCACACACACTGTTAAGTAGTGGAGTCAAGATTCAAAGCCAGGTGTGTTTCACTTCAAAACCAGTTTCCTTCATCACTTACAGCTTCTGAGTTTGTTCACACCAGGAATTCAGATGTTGTTAAAATGCATTCTGAGTTTTGACACTCGATAAAGATTATGAAAACAGGTTTTAGTTTTAACTAAGTCAGACACAGTATGTGGCTCTTTGAAAGATGAGCCATATGAAAGTTGAGAGCAGGAAGGAACTTTGTGGGTGACCAGAGCCTCACTGCCCCCTTGAGCCAGGAGAACTGAGGGCATTCCTGAAGGTGAAGGTGAGTCGGTCACATGACTTCTGTGTGAGCTCCAGAGTCAGGGTTCTGGCCAGTCTAAGATTTTCATCTGGGGCAGTCTCCAAATGTATAGATTTAGCAGAGTGAATGTTTTGTCCATAACTGGGGCAAATGGATAGGAAATTACAAAGGGGAGTATATTCCCAGTGCTTTGTCATACTTGAGGAAATGAAAGGATTTAAGCATATCTGGCCTGGATAAATATTTTCTCTATAAAAGTTAATCTATAATTGCATTTAATGTGAAATATAATATAGAAAAACATCCCATGTGTTTTTGTTGCAGGAGGACACTTTATAGTTTGTGTTTTATTACTGGTCTGCAGCATGGCTCTGAGAAATCCCCTCTGGGGAAGTTTATTGTGGATAATGGCTGACTTTAGTCATGAGCATTTCCAATCATCTCAGACACAGGTTCTCAAGGGCATGTGAGGGTGTATCATGTTGTCCAAAGGCCTGTGATATTTGGTTTTTAAAATTGCAAATACAGCTCTACCATGTGGCAGCTCCTTTGGCCTCGACCAAAGAAAATACACATGTAGTAATGTGGCCAAAATCACTTTCCTTATTGTCCACAGCATTTTGTGGAATGGTATGTTTAGTTTCCCAAAACACCACCAAAAAAGCTCAAAACTTCCAATACACTAAGCAATGTTTCTCAGACTACCCGTATTTGTCACATGGGTTTAAGTTTACATATTTATCAGGTTTTGTGGTTTCTCCGTCATACCATACCTTAGGTCAGTTTTCATATAAATGCTATCCTCTGATATCTAAGGGAAAATAATACAGAGCAGACCTGGGCCAGGTGTTCTGTGGCTTGCTTACCCCAGCTTTCCATTACATGATGTGTGTGCCCTTCTTGGAGAAGGATGGAGATACAATGTCAAAGATACCAGGTACTACACTGAGAATTAAGACAAAGAAAACAGAGTTGAAATGTCCACATAATTGTACATGCCCATCCATTCCCTCCTCTCCATGGGGTGATTCTCAATTGCTTTTCCCTACTGAGTCTCTCCCAGCATTCCTGTCCTATTGCAGTATATTTTTTTTCTGCAGACACTTCTAAACCTATCTTTCTTCCAGTGAGAAGAATTCCTTGAAACTGATAGAATCATCCCTATGTCCTTTCAAGCCACTGATAGTAGGCTGAATAAAATCCCCAAAGATGCCCATGTCCCTGGAACCTGTAAATGTTACCTTATACAGCAAACAAGATATTTGCAGCTATACTTAAATTAAGGATCTTGATAAACAGATTCCCTGGGATCACCCGGGTGGGCTCTAAATGTAATCATAAGTGTCCAGAGAGGAGTATTTTACTACAGAAGGAAGGTTCTGTGATGACAAGCAGAGACTAGAGATGCATTTTTGAAGAGGAAGGATACTAATACACTTAAAATTTAAAACAACCTTTAGAATTCAGTATCCACTAGAAGCTGAAAAGCACAAGGAAACAGATTCTCCTGGAGTATCCAGTAGAGAATAATTATACTGTTTTAAATGACTTTGTCTGTGATACTTTGATGCAATGGCAATAGAGATCCAATGCACCCCATTCCAGGTCTCACCTGCTCTTCCCCTGTCTCCTCTCCTCCATGTGTTTTACACACTTAGTTACAGTGGCATCTGTAAGTCCCTTCTACCTTCTACCACCGTGTAACTAAGGTTTCTGAATTTTAAAATATTACAAACTGCTTTATACAAATTAGAAAATTACTTTACTTTTGTTAAAGAACCCTCCTTAAATGAAATTTCTTCAAATGCTCGACATCACTGAAAAATTTGAAATAAACAAATTCGAAATGCTTTACTCTAGTTTTCTACTTAATGTATGTCTGTCAATATATTAAAGATAAATACATAATCAGTGTTTCCTTGTCAATTCATTCATCCTTTCTGAGTTTCTGGGGTTTTTTTAACCAGAAAATGGCACCACTATATGAATGAAAAAAAAATGACACATAAAACTCCTAGTAAGTCCTGGAACATTGTGAGTGTTTAATATATAGTGTTATCACACAGCACATGACATCTGGCCATAAGGCCATCAAACTGATCTTTCATGGTCCTTTAGGAGATATAACTTAAAAGCCACAAGAATGATCTGCAAGCCAGAAAAGAAATGAGTCTGATTTCTTGTTAGTCTCACCATATGTATGTTTATGCCCATTTCCCCACTGGCTAGTTTCCTTTTGATGAGATGACATCAGTATCAGGGGTCATGGCTGGATACCAGAAACAAGAAAGTAATCTATAGTGCAGGGACTGAAATAGTAATGAGGAACGGTTCTTACATGAATGTTTGTAACAAAATCAGAGTGGCAGAAAGAGGCAAACAAAAAGTCACGTTGCAAGCAACGTTCCGCAGCTAACTGAGGGAGTGTGCAAAGTTCCAGGAATAAACTCACAAAAGCATCCAGCAGGACAGGGTCAAAATGTTCACCACTAAGGCCAGTTTCTAGAGCACCGGGCCATTTGATGGTGTTTGATAGAGACATAGGGGAGTCACCAGCCTGCTCAGCCAGATTTATCTGAGAACCTTCCTGGTGGCCTAGTCACCTCAACCAATTTAATCCCCACAGTAGGAAGTGACCAGAGCTCTAAGACAATCCTGGATCACTTCCTTCACTCTAGTATCCTGATGAAAGGTGCTCTCTGGGGTGCTTGTTGCTGGTCTTCAGTCTCTGAGGCCTCAAAACATTTGCCTCAGTGGGTCACAGTCAGCATGGACTGCTAGCCTCGAGTCTGGCAAAGATCTTGGATTCCATCATGGTCAACCATCACCATTACTAACCCTGATCTGCATGATACTCAGACTTTGCCCCATACCTCTGTGTTCATCCTCACTGTTTAATGATGAAATTTTCTGTATGTCTTACCCAGATACATGACCCCAGGGGACAAGTAATAGAAAGCAAAGGTAATGAAACCTGGAAGAATCTCCACTGGAGAAGGAATACTTCTCCAGGTTGACAATGGCCTTCAGAGGTGACAGTAATAGAGAAATCAGCATTTATCACAGTGTCTTCCAATGTCACACTCTGACAGATGGCAGGCTCTATAGGGCAGGGAAAAGGTCTAAAGCACATAACATTTACTCTCTAGAGCCCAGCAAAAGCTTGGCAGGTAATAAGTAGAGTAGAAGAAAGGGACGAGGGGAGGGAGAAGGAGAAGGAAAGGAAAGGGGGAATACTTGGGAATGAAACTGACCAAATTATATTTTTAGTTTGTGTGCATGGATGAATATAGAACAACAAAACCCACATTATGCATAATTATAATGCAAAAATAAAAATATGAAAAAAGTACTTCAATCACTTGTTCATTCCAAGAACACTTGTTTATTTAAGACACCTAGAAACTGGGATGACCAATGGTGCCTTGAACTAGTATAGGATGAAATTAATCTGGACCTTGTACTGATGGTCTACACTGGATTGTCCACACCTTCATGGACCCAACCTCTTGTCAATGGTTCTACAATACTATAAGGGCATGGAACTGGTTTTTACATACTTTTCCAGCCCCACAGGATATTCCAACTAGAAGGGGAATACAAGAGCTATCTGGTTCCCTTCCTTACTCTCAGGAAATGTCCTAAGAACTAGACATCAGCCATTATACACTAAAAAACCATAAGTCAATGTGAACTTCAGAAATGGAGAAATAACAGCAAATGGGGCCACTGGGTCTTTTTGAAAGCAGTTAGTATACAATAAAAACTTATAGATTTCATAACTTATGTTGCCCTGAGTATACTTTTCGGCCCCTCAGGCTCTCGTTCACAATTTGACATTAGGAAATGTTGCCCCAGGTTTCCAGTTCACCCTCTTTCTAACTGACTCATCCACAGGTTATATTTCTGCAGCTCATACAGCAACAGCCATTGCAAATCTATCCCCAGGCTATAGCTGTCTCCTGAATGTTTGGCATTTATATTCAATTACCTTCTGTAAATGCCTGAATATCGTCACAGAGCCCTCTTGAATGCAACACAACTGTATTCATTTTCTGCGGATGCATAATAAATTATTATAAACTTAGCAGCTTATAACAGCACCCATTTATTAGTGACCTTACACAGTTATGTAGGCCAGAAGAGGTCCAACATGGCTGAGTTTCCTCCTTAAAGCCTCTCAGGGCTAAAATCAGGGTATTGGCCACGCTAGGTTCTTATTTGCACCCCAGGGTCCTCTTCCCGGCTCATGTGGCTGTGGAAGAATTGAGTTCCTTATAGTTGCAGAACTGAGTTCTTCATTTTTATGCTGGATGCCATTTGGGGACACTCTCGGTTCCTAGAGGTCACCTGCATCCCATGTGGCCGCCTCCTTCAAACAAGCAATCAAACCCTACTTATTTTTAGAATCTCTGTTCTCTCAAATCAGGTCAATGATTGAATGATTTTGTGGTGCTGGGTATGGAATCTTACACATGCTAAGCCTGCACTCTACCTCTGAGTTACATCCCCAGTCCCCTCAACCCAGATTCATAGGACTTGTATCTTAGGTCGGATAATCTCCCTTTCTTAAAGTCAACCGTACCACATAACAGAATCTAATCTAGGTAAATTGCATCATACTCACAGTCTAGAAGATTATGCAGAGGATGTCTACCAGTGGGTGGAATCCGGGTGCCATCTTGGAAGTTGGCCCAGGATCATGACCATGAGCAAACTCATCTCTCCCTTTCTCCATCCAGCCCAAACAACAACAATCACCTTAGATTCCATAGAAATAAAGAGAATTCTCTAGCTACACAGACCCTCCACTGGAGTTAAAAATAACAATAATAATAAATAAAATCTGCTAGATGATGCATTAAGGGAATATTTTAAAAAGCCCAAAGGGAAAGAATGGAAAAAGAAATGACAGGCAAATACTAACTAAAAGAAGGGCTGGGGAGTAGCTAAGTGGTAGAGCCCTTGCCTAGCATGAGCAATACCAACCCCAGCACTGCAAATAAATAAATAGAAGACACTGAATGTAGCCCAATTAAAACAGAGTTAAAGGCAAAAACACATTACTAACAATAAAGAATGTTATCTCATTAGCAAATACTAGAATATAAAATTACAATAAGTAGATACCATATCACACTTGCAAGGTTGGTAGAAATTATAGCACCTTAAAAACAAGTCTTGGCAAGGATATGGATTAGGAAAAGCTTTTATACATTCCTGGCAATTCACTTAAAGATATTAATTTTGTATTATTTAGTGAAGTTTAAAATGCACATTCTCCACTACTAAGCAATTCCACTCCCAAGCATTATATGCTAGAAAAATATTTGCACAAGGAGACATTTACTATTTTTGTAGCTACACTGTATGTAGTAGTCCAAATCTGGCAACAAGCCAAATGTCTATTATCAGGAGAATAATAAAATAAGTTATGGTAATATTCACACAATGAAACTTTATGCAGCAATGAGAATGAATACATTCCAGATACATGAATTAACATAGATTAAACTCAAGTAACCTTGAACAAAATAAGCCATGTTGCAGAAAATGGTACCATTTCATTTACGTGTATTTAAATATGAAGCAATGGAAATCAATATGGATCAGACGGGTAGAAACTATGAAGAAAATTCAATGAGAACAGTTACCTCTGTGGGACAGATTCAGGATATGATGTTAGGCACATGGGGATCTTCAATAGCCTTAATAAGTTTGGGTTTCTTGGTTGGGGAATGAGAAAGAAATATTTATTTCATTGGAGTTTTCTGGGTCATATATAGTTTTGTCTGCATGTGTGAACAAAAGTTGAAATAGATAATTAACTAATGAAAAACAATATATTAATGCCTAGTGTGTTACCAATAATTAGTACTCTAAGAGCATCGGAGAGGCCCCTTCCTGCTACCACTGGCAGAAAGGGTCTTGTGAAAGCACTGCAGGAAATAAAGGCTCAGAAGTGACAAACTACACGGAATGTGTGGGGTGCAAAAATGTCCAGTCTTGTTGGTCAGAAAGCCTAAAGAGAAAAGTGGAGTGCAAGGTTGCGACCCATAATGAAGTGACTGTCATCCCAGCAAAATGCAGATACTTCCATGGGATGTAAGGGACCTCCCAAGGGCTTTGGTCAGAGAAGTCCTAGGACAAACAGTACTTTAATAAGGATCTTGAGGTGACATCTTTTGACAGAGGCCCTGGAAACAAATAGGACTCAGTACTGCCATCAAGAACAAAGGGAAAACTGACCTGAGGAGGTCACTCGGGAACAGAGGACATCACTGTAAGAAGATGCAGAACCAGGACTCCCACAGTGAGATGCCACCACATGTCCATCACAATATCCAAAGCCAGTCAGTCACAGGACATAATATGAAGGCACATGATAACCAGCATGGGAGAGGACATGGTGAGATTGGACCCTGAACGCTGCTGGAGGAAATGTAAAAGGGGTAGCCACTGTGGAAAACAGTGTCGTGGTTCCACTGAGCCAGCAGTTCCACCCCTGGGTATACATCTGGCAGAAAACAAAAGACACATCTACAAAAAAACTTGCTTCTGGGTGTTCATGGAAGCACTATTCATCACAGCCCAGAGAAGGTGAATCAACCCAACAGCCCATCTATTTAGCCAAGAGAAGGTGAATCAACCCAATAGTCCACTACTTGATGAACAGAAAAACAAAATGTGCCATGTCCACATGATGAATTATTATCCCTCCCTATGAAGGAATGAAGTATTGATAACGATATGTCATGAATGGACCTTCAAAACATTACGCTAAGTGAAAGAAGCCAGACACAAAAGACCACACGTTACGGGGTTCTGTTTCTGTAAGATGACCAGAATAGGAAAATTGATAGAGACAGAGGTATATTAAGTAGCTGGACTGTACAAGTGTACATGGTTTCTTTCTGAGGTGATAAAAATGTCCTAAGATTGATGGTGATGATGGCTGTATATGTCTGTGTACTCATGAGTTGCACACCTAAATGGTGGAATTGTTTAATATGTGAATTGTATCTCAAGAAAGTATTATTATTATTCTTTAAATATATAAATAAGAAGGTGCCCATGGCTTGGATTAGTTTAAGTCAGGGCCTCTGTCCCCAGTTCAATCATTAGGTCCAGCCTGGAGATAGACCATCTAATCAACACCCATAGGACTTTTACAAACATTTAATAAGAGGAGATCTGGGCATGAGAAAACACACTTGTAGTCCCAGCTACTGGGGAAGATGAGGCAAGATTGTTTGAGCCCAGGAGAGTTCAAGAGCAGCCTAGGCAGCATACCAAGACTCTTGTCTTTAAAAAAAAAAAAAAAAAAAACGAGAAAAAGAGAGAAGATGCATAAAGTTCTTGAAGGTATTGTGTCTATGCTGTGCAATTTTCTTTAAAATGAGTGGAAAGTTAGATTTAAATGAAACAACATCAAAAAGCAAAAACTGATCATGGGAAATGGGGAAGGGAGACAAGAAAATGAAGAAGTGGAAATGAATGGGACTGGGACACTGAGACTGTCATTAGCCAATACTCTAAAGCTTCCTTCCTGTGTAAAGGAGGAGGACACCATGCATGAGAAGATGACAACCTGAAGAAAAAGAAAGACCTCACGTGGGACTTCCCAGTGTCCATGCACAGGGATATATTTCTTTCCTCAGCTCCTGAAAACTTGTCCCGTATAAGTGTTTACTTATCAGAATTCAGGTGCAGATAAGAGAAACCATGATGGATATTTTAACCAAAAGCAACTTTACACAAGAATCTGAGGTGAGAGGACTAGATGAACAGCCACTGAGCTGGGACCCCTGGAACTCCCAACTCTAGCACAGAACAGGCTGGCAATAAACTTCTGCTTTCATCAAACTCAGACAACTGGGCCAGCCAGGAGGCCCTGTCCTCATTATGTCTCTCTAAGGACCAGCACCCAGGGTCACCAGGGAGACCCCAAATTGTAGCTGGCTCTGGGCATAGCTTACCTGCCAGCTGGGCCAACAAACAGAGATCTTGACCATTTGCCTCTGTACTTGATTTTTTTTTTGTATTCGAGTCCTGTACAAATGAATCTGACCAGCTAACTCATCACTTACAGAAGGCCGACTGCCAGAAATATGATTCTCCGCTTTCTATAGTCTACAGTTCAGGAAGGGATAGAGGACAGAGGTGATAATGGGTACTCCGCGACTCAGTCTACTCAATCTGCCACTTCATCTCCTAATAATAATAGCTGAAATTCAGTAAGGTAAACAACAAATCCTCTGAAATGCTTGGTAAAAAAAAAAAATTATCTACCCATTTATCCATGCATTCACCTCCTCCCATCCATTCATCTCTCCACCCACCCACTCATGGACCCATCCATACATCCATCCATCCATCCATCCATCCACCCATCCATCCATCCATCCATCCATCTACCCATCCATCCACCCACCCATCCATCTACCCATCCATCCACCCACCCATCCATCCACCCATCCATCCACCCACCCATCCATCCATCTATCCATCCACCCACCCATCTACCCATCCATCCACCCACCCATCCATCTATCTGACAGTCCACTTGTTTTTTTAAAGCACCCCTCTCACTGACTGCCCACTCAGATCTAGGAAGTTGTCTCCTTAGAAAAACCCATTCACTGGCTTTGAGAAGGCTGGTTGGTCCAAAGCAGTAGATAAACTGATTTTCCTTCTCCTCTGAAAATCAACTGATTCTGAAGAAGAAAAAGCTGTTGCCTAAGCAGCACTAGGCTGTCATGCTGTGGAACTGTTTTAGTTTTACAGAAAGGAAATGGGAAGAAATTCCAGATAAAAGTCTACAGCCCAGTGGTGAAGTCTTTCCCCTGTTAAGTCGGATTCATGTGATCCAAGTGCTTAGCGGGGGAAGCCCTGGGGAGAAATGCCCCCAGAAGATGACCTACGAGTTTTCCACATGAGCTCTAACCCAGGAAAGGCAAAACAGGCAAAAAGTTCCAAAATCCTGAAATGCCCAGAAAATGTCACTGAGTGTCCACAAGCACCCAGGTATGTTCTCACACATGAACTTTCACATTTTGTCTCTCTGTGTGTCTATTCAATTCTAATCACTGCCAGAAGCCAATTACAGTAGAATAGACTTCATTTGTCATTGAATTGTACACATTTGTAAGTCTTTGCTTTTAACAAATTTTAAAAAAAATAGATTTAAACCAATTTACTGGTGTCTTAATCTTTATTATTCTTGGCTAAAAATGTCTGGTTTCCTTTCCCAGATTCACATTCTGTCTCAGGAGGTGTTTTTGGCAGATGTTTCTTAAATTTTTTGCTGGCTCTTTAGCATCTCCAAATTTTTTTTTTCAGTACAAAATTGACTTTTCTAGCTCATGGGGAAAAAAAAACAATATTTTTCTAGACACAATAGTATAGCAACAAAAAATAGCATCTTCTCTCTGTTTTGAATACCAACTCACATCCATAACCAAAAACATTATCAACAGATTAAAAAAAAAGAACCAAGAGATTCAAAATAGTAGAGCAATAAAAAGGAAATAACATCAAAAAATGAGTAGTAAATGAAAAACTGTACTTACATGATCATTTGAATTATTTTATATAGTCACTTGAATTATTTTCTGACCAAGTCTCTGATATATTAAAATGTTTCTTTGTATATTTTATAATTAGAGACTTGCTCCAACTCAAGGAACTTATTTTTGAAATATTTGTTCCATTTCAAAATTATGACAAAAAAAAGTGATCTCAACCCAACTTTCCTAATGTGACTATCCTGCCCTTAAAACACCATAACACCACACAATTAAAACCCAGTGACCTACCCAGTGCCGACATCCAGGGAACAAAGTGCTGGAGTACACATGACATAATTTCAGAATAGGCAGCACACACCGTGGCCAGAGCCCTCCTGCCATCTGTTCCATTTAACCCCCAGACACTTATGTACAATATTGTTTCCTTCTCCTTCTTAGCCTGAACTTTTAAGCACTGCCATAAAAAACACATCATGTAGTAAGAGGAAGGAAATTAAAATGCCAATGGCAAGCAGGCTGAACTTCAATTTTTAAATTACCCTGTGTGCATCAGGCACTTGCCCCATTAGGAACTGGAAGTCAAACACATGCCAGGAGACCAGGATCTGCTGTACCCAGGGGAGCAGTCAGGTGAGGGCCCATCTTCCACAAAGGAAGCCCAGCCACCAGAAGACAGTCATTCAGCACACACAGCCTGAGACTCTGGGAAAGTTAGTTCGTTTTACCTGGTTGTTGTTGTTGGGTTTTTTTCTCCCTCTAAAACTTCTTTGCTAGACATTTGATTAGAACTGTTAAATGTCTTTTTTTTTTTAATTCAATCTTTGGGCACTGCAAAAACTAACAAAGTAAAAGGAGCTCACCAAAGTAGTAAAAGACATCATCATTACGTCAATATTGATCGAGTCTCACAGTTTCGTGACCTCAGATAAGTGACTTCTCTCTGGAAGCTGGTTTGTCTGACGGCGGTGGTATCTTGCTGATATCTTGCCTCAAAGGTTTATTTGTTGGTCTGTTTTGATCACCACCTAAAATAACGACTGAAAGCCTAGTCCACACTCAGTGCTCAACAGCTATCACTAACATCAAAATCCTGAATCCCCAACCTCGTTCTTGACCACTCCATCTTCCTCACTCTCCCCTTTCATACTTCATTGCAAAGGCCTCTGTACCACCTCACATCTGCTCATTTCCCTTTGCCTCCTTAATCTAAGCTACAATGATGGGATGAATGAGATGAATCAATGAATGAAAGAGGGGTCATTCTGTCAGTCTGTCACTCTCTGGAAATGCTGCCAGGGGTTAGATACATGTGTCAAGTGAAAGCTCGGAGATGACAGTGATGTGTACGAGGCACTAACATTTAAAGACACCTTTGCTTCTGGAAGAGACAATTAGCCCAGCCAGCTACATTCTGCCCAACTTGTGTGTAACTTGGCATGTTTAACCTAGGTGCAGATGTGTCTACATTTGTCTACAACTCATGCCGTGCATACTCAACATCCACAGAATTTACTATGCACAACACTCTGGTTTCTTCTTTTACAATTTATAATCATCTCATTTCCTTTTTGTCTTTTTCCTGTTGGGTTCACATACCTCCTGTGATTTGGTACCAAAATACAAGGCTGGGTCTGACTTTTTATTACTAAATTCTAGTGCCTGGAATAATATTCAACACATAAGAGCTAAATAAATACTTGTCAAATGGATTTCCTTTTCCCTCTTCTACTCTTCCCTCCCTTAAACCCATCTCCACATTGCAGTTGGAATAATTTTTTTTTAAAAAAATAGACATCTGGCCAAAACCATTCAATGAACAAAAAATGATTTCTGCAACAAATGGTACTGGATAGTCAATGGAAAAAATGAAGTTAGAACCTTACTTCACACTTATACAAAAATGAATTCAATGTGGATCAAAGACTTATATGTAAGAGCCACACTATAAACTCTTAGCAGAAAATATGGAGTAAAAGAAGCTGCCTCTCTGCTTTCTTGGTCTCATTACACGGAGCAGCCAGGAAACCAACCTCCTCTATTCCACCATCATGGGTGGGTGGGAGGGAGGAAACATGGAGCAAAGCTCCAAGACCTTGAACCAGACAATGGCTTCTTAGATATGACACCAAAAACATAAAAAATAAAAGAAAAATAGATAAATTGGGCTTCATTAAAATGAAAAACTTTTGTGCAGCATATAATACCATCCAGAAAGTGAAGCTAAGCACAGTGGCCTATGTTTGTAATCCCACTGGTAATCCCAGTGGCTCAGGAGGCTGAGGCAAGAGGAACACAAGTTCAAAGCCAGCCTCAGCAACACATCAAGCCCCCAGGCAACTTAGTGAGACCTTGCCTTAAAATAGAAAACATAAAAAGGGCTGAGATGTGGCTCAGTGGTTAAGTGCCCCTGGGTTAAATTCCTGGTACCAAAGGGTGGGAAAAGTGAGAAGACAACCCACTGAATGGGAAAAAAGATTTGTGAAACATGTATTTAATAAAACACTTGTATCTGTACTAAATAAAAAAACTCAATAATAAAAAGACAACATTTTAAAATGGGCAAAAGATTTGAATAGATATTTCTCAAGGACAACATATGAATGGTAGCAATACTTAGAAATGTTAGTAAATATAATTATAAATTCAGAGCTTATAATTATAAATGTGAAGTATAATATTTAAATGTTGATGAATATTATTAGAGAAAGGCAAATCAAAACTACAATGACATACTACTTTTATTCACTCACATGGACAGTTAACATACAAAAGGTAGACATGGTGAAATTGAAAATTTACACATTGCTTGTGAGAATGTAAAATGGTGTAGCCACTTTGAAAAAATAATTTGGCAGTACCTCAAATGGTTAGGCAGAGTTACCATATGCCCCAGAAATTCGACTCCTTAGCACATAGCTAAAACATGAAAACATATATCCACACAAAAAACTTGTATATAGATGATCATAGTAGAATTATTCATAAGAGCTCCAAAGTGCAAACAACACAAAATGGATAAATAGCATGTGGTATGCACATACAATGTAGTACGTTTTGGTAATAAAAAGAAATGCTATAACATAAATAACCCTTGAAAACCATATAATACATGAAAGAAGCCAATCACAATGACCATATATTACATAATTCCAGTTTTATGAAATGTCTGTAACAGGAAAATCTATAAAGATAGAAAGTAGATTAGTGGTTGTCTTGCATTTGGGGGGAAGTGAAAATATTTTAAAATAGACCTCAGCAATAGCTGCATGACTCTATCAATATACTAAATATGAACTGTATACTTCAAATGTGTGAATCATACGGTTTATGAATGTATGAATATGTAACAACAAATCTCATCATTTTCTATAACTATAATGCATCAATAAAATGTGTGGGGGAAAAAGTGGGATGAAGTCTTTACCTCCATAACAAAAAAAACTTATTTAAAAATAATTATGTCTGACTCCATCATTCCTTGGTTAAATTTTTTCAAAGGTTTCATATTATGCTTGCCAAGGATCGAGTGCAAATTTCAACCAGGCTTGCAGAACTAAGCAGTTTGGCTCCAGCTTGCTTCTCCAGCCTCCTTTGACATCACTGTTCCCAATACAACACATACACATACTAGTTTCTCAATAAAAAGCAACCAAATGATCTGATTTATAATACAAGTCAATGATACTAGCTATAAATAAAACCAACTTCACCCTTAAGAAGCATCATGAAAAAGAGAAAAGAATAAAATATAGACATTTCCAAGGAAGCATTTACCAAATTTCTGTCAATATTTTTTTTCCTATCTCTAGTGTCCAAGTGGAGACCCTAACACTCAGAATTACATTCTAACTCACATTCAAAAGGCTCTCTGGTTCCTCCAAAGGCTTATTCTTTCTCTTACATGGGTGTCGATTTCCCATGTGATTGGCCCAGAGCATGAATATAAAAGCAGCTAAATAAACACCCTAAATTGTAAAATAAATAAATAAATAAATAAATAAAAATAAAGGGAGAAACAGGTTGATCCTGTTATCATAAATATTTTTATTCTCAACTTTATAACCATCATTGCTGTCTGCATAACTTCAATAACTGTCATGAGATGGGAGTCAGCTGACTCGGGGTAAGTCAAGGTTTGGGTAAGGTACCACCCCACTCCCTTAATTCACAAACATTGATTGAATGCTCACTGTGTGTCTGATGTCATCTCAGTTGCTGGGGACAGAACAGAGGACAAAAGAGATAAAATTCCTGCTCTCATGAAATCACATCTGGGATGGATACAGATTACCAAACATTAAACAAAAATAAAGTATGTCAGGTGATGAGAGGTGCTTTCAAGCAAAATAAAGCTGAGATGAGTAGCACAAGTATACCAGGCCCTCAAGATAGCCTTGCTGAGAAGGGAACATTTGAGCAGGGACCTAAATCAAGGCTGTTTTCCGTGTGTGACCTGGAAAATCCTGAAAGGGTGTTGAGCAAGAAGCCTTCTCTAAAAGCTTGAGGAATCTGACATGGCCAAGAGTGTGGAAAGTGAGGGGAAGCAGTATCCCACTAGGCCTCCGAATTTCATTCAGAGAATGGTGGAAAGTCACTAGCAGGGATTTTTGGCAGAGGCACATAGCTACTTTTCTAAATCTTGCCTAATTAAAGCAGATAATCAAGGGAGGTACAGAAATCTCCATCAACCTATGGCATTACGGAAGCTATTAACTGTTAAGAATTCATTGTACCCACGGTCGAAAGTATGTACATATTGAAATACAAATGAGCCAATACCAAATTCATAATTGTATACTCATGCAACTTCTCTGTGTGTGTGTGTGTGTGTGTGTGTGTGTGTGTGTGTGTGTGGTGTTGGGATGGAACCCAGGGTCTTGCCCATGATAGGAAGCACTCTACCACTGATCCTCATTCCCATTCCCCAATCCATATAAATTTTTCTGTGTAATTCTTCTTCCAGACCATGACCCCATGGAGGCTGGACATGCACTTCTAGCCATCCATGGTGCCCACTGTATCCCCAGGACCCATGGCACAGTGTTCAGCAGGATACATCTTTGTGGAACATATCCTCAATACTCATTGTGCACATATACAGACAGATTTCAAAATCATCAAGAAACACAACGTCAGCTACACTTGAATAATCCTTGAGAGACATCTGGATTTGCAAAAGAGCCACAGAAAAAGTACTAAGTTATAAAAGAAAAACTTGGGAATCACTAACAGGTACTAGATTTCAGACTGGACTCCCCTAGAATCTTGACTGAGAATCTCAGTTCAGAGCCACAAGAGACTTTTCGTTTTCCTACGTAATTTCTACATAAAAGGTGCAGAACAAAGAATAATGCTGACTGTCTAAGATTTTGAAAAGTAGGCTAAGATAAATTTGTTCTAAATCAATATCCCTTGGTACAACCATAAAAATAAATTTGGATGGTATAATGCATATGAACTGGCAAAAATTTCTAAGCCAATAAACTTGCCTCTTAGTCCTATCAGAAACAACAGACATAGTAAAAATGATGCAATTTGTTACACAGAATTGTAAAAATCCCTTTCAACTTGGAAACAGAAGAAGCCGTTTCTGCTTTTTAAAACTTATATCAAATCTGAAATATGGAATGGTCTAACAAAGCCAAAAATTTAGTAAAAGAGAAGCATACATCATTTTTGAGAAAGGGGGGAATTCAACACAATGAGCACTATCTATATTTTTAAGGATTAAATTGCTAAACTTATTTCAAGACAAAATAAATCAAGTTAATCTTAGGATAGTCTTAATGGAAGATGTGGCATAGTAAACTAAATGCAATCCATTTTCAGTTCCATGAGATTATTCTTTACTTCTGCTTTTATCAAATGAATAAAATTTTGTCTTTTCTGGAATGGCATGGTTTTAAACAAGGAATTTCCAGGTATATTTTATAGGGCATATTTTAAAGGCTATTATCTCCTGCTCATGAAATTCTCCCCACTCATCACCCCAACCACACCTTCCAACCTTTTTACATACACAGACTCAGAGCTCTTAATATGACTTTGGCTAATAAAAATAACTTCAGTGAGGATGTTTATTAATTAGCCTGAGCAGTATGGAAACCTAAGCTTAGTATTGCTCTTGCTTTCATTATATCTCCCTAAGCAAGAGCAGGAACAATTAGATTCTTCTCATGTATCATCTGGTCCTTTAGAGTCCCCAGAGTTCTGGCAAACCTACAGGATTAGCCTTGCCATTAGTAGCATATGGATCCTACACCAAATAGGCTATGACTTGGCAAGAATGCTTAAAGTCTACCTTCACTCAAAGCCTTACGTATCAGTTACCTTCCCAGAGGGACTGAGTTATAGGAGAATCCTTCACTTCCCTTGACATTTTCCCCTGTCCTGAGTGTGCACCTCACAGAGAGATTTCCTACAAGGCTTCCCCAGGTTCCAAGGCACTAACCGGTGAAGATCATCTCGACACCTAGTAGTAGAGGAAGATGCTTGGGCTTCTGTGCAAATGAGAGAGTAGTGGAAGAATCCTTTTCTAATGGGGAACAACACTGGTTGCTTGAAAAACCTTGGCTCATAAACTGAAAAGTAAACATCAGTCTGTTGGATTCATCTGACTGAAGTAAAACAAGTTGGCCCAGGACTGAGACTGTAATCTTGAGTCTTTGTTTCTCTCTTTTTTCTTCTGCAACAGCGTGCACTGACTACGAATGGACATTTCTTAAGTGCTACATATAAGATAAATAAATAAGGAGGTATGTTCTACAGCCTCAGAAAGACTGACAGACTGTATCTGGGAGGACATGGATTTAGCAATTCCTACCTGTACCTGCACTGAACACCTGGCAGCTGCTGGTGATTCCACTAGGCTTCACCTCCTAAAAGTTTCACCATCTCCCAATAGTGCCATCAGCTGGGGACCAAGCCTTTAGCATCTGTGCCTTTGGGGGACATTTAATATACAAACCAGAAGAGACCACTTGGATTCAAACCTCAAAACCATTCATCAATAGCACAGGATCTCAGAGTCATATCATTCCTCTTCTGTGCCTGAGTTCTCTAAAGTATAAATCTCTTTGAAGTCTGTTTATGGATTCTGAGGCAATACATGCTCAGTGTTTACAGAGGATCTGATCACAGTGACTGAGGGTGAGCATCACTTTATTAACAGTGTTCCCCACTAGACAGCTGTATCTCTGGGCCCTAGCCAGGCTCCCATTCAGGGACCTCACATTATGAACTACGTAACCATATGTAACTTAACTGCCCCTCTCACCAGATGAACCTCCCATCTAGCAAAGGTTGTGCCCCTAGTCCTTAATCAATAACCTTTATCAATAGGCTTCTACCCTGAGGCCCAGTCAATTCTAGGGGCTGAGTAAGGGCAAGGCAAACACCTGTTCAACCACATGGAAACAAAGGCATTTCAAAAAATAATGATCAGACACTTCACAGGACAAAACAGAGCTGAAATAGGCCCCCAAGATGTTTAGGAGTCCTCTCCTTCTCCACAGAATTCTCTAAATACACGTGATGCTGAACCAAAGAACTCTTCAGCTTGACACAATCTGAAGCAATGGATGAGTGGATAAAGATAACAGTATATTTACACAACAAAATGGTATATTCATCCATAAATAAGGTTAAAATCCTGTTATCTGCAGCAACATCATGTTAAGTGAAATAAGCCAAGCACAGAACGACATTGGTAGAAGCTGGGAATGTCAATCTCATAGAATAGAATAGTGGTCATCAGAGACTAAGAAGGGTAGATAAAGGGTACCAAAATATAGTTAGATAAGAATAATTAATTCTACCTTTCTGTTTGCAAATTTATGAGTGTATATGGGGCCGGGGATCAAACCCAGGGCCTCATACACATTAGGCAAGCACTTTACCATTGATCCACATCCCCAGCTCTTGGTTCTGCCACTCTGTGGCATGGTAAGGTACCTATATTCTGTATCATTTTATGATATATTCTAAAAAACTAGAAAAGAAGCATCCAAAGGTTCTCAAGACATAGAAGTGATAAATGTTTGAGATAGAAATGCAAATTACCCTCATTTGATTGTTATACATTGTATACATATATCAAATTATTGTACCATATTCCACAAACATGTACAAATATAATGTATCAACTAAAAAAGAGAAAAGTAAGTTAACATCATCTATAATTTTTTTCCTTTAAAAAACTATTTCATCCCCTTCAACCTTAATACTACATTATTCTGAGTTTTAGCAATTTGAATATAATGATATGAAGCACCAGCATTTTAAAAACACTAAATTTAAATGTATATTCACATATTCATGTTTCTACATAGAAAGTCCTATTTTCTTACTGTTATTTCCTGTATCAAAAAAAAATCAATATGTATTCACCATGATTTTATAAAGAGAAATTAAGGTTCTAGTATCTGAAAAAAGGCAATGTTGTGATAACACAGAACTTGAAATTTCTCAAGCTCTAACATCTTCAAACAACACCCATCCATGAAAACAAATTAGAGCAAGGAAAAATGCACGAACGATTGACAGATGGTTTTAACTCGGCACTTGTATATTTGTGAAAGGATTATCTTTGAGCTGGTATATTTACTTTGGTCTTTAAAGACTGGTATGTCCAAGTGGTGAAAGACACCAGTATGAATACTTGCTTAAAATGAGGAGAAATGCTTGCTCTGTTTTTCTCGGATGACCCAAGTGTCAAGAATTTGATAGGATGATGAGGGTAGGGGGTGTCTGTCTGTCTCTCAGTCTGTCTGCCTCCCTCTCATCTGCAGGCCTGTCAGGAACTAAACCGCTAGAGACAACAACGCTCTGGAACTTTGGCACAGCTCAGTCAATTGATTAACAAACAACAGAAACCAAATCATTCAGCAGACTCTCAGTCCCTGATGACCCAGCATAGCTCTGCAGATGATAATGGTAATAAAATTTAGAAATCGCCAATCACAAAACTCAAATTCAGCACAAGCTTCCAGAGTTTGGCAACTTTAGTCAACTGCATCAGTCTAATGTCGCAACTGTGGACAATTTACTTGTGACCCTAGATGGGACCAAAAATAAATAGAGTTTCAAGAACTCTGGGAAATGAAAGACTTAAATGTTCCTCTCTTGTCATTTGTTTCCTCTTTATACAAGTAAGAAATTGAATCAGAGAGGCTTAAAACTGACAAGTGCCTGGTTCTTGTGCAGTGCACCCAGCTATGCATTTCAAACTGGAAGATGGCAAAGCTCCAGGATGGAGTATGCCACGCAGTTTTCAAAGTCATACGAGGAGTCCTGCCTGTCAAAACCAAGAAAAGGAAAGCATCGATAATTCAGGAGGTGATAAATGAGGGAAAGTGTCAGATGTACATACAGGAAAATGGAAAACATAATTTTCTCTGGGACCAATTAATGTATGAACTACTTTGCATCCTCTCAATCAGAAAGGTGTCCGTGTTGCCAGGAGAAGGGTTTTTTTTTTTTTTTTTCCTAATGAAAGTTAACACAACACTTTCTTGTATTAATGAAACACATTCTGAACTAGTTCACAGGAAAGAGAAGAAAAAGCACTTTAAGTACAAATACCATCACAAGGCAAGACCTGGGGTTATAAATATTCATGACATAGTCCACATGTTTAATTAAGCTCTGGACTTGACTTTTAAAAAAAATTTTTTTTTCTGGTTTGTTTTACTTGTAGGAAAGATGCCAAATATTATGAGCTTCTGCTTCAGAGTTTTGGACCACAGTTTGGCCTCCTATCACCCTGTTTCATTTGGCAAGCAGGATTGTCAAGAATGACAAGCACCAATGAATTAATCATTCATGGATTCAGGGAGGGGGAAAAACACAAGAAAAAAACCTGAAAAGTGACGTGTCTGTGAGCTCTTCTGACATCTCACATCGGTCCCAATGTGTTGAGAGCAGCACACAAGACCAACAGGAACTCAAGCAGAGCCTGTGACGGCAACTCTTAGAGTGCTTCCAAAGAGGGAAGGTCTTTGCTATGGCCAGAGCCCAGTTTGTAACTGAGCTTCTTTCTGTTCAGAGAGACCATCAATTGAAGGGAATGTCTGTCATGTAAATCATGTTTTAGAACCACAAAGAAACGGGGATCTGCTCTTGAGGAAAAGTGATATAACAACTGTATAAACAACAACAAAAATCTAAGAAATGTATTCCCGATTACATGCAGGCTATTATTATAGATCAAACCTCATAATTAACTGCCCCATGGTAGATAAGTCTTTTTGTTTTGATTGCCTATAGATTTTTTAACAGAAAAATATCCTATATTTTCAAACTTACAGTAAATATTTTTCCATAAACTATATCTCTCCTCACCAAATAATTTTATCAGTTTAGGACATAAGCAACAAAAATTGACAGGTTAATTTTTCCCTATTTCTCACCTGAAAGAATTATATATAGTGATAATACACAACTTTTAGTGCTGGAAGTATGGCTCAGTGGTGAAGTACTTGACTAGTATGCATAAGGCCCTGGGTTTCATCCCCAGTACCACCAAACCAAACCAATAAAACAACTATAACTTTTAGTTGGAGGGTAATCAAAACATCAGAAATTTTTAATAGTTAAAAGTTGATCTGTTGAGTGATTGGTAGAAATGATTTTCTGCAAGAGTTATTTACAATGAAAACAGCTCTTCATTTCTGAACATGTCACTATCAAAATTACCTCTAATTTCAAAAAGTTTTCTTATTATTGTTCATTTTTTAAACCAGAAATAATTGCTTATAAGTAATTTCCTTTTCCTACTTGAGATTAATACTCCAAAGTATCAACATATTCTGGCTCCTACAATGGTTCAAATGAGCTACTTTTTTAATATACTAAAAAAAAATGTTTAACAAGATAATCTGCCTTCTAGAGAAATAGTGGTAAAACCTAAAGGTAGAAAATACATTTTTTTAAACTTTTGGAATTGAGAGACTGCTTTCATTAAGATATTGCTGGAGAATCATTACATTTGAGAAGACTCATCCTCAACAGAGTAATGAGAAGTCAGTGAAGACCAAAGAAAATTGCCTTAATCATTCAAATAATTGCATTCTTTTTAGAGTCAAGTGAAAAAATTCTGTCTGAAAATGAATCCTACTGTAATTGCATTTAATCAACAAATGTGCAAATATATGGTAAGCCATAATACAAATAACCCAGGAAAGGCTTACAGCCTCGACAATTTAATAGTGGTCCCTGGAATAAAATGTCAACATAGGAAGCTGGCTTACACCGAAAATGCATGATGCTGAAACATCACAATGGAAGAAACTAAAGTATTATTTTTGCAAGTGTGTGACTGGATCCCTACCAACATGGAGGCCAACCAAAACACAACTGGTGGTACAATTCTAATTACTTGTCTGAACTCTGTTTTAACATAATTCTGTGTATAATTCATAGGCTGAATGATATCACACATAAAATGCCCAAACTTCTGATTCCTATTATCCATCATGCCTCATCAATATGAAGAGCTAAGATGGGGAAGAGACTAAATCAGAAGAGCCAGTTCTTGCTACACTAAGTGGTCTAAAGTAGGACAGAGGTACAGGGTTTTGGATGCAGACTGCATTCGAGGTTTGAGTTCAGATCATGGGTAGAAGACTGAGCCAGCTATAGGAATGAGACACTGTCAGGGGGTTAACAATGCTGGGCCGTTTTATTCAGGAGGACAATCTGTGCTGCTAAATTTGCAAGGGAGGGTGTTCTAGACACATATTTTCTGTCATAAAATAGTCTCTCAACTGCTCCCCTTTCTTAGTGAGGCTAATGAACTACAGCTGGGGCTCAGAGTCCAGCCTAAGCTTCTACAAAGAGAGAAGAATTCAGGTATGGAACTGCGGGCCATCTCTCTCCTACTCTAAGTCAAATAACTTCATTTTTCTCAAATGACGAGAGCAAACTCTGCTGTACATTTCTATGGTGCTTACCCATGAATCCATTCTTGCTTTATGGAAATCATCAAGTATCTTTGCAAAGACTTACCTACTGTGTATGATTTAAAAAAAAAAAAGTCATTGACCTGAATATCCATCAACCAGAAATAGATTGACTGTTTTCCTACAACATCAGCTTTTAAAAAATATTTTATATTACTACTTGACATAGAAACTGTTTATAACTTTTCAATATGCACATATTGCATATATAACCCCTCTTTCAATAAAATATTTTCACAGAAGGAGGTCTAGATTTTAGCACAAATTCTTAACAGCAAATCACTAGTTTGCGACATTGTGAATGTTGATTTCTTTTTTCTTGTTTATCTGTATTTTTCTCCCTCTCTCTCTTTTTTTTTTTGCAAGAGTTATAAATCATTCTTGAGAGTCAGAAAAATAAACCCAAAAAAGTTTTTTAAAAACATTTCATGAGGCTGTTGCCTTTTTCTCTCAACCATCTTTATTCTTTGGTATCACAGTATGTTTTTGCATGTTTATCTTTGAATCTATCCTGAGAGGCAGAAGTCTAAACACATCCGAGAAAATAAATGATACCTTCTGAAACCCTTAATTTGCACATGCAGTGGAAGTCCCTGCTGTGGGTTTTCTTCCTACTCCTTCTCCTGTCCAGGGACATGGAGCCATAAATCATATCCACTAACAAGGCAGCACTTGGGGGCAAGTACAGAGTCATCTGTACTTGCAGGGCACTGTGGCGGGACCATCACTGACTTTCTTACGTGGGGGCCACTGATGATATTTTCATGACCCTTTTCCTGATGAGACAGTCATTTAAGATTTCTGAATATTCTTAAGAGGTCAAAGTCCACCCCTCTGGTAGTCTGTGCTTCAAAACTTATTTCCATTTTGACAAAAATAAAGACTTCAAAGAAAGAGAGAAAATGAGAAAGAGGAAAGAAACTTTTTTCTTTTCTTTTTTTTTTTAACATATTGGAAATGGTTTACACATTTTCTAAATGCCTTCTATCCTTTTAGAGAATGACGAATCCTGTGAGACTTTATGCTGAATATGACTAAATATTTTCTACAGTCTGAAGAATAGGGTAAAAGCAAAAACTGTAAGATGAAGTTGTGAGTATTAATGGGACTGAATGAGCTCACACAGCCAAGTAGGTAAGCACAGGTTCTGACATTGTTCAGATCTAGGATAAATGCTTCTTCTTCCATTATGAGCTGAGGACATGGGCAAGATAATAAATTTTAATTTCTGAGGCCTTTGATTCCTCATTTATAGAAACAAAGACAATGCTTATCTTGGATCAACAAATACAAAGAGTGGAATTTCTGGTGTCGATTTAATACAGTCATGCCTACTGATGCTATTGAATGGCTCTGGCAATGCAAAACAGAGTGGAGCCATCAAGGAGACAGTGAACTTCAAAGATTAGTAAAGGTGAGGAGTGGGCAGGTGCAGGTGGGGAGATGATGGCTAATTCTGCTGATAGGTCTTGAATTTACGGTGCCCAGGGAATGTGGGTATGAAAAAGTCCGAGACTCAGATGGGGCCTCAATGGATAAGCAGATTGTAGAAGTCCTTGCTCTCCATCTTGAATGCCAATCAGAACCAACCAGGTGTGTGTAAAATTCCTAGAGTTCTGATTTAATTGCTCTGGGATAGCATCTGGCAATCAGTCTTTTTATTTTCATTCAGCCAACATTTCATTTGAACATTTTTTTACTCAACACACTTTTCATTTAAATAGATTAATTATTTTATTCATTATATTTTTATTGAGGTAAAATTCACGTAAGATAAAATTAAACATTTTAAAGTATAGAAATCCAATGGCATTTAGCATAATTACAATGCTGTGTACCCATCACCTACTTCTAATCCTGCCATACCTCATCATTCTCAAAAGGAAATCCTATACCCAATTAAGCAATGATTTCCATTCCTCCCACCCCAAGCCCCCAGCAACTACAAACCTGCTCTCTGGTTCTATGAATTTGCCTATTCTGAATATTTCATATAATGGAATCATACACTATGTGGTCTTTGTGTGTAAGTGTTTGTATGTATTTGTATGTGTGCATGCATGTGCATGTGAGACAGACTGGCTTCTTCCACTAAGCATGCTTTTGTGGTTTACCCATACTGTAGTATGTATCACTACTTCAATTCTTTTTATAATAATATTCCATTGCATGGATATACCATTTTTGTTTATCCATTCATGAAATCATGGACATCTGGGTTGTTCCCAATTTTGGGGTATGGTAAACAGAGTTGCTACTATGAATATGCACATACAAGTATTTATTTAAGGGCCTGTTTTTAATTAGTTGGAGTGTATACCTGGGAATGAAATTATTTGATCATAAGGTACTCTTATGTTTAACTTTTTGAGGACAATCTTTTTTTTTATAAGGTTCTACAGATGATTCTATATAAGCTGGTATTGAGAATCATTAATGTGTAAGGCAGATAAGGTCATAAAAACAGACAGAATGCACATATGGAGCAGGAAAAGGAGAGGATCAGAGGCTGCCAGAAAAAGAGGTTGTAAAGAAGACAGATAAATAGGGAGAAGAGAGGTGTCACAGAAAGAGAAGAAACTCCCTGGAGGGAAGAACCACCAATAGCAAATGCCAAAAGGAACCGAAAGAGTCTATTGCATAAGGCAAGATGGAAAGATGGAGCATGCTAGCCTCACTGAGGGTCAGACTTTAAGAGACAAGGGTATACATGAGATTCAAAGAAGGCCAATACCATAATCTCTAATTCACTATTTGTACTTAAAGGCAAAGACCAGATCTTGCCTATTCTTCTATGACATTCAGAAGGTACAACACAAATATCAAGTTCACAATCAAAATCCTCTTTGACAAATTAAACTTCAAAAAATAATGGGCAACATCCCTGTCTTATACAGTGGTAACTGCATAAGATTACCAATCAGTAACTACCCCACTGACTGTATTATGACTTTTATAGGATTCTATCTACATGGAAAATTTTTAAGTACCAAAATATATAGTTAGCAAAAATGTTTGATTCAAATTTCAGTAAACTACTTAACAGATTCTTGCATTGGTGCTTTTTCTACTGATTAAAGTATCACTTTAGTTTAAAGGTAGGTACCCATTTTTGTGTAACATTCACCATTTAAATTTGTTCTAATTAGCGGTACATGACAATAGAATACACTTTGACATATCATATATAAAGGGAGTGTAACTTCTAATTCTTCTGGTTGTACATGATGTAGAATCACACCGGTCATGTAGTCATATGTATTTATACACAGGGTAATAATGTCTGATTCATTCTACTATCCTTCTCCCCTTCCTTCATTCCCTTCTGCCTAATCCAAAGTGACTATTTAAGAGAATATGTAATTATTTTACAGAAGAGCTCTTTTCTGAAAAAATAAATTCTTTTTCCTTCTGTAATTAGAGAAAGGGGTAACTCCTACATGGCTACATTTTAAAGACAGAAAGGGAGAATTAAGACTGACCTCATGTTTGAAGCGACATATTAAAATTAGCTTAGGTTTAACTTCTTGATGAATGTGTACACATGAAATATATAAGTGCTCTCTTTAAGGCTTTTTATTTAAATCTGAAGTGTGAGATCAGCCAAGAAATATCTCAACAGCAGGAAAGTAGTGCAGCATCCTGGATTCTTCTCCTTTTCAATTAATGCTTCTATTTTGTAGACTGTCACAGTATTTAATTTGAAATTTCCCCTTTCTGTGCCAATTGCAGTTTGAACTCCTTCCTGCAATATCCTTAAGCATACAGCCGTATGTGACACACAAAGCACCGTGAAAACAGCTAAAGCAAGAAGGGGGAAAAAGATGTTTTTCTTTAGTATCGAGCACCTGGCAAGAAAAGAGCATGTTCCCGTAAAGCCTTAAGGCTTTCCTGGCTCTCCCCTGAGAATCCAAACGGACGCGTTCTGGTTTCCCTTTAAAAAAAAACTTTATAAGGTTTTAGCACGTTTGCCTTCAAGTCACAGGTCAGCAGACTTTTCCACGCTGTTTCTCACTGTTTCTGGTGCTGCTGCTCATTTCTAGCCACTGACAAGCCGCTCCCTTACCAACATGGCGGTTGGCAGGCAGACGTGACCTGCTCACCTGGACTCTAGGGTCAGCACAGTGACAACCTCCCGTGTTGAGGAATTCATAGAAATCAGGTGCCTGCCCCTGCCAGCGACTTCATGCCATAGACACAAAGGGAAAACCATGGGAAAAAAAGCTTCCCATCACCTCTCTCTACCCTTCTTGCCATCTGCATGTCCTTGGCCTTTGGTGGTCATTCATCTTTCTAGGAGTTTATTTTCTTTATGATTCTGGCTTTCAAGTCTCTATCAGAACTGGACCTCCACACAGCCAGGAGTCATGGAACGTAACAATGTCCCCCCTAAAAAGCCTTCCCAGGCTCCACGAAGGACCCATAAAGACCAGAGTTGAATCTTAACACAAAAATTGGTATCATCTGAACCCAACCAGAGTTCTTCATTGACCAAAAAAAAAAATATTTACTGAACATTAGGAAAAAGGCATCAGAGCCCCACAAGCCTTGGGAGTTAAGTTCACACATTCAGAACAAGGAGCCAAGTAGGTGGGACCCTGGTAACTTCTCATGCTGGCTTGAGGCAGATGTTTTCAATATTTCCCCTTGTTGAGAATAGGACCTAAACCTCTGAATCTTACTTCTTTTGTCTTCTCAGAAGGCAATAAAGAAAACAAAAACATAAAAGACACTGAAACTGCCTTCTGCAAAACCTGTGAACCAACAATTAAAGATGATCTTGTATTTTTGTTTTGCTTATTTTTTTTATATATGTAAAACTTGACACCTAGAACTCCCTCTTGCACCAATTTCTTCTACAGACACACAGGACGCAGGCATGTCAGGACATGAACTAGGCACAGCCTGCAAATTCCCACCTGCAGCATATGACCGCTTTACAAGACAGCGCCAAATCGAGGAAGCTTCTCCGGACTTCGAAGGAGAGGGCATACTTGAGGGTATGGCCATCGATGATTAGAGCCACATCATTTTCCTTGCCCAGCAAATCTCCAAGGTCTGTGCAATGTTGGGTGATGGCTGCCCGAGTGGCCTGAAAGAAGAATGGAGGGGATTATTGTTACTGTGCGTTTAGCATTGGCAAAACAGAATTCAAAGGCGATGACCTTGAAATGAGAACATGCCCGTTCTAATGTAAAATATAGAAACAGTTCAGAAATCCTAATATTAAAATTTGTTGGAATGCCCTCTAGAGATGGGCAAAAACTTGCTCATAGTGAGACCCATTTGATATTTACAGTAATCCACTCGACTTGGGATCTACAGCTGGTCTAGGGATCCAAACTCTTCTCCACTGGAACTTTGATTACTAAAGATTTAAGGACTGGCTTTCTCTCTTTACACTACACACATGTTATCTTTGGTGCCTCTAGAATAGGAAACTATATGAAACTATATGAACAAACATGTTTTTAGGGAAAAAGATAGCATTATTAGAACTCAAATGGCAAACTCTATAACATTAAACTGCCAAAACCTAACAAAACATTCCTACCAGCCAAAATTAGTACCCTGGTGTGGTGCTTGTTGTCACATGGAATTAAAGCATAGAAACATTATTAATATTGGGAAAAAAGACTGGCTCAAATATTAAAAATGCAATTTGAAGTTTATTGAAGTACAAAAGTCTGGTGAAATTATTGTCTAAACAATAATCTTTTGGTTATTAAGTTACATTTACATGCAATTTATCAAATAATAACATGCATTATGATCTTAAAGAAATATGTTTAACAACAGGAATCCTGCTCCCTCCAGTTCAGTTGAGGATCAGCTGTTATTGCCAAGTGAGAAACAGCTTCCATTGTCTTAATGTTCATTCTCCCAGAAAGACTTTTTTTTGGTACCAGGGATTGAACTCAGGGGCACTCAACCTCCGAGCCATAACCCCAGCTCTATTTTGCATTTTATTTAGAGATAGGGTCTCACTGAGTTGCTTAGCACCTCACCGTTGTTGAGGCTGGCTTTGAACTCGCCGTCCTCCTATCTCAGTCACTGGGATTACAGGCATGAGCCTCTGTACTTGGCCAAAATAAAGATGTATTTTGGAAGGACATTTTCTGAGCCCTGCACTGCACCCATGCAGCCTGAGATCTAGTCCCAACCTTCCACTTAGTACCTCTGTGGCCTTGGGTGGGGGAAGATACTAAACCTCTTTAAACTGCAACTACAACTTTCTCATGCATAAAATGGGGTTAAGAACACATTATGGCACTTTTGTTATGAATAAATGAGCTAATCAATGATAAGTACCTGGCACTGGACTTGGTATACAGTATACACTTAATAAAACCCATTTTCTCCTTAATATTCATTCATTAAGAATTTCCTATATTAAGTAAAAAACACATAGATTCTAATTCCAACAGTGAATAAATACAATCATTGATAATGCTTCATTAATGATGTAATTATAGACAAATAATAAACAGAATAATGCACCATGAGATAAAAGTCGTACTTTTATTAATAACGAAGACAAAACTGTATATTTGCATTGATAATTATGCATTTCTGATCTCAATAAGCATCCTGAAAATGTCTATATTCTCTTAATCCATGAAAACAGCCTGTTCTTTAGAATTTGTGTAGGGAGAAGAAAATTCCTTCCATTTAGGAAAATCTGAGTTTGACACCTAGGTGTGTTCCCTGGGGAACTTGGACAGGTCTGGGCAGTGCTGCCAGCGGTCCACGCATGGAGGACTGAAAAAATCTCCTGAGAAATATGTCACCAAAGGGGTGAAACTCAGTAGGCAGATTTGTCACCCTGTAGGCAAGCAGACCTCAGGGCAGCCCAGTACTTTTTGCTTCTCTGGCCATCCCCGTGGTCCTCTACCTGAATCCAAACAGGGACGTCAAGGAACAGAAGTCCTTGAGTCACAGAGACCACTGCCTTCAGCTTGCTCTTGCACACGTGCTCTCTCTCGCTCTAGCTCTCTTTCTCCCTCTCCCCCTCCCTCTTATTTTAGAGAACACTGCATGAGCAGAGACATATAGAGTCCTATTAGAAAGTCACCTTTTATGCTTGGGGCTGCTGCTGGAGCACACTGGAGGACACAGTGGACACCAGCAGCCTTCCTTCCTTGGCTCTAGGAGGAGTGGGGAAGCCCCAGCTGTGAACCGCTGGCCCCTCACCCATATGAGTGAACAGGACTAGAACAGTAGGCATCACCAGAACAAGTCTGGGTACTGGGAAGATGACTGTCAGAGACGGGGTGCTAGAGCTTGAATGTGTCCCCAAAGTTCACAGGCTGTGACTTCATCCCTCACAAATGGACTATCATCGTAAGTGTGAGAGTGAGCTTGTTATAAAAGTCAGTCTAGCCCTTTCTTGCACACGTGTGTGCTTCCTCTCTGTCTCTCTGTCTGTCTGTCTGTCTCTCTATCTAATCCTCTCACCTTCTTTTGCCTTTCTACCCTGGCATGACACAACAAGAAAGCACTCATTAGATGTGGTCCCTCAGTCTTGGTCTTCTCAGCTTCCAGAACCACTCATCAAATAAACCTCACTGTTTGTAACTTACCTAGTCTGTGGTCTTCTGTTAACAGTCATACAAAACAGAAAAAGACACGGTAACTGAGAAAGCTATGTTCCTGAGAGGTGTGCAACCCACCACTCAAATGTGTAGGGGAAGGAGCTGAAAGAGAGCTGGAACTGGAGTGGGGTGCAGGGACGGACACAGAGAAACCCACCCAGCCACTCTTCCTGAAAGCCTTTACCGTCTCACAAGCAGCCACAGCCAGGGAACCACGGGTCCTACACCAAGGTGTGATATTTTCAGGTTGAACCACAAAAAGTGCACTCTAGTCCCCCCCGAAATCCCTATATCAAATCCATAATTCCCAATGAGATGGTTTTAGGAGGAGGGTCGTGAGGAGGTGGTTAGGTCATAGGGTGGAGCCCTCGTGCTGGGATTACGGTATCTTCTTCTCTCCCCAACCGAGACCCAGCAAGAAGACAGTCATCTGCAAAAAGCGACCTCACCTTGATCTTGACTTCCAAGCCCTCAGAATCATGAAGAATCAATTTCTATCAGTTAAACCACAGAGTCCCTGGAAATTTCACTGTAATAGCTGGAGCTCAGAAAAAAAAAAAAAAAGTCAAGCTCTTGAGCCCACTGGTCATGCAGCACTATTTTTGTTATTATGGGTACATAGAAAGGACACAACTTGGGATCACAGCAATGGGAGGATACACAGTAAGTGTTACAGCAGTGTTTACTGTCTGGACTGAGCCTTCTAGAACAATATGGTAAGTGCCATTATAGACACATGCATAAAGTCCCTGTCTTAGTTCCTTTTGTGCTGCTGTCACAGATTACCTGAGACTGGGAAATTTATAAAGAACACAGTTCATGGCTGTGGAGGCTGGAATGTTCAAGATCAGGGGGCCATGACTGATGAGGCTCTTCTTGATGGATTACCCCATGGCAGAAGGCCAAAGAGAGAGCAGGAGATCAAATGTGGAGCCCCAAGTTCTTCTATAATTGGATCAATGTGCGGAGTCCTCATGACCTAATCACCTCTCATTAGGCTTCACCTCCTGTGACTGCTGCATTAAGGACTGAGTTACCGACACACGGAACTTTAGGACACGTCCAAACCATCACAGCCAGGAATGCAGTGAGGACAGAAGGGCAGGACAAGGCCTCCTGTGCTGGGATCCACGTTAGAGGGAATGATCCCCCTGACCCCCTGGCTGAGTCAAATCACAAAGTGTCGATAAAGTAGCAGCCACCCTCTCCACTTGCAAATAGAAAGGCAAACTTTACTAAGTTATGCTAGAGTAATAAAAAAAATTGACATTTACATTCTGTTGAGCAGTGATTTCCTCACACAGTACACTAATAGTTTTCTCAGGCAAACAATTAATAAGCAGTCACATGCTAATTCAATTAAGTAGTTGCATGAGTCAGACCTATTTTAATCACCAACCAGGATATAGTTACTGGAGTAGCTACTAAGCTCCAGTGAAGATGGAAAAATGAATACTAAGCATGCATGTCTCATGTAGTCTACTCTTAAAAATCTAACAGAACAATCAATGTGACAAACACACAAAAATAAGGATGAAATAAAGCAAACATAATAATCTCCTATCTATCATCACCATTAGACCCTAGCCTGCTTTGGCTCATTTTTGTGGTTGGCTAGAATTACACTAAATTGTAAATTCGATGAAGGCAGAAACTCCCTTTGTCTGAATAAATGGACCAGCGAGTGAGAAGCCAGGAGGAAAGGGGGCAAGTACTGGGGAGTGATGTTGGCCATATTATATTGCTATACTATGTGCATGTGCAAAAATTAACAACAAATTCCACCATATGTACAACTACAACACACCAATACAAAATGCAGAGAGAGAGAGAAGATTAAAAAAAAAGAAGAAGAAGAAGAAAAGTCCTTTTGCCAACCTCTAATCACGTTAACCCATGGCAGATGCTCAATAAATATGTTGAACTTGCACATGAATTTATGTGTCGAAGTCTTGATTCTAAATACTGCCATGTAATATCTAGGAAAAATCATTTATGGGTCCTGAGGGCATCTTTTGACTTCCTTATGAACTACTTCACCTTCCTGGCATTTACTGCCTTACATTTTCCTTAAATGACTGATCAGTCTCACTGCTTACTCCTCATCTCTTGGCCTTTTTGCCCTCAGCTTCCTCTACTCCTAACTGACTTTTCATCCTCTTCTGTCTTCGCTTCAACTGCTCAGAATCCCACTTTTCCTTCAGAGACTGAAAACCTTTCCTAGCACTGAAGCCTCTGCAGATCTCTCCTCCCAGCTCCACCCTTGACTTGTCTCCAGCCTCTACTTTGGTTTTAATTCCTACACTTTCCATGCCCACTCAGCAATCATCTTTGATCAAACCCAGACTAGCCAGGTCCACCACACACGTGTGGAGGAATATAGGTCCCTTCTGTGCAGTTCTCCAGCAAGCCAATGGAAGGTATTACTATCACAAACAGTTCCTTATTCTCAAATGGACTATGATTCAAAAGTCTATTTGTAAGGTAGTTATTGGGCACTTAGAATCCATTTTCCCAGAGGAACGATGTTACAAATTGTGGTTGGATCTCCGGGCCTGTTAATGCCTATTTAGCCCAGTTGCTAGAATTTATACTGCAGTCTCTTATTTTAATAAAAAACCAATTACTGAAAGTTACAATGGACTTAGCTGTTATGAGGGGAATAGGGAGTTGGGGCTGGGGGTTTCATTCCCAGAAAGATAAGAAACATTCCAACATTCTTAATTTGAATTTGGCTTCTAGGTGTTAATATCAAACTATATATTTCCAGCTGTTCATTCATGTTCTACAATTTCATTTTCCTTTGCAATTAAAAACACACACAATTTAGTGCCAACGTGAATGAATGCAACCTATGACTGTCCCTTTAACTATGCTGAGCAAAGTCTACTTTTCTCTACTTGGGTTCTACAGTAAGCCTTGTATTTTTAATCACGAGGTCAGTGCTGGCCTTTGCATCTCTCATGTTTGAAATAAAATTATACAAACAGCATAAACAGAAGAGATGAACACTTCTGGATGCAATTCTAATAATTTGCAGAAGGCAGGAGTTTTCTTCAAAATCAAACAGTTCTAGCAACACTGAAATCTGTCAAGGCAGGTGCCCTGACTGTGAGCTCAGCAGTGCCATAAGGGATTTCTTAGAAGCCAGGGTAGCAGCAGCT
Source organism: Ictidomys tridecemlineatus (assembly GCF_052094955.1). NCBI lineage: Eukaryota > Metazoa > Chordata > Mammalia > Rodentia > Sciuridae > Ictidomys > Ictidomys tridecemlineatus. Next base: position 118,919,927 of record NC_135482.1, read on the forward strand.
GCGTCAGCCCTCACTTTGATGTTCTGCAAATTCCAAGGGGCTATGAGCTGACCATGCCAAAAGCCAGGCTGGTTCAAGTTTCATTAGCAGAACTTCGACCAAACCAGGCTTAGCCTTCAAGTTCAGAAGCAGATACCCTGCTCCTGAATTAACCTTGTACAAATGAGTATCTAATGACTGCCTGTCCTCTAGACCACAGGTTCGGTTTTGGTGTTTCTTCCCCATTCCCCATTCTACCCATCTACTACTCCTGTGCTTTGGTGATTGTCCCCTGCATCTTTTCTCTCAATGGCCCCCTCCCATTCTTCAGATAATTCCCACTGCCCAGTTTCTCATACCTCAGATAACTGCACCCATCATATTCCTGCCACTTTTCTTTCGCTTTGATGATTATTTTCACTTCTAGTATCATCATACCTATTTCTTGATAGCATCGATATTGTCTATGCCATTACATTTTTGGGATTTAATGGGTGTAAGTTTGTAAAACTTAACACAAAACTTGTAGAGCAAACTCCTTGTCAGCTATCTGTCTGCCAAACTGACCTCAAAGGAATTGCACATGGCCTCTACAGGAGTGGCTGGTAGCAGGCAGAGCTAGTACTCTCATGCTAGGGTGTTTGCTTTCCTCCAACCCATGAGAATTCTTCACTTCATGTGTATGCTTTCTTTTATTTTTATTTTTTTTTTTGATACACATGACAGTAGAGTGTATTTTGACATATTATACATGCATGGAGTATAACTCGTGAGTATGCTGTCAAGGACTTCCTGTAATACTAATAATTTTAAGGAAGACAGAATGATACCTTAGAGATATCACCCCAACATTTTAAAGAGGTATTTGGCTTCTTGCCTGTGAGCACCCAGGCGCCTATCTGGTACTCTCAAGGTTATCTTTTACTTCTACTTCCCTGAATTCATATTTTTCTGTACTGGTCATCCCTACTTCCCACAAAATGTTTCTATTTCATATAAAAAATTCTGTCTCAGAGTAAATCAACCCAATTTACTGAATTCACAATAATGCCCTTCATTAGTATTTTTTTTAACCACAATTAAGATGCAGAACATATTCCATTGCCCCAAAGAGTTTTCTCTTGCCACTCTGCAGGCAATCCCCTCCCCTCATCCTAGCTCCTGACTTTTATTACTATAGTTCTGCCTCTTTTAGAATGTTATAGAAATAGAATCAGTTTGTAGTGTCTTCCAAGTAGCCAACACTTAGCTCAATGCTTTGAGGTTCACCACTGTTTCTGAACATACCAAGAGTTCATTCCTTTTCGTTGCTAAGTAGTAGTCCAATTGCAAATTTGGACTACAATTTGTTCATTCATTCATACATTATTATACACTTGGGGATATTACAAATAATTCTACTATGAATATTATGAATATTTGTGTACTCATCTTTTTACAGATATACACTTTTTATTTATCCTAGGTAGAAATATAAGATCACCTAGTGATTTTATATATATATAAACACATATAGGGCAAGTGCAGGTTTCACTTTATAGTAACTGCAAGACTATTTACCAAACTGCTTGTGCCATTTTGAGTTCCCAGTAGTCATGTGGGAGTTTTCCAGTTATCCTTCATCTTTACCAACACTTGCAGGTTCAGTCTTTTTAATTTTAGCCATCTTGGAAGGTGTGGAGGGTTAGAGTCAATGGCTTTAATATGCATTTTCTAAATGACTAATAGTGTTGAACATTTTTTCAAGTTATTAAAATAATGTACAAAACTGTATATGGTACATGGTGTTTTGAAATACATATGCATATTATACATATACATATAGATGTTATACATACCTATGATGTATATTACAGAATGTATGCATCAAGCTAATTTAATTACCACATGTATTACAGAACTTCTTTTCATGTGTTCTGAATTAAGTGAATTTCTACTTGCTAGAATTTCAACTAAGAAATCATTTAAGTGGTACACTGGGGACAATTTTAATTTTGTGGGGGAAATTAACAATTGTACCCACGGACAGAGTGATTGGGATACCTCATTTTTTAGTTTCTTCTTTTTTTACATCCCAAATCTCCAAAAGAGCCACATTTTCCTAAAGAGGCATCCCAGACAGTATGAGAGGATAGATCCAGGAAGTGGCTGCTAACGAGCAAGCGTCACTGTTTACTCCCTTGTACTTCACAGACTAAAGAGTTTGAAAACCATCAGTCACCATTATTTATTGAAAGAAAGTGTGATTGGCAGTTTTGACAGAGCTCAAATTATTGAGGCTAAAAAAAATCCTAAAAATGTTCCTCTTTTTACTTCTCAAAAGTTGTCAAATAACTAACCTAATGTGTTTAATTTATTTTCTTCCTCAGAACTACATTTTTATTTTAGTACTAGGAATCCTTTCACAGGCTAAACAAACATATTCTTGAACAGCAATGTATATTAAGACCTCAAAAATAATTTGCATGCTTTAAGAAGCCTTTACTATTTGAATCTCAACTATGGTTCCTTTTTGAAACATTTCAAAATGTGGAATTCTTCTTAGAGAAATCTTTTTGTGTAAGAAAATGATTTCTCAGTGTCCCTCCCTCAGAAGGAATGTGAAATCAGCACTTGTGACCCATCACTCAGCTACACATAAATGACCTCCCTAACTTCATGGAACAGTCTCTTGTCACACGTTTGCCCAGACAGGGTTGGGAAGTCACTGTCTACTTTGGGGATACAATGAATCACTACTTCATTTAGTATCATCGTATTTACTAGGAATAATTTTACTGTGAACTTAAGCCTAATTACTTAATTTCCTAACCTTTTAGGATTAAAATTTTTAACTTCAACATGTCAATGATGCAGTCACTGCACTATTTCTCAAGCCTCCTTGATTCTTAGAGGAATTTTCCAGGGCTCAAAGGAAACACAATAGGGATTGAATTTATTAATTAAAAGAGAAACTACTGCCAAGATTAATTTCTAGACAACTACAGTTTGCAGGGTGCTTTTAATGAAGCAGGTGATTAAGTAGGTCAGGTAAACGTTCATAAAGCATTACTAATCTCATTAAGATCTACATTTGGCTCACATGGACAAATGTTAATATCTGCCATGTCATCACAAGCAGCACATCATAAGGTCCACAGTCATTTCAAGGCTCGACACCCTTTTCTGCTTTACGATGAACCGGTTTCTTAAAAAACATGCTAACTTTTTGATGCTATCAAAGAAAATGAAATAGGTACCTTAACATAATTATTTAATTTCCTAACCCTTGGGGATTAAAACATTTTTTAATATTTCAAAGACAGAGCCAGTGCATTCACTACTCCTCAAGGCTCCTCAGCTCCCAGAGGAATTATAATGTGCCCCAACTGCATTTAGCCTTCTGCAAAGAGCAAATGAAATGGTTACAAAAAAATTCTGAAAGCAAAAACAAATATCATTAAAGTTTTCCAAATGCACGTGTGGCAGGTGCAGGCTGTGCAATCAGGCAGAGAAGGGACAGATGAAAGCCACGTGGAGAACGTGGGAGCAAAGGCTCACATTTGGTATCTACTGAGGCCAAGGCACAGGACAAAAAGGGCTGTGGATAGGCTGCCACCCACAGGCTTCCAGGCTGCAGCCCAGTTGATATGGGCCCAGTGCTAGGCAGCACCTGCTAATGGTACCTCCTCAGTGTTTTTTGAACCTGCAGGAGGCTGGGGTACAGAGAGAGTTATATGAGAACAAAGAATAACTGGACACAAATCCTTGGCTATGTTAGGAAAACACTTCATGTTTATATGGTCATCACATTTAAAATTGGAAACAAAGTCACCCTATTGTGTTCTCAGGGGATTAGATCAGGGTCCCTCTCCCCGATCCCCCACAGATGCCCATGTTCCTGGTATAGAATGGAGTACTAGTCACACAAAACCTACACACATCCCCCTGTATACTTTAAATCATCTCCAGATGATTTATATCAGCTAATACAATATAAATGCTATAGGAACACTTGCTATATTGTATTGTTTAGGGAATAATGACAAGAAAAAAAAAGGTCTGTACATGTTCAGTACAGACACAATTTTTTCCCCAAATATTTTCAAACCATAGTTTGCTGAAACCTCAAATGTGGATCCTGCAGACACAGGAGATGACTGTACTTTTCAAATAAGTTTCCTGATGGTAAAGGCAGTAGCATAACTTGTTATATACAAACTGTTTGAAATTTTTTTAAAAATCTAAAAAAATAAATAAACAAAAGGTATAGAAAAAGTCCCATCTCTCCAGGAGACCCTGGCACTGAAGACAGAGTGAAGACAGAGTTCCCCAGACTCAGATTCCTGGCCAGAGGCTCCCCTGGTTGTGCAGAAGCAATAACTAACCAGGGGAGGTGAGGGCAGGCTTTGGGGCAGGCTGGAACACTTCACATTCTTTTCTCCACACAGACTGGCAAGGAATCAAGATCATGGAGATGGAAGTTTACACTATAAAGCAAGGAGGAAAAAATCCTAGAATTAATCTTTAGCCAGTAAGGGCCTATTAATGTGCACAAAATGTTAGGGCCTGGAGAGCCCCAGGGTGAAAGAATGACATAGACAAAGGTACAGAAGAGCGGGAAATCACTGCATGTCTGGCATGGTCAGGCAGCAAATATCTGAGGTCTGTAAGGAGATGGAATCACAGGCTGGAGGTAGAGCGGGGGGATCCTGGCAGGCCAGGGTGAAACATGGATTCATCCCAGAGCCTACAGGGGACCTGCAAAGCCTTTTATATATATATACACATACATACACACACACACACACACACACACACACACACACACACACACACACACACATACCACACTCAGATTTTCATTTGCAGATGTCCAGCTCAAAATGCAGAAGACAGACTGAAATAAGACCACAGATCAGTTGAAAACACTTCTGATGCCGACAGTTGTGGTAAGAGACAAAACCCAGAAAACATATTTATGAAAACAAATAAACAGTGTTGGGGCAATGGTCAGAGGACAAGGGAGGAAATGGGGTAAGCAGTAAACACCTGGCCGGGTGGATAAAGGAAGGCAATTACTAGAAAAGGAACACAGGAGGACTGGAGGAGAGCTGGGGAGTAGGTGACTGGGATCAGAGGATGCTGAATTTCAACTTGGTGGCAAACTCTGTCCTCGAAAGACGGGGGAAGCCCAATGGAAGGGTGGGGGTTGGGAAGGCCTGGAGCCTGGGGCTGCTCTCTAGGGACACTGCTCTGCGAACTCCACATCCATGGTCGACACTTGTAAATTCCAACTAAATATCCAGCAGCTGTCACTTTGTGGATTATCTAACCTCTTAATCAGTGATGGCTGAAGAAAAGAAAAAGAAACCATTTCCGGCTGTTTCCTTACCACTCCCCCTAGGTGAAAAAAGCAAACAAACAAATCACCCAGCAAATAGCACAAGCTGAAAAAAAACCGCTTGCCAGCCCTTATTTGGGGAGAATTTGCTGCTTCCTGAACTCCTGACCATTGGCAGAGCAACGGCTCCAGCGTCCATGGGTCACATGCTGTCCTCTGCTTGGGCCTCTCCTTCTGTGTCTGTGTTGTAACAATGGCCCTCTATTGAAATTTTGAAAAGTCTTTGAGACGTTAGCTTGGGAGTCCACTTCTATATTCAGTAAATGGTTACGGAATGCTGATCATGGGAACACAAGCAGTTCATGTTTATGTGGTCACGACATTTAAAATTAGAAATAAAGTCCTCTTGTTGTATTCTCAGGGGATTAGATCAGGGTCCCCTCCCCAATCCCCCACAGATGCCCATGACCCTGGTACACAAAGGAGTACTATTCACACAGAACCTATGCACATCTACCTGTCTCCTTTAAATCATCTCTAGATGATTGATAATACCTAATACAACGTATTAGTAGGGTCCTGATGGCAGGGTCCTGCTCTCAAGGTTAGTGAGGACACAGATCCTATGAAACTCATACAGGACATGATGCCACGAGCGGTAAGTGCCACAGAGGAAACTTAAGTAGGGTTTAGGAAGCAGGAGCCTCCCTGAGGTCGGCTCATTCTGACTCGGGGGCAAAAGTATCATGTATGCTGAGGTGCATGAAAGGCACTTTCTGAACATTTCAGTGGCTAGGAAATATGATCCTGCAAATATAATCATACAAAGGCAGGAGATTCCTCATGAAAACTCTGATAGCCAGCTTCTTCTGAAAAATTGCAGTACCTGGGAGTCCTGGGTCCACATGAATGCAAGGCCATGGTCTGCTCATCTCTAATAAATAGTTGTGCACCCATCTCCCACCTAGCACCTCCTTGATACTGGGACGCCACGTCTCACTGGCTATTAGGTATGTGTTGCTTGTTCCTCTGTACCTGCTTCTCCAATAAACATGGAACACATACTATCAAGGCAGATGTAGATTTGGGTCTAGAGATACAGGTCATTGTATTCCTGCACCTGCTTACCTTGTGAGCACTGTATTTCTAAATCTCTCTTGGAACAAAAGTCATCTAAAAGTCAGGTCTCTCGAGGACTCTACACAGCTTTCCTTCAGGGCTGTCATGGGCTGTTTCCAACACAGGCACAGTGTCAGATTCTTTATTCCACCTAGTGTATGGAAGGCTCAATCTCCAAAATTAAACTAGTAATTTAAATTTTTGTATGTTCTATACAAAAAAAACAAAAAAGGACCACACATGGTGGAACACACCTGTAATCCTAGCCGCTTGGGAGGATGAGACAGGATCACAAGTTTGAGGCCAGCCTAGACAACTTAGTGAGACTGTGTCTAAAAAAAATAAAAGGGCTGGGGATATAGTTCAGTGGGAGGGCATCACTGAGTTTAATCCCCAGTAACACATGCGCGCACAAACACACACACACATACACACAATATATATATCCATAAGAATAAGGACTTCCTAAGAATAAGCTTTTAAAAATTGCTTTGTGTAGAGAATTTATCTTCTAATATATGCACACACAAACACATATGAACACATTTTATCTCCAAAATCACGTTTGTAAATCTTAGGAAACAATTTCTCAGGCCCACAAACATTTACAAGGCTGTTCCATGTAGGTGATACTCCAAGATCTGGGTTGTAAAGATAGATAACCCCCTGCCTACTCCACCCTGCATCTTCAAGGGTATCACCTTCTACCAGGGACATAAAAATTAAAGCAGGATAAGTGCTATGATAGAAGACTGTTTAAAAAAAAGAAGAAGAAGAATGACCACATAAATGAATAAATGAAAGAAAGGAATACTAACAGGGAGGAGTCAGCAGCAGAAGGATACTACCAGCATGATGGAGGTTAGTTTATAACTGAGTCTGCTTTTCAAAGGGAGCAACACAGGAAAGTGGTGGAGACATGTGGATGCACAAAAGGGCCTGCCAGCAAAGGAAATGGCTCTCCAACTGCTGCTTGGTGATCATGCTTGCCCCCGACACATGTGGAAGCAACACTGGAGCACTGGAAAGGTAGGCTGGGCCACAAGGCAAAGATGCTGGTGGAAGAAATCTGCATTTCTAAATTCTATAAGAAAAAAGTTTCACGGCTCAGTCCAAAGACCCTCCTCTTCTGTGTCTTTACAGATCTCATCTGGTCTGACTTAAATACCATCTATATGTTAAGACTGAGTATCAGCGCCATCCCAAACTCCAGCCCCAAACATCCAACCGCCTAACCCGCCCTCTTCGTAGTTGTGTAATGAGGCATCCCAAGAAACCATGTCTCAGACTGAGCTCCTGGTTCCCTCCCTCTGGGCTTGCTCTCCCCTACTTGGGACAATTACAGAACATCAAGCATGAGGACATGACAGTGGACACTTTCTTCCCTTCAGGACAACTCCGTCCTTCCAGGTACTTATGCCAAGAATATTGAGGTCATTCTTCTTCCTTTCTCTCACACCTCATATATTCAATCCACCAGTGAATCATGTCACCTATGCCTTAGAAATGCATCCAGATCCTGACCACATCTCACCAGGACACAGTCACTTGCCTCCCGACCTGGCCCGCTACAACACCCTCTTCCCTGATGTCACCTTTCAGGGAAGCCCTCTCACTGTGTCCAATCACACTCGCCCATGCAAGCGCCTCATTTCCGCCTCCTCCTTTATTCTCTGGGGGCAGTTACCATGTTCCACCTTCTAGATCATTTCCCTATGTCTTCTGCCCACTGCCTGCCCTCCCCACGAGAATATCAGTTCCTGGGGACCAGGGATTTCTTGGCCGACTCTTTAACTGGCGCATCCTCATGGGCCAGCACAGATCTGGGCTACGGAATCTATCCGAATCTTTACAGAATGAAAGGATGGCTTAAAGAAGACAGAAATGGGAAGCTGGGAATCAAGTTGAGAGACTCTGCCAGCACTCACAGGTCTAGACTAAGGGGAAGGCAGGACTGAAGACTTCACAGGAGCAGAGAGCTCAGGTCGGGTGGCCTGTGGGATAGATGCCCTGTGAGGGCCTCTATCAGGGGTCATTGACTTGGAAAATGACTTGACAACCTTCATGGCGACAGAGAAGGCCCAGAGTGAGGAGAGGTGAGAGGGAGAGAGCAGGGGAAGCCAAGGCTTGACCTGTTCAGTCTCTGAGCATGTTAACTAAGTGAGGCACATTAATACACACATTAATATATCCTTCTTCGGTATGATTCAAATCCCACTAAACTCTTCCGAGAAAATTTGCAAGCTTTAAATTATTCCTAAATTTAATAAGCCCACAGACCCAGAAGGGCTCAGATTCATGTATTATATAGACTACAGGTTTCACACCATGCTCCAGAACAAAAGAAGAGTCACAAATGCCAGGAATATGTGGAAAATGATGATTTGCAAAAGACCAGAGTGTCCCCAGTGTTTCAAACTATGTAGAGAATAAAAAAGAAGTGGCTCTGTTTGCCAGACTTACATTTAATAGGCTCTAAATCCAGCACAGATTTGACCTTTGCTTTAAATAGATTTTCTTGGAGAGGAGGGAAGAAAACACTGATTCATCTGAGACTCCTGAACGACCTACTGTTCACATTACTTGAAATAAAGTCTGCTTTAAATCAGAATTCTTGAGACACCGAAATAAATATACCAAGAGGTTTCTAATTTTGTGCTTTCACCAACTGATTATTTTCATTCATAACAGTGGACGAACTCGATATGGTCTTTCCAGAAAGAAGGGCCTAGCCACAGAGCACAGCACACGGTGGAATCAATCACTTCCATGCAACTGGTCTCAGACTTCAGCTTGTCTTGAGATCAACACTTTGAACAGAAAAATAAGAGAAGTATGCAAAAGGGAGATGACTTTTCAAGTTTTCCAAGGCCCATGCTAATTCAACAATGTTTGGGCAATCAGGGAAACCTAGAAGCAAAAAAAATGTTTCCACTAAAACTGAAAAAGGTGAACCAGAATCATTCAATATTTGAACTGTTCCCTCGACAAATATGAAATATGCAAACTTCCCATTCTGTTGTACTTGGCCATTAAGAGCAATGTCATAGACATTGGGATGACGATACAACACGGTATCCTGGACCTACACCATTTTAGTTTCATCTTTGGAGATTTTTGTTTCCTCTCAAGCATCTTGAGCAGTGCAGTGCTCATTTTTAAATCATCATAAGACAAGTGGAGAAACAAAAATATAAATCAAATAGAAGTCTTGCTTTACCATCTATTTGCATCTGTTTGGAAAAGAAATATAATCATGTATTTAGGGTCCCCTGGAGACAAATGACCTCAGGACACCAGGCAGTCATAAAGGTATGATTGAGACATTCAGGAGTGGTGTGGTCTGTAGCCACTTGCAAAGTGCTTGTCCCACCTAACAATTGTCACAGTGCTCTCCAAGCAAAACAGAATTGCAAGCAAAGTGTGATCTGTTGATGATTAATCTGCCATAAAACCAAGCATGATCAGAGACTTTTCAAAAGAGAGAAAGGGATGGTTCACATAGTATTTTTTCAAAAAGCTAAACAACATTTCATCATGAATTCACAGAAGCCACCCTTTATAATCCCATGTCCCTTTCGCCTTCCTCCAGGTTAGAGGAGAGCAATGGCACTTTAGGTAAGAGGTGAACTCACATCTCCAATCATGTCAACGCTCTAATGCCTAGAATAAAAAACAAATGTGTAAGTTGAAACACTGAATCGACCTACAGATGTCATATATCCACACACATAAAATCCAATAGAAGTCTATTACTTTACTCATATACTAAGCACTTTGAGAAGTATGTGTCTAGAAAACTTGCAACCAAGAAGATCAACTGTAGCCCACAGAGGCAGAGCTGATGGAGAGACCACATAAGAATCATTCTTCTACAGGCTCAACTAGAGCCTCCCCTTGGGTGTGGCCACTGCCACGTGGGTAATGTCTCAGGGCAATGTGTTAACACAATCCTCCTTCTAAGCTATTTCCTCCTCTATGTCATTCTATATTCCATTATTAAAATGATGCAATACTGTCACATGACAACTGAGTGCTGGATATTACATATATAATATTCAAATTATGATTCTAGCAAATGATTTTTCTGTTTATGGTCTTTCACTATTTATGTCCTATCGAAGACAACATTTAGAGGTCCATTTCATGCTTACTTGCTCGGTTGGTTTAATGTTTTACATCTGTAGAGCTTTCAGCCTTTTCGGGCAAAAGACCACAGAATCTCCCTCTAATTGTACAAGGAATTTCTTCTTGAAAACTTAAAGCAAGACGATTAGGTGTAAAAGAAAGTCATAAATAGATGTGAAACCAGCCAGAAGGGAACTGGCTTGTACCAGAGGCCAACTCAGAGCTGCAGGCCCCGGGAGAGTACTACCTCATAGTCCTAAAGTAATTTACCCACCTACTTGGGGGGAGAACCCTTTAATGTTCCTGTAAACCAATATGCACATGTGAATCCTCAGGGCAGGCCTAGCAGAACCAGGGCTTTGGGGAAAGACATCCTGCAGCTGAGAACTGGGCTCAACATTCTTCAGGCTGTAACTCAATCATGGGGCTGCAGAAACCCACCAAATGACGGAATTCTGAAGAAAGTGAGCAGAAGGGGCTAAGCAGAGAGCCAGCGGTGTAAGAGAAAATCACCCACAATGAGGAAGGTGGAAGAAATTACTCTCACATGAGTTTTAAGGGTGTTCATGAAAGACGAGGAGAAGTGTGGCCAGTTAAAGCAGCAATACAATGAAGAAAAAGAGCAGCCAGAGAGCATGCCAGGCCGCTCTGGTCTGGAAGTCTGGAAGGTGATAGGAGTCTCTGAGCCAGATGCAGGAAAGGGTCTTATTCCTGATTAGCATCCCTCAAAACTACAAGGTGTTTGCAGAGGAGGCTGGAGGAAGGATTTGGTTAACAAGGGAAATCAAAGAGGAATAGAAGCAGGTTGAGAAGACAGCCCTTGGAAATGCAGCGTCACAGACCAAAACTCCTTACTTTAATAAAAAGATGGAGGTATAAAGGTCGGTGATCCAATATTTTTTTTAAATTTTGCTTTTCTTCAGCTACGGTTGTGCATAAAAATTGATATGCAGTTTTTTTTGCCTCTACTTGACTCGGTTTTCTTGTACACATCAGCCAAGGATTAGAGTGTTCTTTTTGACCTGGATTATATCCCAACACGCTCAGCGGGGGGCGCACCTCTCTATCAGTTACAGGGTAAACCATACCACATCCAAGGCAGTCAGCCCAAAGTCTCCCTCTGTTCCCAACTATTAAAGGTACGTAAGAATGGAGCAACCCAATGAGGTTTCTTTCCTTTTTAACATCTAAGATCATAGTTTTCATGCCTCTTTGGCAAATAAGGCTTTTGGGGGTATTTTTAAAGAGCTGTTTGCTTTGTTTGGGCAGGGGTGGAGGAAGATAGAAAGAGAGGCAGCTGAGTACTCATATTTAAGAAGGAGAAAACAAAACCTGTCTACAGGTTCATTCTGGCTCTTTCTCTTTTCCAGCAGTAGTGACCCACCATCATGCCATCCCCATAAGCTGCATGGAAAGCTGTGTAGGACAGCTCCCTGCTGCACACTTCCCTGTGTGGACTGAACAACGGGGATCACTGGCCTGCACCCTGAACAATCAGGAATGCACAGAGGTCGTGCTGTCACCCAACATAGCTGTCAGCCTCTGCAAGAATGATGAGTCCACAAAGATTTAATTTGTTACTCCCCTGGGAACATTCTAAAACATTAGCACCTATCCCAAATTCACTTTCCAATGTAGGAGCTCCAGGATAAAATGTGAAGACGTTCATTTTCATCATAGCCAAGCCTTCTGGAGTCCTGGGAGAAAGTCATGAATATTGCCAGAGACTGAGCCACTCTCAACATCCTTAGTATTGTTAAGTCTGGCTTCTTGGACAAAGATTTTTTTTTTCCTTTTCCAAACAGCTCCCCAACCTTCTTTTCTCCAGAGAGCCAGTTTAGCATTTCCAGTTTTCCTAGAGGACCTTGTCAAAGGAACTCGTCACTTCAATACCAATTATTTCCCTCTCCTCAGAAAAAAAATATACTGAAGTGTACTGTTTGAGTTGCTTGCAGTTAGAATTCTTTGGGGGCAGAGACTAGTGGCTCATTGAACCGATTTAACCTAAAGCCCTCAGTGCTGTTGAGATGGACACTCCATCCCCTGGCTTTCGGAATTCCTCCCAAGGAAAACAAGCACCCACACCAAGCACAATCTAAAGCCACTCTCAGGAACTAACAGGATGGCCTGCGGAGATAACTATAACCGTGAGTGTAGAAAGCACCTCCCTAACAAAAGCAGAAGCCCTTCGGTTTACTAAAGAGACTGAGATACAGAAAGGCCTCTGAGGAAGCTCCAGAACACTTCCCTCTGTTTTCCCCATTGTTCTCTGAACCTCCCATGCTATGTCCATGACTCTCATCACTTTGGTCTTGACAGTCTTTACTGGAGTCACAGCCAGTGTGCCAGGGCTGCCATAACCACATACACAAACTGGGTGGCTTTAAAGAATAGAAAGACAATCTCTATTAAACTATGATGGGCTCAAGTAATTGAGAATCCTAAGGCTAAAAGAACAGAGGTAGTTAGTAGTGGGACTTCTCGAGGGTCAAGGGTTTGGAAATCTGAAGTCAAGGTATCATCAGGGCCACATTCCCTCTCAAAGATGAAGGCAAGAACCTTCCTAGCCTTGTCCCCACTTCTGGTGCTGTGCCACCAACTCCTTAGTGTGCAGCTGCTGCTATCTTCGTTCTGCCTGTCATCATATAATCATCTCCCTCTCTGTATGCATTTCATCTCTAATTTTCATAACGACATCAGACACTGGATTTAAGGCTCATCTCATTCCAACATGACCTCATACCAACTAATCTGCAATGACTCCATTTCCTAATAATGTTGCATCCTCAAGTCCCAGAGCTTAGGAATTCAACCGATCTTTTGGGAGACATGAATAATTCAACTCGCAAAAACTATGCAATCAGCACAGTCACACCCAAGAGGCTACACATGAAACTTCCCACTCCTTCCATCACTGTTTGCCTTCAACATCACCTGTCCCGTTCTGAAAATACATTTTATTCTCTAAGCACTGACAACTTGCCCTCCTGTCAGGTTGTTCTGTTTGACCTCCCTGGACAGCTGTCCTGAATTTCACAGATATTGACACTGTCCTCATCCCCCTAACTTTCTGTGATTTCTATTTTTTTTTCAAATCCACAGTCTATGGTCTCAACTCACATCCTCCATCTATACATCATCAAAGGAGAAAGACATTAACAATGTCAGTGGTCTCATCCAGATTCCACTTGACTGGATGTAACCTTAACCCAGCCATCTCCTCATCTTACTTCGCAATGACCACTTTATCTTCAGAGAAATCATTCTTTCGCTCATTCACTCCAAAGAATGTTTGATGAATACTCATTGTGTTCTAGTAGGCATCTGACTTACATTCAGGGTTTCAGGATGTAAATGATTAATACGATCCCAGTGCTGGTAGAATTAAGAGTGTATCAGGAATATGAACAAGGAAACTTGTACTGCTAACACTGGTAAGTTCCCAGGCCATGAGAGAAGCAGGTAAGGAAATTATGGATGCATCTACGAAGACCTGACATCAAAGGAAAACAAACTGCATCATATGCCCCAGGAGTCTATTCCTAGTCTTCTTCTGATGCTATACTTTTGTTTTGTCTTTGTATTCTATTTCAAAATCTCAAATAGATTTTGGAGTGGTTGGCTCCCAACTCTAGCCTCAGTGTTTTCTCTGTGCTTACAACTAGAGTTTCCTCTTGCCATTTTCTATTACGATGTTCCAGTAGCATCAGGAATTCAGAAAGAATAAAACAAAGACCATCACCCTGATTGCTAATCTTTCCCTGTATACCCCACTTCAGTCAATCTTACCACCATTTTTCAGTCATTTGAACTTAGAAAGCTGATATCTTTCCTAACCCTTCCTTCTCTTCATCTCACTGCCTTTCCACCCACATATCATTTTAAAACCCTAACTAGAAACCCTTCTGTTGTCTCCCTAATTTTTTCATTCCCATTGGCTTGATTAGTGTTTGCATCAATTCATGGTAAGTATTGTAAAGACACTTTCACTGGGTCATCTATCTGAAAATGTAAATCCACCGCCACTCAGCTTACAAATAACTTGCGTTTTGATACCATATAACAGCTTATTAAAATGCTTTCACAAACAGAACTTTGCATCCATACATCAGCCTACAGTGATAGGTAGAAGAAGCAACAGTCTTAGAGGTCACAAGTGACTTGCCCAAGGTCAAGAACAAATGAGTAGCAGAAGCATAATTTCAAATGCAAAGTCCCACAGCCATACCGCTGCCAAGTCATCTGCCCAAAGAACAGTCCAGATACCAAGCTTGCATAAAATGTGTGCTCAAAAGCCAGCAACCTTGGCAACATCATCCAGAGATGACAGTCATGGCGGCTCCTCTGCTCATTTCCACCATCTCTGGCCACCTGCCCTAGAGGCCTGCCCTTGGGCATTACTCTAGGGCCGGGCCAGACTGGCAGTGCAGTGCCAGAAGCTAACCCAGCAGTATTTGCTTTGGCACCTTGGGTCCAGGTAATTCAATCAACTTAACAGATCTCCAGTAGGGTTTCTGACTTCCATAAACTCAGCAATACTCCTGGCCACATCCTCCACCTGCTGCCAGCACAATCACTAAGTACCTCTGCCTTTCTCCCCAGCTACTCTGTCTTTTTCATTCTGTTACTGAAATTCTTGCCTAAGGCATAGAAATCTGTTAAGTACCAAACTCCACAACTATTCAGCTTGATCAGCCCAAACTCTGCCCACGGGAAACAAATGTTCAGTAGGAATCTATTAATCATGGAGTGCTTCTCAGGTGCTAGGGAAAGTTGAAAGCTAAGTTCTTGCCATCAGAAACTACTTGTGCTTCCATTACACTCTCTACTGTAACCTCCGGGATCCTGAAACTATCATGAGACAACTTTCATTCATCTTCAACTTCTGAAATTCCTACATTCTTGGAATTTTAAAAATCTTTAAAATCTGACTTTTTCTAAAGGAATCACTTGTCTCACAACCTCTGTAATTTTCTTCTCCCTCCACTCTTTAATTCTGTCATTTGCACTACGTCATCACAGTGTTGACCTCTGATTCCATCTCTCTTCCCACTAATACTCTTGTTCCCATCTTTCTTGCAATTACCAAATCTATTCTTTCATGTTTGCTTTTTGAGGTCAGAGGAAGCAGAAGATGTCTGAATTTAAATATAGACTGAAGACCATGAGAAGACACTTACCTGTCTAAACCTAAAAGAGACTTCAAGCCACCTATCTTTCTCCCATTGCCCATTATCCAACTTGTACTTCACAAGACCAAGATTTTCTAAACTCCCTAAACTGATCATATTCACATGCTCTCCTGAACTACCTTCTATCACCCCTTGCTGTGTCTAAATGCCACGCATTCTGCAAAAAGGAACTGAATGCCTATTCACTATTACCCAGGTCTGCATGAGCTACAATGGATTTTTTGACCACCTTCTATGTCCGCCCTGTTTAATATTATATTCAGTCTCTATAGATAGCAAGATTTGAAGAGGATTAGAAGCCAAGCTAAAAAGTTCACCTTTAAATTCTTAAAAAGTTTGGGTTATGATCAGGATATAATGTATCTCCCCAAAAAAGCTCATGTGATAGACAATGCAGGAATGTTCAGAGATGAAACAATTATCTTATGAGCATTGTAACCTAATCAGTGGATTAATTCATTTGATGGATCAATCATCTGAATGAATTACTAGGTGGTAACTATAGATAGGTGGGATATGCCTAGAGGAAGTAAGTTACTGGGGGGATGTTTTTTGTGGATCATATTTTATTTCTGGCTCCTCACTCTCTTTCTTTGCTTCCAGGCTACCATGAGCTAAGTAGCTTTATTTGTCATACCCTTGTGCCATGATGTTCTGCTTTACCTGGAGCCCAGAGCAATGGAGTCAACTAACCACGGACTGAACTTCTGAAACTGTGAGCCAAAACAAACATTTCCTCCTGTAAGTTGTTCTTGTCAGGTATTTTGGTCACAGTGATGAAAAGCTGACTGATGTAATTAGGAAACCAGTAAGGGTCTACCTATATCCATGTTGTCCAACAGAACTTTCTATGATGGTGGGAGTGTTCGGCACTGTCCACAGGAGGCTGCTGGACACTTGAAAAGTAGCTAGTACAACTAAGGAACGAAAATGTTAGTCTAAGAGTAATTAGTGTAAATTTAAACAGCCACATGCGGCTAGTGGGGACTGCAATAGGCAGCAGAGTTTTCGACTAGTTGATGCCACAAAGAAAGTTTTACAAAAGTGAGTCAAATCCAGGAGGACAAAAGAAAGCATGGAGGATGTAAAACAAGGAAAGAGAGATACTCTGGCAGTGATCTGGGCAGGAGAATTCCCTTATTCTGGAAAGAAGAAAGAAATTACCCTAAGTGACGAGGAAAAAAAAAAAAAGGAGTTCATTTGCTAAATCCCTTCAAAAAAAAAAAAACAAGACTATAGAACTCAGGACACTTTTTTTGTTTGGAAGTCTTAACATATCAAATTGGGAATTTCATATTGAATAAGTACTAACCACAGATTTTGATCCCCTACTAAAATGTTTACACGTTCATCAAGTCATACACAAAAATACTTAGTTTTCAGAAAGAATATATAAAATGTAAAATAATCACTTAATAAGTTGTCAATATTTTCCATCCCACTTCAGATAACTCAAATCTTTTACTTAGGCACACATGAAACCATAGATTTCCAATGAAGGGTGGAGAGGCTGGCAGAGATAGAAGGGTACTATGCTATGAAATGGGCTACCAGACAATGACTAGAATATCCTGAGGCAGATTCTCTGAAGGGATTAGATCTCGCACTTCTATACAGAGTCCTGGTTATTTCCTTACCATCTTCCTCTTCTTACAAAGGTGTAAACCTTCCCAGTACAACTCAAGTCAAGAGGAGAGCTACCTAGTATAACAAACATAGAAATATTTAAGCCAACCAGAACAAAAAAACAATAAGGCTTACCCTTACTCAAATACCTGTGAACACTACAGACATTTAAAGATACCCATGTTTATATGGTCAAGTTAGAAACATACTCCTTTCATTGGAAATTCCAATTTTCCAATTTGTCCCAGGAATCCAATTGTTTGCTTGAAAATACTACCTATCACCCAATGCAAATCCTAAGAACAAAGTCCACACTGTAGATATGGCATTGCTGCCATTCCAAAAATTTTGTCCTGTTAAACCTTTAAGGCTCCACCACACCTAGTCCATCTATTCACCTTTACAAAACGGAATGCTAACAATCCAACAATATACTCAGGCAAATGCCTGGAATTTAGGGATGAAAGGAATGAGAAAAAGCAAAATTACCCCTAATGGGATCCAGAATGCTCCCACAAAACAGAGAAGACAGAAAAATCGAGCAAGGGATTTGTCCTTCTATTACCGTCTTACACCCATTCGACAACTGCAATTTGCTCTCAATCTACTCAGAAATATGATCAGTGAACTTGATATGGTCAAAGCTCACCAGAAAAGTAGAGAATAATCTGGACATGGCGTAATCCCGTAAACAACTTCAACACATCCTCAGAGGAGCAGAAATGGGGAAGACCCCTCACAGGGAACCCTTTTAACTTTGTCCTTCTTTAAAGGACATGGCCAACAAGCATCAGAAATATTAAAGGCAAGCTCATCTCAACCAATTCCAGAGTACAAATGATGAGATATGGGGGCCTGAAACTGATTGGAAAGGTAACAACATTTATATAAAGGTGCATAATTTATTAAAGACCTGATTTGCACACTCACTCCCACACATAGTAGAAGACAAGAAAAAAAGCAGCTAAGAGAATGTGATGGGTCCTCACAGCACAGATTTAGTCTCTTGTAGGCACACACATGGACCCTCAAGAGGAGTCTGGAAAGGGCACTTTGGCCAGGATGAAAGTGTTCATGCTAACATAAAAAGGGGCAGGTCTGGCGGCTTCTGTGAGCGCAGAAATATTACTTTGGGCCAGAAAATAGAAATCCCTGCGTGGCTGGTTTTTAACTGCAGACATCAACACCATGAAAATTCCTAGACCATTTCTACGTTTCATGCTTATGGCAGGATACAGTCCTGGCAGACCCAAGACCAAACAGGACTCCATAATCACAACCATGCAGCTGAGTTTCCTCTGCTGAACCACAAAAAAATAGCTTGTTTAAAGCATTAGCTTAATGATGACAAAGCAGCATATGGACTATTTAATTTTCACCAAACATTCTGTACCATCTTTCACTTACTTCCCCTAAAATTGTGTTCCTTTCATCCTGTCCCGATGTGAAATCAAGTACAACTAGGACCACACAGGCAAATGCAATTATAAATATATCTTCTGAATTAGTGGATCCTTTTTGAAAGTCAGCACAATGTCTTCCTTGCTTGGTCCTCCCTCCATTCCTTCTTTTCTTCCTTCTTTCCTTCTTTTTCCTTCCAATGCTAAGAATCATCCTTTATCAGCCTAAACCATTTTCCCAACTCAACCAAGAGTTGTTCCTATGAGATGTGGAAGACTGTGATCAGATTTGTATCTGGGACAGAAAGAAACAAGCTTAATAGAGGAACAAAGCAGGGTACACAGGGAGGAATCAATGCCAATTTGGAAAAATATAAATTTAAGGTAAATTAGTTGTAGGGTTGCATGATTTTTAGTATCATATTTGTTAAAATATTTTTGGCTTCTAGTCTTATAATCACATTGGTATTATACATTCTAGGACTGGAGTAAGGAGACCAAATTTCACACATGATAGCTTGAAATCAGTCTGCCTCCTAACTAGACCAGTTGGTCTCATTTGCTGCATTCTAGTAATCTTCCTAGTAACCTATCCAGAATCTTTGTGACCTAAAACAAGAATTATGAAGTAGAATTCCACATTACTTTACATAAGATCATCAGTATTCACTGCTACAACTTCTAGAGAACTCTGCTGAGATTGTAGTCTGAAAACCACAAGAACAACAAGAGGTGAAGACAGCATTGGGTCCCTCTATTCCTCTCTTCTCCTCTTCCACCCTCACAGGAAAGATGTAAGAGTGGAATGGAGAAGCATCCATAGCTAGGGAATCCTGTCATTTTTCAATCAAATATGCTATTCATAGTTACATTCTGAAGAAGGAAGCTGTAGAGATTATTTCCAAGGAATACTGACCATAAAAACTACCAACCGAACAAAGACTGTTGTCTTGGGCCTGTTGCTTGCCTCTTTCCCACCAATACCTTATATGATTCACATCTCCCAAAGTCTCCCACAGCTCTCAAGCCTGTCCACTCACACTCTGTAATTGCCTCCTTCTTCCTCTGTAACCCAGTCTCTTCTGGTCTTAAATAAGCATGTTCACACTCCTAAAATATTTTAATGGCTATCATATGCAAGGAAAATTAGATGGCATACATTAGCTCAAAAAAAAAAAAAGAAAAAAAAAGAAAACAACCAGAACTGAGCTCAAAAAGTACTATACAGATTCTGACCCTGTTCTAGCATCAAATTCATCTCTACTCCAACAGAAGTGAAGCCAGCACCTGGTCACTGGAAGAGACAACTCTAGATAGAAATGCTACAGACTAAATAAATTCAGAGAAGGAAGAAAACAAAGGGAAGCTCCAATTAGAACTTGGAAAGTGAGAAAGAGTAAGTGCCCTGTTGTTTTAAAAAAGAAGGCACACATTTGAAAGACCCACTCCTTGGAGATTGTAATTGAACTCCCCTTACCAAAGGTGTTTGAAAAGAATAACTTCCTGTCCCGGAAGAAATGGCAAGATTCTGCTAGTGTGACAACACACTGCAGTGATGCCAAGAGAAGAAGTTTTATAGAAAAAAGCCAATGATGCCACAGGCTGAAAATAAGACCTGAGACACCTTCTCTACAGTGGCTCGGAAGGACAAGCTTGAACGGAGTCAGAATGTCCCTGGGCATCTTGCATTGCCCCTGTAGGAAAAACCAGTGCCTTCCAGTAAGACAAAACAGGAAAACAAGAGACAGGAGGAAAACAAGAAACAGGAGGAAAAGAAAAGTATATAAGAGACCAAGAGGCAGGCAGCAGCTCCCAAGTCAGTACCCAAGCAAGGTAGATTCTGTGGCCACAATATCCCACCAAGCAAAACAGCACCCTGCTGCCCTATCTTTCCAGGGACCACAAGCACAAGGGCAGCGAGACACATAACAGAACTGTCAGTAGGAAATGAAGTAAACTCCAGGAGGAATCTTTAGATGAAATGAAGCATATAGGCAAATACTTGGATGAAAGGAAATCTGGAAGTTTCTAATTAAGGCTTCAGGAATAACATCTTCTAAGACATGAAGTGTTGCTACCTGTTTTCCTTCCAGGAAGTCAAAGGAAAACAAGCTAAGGGCTCTCGAAGTCAGACTCAATAAATTCATTCAAATATAAAATCTCCTTTGTGTTAATAATACTGGTGTGCCAAAGGAAAAAAAAAGGCATTTCTAAAAAATGATAAACTGCTTTCATTTTATGTAGCTACACTTAAGTACTCATTTACTTGGTAAATATTAGTAAATATTTAAAACAGTAGACATTGTGCCAAGAAATTCAGAGAATCCAGAAATGAGCCAATGTATGCTAGCCGCATATATCTTAGAGTCTAATAGAAGAAAAAGGACTTGTACCAAAATACCTATAATTCAAGAAACTAAATTGTTAACACCTAAAACAGAAGTAAAGTTACATAATAAGGAATTTTTAAAGTTTTACTTTGCTTTCAATTGACACATAATAACTGTATCTATTTATGGGGTGCTGTGTGATGTACAAACATTCATGGTGTAATGAGAAAATCAGGGCATTTTCCTTCTTAATACCCTAGGACTGAAAGAACTGATATCTAGGCTACCTTTTGAGAAATAGACAACAGAGACAAAATGAAAAGAAGGTGATGAAGGGGGCACTGGAAAAAAAGAAAGCACAGAATAAGGACCTCTGCCTCATACCAAGGCCAAGTGGCTGACTTAATTCAGTGGGAACAGAAAGGAACAGAATGGGAATTGGTGAGAAACGAGACTGCCAATGTAGACCCAGATGGACTATGGAACTGAAGGTGAGTGCCAGAAGTTGAGGTTTCATTTTAAAGGTATTAAAATGTGTGTGTAGGGTGTGTATGTGTGTATATGTGTGTTTAAGTGACCATATCAAAGCCATTCTTTGAAAACTTGATTCAGGGAGAACACTGAGTAACAGCATGAAGGGTGGAGCTGCACAGGGCCCAAAGCCACAGTGAATATGCAGGTGGGATGCCAAGGAGAGTCCATAGAGATACCTTCAGCAAGAGGAAAGGAGACTAGGACACCCGCCATACTGGAGCCAGGCCCTGCAGCCTGGACCTAGGGCTGCTGCGCAGAACATCTGATTCCATATCCTTAGGTAGGAAAACTGTCTTAGGTTCTGAAAATCTGCTTGATAATAGTATGTTTTAATACAATATCAGTGCTCATGATTCTATAAAATGGGAATATCTTCCTTCAAAAACGAATTGCCAAGTGATATCACAGAGGTGGTGGTTGCACAACATCATAAATGTACTGATTAATAACATTCATTTTAAAACTGTTAATTTTATTTTACGTGGATTTCACCTCAATACCGAAAAGCTAGGGAAAAAAGCAATTACCTCTGATTCTGTTTTCATCCTGCAAGTGGTAAAAGGGAAAAAAAGAAAAAGAAAACAAAGCTTATTCCCTATAAGAGACTGAATAAAATCAGTCCTTCTAAATGCAGAAAGCAGTCATTTTGGATTCTCTTAGATTACCTGTATCTAGAAAACCTTCATCGGTTGCAAATCTGTCTTGGAGTTCTACTTCCTGATCCTAATGTCTCTGAAAACAGAATTAAGTGCATGTCTGTTTGTCATAGTGCCCACTGGTGTCCTCAAGAGAATCAGAAATTAACATATATAACAAAAGGGGGGAGACACACAAAATACCTACTTTTAAGTCCCTCCTCAAATCAAAGAATTATTCTTATATTTAACCTGTATGTGATACTGTGAAATGTATATTTGGTATTCATTTTGTTTCCTGGCATAAAACTCCTAAAATTCTTGGAATCCCCAAAGTTATGTCCTCTTGAATGCTAATTAGTTACTGCTGAGTAGCTGGCAGCTCTAGGTAGCTTTAGGATAAGGGATGGTCACCAAATCACTAAAGCAGGATTAGAAAGTGATTCACCATCTGAATGAGTGAGGAGAGGAGAGGGGCTGAAGGCCAAATTGATCACCAATAGCCAACGATTTAACTAACCACAGCTACATAATGAGGCTATCATAAAAACCCAAAGGCTGAATTTAGAGAACTTCTGGATACCTGAACATTTGTAGGTCACTGTAGGGTGGTACACCCAGAGAGGATATGGATGCTCTGTACCCCTCCCTACCTTACCCTATGTATCTCTCCCATCTGGCCATTTATCTGTATCCTTTGTAATAAAACAGGAAATATGTTTCCCTAAGTTCTGGGAGCAATTCTAGCAAGTTAGTTGAACCCAATGAGTGGGAACATGGGAACCCTAATTTATACCCTGTCAGAAACACAGGTGACAGCCTGGGACTCATGATTGGCATCTGAAGTGGGAGGCAGTGTTGTGGGACTGAGCTCTCAACCTGTGGGATATAACACTACTCCCATACACACCCATCAGAAATGAATTAAATAAGAGGACATCCAGCTGGTACTGCTACAGAATTGATTGTTCCTGATGGAGAGAAATCCCAATACACAAAGGTAAAGCATTCTTTGTTGGCTGTTGTGAGAGTGTAACAGAAGAAACAAGGTTTTTCTCTTTTCCTGTGTCATTAGCCTATATTTTAGAAAGCAAAGTTCAACATGGAATCATTAATTTTAAAACTAATGCTCTTAAGATTCAACAATTAAAATAATGCAAGAAACAGCTCCTCCTGAAGTTTAAATCCCTGTGTCGTTACATAACAATACTTTAATATAAGGAGGCAAACCAGTGTTGGTCTGGGTAAACATTTCATAAATTTGGCTTAAGATCCTCTGATGTTCTTTCCATTGGCCAATAAAAACCAAAGGAGAGAAGCAGCATTCTTAATCTAAACATTTCTACCACATATTTTATGAATATAATAAGCCTTAACAAACAGAGTCTGGATTAAGAACCTAGCCAACATGCTTATCATAAATATCCATGGTTTCCAGAATTTAAGATTGAAGGACAGGAGTACTGACTGATTTGGGTTAAGCCCTTACCTGGCACAGACACAAATGTACAAACACATATTAGCATTCTTCCCCACAGACCCATATCCTTGGCTACATTTCACATATGTCGCTAAGACCAGAATGAGAGTCATGTACTAGGGACTGAAAATCTGCCCATAATTGCTCTATACTTGGAAATATATATGTATATTTCTAATTCTAATTTACATAATCTAAAATGCAACAAAAATTTGAATATTTCTAGGTAGGTTAGCATCATCCTGATCAAGTGGTTATTAACTTGAATGCCTATACTTCTCCTGCCCTGAGAGCAAAGTGCTTGCTCACTGCTGCAACACATTGCACACAAGGCCCTCCACCCATCCGAGTTCCACTGGCTGTCTTGTACATCCAAGTTCTGGAAGAATATCTGGGCAGGCTGCTCCTAGTCTCAAAGGTTTCATTTATCTCGATGATGCCATAGGAGATTGTTTTCTTAGTTCTAACAATGTTTTAGACCCAAGTATGGATCTTCTTGACTGTACACAATAGATGCTTTGTTTTGTTTTGAATGGCATTCTTCCAATTAATGATCTCTAGCATCCAAGAAGACAAGGGATGTCACCTGCTACCTCAAAGAAAAAGGCATAAAGTTGCTAGATACACAGAAAAAAACCAAGTCCCAGGAAGCCAGTAACCAACTGGTGGAAGCAATAAGGAAGTGAACGAAGCTTTCATGTCTTTCTTGGCATCTCCATTTGTCTCTGGGGGTCTCTCATTATCCTTAATACATTCTTGATCAAACAGCTTCCTCTGTCTACCCAGTTTGGGCTTCACATGACCCATCAGAGTCAAATTCACCCAAACTTCATTATTTGGCATTCCAGCTCCAACAATGACTGCCTCATGCTAACTGCTCTGTGGGTCTCCAATAGTTACTCAGGCATTCTGACTGGCATAGTGTCTGTAAGCCTATGTGCAGTACCTCCGGAGGCTGACCTGTAGACAGCGCCTCCTGATGGTGACATCCAAGATGCAATTGGTGAAGAGAGGAAGGCAGGGTCACATGACCCACAGCCCTCTCCGGAAGAAGAAAAGATATGGGTAGGGAAAGCAATGATTAAAAAAAAAAAAAAAAAAAAGAAAGAAAGCAATGATAAAATCTCAAATACGACCACCATTTTATCTGATCTCATATTCTCTCCTACAACCTAATCAGTACTTAAGGACTTTTACTCAATGTACAAGAAAAGTAAGTTACTACTGTAATTATTCATCTTTTATCTTTTATAGTATCTAATGGAACTACAGAGTATCTTCCCCTTATTCTGCCACAGTAATTCCCAAGATGTACAGGTTTGACAATGATTTTAAATTATTTATGGAAAATAAAGATCCCTATGAAGGACACCTCCAAAAATGTGTTTGTTCTCAGCAAATGGCTAGAATATAGGCAAAATGTACAGTTCTGCATATTATGGGTTAGGCTGAAGTCTTACTGCAAGGTACTAATTGGGTCAAAGATATTTTATGTCTTCATACCACCAGATAAGAGGTCTAGAACCAAGTGGACTGCAGTTTTGAAAATCCACCTGGTCTGAGAACCTTGAAATAGAGAATGTGGGATACAACTCCAGAGACCATGGAAATTAAGCCAGTAGCCCAGTTCACCTTCAGTGAAACATAAAAGATAGATTCTGAGGCCATTTGAATATTCCATTAAGTAGCAAGGTTAAATTGAGATATTCCTACTCTATTACTCAATTTCATTTCAAAAGCAAAATTCAAGAATACCTCTCTCATGGGAAAACTCATAAATTAAACTTGCCCAGTAATAGAATAAAAAGTTGAGTTTAAACATTTAGTGATACAATGAACTTGAATTGACTTCTAAGAAAAAAAAACTGAATTAATATTGATATAAAAATCATTCCCACACTGAATTAACTTTAAAGAGCATTAGGCTGAGTTTTATTCAACTTACACATTCAGAAGCTGCATCAGCTTAGAATTATTCAGAACTAAATTTAAATCCTGGTTTTGCCATTTACTATGCGTGATCCTAACCAAGACTATTATCTTTTTTGCCTCTCAATGTCCTCTATCTGCCAAATGGAGCCATGACATCTTATTTGGAGGATTGTGCATGTTTACTGAGATAATGACCGAGGCACCCAGCACATTACATGGGGCAGGGGACTGAATGTTCATTTCCTTATCCCTTTCCTACTAAAGTTCTAGAACATCCCTTTTCCTTTACATCCAGGCTGTTGCCACTCATCTATTCACTTCTATAGTTTCTAGTGAAACTACAGAGTATCTTCCCCTTATTCTGCCAGAGTAATTCCTAGAAATTGCTAGTAATTGCTAGAAATGAGCTTACATCTGCACATAAGGATTTTCTTCTATGTTATCAAAGGACACCACGTGCAAATATGAGAGTTTACCCAAAGATACCTTCCACATGGTTCCTGGCTTCTTACCTGACCCTAATCCTAACCCTTTGGGTGCAGCTTCTCAGAACCAGCAGATAATAGTTTCAAGGACCACTTGCAGCCTAAAGACATTTAACACAGTATCCCATAGAGTAAGGTTTGTGGCCAAGGTCTGATTTCCCCTCTCCCCAGATTAATCACTAATAATCACTAATTCACTTCAGACCCAGTGATTGTGAACTTGTGCTTCACTGAATAATTGTTTCAGTCTGCAGTGGCTAATTTCCTGTCAGATTTTTGTCAGTCACACAGAACAGTTCAAGAACATTCTTATTTGTATACCAAATAATCAAAAAATCAGTAAGAACTCTCCCGTGCTTGATAAAATTAAGAAAAAAAATATTCATGAGGTAAAAATACAATAATCAGGGAATCAGAGAACATTTAAGCTTAAATCAATTACTTACTTAGCTTATGAATTCTTTCTTTCTAAAAATTGGGGAAATCATCTTAGGGAGTCTATAAAACTTTGCTAAGGAGTCAGCCCCCAAAATAATTTTATCTTTGGTCAGTGAGCTTCTTCTGTGGCTTCATTAGCTTTTGCCTATTAATCACAGTAAGTAATGAGAGCAAATGTGTGTAACAATGCTTACAATCTGCTATCCACTCTGCTAAGACGTGGGAACATGTTGACTTACATTAGTATTCACGGCAATCCACGAGATAGGTGTTATTATGAACACCATTTTATAGATGGGAAACCTACGACTAGAGAGCTTCCATAATTTACCCCCAAGACAGAGAGCTTGGAAGTAATACAACTAGGATTCAAATGCAGGCAATCTGACTTCTGAACTCTTGAGTTAATCACTACCTATTGCTGCCACTAGAGCTCTGGGAAACAAAGATCCTCAATGCATGAGATCCTTTGTGTTCTCACTGGTTCTTGCCACATATCCCCAAATGAATGATTTTATCAAATCAGTTTCACACAATCACTTCAATTGGAATCTCATCCGTTCTGCTCATGTTTAAATCTGATATCATATTTTTGAAATATCCTTCTATAAACAACAATTTACTTATCACTGTACAAGAATGTGTTGAATCAGAGTTCAATGCCAATGGGGATGTTAGAAATAGGCACCGTGGGCAGTTCACATCCTTTGAGAATCAGATATTAGATCTCACATCACCCAACTGAGATGAAAATATGCTAAAAATTTTTTCTAAGCAGGTAATCTACAACAGTTATTCTTGCCATCCGGCTGCAGCAAAATAACGGGGCAGGGCGGGGGTGAATGACAAGCAACTTGTGTACATTGATACAGCAGGAGTGGGAGCCATTTATTGTAGGACAGGAGGGGTATATATACATTCCACACAGCTTATCTTAATTAACATAAACTAGATACAGCAGTCAACCAATAAGGAATCTCCACACTTAATGGCTCACTGGCGTTACTTCATAAACCACTCCCTCTGCAAAATGCCAGGCGCCAACTTGACTTGTTTACAGACCCTAACATTTGCCAGGCGCCATCCTGACTTGTTTACAGACCCTAACAACTCTAGCACGTTTATTTTTATTTTTGTACATTCTTTTACCTTGCCATTTGCTTGCTTTATTTACCCAAGTGATATAAGGAAAGGTTTCTCCAGAGCTATGCAAATTGGTTTGTTCTTTAAGTTTATAATCATTCTGTCACTCTTAAAACATTGTATTTAAGTGTGAAATTGAGATACCACAAGTTGATGAGCAAGACAAAAAAAAATAATGGTGTAACCTAAACAAAACTAAGAGACCAGTTAATACATTAATAGATGAATGAATGATTATCAATAAAATCAATAAATTTTCAAGTAGAAAAATAATTTTGACCTTTAATTACCATGCATTCTTATAAGTTAATATACATACCTAGACTTGGTGGGATTAGCCTTTAGCAGTGAATGGCAAGTATTTTGGACATGGAATAGTAGAATAGATGGCTCCTATGGTGAATCCCTAATAGGTGGACCAGGCTATGTTCTTAAGACACAGAACCTATGAATCACAAATATCCTCAAAACTCACATTCCAGTTGAAGACCATAGACACCATATCTACATACAAAGTTGACCCTGTTTCTCACAAATCCATCTATGTGTGCCACATATTAGCTCTCACTACATATTCATTGTTAAAATATATTTAAATAATGTAAATACTTCTCATTCGGTTGCTAAAAGAACTAAAAGTCATTATTTAAAAAGAAAAAACACCTAAATAGGGAAAGGGGGAGGAAAAAGGGGAGATTATGAACTGAAAAGGATTTCCATGCAAGAGTTTATCAGGACGGACCCAACTACTATATATAACCATAAAGCTCTAAAAAAAAATTAATTACATGGGACTAGATTAAAAAAAATCTAGCACATGAAAAGCACTCACCGAACATGGTCTATTGTGATAATTATATCATTATCATCAACCTAAAAATGTGTAAAAGTAGGGGCTGGGGATGTGGCTCAAGTGGTAGTGGGCTCACCTGGCATTCGCGCCCCGGGGCGCTGGGTTCGATCCTCAGCACCACAAAAAAATAAAGATGTTGTGTCCACTGAAAACTAAAAAATAAATATTAAAAATTTCTCTCTCTTTTAAAAAAATGTGTAAAAGTAATCTATTTCGGAGTCAAAGATTTTTAAATAAGCTAGAAAGCATACATAATCATTTGTTGTAAGTTTGTTGTTTCCCCCACCTGTGATGAAAACACGCAAAAAGGATTTTTCTAAGCAGATATCTACAATATAACCGTTCTGGTACATTTATTTTTTTATTTTTGTACATTCTTTTACACATCCGCACATGCTGACACATACACTGGCATCTGCATTTATAGCACTCATTAACCTATGTTAGCAAGTGCGTGGGATTTTACCAAGTAGGTGTGTTAGATGCCAGAAAAAAAAAGACTACTCGGCAGGCCCAACTCTCAAGGAGGTCTTGTTAAAATAAAGGAATACTTTTAGCTTTCTGAGTTGGTTCATTGTTTCAAACATGAACATAGTTCCTTCTTTTCCTATTTTTTTTTTTTTTACAATTTGATAATTTGTCATTTTTTTAGTTAAGATGGAATACCCCTTTTTATCTGTTTTAAGCTAATAGTGTAGGTAAGCTAAATTTGGGGCTCCAAATTGCCATCTTTCCATGTCAATATTATTCATAAAAAGTTCTGATTTGAAGGTGCTGTGTGATAATAAAATACATCCAACTTTCTAGCTAATTATTTCTCAATTGCCCTCTAGGTTTCTAATTTAAGTCAGCCCCAGAACCTTCAAGCTGAGTGTTTTCAATTGGAACGCAATATAGAGGAGTTAAGGTCTCTTTCCAGGGTGTATTGTTAGGACTCAGGGATGTAGGACCTTCTGACCCACATGAATTTTAGAATCACAAAAAGATTGCAATGACGATGACAGGTTTTACTTTGAGGGAGAAAACTCAAGCATAAGGAGGTACCCAAATATAAAAAGTGTGAATGTAATGTAATGGTTTCTCTCATTCCACTGTATAAAGAAATAAATAATAGATACATCGAAGAAGATTTTACATATTCTAACATTTAGAAGAGCTAAAGTTATGCAAAATAAAGGGCCTGATGATAAAAGATTTGGAGCTCCTTTCTTACTGTGTATTGCTAGAAACAACTGGCTTCAACTCGTTCTAGTTCATTAAAAATAAAAGGGGAAAAATGAATAATAGCAAATTCAAGAGAGTAGCCTGGCTCTCTGTAATTCAATTCTCAATGTAATAATATGCCTATTAGAAATGGAAGGTCACTCTCCCAAAAATTTCCCCAAAGGCACAGCTGCCAAATTGACTTCTGATCTAGTCTTTACAACATTATTAATTCAATGACATAATAAAGCTGGTAAGGAAAAGCTTCAGGTTTGCCTCACAAGGGGAGACAGCAGCGCTGAGAGAGAGGTTCTTGCAGGCTTCCTAGAAAAGTGACCCGAAAAAGTAAATGCTGCTTCTTCTCCCCTCACTCCCCCCCACCCCATCTCTCACCATCCTGATGAAGGACTGGACAAATGCTTTTGTCTTGCTTTGGGAAAAGCCTAACAAACTGGATTTCCTACTTCCACAGTCTTTATCCTTGCTTTGCCTTCAATGCATTAGCAACAAAGCATTCTGTCTCCAGAAGCACAGAGATAGTTTTATCTCAGGGTAAAACTCTGAAATTGGGTCTAAGATTAATATTGGCAAAGGGCAGAGTATCCTTGCAGGTTCTCCCCAGTACAGACAGGCCACCGTTGAAAGGCACCTGGCATGGAAGTTGGCCTCAAAACCATGACTTGGCAGCAAACTCTAATTAAATGAAACTTGATCACCGAATGCTTGTTGATTTTAACTTGTCTAAAGTTCCAGACTTGGATAGCAGGTTGAAACCTGCTGTGATTGTAATCAGTGCAATCGATAGCTTTTAGAAAGAACTTTTTCTATGTAGGTTTCAAAGGGTCACCTCTTTCCCCTATCTGCAACGCAAATCAAAGGATGCCTGCAAATCTGCCTAGGCTGACTTACTGGCTTTCCCAGACACTAAAGGGGCAGTAGATAACATAACCTTCCAAGGGAGACTATTTGCTCAATGGCTTATACTTAAGTGGATCATTCTGTTTTTACCATCATCCTTCTTCATTTATAAACTTGCCTCCTACAACAGGCCCTGCTACCTTTAATTTTTTCACAAATATTAGAAAGTACACAACAACATAATAATATCAGATATTTTGTAAAGGCATCGATACTTCTTTCATCCATAGGTCAGTTGGGAGCAGGCTATAGTAGAACTAAGTTCAATTTATTATTTTCCACAATTAGGAAGCCTGTAGGCTATGAGAAATTGCTCAGAAGCAATAAAAGTTAGGAGGAACTTGTTACATATCTGGGCTGGTTTGGTGTTCATAAGTTGCATGGTTTTGCTCTGGAGTTGGTGGTGTCAAAAGCAGGGGCGAGTCTGATTGGGTATCCAGATAACTTTATCTAGAAGTGGGAAGACCAAAGTGCAGCTAACTCATTAATGGACAAAGAAGTAGAATCACTCAGACAGAAAAGGAGGATGTCTGGGTCCTTTCAGTGGTTTGGAAACAGGCAATTCTAAATGCATACCCGCCTCTACAGAAACATTTTAAATCTTTTAAGTTTTCAAGTAGTGCAACTTAGGGAACTATACAGCAAAAGCCAAATATCTGTCCGGTGAGACTTTATCCGGTAATTCAATCAACTATGACTTATTAAGGCAATCATATATGCAACCAAGCCAGTGGAATTCAAGACTCCAATCCACAGAATTAAAATTCTTTAGAAGGTGATATTGTCAATTAAATGAGATAGAACAAAAGAACCAAAAATAATGTAGCCATCACTGAATTAATAAAACTTACAAGACAAGGACAGAAATTCAAATATTTTACAGAATGGCAATTTGTTAATGTGGGCCAGTATCAATTGCTCCCTCTAATGAGAAAATGTGAATTATGTTCTGTGTTAATTTGCAGTAGGTATGCTCTGAGTAACTGAAAGTGGGCATGATAATTCTGGTAAAACTATTTGCCTATCTTCAACATTACATTAAAGTATGTTTTCTTCTTCACTTGGGATATAACTTTTCCAAGGGAGAATATATTAAATGTAATAAATATTTTCTTCTCATTGCAAAGATTGCAAACTATTGGTCTTTCAGCCTGGATCTAATCTAAAGATATGATGTATCCGGGCTATGTACTACCCTTTAAATTTTGAATGAATTCTCAACATATCAAAATTGGAAGATTGTATATCAAAATCCAGAATTCTGTTTCTTGAAAAAAAAAATCAGAACTTTTGGAATACAAGGCCTAAATTCTGATAGGAAACAACTGGTTGGTCCTGAAGGGGAACATGCTCTGCCACTGGGAACAGTCCCCATCCGGCCTACATACTCATTTGTGCTGCCTACTCACCCCTCCAGACATCTGAGCTTTTATCTCCCTTTATAGAAAAGGGTACAGAGGCAAAGGTCAGCTTCTCTGGATCTGGGGAAAGGGATTCTCCCATACCGTAGCCCAGTAGCCTAACCATGCTGCTTCTAGTTCTTCCCTGTTCTCAATGCTCCACATGGCTCTGGAGGTAGCATTTGGAGGACATAGACATCTCCTCCTGTTTCACACTTTGGCTTCCTGACCTGCACACTGAAGATCCATCATTTTATGTGGCTTTCTAGAGTGAAAAAGCAAGTACAGCTCCCATGTCTAGGCTTTTTTCCAACTCCCTTGGACAATTCATACCCTGAATGAGGAAAACATACTTTCATACTAGACCATCAATCATAGTGATCTGAATCCAATGAGAATTTAATTAAAAAATGAAAACTTGAAGTAATGTAAGTTCACTAAGAATCCCTTAATTTCAGTTAGCAATCTGATCATCAAGGAAAGCTACACTTGCATCACTACTTCTCAGTGATGAAGGCCACCACTCCAGTGTTCATGCTTTATTAGCTACTGTTCTATGCTTTCACAGGTACGATGAAACTTAAGTCCTTACAACTTGCCTACAGAGTTCCAGTGTTACCACCATCTTATACATAAGGGAACTGAGGCACGGGGAGTTTAAGTACAGCCCCAGATTAGGACAGGACAGGGTCAGAATCAGCACAAGCAATGAGACCTTGCCTGTGAGATCCTACTCCATTGGCTGAAAGAGTCTTAGAAATACCAAGGGCTGCTGTATTTGGAAAGAAGAGCTGTTTATCAGGTTACATGTTGCAATCAGGGATGTCTGCCCAGCTAGCTAAGTGGTTTGAGATCCCTGTTCATTCTGCTCATTGGTACACATTTCTTTTTTAAAAAATAACAAATAAAAATGTACATATTTACGGCACATGTGATGTTCTGAGATACATATATATGCATTTATATTATGGGATGACTAGATCAAGCTATTAATGATCTGTTACCTCATAAACTTGGTTTTGTGTGTGTTGCAAGAACATTTAAAATCTACTCCCAGCAGTCTTCAAGTACACAATAAGTCATTATGAAATAGAATCACCGTGTGGTACGAGAGATCTTCAGAATGCATTTTGTCCCATTTAACTGAAATTTTGTAGCCTGTAAACATTTCTCCCAACTTCTTCTCCCCTACCCTAGCTCCTGG
Source organism: Ictidomys tridecemlineatus (assembly GCF_052094955.1). Classification (NCBI taxonomy): domain Eukaryota; kingdom Metazoa; phylum Chordata; class Mammalia; order Rodentia; family Sciuridae; genus Ictidomys; species Ictidomys tridecemlineatus. The sequence continues at coordinate 118,953,249 of NC_135482.1, forward strand.
TAACCACCATTCTACTCTCCACTTCTGTGAGTTCAACTGTTTTTGATTCCACCTCTGAGCAAGGTCATGCAACATGTGTCTTTCTGTGCCTGGCTCATTTTACTTAGCATAATGTCCTCCAAGTTCATCCATGTTGTCAGAAATGACAGGATTTCTTTTTTTTCTTCTAAAAGACTGAACAGTATTCTATTGTGTATATGTACCACATTTTCTTTATCATTCCTCTGTTTCTTCCTTTTATAGGTTCTTTTTAGTTGCATATAACATTAGGATCCATTCTGATATAATTATGAAAGCATGGAATATAATTTGTTGTAATCCAATCCCCAGTACTTTCCCTTTCCCCCTCCTCCCCCTCCCAGTCTCCTTTCCTCTATCTACTCTATTGATCTTTCTGCTATTTATTTTTTTAATTAGCGTCTTGTGGGAATAGATGACGGTGAGATTCACCACAGTATATTCATATATGTACATAGGAAAGTTAGGTCAGATGCATTCCACTATCATTCATCTGTTGATTCTGTATCTTGGCTATTATGAATAGTGCTACAATGGGTGTGGGAGTGCAACTATATTTTTGAAATGCTGATTTTATTTCCTTTGCATATATACCCAGAGGCAGAATTGGTAATTTTATTTTTAATTTTTAAGGACCCGCCGTATCATTTTCCATAATAAATATACAAATTGACATTTCTACCAATAGTGTAACAAGGGTTCTCTCCACATTTTCACCAGCACTTGTTATCTCTTCTGTTTCTGATAACCATCCTAACAAGTATAAGTTGATATTTCATTTTGGTTTTAACTTATTTAATTTAATGATTAATGATGTTGAGCATTTTTCCATAACCTTTGGTTATGTATATAACTTCTTTTTTTAAGTTGGTGCCATAATTTTTTTAATATCTTCATTTATTTTGTTTTATGTGGTACTAAGGATCGAACCCAGTGCCTCACATGTGTGAGGCAAGCACTCTACCACTGAGCTATAGCCCCAGCCCCTATATATAACTTCTCTAAAAAAGTGTCTTTTGAGGTCCTTTACCCATTTTTAAATGTTTATTTTTTGATTTCTTGCACTTGATTATTTGCATTCTTCATATATTTTAGGTACTGACCTCCTTCTCACATCTATACTTTACAAATGTTTGTTCTATTCTGTGGATTGGATCTTCACTCTGTTGATTCCCTTCTGTGCAGAGGTTTTTTTTTTTTTTAATTTGATGGGATCACATTCATCTGTTTTTGCTTTTGTTACCTGTGTTCCTGAAGTCTTATCCAAAAATTATTTGCCAATACTGCGAGGCCATGAAGCTTTTCCTGTGTTTTCTTCTAGCAGTTTTACATTTCAGTCTTACATTAGGTACTTATAAATTTTTGAGTTGGATTTTAAATATATGATGTGAGATGTGGGTCTAATTTCATTCTTTGGCATATAGATATTCAGTTTTCCAAACAACATTTATTGAAGAGACTCCTTTCCCCATTGTATGTTCTTGGCACCTTTTACAAAGATCAGTTGACCATAAATGCATGGATCTGTTTTTGGCTCTCAGTTCTGTTCCACTCATCTACATGTCTGTATTTGGGCCAGTACCAGGCTGTTTTGATTATTATAGCTTTGTAGTATACGTTTTTAAGTACAGGGATGCCTCCAGCTTTGTTCTTGTTGCTCAAGATTTCTTTGGCTACTCAGGATTTTTTGTGGTTCTATATCAATTTTAGGATTTTTTAAAATCTGTGAGAAATATCATTGGAAGTTTGATAGGACTACACTGACTCTAGATCACTTTGGGTACCATGGGCATTTTAACAATGCCAGTTCCTCTAATCCATGAATTCAGAATATCTTTCCATTTATTGGTGTTTTCTTCAATTTCTTTCATCAATATTTTAGCATTTTTAGGGTAATGACATTTTGCCTCTTAGGATAAATTTATTCCTATTATGTATTTTTGATGATATTGTAAATATAATTGCTTTCCTGATTTCTTTCAGGCAGCTTTTTATTAGTATGTAGAAACATTACTTTTTTTTTGTACTTTGCAACTTTTCTGAATTTAGCATTTTATTTTTTTTAAATAACCCTTTTTAAAATATATAAGAGACAATTTAACTTCTACACACAAAATTTCTAAAGTAAAATAAATTACATGGTGTACACATCACATTCACTACAATGAAGTCTTAGTAATTGTTTATTTAAACTATAGAAAACAGTCAAATGAATACCAAAAGTTTCCTTTAAAGACTTGGTTTGGGGCCATGAGCTGGGGAGCAACATGCTGATGTTTCAGGCCAGTTCTAAGGAATCTGATGATTCTGTTCCCAGTTAGAGACATATGACAGCTGCTCTATCCATCAACTCCCCCAGTGTCTTGATTTTTCTACTATGGGGGACAATCACAGTTGGGGGAACATTTCAACCAATGAAAATCATCACTATCTCTTACTGTCTCTAGTTTAACTCCCAGATGGTATTCCACTGCAACAATAATAGTGTTAAATGATATCAGAAGCTCCATGAGGAAAACAGAAATTACACCATCCATCATAGGTGAGAGTCATTTAATCAGTGTAGAGCTAAAACTCTTACAATTCCTCCAACTATCAGACCCACTTTTACAAAACTGAGGTTCAGGGAGAGTTTAACACAGATTTCTTCCACCTATTCACATCACCCTTCAGTAAAACAGGCATATAAAGCAACTCTAAATTGGTGCAAATTTTGTAGACATCTCTTAAACAGAGTAGGGAACTAAAAAATGTATCCCCAAGTGGGGATAAATAAATTTTTTCCAATGATAAAAAAACTCAGGATCACAGATCATAAAACATCCATCACTGATGAGCATTTCATTGAGAACCACCTGCACAATGACACCTGTAAAGAGACTTGAGGGGGGAGTGTTTTCTCCTTGAGGACAAAGAAGACAGGAAGGCAAGGGGAGATGACCTTCTTATGCCGCCGTTCAAGGGTGGAGATGAAGGACAGAAATGAACTCTCCAGTTATGAGACTGCTCACCCAAGAGGAAACCACACACCAGCCACCAGAAACACTCCCACATTTTATGTCTTACAAGTCCAAAGGATGGCCTAGGGATTCCATGCAGAGGCTTAACATCCTAACAACCATTTTCAAAACTGCTACAGTCCTTAGCACCAATTCACTAGGAGTGTGAATTGGCAAAGAAGAACTGCTCTCCATTCACACCCAAAAACAATTTTGTTAAATTTGGAGCGAATAGCAATTCCTACACTGTATTCCCTCATTCCTTACTTCAGAAGAGAGAAAAATCTAATGTCACCACCTTTTCCCCACATACCTTTCTTTCCAAAGCCACCTCATCCAAGGTTTCCCATTCACCCAATTCTCTCTTTCACCAGCATCCTGGTGGCACCTAAGTCATGCCAAACACACCTCTTCACTCTGAAAACTAATCCCTATTCTCTAATCTGAATAGATCTACTTTAATTCATATGCTCATCCCCATCCTGCCTGCAAAACTGCAAGAGATTTCATTTATCTTTTCTCTATCCTATCTCCTATTCCACCACAACTTCTATATTGCTAAAGCAATATTACTAAAATAAAAACCCATGCATTCTGTCATGGTTTGGATATAAGGCATCCCCCCTAAAGCTTCTATGTTAATGCAGAAATGTTCAGAGGTAAAAATTATAATATTATGAAAGCTGTAACCTAATCAGTCCATCCTTGTTTGAATGGAGTAACTGGGTGGTGACTATAGGAGGTGTAGGAGGTGGGTCATGGCTGGAAGAGGTGAGTCACTGGGGGCATGGCCTGGGAACATGCCCTGGAAAGGTTCATCTTTCCTGTGGGAACCCTCCCCCCTGGCCCCCGCTTCCTGACCACCACAAGTGGAACAGCTTCCCTCCACAACACCTTTCCACCATGGTTTCCACCATGATGCTCTGCCTTACCTTGGGCGCAATTCACTTCACAGATTAATTGAGTTTTCATTAAATACCCCACTCTTTTGGTTAGGGAGACAGCAGCAAAGAAAACACACACACACACACACACACACACACACACACACACTCCATTTAAGGAGTTTACAATCTAGCACAGAAGAGTGATTACACTGAAATAAAGCACAGGAATAGAAGAAGTAAATTAGGTTATGGAGTACGTAGCAGGTCATAACCTAGATAAAGAATCAAAGCTGAATGCTAAAGCTTAGTGAATCATTAGGTAGGAGTGGGAGTAGAGGGAGTGATAGAGACTACTCCAGATAAAAGTAAGATTGAGCCATTAGTAAAAGGCTGAGTGACACAATCCAGGAACTGAAGGAGCAGAGCCAAAGGGTAGAGTGTGCTTTACAAATTCCGCTCAAAGAAAGTCAACCGCTTCCCTTTACACCAATACTCGCCAGTTAGAAAATCAAGGAAATGACATCCTTTTCACTAACACAAACTGAAAAAAGAAAATTGCATAGCAGTGCAAATCTGCACAGAAGAAATAGTCTTAACAAAAAAGAAGGAGTGCAAATTATGTGCAATGGGTGATCCTGTATAACAGACCATGTTTCAAATGACATGTTTAAATGGAAAAACATCTTACTTTTCAATAAAGCTAAGACTTTTTAAAAAAGAAATAAAAATAAGGAAGAGGGTCCAGTAATCTTAATAGACATTAAAGCACATTATAAATGGACAACCATTATGTTTGTGATATCAATCCAAGAACAGACTATTGACAGAGTCAAGGAGCTGTATTACCAGCAAGCTCTGGGGTTTAACACACAGAGAGGAGGACTCTCAAACCAGAGGAGACTGTCAATAAATGGTACTAGAAACATCAGGTAGCAAAGTGGGAAAATGAATGTGTTTAAATCAACCCTGGTTACACAACAAGAATTAATCTAGGGTTCAGTGAGTCTGGAAGGAGACTGGAAGAAGGTCTTTAAAATGAGTCTGAGGTGATTCTATCATGATGCTGGAATTTGGCATCATTAATTTTTGAGTTTGATTTCCCATCATTGATCAGAATAAAATTCTGGTTATTTTAATTTACAGTTTAATTTAGAATCTAGAGATAGAAATAAAATTAGAAGAGAAATTTAAACCTCTAATATCTAATTAAAAGATTTTTCTTAAGTTATTTTCTTGTTTTGATCTGTGAAGAAATCACAAATCAAAACAAGAAAATAACTAAAATCAAGAAAACCAGAGATAAACCAGGTGCCATGGTGCACACTACAATCCCAGTGTACTGGGAGGCTGAGGCAGAAGGATCACGAGTTCAAAGCCAGCCTCAGCAAAAGTGAGGTGCTAAGCAACTCAATGAGACCCTGTCTTTAAATAAAATACAAAATAGGGCTTGGGATGCAGCTCAGTGGTTGAGTGCCCCTGAGTTCAATCCAAAGAAAGAAAGAAAGAAAGAAAGAAGGAAGGAAAGAAGGAAAGAAGGAAAGAAGGAAAGAAGGAAAGAAAGAAAGAAAGAAAGAAAGAAAGAAAGAAAGAAAGAAAGAAAGAAAGAAAGAAAGAAAGAAAGAAATTTATAACTATGGTATCAATTAAATGATGAATACCTTCAATATAAAAATATATAATTTAGAAGGAAATGACAAGGTAAATACTTAAAACCACAATAAATATTAGAGAAATGGACATGAGCAATAGGTATAACTAAAATGGCTACTAAACAAAACTAAAATCTGTTCCTTAGAAAGTCTAATACCCCCGATCACATCGCTCTGGTAAATGAGATCTGCAATAACAAGCTGAATGCAAATGGAAGGTGCTACCGTTATAAAGATAAAAGGATAATAGTTGCAGACAATTTTAAGCCAATAAATTTGAAAATTTAATGAATAAATAAATATCCAGAAAAAAATGTAGCATAATAGTCGGACTTCTGGAGAAAACTGAATAACCTTATAATGTTTAAAGAAATCGATTCAGTAATTCAAGTCTTAACACAAATAAAATTCCAATTGAGTTTTATGAAGCATTCAAGGAAAAAATAATTCCAGTTTTACGCAAACTAAGTCAGAAGAGAGAAAACAAGGAAGGGAATACTTCTTTAATTCACTGTAGGTAACATAACTCTGATATGAGAAAAGTGAAAACTGTAAATAAATTACACTTAAATATAGACATAAAATTCTAACCATATATTTACAAACAAATCCAATAATGAATTTTGAAGAGACATCATGACCAAGTCGAAAATTTTCAGGAAAGCTAGACTTTTTTAACAATGAAAACCCAGTAAAAGTAGCTCATAAATTAAAGATTTAAAGGTGTCAAAAGTCACACGATCATTATGCTACAACTATAAAAAGTATGTGATCCAATTCCACATCCATTCATGATAACCCAACAAAAGTATTTACAGAAAATCGATAAGCATAACCCTTAAAGGCAAAACACAAGAGCTCAGAGTAGAACAAAATCAAGGGAGCCCCATCACTATCTCTGTTTGGCAATGTGCTGGAGTTCCCAGTCAGCAAGATAAATCAAGAAAAAAAAAGCCAAAAGTGGTGGCAAACACCTGTAATTCCAGTGGTTCAGGAGGATCACAAGTTCAAAGCCGGCCTCAGCAATTTAGTGAGGCTCTAAGGAACTTAGTAAGACACAGTGTCTAAATAAAACATTTAAAAGTGGGAGGAGGGGCGGCAGCTGGGGATGTGGCTCAGTGGTTAAGTACCCCTGGGTTCAATCTCCAGTACAAAAAAGAAAGAAAGAAAATAAATCATGAGGATGGGAAATATATTGAAACTGTCATTCAGAAATGATATCACTATTTATATCTTAAATTTTAAAAATTTACATATTTCAATTAATGAAAGAGTTTATCAAGGTTCTTACAAAATATTTTACAAAATATTACAAAATAGTTTACAAAACATTACACTAAAATAAATTCCATTTAGATATACCAGCCATGTGTAGGTAGAAAATTAATTTTTAAAAAGAATTCTTATCATAGCATAAAAAAGCATAAGGTTCCCCCCAGATATAAATCTTAAAGTATATGTGCTATGTTTAAGGAAGAACTATAGAACTTTATTTGAAAAACATTAAGGATGTACTAAGTACTGAAAGATATTAAGAATGATCATGGGTTATATGATTTAATATCCGTGTCAAATTTTAAGAGAGTGATCCCTAGGTTTAATACAACCGTGTTCAAAATCTCAACAGAGTATTTTTATAAGAAGAGGTGAGGGAGAACAGCAGGATTTATAACAAAGCTGTCGCAACTGAGATTATGCCCAACAGTTCTAGGGATCAGCAACTTACTCATGAAAAAGGACAAACATGTCAGAAACACTCCCACCCCTGTGGGCATTTGATAACAAAGTTGCCCCTGGAAAGCACAGATAACTAATCAACCAAGGACAGGCATGATGCTTTACACTCACAGAACAAAATAAAACTAGACTGCTACTTCCCAAACACTACAAAATTCAATGTGAAACTTAGACATAAAAGACAAAAAAGCACCAAAAATCATTTCTGAAACTTCAGAAAGCACAAGCCAAGGGAAAACAACTGATTAACTTACTGCATTAAAATCACAATTTTTCTTTCATGCAAGAAACTATAGGGAGATTGAAAAGACAAGCCCAATTGTCTTATCTTTGGGGCTTAATAAGTTTAATGTTAAGAATATACCAAGAATTCCAACACAGTAATAAGAAAATTAGCCAATAGCTCAACAGAAAAACCAGCAACAGACATCAGCATGTACTTCACAAGGAAGGTGATCCAGATCCACGTGAAGCCATAAGGATGTGCCATTGATACACAGGTAGACAGCATTCAGGGATCTCGACCACTTACCAAGGGCTGGACAAGAACACGGAGCCACAGAAACTCTTAGGACAGCAATCATTACCAAAAATAAATAAATAAAAAAAACTTAAAAATACTACAAGCACTTTAAAAAGCAGCAGGCATCACTTCTGAAAGTCTCATATGCTCAAACCTAATGACTCAGCAATTCCACCCCTAAGTGCATGCCTTAGAGAATCTTTCACAGATCAGGGGCCACAAATCAGAATGTCACAAAGACACTGTTCCTAACAGCAAAAAGGGAGCCACTCAAATGGATGTCATCAGGTGAAAGGAAGAAAACATGACCTTCAATATAACAATCCACAGCAGGGAAGAGAAACTACACCTATATTAAAATACAGATGCATTTTCCAACATAATAATGAATGAATATTAGTAAAACTCAGAAGATCACATATAATTTTTTTAAAAGCTCAAAAGCAAGCAAAACTAAACCTAATATATTGTTTAGTAAAATATGTACTCAAAACTGTTTCTAAAGATCAGGGAATATTAGGGAAAATAATACACAAATTTCAAGATAAGAGTGCACAGAGAAAGAGAGTGTAACAGAGTCCCAAGTTAGGTTCTAGAAGGAAGAACATTCAAACCTATGTGTCATTTGAGGGTTATCAATGACAAAGTTCACCACAGGATTCTGTTGTGAGCTTTTCTATATAAATATAAAAACGCTGTAACATTTATGAAACTAAGAGTGGCTAACAGTTAGCACTGTGAGGACTTTACACACTGTAAATATAATTTAATCTGCCAAATCATAGTTCTTAATGTTTGCTCCATGCAAAGCAAGACTCTAGGTGGAGACACCGTAGAGTGTCTTATTTTTGGGTTTTTTTTGTTTGTTTGTTTCTTTTTAAAGAAACAAACAAACAAACAAATTTTTGGGTTTTTTTTTTGTTTGTTTGTTTGTTTCTGCCCATAGGGAGAAGATCTGATATTAAGTCATTTGGGATAAAAAGCTCTCTGAATTCCAGAATATTCCTTTCTACCAGCAAAATCTATTCTTCCCATCCTTTTGGTTCCACCTCCTACATCTCTTTTGCCAGCCTCCACAGACCTGGACCACCCCTGATGGTACTGGATCCTGGCACCTCAGCCTCCACAAGACAGCCCTCTTCTTTCTTCTGAGCATGCAAATCCAGACTTGAAGTTTCACCATATCCCCACAATAGGGCCCGTTCTCCCTGTAGAATCATCCTGCAAAAACTAAATTTAAACAACTGTCTCACATATCCCTGTAGTTTGCATTTCTGTCTCCTCAGTAAGCTGTGATTCCCTTGAGGATCAGAGTCCACAGGTTCCTTTTGTATCTCTCCAAAACAGGAAGCCTCATTCTAATTATAGCAATTCCATTTCTGGTGGGAGATTATGAAGACTCTAAAATTTTTACACAGAGAAAATTTCAAAACTTGAGCATGGCCTGTAAGGCTTCCTGCAGCCTGGCCCTGGCCAAGCTCTCCATTCACTCTTCCGCCTCTAGCAAACAGACTATGCTCCCCACACCAATTAGTTCTGTGGAATACTATAAGGATTCCATGCTCAATGAAGTTTGGAAAACTGCATTAAACTGATTTAAGTGAGTTTCTTGGCAGAGGATAACTCAGAGAGTTTAATACGGTTATGTGATTTGAGAATCTCCAAAAGGGGCTTTCTATATGTTACACTGTGATATTTAGCCACAATTACCCCTTCACATGGAGCATCTATTTACACGACCTGCAGAGAAAAGATTTAGCAGAACACACCCCAAACTAAGGCAATTTCCCCTAAGGAAAGGTTTTTCATGCCTTTTGTTTCCCATACACTCTCTCTCCAATTCATTTTTCAGGCTTAGTTTTGAATATGATCCTACCCTATATTCCTTTTTATTTCTAAACGTACTCTTTTACATCTGCGGGTAAGCTTGCAATTTAAAAACATTATGTGGGTCATTCTCCACAGACTGAACTTTGTGAACATACTGATTTCCATAGTGGTTGTACTAATTTATAATCCCACCAACAGAGTAAAAGTGTTTCCTTTTCTCCACATCATCTCCAGCATTATTATTTGTATTCTTGATGGCTGCCATTCTAACTGGAGTTGAAATCTCCATGTAGTTTTGATTTGCACATCCCTAATTGCTAAAGATGTTGAACATTTTTTTTCATATATTTTTTGGCCATATGTATTTCTTGTTTCGAGAAATGCCTATTTGGCTCATTTGTCCATTTTTTAATTAATTTTTTATTTCTATATGACTGAGGAATGCATTTAAATTCTTATTGCACATATAGAGCACAATTTTTCATATCTCTGGTTGTATACATAGTATATTCACACCAATTCATGTCTTCATACCTGTACTTTGGGTAATAATGTCTATCACATTCCACCATCATTTGTAACCCCCTACCCGCTTCCCTTCTCCTCCCACCCCTCTGCCCTCTCTAGAATTCATCTATTCCTCTCATGCTCCCGCTCCCTACTATCAATCAGCCTCCTTATATCAGAGAAAACGTTTTCATTTGCCCATTTTTCGATTGAGTTATTTGAATTTCTGGTGATAAGCTTTTCTGAGGTCTTAACCTATGCTGGATATTAACATTCTGTCAGAAGAGTAGCTAGCAATGATTCTCTCCTATTCTCTCTTCATGCTCTTATTTCCTTTGCTTGTGCAGAAGTTAATTTGATGCCATCCCACTTGTTAATTTATGGTACTATTTCCTGAGCCTGACGAGGACTGTTGAGAAACTGGTTGCCACTATGTTTTTTGATCCTAGCAGTTGCACAGTTTCTGTTCTAATTCCTAGGTCTTTGATCTATTCTGAGTTGGCTTTTGTGTAGGGTGAGAGAGATTCAGTTTCATCCTTCTGCATATGGATATTCAATTTTCCCAGCACCATTTGTTTAAAAGGCTGGCTTTTTTTCCTAATATATTTTTTGGCACTTTTGTCAAGGATTCAATGGCAGTATCTGTGTGGGTTTGACTTTGTGTCTTCCATTCTTTTCCATTGGTCAATGGTCCGTTTTTATGCAGTACCATAAAGATTTGTTACATAGCTCTATAGCATAATATAAAGTTGGGTACTATAATACCACCTTGCATTGCTTTTGGGCTTAGAATAGTTTTGGCTGTTTTGAGTCTTTTAGTCTTCCATATGAATTTTAAAACTGCTTTTTTCTAGTTCTATGAAAAATATCTCCAGTATTTCGATGGAGATTGAACTGAATCTGTAGAGTGCTTTTGGTAATATGACCGTCTTAACAATATTAATTCTGCCCACCAATGAACATGAGAGGTCCTTCCATCTTCTAACATCTTCTTCAATTTCTTCAGTGTTTTAAAATTTTCCTTGCAGAGGTCTTTCACCTTCTTGATTAGATTTGTTCCTAAGTTGTTGCTGTTGTTGTTTTCTTTTGCTTTGTAGCTATTGTTAATGGCATTGTTTTCCCAATTTCTTTGTCAGCAAATTTTTTATTATTCCTACAGTCCATAAAGGAAAACTGTTGTTTTTGTAGGTTGATTTTGTATCCTGACATAGTCTTACTTTCAATGACACTCTTTGATTAAAAAAAAAAAAGATACAGAAAACAAAAAACACCTCATCAGTTCAAACTTGCTAGAAAAGCCTTAAGAAATCATGTACATATATATATATATATATATATATATACATAATTAGCTTGCTAGCAGTACCAGGAATTGAACCCAGGGGCACTCTACCACGGAGCGACTTCCCATCCCTTCTATTATTTTTATTTTGAGATAGGGTTTTGCTGAGTTGCCCCGGCAGGCCTTGAACTTACAATCTTCCTGCCTTAGCCTCCTGAGTAAACTGGAATTTCAAATATGTGTCACCATGTCCAGCTTTAAATCATAACTTAAAAACCTGCAGACAAAATATTATTCATGCAATTTTGATTAAAACAATAGCTTAGTTTGAGGCCAAATTTATGGCACATTGGAATTTTATTTCTGGATGAGCATTGCATGGGACTGATTTTGAAACACATCCTAATAGTGCCTGCTGCAAATAAGAGTCAAATGGCCCCATTTTTAAAGGACTAGTGATTTAGAGTTTGTGTATCTAATTTTTAGAAATTATCAATATTCATGGATCCAATTTATTTAATGCCTACTCTATCAGAAGAACAATTCCCAATTGTAGCTTCAGTCCCCCTAGAAAATCTGATGGCTTTTCTGACAACTCACTTGGAGATGCTGTCTGCTGAAACAGCTGTTAACTGAAAGTACAGACTGCTTGTGTCTGTGTCAAGCTTGGCAGCATCAATCTGCTTTAAATACATTCATCTTCTGGTAAGGTTTTCCATGGATTTTTAGATTGAGCTTTAAGGTTTTTTTTTTTATCTTATCACTTTTAATATTTAGGTGGTTTTTCCATCAACAAAAATATTTGCAACAACAAAAATATTTGCAATGGTGGGTCCCAGCATTGGGTACATACACAAGACCCTTAAAAAAATTGCAAACGAATTGAAGAGGGATGGGTTGAGTGGAGGGAGGGGATGTGGGGAATGGGGAAAGTGCTGGAACTGAATTTGATTGGGTTGTGCTCCATGCTTTTGTGATTATGTCAGGGTGTATCTTGGTGTTGTACATGACTAAAAAGAAGTTTAAAATTTTTTTTTTAAATTGCAAAATTTATTGCCTTATGATCTTGATTTAATTAACATTACTTTATAGGTAACTTGTCTTACACAAAGATTCCCAGGATCCAGGAGTTTTCCATAGACAGACTACAATGAGATAATTATTATTTTTGTCATCATTATTATTTTGATTAAAACATGCAATTTTTTTTAAAAAAGAGAGAGAGAGAGAGAATTTTTTTAATATTTATTTTTCAGTTTTTGGCGGACACAACATCTTTGTTTGTATGTGGTGCTGAGGATCGAACCCGGGCCGCACGCATGCCAGGCCAGCGCGCTACCGCTTGAGCCACATCCCCAGCCCCAAAAACATGCAATTTTGATTAAAACAATAGCTTAGTTTGAGGCCAGATTTATGGCCTAGTATAAAATGAGCATAATATAAAATGTTAAATTAATTTAAACGTCCACACATACGATTTCTAAAAGGCCAAAGAGGCACTCCCCTCACTCATACCCTCATATGTGTGCTCACTCTCACTGGCTCATGGGCTCTCTTTGGAAGGGAAAGCAAGACTGAAATTCAAATAAGCTCCTTCAAACCTTATGATGTATATTATCTGCCCTTATAGTCTTAGAAATCAAACCACTATATAAGATCAATCACTCTAAAAGCACACTGGCCAGTAGTGCATGTGGAATGAATACTCCAGAAAGAAAAGAAATTTCTTGACATGACATTCTGAGAGGTGTGCACACTTTTTTTTTTTTTTTTTTAAGGTACCAAGAATTGAACTCAGGGGCACTGAACCACTGAGTTATATCCCCAGCCCTATTTTATATTTTATTTACAGACAGGGTCTCACTGAGTTGCTTAGTGCCTCGCTGTTGCTAAGGCCAGCTTTGAACACTTGGTTCCTCCTGTCTCAGCCTCCCCAGCCGCTGGGATTACAAAAGTGTGCCACTGTGCCCAGCTCTGGGGTGCATACTCTATTTGTAAAATGCATACTTGGTCAGATCTATAATGACATCCAAAGGTTACTGTTATAAAGGGTATGCACCAAGTTCACAAGAAACCTGGCTTCATTTTTCTTTGCTCACGTGGATAAAACAGAGTCATAACTATATGACCTTCTTTTGGGAATTGGTCAAACATACCAAATACCAGCAGGTTTACTTAAGCCTAAATTACAGTTTGTCACTATGGCATAAGAACATCATCAACAACCAGAACTAAACAACTGGATGGCTCTGAGGCCCTTCCAGGGCCCCTTCACTGGGTGATGGAAAACTTAAGAGGATGTGTAAAGCTCCACCTCTCCCACGGAAAAGGGCAGCTTCCCAGCTAGTCAGGTAATTAAAAGACATCCTCAACACACCTACAATCTTACTCTGAACCTTTGTCAAATTAAAGTAGATCCCCATGGAGCTGAACCACATGGCCGCTCTGGTTTTTTGCTTTCATCTGATGCACACCCCAGCCAAAAAGCTACTCTGGTACTAGAATGTTATTTGAGGCCTCCAGGAGTCAACCAGGTAATAGGAGGTGAAGGAAAAGGGCTATCCAGCACACAGCAGGGAAGCTGCAGCATGATGTGTGTGACACTGGGAAATAAAGATTCAGTCTTCATCTCCATTTCCTTATATACAGTTCCTAGATCCTTGGCACCTCTGGAGTTGTTAGGTCTCATGCTAATGAGGTGACTGGTGACTGGGGGCCCTGAGGAAGCTCCAGGACAGACCAAGGCAGGATCAGAGGGTTGGGACATTCAGTCCCACTACCCCAGCCTCTGGGGAAAAGAGAGGAACTGAAGGTTGAGCCGATCACCATTGGCCAGTAGTATGATCACTCAGGCCTCCAAAAAAAAACTCAAAAGGACAGGCTCAGAAACCTCTGGACAGCTGATCCTGGAGAGGTTCCTGGAAGTAGTGACCCAGAGAGGATATGCAGGCTCCACACTCTATCTCCTATACTCGAGTATTCATCTGTATCTTCTGTAATATCCTTCATAACAGACAAGTAAACATAAGCAGAGTGTACCTCTGAGTTTATGAGCCATTCCAGCAAGTCACTGGACCAGAGGAGGGGCTTGTGGGAACCCCCTGGCTTTATATAGCAAATGAGTCAGATTCACAGGGCACACCCTGGAGCTTGTGACTGTCATCTGAGGAGGACAATCTTGTGGGGCGGAGCCCTTAACCTTTGGGATATGACTCTAACTTCAGGTAGATAGTGTCAGAATTAAGCTAAATCTCAGGATATCTAATTAGTATGTGCTACTGGAGGATTCCTTGCTGGTGTGGGAGGAAAGCCCCCACATAACTGTTATCAGAAATGTCCTATTGAGTGTGTGAGTGAGAACAGGAAAAACCAGTGTTTGCCTGTATCTCAGAACACGTAAAGCTGACAGAAGTGGTGGTATGATCTTTATTTGACAGTAGCAGCATCTGATTAGAAATCCCCCTGCCAAACATTGTAACAATGTTCCATGGGTCCCAAAGGTAGGTTAGCATCGTCAGAGCCAGTACAATGCCTAGTACAGGTGTATGATTGGCCCTTTCCAGCTTGAGAATGAAGCAGGTGCCCTCCAAGTTACTCTTCACCCTCCTCCCAAACATATGTAGCAAGCATTGGCTTTTAGAGAAGACATAATCATCATCCAGCACTTGACAAAATGATGTTACATAAATATAAAAGTAATATGACTTCAGAAACATAAGTCTCTTCTCAAATCAACTTAAGACCCAAAAATATAAATTTATCCTGGCATCAACCTAAGTATATTAAATTTATTCTAAACTGTTATGTACAATTGTCTTGGGTCTTTAAAAAAATATTCTCAATCTATTCTATCCAGTATGGTAGCTACCAGCTGCATGTGGCTAATTGCATTTAAATTAAAATTAAATAAAATTAAAAATTCAGTTCTGCAGTTGCACCAGCCACATGTCAATAGAGGTCTTTTCCAGCACAGTCAAATGCTGCCATCACTGCAGAAGGTCCTGCTGGACAGTGCTATTATTAATTCTGAAGACCAGTTTCTGCTCCAGCAAAAACTACAGCTCTAGTTTTCCCTATTTAGCAATTACCTGAGAAAAGTTATTTGCTTGCTGAGCTAGAAAGAAACTGAAAAGCAAATCACATTTAGTGTATGCAAAACCTTAGAAAATCCGTGGTCAACAACTCAAGATGCAAATACTGTAATTAAGCTATGACAGTGAAAGCACCAAGTATTTATTTATTTCACACATGGCCTCCGGCACAGCCAAAGGCCTTTGAACCAAATTTAATCCCCAGAAAATTCTCCAAGTCAGTCCCAGAAGCAGTTACTGCTCTGCTAAATTAAAACAAAGGATGAGAACTAGGACTGTACACTTTTTTTTTTTCAATAGATGATGCAGTTACCTTTGGTATGTCCAGAGTATTAAGAGAGAATAAACATCCTGTTCATTAGCCAATCAAATTGCTTAAGTTATCATTCAACACTTCATTTATCTGATTATCACCAACATGTATTATTAAGAAGCATATTTCACATGTATCAACATAAAGATTTCCCGTGGAACCATTCCCTCAAGGAAAGATCTGGAAGGTCTTTCTATTCATAATAGTTCCTGAGCGTCAGCTAGTTGCAAACCGCAGCTCTGTCACTTAAAATTTTTAGCCTCGAGCCAAGTTTCATCAATGAGAGAAGGAACAGAGATGCATGTGAAATGAGGATTAGGGCAGGGGTATATTGGCAGGGAAAACTGACACTGTGAAATTAGTGTCACAACAAATAAATGTTGTCATATGAAAGACGGAAAAGGCTTAGTCCCAACTAATTAGTCATCTCTATGGAGATCAATGCTGCCGCTTCTCTTGGACACACCACAGTACCTGGAATGGATTTTTATTGCCAATGGGTTGTGTGAGTTATAAATTGTTCTATGAATGCATTGTGTCCCACTAATTGCAAGCAAAACTAGAAACACTTCAAGGTCACAAAATTAAATCCCTGAACCACCTAGCTTTTGGGTTTCTTTGACCATATGTTCTCAATTCACTTAAAAATAAAACATTAGAAGCAAGCTTGCAAAATCCTAGGTTTGACTTTCCTTTCCCAGGCCCCTACTCAGGGGGAGGAAGAAAAACAAAAGTGTCTTCAACTGCATGAGGGTGGTGTGCACATCTATGACAGAGTAACGAGAATCGCTTCCTTTGAAAGAAATTGCCAACCCAAAGCTTTCAGTACTGCCTATAGTGCAGTTTCTGATGTCACTGATTTTGCCATAAAACCAAATTGTGGCTGTCATATGAACTGCAATATTATATTACTCTTTTCTTCTACATCTTAGGCCTTCTCTCAAATAATAAAAATATTAATATAATGTCCTTAGAAAGTGGAATAGTGTATATTAAATACTGACCAAAACAGAGTCTTAACCTCTAATCTTTCTTTGAGATCAGGGTTTATATGCCAGAAAATAGAAACCACACCTGGTTAAACAGAGTGATAAAGCAAGAGAAAGGTAGATTGATAGATGGGTGGTTGGGAGGGGAGGTAACCACTAAGAGAAAGGAAAGAGAAGGGAAGATGACATTCTGCTGGCCCTGTTACCTGGCTTATACTATCTATTATACAGTCATGTTACCTAGCACAAAATATTTTGTCAACTTTTCACATACCCAATGGAATAAAAATATTCATACATGTAAATTTGGGGCTATTATTTATAAAACCGAAAGAGTGATTCTAAAGAAGATTGGAAGAAATATGTAAAGAATATAAGATTGAAAATTTGATTAAAGGAGATCACTTTTTATCTGTTATTCCAAGAAAATAGACCTAATAGAACGGCGTTTCAAGCAGGCTTACTTTTAGAAGCTTTTCATTAAACCTGTCTACTTTTCAGTTATATGATTTTATATTCAATTACTATTTCTAAAAAAGATTTTGTTGAGTCAGATGATGTCTAAAGAGGGTATAACAAGCTAGTGTCAATGTGTTTACTGGATAACACCTGTGTGTGTGTTCTGTGAACCTTGTCCAAGTGCTTAGGCTACAAAGCCAGTCCTGATCCCTGTCTTCAAGCAGATTCTGGGCTAATGAGAGTGAAAGACAAGTCAGAGGGATAAATATGACAAAAGAGTTAATAGGAAGAGTGACTAATGGGCCTATTAGTCTAACAGAAGGCTAATTATGCTCTCGTGTGAGAGACCATCCATCACCAACTACCAAGCAAGGGCTCAGGATGTTTGCAATTCACTGTTCACACTGAGTCAGGAGAGAAGGGGACAGTGTTATGGGTTAAATTATGTTCTGCAGTAAAAGATAACTTGAAGTCTGTCATGGTTTAGATATGAGATGTCCCCTAAAATTTCACATGTAAGACAATGAAAGAAGGTTCAGAGATAAAACAATTAATTATGAGAGCTTTAACCTAATCAGTGGAGTAATCCACTGATATGCATTAACCAGGTAGTAACTGAAGGCAGGTAGGTTGTGGTTAGCTGGAGGAAGAGGGTCACTGAGGATATGACTTTGGGTTATAGATTTTATCCCTAGTGAGTAGAATGCACTCTTTCTACTTCTTCCTGACCATGTCCTGAGCTGCTTTGCTCCACACCACACTTTTCTACCATGATGTTCTGCCTTATCTTGGGCCGAGAGCAATGCAGCCAGCCTTCTATGAACCAAGACCTCTGAAACCATGAGCTCAAAATAAACTTTCCCTCCTCTAAAATTGTTCTTGTCAGGTCTGTGGTCACAGCAGTAGAAAAACTGACCAAAACAGAGTCTTAACCTCTAATATGATTAGCTCCAGAGATATTCAAGGTAAGATGAAGGCATTAGGGTGGGCCCTCCTCCAATATGACTGACAGCCTTACAAATGGGGAAATTTGTCACATAAAGAGCGAAGACACGGGGATGGGGATGTTGCTCAAGTGGTAGCGCACTCACCTGGCATGCGTGCGGCCCGGGTTCAATCCTCAGCACCACATACAAACAAAGATGTGTGTCCGCCGAAAACTAAAAAATAAATATTAAAAAATTCTCTCTTTCTCTCTCTCTCTCTATTAAAAAAAAAGTGAAGACAACGAAATGATACAGGGAGATGAGGGCCATCTACAAGAGAAACGTGCCTGAGGTCTCCAGCAGCTGGGGAAGAAGCCTGAACAGATTCTCCCTCATGCCCTCAGAAGGAACCAATCCTGCCATCACCTTGATCTTGTTCTTCCAGCCTCCAGACTAAGCCACTCAGTTGTAGTACTCTGTTACAGCAGCCCTAGCAAACTAATGCAGGCAATTTCACCCTGGATTAGAAAAGAAGGAAAGGGCATTTAGGCAAAGGGATCCGAATGAACAAAGGCAGTGAGGTCTATAAATGCTGCAGTACATTTGCAAGGATGCACTGCAGAAATAGAGGCTCCGTGTAGAAACTGGAAGGTTAGAGAGATATTTCATAACCTGGAAATGCAGCAAGATTAATACAAAAGATCAATGTGAAGCTGTGTGAGATCATTTTAAAGAGAATGAATGAACCCAGGGCCAGTGGGCCTCAGCTATAACTCAACCACAGTAACTAACATTAAAGGAGAGAAAAATGGATCAGAAAAAGGGTGGTCTAAGATGAAAACTACAGAGATCTTTAGAGGCATGGGTATCTGAGTCAGCGAAAGTGAGAATGGTCTCTGAGGGTCCAGCCAGGTTGTATAACAGCCGGTCACAGAGACACCTGATGCCTTTAAATATTTAAATTATAGAACATAAGTCCTTCTACTCTGAGTCCAAGTTTACCAAGAAACCTTCTGAGATAACACAGCTCCTGAGACAAGGTGGTTAGCACTATCCATAGATGTGGTCTACCTGACAGATAAAATTTGCATTGTCAATTTGGTGATTGATTTATAGCACCCTTGCATCCTGGCTCACAGTATGAGTGAGCTCTGATGCTAAGAGTTGGCATCATGTCTGAATCAAACAGGACACAGTGTCTTTAGCACATTGAGGACCAGACAGTCGGACCAGCCTTGCTAAGTGACAGATGTGTTTCCTCCAGATTTCCCCATCTATTAGGGTTTGGATCTTAAATATCCCCCAAAAGCTCACGTGTTAAAGGTTCAGTCACCAACCTGTGACACTACTGTGAGGTTAAGAAACTTTTAGAAGGTGGGAATTAATGAGAGGAAGTTAGATCATTGGGAGACATTGGGGTCCCAGTCCCTTCCTGTTCTTCTCTTTGCTTCCCTGACACCATGAGGAGAGCAGCTTTGTACCACTCCCTGCTGTGACATTGTGCCTCACCACAGGTCCAGAGCAAAAGGGCAAGTGACCATGAACTGAAATCCCTGAAACCAAGAGCCAAAATACATATTTCTTCTTTATAAGCTATTTATCTCAGGCATTTTATTACAGTGATGGAAAGCAGATTAACACACACTCTCACAAGCATCCAAGATCATCTGTAAGCCTGGTCTGTCATAATAAAAGGCCACTACCTGGGTGTCTTGAACAACAGACTTTTTTCCCCCTACAGTTCTGTAGTGCAATTCAGTGGTAAAAGCTCCCTTCCTGGCTTGCAGAAAGTTGACTCCCTGTTGTGTCCTTACATGTTAGTGTGAGGAAGCAGATATGTCACAGAGGACTCAACCACTCTCTAAAGATGCCCTTCTTTACCACCCAAGGCACTCCTTCATGTGCCTTGTCTTAACAAGGCACTTCTATTTTCTTGTTCATTTGTTTATTTTTATTTTCCCCCCAATTGAAGTGTGAATTCTACTTAAGGGACCTTCTACATCCTTTCTAATCATGTATTCTCAGTTGCTCAAAATCATTCTTACCACCAAGTGGGCCCTCAGAACATTTGCTGAACCAACGAATAAACTGCCTTTTAATTAACACCAATCTTTGCTCCCTCCCTTTGGAAAGGCAAATCAAAATCACTTTAGATTTGATTTTGACTATAGAACATTTGGACCATCAGAATAGCTGAGGTTCAGTTAAGTTCGGAGCCAGGAGGTATAACTTCAGCTATTCTAGTTAGTTGTGTGACCTTAGGAAAGTCATTTCTGAGCCTGATAGAACAATCTATAAAATGGAGATCCGGCCATCCCACTGTGGACTACTGTAGAGTTCATAAAAATCACTGATTTGTATACCAAGGTATGCCTTTTAGTTCCAAAGTAATTTTATTTAAATGGCAGTTATTCAGAGATCAACACAAAATTTTCAGTAGCAGTCAAGTGATACAAGAGACGTCCACTTTCTAAAGCATCCTAAGGAATGAAGTGTTAGCAACTCACAAGAGCCTCACAGAGGCAAAGGCTGTAATAAGACACCCGTCAACCCTGCTTCCCCAAAGACCTTCACTGCTCACTGCTCCACACACTGATGCTGGTTCCCACAAGAAGGTGTAATTTAATAATCTTTGAATTGCTGAGGCCTGTGTATTTTTAAACCTGAAGGTTCAATTAGCAGCTAGAGTTCAATCACCATGGTAGCACTTGTAATTTTAGACAATTACTCTCTGCTGTGTAGAAACTTTGGCCATAAAGGGATGTGTATTTTAAAGCACATTTGTACTACTGCATTTGTGCACCCTTTTCTAAATAAACACTTGATGTTTGCAAGACTGCATTTGTTCTTCTTCAAAAAGGGATGTGACACTAAAAGGCTTTCTCTGATTAAGTAAAACTTCTCATGCCTCTTGATTACAAGACTCAAACTTGTGTGTCACCTTTGATGATGAGTACCTCCAATTCTATCTGTGGAACCAAGAACAATTCTTAGGATCCACTAATGATCTCTTTTTTCCTCCTACCACAAAATGTACATTTTCTTCTTAACCACCTTGCCTACTTAAAGTTCTTTTCCTCCAAAATGTGACTATATAAAATTGATCATGCAAAATTTATTGTTGCTATGAATTTTTCCTTATACCAGTAAAGAAAAAACAAAAATTTTAGTGCATTTAGAGGTAATATGCAAAAACTTTGCCAATCTTAACTGACCCAAATATAGCAGGGGCAACCACTACTCAGAAGGAAGGAATTTCTTTTAAAATGATATTCTTGGTTAAACTTACAGGAGCTGAAAAACAAGTAAAAAACTTAAGGGCTAATCATGGAGTAAATTGCACTAATCACTTTATTTGGGTAAATTGACAATTTTTCTGAAAAGTAGCTCAGAGACAAGACCACCCCTGGGCAAGTGTAATTCACACAACTTGTCCTTACCCGACTAATAGCAAATCACTAACTTGATAAACACATAATTGCGTACATACCCTCAACTGCCTTTAGAACATGAAATTTAAGAAATACTGTAATTTGTGCTTGCTTGGTAAGTACACCATTCAACCTTCACTCGATACTGGGCAATATAAGGTGCCATTGAAAATATACAGAAAGACTATTTAATACTAAATTAAGGATCTTATTAGGTTAACTGAGTCACCTAATAATTTAGTGAAATATAAACCATAACGAGAGAAAATAAAAAGGTAAAAGAATTTGTGCTCAGTTATAAAAATTGGAGACTTAAGGTTATAACTCAGTCACCCTGAGGAAGATTCTGTAACTTAATTTCCTCCCAATTTTTCTCCTTTTCCTATTCTGTATTTGTAATACTACAAGCTATCGATAGGTGATGGAGGAATTCTAGTTCCTGACTAGATAATCATGGTATCTTCTATAGTCCTAAATGCCATTACCAGTGACTTGTACAGACCAGAAAAGGAAAGAAAAGTCCATAGTCCTTGTCTTGACAAAGTATGCTGACTAGATAAACAGAAAATAAGTAGATAATGTAAAAGCAAGACAATTTTCTATTAAGAAATGCCCTTCTTGAGGATTTCAATTCAGTAAATACCTGAAACACTACTTAGGCGCAAACTATTTTAAGGATGGGGGTGGGAGATGAAACTCAGTGATAAAAGTGCATTCTTAGTATGTGCAAGAATCTGGGTGCAATCTCCAGTGCATGTGTGTGAACACACCCACGATGAAATACAATAGGCTCCTCCACCATCAAGAAACAAGCTTATATTCCAGTAATATTGAGGGGGAGAGAGAGAGAGAGAGAGAGAGAGAGAGAGAGAGAGAGGATTGACAGAGGGCAGAATATACTTTTTAAAAGAAATACATGGAAATCTAAATCTAGTCTGAAACATGGGGCAAAGTCAGGAAGTCAGGAAAGGCCAGGAAGAAACACTAGTTCACATGAGCAACACTGTGGCTGTTTAGAAGTGAGCACTAGGGACTAGAACTCACAAAGAAAAAAATTTATCCTTTGAGTATATGCAGAACTTGTCCTACCTGGGCATGTACAACACACTACAGATGAGACGTGGAGGGGTTTGTTCAGTAAAGCTACTAAGCAAAATCTCATAGAAAAAGCAAACAAAGATTTAGACTATCTTTGGGGAAGATTCCTATAAAGAAAGATCAGTACAGTTTTATTACCATAAAGGGGGAAATCTCCAATGTTCTTGAAGAGAATACATCCAAAACAAAGAGAAATTTGCCATAAGAATTAAATCAGAAAATGAGAAGAATTAACTAGAAAAACTAATGTAGCAAATACATATTTAGTGAATTCATAGGGATTTTCTATTTACACTTTCCTTTCCTACCACAACCCCCCCCACCCCCAAATTAAGAAATAAGGCCAGGGCTTTCATCACTTCTGAGCTGACCCTGAGAAAAATCTTTAAAAAAAAAAAAAAAGTCCTGGCTTTTTGGTTCCAGTTTAATTTCTTTTGAAGAGTTGGTATGTCTTAAAAAAAAAAACTTTGAAATTCAGTTACTTAAAATTTAGTTTATAGTTAAATATTCAAGATATTTAATTTAGAAGATTTCTAACAGACTTCAACACTAATTTTAAAATGATCAGATCTTCAAAAACCCATTTTTCACTTAAACTAATATGACAACAGATATGGAGTGACCTGACAATATTATATACATGTCTCTTTCAGACTTCACCCTATTCCAAAGGATGGGAGGGAAGGAGAGAGAAGGAAGGATAGCACCCTCTACTTTTCTTCAAAGTGTAATAATTTTAAATCTCAACCTTCCCAGCTACTTGTGGCATCATGCCACAGATTGTTGCTTATCTCAATCTTACTATTCCCCCCTGCCTTTTTTTTCTGTAACAAACTAAATTTTGACAGTTGCCAAAAACCCACTTACCTCTACATAAATGCCTGGAATGTTTCAATTAATAAAAGTAATGCATTGGGCTGTGGATGTGGCTCAAGCGGTAATGTGCTCACCTGGCATTCGCCGGGTGCTGGGTTCGATCCTCAGCACCACATTAAAAAAATAAATAAATAAATAAAGATGTTGTATCCACCAAAAACTAAAAAATAAATATTAAAAAATTTTCTCTCTCTCTCTCTCTCTCTCTCTCTCTCTCTCTCTCTCTCTCTCTGTCTCTCTCTTTGGAACTTAAAAAAAAAAGTAATATGTGGCGTGACTGAGTTGCATGCACAGGACTAAATTCTGGAATCACTAAGGCATCAAATTTGAGATTCAGTACAAATTTCTAACTCTGACAATGGGATCTTAGGATATTTCAAAAGAGAACAGGTCTCCTAACCTTGAGGGAAATCTATTGTTTCCTAAACAATACTACTCCACCCCCAACCCCCACCCAGTTTTTTCAGTGATATCAGAACTGGGTTTAGTAGATGTTGACATTAACTGAGCTTTTGAAAGGCAGGATGGATTACAGGCTGACACTCCTAAGAAAGGAAAAGGGGGTGGGGAGATGGAGGTGGGGAATGAAAGAAAAGGAAACAGAAAATCTCTGTATATATACAACAACTCTGGCTGGGAAGAACACAGATTTAAACCCCAAGAGTTCCAGGAAAGGCTGAGGAAAATAAAATAGAAAGATGAATAGGCTCAATGGAGTATAGGACAAATATTATAGTTAATTTGCCCTTCAATGTCCCACCAACACTCAGCCCAGGGGATTAAAAAACAATCTGAGGTTGGCGGACTTAGATACATTTCATACTGATTAATTCACAAAACAAATTGTAAGAGCTCCCTTCCTAAGTATTAGGATTTGGGATGCATGGCAAGGTATTTCTTGTGCATGGGAGGTAGACACAAAGGTCTCTGGGATGAGATGAGTTCCATGGACTGCTGGATTAGAGAAGAAGATTCTCATCCAGCATTATTGCCTTCTAGTCTCATCCCCAGGGACGCTGCCCACTTCTCAACTTTCCTCAAAATAACTCTCCATCATCACCATCATGAATTTGTTGAGGGTTTCCACATGAAAGTCTCTCCTTCAATGGTACTAGAAAAAAAGTAGCATAGCCACCATTGGTTCATTGACTTCCATTTTTCCCCTGGATCACTGGCACTAAGCAACATGCTCCATCATTTCTTCTTCTAACATTTCGCTCCATTAGCCCATTAAACATGGAGCATATAGTTTTCTGTCTCACGATGTCTATCAATTATAAAATTGTGATTGGAAATATTTTCCAAGACCTTCTGAGGATTTTAAGCACTGGACATATATTTCCCATCCTTCTCAACTTGTAGGTTTTTGTTAATCCCATATTTCAAGTCAATATTTTTAAACCCTCAAGACATCATTGAATATATATAATATTAATCAAGTTTTAGAACCTATTAGTAGTAGTAGTACCACTTTCTTTGCTTTTCATCCCCTTGAGCAGCTGGGATCCTCCATCCAAGATCATTTTCTCTGTGTGTACCATGAAACCTTCAAAGTATCCTTTATTAAGAGTGAGCTCGTGGCAAGCTCCCAATTCTTGTTTCTGTGTTTTGATCCTAACATCACTCTTCAAAGACTTTTCTGCCTTTAAAACTCTAGGTTGGCAGGTATTTTCTTTCAACACTGAAGATGCCATTCTATTGTGTTCTAGCTCCACTGTTGCTGGCAAGATATCCCCTGTTTCTTGGGGAAAGTAATCTACACCTGTCTCTCTACTCTCCACCTGTTTTTAAAACCTTCTCTTTGTATTTGGTGTCTTGAAGTTTCACTATGGTAAACCTTGGTAAGAACGTTTTTAACTGATCCTGTTTAGGATTTTATTAGGCTTTTCAAATCTAGAGATTGGTATCTTTTTATCACTTTGAGAAAACTTCTAGCTTTTATTTCATTAGAAATTTTGTCCATCCCCTCCCCAATTTTTTTTTAACCTTCTCTCCCTTCTAGGACTCTGATAAAGCTCAGGAAAAATATTCTCTTTCTACCTTGTGTGCCTCAATCCCTCTTCTATATTTTCTCTGCTCAATGCTATGTATTCAGATTGAGGTCAGTAAATTGTGGCCGGTGGGCCAAATGTAGCTCATGGCTGTTTTTATATGACCTGCCATCTAAGAACTTTTCACATTTTTAAAGGTTTCTAAAAAAACAAACTTAAAACAAGGATGATTATGCAACAGAGATCACATGTGGCCCACAAAGCCTAAAATATTCACTGTTTTGGAAAAATGTATTTGTTGACATCTATTCCAGATAATTTCTTCATTCTAATTTTCTGCTTCACTAATTCTTTCTCAAATGTTATCTAATATACTACTCAACTCTTTCTTAGAATTTCTAATTTGTTGCAGTATTTTTCATTTATAAAAATCCGTGTAGTTGTCTCTTGCCTCTGCTATGCTGCATTTTGTCATTTACTGTTCCCTACAGATATTCCTAGGTCTATTTTCTATATTTTTAAACACAGTATGGTTCTTTTATATTCAATACCTGGTAATTCTAGAATCATCAGTCTTTGAAGTTTATTTCTGCTGTCTTTCTTTTTTTAAATATTTTTTAGTTGTCAATGGACCTTTATTTTTCATTTATTTGTATATGGTGCTAAGAATCAAACCCAATGCCTCACAAATGCTAGGCAAGTGCTCTACCACTGAGCCACAATCCCAGCCCTCTACTGTCTTTCTTATACTGCTAAATGCTTGAGGTGTCTTTTTCTTGTGTTGTACTATTTGTGAAAGCAAACTCATTATTTGCACTTAGAATTAAAGTGTCTGTACAAGAGCATCTGCATTAGTTTCTCAGACGCGTTCAACTGAAAGGTCACCGGACCATGTGGGTGAGGAGAACCCAGGCCTTAAGTTCTCTGGAAGCCCATTTTGCTGCTGGCTCAGCTTATCCTGTGGGTGAGGCCCTTTAAGGCCCTCAACTTGTTTTGAGGAAATTCCTTAGTGTATTACTTTTGTCCCCCTCCCAATGCAGACCTGTCAAAATGGAAAGTGAAAAGCACCAGGAGGACTGCAAGTTCAAAGCCAGCCTCAGCAAAAGCGAGGCATTAGGCAACTCAGTGAGACCCTGCCTCTAAATAAAATACAAAACAGACCTGGGGATATGGCTTAGTGGTCAAGGGTCCCTGAGTTCAATCTCCAGTACCAAAAAAAAAAAACAAAAAAACAAACAAACCTGTGAGCAGCTACTCTCAACACAAAATACTTCAGTGTTTACCAGACTTCTTGCTGCTCCAGGTTCTCACTCTCCTTTTATTCTACTCATCCTCTCTTCAATGCTATTAAAAATATATTTTTAAATGTTTTATTCAGCAGTCTCACTTAAATTTCAGCAGGAATGTAACCTAGAATACCATTATTAGAAACAGAAATCCAAGTTTAAGTTTTTAATTGTTGTTACCATTTAGAGAATTGGGAGTTCTTTTAATTTCAATGCTGAGAAACTAATAAAGCAAGCACTTTTCATAACCCAAGAACCCAATAAAAGACACACAGATGTCATCCAAGAATATACTTTTGCATACATCCCTGGGAAGTCTACGGCATGGATGAACTACTCTAGGCATCATCTTTCTACCAGCAACATGAAATCTCCCTGTAGCAGACAGGGATCCTGCTGGAAAAGCAAGTGTTAACTACTAATAGAGCCCTAAATCCTATAACTTCTAAAAAGAGCAGTTTCATTTTTTAAATCAATTTTTACTGCCCTTACGTAATTCCTCATTGTTCAAGAGGTTAAAACAGACTACCTAATGAAATTGTTTTCAAGTGTCCTAACATGGGTGTTTAGAAGGCCAACGGAGGACTGGTGACATGCTACCTGCATAGAGGGTCAATTGCATGCTGTTCACAGGGCTTGGTCCCCATGCCAGCGTTTCTCCCCCAAATCAACAAATCTTTCCTGAGGGCAACAAGACAGTCCCGTGGCATTGACAACACCCTCAGTGAAGAACATGCCAATAACTTTTCCACTACTTTCCTTCCCAAGTCACCAGAGGCAGTTCACTAGATCATTCTTGGTGTACATAAGCAAATGCTCCCAAAGAATCCTGTTCCAGTGACCTCAATCATCAATCTTCCTGCTCTGATTTAAATTATAAAAAAAAATTACTGAACACTTCCTAATTGTAAAGCAGTGTTAGCTATACCACATACCAAAATGAAAAAAAAAAACAGAAATCTAAGTGAAATTAAACAAGATTTATGCCATCAATATCTTAAGTTCTTGAGTATATTGACAAATCTCATTTCAAGTTGCCATCTAAATATCCATCCATGTCCACATGGTCTTTCAACTCCTAAACATGTTTTTATAGGATGGGCAATCAGCCCATCTGATAATTTTAGCACTCCTCTCATGAATTAACATATGTTGGAAACTTATACAAAATTTAGAGACCTATAATCAATTTCTTTATTATCTAAACTCACACTAAAAACATGGGGATTCATAGATTAGATAATATTAATGATTCATTAGGTAGCAGCAGTGGATAATGAGAAAAGATTTAGTCTATTAAATTCTAAATGTACATATGCATCACATCACCAATTCCTATCTTGCATAATAATAAGAATCCCCTCTCTCTTCTCACCCTATATCTATTCTTATCCATTGTGCAAATTTTAAAGGTATTAAGACTGATGAGGAGAACCTCGGAGGAAAAACAAAGGAGCAAGGTTGATTCTTAAAATAGTTTCCCCAGAACCACTCCAAGTTTTCCAGTTCTGCATTAAGGAGGAAAAGCCATGGGGAGAAACTTTCAAATATAAGTAATTCAGTAAAGTTCATTATGGGACTGTGACAAAAAATTAATAAATTAAATAAATCCATAAATAAAACCACAATAAGCAGCTATGTCAAGAGAACAGCAAGAAAGAATCAGGTCAGCAAGGGGAACATCCCGTGCTCATCTCTAACTTTTTTGTCAGATAAGTCACTTTTTTGTTTTATTCTGCCAAACTCTTCAAATCACTTTCTACTCGCAAAGCAATCCTGTCAATTCTCAATGGAAAGACTGAAAATTCCAAAATTTAAATAAATTAATCTATAAAAATAATGAGCTGCCAGAAGCAAAATCTAATATATAACGTCTGTAAATGCAACATGAATAATAAGGAAAAACATTTAAATTTTAATCTAATAGACAATAATAAAAATTTGTATATTGTCATTAAATAATAACTTTCCATATAATTATAGTCAAAACAATTAACTTTAAGAAAATGAAAATGTGAATATTTTCACATTCAATTTGGCATTATAACCTGTGTTATTTCCATTCAAATGCAGCAGGATTTTCAGTCCTACTTGAATCTCCTTGTAGCAATTTATCAATTGAATCTTGTCAACTACTAAACTCTAATTAAACTGTACAGTAAGCTATTTATATGTCTGCAATAATTTCCTTTTCAAGATACAGCAGACTTCAGTTTTATTCTGCAAAATCATTTTCAATTACATATTTAATCTCTATGTTATTGCTTAAATTACACCTGCACCACCCTCAGCCCAGATCCTGGCTGGAGATTCTGGCAGCAGCTGCCACACATGTCAAAGGGTTGTTATTATGTTCAATGGGAGCCACATGTACTTAGTCTGCCACAATAATTTGTACCCTATGACCTAACTTAAACTATCATGTTTTGCTAATTTTTTTTTTAAAGGACAAAGGGTGATTCTTGGTACTCACGATTCAGACACAAAACACAAATGTTTCAGAGGTAAAGCATCCTAGATGTATTATCAACTCTTTAGATCCCCAAACAGAAAACTATTGGGGACCTGGGGAATCTCACAAGCTGAGTTAACCCAAATACTGCTCTTAAAATTTAGATTCCATTAAGTGGTCACCAAAAAATATAAATAAAGAATTTATGTCTACCCATCTAGAAAAAATTTCACCTACAAAGAAAGAAAAAACTGGGCAGGCAAACAAAAAGGTATATAGGGAACTCTGGGTCCTAGATTCTTGAAAAGAATATTATATTTCAAGTATCGATAACACCACTCTTGTAATACACTTGTAACACAAGTTACAAGTCCAGACAGACTTGTAACTTGTGAAGTTACCTGCTGCAAACCTTTTCCCTGAGCGGCCAGGAAGCAGTGTTGTTATGTTACATTAAAAGGTGAGGCAGGTGGATGGCAGAGAATTTTGGCGTATTTTCCTTTCTGTTATATTATGTCTTTGCATTCTGTGACCAAGAGGGATCTGGAGCAATGAAAACCTGCACACACTCTTGGAGAAAGTATGAGAGTGATAGATCCATTTCAGACAGAAATTGGGCAATATCTTAGAACTTTGTTCTTATTATTGAGTGGTTCAATTTCTGTTTCTAGGCACACACCTGGGAAACTCCTACATATGTACACAAGGAGCAGCCCTTGTGAAAACACACAAAGTAAATAATAATCCAAAAAATCTGCAAAGTTTTAAATAATATACAATTATCTAGAATTAATGTAGCTATATAAATGATGAAAAAATGAAAACCACACAAAGGTACATAATGTATGATCTCATTGACATGAAAGTGAAAAATCCACAAGTTTATTTGTCGCTTACAGATACACATGCTACACATGTATGATAAAGGCATAAAAACAGGTCAGTGGATTTCTTAAAGGCAATGAGACAAAAGAAAGAACAAAGGGAACTTCAATTAAAAAATGGACTGCTTCTTTCAAAAAGTCTCCTATAATCCATCTTAACTCCAAATTATCTGTTGCTTCTCAGGTATCTTTCATGTAAACAATCATATTATCATACTATTAATTATACTTTGCTCTTTTCTGCTTTACTCCTCTAACTTTTATCTTTTGTTCCCGTATTTTGTCACACTGGAGCTAACACTTTCAAAATAATGTGAAGAGGAGTATGACAGGGAACATGTCTACTGCATCCTTACTTTCAAAAAAGGACAATAACTGTCACTGTATGGTGTGTTACAATGAGCAATAGAGGATTTCATAGATGTAACATCAGTTTTAAGAAAGTCCATACCTATTCCAGGATTCAGTGTTTACTGATAGTGGTGGTAATGATAAATGAGTGCTAATTTTGGTTGCATCTAATGAGATGACTGCATGGTCTTTTGCTTTATCTGTTAATGAGGCTTAAGCATATTAATAGATTTTTCTTAAGAAATGCATGCTTACATAACATATGCTTTCTTACATTATTGGATTTGGTTTGCCAAAATCCTTTATTAAAGAGTTTTCCCTCTTAGTTCATATTTGAGATTGGCCTTTTTTTGTTTGTTTGTGAGTGTGTATGTGTGTGTGTGTGTGTGTGTGTGTGTGTGTGTGTGTGTGGTTTGTTGTTTGTTTTCCTTTGTTATCCTACTGGTCCTGGTTTTAGTCTGAAGGTCTATTTAGCATCAAACTTTTTCCTACTTCCTGGGAAAATTTGTAAAAATTTCAAATTATCTATTCTTTTAGTACTTGAAAAAACTAAACTGTAAGCAACACAATAGTTCCTGGCTCCTCGTTGTAGGAAAAATTACAAATAATGACACCACTTCTTTAATGGCTGCAATTTATTGATGTTTTTTACAACAAGTCTGTTTCTGAAAATGCTGTCTTTCCTACGTAATTTCCCATTTCAGCTAAGCTTTAAGTTAGCTTAAAGTTGATCATTGTACTATCATATTTTTCTACTCTGCTATATCTGTAGCTATTTCTCTTTTCTCATTACCAAAACTGTTTATTTTTATCTTTTTGTTTGTTGCTCCAGCTTACTTAGGGTTTATCTCATTAGTCTTTTTGAGGACTCCACTTTTAGTTTTGTTGATCATTTCTTGTTCCATTTACTAACATCTTTAATTGTATTTATAACTCATTATTTTAAGCCTTTTTTCTTTTACAATATAATCAGTGAGGCTATGAATTCCCTTCTTCAGGATATTTATATCCCATGAATTTTGATGCAAAGTATTTTTTAATCATTCATTTCTGTTTTTCAGTGTGATTTTCCTTTGAGAGATGAGCTATTTATAAGTGTATTTTAAATTTTAATGTATTATATTAATTGTAATAATTAAATTAAATATATGAAGCATCCTGTACTTTTTTTATTTGTGGTAATTGTTACATAAAAAGAACTTAAATCAAGATTCATTCTGCTATCATGTATAACTAATTACAACAAATAAAAAAAAAGATTTAATGGCTATTATTGAGCTTAGAATAGCAGAGAATATGCTATGTCTATCATCCTGGCAAACTGCCTGACCTATTGAAAGCAATCAAATATCTGTTGATTTAGTATAAACTCAGAAATTAAATATGTTGATATTTATGTGTATATGTATACATAAATATATATATATGTATATAAATGTGTGTGTGTGTGTGTGTGTGTGTGTATTTCTCATGTTCCTCCTTTGGGACTTAGGCCTAGAAGAAAAATTCCCACAAGGAAAGAAGGCAAGAATGGCTTTTCTGCCATCTACCACCTTCCATTTGACCCCAGAATACACCATCTACAATTACAAGCACATTCATAGAGTGAGCTTTCAGAAGCTTGCTCCCTGGGTACTCCAAGAGATCCAGAAATATGCTACGAAGAAGATGGGGACGCCAGATGTGCCCACAGATAGCAGGCTCAACAAAGCTGTCTGGGCCAAAGGAATAAAGAATGCCCCACACCATATCCATGTGGGATTGTCCACAAAGCAGAATGAGGAAGGAGATTCACAAAGAAGCTCTATACTTTGGTTACCGATGTAACCATTTCTTAAAAAGATGCACAGCAGATGAAAACTGCTGATTGTCAAAGTTACACAGCTGTTTTTAAAAATGCATTATGTTTTCTTAGTCTAACCATTCTCTTCCATAGGTTTCTTCTTTTACCATCATCTTATAAAATCTCACTATTTTTAAAAGCACGGTTTCTAATCTGTGTTCCTTATCATAAGAGTTACCCACCAATAAAGCTAATGCTCAAGTAAGTTAAGTTACCAAAATATCCTATGTATCCACTTCTGTGAGATTAACAGTGCAAGAAAGTATTTAAGATGAGGTAAAACCTGTAGCAGCAGCAATTTTTTATTTATAACTCTGCATCTCCCTGAATTAGCTAGAGATCCAATCAGATCCCATTTCTCCCAAGAGGTATAGATGTGTGTGTATGTGAGTGTGTGTGTGTATTTCTTTTCTTTACTTTTCTTTTTAAATAAATGCAGCTACAACCGACAATGGGACTAGAATTAAGCCAGTTTCCATTTGACCAGGCAAGGTAGGGGTCAGCAGACTTTAACTATGGACAAGATGTAATTATTTTAGAATTTGTGGGCCATATGGTCTGTGTTGCAACAGCTTAACTCTGCTGTTGTAGCTATAAAGCAATTGTTGACAAGACACAAATGAATATGTATGGCTGTGTTTCAATAAAACTTTATTCACAATATAGATGGAGAGCTAGAATTGGTCCACTGGCTGGACTCCTACACTAGGCCTAAAAATTATCTACACTGTGTCCATTATGATAACTTCTAACCACATGGCTATTTAAGTTACTTTAAATTGATAGTTCCTCATCCAAATTGGTTATGTTTCCAGTGAAACATAATCACACATGGCTACCAACTATTCCAATGGTTAGTGTAGAAAGACATTTCCACTTCTAACTCTTTTTTTTTTTTTAAGTACCAGGGATTAAACATAGGGGCACTAAACAACTGAGCCACATCCCAAGCCCTTTTTTTAAATTAAGAGACAGGGTCTCACACTAAGTTGCTTAGAGCCTTGCTAAGTTACTGAGGCTGCCTTTGAACCTATGATCCTCCTGCCTCAGCCTCCTGAGCTACTGGAATTACAGATGTGCGTCACTGCACCAGGCCTTCACTAACTCTTTATAGAAAACGTGTGTTCTTTTTTTTTCTCCTCCAATATAGCAACCATTTTGTTTCATGCTGGGGTTTTTGTTGTTGTTGTTGTTGTTGTAGTTGTTGTTGTTGTTGTCATTTTGTTATTGTTCAAACACAGGAGATTCTTTTTTTTTTTACTTTTTTTAATTGATCGTTTTTAGTTATATAAAACATTAGGATACATCTTGACATAATCACAAAAACATGGAATACAATTTGTTCTAATTCACACTGTTTTTAAATTCAAGTTCCTGGTAAGAAAAGGGAAAAATACCTGAATAGAGTAGGCTAAGTCCAAATGAATATGCTTAGTTGGATAAAGATACTTTTCATTGGGTTTGTGATTGAAATTTAAATAGAAGAACTAAAGTGTTTGTCTGGAGGAAGGAGACTATTATTCGACTTTCTGTCACTGTGACAAAATACCTAAGAAAATCAAATTAAAGGAGAAAGATTATTTTGGCTCATAGTTTCAAAGGTCTCAGTCCCTGGTCACCTGACCCCTCTCTCTTTGGGCACTGAAAAGAAAACATGGCAAAGAGCACATAGTGGAGCAGAGATGCTTACCCCATGGCAGCCGAGAAGCAAAGACAGAAAGGTAGGAAGGGGCCCAAGGACAAGATAGCTTTCAAGGACACACCACCAAGAACCTACTGCTTCCAGATGGGCCCTGCCTCCTAAAGTTTACATCACCTCCCAATAGCACTGCCAGCTGGGACCGAGGCTTCAATACATGGGCCCTTGGGGAACATTATAGATCCAAACTTATAACACGGGTAACTTTGAACTTCCCCATTGAAAGCAGAGCAGAATGTTAATCTTCAAGGGATAGTAATCATGTTCTAACTTACACATTAAGCTTTGTTTTTATATCTGTTATGGATTATTTTTTTTCAACAGTTTTTAAATCATACAATTAAGATTGTTCTCATACTAAAGATTAAACACACACACAGAGTCATTCAATATCTGTACATAGGTGCACATTTGTATGTATGGACACATGGACATGGATGAATCTTTATCTAAGAAGGTATATTGCTCTTGACCTAGAAATTTACAGCAGAAAACAAAATAATGTGTGTTCTTAGACATGAAAAGTTAAAAACAACCTCAATGTCCAATAATAAAGAATTAAATAAATTATGAAAAATATATGATGGAATCTATGTAGGTTTCTAAAATGGGCTATAATTACATATTTGTTGATCTAGAAACAGAATTCAGCTTAAGAGAAAAAAATTAAGTTAACAAGAGTATCTACTATATATAATACCATTTTTGAAAAAGACTACTATATATGCACATATACACTTTTGAATATGTACATATGCATCTTGTACACATGCACACACACATACCCTGGACATACATGGCAGTTATTATACTGTTAGTGAATGAAAGGGAACAAAAGAGAAATATATATGTGTGTGTATGTTTATATGTGTGGTACGTCTGTGTGTGTGTGGTATATATAATTTCAACTATATGCTTCCACTTGCCCAAGAAAAAAAATTTCAAAACTTAGCCAAATTTTTTATTGTAGTTTCTGGGTAGTTAGGTTCACACTACTTTTTATTTTCTGTTTTCTCATTTATACCTGTTTTTACAACATGAAATGGATTTGGTGCTTTTTTAAAGGGGGTAAAATGAGGTTTAAAACTATTAGATTGCCAGAAAATCTAGATTATTCTCAGAACAATGCTTGTGGCTCTCATCCTATTAATCAAGTGAACTACATCAAAGGCTCTGTCTTAGGTACATCTTGAAAATCATTTCAAATAAAATATGTCCAGGTCTACAGAAGTCACCTGACACAGGAACAACAGTGCTTGGAAACCTGACCACAGAATAAACTTCACTGATGAAGGAACTTCACAGACTTAAGCCTCTGATGTAATATTTTTTCCCTTACAGTTCCCTGGGGCTCCATGGTCACAGAAAAGCAGGTTGTTATCTCAGCCTTAGACTTATCACCACTGTGAACATTAAACATTTTTCATGATATACCTTTATGATATACCATGTAATTACTGATTTTCTTCACTTAGGAAGATAAGTCAAAGGTTGTCAGGCTCCCTGCAGGTTACACATGCCTAGCACTATGATTTGGATGCTTCGAAGGCTACCACTAGGCACTAGTGGTAGACAAAGACTTCTGAGTCCCTGTCTCACCAAAGCCAGATTACACAGATATTGATTATCTCTTGTAAATAATCCCACTGTATGGGAATAATGTTGTAGCTACAGTAATAGAGTAAGGGAGTAGAATCTACCTCTGTTTTGTGAAATGTAGAAATAAAAATGTAATAGATTATAAAGAGATTGTTGCATTAGTTTATGAAGTCCTGGTTGGTTTAACTAATTATTTCAAGATTGTTAGCAATATCTATCACAATTAAACAGAGAAAATATTAATTAAAGGACATTCACTTTACTGGTTAAATTATTTTAAAAATCATAGTTCACTATGAATTAGAGAAAAATAAAGTTACCCATTAGTTTGCTCATCAGGATAAGGAAATCGATTTAACATGCTAATCTAAGACTTAACAATAAGTTTCAGCAAAACTCACTGAAAACTTAGTTTTCTCCATTCTTCTCCATGGGATCCTTTGAACCCCTGCCAGACAGGCAGTCATCTCCACAATGTCCCCAAGCAGCTCTTCACAAAGTTACTAATGACCTTTGTTAAACCCAATAACTGCTTCTCAGACCTCATCTCACTAGACCCATAAGCATCCGTTAATACAGCTGTTCCTTCCTTCCTTCTTGAAACTTTGTCGATTTCCAAAATGTCAACTTCTCATTTCTCTACCTCACCCAGAGCTGAATTCCACAGCTGTCTCTAGTCGGCCGTATGGTATTATTCAGTCCTCTCATGTTTTAAAATGCTTCGCTGAACACTCCAAGGTATTTCTGTCTATTCCAGACACAGATGTTCAACTGTCCTGGAGATGTCTAAGAATAACCTCCTAAAGTGCCCAAAAGAGATTCTCGATTCCTCCACCATGCCTGCCTGCTCTGTGGTCTTCCTCATCTCAGGCATAGCCACTTGCTCCTTCCAACTGCTCGGATCCAAACCTGAGAGTCTTATCCTTTTCCCATCTCACGTTCAATCTATCAGTCACACCCATCAATTTTTTTCTGTGAAAATACTCTATACCCAGAATCTCACCACCTATTCTCATATTAATACTGCCAACACCCTGATCCAACTTTCCCCATCATCTGTTCCCTGAATGAGAACAACAGCTGGTAACTGGGCTCCCTGCCTCTATCTGTGCCTCCCTACAGTCTATTCTTACCCCAGCATCCAAATACCCTCTTAAAGGGTACATCAGGTCCTATCCGCCTTTGCTTAGATTCCACCATTTGACTCAGGATAAAAGCCAACTTACAACAATAATCTACCAGGGTAAAGGATATAGTCCTTGCTAGTTCTCAGGCGCCCATGAAACTCCAGCCCCATGCAGCTCAAAGCAGTAGGAAACATTAGCCTTGGACCTTTGCACTCACTGAACCATGTGCCTGAAACATGAGTTCTCCAGACACAAGATGACAATATCATTTACCAACCAAATCAATGCACTTTGGGAAATAAATAGGGGTCCTCTTAAAATTATTCCAGGAAAAGAGGTGTAAACTAAGACTATCCCATGCAAAGGGGAATGTGCAGCCTTCCATCCAGACAGCCCCAGAGCTCACTCCCTGCAAGATGTCGGCATCATGATGAGAGAGGACTTCCCCAGCCAGCCACTAGTAACCTCTACACTCTCTGCTACCAGAGTTCCCCTCATTTTGCTTTATATTCCCCAATAACACCTTATTGACACATATGGAAAAAATGTTTTTTTAATAGTCTCTCTGTCCTTTAACTATAAATACTGTAAGAATTATTCCTAAAAATAAGTTAGGAAAAAAATATTCAGGCAACATTTCTAGTATACCCGAATCTTACGCTCACAAAGAGAGGTTAAGAAACAAGTTTGGGTTCTAAACATTAGCTTCTTCCACACACACTGTCCCCAGATTTCATATTCTACACTGAAGTCATTATAAGCATTTTCTAAATTCGATAAAAAAGAAGGAAATTATTCCTCTGGGATAATGATTCTTATGAAACTATCGAAAATATTTTTACACAAACTAGATTACGGATACGAGTAATATGTAGGTGTTTCTGTATTACTTTAGTGTTTGTGTACATCCTTTGGACTCTGGATAAGGAATTAAAGGCACTACAATAATAACCACATAGTCCAAAAATGATTTTTTGTGGTTTTATTGTAAATTTGAATTTTGCTTATACAAATACTGAAATTTTTTATGTTTATGAGGTCTGAATGCTTTCATTGAAATGTATAAAGATTTGGCTCTGCTTCCTGATTCCCATAACCTGAGGTGCTTCTGCCATGGCCCTCTGCCTCACAATGGGCCCAGAGCAATGGAGTCAGCCACCTGTGAACTGAAACCTTTGAAACCAAACTTTCTAAGATGCAAGAGCAAAACGATGGACTTCAGCAATGTAAGAGGCCCTGCTTATCTCCAAGAAAACAGACAGAAAGACCCACCCATCTTTAAGGAAGCTTCCATCATGGTTTCTCTTATATTTAATGTTGTTTTAATATTACTATTTAAGAAAAAAAAACTATCAGAGGTTTCTGTTTTTCATTTATTAAATTTGTGAATTTTCAAATCAATGACTTTCTCTGAACCTATCAGAAACTGAGGAAACGTCAAAGCAGACCTAATTGAGGAACATATTTCATACTTTCAAGTAAACTGTCCTGTTTGCTTAACAATTAATTGATGTTTACAATGAATATTTGTATGTATGCTTGGAGGGTCTTTTTTAATAGAAAATTTGAAATGAAATATTTAAGGGTCAAGAAATATCATCCCTGAGCATTATACATAAATGGGCTGAATCAATAAACAACAAAAAAAACATACACAAATGAACATATACATAGAAGAAAGACAATAAGTAAAATGTTACCTTTTGGGTAAGCGAGATAATGAGTAATGGGAATCCATTATAATATTCTATTTCATAATTTCGAAAACACTTTTTAAAATGTTATAATCTCTAATATGTATTAATATAACTGAAATTAAACATAAGCAAAATTAAAGAGATTTTCAAATATTTTAATAGTTCTATGACAGATTTTGTCATTTTCACATCAACTCTTACACATTTGTAATTGAAAATCTGGTCTAGGGCTGGGGCTGTAGCTCAGTGGTAGAGCACCTGCCTCACACATGTGAGGCACTGGGTTTGATCCTCAGCACCACATAAAAATAAATAAAAATAATGAGTCCATCTACATCTAAAAAAAATTTTAAAGAAAATATGATCTAAATCCAGTCTAAATCACATGCAATTATTTAAAGAATGACTGAAGAATCTTATTCTCAGTCAGTAATCTCATGCATAAGTGTTACAAAAATTGTTTTTAAAAAAATGTATAAAGATTTGTGCATACCATTGTAATCTATTAAAAAAAACTTATTTTTTTGGCAAAGAAAAAAGGGAGAAAATAACAAAGAAAAAAGTTTGCTAAAAGGAGATCTTACCAAGTAGGTAAATATCACCAGAAATTTACTATAAAGATGGTAGGGGGAAAAATACGCATTTTCGAACAAACATTTTAGCAACAACCTTGAAAAAATAAAATATCATACTGTTAAGAGTTACTAGAAGGGAGCCAGGGGCAGTGGCGCATGGCTGTAATCCCAGTGGCTCAGGAGACTGAGGCAGGAGAATCTCAAGTTCAAAGCCAGCCTCAGCAAAAGTGAGGCCCCAAGCAACTCAGTGAGACCCTGTCTCTAAATAAACTACAAAATAGGAATGTGGCTCAGTGGTTGAGTACCCCTGAGTTCAATCCCCAGCACCCACCCCGCAAAAAAGAGTTACTAAGAGGGGGCCTGAGGGCATAGCTTAGTAGCAGAGCATGTGCTTAGCATGTGCAAGGTCTTGGGTTCAATCCCCAGTACCTCTCCCCCCAAAAAATCAGGTGCCAGGAGAATTAAAAGAACTCATGTCATGTGGGGGCACTCATGAATAAGCACTCAGCAAGTGAGCTCGCGTCACTGCAGAGGCTGCTTAGCATACTGGTTAAAATCTATGACTGCATGTTCTGCAATAAAAACCACATGACAGTGCAATAAATTCTAAATGTGTCTTTACAAGTGGTCTTTCTAAACCTGAAAAAAAAAACTATTACATTAAAACATCCATGTAATCTTGAAGCAGGAAATAATGACAGCATGCTTATTCACATGCACATGTTCATACTTAAACGTATTTTAGGTAGCTTACCAGGGAGCCATCCGTCATCACAGAAAAGCTCAAATTGGAAAACTAGACTTTTATAAAAGTAAAACTGAACA
Organism: Ictidomys tridecemlineatus; assembly: GCF_052094955.1. NCBI lineage: Eukaryota > Metazoa > Chordata > Mammalia > Rodentia > Sciuridae > Ictidomys > Ictidomys tridecemlineatus. The sequence goes on from NC_135482.1 coordinate 118,993,193, forward strand.
TAGTTGATTGTGACTTGCAATGAGAATTCACTGTGGGTCAAAGTTTTTCGAGGATGGAGAGTATCCTATGCTTATTCTTCCTTATGCCTCACCTTAAAACCTGGCAACTAGTAAAGCTCTTTGCCTTGAAAGCAACAATAGGAAAAAATAATAATAAACTTCTGTGTAGTCCAGAAATTCACTCATCATTCAAAGTAAAGAATCCACTATACAGTAAAGGTCTCACTTCAGTGGTTGAATCTACAAAATATACTGTTCTATACTATAAAATACACTCTTCCCCAGATTCACACTTTTTACCTATCAATGAGCCCTTGCAAGATGTTGTTTACTGGTCGACTCTCAATCTTCTTCCATCTTCTTCCATGTTCCTTCCCTATAGTGCAAAGGCTACACCACATTTCTCAGACTCCTTTATGATACTAGAAGTCTGGGTGAATTGTCTCAACAATATGCATTTGGTCAAGACTGAGAAGACCCAAAGGAGACAATGCCATTCCTCTTCATGTAGGGGAAGTATTCCACATTCTAACATCTCTTCCAACTTCACAGGTGTAGTTATAGGGAAGCTATAACTCCCTGAAGGGAAGTTATACTCCCTGTAGGCTCCAGGGTGGCAGCAACAATATCCTGACCCCATAAAAAAAAAAAAAAGAAAAAAAGAAACTGCAGAGGCAAGATCTTGAAGCCTAGCTAGGGCTTTCAGACTTCTCCTTCAGCTTTTCCAATAATTTTGGAAACACCTAATTTCCTGTCTTTAATTTCTTTGCATTTGATATTAGTTCCCCTACCAATTGCTGAGTTACCATCTTTCAACTTCAAACCTACCCTCCTCTGTTCCTTGTGACACTATTTTCCCCACTAGCATCTCACTCCCTGCTGGATTCTAAGGGTAGAGGGAGTTTTAAAAGGAGAGAGGGTGAAAATCTGCAGAAGAAAAAGAAAGCTGCTCCTTCCTGTTGGCCTCCTGTGGGCTTCCTGTCTGTAGGCAATTCCTTTCAGTGTCACTCTTTTAAACTGCAAGTGGGGATAGCTGTGTTCAATGCAACTTCATTTCTAGAAACAAGAGCTGGGTCAGTTTTTTCCTGAGGGTTGTAGTATGCCAACTCCTACCCTAGAACTCTCCTTCACATACTATACTTCATTAATACTTCTTTACATTCAAACCACTGCCCAAATCACTAATGTAACTTTTATCTCCTGATTAGAACTTGACTTGTTACCATTTCCCACCCTGAACTCAGATTCCTCCTATATCTGATATCAGAAGTGGATCTAAGAACCAGTCCAAAGGTGGTAAACTGGCATTGACTATTTCACTTGTTTAGTTTGATGGCACTGGTGACCTTATCATCAGTGGAAGAAAAACACTAGCTGTCCACAAGAAATAGTATCAAAACAGTTATTTAAATGGTTACTTATGACAATCTTTAAGTTAGTATTTATCAAAAATGTCTTCAGGAGGGAGAAGTGGATTACTCAAATTTTAATTCTGGTACACCATAAACAACTGGAAAACTGGAAAAAGGTATATGTAAAAGTTGTTTAGAGACGCTAAATAGCATGTTAATGAGATGAGCCACATGATAGCTAAGGCTTTCTTATTAAAGGTACTTTCCAAATTGTAGAATTGAAAGCACAAAATGTTGCTGAGAAAAATTAAAGATGATTGAAGTAAATAAGAGTATCCCATGTTCATGAGATGGAAACCTCAATGCCAGTGAAATAGCAAATTGCCCCCAAATTAAAATGCATAAATCTATAATTTCCATAAAAATTCCAACAGGAAACTGACAACCTGGTTCTAAAATGTACACAGAAATGAAAATGTCCTAGAACAACCAAGGTAATCATGAAAAAGAAAAGTTGGAAGATTTGGAGACTCATTACAAAGCTACCATAATCAAGACAATTGAGCATAAAGAGAAACGTACACATGAATGGAATAAGAGTCTAGAAAATTTGTGGTTAGAGGACTGAACAAGAAAATGTGGTCTATACACAGAAATGAAATACTATTCCTCCATAAAAAAGGAATGGAATCCTGTCATTGCAACATCATGAATGGAAAGCGAAATTAGGCAAGAAAGACAAGTACCACATGATCTCATTTATGTGTGGAATCTAAAAAAAGTTGAGAATAAAATGGTGGCTGCTAACGATAGGGGAGGATACCAGGCAGCTCCAGAGATATGGGTAAGGGTTGATCAGTGGGTAACAAATTACATTTAAACAGCAGTAAGAAGTTCTGGGTTGCTATTATACATTAGGATGCAATAGATAACAATAATGTGCTGTATATTTCAAAACGCTAGAAAAAGGATTTTTTAAAGTCACCATAGAGAAATGATAAATGTTTGGGGAGCTATGTTTAACCTTATTTAAATACTATGTATCAAAATAACACATGGTACCCCTTGATATGTACATTTTTATATTATATATCAGTTAAAAATAAATTTAATTTAAAATCAACTTAAAAATAAAATTACAAAATGCTTTTGGAACTCAATAATAGGAAAAATATAAAACAAAATTTTAAAAATGGGCAAATTTGACAAAGACTTCAACAAAGAAAGACTTTTAAACGGCCAATGAACAAGGAAAAGCTACTGAGCATGATTCGTCATGAGGGTAATACAAATAAAACTAAAATGTGACAGCATACCCACTAAATGGCTAAAATGAAAATCAAAAACAATGTAAAATATTGATGAAGCTATGGAATAATAAGAACCCTCAGATACTCCTAGCCAGGTCATAAAGTAGAAACTGGGTAGCAATTTCTTATAGACAGTCTAGCTTTTATCTCCCCTGTAAGTCAACAATTTTACTCTTAGGTATTTATCCAAAAGAAACAAAAACATTTGCCCACCAAAGCATATACAAAATGTTCATAGCAGTTTAACTTTTAATAGCCTCATACTAGAATTAATTAAAATGTCCATTGACAAGTGAATGATCAAATTGTGATGTATCCATACAGTGAAATATTTAGCAGTAAAAAGTAATGAACTAATAATAAAGCAACATGGATAAATACTGAAGTAATTATGTTGAGCAGGGTGCAATGGCACATGCCTATAATCCCAGGGACTTGGGAGGCTTAGGCAGGAGGAGCTCAAGTTTGAGGCCAGCTTCAAAGCACGGCCTATTGTAAGAACTGCTGATTAAAGCCAAGTCTTGGGTAGGTCAAGCAGCTGCTGAAACACACAATTATGGCAGGAAGAATACAAGACCACAGTATTGTATAGTTAGCCACTTGTCGTCAACTAGGGAGCTTAACGAATGAAAATTCCACAATCAGGGATCAAGATGAAGTTAGAAGACAAGGGGGAGTTAGGACAGCCTAAGAGAACTACTACTCTCACAGCTGCACAAATGCAGCTTAAATCATTCTGTGGCACAAACTCATCAGGTCTCTTCCATGAAAATCAGGACACTGATGGGAAAGAGCAGGTCCTTAGGAACTAGAACAGGGATATCTGTATCAATCTGAAAGAAACCAAATCACTTTCCTTCATATCTCATTTGTTGGCCTTTGCTGGCAAATGCAGAACCCCCTCCTCCTCCTCTCTGAGAACAGCCAGGAATCATGCTGTGTGCTTGGAGGGACTGCACTGATTGACGCTCCTTTACATATCATGTGTAGGGTGCGGAGAAACCAAAAGACCTCCCTGCATGCAGTATCTCAAGCTGTCTCCCTTCTTCTCTCCATAGGAAATCTGCAGATCCTGCTTGTCAAAGTCATCCAGAGGCTAAGCAAGGCGAAAAGTTCTGCTGTTCTCGAAACACAGCTTTCAAAGTGGCTCCCACTGTGCTTTTTACAGTCAGCAAATGTAAGAGCCAAGGAAGCCACCAGATGAGGGGTTCCATCTCAGTGGGTAAGACAGAAGTTTCACACTCACTTCTGCTCATCTTCCACTAAGAGAATTCCACCCCATGACGACACCCAGTCACAGGGATGCTGGACAACAGTTTCTGCCATCAGTGTTACTAATGAATTTTACGTAGTTCTATTTTCATTCCTAATTAGCTATCTCATCAATGACTATGCATGCTTATTTCAAAAACTTTTTGTTAGATTAATGCTTCACCCAGAACAAATACATCTCTGCCAATATATCTTTCTTTTGGTGGCTCACAAAGAGATAGTCATTTGTATATTTCATAAATTTAATACATACGATAAACAACGACACTATTATCCAAGTATGTAGCAAATCTTACAGATTTCATAATTTGTTCAGTGACCTTTTCCTTAGAAATTTCTATTAAAGTTCTCCATAGGTCTTATATTTATAGTCAATGTAGTCATTGTGTTTTCTACATTATTACAGCAGGAAAAACAAATGTTCCCCAAATGGGTTGATGCTTTTTGTCTTTTACAAACAAATATCAACAGACATTCATCATTGGATGACTAGCAGTAGGTTTTGTGAAATTTTGGAGAGTAACAGACTCCAGTATGATAAGTTTTTAATAAAATGCTGATAAAGTCACAGATTTTTTTCTTATATGTAGGATTCTTAGTGTTTAAAAAGTCTCACTTGTCCTTATAATTCCATGTAATAACAGCTAATGTATTTCAAGGTACCATATATATTTAGGGAAAGATTCATAGTTAATGATAATCGTCTTTGTGGGTCAGTGTGACATTGGTATAATCTATCTATCCAACATGATCACTGTTAGGACTGATCCAGAAGGTGAAGAACACCTGGACCCAGCACACGCATCAGGCAATGCCATCATATTGCTCTTGCTTGTCCTATTCTTGTCATCCTCAGACTGCTATTTTTACAGCTGGTTAAAAAAAAAACAGCATCTCTGAGAGTCAGTTTCACCAAAACTAAACATAGTCCCTAAATCCATTCAACCCATACACACAGATGGCAGCATCTCACAAAGGGCCCAAAGCACACAAGAGTACAAGCCCCAGGGATGACCCTTCTTATTTGGACCATTCCTCCATTTCTAGTCAGTATGCCAGGAATAAGGACTAGGGGTGCCAGTAGCAATCTTTAGGCATTATGGATAAAGCTAATTTCTCAGTACTTTTTTATTTCAACCAAAAGCAAGAAAATCTCAACACTTTTCCAGCACACTAACATATCATCTAATGCACGTCATCACTCATCCTTATTTCAAAGACAACTATGTAACAGAGTTTAGATGTTATTTTGTCAGCAACTGAAAAGCTCAAAACACAAGTAAATTCTAATTGTTTATAGCATCTGGAGGCCTAGCTTGGGCATACTTACTGGTTAGGTGAAGGTGATGGATGCCAGCTCTGGGTTTTGAGAAAAGCCTCTCATTCCCTCATGCATGCAAGAGACGAAGTAAGGGTAGCATAGTACAAATTCTCAGGCCCTCCCCTTCGCTCCTGTCTCGTGTGCTTCATCATCAGAACCCTGAGATCTTAAACATCAACTTGGGAGCTCCACTAGGCATCTGCCATCTAATTCATTGCCCCAGGACTCTGATTTTATTCTACATTGATCAAATGAAATTTTAATGAGAACAGGAATACCTGTAACCCCACTAAAGAATAAGCGGAAGGAGAAGGATACGAAGAATACTCCTGAGTGGACATTAGACAAAATAAGGTGTTCAATACCCTTGGAATATTGAACAACAAAAAATAAAATAGCAGAAACGGTCTCTTTGCAGAGTAGATACTGAACACTTTGAAGTCATTATACTTGTAATGGATAATTTGAATTGTCGACTTGATTGGATTAAGAGAAGCTGATGATTAGGAGGCTTATGGGTATGTTAATTAGAGTGTGTCTACGAATGACTGGCATGTGGGATAGCCAATTGAAATGGAGACTCTCCCTAAGTGAGGGCAGCACCAACCAATAGGATGATGGCTTGGGTGGAATAAAAGTTGGAAGAACAAGGAAGCAGCAGCAGATCCAAGCTCAATTCCTCTTGACTTGGTTCTTGATTGCTGCTGTGATCACTGAGAATATCACTCTTCCAAAGTGGACTCTGCCAGTGATTCTCCAGAAACCTCTGTCTCAGACTGGGGTAGCACCCTTGTTCTGAAGCTTCAGTCTCTTGGACTGTGCAGATACTTGTTCTTCCAGCTCTTCAGCCTGAAGACAGCCATTGTGGACTATCCAGCTTCTAGTTGTGGACTATCGAGCTTCTAGTTGCATGTATTAGTGCAACCTAATAAATCACCTTCTTATAATTATATTTCCTATTGATCCTGTTCCTCTAGAGAATCCTGACTAATACGATACAAAAATATGAATGTTATGATTTAGTTGTGGTGTCCCCCAAAAGCTCATGTGTGAGTCAATGTGAAAAGATTCAAAAGAGAAATGACTGGATTAGGAGAGTCTTAATCTAATTAGTGAATTTATCCCTGATGGGATTGGCTGGATGGTTATTGGAGGCAGGTGGGTGTGGTTGGAGGAGGTAGTTCATTGGGGGCATGGCTATGGGGTATTGAGGTGCATTCCTCTGCCAAACACACCACCATAATGTTCAGCCTCATCTCAAGTCCTGAGAAATGAAGCCAGCCTCCTATGGACTAAGACTTCTGAAACTGTGAGCCCTCAAATAAACTCTTCCTCCTCTATAAGTGCTGATCTGGTCCTTTAGTCACAGCAGCAAAAAAAACCCTACTAAAACAATGATGTTGCACTAAAGAAAATCAGGCATGCACCTGTAGACTTTTCTCACTGCAGTATCACAATCACTCTTTGATCAGGTGGACCAAAAAACTCCAACTGTGCCATCAGTCCAATGGTGTTATCTAGAGCTGAAGGCCATCTCTTGGATTCCAGAGAATTCCACACATAGAGGGAAGATACAGGCTCATCTCTGAGTACCTAATTTTAAAGTTGTGGATTCCTTGGAACTGGGAAGTCATTAGGAAACAAGACAGGCCCAGGTGTAGACGCTGTGCTGACACCAAGTGTCACAGGAATCTCTCTGCACCCATAGCTCATTCTCCTTTCCACAGAGGTGCTATTTCATCTTACCCAGCTTCTATTCCCTAGAAAGATCATCCTGCCCTTGGCCATCATGGCTGCCCAAGTCATTGCTTTATCAGCATGGCTTTTAAATAGAAGTTCTTACTGAGAGATGGAAAATTATCATAAGTTTGTTCATTTATTCCCTCCATTACTGAGCTCCTTATATGTGCAATGCAGCACTGTCTTGAAAGTAGAGAGGAAAAAAATCAATCAATAAATAAATAAAAAGAAAATTAGATTTTTATCCTAGACCTTACATCCTAAGACACTAGAGGGAGACAGATAAAATGGAAAGTGTTCACAATAGCAAAAAACACAAACAACCCAGATTGAAAAATGAATAAACATTTCCCCCAAAACTACTTACAAATGGCCAATAAGCACATGAAAAGAATGCTAATGTCACTAATCATGAGGGAAAAGAAAATCAAAACAACAATGCAATAAGACTCTCACAGTATGAGAATGGTCATTATCAAAAAGAAAAACAGAAAAAAGCTTGAGTTAGCAAGAATATTGAGAAGTTGGAATTTCTGTCCACTGTTGGTAGGAGTGCAAAATGGTACAGCCACTGTTGGAAAACAGTACAATTCCTCAAACAGTGAAACATATCATTACCATATGATCCAGCAACTCCACTCCTGGTATATACCCAGAAGGATTGAAAGCAGGGTCTTAAAGATGTACCTGTATACCCATGTTCTCAGCAACATCATTCACAAGAGCCATATGGTAGAAGCAACTCAAGAGTACATGATGATTGAATAAATCAATAAATGTAGTATATACATATAACAATATTATTCAGACTTTAAACGAAAGGAAATCCTGTCATATTCCATAACATGGATGAACCTGAAGATATCATGTTAAATAAAGTAAGCCAATCACAACAATCACAAATACTGTGTGATTCATTAATATGAGGTACCTATAGTTGTCAGATTAATAGAGACAGAAAGTTTCCAGTGATGGTGGGAGGTAGAGTTGGAGGGTCGTTACTTACTGAATTTCAGATTAGGAAAGCAAAATTTCTGGAGATGGCTGTACGACAATATGAATATACTTAATAACACTGATTTGTAGACTTAAAATGATTACAGTGTATTTTACCACAATTTACACACACACAGTATTTTCACTGTTAAAATGTTTTACAAGAAAAAACCAGAGACAAGTGCAGTAGGTAATACTGGGGAGGTTGGAACACTTGGGAGACTGCAGAGCATGTGAGAAGTAGAGTCCTAACGATGAGGCATGACCTGGGATTCTGGGATTCTTGCAGGCTGTTGTAGTTTAGATGATGAACATCCCCCAAAGAACCATGGTTGGTTCACAGGGTTGTGTTATTGGGAGGTGGTAGAGCCTGTGAGAGGTTGGGCTCTGAGGGAGGTATTTTGGTCACTGGGGGCATGTCCCCAAAGGGTATTGTGGGGCTCTAGTCCCTTCTTCTCTCTTTTGCTTCCTGGCCATGAGGTGGGTAGTTGACTCCACCACACACTCCTGCCATGATGTGCTGCCTCCCCACAGGCCCAAAGCAATGGGACCAACCAGTCATGGACTAGAACCTCTGAGACTGTGAATCAAAACAAGCTTTTTCTCTTTACAAGTTAATTTTCTCCATCATCTTGCTGTACTCACAGGAAGCTGACTAATACTCAGGCAATGATATTAAAAGGATAAGGGTCACGGTGAGATGAATCTGAAGCACTCACGCCAAGGACGCTATCTTGCTGATGTTGCCTTGGAGACACACAGAACTGTGGGCTCTCCCTGCCTCCTGCCCTTAGGGTTGTGAAGGGGTAGGCAGCATCTTGGTCTTCACAGAAGGATGCATGGCCTACTGGTACCTGGAAGGTGTCTATGGGTGTCCACCAGGAACTTGTTAAGTCTTGACAAATGGAATCGTATATTCAACTCTTATTTTTACATCAAATCACTTCTCAGATTACTGGTTTCCTTCAGATCAGCTCCTATTCCTGGTCTCCTTGGTGGTTTTAAGCCATGACAAGGTGGGAACATGCCCATAAAATACTCAGAGAACCATGATATTCAGTCTTCCATGAGCTGGTGGCACTGGGAAATTAAGTGTTAACGTATCCTACTCCTTTATAAAATTTAAATAACTCTTAACACTTGAGCATTTTTTTTTTTTAGGTTTGTACTGGAAAAAAAAATCCTACAAATCTCTTTTGTAAACTACACTGGAGTTCACCACAATGTAAATCATAACAGGTTCATCCATTCATGGACGTACTTCATATTTAACAATTAAAGGTAAACCAGATTAGAACGTTCTCATTTTAAATGCACAATTCTAGGTGAGTGAAATTAATATTTCATGAGGCAATATCATAACTTTACTATCTTGATGTTTTAAGAATAACACTTTATGACACCTGCTGATAAATACTACAGAAAACAGATGCAGTGGTTTTATCATCTTTTTCTAGAAAAAGAACACTCTATGATTAATCATCATAATAGAAAAAATAGTTTTAAAAATTTTTATGAAATACAACTTTCAAAAAACTACTTACATCCAAAGAGTCCTCCTTCATTAGGATAAGGGTCATATTCTGTGACACCAATCGGCAGGAATAGCCTAAGTGGAGAAGGAATAACATGTGAATTTAACATTCCTCCTGTGGGTTCCTAAATTCTCAATGGCTGACCGAATTCAACCTCCCTTCTTTTGTCTACCTTATTACCATTTTAAGCCTATTGGTTAACACAGAGGACTAAGGCAAGGATGAAGAAACCATAAGCCTGAATTGAATTTGATTCCTGCAGACAATGTGAATAGAACTGGCTAAGAAGGTCTTTCTAACTAAAGGCTAAAATAAATACTTGTCAATTTTCTGTGGATTTTTCTTTATCCTTGTTATCCTTGTATAACATTAGGATAAGCCTTAGATTATCTAAAATAACAGAAAACACTTTAGGAAGACAAATGCTATCCAATGGTGCTCCTAAATCAGCATAAACATGCCTACTGGAATAGCAAGTTCCTTTGTTTCCTTTGTAAAAAGTAAGTAATTCTCTCAAGTTTCAAAGGAATATTATTGTATATTGAGGGATCCACTTTTCCTACCAGAAGTTCAAAGTAATTCCCATTTCAAGAATTAAATCTGAGTTTAAAAAAAAAAAGAAAAGAAAAGAAATAGTCTTGTTTGAAACAAAAGGATTCCTAAGTAGTATCAGTAATTTCAATCTTATTGTGAAATAAAGTTATCTCTATAGCTTAAGAGAGATACTTTCTTTGTTTTTCCTCCCAGGACAGGAGCATATTTTCTATGAAGCTCTTTCCTTCCCAGTGGTCACTCACAGACCAAGACAGGAGTACCTCCTGATTACTCCCCTCAAATTCACAGACTCTATGGAATGAAATGGCTCCAGCCACCTCAAAGACCCACAATGACCCCCAGGGCTCCCAACCCCCATTTCCATTCAGCTTACCAAGAAAAAGCAAGAAAAGAATCCTCCTAAGAATCCTAGAAAACCAGACTTCACAACCATTTTTTTCCTCAACATCTCAAGATAATATATTGATGATTATAGAAAAATGAAATAAATCATCAAAGTGTAGAATTTTAACCTTCAATTAAATATGTTATGATTTCAAGAAGAGCCTTAATCAATCCTGAGCTGAAGGGTGGGAGCCCTGGATTTTTCTTGCAGAACACCTATAACATCCATTCTCATAGGTGCTTGGTTGAAGGGGAAGAGCAGGCAGGCATTTAACTAGTGAAAAAGAAACAGAGATCTGCATGTGGGTCCCTTCCTGTTCCCCAGGTCTCTTTTCATCTCTAGGAAAACCAATAGCAGGCACAAAACAAAATTCAAGGCAGATGAAAATTAAGACCAAGAAAATCCTTTGTGGATTTTATTTGTTTGTTTTGGGGGCAGATAATAAAACCTTGTGTTTGTTTACTTCAGAATGTAAAAAGAATGTCCCTTCCCTCATGACTCTCATTTGGAATATCTTGTAAAGCACCTCAGAACACAAGTTTTAAAGCACAAAATTATGACTTTTAATCTAAGTATTCTTTTTTAAAGCCATTAGAAAAAAATAGAGCTCAAGATGTTTAACAATAGCTATGTCAAAGGAATGAGATTATTTCTCTTGTTAAAAACTACCACATATTATTTTTAAAACTAAAACTAACCAAATAAAGTCAAATCATAATACTATATGGGCAAATACCTATTAGGTTTTAAAAAGGGCAGAGGATAACAAGCAATTTTGTATACATTTTAAAGTTAATTTTAATAACAGTTATGGGTGAAAAGTAAGCTGCTCCCAGAATGCTATTCACAGTTTCACACAGAAGGACTGGAATAATCAAATTCTTTGTTTCCCATTAAAATTTTTCACTCCTATAAGTTCTTAGATTAGGCCCAGAAGAGAGGGCTACATTTTTTATTTTCACTAACAAAAGGGGATATTGCAACTTTAATCATTTTCCTCTATGTTGGGCTTACTCTTCATCCCCAGAGACTTCTAGGAACTTCATGCAATGTTGACTGTTACAAATTTAGTATAACTAATGCAAAAGGATTTACTGGTCGTATTTTATTTGAACAACAGCTGCAGAAGTGAGCTGTAATTTTTAAGCTCTAGCTTTCTGCTTTATTTTATATTTTGCAATTTAAGTAAAATGCCATTTGACAACTGAAGCTACACAAAGATATTATGGAAAAACCCTAAGTATTTTTCTAGCCATGGTAGGAAGAGGGCAATAAATAAAACTACTGACACTTTCATGAATTCAAATATACAAAGCTAAAGGCTTCTGAGAAGAAACAGATTAAGCTTTTTTTAAAAAAAAAAATTGGAAAATGAATCAAGATTTTGCTTAGAGAATTATCACATAGAACACTTGCCCTAGACAGACCATGGAGGTTTAACCCAGTTAATTGTGACTTAACTAATGTAGCAAATCAAATTATGTCAATCCAAGTTTGGTGTGCTTGATTTCTAATGTTTTTGGATAAAATGAGATCAACTCTTGGAGAAGAGCCAGGTATATGGAAAGTCAATCCACACTTGTAAATTGAAGTCTAGTTCTTTAATCTCACAATCTAACAAGATGGCCATAAAATGACTGAGAGGAGAACCTTTGGGATTTCACTTTTTACCACAGCTGAAATTAACAGCACACTACAAAAGGGTTCAGTTTTTCTACTACCTGAGTATAATCAACATTCAAAGAAATTAAATTATTACAGAATCTATGGTACTTAGAGCAAGAATGATTTTAAGACAATAAAATAATTCTACACACCAGAAAATATTACCAACCAAATTTCCCAGATCTTTTAACCAGTTTCATATATTTTCTATAAGCTCATATTGTCCAACATCTCTAAATCCAGATTTTTCTGGAGACATTTTTGAAAAGGATAAGGGTCATATTCTGTGACACCAATCGGCAGGAATAGCCTAAGTGGAGAAGGAATAACACATAAATTTATCATAGATAAAAGGATAGAATAATTTACCCTTACCCACTGCATCCTGGGATGAAATCAACCAGGCTATCCATTGTTGTGATTCAGTAAGGTGCTCACAGTCCCTAAGTATGTTGTTGGTTCTAAATGTTTCCACAGAGAATCTGGTCAATCAATATTTGAGTGTGAATGAATAAAAATATTGCCAGACACCAGGAATAGATGGTGTCTACTCCAGATGGGGTCAAGGAGATACAGTCCAGAGTCCTCCATTATTCAGAAAGCCAGGAAGCTGAGGATTCATCAATGAAACCACATCCATTGACACCTTCCTTCCAGACCCTCAGGCCCTTCTCAGAACCCTTTAAAAAAAGAACACGCTGCCTCCATCCTACCTCACACGTTCCTCTCCAAACTGAGCCATCCTTACCCATTTTATGCTTTTTTTAAAATTTTTGTTTATTTTTTTTTTAGAAAATTTTGAAGGCTCGAGTTTTAAAATTGTCTCAACTCTGAAGCCTTCCCTGGTCTTTTGTAACTCATACATTTTTCATTCTGGGAAGTGGATCTTGGATGCCATGGTTAAGTATTCTGACTTTAAGCATCTTCACACCTATGTTACCTATTCTAAATTGCATCATTTCTCTGTGCTTCAATTTGATGTTTAGAGAGAGAATAATGTGTACCTCCATGGGCATTCAATCAGAGTCTTCTGTAAAGGACTTAAAACAGGATCTGGCACATTATAGATAACATCTACTAGTACCTATTATAAAAACCAGTTTTGCTTAATAGTCAAACGACACCATATTTTCTCATCTATTTCATTCTCTAATTTGTCTCTTAATTCATTCATGCCCCAGATGGGGTAAATAAATTCCCCAAGCCTATATTGGCAACAATGTTGCGATAAGTAATCAAGAGATATAGGTGTGAATTTTCTGTACAGAATAATAGTAAGATTGAGAACACTGCTAGTGTTAAAGTTTCACCTGAGAATGGGGATTTGACTTTCTTTTAAGGAGCAAGGTAATAACAGGCTGAGTAAGCACCCTATTTACTCACTTTTCAAAAGTAAGCATCTAAAACAATCTATATGTAGACCATAACATCATAATCACATACATTCATAATAAAATTTATTCCAAAATTTTTTTTAAAATATAAATGCATAAGACTGTAAGAAATGTTTTAAAAGTATCAATTAATCGGCAATGAAATGCACAGACACTGGGAGAACTCAGAGGTCCAACTAAGAAATAGTTTGAGACAAAAGCTATTTCCAACTTAATGACTTTAAAGTGGAATACATGCTAAGAATTCATTCTCACTCATCCCACATCCATTAGACAAAAGTTATAGACTCTGAAAACTCCACATCTATTGTATGACTCCTCAATAGATGTCATATCCAGTGGTAATAAGGAAATGACGACTATGTGATTCACAAAGGCCACATCTGAAAATTCACTTTAGAGGAGGGGATGCCAAGTTTTTAAGCTAAAAAAGAAAATTGCCAACTCCCCCAAAACACAGCTAGTTAGCATAAATTCAAGCACAGCCCTGCAGGATTCTGGCGACACGCCAGTTTCAAATAGTAAAACCCACAGGCAAGATGATAGTCGCCTGACAGTCTATCTACATAAAACTCATTGGCTCATTAGGGACACAAATATCCTGGAACTTAATTGGACTAATCATATTTATTTTCAAGGTACAAAGGAAAAGTTACATTTTAAAAATGACTTCTCAAACTACGATTTATACACACAAGCATGCTAAAGAAGGCCAACAACCCCAAACACCAAACTTGTCTTATTATACAAGTATCACCAGTTCTAAAGATGAACTTCTAGGACATGTGCTGCTAAGAAAATGCTGCCAATTAAAAGGTTAAGCATCAACAATCACAAAACATCCCAATTTCAGAGACACTAGAATGTAAAAACAATGTGCACGTGAAAATGAATGAAATAAAGTATGTCAAAGTTCAGAAAACAGTTTTTGCAAAAGCTGTATGAAGCCCTTTAAATAAGTCCTGCACCAGAAATCATGAGTCCTGAGATCTAGTAAAGGTTGGGCAACCTTATTCTAAAACTTTGAAATCTGAAATCTCCAAAATCTAATCAGGTTCAGATTCTAGAGCACTTTGGATGTCTAATTTTTGGATTGAGGATCCTCAACTGGTAACATCTATGCAAATATTCGAAAATTTGAAGAAGAAAAAAGAAAAATCTGAAACACTGCTGGTTCCAAGCATTTGGGATAAGAGATGCTCAATATGTACTAGTTTGGTTTTTAAGTAAAGTATAACCTTGACAAACTGAATTGTTTCTGTGAGCTGTAACTGTTCACATGTAAAGACAAAACAGAGAGTTTTCAGAAACTCCTGAGGCAGCATGAACAGCACTAGCCACTCTTCCACTTTGCTCTCTTTCCCTAAGTTGTTCTGGAAATAGAAGTGTCAGATACTTGTTCTTCTCAACTACCTTATGGACACTCTAAAAGGCACATTCGATGCACTAAAATGTGCAATGTTATGGGAAACGGATCAATATGATTCATACTACTAAAGGCTGAAGGTCTATATGACTAAAAAACAGGCTTAAATCCCATCCTCCATCCGGAGCATGACCTCATGCTGCTGATAGCTGCCACCTGTGGTATGACACTGATAGTCTAATGAAACGTCTAGACGTACATACTTTCTTGAGCCTTCTGCATCATTTGTAGGTTCAACAGATATCCTAAATGAGAAAAGACACTTAATCCCTCAACATCACCTTGGGTTACAAACTTGAGTCTTGAAGGTGGAATAAAGAATAATTCAGACATGGCTCTTTCAAAGAACACTAATTCCCTAGCTGTTAGAAACATACTGAGTAACTTCAAAGAAGAGTTTGAATGTGACTGATACACTAGATAAAACACAAGCACAGAAAACTCCCAGGATAAACAAGACTTTGGCAAAGTCATCTGCTTGTAAGTAGAAGACTTTGTCTTCTAGTGGCCTAGAGGAATATTCACCAAGAAAAATCCATTAAGAAATATCTAATGAATGTGACTGCTTCTTATACCAACAGTTACACATGTTACTTCTTTGTAAAGTACAAAATAATAATTATTACTTTTAAAAGGTTGTTTGAATGGGTACTGATTATCTCATAAAGCTCAGAGATGCTCATCATGCAAAAGCAAAATTTTTTTTTCAAGTAATAATCCAGTTTTACTTTCTGGCTGATTTTCAGTCCTTTGTTTTCATCATGTTTATTCCAAACTGAGCTAGACCCAAACAAGCTGGAGTGTAATAAAACAAAGCAAGGAAAGGACCCATGTGCTCCCCAAGGGCAGAGTGGCTGACAGGTGCACCACCAGCTTCTCACAGCATACACAATGAAGTGCTTAAGGAATTTAACTCTGAAGCTAAGGGAAAATACAGTTCATTGACCAAGCACAAAAAATAAAGATCTGAGAAATTAAGAAAATTTATCACTATTGCTCAATTTTAACTTGAGAGAATACACCCACCATTTTCATATCACTCTAAGAAGACAGAAAGCATAAGTATTTCAGGGCAGCAGTCAACTTGACATGTCGTATATGAACAGGGTCCATGGATCAATAGCAGATGTTTTAGGACAAATTTATGTGGGAAATAATACATGAAGAGTAGATCTATATACACATTCAGAAAGACAGACGCCAAAAAGAAAACACATCATCCTTCACTTATGAAAATGCTACTGACACATCATCAAATAAGTATTTTCTAGTAGCAACAATGGGTCTTTACTGAAATACTATCATGCTCTTGTCCAAAATTATGCATTTGAATGACAACCAGCACAAACCCATGAATAAAGTCTATAGCTGATGCTTCCAAGATTGTTTATAAATTTCGTATCACTCTCTTGTGACCTTAACTTCAGTTGTCTACTAACCTAAATTGCATTTTATTAGCAAGATCCTTCATAAGATATGATTAAATGACACATCTATTTAAACAAACAAAAAAATGAAACTCATCCCAGAGGGCAGGTATTGTGTACAAACAAGGTTATGAGAGAGAGAGAGAGAGAGAACTCTGATTCTAAAGAGCAGGTTTTAAGGAAAGAGTCACCACTGGATTAAGTTGATAATATTCCAAGGAGACTACTCTGTAAAGGACTACAGTTATATACATTCACAGGTTTCAGTAATTTTTTTTCCTAAACTAAGCAATGACATACAATTTGTTTCCATAAAGACAGTGTAAGTTACATAATCATTATGTATTTCTTTTATCACATACGTACCAGGTCTTATTATACCATAACGTGGCCAAATAATCAGATAAATGTATTTCACATAATCAAAATTAAATTTTTAAGAAACTAGTAGCTTCAACTTCTTTTTTTTTAAAGAGAGAGGAGAGAGAGAGAAGAGAGAGAGAGAGAGAATTTTAATATTTATTTTTTAGTTATCGATGGACACAACATCTTTGTTGGTATGTGGTGCTGAGGATCGAACCCGGGCCGCACGCATGCCAGGTGAGCGCGCTACCGCTTGAGCCACATCCCCAGCCCTTCAACTTCTTTTCAAATTTAAAATGTGCTTCTTGAAAAGTATTGGTATTAATTCTTCTTTAAAGGTTTTGTAAAACTCCGCTGTGTACCCATCTGGTCCTGGGCTTTTCTTGGTTGGTAGTCTTTTGATGGCTTCTTCAATTTCATCCATTGATATTGGTCTGTTCAAATTGTGTGTATCCTCCTGACTCAGTCTGGGCAAATCATATGACTTAAGAAATTTATGGATGTCTTCACTATCTTTGGGACTGCAAATTGGTGCAGCCAATTTGGAAAGCAGTTTGGAGATTCCTGGGAAAGCTGGGAATGGAACACCATTTGACCCTGCTATTGCCCTTTTCGGACTATTCCCTGAAGACCTTAAAAGAGCATGCTACAGGGATGCTGCCATATCGATGTTCATAGCAGCACACTTCACAATAGCTAGACTGTGGAACCAACCCAGATGCCCTTCAATAGATGAATGGATAAAAAAAATGTGGCATCTATACACAATGGAGTACTATGCAGCAATAAAAAATGACAAAATCATAGAATTTGCAGGGAAATGGACGGCACTAGAGCAGATTATGCTTAGTGAAGCTAGTCAATCCCTAAAAAACAAATACCAAATGTCTTCTTTGATATAATGAGAGCAACTATGAACAGAGCAAGGAGGAAGAGCAGGAAGAAAAGACTAACATTTAACAGAGTCATGAGATGGGAGGGAAAGGGAGAGAAAAGGGAAATTGCATGGAAATGAAGGGAGACCCTCATTGCTATACAAAATTACATATAAGAGGTTGTGAGGGGAATGGGAAAATAAACAAGGAGAGTAATGAATTACAGTAGATGGGGTAGAGAGAGAAGAAGGGAAGGGAGGGGAGGGGGGATAGTACGGGATAGGAAAGGTAGCAGAATACAACAATTACTAATTGGGCATTATGTAAAATTGTGGATATATAACCGACGTGATTCTGCAATCTGCATTTGGGGTAAAATTGGGAGTTCATAACCCACTTCAATCTAATGTATGAAATATGATATGTCAAGAGCTTTGTAATGTTGTGAACAACCAATAAAAATAAATAAATTAAAAAAAATAAAAAAAATTAGGCAATACAAAAATAAATAAATAAATAAAAAATAAAATGTGCTTCTTTAACAAAGTTATTCTGACTTAACCCACCTGTCTTCGACTTTCTTCTCTGTGATGCTCACCAAGCAAGGAGGATGCCAGTCAAAATGGGGGAAAGAAAGTCGTAATGCACCCAGAAAAACCCAATGATTGTTAAAACCTTTAAAATTGGTCATAATTATAAAAATAATGTATATTTAAATCTAGTGAAAACATGTTCTCTTAGTGTTTTTGTTTTTGTCTTTTTTAAGGAGCTAGGGATGGAACCCAGGGAGAGGTACTCTACCACTGAGTTACATCCACAACCCTCTTAATTTTTTATTTTGAGACAGGGGCTAAGTTGAGGTCCTCCTGTCTTAGCCTGAGTCACTGGAATTACAGGCATGCACCACCACACCCACCTCTCTCAGTCTAAAGTTATGTGAAGAAAGAAATAAGAAATTCAAAGTTTTCAACTATATGTTTAATTTTTTCAGAAAGCTATGATAGTTTAAATGCTTATAATAAGTAGATAGTGCACCTAAAAACATTGGATTTGGGTAAATTTTCCCTGGCCCAGCCAACAAAGAGTTCTAGAAAACATCATCCACTGGGGCTGGGATTTTGGCTCAACAGTAGAGCACTCACCTCACACGTGCAGGGCCCTGGGCTGGATCCCCAGCACCACATAAAAAAAAATGAGTGGAATAAAGGTATTGTGTCCAACTACAACTAAAAAAATAAATATTTTTAAAAACTATTTTAAAAAATCACCCATCAATGCATTAAAGAAACACTTAGACATGTCTATAAAACACTAAAAAACAATCCAAAAACCAGCATTGGAAAATTATTTTTTAAATTGATTACCTATATTAATTGCAGTTTCTTGTTTGTCTCCGGTCAATACCCATATCTTAATATCTGCCTTCAACAGAGTTGCTATGGTCTCTGGAACTCCGGCCTGAAGACGATCTTCTATGGCTGTGGCTCCAAGTAACAGTAAATCCTAAGGTTGAAAAAACATCTTCATTAAAGACTATTTCATGCTTAAGAGCAACATTAGTGACAAAAACTCTGCCAAAAGAAAGACAACCTAAATGTTCAGAGACAGTTACTTAAATCCTTTACACTAAACCCATATTTGTAGATCACTGATATATTTAGGTGTGGGGTATTTCCAACACAGGCAACCAGCACTTATCATTTACTTCTCGGCACATAGGCATTATAAAAGAAATCATCAAAGCACACACTTTGATGAGTCACCCTGAAGACACTAACGGTTCACAAGTTCTCTATTCTCACTCTGCTCCTGTGCCAAGTGTCATGTTTTATTTAATATGTGAGATGAACCCATTCTAAATGGCATACTTTGTTGGAAGTGCCAGAATAAGAAACCTATAATACTAAGAATTCAACAGCTAGAGAAGAAAATATCAAAGTATCTTAAGATTGCTGTCCCCTATAGTCCTCTTCAAGAATCAACTCCCGCTGAGTATGAGTGTGGTTGTGTGATCTATTGTTCACTACTTACTTGCCTCTGGTGAGTCTCTCCATAATATAGCACCTCAACCAGACTATGGAAAGTCTACTACCTCATGAACATCTACCACGTTTGATACCATAGAGGCATGAAACCTATTTAATCACTTTTTCTGATTCTAAAAGTAATTTTAGATATTTCTAGTATTAAATTATGTTTGCCCTAAACTTCTCTCCATGTTTGGATTAGATAAAGCTTGGCCTAATGCAGCCTTAATACATAATGAAAGGCAAATTACCCTAATAACCAAGCAACTGAGTCTCGGCCAATCACAGAAGGTGAACCTCCAGTCATTCAGGGGCTGAAACATGACCATATAAAGCAAATGACAACTGCCAAATGCTGCCACTCAGATTGATCCTGTATGTCATTTCCTTTCCTCTGGCAATAAATACAACCTACACATAGGATGGAGTAGTCCATTTTGAACCATCCTCTTCCGGTAGTGCTGCTCTGTGCTAGAACTCTTTCCTGCTCTGGTAAACCTTGTTAAAGTTAATTCAGCTCAGATTTTGTTCATTTTTTGTACCAGTACACCAGGGCAAATGAACACTTGAATTCAGTTCTAGTCCTACTCAGATTCCACAAAATAATTTAATATAAACAGCTTAATATAAAACTCAAAAGCTGAGTATAAAACAGCAAAGGAAAATTTTAAAACCAACAAAGGATCGAAAAAAGTGGAGGTGATGCCTTCGAAGCCATAGAAACTGGAAAATGGATGGCCCAAATGGTTGCTCAAACATAGAAAATGTTGAAACTTAGCTCCCAAGTGAATCCAAATAAGTAGAAAAATTATCTAATATTTTGGGATAAACTGAAAAAAAACCCAGCAACAACAAAAAATTAAAGTCATGAGCATGAAGTAGAAACAATAATGTATAAATGTTATTAAAACAAAGAAGTGTGAAATGTGTTCACATTTACAACATATAACCAGCCTAGAGAGCATTGTGATTGCTCATGTAACTCAAGAGGTTGAGCTAATCCATTAAACCTCATGTTAGGCAAACCCAGAAAGTCATTAATGCTATTTTTGACCTGGTATTTCTAAAGATATCACTAACACTTAGCTGAGGTGGCTAGGCCTTTGAGATAACCCATGAAAACTAAAGCTACTTTTGCTTCTTAAATGAAAAAAGTATGAAAAGCTGTCAGTTGGTTAAAACACAAGAAAAAAAAATCACAATATAGCAAAAGATTCCTGCTTCAAAGACTCTGTTCAACAGTAGTTAAGTCCTTCATTGGGTAAACGAAGACCGTTCTCTATGTGGTTACCTTTTCAATGATCTCGTAACACTCTTCTAATCGCTGAGCTCTGTCTTTCAATATGATGCTTGCTTCCTTATAGACTTCCAGCCACTCTGCATAATCATCCTCTGAGAGATCAGCATAGGCCACACAGAGAGTCCGCAAGCCTGCAAAACAGCCGCTGGTGAAGACCTCAAGAAGGGTCTTTTACCTGCTAGGGGACATCATGTGACTTCCTTTTACATAAGCATGCCCTCCTAAATAAAAGAAACCAGCTTATTTTACAACCAATCAAATTTAAAAATCTGCACATCTTCAAAGAGAAATTTAAAAACTACCTTATTATACTGTAATGCAAACCATCTATTCTATAAGTTTGAGTGCATAAGAAGTAATAAGAATGAATTATCCACAGCAGAGGGACACAGGAGCTGTATATGATCCATGTTCCAGAGGCAAGAATCAGCAAGCAAAGAGGCAGGAAACTGGCTAAAATAACTATCCTAGGTTGCAGTATGTGTGTTGGTTATAGAATCATTTCTAACTTTGTGCCAGGTGTGTGGCATATGTCTATAAGCCCAGAGACTTGGGAGGCTGAGGCAGGAGAATTGCAAGTTTGAGGCCAGTCTCAGCAACTTAGCAAGACCCTGTCTCATCTCAAAACTTAAAAAAAAAAAAAAGTTTTCAGTGAATTATTCCATGAAGTTGTGGATAAGCCAGTGCCATAAGTATAAGAAGAGGACAGAGAAAGAAGCACATGAGTTTTCCTCAAAAGGGACTAACTACAAGACCATCTTACAGGTGAGTTAGCCCGTGTCTCCTGCTGTACTGCTAGTTACGAATTGGCAGAGAACTGAATTTGGACTTTGCCGCTTATTTGTTTGCTGCCATAGGCACAGAATGTGGAGATGAGAGGGGCAGGGGTAGGCACCTGAAGAATCTCCTCCTGTAAAGCAACCCAAGTACTGCTCAAAAAAAGACATCTGTTTGGAATATGACTGCTTATCCAAGCATCAGCCAGGAATGCTTTAGAGTACTGCTTCAGTGGTAAAAAAATAACATTTCCAAATTTCGCTTACCTTCTGTGGCAAAATATTCCAGATGGCATAATGTTTCTTCCATGTATTCTGAGTCTTCTGAAAGTCTTTCAAAAATGACATTATCCTATAAAACAGGGAAACATTCATTGTGACTGGCAAACTCTTGTTCAGGAAGTCTTTCAGTCAACATGCTAAACTGGCTGGGTTTTATTAGTGTTTATCTAATGTGCACAAAAATACTTGAGTGGGCAAGTAAGAATAAAGTTCTTGGCCGGGCTTGGGCATGAGCTTTGGGGGAAAATGTTGGGTATGGATGTGTCCAAAAAAACAAAATCTGTTATGCATCTTCAAAGTCAAACAAAAATACATTATGGAGGACCCTAGGAGCCAGGAGACTAATCAAGGATATAAGAGTACCTACTTTTACACACATCTGCAAAACTCACATCCTAAAGTGTATATAGATTAAGATCCCAAAGGCTTGAGACTGGAAGTATTTTGAATTTCGGAGTTTGGAATATTTGTGTATACATGAGATATCTCAGGGAAGAGACCCAACTCTAAAGATGAAATTTACTTGTGTCCACACACACACACCTTACGCATACAGCCTGAAGGTAATGGTATACAGCACTTTTACTGTGCCTGTGTTTTGTCTGTGATTCATGATATGAGGTCAGGTGTGGTATTTTCCACTTGTGTCATATCAGTGCTCAAAAAGTTTTAGATATTAGAGTATTTTCGATTCAGGGTTTTCAGATGAGGGACGCTCAGCCTGTAATACCTTTATAAAATGGAAACGATGCACAGCCTGTTACCCAAGTACAACCTTGCTTGCTGACAACAGAGATGCTCCTAACCAGGGAAAGCACAACCCACAAAGCACCAAACCCAGTTCTGAGAAACACGTGGTTGGACATAGCTCATCTGTCCTGAATACCATAATAATCCATCAGCTATGTTATTCATTGCATATAATCTCAGCATGCATTATTTTAAAGCTAGTTTGGTTTGGGGAGTGTTTTGGAGGAATTAAATTCTATAAAAAGAAAATGAATCTTTGCAGCATTTTCATATTTACACTATTGTGTATTTATACCTTCCTCCCTGCCAACTCATATTGATCAAGAACTTGCTGGGGTACTAAGAATACAACAGCAAAAAAATAAACAAAGTTTAAAAAGAATATCATATAGCCAGGAACATGCCCTGTAATATCAGTGACTTAGATGGATGAGGCAGGAAGATTGAAAGTTCAGTCATCCTCATGTAATTTAGTGAGACCCTGTCTCAAAATAAATAAATAAATAAAAAGGGCTAGAGGTGTACTGGTAGAGCACTCTGGGTTCAATCTCCAGTAACTCCCCACAGCCAAAATGAATATTTTGTAAGGACATAGTCTCAAAGACCTTAACTTAAATTGCTGCTCTATAAAAGCAGAATTCTTTTATGGTTCCAGATATAATGCCTTCAGAAGTACCATGCATTACTCATCCTTAAAGAGCTCTAGTTATAGTGTACTTAAATAAAAATCACCTTTTGCCCCACAGTTGGTAAAAAAAAATAAAAAATAAAAAATTTTCAACAGACCACTAATCCTAGTATAGGATCATATTCTCAACATAGTTTTTAAAAAATAAGCATAACAATTCTTTCCCACAACCCACAAGACCACCATTTATCAGGGTGTAGTTTTACAAATAAAACTCAAAAGCAATAACATCTTTCCTTAGAGATAACACCTTTGAGTCTGGTTACTGGAAGGGAGACAGGACAAAAAAACTGATCTATGAACCTGACCAAAAGGGACAATAAAAATGTGGCCAGATATGGACACTGCCCCTGTACCTACATAGCACTCTATGATAAATAAAAAATAAAATACAGTGGTTAAGAAGACTAGATGCTAGAAAACCCATATATAACAGAGTACTTGAAGATTCTCACAGATCACACAAATGATATTCAGAGAATCACAAAATGATGGTGGTGAAACTGAAATGGAATGTTTGCATGGTACACTCATGGAGTTGCTATTTCTGAAACTAACCACTGCTAAAAGCAAGCTTTTCACTTGCCATTTTGCAACATCTCCTTGAAGCATATTCGCTTTAGCAACCTTTTACTATTATGTCAAGTTCTTTACCTAAAAGAGTTTTTCAACTCTGGGCAAGCAATCAAGAAATCAGGAGGAGAGTAGTGAGAAGCCACAACTAACTAAGTGGCCACCAAGTATGCACTATCTGAGACCCTTACCAGCAATACTTACAGCCCCTTTACAGTAGAGTCGAAGTTGTCCTGATGGAGTTCGGACGATTACAGACATTCTTTTTCTGTCACTGTTAAGAATTAAAAAAAAAAAAAAAGATTTTCATTGTC
The DNA here is from genome assembly GCF_052094955.1 of Ictidomys tridecemlineatus. Lineage (NCBI taxonomy): Eukaryota > Metazoa > Chordata > Mammalia > Rodentia > Sciuridae > Ictidomys > Ictidomys tridecemlineatus. The sequence goes on from NC_135482.1 coordinate 119,017,519, forward strand.
CTGTTTTATAGGACCTATGTACTATGACTGAACACCAATCAAAACAAAAGCTGGCAGCCCTAAAATTGACCAAGCTCCATTTCTCCATGCCTTTTTCCTCAAAATAGGACTTGCATTATATATCTCTTGCTCTTTTCATTTAAATCTAATGGATGTAAACCTATTTCCTGTCATGCCGAGAAAATTCACCAGCACTGCCATTTGAAGGAGAGGTAGAAAAGGAGAATTTGATCATGGATCCTGTGCATCTAACTGTCTCTGGCAATACTCTCTAAAAGTATTCTTTTTCTACTTTACAGTTCAAAAATATCAAGTAAGCCTACTAAATAGCCAAGTGGAAGGTTCAATATAGATCAACTTAATTCAAAAGCTTCTCAATGTGTCTTCTTTTTAAGAGAAATGCAAAGAAATTACAAATTTATAGAATGTTCCTGATTTGACACTACAGTACCCTTTCCCTCCCTTCTTCTCACTGAAGCCTGGCTACTTCCCTACACATCTCTCATCTCATGATCCATCCCCACTCACTTAGCTTCAATACTTCCATTGCCTAAATTCCTCTTCTTTCTTCTCTCTACCCACCCTGGCAATCTTGCCTCATCTCCCACTAACCCTCTCATAACCTACCAGGCTCCAAGCCCACAAGACTCACCACACTCCTTCCTGTACAGTCTGGTCCAAGCCCTTGCTAACACTCCATCCCTCTGAAATACACCCCAACTGGGCCCCAGATACCCATTTCTGCAGCCTTTCCACTTGGTGATTCCCACTGGAATCTAAGCTCCAAAAAACTGGGACTTTATCTCCACAGTCTCTTTCTAACCTAGATCTATATTCTCTCACAGCTACTTACAAGTTGAGCACTGTTGGCAAAGTTATCGAATTTGTGTTTAAGTTTCTCAGTATATAAAGCAGATTACCACCAGTTACTCCAAAGGAGTATTACACAATTAAGTGGCATCAGGAAAAAGATGAGTCCATTAAAAAGAAACAGAACCACAAGTATAACCACAAATGATCTGTTTCCTCTTTCTCCCCTGTAGTCTCTCGTAAATAGATCCTCATGTCTCCTTCCCTATCTACCTGTTTTCATCTAACCCTCTTTTCTCTTGTCTTACTATTAACTGCTCGGCTTAGCTAACGCAGCCACAAAGCTTTACCATTACCAACAAGAAACTTCCAGGGGCACAAAAATGTCTAGAGAGACTTCCTGTACATCCCCAAACTCCACACACACATCTACATGAACTACAACTATCATGAGCCATCCTTCATCTCTCCCATTGCATATTCAATATCTGACCCACCAGTATTCAAGCTAGACATCCTAAAACTAAAGACTAGGCCTGGAAAATATTTTCTATAAAAAAAATCAAACTTTATCCAATAGCTTATAAAGAAAACAGGGCAAATAATTTGTAAATCATTTACCAAAGATCATTGAAAAACCCATCAATTTCAAGAACAGGAAAAGACACTTTGGAGATTAGCAACAAAACCTTGCTCTTGTATTGACAGTTAAATATTAAAAAGTGAGAAAGAAACAAACATTAAGATATGGCTACTAAATTGACCAAACTATATTGTTGTATTGTGTGCATATATGAGTATGTAGTAATGAAGCCCTCTATTATGTACAATTATAATGCGCCAATTTTAAAAAGATGTGGTTTCTCATAACAAACTGTGAATGTTCCAGGTGAACAAAAGAATCCACAAAATATTCCTATGTCTTAAAGAAGCTACCCTGGGGAGGAAAGTTTTGGAATATGTACAGAAGAATGGTCCTGCCTGGACCAGGCCTCTGATGGGATGAACTGATCCAATCTGATCTGTCACCATTTGTCAGTTTCTGAGCTCTCTGGAGGAGTACTGGAGTGAAACAAGAGGTATGACCTCATGGGACCTGCGCAACACCAATGAAAATAACTTCACTTGCTCCAAACACGCAGACATGTCTGCAGCTGCTGGTGCAAGAATACCAGGCTTGGGAAAGCTAAAGAAAAAGGAGGACGTGGAAGCATAACATTTCTTTTGGATAAAAATAAAGCAAAAAAAAAAATCAGCTTCATTTTCTTTAATGAAACTCACAGATTCCATGAGGAAGAGGGTTCATGGAGGTATATTTGCCACATCAAAGAGTTAAAATAGCATACCATACAATCATGCAAACGTAGATGAGGTTGTCAAATATATATAAAGTATTTTATTTCACGTGTATGAAAGACAGACATACCTGGAAAATTCTAGGACATGAAGGATTTCAAATGTCTTTTCCTCTCCCATCTACAGGAAAAAAAAAAAAAAGCTCTTAACTGCAAAGTATTAAAATCTCAAAGCAATTGTCCCCCAATCTATCTACCTCTCTCTCTCTCTCTCTCTCTCTCTCTCTCTCTCACACACACACACACACACACACACACTCCCCTATCCTCTAGTCCTGCAAAAAAGCCTTTGCAATCTGCACTGTTTTCTCTGAAATCTGGCAGAGTCATAGCTCCCTCTTCTGGTAAGAAGCTTCATTATCCTGCAGTTCACGGGCTTCACAGTGGGCTTGGTGCAGCCACTTCTAAGTCTTGAAGATAACAGACAGGCTGCACAGCACCTTGGGGCCAGTTTTGAATTCAGGATTTTACACATTTATAAAAATCTGTGCCTAGATCATTTACCATAACATCCTCAGCATGGTCTGAGATAGCATCCTATCATACAACACATCTGTTCTGTGCTACAAAATGTATGACTAATACTGAGTCGTGAAGACCCTAAATAAGCTCATGTCAGTTCTGAATAGGTTTTGCTGCCAAACAACTATTTCCAAAAATTAGGAAAATATGGCATTATGTAAAAATGTGGATGTGTAACTGATGTGATTCTGCAATCTGTATTTGGGGTAAAAATGGGAGTTCATAACCCACTTGAATCTAATGTATGAAATATGATATGTCAAGAGCTTTGTAATGTTTTGAACAACCAATAAAAAAAATTAGGAAAAACTTTAAAATTTCAGTGTTCTTAGATTTAAGCCTGCAGATAAGGGGTTATTAGTGTGTATCTGGTTTTAGGGAATTAATCAAACACCCTTTTTCTTTCTTCTTCTTTTTTTTTTTTTTTTTTTTTTTTTTTTTTTGGTACTAGTGATTGAACAACCCAGGGGCACTTTACCACTGAGCCACATCTCCAGCCATTTCTTATGTTTTATTTAGCGACAGGATCTTGCTGACTTGCTTAGGGCCTCACTAAGTTGCAAAGGCTGGCTCTGAACTTGGGATCCTCCTGCCTCAGCCTACCAAGCTGATTATAGGCATGTGCCACCACACCCAGCTCAAATAGCCTTTTTCCTTTGGATTCTTTCAAGTTAGAATTCACAATTTTTTCCATCTAAAAAAGGGCAGATTTTGTGACTGCCATTTTCAATTTTTTCATCTAATCTTCTATTCCCCCAACATATCACAGTAGAAACAGTGTGGCCTTTGGAGTCCAACAGATGTTAAGTTTGAACTCAGTTTCTGCCACCAAGTGAGTGAATTTCTTGTGAATAGTGGCAACACTCTTTTCTTAGGCTTGAGGGAAATGGTCAATGAAGTAACATACAAATTTCCATGTCCATGACTAAGTAATCGCCATCTTCCTACCACAATTCTCAGCCTGTCTTGCTATATCCTAAAATATTCTAATTACCCCCTTAATCTAACCTTCATTAGTCTTCACTCACCCCTCTAAATCCACCAGCTCCCCGACCCCTCAACCTGTCCCAATGCTCTCAGATCCCTATTCTCAAAGGCACCCTCTGCCACTATCCTGTCTCCCTGCCAGGAACTGCCTCCTCTGCGCCACTGTTAACACCAACCACTGCCACATGCCACCCATGAGCTCAGCTGTTACAGTGATGATCAGCAAGGACATGTTGTGTAAATACCTGGTGGCTAACTGGAGAGTTTGTGGCTCACAAGTATCTCAGAACTAATGGTTGAATAGAATTTTTTAGATGATCATTGTTTATAAGACCTAACTAATCAGGCAGTCTTTTTATTCCCAGAAATACAACCTTAGTCTGACATATATATATATATATATGAATGTGCCACAGTGAATCTGAACATCGTATACATTCACAAGACTGGGGTCCTAATTAGAATAAGATATCCTCCATGTTTGTATAAATATATCAAAATAGACTCTACTGTCATGTATAACTAAAAAGAACAAGAGGAAAAAAACTCAGTAAAATAACAAAGGATGCCAGGTGGGGTGGCACACTCCTGTAATCCCAGTGGTTCAGAAGGCTGAGGCGAAAGGATCGCAAGTTCAAGGCCAGCCTCAACAACCTAGTGAGGCCCTGAGTAAGACCCTGTCTCAAAATAAAAAGTTAAAAAGGGCTGGGGATATGGCTCAGTGGTTAAGCACCCCTAGTTTCAATCCTCTGTACCAAAAATTAAAATAATAAAAATAATAATAACAACAACAAAGGAATACCAACACAGCATCTACGATAACCATGCCACAGGCTCTCTACTGCCCGTGCTTCTCTGGCACTGTGACACTATAGGCAGAAGCAGCTGTTCTACCTGCATTCCCATTCCCACTCACCCTTCCCATGTCCGTCCACCACATCATATCCTGTTTTCTCAATGCAGAAAGAAACGTGAAAGAGTCCCCATACAACAGAAAATACTACAATCACGGTTAAAAGTTCTCTCAAACTGAAGGGAAAGACCTTGTTTAATTTTAAGTTACTGAAAAAGAAATTCTGTATTCAATCAGTACTTCACTCTTAATGACTGCATATTTCTGTAAACTAAATTCCCTCTGTGGATTAAAAGAAAAAAAATAAACATGATCTGATCTCTTTGTGTAAGGTGGGGTATTTTGTAGATTTTGATATTTTAGAAGTAAAAGAGACAAATGAACTACTGCCAACTCAGGAACAATATCAACTTATTATATTATTTGGAAGTGAACTTCAAGTGCATTAAGGCAGTCTTGGGACTTAAGGATGCATTAAGCCAAAAACTATAACAATCCATGAGATTTCCCCCAAATTGAGGGATGGGCAGAAGCGAGGGAAGGCAGTGACATCCAGAGAGTAGCACAGCCCTTCTCTCTGGTCATCACTAACGTCGATAGCACCTCGCCAGTCCCAACCATCATTTTTATCTGTTGCTCACTCAGAGTGTTCATACCTGATTACTCTTGATAAATGTCAAACATCCCTAATTCCAAAATCCAAAGGGCTCCAAAATTGAGAATGTTTTTAGCACCAATATGACATCACCCATGGAAAATTCCACACCTGACCTCATGTGACAGGTTGCAGTCAAAACACAGGTGTCATACAAAAGTACCTCGGGCTGTGTGAATAAGGTCTATATGAAACATAAATTTCAAGTTCAGATTTGGGTTCCATTTCAAATTATCATGATATGCAAATATTCCAAAATGTGAAACATCCAAAATCCAAAACACTAGGGTCCCAAGCATTTTGGAAAAGGGATACTCAACTTGTAAAAAGCTTTTCCTATTGCTAAATTTCCCTCTGCAACCCACAGGAAAGAAAATTCAAATCAGAAAAAATACATAAACCCCTTGACTTCAGGGAATAGTCCTATAGATAGAAGAGATGTTAACCTCTAACTCGCAGCCCTCACAGCTACGGAGAGGGGAGCCCAGTGGACTCAGGACTCCACTGTGCAAGAACTGTCAGGCATTGGGGCTACAGAGAGGTGCAAGGTCTGCCTCAAGGACAGGCAGGCCTTGAAGTTATTTTCCCAACTTCTAGAAAACAGAGAAACTGCTTGAGAAGTTCTTTCCTGCCAACAATTTCAAAATAATTCATGAAAAACTTCTCAAGAAGAAGAGGGGGAAATTGCTGCAATACAAAATAAAGGGGATAAGCAAATACAATCACATAACCACTTCAGTGTTTCAACTGAGCATTTCAAGTCTAATTTTTCATCAAAATAAAAAACAGAAACTTAGCCATGAGATTCACCACAGACATACTATTTCAAGTAGAAAATCTTAAAAACAGTGAACTGGAATATGCACAGGTATGTCCCTTACCGCTTCTATGATGACTGAGTATGGGGTTCTGGCCGTGAAGACAAAGCCCAGCTTCTTAGCTCCTTTCACCAAAGCAGCTTCATCTGTCAATAACAAGTCAGTGAAATACTGACTAATCCTTCATGACAGAATTCTGGGAAGTACCATTTTTCAAATTACCCACCGTGGTGAGGGAGGCCTGGTGTTACCTGCGTGGTAGTAAGGATTCAGAATAGGAGCACTGACTCTTGCTACCACCAGGGACCTGAAATGGGCACTTCCGTAGGATGGGAAGATGTGGACCTAAAGCCAATTCACCAGAAGAGTGATTTGCACTCCTGCTTTTCTTGGATCAAGTTCTCTCTAATGGACATAACTAATATTTCCACTGACTAAACATCTCCTCTGAGCAAAGTCGTGTTTCAGTTGTAGTTCTGTGGGATTCAGAGCACCAGCAAGTGGGCAAAGAGTAACTGCTCCAATATATACCTTCCTCAGTAGTTGGAAAATCCACAAGGAAGGGAAGATGAGCAAAAAAAAAGCCCATCCCTGTTCTCTCTTGAGAGTTCTGTCCAGTTCTATAACTTTTACTAGGAAATACAAGACGGCCCTGATTCTCCCTGGCACTTAAAGTATCATGGCCATCAGGAGAGCTCAGCACCCGCTCTCTTGAGTTGTGACACCTGTAGTCATGATAATAGTCATGATCGGAAGATGTTGAAGAGGCCAGAGCTAAACAGCAGGGTCTCTGTGGGGCAAGCTCCATCACCACATCTGTTACAGATAATTGCAAACACCCATCTCGAGGACAGGAGCCAGCAGGGCACATCCACCCACAGCACTCACCTGGGGAAGAGGCCTGATAGATGATCTCATCTCCGTCCTTCTCAGGAACGACAGTGTGGCAAACAGCCAGCAGGGTGAGGAACTCCTGTATAACAGGGGCTGTGGGCTTCAAACAGGAGGCCAAGTTAGCCTGTCAGTTATAGCACTGCTACCGTAGGCTGCAGCTGGATGCATGTCACTGCCTGCTTCAAATCCAGTAATGATTCCCTTCTCCCTTTAGCACAGGGTCCAGATACTAAGCTGAACCCCAGGCCCCCTGGGACCTGACACCTGTTCCCCATTTAGTCCACCTCCTGCCACTGTCATCTGATGTCCTTTAGTTCTTCAAACAAGGCACATCCTTTCCCAATATCCCACTGCCACAGCCCTCCATCTGCTTTCAGGAGGTTCCTCTGTCCACCCACCCCCAGGCTCTGGGCAGCAGTCACTTCTCTCAGTCTCTCCAACTATCTCCAGTGCCAGCCCATGTCATCAGAAGAGAATCAAGGTAGCCTAGCTGCTCCTGCGAGTCCCAGGGCCCCAGTCCCACTCACATCTCACACTTCCCAAGCCGCTCATGGGCTTCTCCCCACTTGCGTTAAGGTCCCGGGACAAGTGGGGCTGTCCTCTGGGCCTTCCTCACAGAAGTGTGCCCAGGAAAGGAAAGTCACTCCCAATACACATGGAACCACCCAAACAAGTGCATTCCTTGTCTTTCCATCCTCCTGTGCTGGCATCTGTCCTACAGTATGTAGGTGTGTGGCGTTGGTGTTGGGGATGGAACCCAAGGCCCTCATGTCTGATCTTTTAACTACATAATTTCAACACTTATAGGGCAGTGCAACCTTCACTCATTAAAAAATCGATTTCTCTCATCCTCCTTGAGAAGAAAAAAAATGTAAGTTAAATTGGGATTGCACACATTTATAATCATAAGGAAAATGATACCTTAATAGAGTCTTTCCCATCTAAGAATACATTATGTATTCCTACTCATTAAAAGCATCTAAATCCTCTAAACACAGGACCTGGCATGTATCTTATTAAATTTTTGGTCTACTCAAAAAATACTTGAGTGACTACTGTATACAAAGCATTGTTTTCAATAAAGTCAGAATGGGGGATGGATTTGAACAGGGCAACTGTAATAAGCACCAACAGACAAACCCAACAACAAATTTAATCTCAGTAACTGAGCTGTGGTTGGTTGCCGGACATCCTATAGCCAATTAACTAATTAAACTGTAACCAGCCAAGCTGCATCTATCTAGTTGATTAAGCTTAGCCAATTCACTTGTTTTTGATGACACACTTCTATTTTTGTATAAGTGCTGTCAGATCACAGTGGTAGGTGGATTTCTCAGAACCTCTGGTTCTGGGTGCTGCCTGACTCTGGAGTCACTCATTTGCTTTGTTGTGTCGTATTTCCTCTGCTTGAATAGACACTACTAAATTTCACTGGTATAAGGAATTTTCCTTTTAATATCCATTTAAGGCATTTCATATTATGAATGGAATCTGACTTCCCTATATTTTCACAGTAGTTTATTATTGAGATGTAAATAAACACATTGATTTTAGTAAATTAATTTAATCTCCAATTGTAACTGAGTTCTTACTAGCTGAGTTTTAGTTCACTCTCCGGGATTTCAAGGCAAACAATTTTATCATCCACAAATCACACGATTTCCCTTTTCCTTCCAACACATTCGCCTGCCCAGTTCCCCACTGTTGGCATGAGCTAACACTTCAAGAATGATGTTCAAAGGCAGTGGTGGTAACAAGCTTCCATTAACTGAGGTTATTTTCATGCCCAGATCTTCAAGTGCGACCCTTTTAATTTATAGGCCACTGGCTATACATCTGAGATAGGTTTGTTTTTACATTTAAGCTGCTTCCTTGTTTTTCATGGAGGTTGGTTTTTTAAGTCATAAATGGATGATGACTGCCACAAAAAAAAATGTTTTTCATTTCTTCTCTGACCTTTTATTATAACTTAAGGGCAAGTTTGTGGAAGGAAATCACAACTATTCACATTGCTGCTTCTTATCAGCCTACATGAAAAGAAAATTCACATTAAATTATAGTTGAGGGAAGTCAGATAAGTGAGATTAGATAATTTACAAATCCCTTAAGGCCAACACTGCAAAAAATGATAAGAAATTTCTCCCAAAAGCACTTCAATTTGAGAAATAGACTTCAAGATTGTCTCCCCACATCTGAGACTCATCCAGCGCTGCACACAACCTTGTCCCACAAAGAGAAAAAGAGGATCACTGACTTACTAGCAAATAAATAAGCCTAATAGTGAAATACTTTCTGAGTTTTATCAATATGAGTCTTGGGCTACAGGTGTAGCTCAGTGGTAGAGCACTTGCCTATCGCACTTGACACCCCAGCACTACAGCATAATAATAATCCTAACAACAACAAATCAAGTTTCCACCTTGAGTGATGTGCCATGCAAAATTCATGAAGATTTTTACAAAACAAAAAATTCTGAGACAAAATTAGTATACCTTTACTTTTCTACCTAACCTAGTATTCTACAATGTATTAAAGAGACAAAATCAATCTGAAGTCTATAGAAAAAACGTCTGTAAAGTATTTCAGACAAGTGCTCCATGTTTAAAAATAAAGATTTTTTTCCTGTAACTTCCACAAAGAAAAATCTTTTTTATAACTTTGAAGAATTAGTGGTTTATTACAAATATCCACGTATGCATGCATATATACGTACACTTATTTATTTATTTATCTAAAGGGTTTCCATTGTGATAAAATACACGTGTAAATACCATTTTAAGTGTGCATTCACAATTCCATGTACCCACACCATGATCCATTTTTAACCATCCCCAACAAGAACTCTGTAGCCATTAAATCTTAACTCTCTGTTCTCTCTTTCTCCCACCCCCTAGTAACCTCTCTCCTGTTCCCTGCCTCTGTGAATTTGCCTATCCTATATACCTCATAAATGAAACCCTATCATATCTGTCCTTTGGTTAACAGTTTTTAATATGCACAAAATGCCAGGCATTTAGAACTGAGTATCTTCTATTTGATGAACTTACAAATAGCTTGAAATTTTACATTCTAAAATTCTTTGCATGCCCAATTGGATCTACAAATAATATATAGATACAAATGATTTTTTGTGTCAAAAGAAAGTTGGGGTACTCTTCCTCTGCCCATTGTTGGGAGTGTCTCCCACAAACAGAAGAAACTAGTTAGCAAAGCACTTAAGGAATTACATGAACCGTCTTTTGAAATTTCCCATAGGTTGATTCTCTAAGAGTCAAATCCCATCCCGGCCATCAGCCCACACAAAGCTTGAAACAGTCCTGAAGGACCCAGAAAGTCAGACAGGATGGCCCAGGAAAAATGAAAACTTCAAAATAGAAAAGTTCTCTCTTGTGAGGAAACAAAAGGACTTTCTTGGGCCAAATATTTTAGTTTTAATCAATGATCCTAAAACAACATAAAAGAAATGTGAGGTATCCATAGCAGAAAATTCACAAATGCTTATTTTCTCTTCGCAACCATATTATGGCAAAATTAAGTGACCCATAGGTCCTGTATTAAAACGGCTGAAAAAACATCCATTGAGTGTACTGAATCCTATCCCATACCTTCCTAAAGACAAATATTGAGCTATGGTCTCCATCATTTATAGAGAAGGTGGATGATAAACATCAAACAGCTTCAGGGATGTAGTACCACTGATGAAGACCTCGGAAGTTTTCAAAGATCTAAAAAAGCAGAATAATGCTAACACAGGCCAGTAGGCTTTTATTAGAAAATAGAAAATAAATTCCTAAATAAATGACCTCACAATTCTTTTACTGAATTATAAGCATACAGATTATTTAAAAACCCTTAACTGTCCCTGTGTTTCAATGCTCATGATAATGTCTTCATATCAAGGACATGAGGGCTGCATCTACCCTCTCTCACTGACCTTTCCATTAGAATAAAAGGAAATTTGGCTCAGGAGTTCCTACAGTTCTGATCTGGAATGTCCCCAAAAGAACCTCTGTATTACAGGTTTGGTCCTCAGGTTGGTGCTATTAGAAAGTGGTGGAAACTTTTAAGAGGTGGGACCTATTGGGGGGACATTTTATCACTGTGAGTGTGCCCTTGAAGGGAATATTAGTACCTTAGCAGCTACTTCTTCCTCTCTCTCATTTCTGGTCATGAGTTGGACAGGCCTCCTCTGGCATAAGCTCTTGTCATGATCTGCAGCTCCCAGGTCCAAAGCAACAGGGCCAATTAATCATGGACTGAAACCTTCAAAACTCTCCAAAATAAACCTCTATTCTTTTTAGCTTGATTTATCCTAGCTATTTGTTGTAGTAACAGAAAGCTGACTAACACAGAAGGGTTAGGAGAAGAGGAGAAGGAAGTGACAATGGCCCTGGAGGAGAACTCAGTAAGTGGTGGTGGTTACAGGAGAGAATAGTAGAGACCCTCTTTGTGCTAGGTCTGCATTCAAACATCCACAGGGAACAGGCACAGGACAAAATGGTGAGGAACTGTCAGACCCCTTAGAAGCCCACCACACACTCACATGGGGCTAGATTTAGAGACAACAACTGTGTGACTCATAAATTAAATCTAGAAGGATGTCAAGAATTAGAATCTCAGCAGCATGCAGAAGATCTCCTCTCCAGATGAGTTTCATGCCAGCCTCTAAGTTTCATGACAGCCCACACTGGGTCAGTGAAAATGACACATGGAACAGGTGGGGGAGCACTACATCCACACCTCAGCAAAAAAGTCCACCAAAAAGGGAGAGACTCCTCCACCTACACGAAACAACCACTTGCTCAGGAGTCGCATCGTACCTGTTCCGAAAAAGTGACGATGACTCTCAACGTGTTATGTGTCTTTTTCACTGGTTAACAAGGATTGCTTGAGTATTTTGTATTCATCTCTTCCCCTAGTACCCAGAGCAAGGTATTTAATGTAGATGAGGCCTTCAAACTATCTGCTAAATCGATGGATAAATAAATGGTTCTCTCACTTAAGCTGACACTGGGATTTTGAGGTACTCAGTACCCTCTTGCCCTCTGCTACCTTTTTTATCTGTTAATTAATGCTGAGAAACAAACCCTGTGAAACCAGACCGGCAGCAAGTTTCCTAACCTTCCACATCACCCTTCCATGGATTCCTTCCCAGTTCACCAAAATGCTTTGATCATTGAATATTTTTTTAAGTCCAAAAATTTTTTTAAGTACCCTTAAAAACAAAAATAAATTGATATGATCCTACAGTTAATCCTGGTTAGCTACAATAGCTGAAGGTACTGTGATATCTTAGTTAAGAACTGAACATGAACCCAGTGTGGTGGCAGACGTATGTAGTCCCAACTACTAGGGATGCTGAGGCAAGAGGATCACTTCAGCCCTGGAGTTGGAGGCCTGGGAAACAGTAAGAACCCAGATCTTAAATAAAAAAACAAATGAACATTCCCAAACAGATTTAGGTTCTAAAGCTCACTTCTATGTTTATCTGCTGGGTAACTCTTGGCTAATTCTTCCCATGTGACTTCCTTGTCCCCTTCTCAGGGTAGATTCAAATGCTAAAGGAAATACATCATCAAGTGTCTGGCATAGAGTAGAATGTTATAAATACTATCTGTTATAATTTCTTACCTTTGTTTCCTAAAGTATCCTAGAAAATATATAATTATATATTTTCTTAGATGCACAGCTGTGAAGAAAAAAATACTGCAGCTCTCTCTTGCAGCAACAGAAATCTGAACTATTATAGAATCCTGTGGGGAGGCTCCATCCTCGTGTGATTGCTTCAACACATACTTAAATTCAGCTTTACACTAATTTTTTAAAATATTTTTTTAGTTGTAGATGGACACCATCTTTATTTTATTTAGTTATTTTTATGTGGTGGTGAGGATAGAACCCAGTGCCTCACACATAATAGGCAAGGGCTCTACCACTGAGCCACAACCCCAGCCCCAGCTTTACACTAATTTATGCAGTGTTCACCACAAAGTGTTTGTTTAAGATCACATTCTCCAAGTCTTAACACAGTAAAATTGAGACTGCATCTCTTTCCAGGCTCCAAAGTAGCAACTTTCAAGACACTGCATATATAAAATATAAATAATAGTGGAGCATAACTATTTGATGTCTTATAAGTAAACTGGCAGACTCACATGGTTATCCTCAATATTCTTCAACAGCCTGGGATCATTAAAGTCACATGAATCACTAGGCGCTGAGGATATCCGACTGTAAGAGAGAACCAAAAGATACCCATTCAATTAAAAACTTCCTGTTAAGACACCTCAAGCCTAGTAAGAATCTGGCTTCTAGAAAAATCACCCCTAAAATGCCCATAGATTTATATTCAACTTTTTAAAGATTTAGAATGCTGTGTACTATTTCAAACCTCAAGATGGTAAATCCTTAATGTTACCATAAATCAAAATATTTTATAAGTTATGATAAATAACATCTTTAGAAAAAAAGAAACGGAAGCCACGGATCAATACTATGACTGTCATTTCAGTTGATCTCTGAATAACTTCTACCAGGGAAAACACCCCAGAGTGCCTGCTCAAAGTAGACAAAACAAGAGGAATTACTGTGTTGTATGCATTTACAGCCAAAGCTCATGTGTAGGAGAGAGAAAAAGGCACACAATTACTAGACAGGAAACTTGAATGATGGCTGTGTGTGAAGTCTATGTAAGAGTTTCAGTAGGTTCATTCATCTCCATTCCATCCTGAAACGTTTTCTTTAAGACAATAACAATGAAAAAAGAGACTACAACATTGTTGATATCCATCTTAACTACAAACAGATATCAGACTTTAATACAGCAAACAGTAGCCAACGATTTGCAAAGGAGATCACCTAAAATGCAAGCTGAGCCCCAGGAAAACCCCATAAAGGGTGAGAAAATGGCAGCATGGAGTTCCTGAAAGGTACAGGGAGGGCAGAAGACAGGATGCTTCTAAATCTGCTTGAGGAACTCAGCGTGCTAGAGCCTTCCTTCATCATGTAGTCAGACAATGCAACCAGACAGAAATGAAAAGTTCACACTTTAGAGAAGCCCTGAACCTGGAATATTATTCATTTCTAAAATGAATTAGTGCTATCAAGCCATGAAAGACATGAAGGCATCTTAAACGCACAGTACTCAGTTGACCTAAACAGGCTGAGTAGTGTATGGTTCCAACTTTAACATTCTGGCAACGGTGAAGCTATTGAGAAAATAAAAAAGATCAGAGGTTGTGGGGGACGAGGGTTAGAGGACTAAATAGGCAGAGAACAGAGAATTCTTAGGGCAATGAAAATACTCTATATGATACTATAAGGATAAATACATGTCATAATTTATTTGTCCAAACCCACAGCACCAAGAGTAAACCCTAATGTGAAGCAGAGACTCTGGGTGATTATAAGGTGCTAACATAGGTTCACCAATGGCAATACATGTACCACTGTGATGGGAGGGCTTTTGTTAACAGGGGAGGTCAGGAATGTTATGGGAAATCTCTGTGCCTTCTTAATTTTGTTCTGAAATAAAAACTCCCCTTAAAACAGGTCTTAAAAATAGTGAAAATGGGAAATTTTATATTCTGTATAATTAGACTAAAATATATATGAGCACACATCCAATGATCACCAAGCTTTTTTAATATATATATAGTTGTAGATGAACACACCGTATCTTTATTTATTTTTATGTGGTGCTGAGGATCGAACCCAGTGCCTCACACATGTGAGGCAAGTGCTTTACCACTGAGCTACAGCCCCAGCCTGATCACCAGACTTTTGAAGAAAGCAAAACAAAATTAAGAAATCAAAAAGTGGTGGGGTTTGGACATAGGAGAACAGAGCAGAGGAAATGGACACTGCGAGGCCAAGGACAAAAGAGTGCTCTTGAAAACTGAAAGTGACAGCCCATGAAGACTACTATGAAGGACAGAAGGCAAAAAGAATCAGAAAATAAAACAACCACAACAACAAAAAGGAAAATGGGAGGACGAGATGATACAATTGGAAATCAACCCAGAGGCTGAATATCTGCCTAACAAGAAACCCAAGGGAACAGAAAGATCAAGGGGGAAGAAAATTATCACAGAAACACAATGCAAGGACACTTCCCAAAAATTAATAAAAGAAAATACAGATGCAGAAATGGTTCTCTAGTCACCCATTAAATGTTCAACATAATTAAAAAAAACAAGCCTAGTTAGTTCAACATAATAAGAAAAATCAGCCTAGTCCTGGTTGATATATAGACCCTTTCTGTATATGCTAAGGATATACAGAAATTGCTAAGTGCTTCCAAAGGCTAGGAAAGAGAGACCAGAGAGCAAGTGACAGATCACACACAGAGCAGCAGATGCTGAAACTTCTTCCATGCTAGCAAGTCCAACAGTGTCTAAAAAGTTTAAAAATTTGTATGAACATATTATTTTGAATATGGGGATATTTTTTAAAAGCCAAAAAGTTGAAGCTGTCTACTTCCAGGAAATGGGAAGTACTGGGCCAACGGCAGGATATTTTTGCTAAAAGGTCTGAAAATATGGACTTTCAAAGTGGTATTTGTGTTTAAATCTTAATCTAATTTTCTTTTGGAAAAAAAAAATATATATATATATACACACACACATATATATTATGTACATAATTATATACACATACATATAATTTTTATTTTTGAAATAACATATATATATAACTTATTTACATATAAGATGTCCATATAATAAATGCTAATATCAAAATATTCTAAAGTTTTTTCTAGCATCAAGAAGTGCTGGAATCTACTTACCAGAAATCATCTGAGGATGCTTCTCTTGTCAATTCTGGGAAATGACTGCCAGAGAGAGGGAAAATAGAGCAGTCACAACACTGTGATCAAAAGATAGGCATTCAGATCAAAATATGAGCAAGAAATTTATAATCATTAGTTTGAATATATAAATTTACAGAGTCCCTTGAATTTCTTAGTGTTATAGTCAAAATTAATCAGTATAGTTTTATAAGAGATTTTATAGATTATCAATAGGTCATAGGTTATAGATAAGCCATAAACTATAGACTAATAAATATAGACTTATAAGATAAAACAATAAAGACAAGAGTTAATGTTAAGATAATTAAACATGTTTCAGTCTTAAGAAATAACAATACAGAAACATAAGCATATAGTCTCATATAGTACACAGACATAAGACTTAGATGTTAATGATAAGATATAGACAATAAAATTGATAAGTGGGGGGGCATAGGTTAACAATAGTCATAAATAAATGTTAAGATAATATAGGTTAAGTTACAAGATAGAAATAGTTAAGTTGAAATTGCTATAGGCCAACATAAGAAAGCATTGCTAAAGTGCCTCCATTACTATTCCTTTAAGCAAGGGCCATTTCTGGGAAATCAGCACATAAGCTGTGTCCCCCAAAAGAGCTGTGCTTTGTGTACTTTGTACCCTGCAAATGTACTGAAACCTAAACTGTACGCCCACCTTGGAGGGTCTCTAGTTCTTCTTAAGGGGCTCTTAAGTTCCGTTTGTACCCTAAATGTGTTAAAACCCAACAATACACCTGCCCAAGGGAGTCCTTAGTTCTGCTTAGGAGCTCTCAGGCTCTGCTAACTGCTGTTTTAGCTTCTGTGATTGGCTTGCTTGTATGATGCTAAGGAAAGTCCCTGAGTTGTGGTTTTCATCCTTAAATCCTCAGGACACAGGCCAGGAAATTGCTGTTCTCCCTAAGAGAGTCAGTCTCTGTGGAAGGCAGCCCTTGGCCATGTAGGCCCTGGCCAGGTAATAAAGCTCTCTAATTTGTTTCAATTCAGACTCTGTGTGTTTTCTGAGCGATCTCCCAAAACATTACTAAGCAAATATTTACAGAAGTAAATCATATTTTAAATTTTAAAAGTTCCCTTTGGGATCCATCAAGTTTTAGATACATTTAACAATAACTACAAATCTAAATTCCTTGTATATCAGAAAGTCAAGATACTTGATGAGGTAAATTTATTTTGTAGGAAGAATACAAATAAAATTTCAAACACACTTACCCATAGGTTACTCCAGCAATGCTACACTTCTTGAAGTTCATGATATTACATGTAAGAGTTCCAGTTTTATCAGAGAAAAGATATTTTACCTAAATCAAAGAATAAAAGGAATGTACATCAGGAGAGTAATAAGAAGCAAAGACCAATAAATGAAATCTTCTCTTCCATACTTTTCAAATCTGTATTAAACTTTTTTATTGGTTCTTTAGAGTTATACATGACAGTAGAACCCATTTGACATACCTACATACACGGTGTATCAAATTTAAATGAGTAGATTTCTTTAAAGTAAGTAAATTAATAACAAACAATAGCTTTAATGCTTAGACCAACTGCAAACCTTTTCTGTTACCAATTCTGTAGGCAAACTGCACAGAAATGTGCAAAGGAAGCTTCAATAATAGCTCTGGCACTACAAAGACAAATCTGAAATCCTGCCACACAGTGTCTCAATGATGCATTTCACTCTTGAAGATGATGCCACACCCTAATATAGTATGCAGATCTTAAGAGTCCACCCTACAATTGGATTAAGAAGGCATAAGACAAATCTGCAGTTTCTCAATCACTATCACAATTCAGATGCATATGAAGAAGACAGCATGCATCTTAGATTATATCACCTTCCAAGATGGAAGGTTTTACAGACTCAAATACATGATGTTCTCAAAACACAAAGACGAAAAGGGAAATCACTAAGTAGGTCAACAAGACCTATGAGATGCAGCCATGTTCACAAGATTAACTTAATGTGAAAGATATAATTACAAATGCAAATGTGGTAGGCTGGTTAGGCTATTTCAGGCTAGTGATGGGAAAGACAGGAAGAACTCTTGGCTATGAGACATGAGAGTTTAGGGTAGATTTGGGGTGCTACCTAGTCATGTGGACTATGGAGAAGTCACTTTATCCTTCTTAGCCCAGTTTTCACACTTATGAAATAAAGGATCTGTCCAGGAGATTGCAACATCCTTCCACATGTCATTCTGGGAATTATGTTATGGATTGGTGAGGATGGATGACTAACACAATGGCCCCAGCGGAAACTGATCTCTCAGTGGTTTTCTATAGAGGGGTCAAGAGTGTTGCTGGATGCTAGATAACTCCCAGAAATTCAAACCCTAGTCCAGATACTTTTTCTTAATGACAAAACAAACAAGTAAACTTAGAATTATTTCTTAAAGCAACCAAAGGTCATTCAAGTATAGAAAAATTATTTAATCTCCATAAAATAGTCAAATGTTATGTTCAAATATAAAATTACTACACTAAGGGCAATTTATGCTTTATCCATGAGTAAGTTCTTTAACATTTATTAATTATTTTAATGGTACACATTTATGAGGTTCAATGTGTAATTTGATACATGTACACAAAGTACAAGGAGATCAAATCGGGGTAGCTGGCATTTCTGTCTCCTTAAACATTATTAATTTTTTTTATTAATACATAGCTGTACATATTCAGGGATGTAGAGTGTGATACTTCAATATATGTATACAATGCGTATTGACCAAATGCAGGTAATTAATATTTCATTAGCTTATATAACCAGTAAGTTTCAAATAAGCTTTATATACATCAAGTCTGGAGGTATAGAAGTAGAATAGGATCTGCCTTCTGCCTTTTTTAAAAAGAATTAAGCAATATCAAAATGTTAAAAAGTGAAAATTTCCTAATAAGAAATCATTAAGACTTGCTATCACTCACCCTATCGAGTCTTAATTGATACTAAAGGTTCCAACTCAGAACCTCTTCCCTATGCAAACTTTCCCCCCATCACCCTAGGTGTCTTGAGTCCTCTAAAACCTCCCATTTCTCAGAGCTTCTTTATGGAACCCAAAAATAATTCTATTCTGAGCACTGTGTTAAACTGAAAAAGGCAACTAAAGACCATACGGTCATCCCTTGGCATCCTCAGGAAAATGGTTTCAGGAACCCCAGAGATACCAAAATTCAGGGATATCCCTTATAAAAATGGTACAATGCTGCATAAAACCTATGCACACCCTCCAGTATGCTTCCTTTCTGTATCATCTCTAGATGAATTTCTTAATACAGTTTAAATGCTATTATAAATCATTGTTATACTGTATGTTTAGGGAATAATGACAAGAAAAAATAGTCTGTACATGTTAGATACAGACACAGACATCATAGACTCAACTACATTTTCAGTCTGAGGTTGGATCCATCCCTGGATACAGAACCTGTGGATGTGAGAACCCACTGTACAGGGTAATTCTCTATTCTCAAATGGCCTCAAAAGTCTCCATAAAGAAACAGATACCACATGACTAATCACATCTCTTATATTACTATATTGGGAAAGACTGTTATGAGAACATAGAAGACAGACTCTTGCCTAGCAAACTGGAGACGCGTTCAAAAAGAAGACGAAAGTAGTCTGATATGTACCAAAAACACAGAGATTCTTATCAAAGTATGATTTTACTAATGACAAACCTAGTGTAGAAAGAAAGAATGGGGTAAGATTAAAAAAAAAAAAGAGGGACACTGCTGCATCGACGTTCATAGCAGCACAATTCACGATAGCAAGATTGTGGAACCAACCTAGATGCCCTTCAATAGATGAATGGATAAAAAAAAATGTGGCATTTATACACAATGGAGTATTACTCTGCATTAAGGAATGACAAAATCATAGAATTTGGAGGGAAATGGATGGCATTAGAGCAGATTATGCTAAGTGAAGCTAGTCAATCGTTAAAAAACAAATACCAAATGACCCCTTTGATATAAGGGGAGTAAACAAGGACAGGGTAAAGACGAAGAGCTTGAGAAGAAGATTTACATTAAACAGGGATGAGAGGTGGGAGGGAAAGGGAGTGAGAATGATATATAAGAGGAAAGGAGGGGTAAGACAAGATAATACAAATGGAAGAAATGATTTACAGTAGAAGGGGTAGAGAGAGAAAAGGGGAGGGGAGGGGAGGGGAGGGGAGGGGGATAGTAGAGAATAGGACTGACAGCAGAATACATCAGTCACTAGAAAAGCAATATGTCAATCAATGGAAGGGTAACTGATGTGATACAGCAATCTGTATACGGGGTAAAGTTGGGAGTTCATAACCCACTTGAATCAAACTGTGAAAGATGATGTATTAAGAACTGTGTAATGTTTTGAACGACCAACAATAAAAAAAAAAAAAAGAAAGTGAGGGCTGGGTTTGTTCCTCAGTGGTAGAGCACTTGCCTAGCATGTGTGAGGCACTGGGTTCAATTCTCAGCACCACATATAAATAAATGAAATCAAGGTCCATCAACAACAACATAAAACAGTGTATATCAAAATTTTTTGTTTGTTTGTTTCTTTACTGGTAAGTTTAATTCATTTATAGTTATTTATTTATTATTTATTTATTTTATTTTTTGCATTACAATTGTTAATACACCTTTGTACCACAATTTATCATATCTCTGATTGTATATAAGGTATCAAATTTTTTTAAAAAGTGAAAATTCAAGATCCAGAGTCAATTGCAGTGGCACAATTACACCTGTAATTCCAAGGACTTGAGAAGCTGAGGCAGGAGGATCGCAAGTTCAAGGCAATTTAACGAGACTCTGTCTCAAAATGAAAAGGGATAGAGATAAATCTAAGTGGTTAAGCATCCCTGGGTTCAATCTCCTATACCAAAAAAAGAAAGAAAAAAAAAGTACCCAGAGACCCATTCTGGGTACTATCCCTCACCTGTGTGAGTGGAACACAGGTGGGCAGAGGGAAGCCAGAGACGCTGGCTTGCTGGGGAGGATTTGTGCTCTGTGCCAGGGATGTTCTCTTAAATCACAACCCACCCTGTTTTACTAAGAATTTAAAAGCATGGATGTGAATATGAACAGTTCAAGAAAAGGTAGAAATATCTGCTATGATCTCTAAGTAGATTTGAAATATATTATCAAAGAAACACCTTCAATTTTTGTCTATAAATTTCTATTCTATCACAAGATTTTGCCCACAAATTAGCCTTGACTTTCTGGAAACAAACAAAACTATAAAAACCATTGCAGAATGAGAAAGAACGCCTACCTCCAACCAAGGCTTCAAGACTTTTTCTAGCCTTCTCATGACTGAGACATCTCACCTGCATCTTCCCAGTTTGACACAAAGTATGTGGGAGACACTCTACACTGAGCAGGGAAGCATAAGGCCATTCACTAATCCAGGGATCCTGGAGTAAGGTGTTCATTTTCTCATCTATAGAATGATAGCACCCACCTCATAGGGTGGTTGGGAAGTTTACAATGTATAAAGCGAAATCATAATCTTTTTTTTAATATTTATTTATTTATTTATTTATTTTAGTTCTCGGCGGACACAACATCTTTGTTGGTATGTGGTGCTGAGGATCGAACCCGGGTCGCACGCATGCCAGGCGAGCGCGCTACCGCTTGAGCCATATCCCCAGCCCAGAAATCATAATCTTTAATTGTGGTGCATTCAAATTTCAACTGCTGTGATTTCAATGTAAGCAACAGACATAAGTCAAAATACAACTCAGTAGAGGAAAGAAGAGTTGTAGGTGAAGGCAAGAAAGACACTGATTCTCTGGAATATTCCAAACAAAATGTAAACATGTGAGGAACACATAACCTTCAAATAGCTCCCACACATTTCATGGGGTTTCCCAGTATCTGATTATATGATTCTTGTTTTCCCTGTCATTGGCTCCTAACAAACAATTAAAAAAATGTTCAAATTTTTATTCTTATATATTTTTTTGTACCATGTTTTTGTACTATTCTATTTGCAGGTAACTTCTATGTGACAAAAGATAGGAAAAACAAGTCAAAGGCAAGGGAAATTTGTATTTGTTAATACTTTCAGATACCATAGAACTCTTCAGACATCCTAGCCACAGTCACAGGTATCTGTTCTTAAAAAAACCTCTCCATAGTTGTTCTGCTAACACTTGTCTCCTCTCCTGCTCATGCCACCACTACCACCCAAAGTTCCCAAAGAGGTTCTCACCTGCCCAAGCTCTTCATTAAGGTTTGAGGTCCTGGCCATTGCAGGAGTGTCATTTCCTACATAATACATATCTATGTCCTGAGAAAGAGAGAGAAAGCACACTTTGGAAAATATGTACCAACGATTCTTTATTCAGATTAACATAGAAGCTACCAACAGGTACCTTAAAACCCTTCTGTTTTAATATAAATATGATTTTTAATTTTGAGGTGAAAACAGTGACTGTTAAGATACAGAAACTTCAGAATTTAAGAAGGAAAATATGGTCTTTTATATACAGAAATTTAAGTTTTTTCATGACCTAGACCAACTCTTCAGGATTCTGAGCTTGATTAGTCCCTCATTCACAGGAATCCTGTGAAGACCAAATAAAATACACATAAATGTGTCTAATCTGCAAATATTGGCTGCTGAAGTCCTGTGCTTAAGGGCCATGAAAATCCAGTAAAAAAAAAAAAATCCCTACTCTAGAGCTGGGGATGTCACTCAGTGATAGAGCAATGCTTAGCATTCACAAGGCCCTGGGTCTATTCCCAGCACATACACATGTACAATTCTATCTCTCCAATCAAGTTCAAGTTTACTTTCACAATGAATTTTGGTGAATAATGAACACTACAGTAAACACACTTAAGAGTGTATTTCCTTGGCACTAAATGAGACTTTAAAAGCATCCACACCAGTTGCAGCCAGATACCAAGCACCCACTGAGCATCCTGCCTCCACTGTCTCACTTAGTCTTTACAACAACCCCGTGAATGGGTAGGCACCCTGTCCTCCCCATTTCTCAGGGGAACCCTTACCAGCTGTCTATTTGGATGACTTAACCGTCAGACCTAGTCATAAATGGACTCCATTCTTCCTTTTCTAGGAGCTCAATTAAGTGACAAAGGCTCAAGAGAGAATTAGAAAGCAGCAGTTGGCATTTCTCCAATAGCCCAAACTCCACCTTAATACTCACCCAGTTTATAAAAAGGGCTTGTGTGTATTTTACAACCTCAAGAGTCACCAGCAGACTGATGGGAATAAGATTGTTGTACAAGATGATGAACGTCAATAGGTTGTATCCAAAATTATCTGAGCTTGATTCTGTGGAAGAAAACCAAGGAATCTGTATAGCTTTACTTATAGTCTCTATTCAGTTTCTTTTCATTTTTGTTATTTTGATTTTTTTCTAAAAGATGTTGACAAAAAAAGTTGCTTATTGGTTTATTTAGATCCAAGTTAAAAGTGCTTGCTGTTGTGCATCTTCTATTGCAGGAATTGTGAGTACAGAGACAAGTCAGACACAATTTCTGTCACTATGAGCTGGTTTCTCCTAGGAGGTGGTGGGGGATAGATGGAACAGAGACAGCATGCCCCTCCACGTGACCACGCAGCAGGACACAGTTGTTAAAGAGGAGGTTGTGGAGCACCCCAGGAACCAACACAGCAGGTTTTTAATGGAGAGGCAGAAGGTGATGACTAGTGATTAGAAATTTGTAACAACTCTAAACCACAGTTACTGAGCTTTGAACCAAGAAATTAAATCAAATGGTGGTTTGATTAAGATATGGAGTTCTGGACAGTGGTTGTGATGGAAAGAAGTGCTAGGAAAGAATAAAATGAGTAGTCACCAGCTGGCCAGCAGACCCACCCTCCCACCACCCTCACCACCACTCAGCCAGTTGACAGCCTTTCTTCCTCAAATGTAGAATTTGGACTCACCAAATAGGATCTCTAAGTCCCGACACACAGATGCTCTTAAAGTATAGCATTTGCTTAGAAATGAATATCTGTCTGCCAGTAAGATTACATGTTAATAAATCATTTCTTAAAGTTTAAAAAATTTCCTAAAATTAATTTTGTTTTAATTTTTTTAAAGAAATTGAAATTTTCTGATTTTGAACACTAGCTCAAAATGTTTAATATTATTATACATAGTGTTCAAAAGTAGAGTGTATTCAGGGAAAAAGCCAAACTCAAAGCTCCAAAAACCATAAAACTTCTGGTCCAAAGTCATGAAATAGAAGAGCTCCATAAAAAATACAACCCCCACCTGTATGTAAAAAAAAAAAAAAAAAGGTTTAACCAAAAAAAAAAAAATCATCAAAAGGAGATAAGAAAGGGCAGAGTCAATTAGGAACTGAAGTCAAAGTTCCAACAGTGACCATGAAAATGTTAAGTCTGCTGGCTTTTGTCAAGGTTACTCAGATGCTATCATAAGAACAAGACAGAAAGTGTTATGAATATGACAAAAAGAACATTGTTCCACTGTAAATCATGCAGCCAGTGCTGGAGTTTGACATTACTCAAGCAATGTAAATGGCATTCAATTCCCACAAAGCCTGTATACCAATATGGTGTCAGTGCTATACATGTACCCAGACTGTGACATCTGTGGAATTAATATGCACACATAGTATCAGTCTCCACATTTGAGGCTAGTTTGGTCCAAACCCAAAGTTTAAGCACAAATACCAAGGGACTGTGATCCAATTACAACTGAAATTCCGGTCACAAGTCCCACATTTGTAAAGTGGCAATAAATGTTCTCCCAGAAAGTTAAAAGTGTATGTGTATGAGTTTTCTTTGTGAATAATTAGAAAAGTTTTTAAATTGTTTTAATCAGTTAAAAACTAAATATATTGAAAGATAGGAATAATAATAAACCCTCAAAAAACTACTTTTCCACTCCACCCCCAGAGCTATAGATTCATGTTGCTTAAATTCTGTTCCAGTTGGGTGGTAGGGATAGACCAGGATGACTACCAGTGCCCATCTTCCCTACCCAGAGCTCCATGCTGCAGAAATTTTATCCCAGGGCAGAGCAGGCTGCTACCCCAAGTAGGGTTGGCTATCAGAACAGGAACACACTCAAGGAATGGATGTTATTTGAGTGGAGTGTTAAAAAGGCCATGCCCCGGGCATTATCAAAAACAACAGAGATCTCAGTGACAAATCAAGGAAAGCAAATATCTCCACAAACAAAACAGGAAACCAGCTAGAAACTTAGCATTGATTGAATATCATATACCCAAAGAAGCCTTCCTAAGAGTACATTTCTCCTTGATAAGGTAAAAAGTCACATCCATGTGCAAGGCTGTGTCTATTCATGTGAAACCAAAAAGGGCACTCATGAGCTACCAGTCCCTAAATGAAAGTAGGATGCACTTTAATCTCCCCAAATGTCAGGGATATACCTTAAACCAACCACAGACCAAACAACAAAGGATAGACTCCTTCCTGGCTTAAAGACCAGTCATTGGCTGACCAGCAAGCCCTAGTGACCCAAGAGAATCCAGACTTTAAAATAAGGTAAGGAACTGCCTAATGTGGATGGGTTTCCTTTCTGAGGAAACAAAAATATTCTAAGATTAGGTAGTAGTGAGAGTCGCACAAATCTGTGAATGTATTCGAATCCAATGTATATTTAAAAATAATTTTAAAATTAAAATCAAAGAAATGAAATAGAGCAGTAATTCCAGTGACTACTACTATAAGAGAAAAAAGACTTTGCAGAATGAGTTCAGAAACATCACTAAAAACTAAACAAAATCAAGCAACAACAGGCCCCGGAAAGAATAGGAAATCAGAACCCAGAGTTTCTACAATATTTTATCTAAAATACCCAGTTTTCAAAAACAAAAAAAAATACATGAAACTTGTAAATAAAGAAGAAAAAAAAGAGCAATAGAAACTCAGGAGACTTCAAATAATGGGCCAAGCAAAGATATATTCAAATAACTAAAGGAAGCTGAAGAATTAAAGAAAAGCATGATTACAACAACTTCTCAAATGAAGAATATTAACAAAGGGAAGTTATTTCTAAAAAAAAAAAAAACAAATGGATATTCTGGAATGAAAAAAAATACAATAAATGAAATGAAAAAAATCACTAGTGGAACTCAACAGTAGACTTGAGTTGGCTGAGGAAATAATAAGTAAATGTGAGGAGAAGTTAACACAGATTATCTAATTTGAGAAACAAAAGAAAAAGAAAAATCAACAGAGCCTCAGAGACCTATAGGACACACCAACGGTACCAACATACACATAATGGCAGGAGAAGGAAAGAGGACTGAGAATGTGACAGAGCAATATTGAATAATACCTGAAAACTTCCCAAATTTAAAGAAAAAAAGTTAATCTGCACATCTAAAAAGCTCAACAAAGTTCAAACAACAGAATAAACACATAACTATTGAAAACAGAAGACAGAATCTTAAAAGCAACAAAAGAGACTCACATCACACACACACACACACACACACACACACACACACACAAATACAGTTAACAACAGACTTTTAATCAATTCAATGGAAGCTAGAAGAAAGTGAGATGTCACATTCAAAGTACTGAAAGGGAAAAAAACAATGTCAATCGGAATTCTATAAGAATTCTATATCCAGCAAAACTATCCTTCAAGAAATAAAGAAAGTAAGGCATTCTAAAATTAAAACTGGAGTAATTTGTTGCCAATCCACTTTCAAGGAAATATTTAATGAAGTTCTCTAGGATGAAAAACAAAACAAATGACAGAAATTAAATCCATATAAAGAAACAATGAATGACAGTGAAGAAAACTATATAGGTACTTCTAAAAGATTATAATTACATACACTTATGATTTCTTCTGGATTTAAAAAAATGATAAAATTTCATTATAGAACTGCAATGTTGGTGTTATATGCAGATATAATACATATGAAAGTATAAAAATTCATGAAGAAATGATAACCTGCCAATAACTAATACACAAGAAAAAGAGTATCAGAAATGGTAAGCAAGTAAGTTAATATAAAACATCTCCATAAAATTATTTTTTCTTTTTCCTTTTAGCTTCTTTAAGAGACATAAGGTAATATAAAGCAATAATTATAACATTGTATTGTTGGATTGTTAACATATACCTGTAATAATAATAGCACAAGAAAGGTAAGAAATGAAGGTGTAGTAGGAGTGACATTTCTTTATTTACTTAAATTAAGTTGGTACTAATAAAAAAATGGATTACAATAAATCAAGATATACATTGTAATCCTGAGGGCAACTACAAAGAAAATAAATTTTTAAATTGTGTAAAAATAATCATTTGAGTATCAACAAACCCCAAATGTGCCCATCTTCGATTCATGACATAAGCCAGAGGAAATAGAAGGATGGCACAGCCAACAAACATTGATTGACCAGGTCTGGAGGGGCTTTACAAAGGTGCTTTTGTCCTGTTTCAATGAGCAACCCACCCCAACACTTACCCATCTTTTTGATGTACCAATTACTTGCACCATGAGACCCGTTCCAGTACAGGGCCCCCACTGAGCTCACCAAGGCCATGACCAAGAGGATGCCAAACAACACCAGGATCTGCACATTGGTTACTTTCTCAACATTTGATCTTTTGAGAGGTGCTTTGGTGGAATTCTGTAAAACAGTATTAAAGTCAATGAGAGTCACACAACAGACTGGCAGGCCTACTTGAGAGAAAACAAAGTAAAACAACCAAATTCAACACCTGAAAAATAAAATCAATTTCTTTTCCAAATGAATTTCCAATTACCAATGAAATGTGAAAGCATATCATGTTCTTGAATTTACAGCTAGTTAACTCCACATGATTCATTCCACACTCACAATGACTACATCTTAGTAGGAAATTAGCCACTTCCATTATCATGGAACACAAGAGACTCTACATGATTTAAGTCCAGTTTAAAAGAAATCAGAATACTGCTAATTCAAGAGACACTTAGAGAGTCTATACCATAAAAAATCTAGAGATAACCTTCAAAGTAATAACACAGCTCCACAATAAATATACAGAGAGATATTTTTAAAGGATATATTTTTCCCTCCATTAGATAAAAATGTGAGGAAAGAAGATATACGCAAAGACATTGACATCAATAATGCAAAATAAAACATTCATAGGTGTAAAAATAAATGGATGGATAAAGATTCACTTGGAGAACTGTAAACAAGAAATGAGAAGGAAAAGTTAGGAAGGGCCTTGTGGACAGGATAAATCTGAATCATAAGCAGAACAGAGAGAGGAAGGTAAAACTTCTTGATGAGGCTAGAGCCCATGCCAGTGTTGGGAGGTGAGTGTGGGAAGAGAGATTAAAGCTAGAGTCAAGGATCATGGCATTTCAGGTACAAATTTTAAGACTAAATCCCCTCTGCAGTGGGAAAGTCAATAAAACACCCTGAGCCAGATAGTTACACAACCTGCAGTCATTTTATTTGATGATTTCTGAAAGTAGTTGTTGTGGGGAAAGTAATGCCCTCATCCTAATCCCTAGACATGTATATGTTATATTACATGGCAAAAGGGACTTTTTTTTTGGGGGGGGGGGCGGGGAGTACCGGGGATTGAACTCAGGGGCCCTCAATCACTGAGCCACATCCTTAGCCCTGTTTTGTATTTTATTTAAAGACAGGGTCTCACTGAGTTGCTTAGCCTCTAGCTTTTGCTTAGGCTATCTTTGAACTCGAGATCCTCCTGCCTCAGCCTTCCAAGCCACTGGAATTGTAGGCACGTGCCTCTGTGCTGGCTGCAAAAGGGCCTTTGCCCATATGATTAAAGTCTCTGAGAGAGGGAGTGTGTCCTGAATTAATTAAATGGGCTCAATCTAATCACAAGGGTCCTAGGAAGGGAGAGCCTTTTCTTATCATGATCAGAGGGAGAGGTGACAACAGATGGTCAGAGAGCTACAATATTGCTGCCTTAAAATATGGAGAGAAAGAATCACAAGCCAAAGAAAACAGGCACCTCCAAAGGCTGAAAGGTAAGGGGCAGACACCCACCAGGTCCTGCAGAGAAGAGCAGCCCACATCTTAAGCTCTAGTCCAGTGAGACCTATATCCAACTTCTCACCTACAGAAGTGGGGGGTTATAACTTGGGGGGTTATAAGCCACTAAATTTGTGGGAGTTTGTTAAGTCGCAATAGGAAAAAAAATACAATAATACAAATGGCTGAGGAAACACAGAGGAAAGTAAATCTAGGTGGGAATTAATTATGATAATCCATTCCTGGAGGTGAGGCAATTCCTGCATTAAATCAGAAGGCACGAACTGGATGGCGTGAGGTGGGTGCTGGAGCTTCAGTCTGCAAGTCTCCTTCCGTGAGTTTCAGCCCTGGCTTTCCACCAGCCAAACTGATTTGCAAAGACTGGGTGACAGAGAAGCTTATAAGGCATTAACTAACACAGAAATGCATCAAACTTAAGTTAAGCGCTGTCTTCTATATCCTCAATCTCTCTGATCATTGAAAGAGAGCTAGGATGGAAATGTCTTCAGAAAGAATATAAGTGAAGTTGCAATGTAAAACTAAAACTGAGATGAAAACAAGAGGCAAATCACTCCTAAGATTCAGAGAGAATCTCATGCCATGATGTCACTGAACTCTATCTGAATTCTACCACCAAACCTAGAAATACTGTAGTGCTGTCACCATGGCTTTCTTTGGTGGTAGGGAAGTTGGGGATTGTTATACTTGGGATTTTGAAAAGCTAAGTCCTTTAGAAATCTAAATAATACTGCATCATTTCTTCTATTTATACTTTTTTTCCTCTTTCTCTTTAGTTCTCTAAATTATTTGTCCTTTACAGGCTTTTCAAAAAATTCCTTTAGACTCTAAATGGAAATCCATTAGTAAAGGCCAACTTATCATCAATCAAATACCATATAAAAGGTCAACTGGTACAACACGTCCCCATCTGGTCTCCCAGCAACAGCCAGCAGGCCCATTCCAAGACTGTTTATCCTAATCTTTTAAAAACTAAATATGATCTTATCATTTTTAATAAACATTCATTGAATGAACAGGAAGGAAAAAAATACAATTAACCTCATTTCTAGGACCCCATTAGTTATTGACTTCTGATCTTTTCCAGTGGTTGAACTACAGATAGTTAACAGGGTTAGGAAAATTTATCTTATATCCAACACAACAGAAATGACCCCAAAACATCAGGCTTCAACACCTGCACTTTGTGAAAAGCCATGCTCTGCTCATTCAGCCCCAAGCCCTGAACATCTCTTCTTGGAATGATGAACTTTTAATGTTAAATTCCTAATGGAATCACAAGTTCTATAAAATTCTTTTAAAAACACTGCTACTTTGATGCAATGGAGTTTTAAGTAGAAACAGGTCAAAATGGTATTTTGAAAAAGCTGAATTAAGACTTGAATTTCACATATTTTATTTCTTATAAAGAAAGTGGGCCACAGAATACTGGTTGAAACAATGACTTCAGAGTTTGTCTGCTTGGATTTAAATCTCAACTCCATCTCTAAGCTTGGGTTACGTATTTATACAATGTGCCTCAATTTCATCAGCTATAAAATAAGAATAGGGATAGTTCCCTTCCTCATACTGAAGAATAAATGAGTTAATATGTGTGAATTGTTTAGAGTAATGCCTGATTTGCTGATACTAATTTTTGCTCTAATTAAGGTATTAATTTCTCTCTTTCCCATTAAATCAACCAACAGAAATGGTAGATTGAAAGATTTCTACATGGAACTACACTAAGCATTAACAGAGGGAACCCTCAACAGTAGAAAGCATTGACCTAAAAGTTTAAAGACAACAACAAAGTGGGGGCGGAGAGAGAAAGGAAGGAAGAAAGAAAAAGAAAGAAAAAGAGCCCTAAAGAAACTGAGTTCCTCTCTGTGGTCAAGTACTACAAGTACAGACAAAAAAAAAAAGTTATTACACAGACAGGATGGCTTCCAGCTATGTGTGTGATATCATATTCTTTTAAAAGCTTGTTATTTTTACTTGTTGATTCAGCCCTAAAGGCACAGTGAGAGGAGCACAGATGTTTCTGGGGCTTTCCATCATTCTATACTCGAGCAATAAGCCTCATCAAGAAGTTTGTCACATTGAGGGGAAAGGAAAGTGCTTCTCCCACTCATGGGCTACAAACTGCATGGGCTCACCTGGTGCAAATAACTATTAGACCTTAGCTAGAAAGCTGTATCACCGATGTATGATCTAGAAAACAGTACCATACCCTACAAAGTGACCCAATTCTCAAGGAAGCCTGGAGTGTGCTTGGATTTGTGAGGTGCACAAGCTGAAAACTAGAATCGGGGCCCTGCCACCCATGATCTCTTTAATCACTTCATCACAAAATAAAAGGAATAGTGATCTTGGTTACTAGAGTTCCAAGTGCTCGCCAAGGTCACTGTCATTGGGCTGCAGAAGTTCAATGCTACTCACTTGGTGGCACAGCAATCAGCTCTTCACCAAGTTAAAGACTTTGCGTACAGACTGCTCAGAAAGCTTTCTAATCGGCCTCTGTGGACAGATGAGGCCCGAGCAGGAGGAGTAAATGGGACACATCTCAGATAGGCAGAAAAATCTTGATCCAGCAAGAGCTGTCTTCCAGCAGTCGCTAACTGTTCATTTTTCTACCTGCCATGGAATCCAACACACAATCTCTGCAAGAATTCCACTGCGCCTAGCGCCCTACCCTTCTGTGACTGAAACTGCCCTCAGTCCTCCTCCTGCTTCACAAGATCTCCTCCTGCTCCTGGCCTTACCCAGTGGAGGACACACCTTCACTAGGGCCTCCTCCACAGCACAGATACTTGAGCAAAGACTCCATCCCTTGGCATCTGGAGATAGTTTACTGTATGTATATCGAAGACCTTGTAATGCTTCTGGATTTCTATTCCTCTAATGCCACGTTAACAAATTCATTCGTAAAACTCACGCCAGTTGGCTGCACTATATTCTGCCCTTCCCGGCAGCAGGTCCACTGACCTCTCTCTCCCCCTTTCTCGCTGAGGATTTCTGCACCTGGCTCATGGAATTCCATTCTGCCCCAACCTTGCTGTCATCCTACCTTCGAAATCACAGCAACACCAACGACCCATTAATTTAGCCTGTCAGTCCCTTACTGCTCAGTCCTGAGTGACCATCTACAGCTCTAGCTTAATCTTCCCATTTCCATGGTTCAACCCTAGGACTCATCACACATAAACACTCAGCTTCAGAGACTCAAAGATGAGTATCCTACACACTTAACCATCTGTCAGGCAACAGCTCCAACAATGCTCTTCAACTTCAGTGAGTGTCTCCACCTTTCTAATCCTAATTCCCTTCCCAGTCTTCACTGATCAATTAGGTATGGCTCTGTGTCTATCATTCCATTTATTCTAATACTTAATGCTCTCATCCTATCATTTGACCTCAAGGAATGGATCAACACACCAATCTCCCTTCCTCTAATGCATTATTTAAAACGTGTTTCTGCCCAAGAATTATTTGCAGTATCCAGTCAAATGACACCTGAAACCTGGGCATATGATCCTTTTTTATACAACTGTAGGATTTTGTAACAACACATTTTATAACATCTCTTTTTTGTAATTCCATACTACTCCTTATTCTACCTGGTTCCCAGAGAGTAAGACTAGATTTTTCATTATTGTATCTATATGGCTTAACATAAGATATATATGGCATAGTCACCATATTTTTTTTTAAATGAAGAAACACAGCCAAATGTGTGCTTTATAAATTACATTAAAGGGTTAAACAAGAAGAAAAGTCAATTCTCATTAACAGCTACCACTAGCAAAAAATAATCCCAAATGATACCAAAGAATATAAGAAATGACACAGAGGGACACTAACTAATGTGGAATTTCAAAAGCTGCCTGATCAAATGTGTCATAATATAATTTGTGGTATCAATTCACCAATGAGATTTTTTAAAAAAAAATTAACAGGGAAAAACAGCAAAATTCTTTTAAATGAATAATTTCCTTTGGTATATGAAGACTAAGCATAAGTTCTTTAATTCAGCTAAATAAAAATCGGCTGTGAAATCTAATTAACTGGAGTAAAAAGAAGTTGAGAAATTAAAAAAAAAAGGTTAAAGTTAATCCCCACTTAAGTTCAGAAAACAATGTAAGTTAGA
The DNA here is from genome assembly GCF_052094955.1 of Ictidomys tridecemlineatus. Classification (NCBI taxonomy): domain Eukaryota; kingdom Metazoa; phylum Chordata; class Mammalia; order Rodentia; family Sciuridae; genus Ictidomys; species Ictidomys tridecemlineatus. The sequence goes on from NC_135482.1 coordinate 119,050,368, forward strand.
ATCATTCATCCCTCTCAAATCTAGAAAACAAAGACCATCTGTATTTCAGGCAAGAGGTAACAAGTATCTGTTAAGATGGAAATCCAGAAGAAACTACCTAAGGCACTCTCTTTCCTCATTTAGGTTGAAAGACAAACTTGAGCTTCCTAAATGCAATTTCAAACTTTCCACTCAATGAAAACAAAACAAAACAAAAAAAAAGGGGGTGGGGGGAAATAAGTAAGAACAAAGAAACTAAAATTATTATTGTTTTTCAGCATAGAAACATTTTACCTGCATGAGTTTGGTGTCGTGTCCGGTATAAACAACTACGCCAAAGACCCACTGAGTATTTCTAAGCTGTGTACCTCTTAATAAGATCTGGTCAGGCCCAAGGGCAACAGGGCTAAAAGTAAGAAACAACACTGATGTTTAATGATAGTCTGACAAGACAAGCTTGAGCTTACCCCCTTAAATGTAAACCCACAATAAAGCAAATGCTCCCTTCAGTCAAATTTGATCAATAAATGTTACCTTTGGCTTAATCTACCAAAAAAAAAAAGAACCACGAAAATGTCCATTTTATTCACTCATCACTATGGAGAAAGAGGCTGTTATTTTTTCCTATGAAGTTTTAAAGGGAATTATGTCTCTTATAATCCTGTTGTGAAACAAAATACCTAGAAAAGAAAGACCTAAAGTAACAACCAGACGCTTATTCATTTGGAAAACCCAATTTATTTTATAGACTATAATAAGAAAAAAATAAGCAATAAATGTGTCATATCAAATTTGTCAAAGATAATGTAATGATCAAATAGAGACATGAGTGATAATTTAAAAATTTAAAAGGGGGCTATGTACACTGTCTACACATATTAGATGACAATCAACAAGCAAGTGCACTTAGTTATCATATTTGCTTTGGGTCTATTGGAAATAAAAAGGAGCACCTGACAGGCTGTGGAGGCACTAATAAGGAGCATGCAGATAAAGGAAGGGCAGCAGATAGAGACTGCACCCCAACATCTCAGACAATAAAACAAATACCATGAGACAAGGACAACACAATATAGACAATCTAGCACTGAATACTCTATAGAGGAAGAATAACAATTTACTTCATTCAACTTTCCAGAAACAAAAGGGGATTGGGGTCCTAGCATGTGGGAGGCCCTAGGTGTGATCCACAGCACTGCAAAAATAAAAATTATAAAATACAAACAAATTCCATTTAGAAGAGAGCTAGCAAAAAAAAAAAAAAAAGGATAAATTTCTCGTACAAGTTCATTGACTGTTAAACAACTCCGGTATCTCTCCTGCTTTTTCTGTTTGTTATAGCTAAAACCTTTTCTTCTACTCTGCAGGTCACAGGGACATAGGAAGAACTAGTATGAATTTCATCTTAGGCCCTTGGGCTCTTGTCAAAAATCACTTCTTGGGGAATGGGGTTGTAGCTCAGTATAGAGCACTTGCCTGGCACTTTCAAGGTGCTGGGTTCGATCCTTAGCACCACATAAAAAATAAATAAATAAATAAAGTTATTTTTAAAAATCACTTTTGTTTAAATGGAAGGGAAGTTTTAAACTGATGTTGAAATAGTTTTTCAAGAAAAGCTCAGTTGGGGCTGGGGTTGTAGCTCACTTGGTAGAGAGTTTGCCTAAGAATTAAGCTAAATATGGAGAAATCTTATAGTTTTCAAATATTAGGAGACTAGGAAACAAACAACTTTTCCAAAGCTTCAGTAACTCTTAGTCACATTATTAATAATAATAATAATATAATAAAGAAAGTTGACACCTTTGCCCATCTAAGTGCAAGGTACCGGTGAAGTCATAGAGGTGACGATTAGGCCCCTCAGATTCTATGGTTCCTGTCAATTTCATCAACACCTCCCTCGTCTGCATGTCAGCAGTTTGACTCAAACCCTAAAATTTAAATCAAAAGACAAAAGTGAACACTCTTTTCCATGTTTAAGGGACAACATTCAGCATTCTGTCAATCATAAGGATATAACCAGCCATCTACAGTGCAATTATTGAATAAAGCAAATATCAGCCCCTCAAAATCCTTACTGATAGCTGGCAGCTTTTGCCACAACAACCTCATGCAAAAGATTTCAGTTTAGCAGAAGGTGAAGATTCCACCAGTGCTGGAAACATTTATGCTTAAATAATAACATATTGAAATGACTTTTAGAAAGCGTTCTAACACTGGTCAAGAAAATAGAATAAAGTATCCCCTTCAATATCTTACACTGCCTAGCACTTGCTAATTCTTTTTTGATTTTTAAAACATTTTATTCTGAACATTTCCAAACATACATAAAAGAACAGAATAGTATAATAAACTTCATTAGTTCCAAATAGAAAAGAGAATGTCTAAATCTATGGAGAAAAGAAAGATCTGTGGACAGAATTATTGAATTAAACTTTAGTCAGCAGAAAAGGTGTCAATAATACATTAAATATTATTTCTCATGCTAGAATAAAATGTATGGAGAGAATAATTTTATTTAAGACATGAAAACTGGGGGTATAATATACCACTCTCCAGAATTAGAATCTCGATTTCAACACAATGTAAATTGAGATACCCAGGGCCTGTCTACTCCATTTGTCCACTAGAGTTGCTGTTCTTTCCATCACCCAGATCAATCTGGCTGAGGATGTCCCCTCTCTTCAGCATCACAGATAGAGAGGCCAGTAAGATACAAAGGAAAACATGATACCCTCCCTCCACGACCTACAATTTAACAAAGTCCACTTTTTCTCGGTCCCTCTCAAAAAATTCCCCTTATAATTAAAGACACATTATTTCCATAGATTTCATTAGGGTGAAGGCCTGTCCTTTGGCAGCTGAACAACTTCTCCACAAAAGACAATGACTGGTACCTTTAGGACCAACTGTAACTTGAACATCTATAACATGAGTTATAAAGGTAACTTTACCTGACGTATTTTAAGGTTCGTCTCCCCATCTAGATTAGCTGTTTCGACATAACACATTGCCTGAGGTTCACTAAGGAGAGAAAAAGGAAAAAGAGGGCCACATTTAGTAACATCATCTCCCTAGATTCATAGCTCATCAACTATTATGGAAACCATGTCTGCTGATGAGTCCTTCAAAACACATTGTTATAAACAACCACGCTAGTAGTAGTGATTGGTGATAAAAGAAGACACGCTCTCCATCTTTGGGGCTCAACAGCAATACAAAGTTGTTTGCCCAAATAATCCACTCTCGCAGGCACCACAAAAGGACCCCCTGGCCTCAAGAAGACAGAAATGACTGAAATTCAATGAGAAGGAAAGGATGTCATATCAAAAACACATGATGCCCCAAGCAAGACCCAATCACTGGGCTAGGGGAATTCTTAAAAGCTGAGGCTGGGCCTACACCTGATCAAAAGAAGTGGCCAGAACAAACACACCTTTTGAGGAAAATGACAGTCACAGAAGTTAGGGAATCAAGGCATAAACTTGACAAACCTTTTTGCTTCCCTATACTTTCTACTGGGTCAAAAGGTAACTATTTAATCCAATACCTAATTTTTTGTTTATTTTTTTTTCTTACATACATGAAACTAGTGGAATGCATTATAATCATAATTATCCATTCACAGCACTGTGAATACCACTGTATTTGGCTGATCTCTGCTCTGAACTTTTATTCATCAATTTTTGCTCTGAACTTTTATTCATCAATTTTTCTTAACTCTGTATATAAAGTATGTTCACACCAAATTATGCCATTATACATGAGCTCTCTTATATTTTTTTTTGCATTACAATTCTTAATACACCTTTATACCACAATTTACCATATCTCTGTTTGTATATAAAGTATGTTGACACCAAATTCACCTCTTCATACCTAATTTTAAGGACAGCATCCAAAGAATTAAAATAAGTGTGGCAGATAAAACTCTTATTTCTAACCTTCTGGTTTAGGTTAGCTGGCATAGTTAATGGCTAAAAGAATGGACTCTGCAACTCACTAGCTAAATTAAAGTCCCCTAGTGCTACTTCGAGGAGCTATATGGTCTTGGCAAGTGGTTTAATCTCTCTATGTCTTGATTGTCCCATGCATGAATGAAGGATATCCAGGGTAGTTGGAAAGATTAAATGACACTTTGTGTTGAGCAGGCTATTCAGCACAAAGTGCACACTCAGGCACATGGAGTATCCTGACGATATGTCAGCTCAGACAAACCATCCCATATTAAAACTAAGTGATCTGAGGGTCACAGACAAGACTCCTACCCCAAACTACCAAGTGATTAAAGCTTTAACATGTCTAAAGAGTTACTCTGTTTCCTACGAATAAGGCCAAACATGAATCCCCCTGTTTACAGTGTTTTTCTCCCTCCATAGGACTCAGGCCCTATTTTTAAATTTTTCATCTCTAGCATAAAACGAATGCTAAGGCTCAAAACCTAAAGAATGATCAAATCCAATACAAGAAACACTGTTTGCAATCATAGAAAATGCATACAGCATGAGGATCTATAAGTCTAGCCACCCATTAATATAGAAGAAACAGTTTTTAAACATCATATAATTTAATCTTAAAATCAAGAATGGAAGTTTATCTTTACGCTGATTTTGACTTTCTCTCTTTGCTATATACTAAAAGAAAGAGAAAAAAAAAAGAGTCTTGTTGTGTTGCCATGGCTGCTCTCAAACTCCTAGTCTCACCTCCTTCTTCAGACTTCTAAGTGCTAGAACCACCACTGTATTTGGCTGATGTTTGCTCTGAACTTTTATTCATCAAGCCAAGAGCTGCACTGTTCCATCATGTATGTCACTGAGTGATGACACCTTTCTAGCATAAAACTACCTGGAGAACAAGGTAATGCCACTTGAGCAAATGGGGCTTGAATTGTGGATGAATAAAGAGCAAGTATCATCGCAGGTCATGTCCACACTGAGACAATGCCTGTGTTTCTGTGAACACCTGTTCAAGGGCAGAACTGGGTTCTGCCTGGGCAGACTGCTATCTGTCTGACCCACCAGGAAACTGGTGCTGAAGTGTCTGATATGTGCCCCCTGCGTGTTAGGATGTATCACTCCACTGCCCTTGAATCAGTGTACTTATCAATGAGGAAAATGCCCCAGAATGGCCAAGAAAAAGTCAAAACCTGTAAGAAAAAGAATTCACAAAAAGCCTAAAAGGACAAAGGGCAGAAACAAAACCAAGGGTCAAGGCAAGAGAAGGTAATTGAAAAAAAGCACAGGTTGGGTATCCTTTATCTAAAATGTTTGGGATTTTCAGATTTTCCAAGTTTGGATTGTTTTGGATTTTGGAATGTTTGTGTGACTGTAACAATTCTGCATCCCTAATCCAAAATTTTGAAATTCAAAATGCTTCAAAATCTCTAACTACAGTTAGCCAATAGAGTACTAACTGGAGAACAGGATAGTGAGAATAGGATAGTAACTCTGGCAATTCACAGGGTAGAACAGAAAAGATGGCTCGAGAGTTCTACAGTTGTTGTTTTTTATATTTAATTGTTGATAATATTCATTTCAAAAAAAAAATGTGCCCACTAGCACACCTGACCTGGAGGAGAACAGGACCATGTCTGCTGGAAGATACTGTCCATTGAGGACCTTCACGATGTCTCCCACTGCCACCTACAGAAAGGGACAAGGACAGAGAGGCACAAAAGAAAAGAAAGCACAAATGTGAGCAGGGTAGTTAAATAAATGAAGAAGAAAGTTATTATATAACTAAACCATGTCTGGCAACAGCAAAAGGAAAATGCTTCCACACAACCTGGAACACAGTCAGCCCTCCAAGTCTGTGGGTTCTGCAGCACTATATTCAAGCAACTAAGGATCAAAAATGTGGGGGGGGTGCCTGTACTTAATATATACATTTTTCTTGTCATTATCTCCTAATCACTACTGTATAACACTATTTGCATAGCATCTACATTTTACTAGGTCATCTAGAGATGTATATGGGAGGTTATCTAAAGTATATGGGAGGATGTACTTGTGTTCTATGCAAATGATACACTATTTTATATCAGAGACTTGAGCATTAGTGGATTGGGGTATCTATGGGGCATCCTGGAACCAATCCTCATGGATACTGAAGGACAACTTGCATCACCATTTCATGAAAAAGAAAAAAAGAAATGGAGAAAAGAGGTGCATCTGAACAATTATGAACATTACATTTTCTTACAATTACCTATTTGTCAACTAGTACTCCAGGATAGGCTCTCGTCTTCCAAAAGCCTCCTGGGTAAGTGTCTAAAAATCACTTAAATAATTTCAGAAGAAACACCAACTTAGAAAGACTGTGGGCTTTCCAATCAAGCAAGCACAGGCGCAAGTCCCAAATTCAGAGACACACACTAGTTCTATGACTGTGGCGAGCTGCCTCACCTCCCAGGGCTCCAGAACCCTCACTTCTAAAATGGGAAAAGAATACCACTGGCTCCTAAGGTGGCATATACAGCACCTGGCACAAAACTGGTATATGAGTGTAGTCCCACTCAGCATGTGTGTCACTGAATGGACATCGTCAGTGACAAAGTCAAGGGAATTAGAATTCTCTATGACATCTAAAAAGAAGACCAAGTATTACAAAATTGCAAAATGCAAAATGGGTACTTAATGTTTCCTGTTTCCTATTCTAACCATATCATTATTCTTTTAGAAACTTATATAATACTTGTGAAAAATTATATAAACTAGCTAGTACCCATTCTATTTTCTTTCAGGGAGGTAGCGTGTGACACAGTGATAGAGCATTTGCCTAGCTTGTACAAAGACTGGGTTTAATCCCAAACACTGCAAAAACAAAAACTACTATTGAAAGAAGAAACAGTTTTCTGAAAGGTGTTCTATTAGTGTTGTAAACTGCTATCAAAGTGTGAGGGGAAGTCTAATTGGGTTCAACATAGACAAGGATGGTAAAAATTAATTTTTAGAACCCTGTGCATTTACAGTTAGTACCAAATTCAAAAACATAAGTTAGTATTCAATTTAAAGGCAAAAGAAAGGCATATAATTAAAGTATATTCCAAGATAAAGCGAAGTTAAAGAATTGCTGCTACAGAGCTATTTTAATAATCATCAGCACAAAAAACAAGGGATATTTATGTAAATTTAAAGTACTTTTTAAAACTAAAACTAATTTATTCAGCTTAATTACATAGAAAAATCAGAAGCACCAATTAATTTGAGAAAACACTAGAAAGAAAAATTAGTCCTTATTTCAAAAAAAAAAATTTAAAGACTTTTTTTTCGCTAATTCAAAGGGGAAAGACAAGGGAAATTACAGCTTTCTCTCACCTTTATTTCTAAATTTAAATATATATTTTTTTCTAGTAATCAAGTATTAAGAAGTTTCAGGGCTGGGGATTTAGCTCAGTTGGTAGAGTGCTTGCCTTGCACGCACAAGGCCATGGGTTCAATCCCTAGCACCACAAAAAAAAAAGAGAGAGAGAGAGAGAAAGAGAGAGAAGTTTCATGTTCATGAGAAACTACTTACCTGGGAATCTGCTTCAAAATGATTTTCTATTTGATATTCTTATACATGATTGCCCCTTGCATATGTGATACTATCTAAAAGACTTAATACAGTGGAAAAGAAACCATCCCAAGCCCCCGAGTTCACTCTAGCCTCAGAGGATTCTTCAAGTCTCTTACTGATGAAGGAGGCAGAAAACGCTCAGTGGTGACCAGAGCTGTTGAGATCTAGCCGAAGGCTGCCTGTCCAGTTCCACCCCAGGAGCTTGCTGCTTGAGCCTCGACACATTTTGGATTAGAGTTATTGCTTTGGACACCAATGTTCTCTCCCATATCCCCATGCTCACTCTGAACTATACTAAGTTGTACAGCTGTGCCTGGTCCTCCCAAACAACTCAGCTCCACACCCTCTTCCTTGAACATCTCTTGAGAAAATCCTTGCCTGACTAGAACCAATCACTCCAGATTAACTGCCCCCTGGAGATGATCCCAAGGCACCTGCACACACCCTGGAGAAGTCAGCATGCCAACTGTCTCTCCACTACACCAGTTCTGGAGTGTGCACCCCACTTCATCCCCATCAACCTCTTCCCATAAACTTGTTAAAAATTCAAATTCTAGAACCCAGTGTATCACAAAATCTTGGAGGGGGGCCAGATCTGTATTTGATCAGACTCTGAGGTGACAGAATGCTGGCCAAGTGTTGTGGGCCACTGCACAACAAGGGCAGGAGCCATGCTCTATTCTTCCTGGGCAAATGGATCTATAAACAAATAAAATGCATTTTAAATTTGAAATAAAGTTGCATGTGGCAAGGTATTCAACAGGTGTGTTGTTGCTGTTGGTATTTTTCTCCCAAAAGTGTGTGGGGAAATAAAAATGAGCTTTAGGAAACTTTGAGGCCATCAACTTCTTTTTTTTTTTTTTAAGAGAGAGAGAGAGTGTGTTAGTTAGTTAGTTTTAATATTTATTTTTAGTTTTCAGCGGACACAACATCTTTGTCTGTATGTGGTGCTGAGGATCGAACCCGGGCCGCACGCATGCCAGGCGAGCGCGCTACCGCTTGAGCCACATCCCCAGCCCCGAGGCCATCAACTTCTGAACCCAAAAATCTGTGACCATCATTCTTCCATCTCCCACTGTTTTAAGTAACACCAGACAATACAGAACCAAATTCCTCTTCACTCTGGCCACTATTAACATCTGTTAGGATTTGGATATGAAGTGTCCCCCAAAAGTTCCTGTGTTAACGCAGGAATGCTCAGAGGTGAAAGGATTGGATTATGACAGCTGTCATCTAATCGATCCACCCTAATTTGAATGAACGAACTGGGTAGTAATTGTAGGCAGGTGGGATACGGCTGGAGAAGGTGGGTCACCGAGGCTGTGCCCGGGAACAGTCCTCTTCCACGCAGCCCTCACCCCTTCCCTCTCTCTGATTTCTGGCTCTGATGAATGGAGCAGCTGGCCTCCACCACACTCTTTGTGCCATGATGTCCTGCCTCACAGGACAATGGACTCGGCCAACTCTGGACTGAAATCCAAAATAAATGTTTCCTCCTTTAAGTTATTCTTGTCAGGTATTTTGGTCACAGTGATAGAAAGATGACTAACACAGAGCTTTTTCTGGGCAAGAAAAAAATAAAGGGGCAATTCCCCAGGGCCATGGGGACCCTTGACTTCCTACAGCACTAGCAGCATTTCTCTCCCCAAAGTCAACAATTTCTAATGTCTTGACCAAGAACTACCGCACTTCACTTGTAGATGACAGGGAGGCCAGTGAATGTGGACAGCACAGGACCTCTAGATGGCTACAAAGGTGAAGGTGTTATGAAAAACACTTTTATAAAGGGGAAATTTCTTTAAAAGGTGGTGGATCTTGTAAAAGTAAGCAAAAGTAAACTAAACCAAAGTGAAGGCTGCAATAACCATATCCTGGTCACTCTTTTCAGATATATAAGACCATAGGACATATTTAAAACATTGTTTGCTAATTGTTCAGCAATAAAAACTATTTTTAGTTGCCCTTCTAAAAAGCTGTTTTCTCTTGAAATCATCCACTTTGATGAGACTAATGAGAGGACTAATGAGAAGCATCCCTGAGAAACATCTCTGATCCATTAAGAAGGTCCTCTTAACAGACTCGCTTAAAAAGCTAATTTTATCAGTTACAAAATATCAAGATAACAGACCAGATTTCTTCTATATTTCCTGTTCATTATTACAAACAACCAAAGACCCCCATTCTTGAAACTTCCCCATGTCATGCTTCCAGGAATATGGTCAGAAATCATTTCTTACTTCCATGAAGTTAAGAGCAGCAACCGTTGTTCATGTTCATCTACCCCCATCTCAGAACCAAAACACAGGGTGTCCTACTTAAACTCTGTATTTAGTGATAACTCTTTCTCACCAATAATAATTAGAAATGAGAATCTCAAAGTTTAAAAAAAAACAAAACAACAACTCTAAACATTTGAATTTAGGTCAAGAGAACAACAGAAAATGTTTCTCACATTGGGTTTAGAAATGCTTTGAAATTTGAGAAATGAAGTTCACAGGTACATTCTAGAAGGGGCCAGAAACAGAGGAAACCCACATCAGCTCTCTGCAGACCTAATGGAAAAACTTACATAAAATGGAGATTACCTGACCTCAATGAAAGCTTTATATTGTGTAATATGAACAATTCACTACAAATTTCTAAATCAACACCTTCCAGTATTATCTTTAAAATTAGTTTTTACCTCTTTCCATATAATGGTATGCCACATACCATTTCTTAGCACTGGAAAAGAAAAAAATAAACACTGAGTCAGTTAAGATTGGTGACGATCAAATAAAAGCAGCTTCCTAAAAATCCAAAAGGCTCTTTTTAAACTTCTATTTATTAATTCTAACATATCGTGTCCTTTGACAGAAAAACATAACATCATTACCCCCAGAAATGGAGCCCCAACCTATATACTTTGTAACATACATACATTTCTGCAAACACATAAATATTTATGTTTATATGTAAGTAAAATCTACTTATGCCAGGTGCAGTGGCACATGCCTATAATTACAGCAGCTCAGGAGGCTGAAGCAGGAAAAGTGCAAGTTCAAAGCCAGCCTCAACAACTTAGTGAGGTTCTGAGCAACTTAGGGAGAAGCTGTCTCCAAAACAAAAATGGGCCAGGAATGTGGCTCGGTAGGTAAGCACCCCTGGTTTAATCCCCGGTACCTACCCTCATTCCTCACCAAAAAAAAAGAAAAAAAAATCTACTTATATTCCTCCCAGAAGCAGGAAAAAACAGATGTCAAACACACAATTACAACAACAATAAAATAGCAAAACAATAAAAAGTAGAAAAAGGGAGGTAGGGAGAGAGTATAAACCAGGGACATGAATACTTCAATGGATATAATCACAGTCTAGTTCATGATAATTACAACCTTTTCTAAAATTCTAAAATACACAGTCCTTTTCAAATATTAATTATCAGGGCTAATATTATTTTTCTAACTTATCTCAGTACCATTAACTACTTACTTAAATGCAGGCCTTAGGCATACAACAATGCAGGAAAAAAAATGATAATCTCTGGTATCTTACCTATTGCTTTCTTTTTGTTAACTGCATTGTCTGCCTTGTGTCGTTTCTGTTACAGAAAGAAACAAATGATTCTTAGATTCAAAAGTTCCAAATGAAAAACTGAAATAACAAACAATAAGGGGCAGAACCAGGTGCAGTGGTGCATGTCTGTAATTCTCAATTTCAAGATCAGCTTTGGTGGCCAAGCTGGCAGGACACACTTGTCATCCCAGCAACTCAGGAGGCTGAAGCAGGAGGACCACTGTATGGATCCAAGACACTGAGTACAAGTTATCTCCCCAAAAAATACTATCACCAGTCTAAAGGATGGTTCAGCTATTGCCCAATTCCCTGTATTGGACATATCATCCAAAGCAGCACCTACATTATCAGTTGTAATCCAAAAAGCAAACACTTACAAAATCTTCTACAATCTCTTTGATGCCGGCAATTGTTAAAATAATGATGAATGGCACCAGGGTGGTATATCTTCCTGTTGGAGATACATCTGGAATTTGCTGTAAAAGACCACAAAAGGGAAGTTAGCACATTAAAATCCTCCATGATAAAAGAAAATATGGCACTCACAGCTCACTCTTTCACAGTGCTACTCCATTTCTGTTATACAAAAAAAAAAAAGATTGCTTTATTTTTAAAACTAGCTATGCATTTTGGATATTTTTTTTTAATTTTACTCAATTGCTAATGTGTTTAAAACACAAGAGTTAAAAATATATCCCCTCAAGAACCATTTTTTCCATGCCTCTTTTACTAACTCAATTATCCTTAAGGCAATACCAAATGAAGTCTCTCCTTCTACAAAAATCACATTTGTTGCTACCATCAATGATTAGATTAGGGAAACAAACTATAAGCAACTATTGTAACACTTTTTCAAGTTAAGGAACCTGTTATCAAAATCTCCTTTTTTCATATAATTCAGGATGCAAATTTTAAGTACTTTTTAAAAGGCATTACCTGCAATAAGGCAATGAAGAGGAAGAAGGCATTAGCAGCTCTTCTAATCTGCTCATACAAGAATCGAGGTAGAAATGTCAACACACTGTACTTGGCTGTACTGTAAATGCAAAGAAAAATCCTACCATTAGTTACACATGAAAATCCTTTAAAAAAAACAAAACAAAAGTTTTTAAAACCTTACAACCAGTTTGTAAAAACATAATGTTTCAAAACTCAGGACAAGAAAGTTGCAGTGTGGACCTTCTCCTATAGACCTGTATTTTATAGAAGGGGACACCTAATCAGAACATCTCCCAAGGTGATCTTTGTGTTCAAACTTTGATACATACATGCTTGTTTAGTTTTCATATAGTATAAGCAGGGACATCTGCCCGCCCCCATCTAGAAGCCATGAGCCACGTTAGGTACACACATGTACCTAATAGTTCAACGTGTCTGTCTGGATACACACCACTGATATTGTGTGCTGCAACCACACCTAAACAAATTCCATTCCTTCTATGCACCCATTAGTTGTCCACCTTTGCTCACATTTTGCTTCAGTTGAGACATCCTCTCCCTTCCACCTTACAAGCCTCTCCACGGTTAAAAAGTCTTTCCCATCTTATCCTCCCATGTCTTATATACTCATTAAATATGACCAAAGTCATAATGACTCTTTATTCTTCAAGCCCACCATGTGGTGTTTATCCCTTTGTCATGTAAGGTCTGCTTTGATTCATAAGGTACACCTCTGCATCCTCGGGTTCTGAATCCATGGATTCAACCAACCACAGATTGAAAATATCCAAAAAAAGAAAGTTATATCTGTATGGAACATGTCATTTTTCCTTGTCATTGTTCCCTAGGTATTATAGTATAACAGTTATTTACATAGCACTTTCATTGTATTAGATATTGTAAGTCATCTAGAAATGATTTATAGTATAAGGGAAAATGTTATGGAGGTTCAATGAAAATACTATGCCATGTTATATGAAGGACTTACAAATCCACAGATATTGGTATCTGAGGGGGACCCTGGAAGCAATCCTCCACAGATACTGAGAAATGGCTACATCTATTTCTCTAGCTCCAGAACAGATTATGGAAGCAGTAAGAATGTTCACTTCATCTCAATATGTTCCTGCCACAGAGCACAATACGGTCAATGAACAATGAAATAAACCAAAGTTATAAACTGAGACCCTAAGAGGTAAAATGAACCATAAGTATATAAACTACCTACAGGTTTATCCAAGTACCTACTTAAAAATTAAAAGAAGGAAAGTCAAGTACTTATTTGATGCCTAGATCACTGTCTAAAAGCATGACTCTGAGCCCATCCTTAACTGAAATACATTCTAGCAAGATTATCTAGCAGGTTCCAAATGCACAACAAATTAGAAGCATCAAAAGAGAAGGACAAAGGGCTCAGGAGACAGCACATACCAGGGGCACATGTACTATTATTAATATCTGACTTCAACTAGTCCCAGAAAGACAAAATAAAACCAAAGCTGACAACTCAAGAAACACAAACGCCTGAGGTCAAATAATGTATCAAGAAATGGCCCCGTGTCACATTCAATGCCACCACCTCAGAGAAGAGCTTCCCATGATACAACAGCCTGGCATTTCACGATTCACAGTGATCACAGTTGTCCTTAAAAAAAAAAAAATCATTGTTGGCCTTCTGCCTAGGTGCTCGAGATGTATGATAAAATATATGAAGATCATTTTCAAAACAATTCAAACTTTAAAAATCCGACCCTTAAAGAGATATCACTGAATTAGCTCTAAGTGCTTACATGGATGGAGTCCCTCTTCCCAACAGTATACTGGGATGTTATTGAAAAATTCTGCCAGTCAGAATAAACTAGCTAACATTAGGCACATCAAAGAGTAGGGAAAGCATGCTTAACTTCTGTACAAGAGAGCTCACAGTACAGGAAGTCTTCTTAACTAGCGCTTAGAGGACAAAGTCAAATGGAACACCTTCCATTCTTGATGGCCATTCTGAACCACTGAAATAAAGCAACCAATATCAGCAGGAAAGGAAGCAGGAAAGTTCACACACTCTTAGATAAGATAATAGAAAGTGTTTTGCAAGATAGTTTGAATACAACACTTGAACTTGAGACTCCATTTACACAGCGCACACACACACACACACAAACATGTGCACCTATATGCACACATACAGTTGGCACATGGCTCCTTCTAGGTGTGAACATTTTCCTCTTTAGTCAAAGGCTCAGCATGCTTAACAGACCCACATTATGAAGGTGGAGAGCTGGTGAGGAAGGAGAGACAGGAAAACAAAAGTGGGGAAGGGAAGTGCACGCTTACTTTCACTCTACTAGAAGTACAAAATGTTTTCATCTGAGATAGAATCATCATGATCAATAATTGAGAGAAGGGGCTGTAGCTCAGTGGCAGAGTGCTTGCCTAGTATGTGTGAGGCATTGGGTTCACTCCTTAGCACTGCATAAAAATAAACAAATAATATAAAGGCGTTCTGTCCATCTATAACTACAAAAAATATTTTTAGTATTTTTAAAAATTTAAAAGTATAGATATAATTGAGAGAAAATGCATACAAGAGAGGGTTACTGTGTAGCATTAAAATAAAATGATTACCCAAATATACATTTGTCCCTCGGTATACAGAGGGAGTTGGTTCTAGGAATCCCTGCAGATGCCACGAACCAGCTCCCCAGCAAGGACAACGCTCAAGGTGCAAGGACCCCAGTATGAGTCCTGAGAGTTTAGAGCAGTTCCTGGAGAGGTAAAAATTTCCTGTTTGAATTCAGTACAGCAGTTGAATCTTACACTACAAGATCTTACACTGTGAGAGATAATAAGGTGGGAAATGTAATAAGAAGGGAGTGTTAAACTGCCGAATGAAGGCACTGCCTACCAGGCTGGTTTGTTCACCCTGATGGATCATGAATAAGTCACCCCCAAAAAGATTCCCACCCATGCACAAATCAGCCTCCTCACTCCTGCACAGCTATTCACAGCAAGGAACACACGGCTGCATGTGAGGGTGAGACATTGGGCAAGTGCTAGGGACTGGGAATTGGGGAGAAATGACCCTGTGGAAACAGAACGCTTCCTGAGGTTTACTCAGTTTCCCCCTAAATGTCTGTTAGACCACCAGGAGATAGGAAGAATGGCGGTACTCATCACAAATCCATTACCCATCTATTTACCCATCCATCCTTCACAGATTTTTTTTTTTTTTTTTTTTTTGGCTGAACTCAAGTCCTCGACAGGCTAGGCAAATGCTGTTCCACTGAGCTGCACTCTAGACCCCCATTCAGCAGATATAGGCTGAGCCCCAAATGTGCATCAAGCACTGTGCTGGACTCTGAGATGCTGCAGGGAACTGAGTGGTCGAAAATCACACCCTAGTAAGACTGCATCACGAGTGAGAAGGTCGATTCTTTTAAATGAATGAAGCACAGGAGAGGATAGAGAGCAATAAGTAGCATGGAGGGAAGCACAGCTTGGAATGAGAATACAGCTGGGGGCCAGGGTGCACTTTCAATACCCTCATCAGGGTGATTCACTGAGAAAGTGTCCTGGAGCTAAACCCTGAGGGAGGCAAAGAAGCAGGAATGACCCACATGGTTGCAGGGAAGAGCTTGCAGAGGGAGGGAACAGCAAGTGCCCAAATGCTTAGAAGGGAGAGTTCCCACGTTCCTCCTGTTGGAGGGCTGGTGGGGAGGCCAATGTAGGTGAACACATGTGGAAGAGCACTGGAACTGAAGAGACAGGGCCACACAGAGGTCCTAGTAGCTCATCTCCACGTGTGGCCTTTTTTCCTCCAGGAATAGTAAGCCTCTGGAAGGTTCTAAGGAGAGGACTAGATTTAGCAATTACATCAATTCTGCAAACCCCTCCCATGAGGTCTTGCTCATCAGGGCTGGATCATTTCTGTCTACGTGGCACATGCTCCTCTTGGCAACTTCCAGGATTTGGCAAGTATGGGAAACAACTGATTAGAAAATAGGGCCTGCCAAAAATATGGGTCTGGGCCTACCCGACTTCACAAATCACAAAGAACTGCAGGAGTCTGAACTCCAGAATGCAGCAGAAAAGCAAGAACCCACCCATAATCCTGGAGTCTGATTTTCCAGCAATGAGAAAAACTGAAGTTGACAACTTGTCAACAACAAGCAGGGGCAAATCTAGATTTTATTAACTGCTCAAAGTGTAAGTCCCCCTTAATACAAGCATCCAGGAACACGGAACTAAACTGGCTTAATATCTCTTCAGAATGTGAATAGTAAATCCACATCAGCATGTGAATACGGCCAGAAGCCACCCCCCCACCCCCCCACCCCCGCCCCATTCTCCTGTGCTCCATGCAGAAGAACACTTCTTGTGTCTGCCCAACAGACAGGAAATATTCAATATCTGCTGAAAGAGCAAAACGACCCTTTTAAACCTCTCCACAGATGCTGACTTCATGTTCTGGAAGGCCTGCATTCTACCCAGCTCCCTGTAAGATACCATTCTTCTTCTCCTCTCAAATATTCACTCCACAAGGAATTTTGAATTGCTGCAAGTTGAAGATAAGAAGATTTACATTAAATATCCTAAGAAGGTTGCTCATGTCTTTATAAATAGCTTAATTCATTTATCCCGTAGAAGTGCATTAAAACCAAAACCACAATTGAGAAGGAGAGCAAGACCGCTAAAAGCAAAGGTCCTCCTCTGTGTTCCTCTGCCGCATCTAAGAATGACAATGTCGCCTGCACCTCTGGGAGTCACCCAAGAGGACATCTCAGTGGACAGCAAAGTCCATGGGCCTTCCCCCATCTAGCACTGACTCCTTTGGCAAACATCCCTCCCAAATCATATTCTGTAAATCTCTTCAAATATAAGAATTCCCACCAATAAACAGGGTCCATCAATGTTAGAATGTTAGAATATGATCACCATCCCAGAAATTTTCACTTGATTTAATTAAACTCCTGACATCTCATCAGTCATAAATAAAAGGCCAATAAATTCATTTGAGAACATTAAGATTTTATTTTCCAACTTTTGTTGTTGTTGTTGTTGTTGTTGTTCAAGTAACCAGAAAAAAATGTGGGCTTTTTTTTTCCCCACATTTTTAATTGGTGATTGTAGCTGTACACAATAATGGGATCTGTTGTTACGTACATGCTCACAATCTAGCAATATAATTTGGCCAAAGTCACTCCCCAACACCTTCTTCCTCCCTCCCTGTTATATTCCTATTTCTTAGTTCACAGTAGGACACAATGCCAGCTACTGCCTTATCTCATAGTCTGTTTCCAGAATGTACTAATTAAACCAGGGCCAGTACTATAAACTCTGTAAATCTTTATAGCTCTTTAATACAGCTCACATAGGCTCCATTAGTCTATTCATTATAAAACACATCCATTGAGAAAAAGGGGGTTTATTACTGATTAATTATCTTATAATGCATCTTTGATCATAAGATCCTAAGGCAGAGATTACCCCTATAATTCCTGTTACATAGTGTGAGTGCCCTGTTGCAATTGATTTCCTAATCTGTTCTATTACTCAATGCATTATTCAAGAAACAACTCTGGATGTGAAATGCTTTACCTCAACACTTCTGTAGAAATATGAGCTCAGAAGAAGATAACATCTTGATCACTGAGAATTCTGCCAGGCAAATAGAGTGTGGATAAGTCTTGGATAACCAATTCGAAATGCGAGACGTTGGCTATTTATAGCTAATATCTTTAAATGTGACAGCACTGAAGAGTGGGTTTTACTCAAATGCTTTACAAGAAAAATGAGAACTTTATGATATAAAATTGAATAGAAATGAGTCAATGAGATTTACTTTATTTTGCTCTGCAGGTTCAGAGGATCATTACAAATGAGGATCGTTTTCAATAAGGAATCTATTTTCAAAAAAAAGAAACAACATATATTTGTTATAAAAATATCTGGCTAAAGGTCAACAAGGACAAGGGTCATCCCAGTTCAGGCTCAATTTTGCCAATGTCTCAAAATAAAGAGCAAACAGACCAAGGGATCAAATCCTAACAAATTGAGCATCCCTAACAGGAAGACCCAAATTCAGAAATGCTGCAAAATCTGAAACTTTTTGAGCATCAACATAACCCTCAAAAAGTTTTGGATTTTGGAGGATTTTGGATTTCAGATTTTTGGATCAGGGATAATCAACTGATAAAGTTAATGCAAATATTCCAAAATCCAAAAAACTTTGAAATTGGAAACACCTCTATCTTAAGCATTTGAATAAGGGATACTCAACCTGAACCATGATATACTGCATTTAATTACATAACCTTTGGCCCTTCATTCAAAAATTTAATATATTCTTTCCAAGGAGAGAGAGGTACATCCTACCAGAAAGAATGATTTCAGGATGTCGTAGGTGCTGACATGCTACCCATCAGATAAGGTGGGACAGAACTCTGAAACTGGTTATCGAAGCAGAAGGGCTTTCACCTCTTGCTAGGGCTCCATGCCTCTCTGCTCCCAGGCAGGAAGGTTGAGCAGCACTAGTTATGAGGAGGGGAGCTAGTGACCCAGAACTGGCACTTCCCAAGCATATAGGGTTAAGGGACTGCAACACAGAACAAATCCTGATGGAAAAGCAAGAAAGGGATGCACACAAGTTGGAGAAGAGCAGGAGGGGAGGAGACTGACACATAGTGATCTCCGGTATGGAAAGCACAAATGTTTACTTGAGGGCTAGGCAGAAAGAAAGATCTGTGAGTCCTCCATGTTTCAAGGAGTCAAACAAGTTTATAAAGATGGCAAAATCTGAGGTAAGCTGTTATTTATTTTTATGAATTTCACACATCATAATCAAATTTCATTCAAACGTATATAGTTCTAATTGAAGTGTTCCTGTTAGTTTATCATGCAAATATAGGAAAATGCATAGGAAAACCCATAGCTCAAAATTTCATAAAGCGAAAATACCCATGTAATCATCTAGCTGAAAGTCAACATAGAAACATGAGGCAACTAAGTCTTTACATGTGGGATTCTGGTCCAGCTAGCCTAAGATTCACAGTTGCAAAATGGACACACATTTACTACTTCTGGCCACTGGGACACCAGAGAATAGCACAAAGGAAAGTAAGAACATATAGCCACAGTTTTAAAAGCTGGAAATGAAATTATCAGCAAAAGAGATTTTTTTTTTATTTCTAAAACAGACTCCTTTCTGCTTTTTGCCAAAAAAAAATGGAGCATGCCTCCTAGATGCTGTCTCAGTGTGAGCTGCTACAGGAGAGGAGCTCACAGAGGGGCTGTAGCTTGAAAAGGAGCCACAGTCTGAGCATCAGGAAGAACAAGCTCTACCTTCACAATTGTTTTCTGAGAAGATATGCTGATCCACTTTAAAAGAGGAATTCAGTTCTAACAAGAGCATCATTGTATTAGTTCAGGGTCCTCCAGAGACATAGAACCAACAGGAACTGTTCATATATGTGTACACACACACACACACACACACACACACACCTCATATATACACACACATATATATTCTATATAGGGATGATATATAGATTATTTGTATGTGTGTATATGTGTCTATAAGAGAAACACACAAAGAGGTTTATTATAAAGAATTGGCTCACACAATTAAAAAGCCTGACAAGTCCTAACACCTGCAGGATAAACTAGCAAGCCATAGACCCAGAAGACTCCATTGTATAGCCCTAGTCCAAATGCTAACAGGCTCAAAATGCAGAAGAATCAGTTTCAGTTGAAGTGTGAAGACAGGAAAAACACCAGCACTCCAGTTTGAAAGCTCATGGGTAGGAGGAATTCTCTCTTACTTGGTGAAGGATCAGCCTTTTTGTTCTGCTCAGACTTTGGGCAAAAAGGTGATTTGCCTTACTATGTCTACCATTTCTTAATTTTTTAAATATTTATCTTTTAGTTATAGGTGGACACAATATCTTTATTTTTATGTGGTGCTCATGCATGGTAGGCAAGCGCTCTGCCTCTGAGCCACAACCCCAGCCCCACTATGTGTACCATTTCATATGTTAATCTCATTCAGAATTATTCTCAGAGAAACAAAGAAAAATGTTTGACCAGCTATCTGGAAACCCCATGACTCAAGATAACCCATGAAATTAGCCACCTCAAGGCTGACAGTGAGACTCACAGGTAGGGAGTGGATAGCTCAGAGATAGGGGGTGTGGCTCCAAGGTAGAGCTAGCATGTGCTAGGCCCTGGGTTCCATCCCTAGCACCACAAAAATAAATAAATAGGTAGGGCTGGGGATACAGCCCAGCCTATACTCTGGGGATATAGTGTACTTGCTTCGCATGCACAAGGCCCTAGGTTTGATTCCCACACCACAAAAATAAATACATAAAATCTTAAAAATAAAATTAACCACCATAGTCACATATCAGGCAGGACAGAGAAGGGGTCAATCTCAGTGTGCTGAGGGTAAGGGATAAGTATGGGGGTTGGGGGGTTCAGACTACAGAGCGAGGAGACCCTCAAACGGGAGACAAGATAGATAGAGTCTCAGGCAAGGACAGAACGCGTAAGAAAAGTATTTAAAATCCACACATAGGGAGCTGACCCAGGGGATCAGTGGAGAGTCTGGAGAAACTACAGGGGACATCTAGAAAGGGCTGAAAGCAAAAGACCTAATAAAAGAAGCTCAGCAGCTCTCCCACAGGTCCCCTTCTGCTGGGTGCAGGGAAACTCACCCGCCAGGCTGCTCACCCAGGGAGAGGGCTGTTCCCAAGGGCAAATGCTCAAACCCATGGAAGACAGAAAATAGCTCTCTACACGCCCATGTGTATGAGTCCTTCCTCTGGAATACTTTTTAAAATGCTAATGTCCTCAGTTATAAGGCGATGACACATCACATAAAACAAGCGCAAGACACTACTTCTTAAAAGGAACAATAACAGAGCTACTGGGAATTTGAAGCATTCTCGCCTAACTAAAAGAAGGCAATAAAAGGAATAGGAAATATAGGTGAGAAAAACTCACAGAAAGTAAAACAAAACAAAAAAAAAGCTAAAAATTAAAAGAGACTTAACAATACCGATGTGAGAATCAACATCTAACCATTAAATGGTCCCACAAAAAAAACAAAGAGAGGGATTAAAAAGTTACACAGAAAGAGTTCAAAGTGGTTGCCTTTGGAGAACAGGACCAGGATGGCAGAGGCGGGGCTACAGACTGTTGATTTCTAACACTAAGCCCTTCTAAATACTTGAAATTTTAACTACCAACATGAGTTATTTTAATAATAATTTAATATTATAAATAAAAATTACTATCCAAATATAACTGTTAAGGGACAGTCTGTTCTTTTAGCTAATTTTAGGAGCGGTCACACATAAGGAACTGTTTATTAGAACATGAAATATAGGCTAAATACCCAATTTGTTCTTCCACTACTTCCCACCACAAAAACATCTTGTAACTACCCATATCTGATGTCACTCCCCACAATCACTTTCTTTGTACAGAAACAACTGAGTCCCAGGTTGTGGATAAAAGAAGGCGAAGTTCTCATTTGCCCTGTAAGAGTCTAACAAGAAGCAACGTTAGTAAAGCACTCAGGGTACATAATTTTAATGAATTCCTTTGAGATTTTCCTTTGAGATGAGCAATATGGCTTTCAGCACAGGAGTCTCTGCCCTATAACTCAACCCACAGGGAAATTGAGAGCAGAGCTCTTGCCCTTTAAATGGAAATCACTGTATTCTGAAGAGTAGTCGCTTTTATTAAGTTCTCTCGCTTCCTTTTATCCTTCGCCAAATTCCTAGAACTTCTCTTTCTTCCTTTCTTCAAACCACATCCTTCGCCTCTTTTGAGCCAACAGCCCAAGGGGTCATCTTCTCTAGCAAGCTTTTCCCTATTTATGTCTGCCAGAAGTGTACATCCACCCATCCATTTCAATTTTGCATGTGTGTGACAGAGAGGAAGACAGAATCAGAGAATCAGACAGACTGCAAAAGAAAGTTTTGAGCTCTAATCTGATCACATCAAATATCTGTTTTCTTTAACCCTCTCAAACTCACTGCACACCCCAAATCAGCAGCACAGTGCCCTCTGCTGGCCAGCCAGAATAGCAGCGCTTTCTTCAAAGTGAACAACATTGGAGCCGCAGGTATCAGAGCCAGGACAAGGTCTTCAGTAATTATTTAATACAAATCCTCAGAGAACTGGTGCTTATTTATTTATATATTTATTTCATTAGAGTATTATACTCATACATGGTTGTTGATTCATCCCAATGAAATCTAACATGCACAGAATTTGGTGCTTTATTGCACTTGTTTCTTGTATATTCACTCGTGGTCATTTCATATAAAAACAAAGTACTATAGATCATATGGAGAAATTCTAAAATATTTTGTGATCTTTTAATTTACTACTCTCCGTGTGTGTGTGTGTGTGTGTGTGTGTGTGTGTGTGTGTGTGTCCAAAGTTTATTGAGATTTGTGGGTACTGGATGTAATTTGCTGAAAATATGCATAAAATTTGCAAATCTGGCCTTGAGAAAAATATAGAATTACAAAAGCAAAACAGGGCACAAAAGTGAGTGTTTGTTTAG
The DNA here is from genome assembly GCF_052094955.1 of Ictidomys tridecemlineatus. NCBI lineage: Eukaryota > Metazoa > Chordata > Mammalia > Rodentia > Sciuridae > Ictidomys > Ictidomys tridecemlineatus. The sequence goes on from NC_135482.1 coordinate 119,072,974, forward strand.
AATGAAAAATATTACAACATAAGACAAATTCATGAGAGCTGAAAAATACCACATTGCAAACCCCAGAAAACAATATTGCTATAAATTATAATACTTCCCTCCACAATACACACACACACACACACACACACATACACACATGCATTTTCACTTTTATTTGCTTAAGTAGCTTCTTAAATGACAATTTTGTAAAATTTTTATTGAAAAAAATAGAAAATTCATTCTTTAACTATGATTGATAGATTATTTTTCACTGATCTTTTGGTAAAGCTCCACAACTTGTCAATAAAAATATCATTTAAATGTTTATGAAAGCTGTCAAATTCAGAGAAATGTCTCTTAAATTTCTTTCATAAATGAAACATAAAATATGAAAGGTTTTTTTTGCAAACTAGCTTCTGGTCCCATACATTTCAACACTGTTTCTCTAATAAGACTCATATACTTTCAGTGTAAGATGCCACACCGATGTTGTGAGATTTCTAGCAATGCTACTATACCTTTGAATCACATTTCTAGGCAACGTGGTGGGCAGGAGGAGCACTGCTGCTGCTTACTCTTGGGACATTTAACAATGTACTTGTTCACAAAAGTGCACACTACATAAAACATCCCTACATCCAAATTAAATCTTATATCCAACTCAACTTTTCCTTACTCAAATCTCCAAAATGCACCACTCCCAAGTCCCCTAACAGGCCCAGAAAGTTGATAGAAAGTGAGTCTACATCAACAGAGACAACATGCTTACCCAATCCAGGTTCAACTCTATTAATCTGAAGAAAAACAATTGGCCATTGCTATGATTCGAATGTGTCCCCCCAAATTTCATGTGCTAGAAATCTAATCCCTAGAGCAACAGTGTTGAGATATGGACAATTAAGAGGTGATTATGCCATGAGAGCTCTGTCCTCATGGATAGACTAATGTAGTAAGTGATGCCTTCCACCATGTTATCACACAGCAAGAAAGTCCTCATAGATGTAGCCCCTCCATCTTGGACTTCCCAGTCTGCAGAACCACAAGTCAAAGAAATCTCTATTCATTATAAATTACCCAGTCTGTAGTATTTTATTATAGCCACACAAATTACACTGAGATGGCCATGTAAACTCACTACATCATCCCTCCTAAGACCTTGGAATGGCAGATATCCCGAATTTAAGCTTCATTAGTTTAAAACAGATTTTCCTCTATGGAATATATGCAGAATCTAATTTTAAAAACCCACAAGTGATATACACATGGTTATTTTAATAACAACCTATATGCCCTCCCATTCTTTTTTCCAAACTTGCATAATCTTACACAGACTTACATACATATTTGCCAGTATTCCATAAACATGAGACAGTATGCCATTTTCTGAATTTAGCTTATTTACTCAACAACAGTACAAAAAAATCCTTACAAGTCAATGATTTAGTTCTAATTCGTTTTTTTTCAAATATTATTTATTTATATATGTATCTTTTTAGTTTTAGGTGGATACATTAGTTCGTTTTTATGTGGTGCCGAGGATCGAACCCAGTGCCTCATGCATGCTAGGCAAGCACTCCACCACTGAGCCACCACCGCAGCCCCTCTAATTCATTCTTTTAAGAGCTGTTATACTAATATTCGGCCATTTATTCAGCCATTCCTCCATCAAGAGCATTTACTTATTTCCTTATCACAATAAACATCCATGAGCATCTGTCCTTGAATGCTGGTTAAGTATTAAAAGTCACACTTCATTCTTCTTTCCTTAGTTTCCACCTATAGTCTTTTTCTCTTCCAAGAGAATCATAAATTATTTATTTTAATAGATAGTAGATAATTTTCCAAAAGGATTTTTAAACTTCCCATTTCTACCAGCAATGAGTAGGAACATTCTTTATTATCCAAATCCCTGCAAGCCATTGATGTTAACGATCAGTACTTATGTCAGCCATTGATGTTAACGATCAGACTTATGTCAAATAATGCATCACTGTTACATTAACATGTTTTTTTTCTTGGACATACTGTCATAGACATGGGACATATGGCTTTGCTGCAATATCGCCTTCTAGCACACTGAACACATTTTCCCAGCTTTTTTTTTTAAATCAATACTAAAAACTCTTGGCACTGTCTATTAATTCTATTTTGCATTAAGAAGTCTTCTAGAACATGTATTTTATATTGGTACTTTCGACATACAGAGAGGTACTGGACAATGTAAATGTTCAAAAAAAAAATTAAAGTACCTTCATTTAGTATTACAGAATTCTTTCCCATCCTTCAATTACATATATAAACTCCAAGATTTACAGATATTTTTGATATTGGTTTTTAATCTCTGCTAACCGATTTTCACATATATTATAGGATGAAGTCCATTTTTATATTCATCCTGACAGATAGCTATAATGTTTAATAAACAATTACTCATTCTACTTAACTGAGTTAATATATTAGCATGTATTTAGTTCCATGGATAGCTTTGTCAATTTCTATCCCCCAAAAAAATGTTCTTAGGAGCTTTATATTTCTTCTGACTCTTGATATGGTAGTACCTCTCTATATATATTTTTCAAAATTTTCTTTCCCAAAATTTTCATGTAGATATATATAATTTGTTTATAGGTTTGTATCTATGATCACTTTTGCATGTTGTATTGTGTATATGTGTGCGTGCATGCGTGTGTATATTTTAGCCCAAGTTCTCCCCAGAAAACTAAGACCACAAATAAAAAGGAATATCAAAGGAAGAGATTAGTTCCTAAACCTAAAAAAAGCTATTTCAGATTCAGACATGATCACTTGATGAAATCATACAGAAAAAGTGGTTCCATCCTAAGTTCCTCTAAAGATTTTTTTGAAATTATACACTACATGCTTTGTAGTAATGTATAAATTCTGAGATGAAGATCTGGTTTGAGAACTGTGAAGTCATCATTATTGGAATTACACCGGCAATTCTTCTAGAATTTTTTATGTTATTATTAGTAATACTAATTACTACTAGTGCTTTGAAAACAGAATACATTTGGGGGGGTTGACATTATAAGACATCTTAATGTAGTGTCAAAGTGGCCATAGTCATACTTAAAACAAAAAGTCATTGGGGCTGGAAGTATGGCACAGTGGTACTGCTTGCCTAGCCTGCTCAAGGACCTGAGGTCCATTCCCAGCAAAGAAGAGGCAGGCGAGGGGCAGAGACATTCAAACAAAACTGATCAACAATACTTTTACACCATATTTTGGTCAATTTTTCAATATTTTAGATTTTCCAATGAAACATAAACAGTGTTGTCATAAATAAGAAATTCCTTGCTTATTAAAAGCCAGTTAGAATATAACTGCTGCAAAAAAATATATTTTTGAAAGCAAACAACTCAAAATATATTATTAGACAAATGACCAGACATTCTAGATAGAATTTTTTTTTAATGTCCTCAATGATATCCCTTTAATTTCTTTCTTCTAATTGCTCTGGCTAGAGTTTCAAGGACAATGTTGAATAAAAGTGGTGAAAAGAGGACATCCTTGTCTTATTCCAGTTGCTTTCAATTTTTCTCCATTTAGAATGATGTTGGCTTGAGGCTTAGCATATACAGCTTTTACAGTGTTGTGCTATGTTCCTATTATCCCTAGTTTTTCTAGTGTTTTCAACATGAAGAGGTGCTGTGTTTTACCAAATGCTTTTTCTGCACCTATTGAAATAATCATATGATTCTTTTCTTTAAATATACTGATGTTAAACCAACCCTGCATACCTGGGATGAACCCCACTTGATCATGATGCACTACCTTTTTAATGTTTTTGCATGTGATTTGCCAGAATTTTATTGAGAATTTTTGTGTCTATGTTCATCGGGGATATTGGTCTGAAGTTTCATTTCCTTGTGTTGTTTTTTTTTGGGGGGGGGGTATCAGGGTGATACTAGTTTCATAGAATGAGTTTGGAAGGGTTCCCTTCTTTTCTATTTCATGGAATAATTTGAGGAGTTTGGGTGTTAATTCTTCTTTGAAGGTCTTGTAGAACTCAGCTGAGAATCTGTCTAGTTCTGGGCTTTTCTTAGTTGGTAGGTTTTTGCTGGTGCCTTCTATGTCTCTGCTTAAATTGTATATTTTCACCTGATTCAGTTCAGGTAGGTCATATGTGGAAAAGAAGAACACAAACTATCCCTATTTGCCAACAACATGATTCTATATTTACAGGACCCCCAAAACTCCACCAGAAAACTTCTAGAACTCATAAATGAATTCAGCAAAGTAGCAGGATATAAAATTAACACCCATCAATCAATTGTATTCCTATACATCAGCGATTAATCGACTGAAGGAGAAATCAGGGAGATTTTCAAGATGGCAGAATAGAGGAGGCTGAGTTCCTGGCTGCTCCCTGGTGTGAAACCCAGAAAGCAGACAGGCAGCTTCTCTACAAGGTAGATGAACCAGAAAAGGGGAGAACTTTACTGGAATTTAAAACTGGACATTCAAAGCGGACCAGGGACATAGGAGGTTAGATATAATAAAATAAGAAAAACTCCCCAGCAGCACAGCTTCTGCCTTGGCAGGGCCACAAGTCCTGGCCAGAGAGGTCCTTCCATGAGCATAGGAGAGGGATAAAGGGATTAAAGAAACTCACATTTTGGGTGGCCCAAGGCATGTCTGGGTACAGAGCATTTAGAGACCAAGGACATTGCCCAACAAATCTGAAGGACATGTTGCACGATATTCATGAACAGGAAAAGAAGCCACCAACTCTACAGGTACCAGGCAGAGGACAAGGGAAGGAACCATTTTGCAGTGGTGGCACAGGGGCCGCAACTGAGGAAGCTGATCCCTGGCAAACCCAAGTTTGACTCAAAAATAAAGGCCTAGTAAACACACACTGAGTGACAGAGTGTGCTCAAGTGACCAGGGGAAAATCAGACGTTGAGACAGGTTTACACAGAGGACAACTGGTCATTGAAACCCACCCAGCTCTGCCTCTCCCCCTCCAATCCAACTGCATGCAGGACCAGCCTGGAGAGAGAGACTCATCTGGCAGGGAACTCAGAAGGGCGGGGCAGGAGAGATTGGAGTCGGAACCCAAAACCAAGAAACATGGGGTCTGCGGTGATGTAGGGGACTAAGAATCGGCACCCTCACCATACGAGTGGAACCCAGGGGAGTTTCCTGGGGTATACTCTTCCAGTGTGGACCAGCAAGTACTGGGTGCTGAAGGTACAGCACTTTAAAAATCTCTAACCCAACTGGCATTCAGCAAAGAGCCTGGAACCCACCTAAGTCTAAATCCTGCCTCCAGGAATTCGGCCTACAGGATTCTCTCTCTCATTCCAGCAACCCAAAGGGTGGAGCATCATGATCCAGATGACGCCACCTAACACTGCTAAGAAAGAGAAGCTGAGAATATTTTTAATTCTAACAAAAAGAATTCTTTAACTTTTCATCAAGATTTTTCTGTTTTTTCTTTTTTTTAAAATTCTTTTACTCTGTTTAATTGTGATCTTGATACATGGACATTTAAACATTTTCATATTTTTTTCTCATTTCTAGCATTTTTGAAGCCATTTACTTTTTACGGATTAGTTTTTTTGTGAACTAGGATGTTTGATTTGCATATTTTACTTTATTTTTTATTTTTTTAATTTTTATTTTATATATATATTTTTTCTCCTACCTACCTGTTTCCCTTGATTCTCCCTTTTCTTCCACTAACAGCCAATCTCCATTTTTTTCTTTCATTCTTCCTTTAATCTTTTACTTCTGTCTTCTCTCCTCCTCCCTCATAATCATCACATCCAATATCATTTCTGTTTTTACCTGTCCACCATGTGAAACTGTAAACCCTTTGGCAAACTTACTGTCTTTATTGTAGACAATAACTGATCATATCACTTCTGTTTATTGTGATAATTAAAATTGTAGAAATCATAGTGGAAACTATTTGGTTTAAAGCTGTATATTGCTTGCATTGATGGTTGTTATTATTTGTCTCTCCCTAAACAGGTACCGGAAACCACAGGGTAAAAAATCTACTGCCTCGGATCCATACTGTTAGATGGGTAGACACACAGATAACATGAAAAATCACCCCAAACCAAGATACTCCAATAACAGCATCCATCGACACCACAGTGGAAGAAATTCAGAGAAAGAGTTTAGAGTATACATAGTTAAACTGATCAGCAAAGTAAAGGACAGTATAGGGATGAAATCAGAGAAAAAATACAGGAAGTGAAAGATCACTTCAGTAAAGAGGCAGAGATTCTGAAAAAAAAAAACAAGCAGAAATCCTTGAAATGAAAGAAACAATAAATCAAATTAAAAATTCAACAGAAAGCATCACCAACAGACTAGACCACTTGGAAGACAGAACCTCAGGCAATGAAGACAAAATATATACTCTTGAAAATAGAGTTGACCACAGAGAGAAGACGTTAAAAAACCATGAACAGAACAGAACTTCCAAGAATTATGGGATAACATAGAAAGACCAAATTTAAGATTTATTAGGATAGATGAAGGTATGGAGATACAAACCAATGTAATGCACAATATTCAATGACATAATATCAGAAAATTTCCCAAATCTAAAGAATGAAATGGAAGATCAAATACAAGAGGCTTACAGGACTCCAAATGTTCAAAATTACAACAGACCCACATCGAGGCACATTATAATGAAAATGCCTGGCATACACAATAAGGATAGAATTTTAAAGCCTGCAAGAAAAAAATATCAAATCATGTATAGATATCAGTTTATTTCTCAATCCAGACCCTCAAAGCTAGGAGGTCCCAGAGTAACATCCACCAAGCTCTGAAAGAAAATGGATGCCAACCAAGAATCCTCTCTCCAGCAAAATTAAGCTTCAAATTTGAAGACGAAATCAAAAGCTTCCATTATAAACAAAAGTTAAAAGAATTCACAATGAGAAAGCCTACAGTACAGAACATTCTCAACAAAATATTCCATGAAGATGAAATGAAAAAAAAAAAAGTGAAAACCAGCAAAGGGAGGAACTACACTAAAGGAATAGCCAATCAATCAAAGGACAAACTAAGTCAAATTAAAAATTAGAAATAAACTCAAATAACCAGTAATACAAATCATATCTCAACAGTAACACTGAATGTTAATGGCCGAAACTCAGCAATCGAAAGACATAGATTGGCAGATGGGATTAAAAACAAGACCCAAACCTGATATAAGATGACAATCTAGAGGGAGGCTGAATTCCTTGTCACTCTGTGACTTGGGATTCAAGCAGAGCAAATACCGCCACCACCACCATCTCAGGGCATGGCTACTTCAGTCTGGGAACACCGGCCGGGGCCTGGAGATGTATTGTCGAGGTACCTGCAGGTCTAGTTGCACCTGAGGTCTTTCTGCTGGTTGTGCTAGTGGCCACCATCTGGATACCTCTTTGCAGGGTTGCTCCTTTGTGTGAGCACATCCCTGGTGGTCTCTTTGCAAGTTGAAACTGCACTGACATCACGGGACTGCAGCAAGGGGAGAACCTGGGGAAGCTGAAGCCCAGGTCCATCAGCTTGTAGCTGGGTTTTCGTGGGCCAGCCTGGGTCTGGCAATCCTATGGAAAGCCAGAGACTGGGAGCAGTTCCCTAAGGGGAGCACAAGTAGGAGAAAACTGGGCTGTCTCCAGCTCAGTGAGTCCTAAAATACACAGGGACACAAGGGGCAGGCTACAACAGGCGGGAAGACTAAAAGAGGGTGTGGGGGCATCTTGCTATCAACTCGCCCACCCAATGGGTCTAGCACCCACCAAACTGGAGCTACCATCAAACCTTAGAGAAACCCACCTATTGGTGGAAAAGGGAAGTTGACCAAATTTTTGAAATCCAACAGAAGCAATCGTTCAATTTTCCATGGAGCGTTTCCTTTTTGTTTTGTTTTGCCTTCTCTCACACATTTCTACTGTCTTTGAATCTAAATATTTTTCATTCACCACTTTATTGAGGAATGGGATGTCTGAATAGTGCATTACAGTTTTGTTGTGTAGTCTCATATTTTTTTAATCTGCATATATTTTTTCTCTCACCTATCTGCCTCCCTGGATTCTCTTTTTTTTTTATTAGTTACACATGACAATACAATGATCTTGACATATCATACATTTGAATCAAATGGGGTATAATTTCTCATTTTTCTGAGTGTACAGGTTGCAGAATCACATTGGTTATATAGACACATATATACATACAGCAATACTAGTATCTATTACTCAGTTGGCAGAGCACTTGCCTCGCATGCACAAGGCTCTGGGTTCAATCCCCAGCACCACCAAAAAAAAAAAAAAAAAAAGTGGTTCTGGATTCTCAGTTTCTCATTTCTATCATAGTAACAGCCAATCTCTATTAATTCTTCCCTTGCTATATTTTACTATAAAATTTTATCTCTATCTTCTCTCCTTCTCCTTCATAAACATCATATCTTACGTTATTTCTATTCCCTCATTGTCCATCATTTGAAACAGTAAACCCTTTTAGCAAACTTACTATTTATATTGTAGACAAGAATTGAACACATCATTTCTGTTTATTCCAACAAAACTGTAGACACCTTGATAGGAGCTATGTGGTTTAAAGGTGTATTTTGTTTGCATTGGATGCTGTTGATATTGGCCTTCCTCTTAAAGGTGCAGTACTGTAAACCTTTAGGGACACTATACAAACAACATGTAAAAACAAGGGAACAAAGCACCTCAAACAAACCAAGATCTTGCAACAAAAGAATCCACAGACAACACAGTAGAAGAAATGTCAGAGAAGGAGTTTAGAAGATACATGGTTAGGCTGATCATCAAAATAAAGGATGGTATCAAAGAGAAAACACAGGAAGTGAAAGATCACTTCAGTAAAGAGACAGAGATTATAAAAAGGAAATCCTCAAAATGAAGGAAACAATAAACCAAAATAAAATTACAATGAAAAGTATCACCAACAGACTAGACCACTTAGAAGACAAAACGTCAGGCAATGAAGACAAAATATATACTCTTGAAAATAAAATCCACACACAGAGAAGATGGTAAGAAACCATGAACAGAACTTCCAAGAAATATGGTATAGCATAAAAAGACCAAATTTAAGTTTTATTGGGATAGTTGAAGGCATGGAGATATAAACCAAAGGAATGCACAATCTTTTCAATGACATAATATCAGAAAATTTCCCAAATATAAAGAATGAAATGGAAAATCACCTACAAGAGGCTTACAGGACCTCAAATATACAAAATTATAATAGACCCACACCATGGCATATTATAATGAGAATGACTAACTTGCAGAATAAGGATAGAATTTTAAAGGCTACAGGAGAAAAAAGTCAAATTAAATATAGGGGGAAACCAATTTGAATTTCAGCTGATTTCTCAACCCAGGCCCTTAATGCCAAGATGTCCTGGAATAACACATATTAAGTGCTAAAAGAAAATGGATGCCAATTGAAGATTTTATATCCAGCAAAATTAAGCTTCAGATTTGAAGACGAAACTCATCAACCAAAAGACACAGACTGACAGATGGAGTTTAAAAAAAAAAAAAAAAGACCAAGAATATGCTATCTTCAAGATACCTCCTAGGAAAAGACATCCACAGACTGACGATAAAAGGTTGGGAAAAAACATATCACTCACATGGACTGCATAAACAAGCAGAGATTTCCATCTTCATATCAGACAAAGTGAATTTCAAACCAAAATTAGTCAAAAGGGATAAATAAATACATTTCATACTACTTAAGGGAATCAGACATCAATAAAACATAACAATCATAATATATATGTCCCAAAAAATGGAGTATCTACACACATTAAACAAGCCCTTCTCAATTTCAAGAATCAAATAGGCCACAACAGAATAATACTGGGTGACTTTAACACACCTCTCTTACCACTGGATAGATCTTCCAAACAAAAACTAAGCAAAGAAACTACAGAACTAAATAATACAATCAATAATTTAGACTTAACAGACAAAAATAGAATATGTCATCCATCAATAAACGAATACACTTTCTTCTCAGCAACACACAAATCCTCCTCTAAAACAGACCATATCTTATGACACAAAGCAACTCTTAGCAAATACAAAAAATAGAGATAATAACCTACATTCTATCAGATTATAAAGAAATAAAATTAAAAATCAATGATAGAATAAAAAGTAGAAGCTACTCTAACATCTGAGACTAAATAATACACTATTGAATGATGAATGGATAGCATAAGAAATCAGGGAGGAAATTAAAAATATTTAGAGGTAAATGAGACTAGTGATAAAACATATCAAAATCTCTGGGACACTATGAAGGCAGTGCTAACAGGATAATTCATTGCATTGAGCTAATTCATTAAAAGACTAAAAAGTCAACGAGTAAATGACCTAACATTACCTCACAAAGCCCTAGAAAAAGAAGAACAAATCAACACCAAAATCAGTAGAAGACAGGAAATAATTAAAATCAGAGCTGAAATCAATAAAATTGAAATAAAAAACAATTCAAAAATTTGACAAAACCAAAAATTGGTTCTTTTAAAATAAATTGATAAACCCTTAGCCACACTAACAAGGATAATGTGAGAGAAAACTCAAATTACTACAATTCATGATGAAAAAGAAAATATCACAATGGACACTACTGAAAATACACAAGATAATCAGAAACTATTTTGAAAATGTATATCTCAATAAAATAGAAAATCTTGAAAATATCAACAAATTGCTACATACATATGAACTACCCAAACTGAAGGACATTCACAATTTAAACATGTCAGTTTCAAGCAATGAAATAAAAGGTATCAATAAAAGCCTACCAACTAAGAAAAGCCCAGGACCAGATTCTCAGCTGAGTTCTACAAGACCTTCAAAGAAAAATTAACACCCATACTCCTTGAATTATTCCATGAAATAGAAAAGGAGGGAGCTCATTCTATGAACCTAGTATCACCCTGATACCCAAAAAAGACACATCAAGGAAATAAAACTTCAGATCAATATCCTTGATGAATATAGACACAAAAATTCTCAATAAAATTCTGGCAAATCACATACAAAAACATATATAAAAGACAGTGCACAATGATCAAGAAGGGTTCATCCCAGGATGCAAGGGTGGCTCAACATATAGAAATCAATAATTTATCACATAATTTATCACATCGATCGACTTAAAAACAAGAATAATATGATTAACTCAATAGATGCAGAAAAAGCATTTGACAAAATACTGCATCTCTTCATGTTCAAATCAATGGAAAAACTAGGGATAACAGGAACATAGCTCAACACTGTAAAAGCTATCTATGCTAAACCCAAGGCCAACATCATTCTAAATAGAGAAAAATTGAAAGCATTCCCTCTAATAATTGGAACAAGACAAGGATGCCTCTTTCACAAACGTTTATTCAACATTGTCCTTGAAATTCTAGCCAGAGCAATCAGAAAGAAGAAAGAAATTAAAGGAGTAAGAATAGGAAAAGAAGAACTCAAGCTATCACTATTTGTCAATGACATGATTCTATATTAAGAAGATCAAAAAAAAATTCCACAGAAAACTTCTAGAACTAATAAATGAATTTGGCAAAGTAGCAGGATACAAAATTAACACTCATAAATCAAATGCATTTCTATACATCAGTGATGAATCTGCTAAAACAGAAATTAGGAAAACTACCTCATTCACAATGGCCTCAAAAAAATAAAATACTTAGGAATCAACCTAACAAAAGAAATGAAAGATCTTTACAATGAAAATCATAGAACACTAAATAAGGAAATTGAAAGAGACCTTAGAAGATGGAAAGATCTCTCATGCTCTCGAATAGGCAGAATTAACATTGTCAAAATGGCCATGCTACCAAAAGCACTATATAGATTTAATGTAACTCCTATAAAAATCCCAATGACCTTCTTCATAGAAATAGAAAAGGCAATCATGAAATTCATTTGGAAAAAATAAGAGACCCAGAATAGCTAAAGCAATCCTTAACAAGAAAAGTGAAGCAGATGACATCACTATACCAAACCGTAAACTACACTACAGAGCAATAGTAACAAAAACAGCATGGTATTGGCACCAAAATAGACCTGTAAGCCAATGGGCAGCATAGAAGACACAGATAAATACAGTCTCAAACTAAATAAAGATGTCAAAAACATTCACTGGAAAAAAGGTAGCCTCTTTTTTCCCCATCACTCAACAAATGGTGCTAGGAAAATGGGAAATCCACATGTAGCAAAATGAAATTAAACCTCTATCTCTCACCCTGCACAAAACTCAAAGAAGATCAAGGACCTAGCACTAGACCCCCTACGTCTAATAGAAGTAAAAGTATATCCAAATCTCTCCCATGTCAGCTTAGCATCTGACTTCCTTAACAATACTCCTAAAGCACAATAAGTAAAATCAAGAATCAATAAATTGGATGGAGTCGAACTTAAAAGCTTCTTCTCAGAAAAGGAAACAATAACATTGGAGAGAGCCTACAGAATGGGAGGAAATCTTTGCCACCTGCACCTCAGATAGACCATTAATCTCCAGGATATATAAAAAACTCAAAAAACTTAATACCAAAAACCAAATAATCCAGTTGATAAATGGGCTAAGGAACTGAACAGATACTTCAGAGAAGACGAAATACAATAGAATAACAAACATATGAAAAAAAATGTTCAACATCTCTAGCTAGGGAAATGCAACTAAAACTGCACTGAGATTCCATCTCTCTTCAGTGAGAATGGCAATTATCAAAAATACAAGTAACAATACATGTTGGCAAGGATGTGGAGAAAAAGCTACACTTACACCTTGCTAGTGGAACTGCAAATTGGTGGGACCACTCTGGAAAACAGTATGGACATTCCTCAGAAATCTTGGAATGGAACCACCATTTGACCTAGTTATCCCCATTCCTAGCTTTATACACAAATGACTTAAAATCAGCACACTACAATGATGCAGCCACATCAATATTTATATTCAATCCATAATAGCTAAGCTATAAAACCAATCTAGGTGCCCTTTAACAGATGAATGTATAAAGAAAATGTGGTATATACACACAATGAAATATTACTCAGCCATAAAGAAGAATGAAATTATGGCACTTACTGGTAAATGGATGGAACTGGAAAATATCATGTTAAGCAAGACAAGCCAATCCCAAAAAACCAAAGGCCAAATGTTCTCTCTAATATGTGGATGCTAACTCACAATAAAAGGTCAGGGATATGGAAGAACAGAAGTACTTTGGACTAGACAAAGGGGAATGAAGGGAAGGGAGGGAGAATGAAAATAGGAAAGATAGTAGAATGAATTGGGAATTGATTTCCTATGTGCATATATTATCACATGACCTATGTAATTTTATATCATGTACCACCAGAAGAATGAGAAGTCATACTCCATTTATGTATTATAAGTCAAAATGCATTCTACTGTCATGTATAACTAATAATAACAAATAAAAAAATGTTCTTAATTAGAAATAGAATTCTCTTCCTGTAACAAACTTATCTGGAGTCACTGTTATGGTTTGGATCTGGAATGTTCTCCAAAGGTTTGTGTATTGAAAGTTTGGTCCCCAGAACAGCAGTGTTTAGAGGTGGAAACTTCAAGAAAGTAACTGTATAATGAAAGCTCTGATCTCATCAGTGGATTAATCCACTGAAGGATTCATAATTTGATGACATTACTGGGAGGCAGTAGAAACTGTAAGAGATAGGGCCTAGTTAGAGGAAGTAGGTCACTGGGGAAATGCCCTGGAAGGGTATATATATCTTGTCTCTGGCCCCTTTCTCTTACTTTCTCTTTCTGCTTCCTGGGCACCATCAGGTAAACAGCTTTGCTCCACCACCTCAAGCCTACAGCAAGGGGGCCCAGCAACCATGGAATAAAACCTCTGAAATTATGAGCCAAAATAAATCTTTCCTCCTTTGTTTTTCTCAGATACTTAGTTACAGCAACAAAAAGCTCTCATCTAACCCACTGGAGGATTATTTTTCACTCAGAATGAGATTTGCAGAGATGGACCACCCAGTACTAATGCACAGAGCCACAAATGTGATATCCTGGGCATCTTCCCTTTACTCCACCAGCCTTACTATTGGGCATTGTGACACTAGGGTAAAACTGTGTGTGTGAAAGTGTTTTTGACATGGATAACCAGTTACATAAACACCAAATGGCTTTACCTATTCAGACTTTATTACTAATTCCAGACATTAAGATTATATGAAAATCAAGGAGGAAAACAATGACCTTGTAAGAAAAAATAAATCAAGAAGCTTTATGTGGTTTTGAGAAAAGAAACCGGAGGAAAAGGAAAAGGTGTGTGTATACCATATTCATTTATATATAATATATATTTATGTTATATGTAATATATAATATAAAATAAATATTTAATTATATATTATATCATATATAAATTATATATATGCATATAATTTTTTCTCAATAGGTCAATAGAGAGATTAATATCCTCTATTAGTGATGAGAAAATAGTTGTGATCATCACCCCCTGAAGAAATTCTAGTTATTAAACCTAATAAAAACTTTATTACCTGCAGACTTGAGACCAGGGACCAAGGCAGATGATATCAGACCCTAGGAATCCAATCGTTCTAAATCCAAGGTATACATGATTCTTGGTAAAGTGACTAATGTTAAGTTGTCACTCTACTGGAGAAGAGGGTGGATTAAAGCAGTAATTTCTTCAATAAAACTCAACAAAAACTGTCAATCTACATTAAAAGTGCAATTCTGAGGATACAGACAAAAGTTGACAGCTTCAGATGGCTTCAAGTCCACTAACCTCTACCAAGGATGTGAGATGTAATGAGAACGATAGTTGGGTTTATGAGCAAGCAACTACTAATGAGGAAAGCAGAGGATATTATATAAGACCTTTTCCATCAGACTAAAGTGACTCAGCCTGAATGTCATATATTTTAAAAAGAAAAGGAAAGAAATATAAAAAGAAATTAGTTGTAGACAAATAATCCCTTGCAACAATAACTCAAATAAAAACATGGAATAGATGTCAGATAAGGAATATTTTTAGACATAGGGTGGCATTCAGTTCTACTTTTTATAACAATCCACAAAAAAATCAACCAATATAAAATATCTAATCATTATACATTTTTAATACACATTACTGATAGTATTCAGTGTAAAACCTGAAGGGGGCATGGTATGGGTGTATGTGTGTGTGTTAGAGATACAAAACCCACCAACGAACAACCTTCCATTGGAATGAGAAGAGGCAAGTATATTGCAAATTCCCATCAGATTCCCTCTAACCTGCTTTTGGGCACATTATATACTCATGTATTCAATATAATCATATGGTCTTACAGCTAAAAGGATTCATATATTCATAGTGCTTTTAAACATTTGTGATCATTAGTAAGGGACAATCTCAATATTCTACTTAAGAAGTTTCTTCTTTTAAAGATCTTAAAGATTTGACTAGGAACTGTTATATTGCACCCAATGTGTGGGCATGCACATCTTCATGCCCATGTCTGCTGAAACCTAGAAACAGGTTTACAGTTACACTGTACTCTAAACTTGTAATTAACTAGTGTATTCAGACTTCATCCTTGCACAATTTACAGTCTTGTTCTTCTTTTCAGCATTGGGGTATGTAATGTATATTCAAATTCTGAAAGATTCACAAGAGAATTTATTCAGTGTTTGCTTTTTCAACATGGTACTACTTCCAAGAGGAAGTTATTTCTTTCTACAGAGCAAATGAGGCTTTGACCTCATGTGCAAAAGGATGCTTAGTTTCTATAGATGTGAACCCTCTGAATGTCCCAATGCCAAAAAGCAAATTTCCACCTCAGCACAAGTCTGAAAACTGGCAGGCTTCTATATGAACACTGTGTCATAGCTTCATTCTTCACCACCATGCTGACTCCCTCTCCAACATTACTCATCCAATAAAGTCGTTTCGCACCTCATTTAGTTTCCAAGAGGGCACTCTGCCTGGACACATCTCCATTGCTCAGCTCCATAGAGCGGGTGTCTGACCCACAGCAACCAGTTGGAGTCTGGTTGAGCTACGTCAAAAACTGTCACCTCCTCCATTTAAACTATACACAGAGTTGTAGGGTAAAGAGCATTATGGCATCTCATGTCTCTGACAGACCTACTATCAGAGAAGCACGTCCACCTAGATGGCATATGGATCCCATCACATTGTCCTGTCCCCACATGGATACCTCCATGACAGTGCTCTCCCCTGGAAACATCTCACTGCCCAAAGGTTCACTCAAGTCTTCCTGGGTAGTCTCAAACTAACAATGCCTCTTAAATGTAATAGCAGAACCATATCCATGAAATATCACTGTTTCCACACTCACACACATGCTAGATGCCAAGAACACACAGGACGTTGATATCAAGACAACAAGAGTCTAGAGAGCTGCAGACAGGCAGCTACACCATACAATGACCAGGGCAACCACCCAACAAGCCTACAATACAACATGAACCTGGAGAGAGTGATGTTTGAGTCCACAGGACAAGCGGGACTGAATTAGTCAGCATCTCAGGTAGAGGAGTGTGTGGGTGTTCGCACATGCGCGCGCACACACACACACACACACACACACACAGAATTCCAACTGCCCTCTTGTGAATATTATCAAATTGTTACTATTCGTAGCTTCTATTAAAGCCAGATTTAAAGACAGGTACTTAGTGTAGTTAGGTAAATCCGATTAAGTTGTCACTCTATGGAGCAAGATAAAGACCATTATCTTGTCTTTATGGAGTCCAGGAAACCAGAGCAGCTGCTTGGGGAAATTGAAATGTTAATGTCCCCAAGGCCTGGAACCCATCCTAAGGAACTGTTAATGCAGCAGCTCCCAGCAAACAGGGAGGTGCTCATCAAACCACCCCAGGCCCTTCCAGCCCAGATGACTCCTCCAGTCCACCTGTCTCCTACCTTTCTTCCCACCTACATTCTATCACTGCAGGATAGAGGAAAACAAAGACCAGGAATGCGGGAGGACTAAGCCCTTAGCTATAAAAAAGGGAAGACCTCCCTCTTCCACGGATTGGACTCCGCCTTTGGGTCCCCTTCTTCCTGGGTCCCCTTCTTCCCCGGGGAGAAGTATTTTCTGCTGTCCTTTAATAAGCCTTCCACTTCTCACTCTACACTTGCCTCGGCGTGCTTCTCTGGTATTATACTTCAGCATCTGGGGAAGCAAGGACTTGTCACTGGTAAACAGTGGTAACACTACTGTTGGCTTAAAAAGTTAACTATTGTTAACTTGTCCAGTGTCACCCAAAATGCTGGTGAGACAGGCAGGATTCCGCTCACCCCAGCTCCACCCAGGCTCTGAATCACCTTTGTTGAGATCTAGTCCCCTTTGAGAATCAGGAGAATTAACACAATGCCCACTGAAAGCATTCTTGGCTTCAATATTTGATATTAAATTCATTTTTCCAATGACATTATGATAATATTACAATGAGACTCAACAGGCTGAAGATTTCTCCAGAGTTACAGACAATTCTCTCCTCCATTTCTTCCCTTTCCATCCCAATGCCATCATGGCCTCCTGGAAGTCCTGATCACCACACACCTCCTAATTCAACCCCTGAATTGATCTCATTCAATGACACCTGATCACTTTTTTGACATGCAGCATGTCATATTCAAAAATACCATGACCCAAATAACAGCTAGAATTTGAAAACTTAGTATGTGCTAGGCACTCCACCAAATCTTATCTGTATCAAAGGGTTGGTTTTGTTTTGTTCTACAGAGCTGGGGACTGAACCCAGGACACGTGAGGCAAGCACTCTACCACTGAGCTGCACCCCCAACCCCAGAGGCTCTATTTGAGCAACAGAATCAGAAAATAAAGCTAGGCACAGCTCTGGACTTCACCACTAATAAGCTCCCAGCCTGTGACAGGGTCCAACATTCTGTTTCCAGGCATTTTTTCTTAAAACTGTCCCCTCTCCAGTTCAAGCTTCAGACACACTTGGACCTTGTTCCCTGAATTCACCATGTTCCTTTCTCCCCCTTTTTGTACCCCTCTAGAAAACCCTTGGCTGTTCCACCATACTGTAGTCCCAGGGGACAAGCAGCCCTTCCCTGTGGAGTCTTAAGCCACCTTCCATTACAAGTTACTCACATATATATGTGTTTGCCTCAACTGTATTACAGCTAGCTGAGAGCTTTGCACAACAGAATAACTATGATTTCTTGTTTACTGTATCCTGGATGCTCTAGCATCTGAAACCTAGCTGAGCCCTCCAGGGTTAGATAATTCCTAGAAACAGAAAACAACTTTGCCTGGAAGTGTCTTTCATATGCAAACCAACCAATCCAAAGCCGACCTCCTTTATTCAGTTCCCACACCTTAGGTCTGCCCTGATCACCCCAGAACCAGACAGCAGGCAACTAGGGGCAATCCTTATGCTCCTGAGCCCTCTGGAATTATTCACACACTAGTGAACAATTAGTAATCACTATCTTAATAAGCAATTAATAATTAGTTATTATTAATAACTTAACTAGTCATCCTAAGTCTGCTCACCCAGCCTTGTCTTGCATTTTCAATGGAAATCACAGTAAAAGTTGTTATCCAAGCTTTCTCTGGCTCCCTCTGCCTCCCTGCTGACCTGGTGCTTCCAGTAGCCCTGCAGGGTGCCTCTTGTTTCTAAGGAGATGTGAATAAAAAATTGTTTTCCTTGGTGACAGTCATTCCTTGTCTGCATGTCTCACCACACATGATTGAAACAAATAGCAGGTAGATTACACAATCTCCTTCATGACTCCTCTTCTGCCTAGATATACTTGAATGCACAGTCACACATAGAGTAGTGAGTGACCAAATATGTCAAAGAAATATATAAACAAAGCAAAGAGACATTAAGGTTTAGTTTTTCAGAAATAAGTAAATACATGAAACATACAAATAAAAAAATCAGGGAGTACATTTATATATCTCAATACACATTTATATATCTCATCTTTTCTTAATTTGTTTTAATTAGTTACACATGACAGTACGATGACCTTGACATATCATACATTTGAATCAGATGGGATATAATTTCTCATTATTCTGAGTGTACAGGTTGCAAAATCACATTGGTCATGCAAGTCACATGTATACCCACAGCAATAATAATGTCTATTTTATTCTACTGTCCTTCCATTCCCCCCTTTCCCTCCCCTCCCCTCCCATCACTTCTCTCTACCAAATCTAATGTGACACACTTCTTTTTTTTTTCTCACATCTTCATACATGTATTCTGTATAACGATGATGGTCTCCTTCCATCTTCCATGCAATTTCCCTTCTCCCTCTCTTTCCCTCCCACCTCTCTTCCCTATCTAGTGGTAATCTTCTTCACATGCTCTTCCTCCCTACCCCATTTTGAGTCACCCCTGTTATATCAGAGAAGACATTCGGCATTTGTTTTTTTGGGGATTGGCTAATTTCACTTAGCATAGTCTGCTCTAATGCCGTCCATTTCCCTACAAATGCCATGATCTTGTTATTTTTTTATTGCTAAGTAATATTCCATTGTGTATAAATGCCACATTTTTTTATCCATTCATCCATTGAAGGGCATCTAGGTTGGCTCCACAGTCTAGCTATTGTGAATTGTGCTGCTATAAACATTGATGTGGCTGTGTCCCTGTAGTATGCTGTTTTTAAGTCCTTTGGGTATAGACCCAGAAGAGGAATAGCTGGGTCAAATGGTGGTTCCATTCCGAGCTTTTCAAGGAATCTCCATACTACTTTCCATAGTGGCTGCACCAATTTGCAGTAATGAGATAAATCTTACATACACGACCGCTGATGTTACACTGGAATATCTCAGGTATACCTTTGGAAAAGCTCTATCACAACAAAATTGAATTCACTTGAATCCTCCGGGGCAAACAAAGGCCTTAGATTCAGTCCCTAGGAACTTCTAATAACTTGGGTGGCATCTCATCCACCCTGGATGACACCCTCCTTCCTTACAAAGTCAGAGAAACAGAAATCCTATTGACTGTACCTTTTTGAGAACACTCTGATTTTTTTGTTTTAAGATTGAGAGAGAGAAGAGTGAGAGAGAGAGAATTTTTAATATTTATTTTTCAGTTTTCGGTGGACACAACATCTTTTATTTTATTTTATTTTTTTATTTTTATGTGGTGCTGAGGATCAAACCAGTGCCCCGTGCATGCCAGGCGAGCGCGTTACTGCTTGAGCCACATCCCCAGCCCCTCTGATATTTTTAAAGTGAAGCATTTATGAGGAAGTTATGACTCTTCCCCGCCATGACACCTTCCTGGATGGTGGGACTCTCTTGTTTGGGAATGTTAGTGATTCTATCCCAGGGCTGAGGGGATAAGAGCATGCTGCCCTGAACAGCTGTGACAGCTCCTGAGGTCACCTCAGAAGATTCCTGACAACCCTGATGTCCCTCTGAGGGATAGGCCCTAAAAAATAAGGAGGCAGGCTACAGGTGAGACCCCAAGTCTGGCCCTTGCTTCCTTAACCATCCTCAGCTCCCCGCTCTGCCTACTTCCACCAGGTTCTTCTGTCACATTCTCTTGCCTTGCTGTTTTCTCTGCCCGATACCCTCCCTGCTCTGAACACCTGGCTCCTTCTATTTCTCATGTCTTAACACAGGCATTCCACGGAGAAGCACTTGCTAATCTTCTCTGAATTTTTTCTTATGTCTCCTGTGATTTTCTCAATAACCCTATTGTAATCTGAAGTTTCCTAGGTCTTTAGTTTACTGTCTATTCTTTCTAACCAAAACAGAAGTTCAAGTGCATTCTCAACATATATTAAATCAAAGAATGCACTGGAGAGGAGCTTCTTGGCAGAGATGACAGTCATATAATTCCTCAATGGTAGGGTGGGGGAGAAGATGGTCCCTTGGTGAGGGATTATTGCCATCTAATATATAATGCATGCCAGGCAACTGACCTTTGAAATAAGTTTATTAAGAGGCTGCCAACTTGCAAAGATAGACATATTCCCAAAGACGGTACCTGACTTGCAGGGACCACATAGCTCATATTAGCTAAACTAAGGTTCAAACCCAAGTGTATTTGGCTACAAATATCATATTCTAAACATTCCACTGGACACAGGTTAAGAATTAGGAGCTATGTCTTTAGTAGATTCATAAAGCTTATTCAAGATTCATATTCTTCTGCATTTGTTTCTGTACTATAATATGCTGATCTTGGCCAAGAATTCGTAAAATGTGGAAACTCAATCTAGTGAAGTTTACTATACATTAGAGTCTGTCAGATACGGGGTCAACATATAGCACAGGGACAGAGAATGAATCTTGAGGGACGGTTATCCCTGCCAAGTTGAGATTCTATTTTATCATCAAACATCAGGCATCTTACTCGTGTTTCCCTTAGGCAAAGTGTTATTTCCTCTTAGGTGTCAATTTGAATAGAACTTAGCACTGTAACTGAATCACCTCTGAGTTCAGGACTCAGTACCATGCCACTAACAGATGCAATACAGTGGCTGAGCTCTGGAACTAGACTTTGGCTTGGCTCCAAGATACCGGGCTAATTATTTAACACTCTGTGCTACAGTTTCTACATCTGTAAAATGGTAGTCATGAATTAATAAAATAAAATGACTTACAAATGGCAGTTGGGACACAGTAAATTCTCAGCAAAGGTTAGTGCTTACTAATTTTATTTAAATTGTAATGCATTCCGCTGTCATTTATTTTTTAATCCGTCTTTTTTTTTTTTTTTCAGCACTGGGTATCAAACTCAAAGCTTCACACATGCTAAATAAGTTCTTTATCATTAGACTACACCTCCAGCTCCCAATTTTCACTTCAACACATTAGTAGGATTAAAAAGAAAAAAAAACTTAAACTAGATCCTAACATCATCCTCTGAGCTTAGCCAAGGTATGGTATTAACAAAGCCAGGATTAGCCACATCGATCAATACTGCAGCTTAACTGAAAGCTTAACTGTCAAGTACATCATGAGTACACAAAAATGCAGAGCCTGTATTGGAGAGTGAATCTGTCCTATCACTAGAGAATCTGTGATGACCAGAAATAGACACATATTTATAAAAAGCACCTGGGATATGTGAACACTGAAGAATCAGAGTCCCTCTACAAACTGCACAGCTAACTGATTTCCTTCTTCAGTGAGAAATTTTAAAGGTGAAATAAATTTCAATTTTATTAACAAGAGCCCAACATCTGAAAACCCAGGCAGGTGCACAAACACTACTATTACACATGCTGCCTTAACACTAATACTTTTCTCCCAAACATACATCACATCATAGTATGAGCATCTGTTCATCTTTCCCACACTGTATGTCCAATCCTTTTTAACCTCTGGATCCAACACAGAGCATGATTTCTGCCCGACAGTGGGCACCCAAAATCATCCACCTGTATCCAGTACCTGTGTTCGTATGCCTGGGTGGAATGGGCATCAGTTATGATGAATAAGCGTTAGAGAATAGAAATTTTATTTTTATAGTGTTATCTTCAAGAGGAAAGGGAGACTAGGAAAAAGCAATAGTCTAAATTACTGATATTTGCTTGTTGGCTTAACATACCCACAAATTCTCCCATTTAAAGGAAAAGTGAACTAACATTGTAGATTCGAATAAATTTAAATTAAATTAAATTTTAAAAAGAATCCATATGCAAAAAACATTATTTTCCTCTCAAATCCAAAAATGTTTTATCTTAACATAATTTAATATTACAAATTCAATTCTCATTCAATATCCAGCCTTTTATTTCCCAAAATAATTAGGATGTTCATTAGGCAATGATTAATCCTAAAACAAACCATTCTTCTGAGTGATTAAATCAAACCTAAATTAGTACCTTTACCTAATGCTAAGTGAAGTTAGCCAATCCCAAAAGAAACAAATGCCAAATGTTTTCTCTGATATAAGGAGGCTGACTCATAGTGAGGTAGGGAGGGGAAGCATGGGAGGAATAGATGAATTCTAGATAGGGCAGAGGGGTGGGAGGGAAAGGGAGGGGGCAGGGGATTAGCAAGGATGGTGGAATGGATAACGTGTCTACACCATCACCCAAAGTACATGGATGAAGACACTAATTGGTGTCAACATATTTTATATACAACCAGAGATGTGAAAAATTGAGCTGTATGCATGTAATAAGAATTGTAATGCATTCCGCTGTCATTTATTTTTTAATCAATTAAAAAAAATAACTGTTAGAGTGAAATGTGATGACCACAGCTTCACGAAAATAAAGTTTCTTCCCATCACTGAAATTACATAAATACCTTCCCCCTATCTCAATGTTTTTGACAATGATGGTTTATCTGGGTCTTCAAAGAATTCTTCAAAGTAGGCAACTTCTCTGTTGCTCCATCATGTATTATCCCCACCTTCCTTTCATACAGAACATGCACCTGCAGAAAGGACCTAGTCCCTCTAAGGGACCCACAGTTTGCTAAGGGGGTGAGGATAGGGAGGTCAGACCTACACCTTGTTCTCATTAGCACTACACTCTCAACACTATACCAACCAAACTTAATCAATGCCCCAGATAGGTTTTTGATATCAAAGAACAAAATAACACATCAATTCATATAAGCAGATTATAACAGAGTCCACCTTCTCTATCCTTGGGTTCTGCATCCTTAAATACAACCAACTAAAGATCAAAAATATTTGGAAAAAAATTTCATCGGAACTGAACATGTACAGACTTTTTTGTTGTGATGATTCCCTAGGTAATACACTATAACAAATATTTGTATAGTATTCACATCGTATTAGGTATTATAGGCGATCTAGAGATCTAGATTCTGC
This sequence comes from Ictidomys tridecemlineatus, assembly GCF_052094955.1. Taxonomy (NCBI): domain Eukaryota; kingdom Metazoa; phylum Chordata; class Mammalia; order Rodentia; family Sciuridae; genus Ictidomys; species Ictidomys tridecemlineatus. The sequence goes on from NC_135482.1 coordinate 119,096,818, forward strand.
AATGTAATTTAGGTACTGTATGTACAGAAGGATGTGCATAGGTTTTATGTAATATACAATGCCATTTTGATTTGAGCGTCTGCAGATTTGGGAATCTGAGGGGTCCTGAAACCAATGAGAATATTAAATATTCAGTTACAAAAGCACAGAAATGCTTTTTAAATGATCCAACAGTAACTTGCCTACAAAGCTCAACTCTACCCATGCCTGCCTATGAGAACAAACTGTTCCCCTGAGGAAAGTGGGGCTTATTAAACCTCATCTCGTTTATTTTAAGGAGAAATACGCTTCTCAAAAATAGAATTTTGTGGAAAGAGACTTTAGAGATCATTTCATCTGACAACTGCCAAGTCAAGTCCCCTCCCCACTTATTGATAATAAGACAACATTTCCTGAAAACTCCAAAGTTTTTCAGGCACCACACTCTGTGTGTGCTTGTGCATGCGCTTTTCTTTTCTTTGCATCATTTATTTAGCCTTCCCCAAAAATCCCTTCCCAGGAGGTATCTAATTCCTCATTTTCTCTATGGAGAAGTTGAGGCCTATTGAAATTAGGTCACTATTTACATTTTTAACCCTCCTTAATGAAAAACTGTCCCTGTTAGGAGTTCATGTAAAAAAAAAAAATCCCCACTTCAATGCAAATTTCATGCAGAAGCTCAAAATAAGCAGAAGCAATAAATGAGGGGCAGATCCAGGAGGGGGGTATATGAATGTGCAGCAGCTGTTTTCCCTGTCCAAGATGCTTTCAGTCTTTGTTCCCTCACCCAGTTTCCTCTTCAACAACGGTTCACTTTAATCACACACATTATTCATTGTAAGATTGCCCCCCCCACAATATAACTGGATACATCAGCCTAATTTTTAAAAGATGTTAAAGTCCACCTCTTCACTCCCTCCACAGGAAAGCACTTTTCAAAGAAATCAATCCAGGCAGCAAGGTTAACCTGGGTGATTCACAGAGATTAACGCAATTCACAGAGCACCTGATGATAGGAGCAATCAGACTGAGGGTAAATGTGCATGAGCCCTGACAGACAGGGTTCTGGTGGATAAACTGCTCAGCTATTATTTCCTAGGTAAAAAATGGACAAGAATCGTACTCCCTGTGTTCAAAGATGAGAAGACAAAACACACGCAAACCTAGAGGTTCGAGCTGTGCAGCTCAGAGTAAGGTACACTCCATAGGAAACTGTGTTCAAACCTGTGATGGGAAACAAAAAATGATTTCAAGCTATAAAAACAGGATGAGAAGAGCGGGGAGGAGGAGACAGGGAAGGCTCCCTCAGCCCCATCCATCTTCCCAGCTCCTCCCCACACTGAGACTCCACCCATACCTAGTCCTGTACTCATCCACCCTTCCAAAAGCCAGTCGTACTTTGTCATCATTTACATATGAAGTGTCCTCCAAAATCTCATGTGTCAGAAGATGCAGGAAAGTTTAGAGGTGAAATGATTAGGTTATGAGAATCTTAAGCTAATCAGTACATTAATCCTCTGATAGGGATTAACTAGATGGTAATTATAGGCAGGTAGGGTGTGGCTGGAGGAGGAGGGGCATGGGAGACATGCCCTTTGGGGTATATATTTTGTCCTTGTGGAGTGGGGCTCTCTCTCTGCTTCCTAGTAATGTCCTGAGCTGCTTTCCTCCACCACACACTTCTGCCTCCTCTGGGGCCCAGACCAATAGCGTCAGCCATTTATGGACTGAGACCTCTGAAACTGTGAGCCCACAAATAAACTTCTCCTCCTATAATTGTTCTTGTCAGGTCTTTTGGTCACAGTGGCAAAAAAAAAGCTGACTAAAACACACTGTTTCTCAGGACCAATTAAAATCTCCTTCCCACATCTTAAGCCATTTATGAGCTGATGACATTTTTTGGCCTTTCCTGACAATGATGAGTAACATTAGTTAGATAATCCCACCCATTAGGGCAGAAGAGGAGCATTATGACCGGAGTATATATTCAACTTCCTATTCTTGTGTTTGCCCAAACGTGTTCCTTCAAATTCTCACAAATCCCACCAAAGGTGGGCACCGTATTGGTTGAGAGAAAGGTAGCCTAGGAGAAATCTAAAGAGATTTCACCTAATTCAGACAGTTTAAGGAGAATGTTAAAAGGGCTGAGTAAGGAAAGAAGACTGTAATCTAAGAGGTGCTAAATGCAGAAGGGCCCATGGGGAATTGGAAGAGCATGGTGCAACATATGAACTAAACCCTTGACTATGTGACATCACTGTGAAAAAAAAGTTACAATGTCAGACACGGCAAGAAGGTCTCAAACTAAACTCATCTACAGCAATAAATAGGAAGATGGTGTTAATGGAGCTGGAAAACAATATGTCAAAAACCTCACACAAATTTTTATGCTTATGTTTTCAGTTGTTTTAAATACAGATAAAGGTCCTGTAAATATAAAAACAGCAAAGCTCCTATAAACTACAGAAGCAAACACCAAGGATCCTTCCCCGTCAAAAGACAAAACAAATAACAGCAAAAAAAAAAAAAAAAAAAAAAAAACAGGCTGTCTTCCCTACAGTCTCCTCTCATCATATAATCCTCCTTACATTCATCCCTGCCAAACACCTTCCTTCCCTTTGCAGCACGGATTTGCTCCCAGGGAACCTAATAAAATATTTATGAATGCTTTGATATTAGCAACAAGAGTCCTGCACAGAAATAGAAAGGTCAAAGCTACCTCAATACCATCCGCCCTCCCAGCTCTCCCTTAGAGATTCTATCTACTACACACCAGGGTAAATGCAGCAGACTCAAGCTGATCTCTTGACTGTTTGTTTTTTTGTTTTAATCATCAAAGTATTAAAGAAGCTAAGGTATATTATTCAACTCAGAAATATTAAGTGGGTCCCTGAATATGCAGCAATTCACATGTTTTCTGTTATCACCTAGGTTGTCTGCACTACAGACCTTGGACAGCTCCCTCCCTCTAGCAATAGGCAGGCTGCTGCAAGCCTCCTCTCTCCTCAAACCCTCCACCCTGCTCCAACACCTCACTTTAAGCACTCTGGGGTAAATAGAAGTTTTTTGGTTCCAGGGGCCTGTCCTAAGCTCTTCCCCCACTATCTTAGAAAAAAAGACTCTCTTCTTACTGCCCAAGTATATAAACTGCACCCGAGTTCGGGTCTGGGATCCTCTGTTACCCTGTGCCTAACCGGTCCGTCTCCCTTCTCCACAGCTTTACCCTCAGCCTATAAAGGTCCTCAGGAGTCCCTGACCTGCCTGCCTCTCTTCATCTCCTTCACTGTCGACTGCATTCAAGAGAACAGTTCTACTGTGCCTACCTCCTCACTGCTCATCTACCTTTTAACCTCCTGCTACCTGTCTAACCACAGTAAAGCATTTCTTTCTGGATCTGCTGTTGCTCACCACTTCCCTCCTCAAAGGGCTATTTTTGATTTTTGGCAATCCTTCTTTCTGGGTTGGCACTCCACCTCTATGGCTCCTCTGCCATCTCCCCTGCAGGTTCCTTTTCATGACCTTCAAATGGGGGTCATCCCTGAGGCTCCGCCCTTGATTTCTCTTCACTGTACTGATCCACCTTTTCTACTCCTCATTCCAGCTGCCACAAGCATGCTCATCAAGTAGTCATCATCTCCAACCACAGCCTTGCCCTACACCACACTCCTGTCTGGACCCATATGCCATCATGTGTTACTTAATGACAGGGCCACATCCTAAGACATGCATCATTAGGCAATTTCATCTTGGGGAAAAAAATCATCAAGTACATTTACATAAACCTGGATAATCTACTGCACACCTAGGCTGTGTAAGACAGCTATCTATACACAATAGTATTTAATATCTTAGCCGATTTTTCCTAGGGCCACAAACAACACAATACAAGATTAAATCAAGACAGCAGTAAACACAAGATACATGAGGCTGACACTGACATAACATGGCATACTGCTTACAGTAAACTTTTTTTCATAAGTAGGAATAATATCCTCTCAAATAAAAATAAAAGTACATTATAACAAATGCATAATCCAATAACAGCCATTTATTATTATATCAATATTAAAAAGCTAAATAAAGTCTTTTGTATTAACCTGTATGTGTGTGTGTGTGTGTGTGTATGTGTGTGTGTGTGTTTCCCACAGTACAGGGGATTGAATCCAGAGATGCTCTACCACTGAGCTATTTCCCCAACCTTTTTTTAAAATTAATTATTTATTTGTTTGTTTTGGGACAGAGTGTTGTTAAACTGGCCAGGCTGGCCTTGAATTTGAAAGCCTGCTGCCTTGGCCTCCTGAGTAGCCGGGATTAGGCATGTGCCCCTGTACCCAGCCTAAGTGTATCTTCTGATGTCACCTAGGAACATGTACAAGATATGTACATACCTGCATGTGCTATACTTTTATATGACTGATAGTAGGGGTTTGTTTACACCAGCATCATCACACATGCATGAAGAATGCTTTGAAACACGATGTTAGAAGGATTGTGATATTACTAGATGATAGGGATTTCTTAAAATTTTTTTAGTTGTAGTTGGACACAATACCTTCATTTTTATTAATTTATTTTTATGCAGTGCTGAGGATCGATCCCAGTGCTGCACACGCTAGGTGAGCACTCTACCGCTGAGCCACAACCCCAGCCCCTAGATGATAGGGATAGTTGAGCTCCATTATGATGCCATGGGACTATCATCGTATGTACAGTCTATCATTAGCTGAAATGTCATTATGTGGTACATAATTGTTCTAACTTCACGGGGTATACCTAGCTGAGTGTCCCATAGACTCCACAAGTCTACATGACCAGAACTGATGTCTTCACCTCCACCTTCCCCAATTTTCTTAGTAATCCCACAATGACTTCCATCAACCAAGCCAAAGAGTTGAGAAAAGGCAAGGAAGCAAAAATAAAAACCATAAAACAAAAGAACACACTATCAAAAAACTATGACAACAAATTGACGAAGTGCCCTTATGGAATGGAAAAGGATCTCTGAAGGGATTTTGTAATTTAACTTCAAAAAAAATAGAAACAAATTTATAAGCAAAGTAACTCAAACATAAACAAAAAGAAAATAGATCCTAAAATAGTAATATCAAGTTTAAGGCCAAAATTAGGTTAAGGCCAAAATAAGCATAGGCAAGAATAAAAAATATAGCTATATTACCACCTCTATGGTAAATTCTATTTCATGCAAAATCAAATTTTATATGAAATAAACTATTTTACATGAAAACATGTAAAATAAAAATTACAAGTGGGCTATCTGAAAAGTTGTAATAGGAGACTAATGCTATTATCCAACTTGCTAATTGAATACACTAAAAATATAGATTCAAAAATTGTAATTAAAAAATCTGAATACAGCTACTTGGGAAGCTGGTGCAGGTAGATGAAGTTCAAGGTCACCCTGTCTCCAAAAATAAAAATTAAAAATCCAAACAAATGAACTCTGAAGCCTGTAAAGAATACTCCTTCATCCCTACTATAACAGGAAACCTGAAATAAGTTCCTAACTGCAGTCACTGAAGCTATAGAGAAGAGATAACCATAACCACAAACCACCTGCCCGTTTTGCCAAGAGAACCTGGAGTTTGTCAAGAGAACCCGGAGGCAAACTCCAAAGGGTCTCACTTGCCTCAGACCAGCAGGAATGGTGGTCGCTGCAACAGCTGACCAATAGTTAAGATGTCAGATCACGCTGCCAAGTCATGGCTCAGGACCATTCAACACAGGATTTGAGAACTGGGAGACACTTTGAAAAATATAAATTGCACTGTTCATCTTACACAGGAGGAAACTGATGTCTTGAAAGATAAAGCACCACCTACTAGAGGCAGGCATCTACAGAGAGCTGCCCTCAATGGTTAGGGACTCAGGTGAGAGGCTAGAACTGAGCTCCTCTGAGATGGTAGCCACAGGTGGTAACATAACAAGTGTTTCTGCCACCCAGAGATTTAAAAAAAAAAAAAAAAAGTCCCTTCTCTATGTGGCAAAATTTTTTTCAAGAACAATTATAAAATAAAAATATGAAACTCACCAGAAAAGAAACAGAAAACAAAAATTATCTTTATTAGGGCTGGGGATATAGCTCAGTGGTAGATCACTTACCTAGCATGTGTGTCCAAGTTCAGTCCCCCCACATACCACCCCCAAAACACTATTGTTATTAAATTATATATGATGCCAGTAAATAAAATTTAAAAATTTTTATAGTACAAAAAAGGGGAAAAATAACACTATTTATTCAACAGTTTTTATATCCATGTAATAGTCTGTACTTTGATCTTTGGTTTAGGACTGATAGAATATTTATGTCAATAATTGTTCACTAATTGAAATTTAACAAAAGCAATGTCTACAAAGGGTATAATTTGATCATTTTATTTTCTTGATTTGGACATCAACTTTAAAATAATAACTTCTCAATGAATTTCAATTTTCAAAAGATTATTAAATCTAACAAAGTTTTATGTAAGCTAAAATGTGCAATTACCAAACAAAAACATTGTACTTCACAGATCAAACTGTTCCCATGTTTTAAATTTTAAACAGAAAAACAGCCAAATAGTCTCAAAAAATGACAGAATTTAGGCTATATGTGTAACTTAGTGGTAGAGCAGTGTCTCGCATGCATAAGACCTGGGTTCCATCCCCAGCATCAGGAGAAAAGAATAATGACAGAATTAAAATAGAATAGGTTCTATTTCCTCAGCATTTATAAATACTGCAGAGCTACTACTTGTTTGATAACTGCTGTTTAAACTCAGGAGTATACAGTATCATGGATCTTGTGCAAATGAGTTCCATCCCTGTCCAATTCTTAGGCCCTTGCCCTCAAAATGCATGCATACAGCTCAGTCATGGGCACCCAGGCTGGAAAATACCTAGGAGTGCTCCTAATTGGATTCCAGGGAGTCTTTTCACTTGAAAGAAACCAAAATGTACTAACTGGAAGCATAGATGTGTGTCTATTTTGCACGCATACTATATATACACACACATACGGTCTTTAACAGTAAATAATAATCACAGAAACTGTTTGGAATTTAATCCAATTGAAGACCTTTTTGATGAACATTTTATTGATGACATTATGCAGAACTGCTGGTGTATGGGAATAATAGAACAGAAGGACTTTAAGCGGGCTTTATTTTTTGTACCCTCCTCTTGCCCGTACCTCAAATGGATTGCTCCCCCAACACCCTCAACTACCTTTTGTACTCCTTGGGTTCTGGGAACTTGGGCAACTTGTATTACTTTATCTGGTGTGTTTCCTTATCTGTGCAATTAGGACACAAGTTGGGAGTGCTTCTGCCTCCTTCAGACAGCTCCTTAAAGACGGAGGATAGGTATGGAAACCCTGTCCTGGTCTATATGTGGTTTGCTCCCCCAAGAAGAACAGAGGGGGAAAAAGCGGGGGTTAATTAGCTTTTCATTACTGTAACCAAAATACCTGACAAGAGCAATTTAGAGGAGAAAATATTCATTTTGGCTCGCGGTTTCAGCAGTTCAGTCCATGATCAGCCAACTCCATTGCTCTGTCCCTAAGGTGAGGCAGCTCACCGTGATAGAGGGGTGCTGCTCTGCTTATGGTGGTCCGGAAGCAAAGAGAGGAAGGAATCAGGAGGACAAGATATAATCCCCAATGGCACAGCCCCCTACACCCCCCAACCCCTCAGTGATCCTCCAACCACGCCCCACCTGCAGTTAGTCCATTCAAATTAGAAGAAAAGGATTAGATTCCACCTCACGACCAAAGCATAACAGAGGGCAAGAAACAGAAATGACTAATCCAATGTGCATGTTCTGTTTCATCTTCCTCACTGAAACCCACCCAGAAAGTTCATCGGTAATGAGTAGATCAGGACTATCAAGGTTGAGTGAGGCCTCTTTTTTTTTTCCATCACCCTGTCCCCAACATCAATCACTGGTGTGTACTGCCATATACTTGACACTAAAAATAAATTTGTTGAATGAACAAATTCTAAAGCTCAACTTACATAAATGGCTTAAGGATGCCAACTATCACATTAAATCCCAAATAAACCTTCATTTGAGGGTAAACATCAATCTGAGTCTGAAGAAATGGCATTAAGAGCATTTTACTTGGCAGCCCTCTTTGAGGAATAGTTTATATAAGAAAGCAACATCAAAACCTCAAAATGCATCAATTTCCAAGGCTTGGGCAGCTCTATCTCACTGTGGGAGTTCTAATTTGTTCAGTAAGCAATAAAATAATGAAGAAAAATCTCAGAACAAGGTGTTAAGCCAATTCCTATTTTCTTTCCTTTTTTTTTTTTAATTAGAGCATTCTAGTTACACATAGTAATTGGGTTCATTTTGACAAATACGTACATGCATGAAATCAATTCCCATTCTCTGTACAGTTCTGACCTTTGCTGGTAGAACAGCAAAGGGTTTGCACTTCTCTCTGACCAGAAATGGTGCTTCGAGCCAGGGAAGATGCAAGGGGAGACAGACTTCATCCTCAAGAATGACCGCAGCAGAGCAGAGAGGGTCAGAGACCCATATAAACAGACATAAGGCAACCTGCTGGGATCCACAGCAAAAAAAAAAAAAAAAAAAAAGCCTGAGAAACACTGATGCACAGAGGGAGGCACCTCAGACTGCAAAGAGTAAGGACATGGGACAAGGACGAAAGTGCTTAAGAAATATGTGACCTGAGCCTTAAAATACAGAGTTCACCAGGAGGAAACACTGTGGAGGGAAGGAAATAGCATTGTAATCCCAAGATTAAAGACTGCAGCCAGACCAGAGGAAGAAAGCATGGGTAAGATAGGGCAGCAAGCTGGGGACAGGATGTCAGTGGCCCTGTATAACTTCCAGGACTGGGAATTAGAAATGTCCCTCAGAAGGTGAAACAGAAGCACATGAATTACTGTCAGTAGACGACAATCTGCAGCTTTGTTGGCATTCCCTCAAAGTTTACACATGTTAACACAGTTTTGAAGTTTCGGGGTATAATTTTAAGGATAAAAAATCTGGAAGCACTTCCAATCCCTCTTTAAATTTTTGTTGAGTATAGGAGCAATGTAAATGTAAGTGGCCACTCATTAATTCGGTGAAATAAGAAAATTTTTTAAAAAAACTTACTTTTGCACAAAGATGCGCTACAAGAGCAAACATTTGAGGAACCCACATTTCCTCTCTGGGACACTGTCTCTGTAAATGGGTCCGAACATTAAGAGCACTGTTAAAAGAACAGTTCACGAATCATAATTCAAATGTGATATGAGAATGAGTATTCGGCTATAGAAATGTAAAATACCTGTGTTGCCTATGGGCCAATTCCTGCATTTTATGTGTAGGCCGCAACCTAGAACCAATGTCTGGGAGCTATAGGAAGCCACAGCATTAAGGAAAAACCTTTAAACCAGCTAACCATGGACCAAAATAATTTGCCAAATGAATTAAAATGTTCCCTGTTGCTAGATTTTGGATCTGGAATGTTCCCCAAAGGCCCATGTGCTGAAGATTTGGTCCCCAGTATAGCATTGTTCAGGATGGAATAATTAATTGTTCAGGTGGAAATGATAGGATCGTGGGGGCTCTGACCTCATCAACAGATTGATCCACAGATGGATTCATAATCTGAATGGACTATTGGGTAGTGATGGAAACCACTGGAGGTAAGATCAAGTTGAAGGATGTGGTACTTGAGGATGTTCCCTTGAAGATATATCTTCTCTCCTCCCAGCTCCCCTTCTCTGCTTCCTGTCTGCGGTGATCTGAGAAGCTATCCTCCACCATGCCCTCCCACCATGACATTCTGCTTCACGTTGGGCTCAAAGCTGGAGCGAGCCAACCTCAGACAGAAATCTTTGAAACTAAGTTTCCTCCTCTAAATTGTTTTTCTCAGTCATTTTGTCACAACAATGAAATCTGACTAATACACCCATGGACACAGATGTTCATGTACAGGCTGTAAGAATTAAAAGCATTAAGTTAGAGCTACAGCATGTGCATATGCATATAGACATTTACTCAACACTTTGGAGTTCCCTGATTATAACATTCACAGTGTTTGGCTTACAAATATGACTCATCCATGTCAAGACCTCCATATATAGAGAATAACAGTGGTTCTCCTCTTTCCTCTCCCTCTCCCTCCCCACCCCTCTCCATCCTATACTTAAAAATCATTTCTGGGGGCTGAGGATGTGGTTCAGTGGTAGAATACTTGACCTGTAACACTGCAAAAAAAGAAGAAGTAGAAGGAGGAGGAGGAAAGAAATGAAGACAGAAATTTGCTTTTCCTGCAACATCTGAGCCTAGACAGTGAAGAAAACATTATTGAAATAGGTCTTTATTGAAACAGGTGTGGAGATGAAACCACGAGACAGCTGTCAGGCAAAACAGTGAAACTGAGAGAAGTTAATGTTTCTGCCTCCCGGAGGCATCCTCCTTCTACGAAATAATGTAACTTACTATGGTACGTTGACACTAGAATGATTAATGAACTCTAATTTGTAAAGACATCATTAAAAATTAACATGAGGCAGTTCTCACAAAGATAGAATACTGGGGAGGTAATTATGATACTACTCAGCAAATAGCCCGGCTGTTTTAAAATTAAGAGCTCTATTCTTAAATTATAAGAGCTTGGGAACACATATGCTAGCCAGTAATACTTTCAAAACTTCCACCCTTAACTGAAATTTAAAAAAGGTGTAGTATTTTTATTCAGTAATTTAAAGAACATTCCTTATATAATTGAGCCTCCAATTAAGTATTCAGGTTAAATATTATGCACAGTTTCGAGGTACACTGGAAGACTCAAAGCACAGGCAAGTGGTCAAAAAGCCAATGGTCCAAGTAAGAAATAAAGAGGAAAAGGGAGGAGAGAGGAAGAGAAAGAGAAAGACTTTTTTTTTATTGGTTGTTCACAACATTACAAAGCTCTTGGCATATCATATTTCATACATTAGATTGAAGTAGGTTATGAACTCCCAATTTTACCCCAAATGCAGATTGCAGAATCACGTCAGTTACACATCCACAATTTTACATAATGCCCTATTAGTAATTGTTGTATTCTGCTACCTTTCCTATCCCCTACTATCCCCCCTCCCCTTCCCTCACATCTTCTCTCTCTACTACATCTACTGTAATTCATGTCTCTCCTTGTTTATTTTCCCATTCCCCTCACAACCTCTTATATGTAATTTTGTATAGCAATGAGGGTCTCCCTTCATTTCCATGCAATTTCCCTTTTCTCTCCCTTTCCCTCCTATCTCATGTCTCTGTTTAAAGTTAATCTTTTCTTCCTGCTCTTCTTCCCTACTCTGTTCATAGTTGCTCTCATTATATCAAAGAAGACATTTGGTATTTGTTTTTTAGGGATTGGCTAGCTTCACTAAGCATAATCTGCTCTAGTGCCATCCATTTCCCTGCAAATTCCATGATTTTGTCATTTTTTAGTGCTGCATAATATTCCATGGTGTATAAATGCCACATTTTTTTTATCCATTCATCTATTGAAGGGCATCTGGGTTGGTTCCACAGTCTAGCTATTGTGAATTGTGCTGCTATGAACATCGATGTGGCAGTATCCCTGTAGCATGCTCTTTTAAAGTCTTCAGGGAATAGTCCGAGAAGGGCAATAGCAGGGTCAAATGGTGGTTCCATTCCCAGCTTTCCCAGGAATCTCCATACTGCTTTCCAAATTGGCCGCACCAATTTGCAGTCCCACCAGCAATGTACAAGTGTACCCTTTTCTCCACAAACTCACTAGCACTTGTTGTTGTTTGATTTCATAGTGGCTGCCAATCTTACTGGAGTGAGATGGTATCTTAGGGTGGTTTTGATTTGCATTTCGAAAGAGAAAGACTTGATATTCATGATTCAATACAATTCTAGTTCTCCATTTGTACCTAATTTAAGATTTTAACCATTCTATGATAAAGAATCTTAGTTGGTATTTGCTTGCAAGAGAAGGTGACAGTGAATTTAATGTGACCTTTTTTCCAACTCTGTTCTCCCAGCATATGGAAGGAGGAACCAACTTCTTGATTTAACAACCATGCACATAGACACACTAAATACATCTTAGACCTGCCTTTACGCTCTCAATGCAGCCTGCCTGTAATGTCACAAATTCAGGCTAAATTTTATTTCTTTACGTAATCCTAGCACCCAAAGATTATTGTTATTCTTTAGCCTGAATATTGATTCTCCTATATACCTTACTCAACTCCACTTTGCTTTTCTCCCCCAGCTTATCAACTGACTGTCTGGTTTATCAAAGAGAAGACAGAGAACAACATGAGTGGCAAAAAAGAGAGACAACAGTAATGACCAAGGTGGATGAGCAGGCACCATTTGCTCTCTTAGACCACAGGACCAATTCTGCATATGAGGTGACAGACACTATTCTAACTCTTGGGCATGCCAAAAGGCATAACCTTACTCTAGTTCCTATTCACTAAGTGGAACATCTTGAAATCAGGCACACCTAGAGATAGGGCAACACTGAATGTCTCTCCCAGTAAAGCTTGTGCAATCCCCGCCTTGCTGGAGACAGTTCACAGGAAGATATCTCCTTTGTGACACAGCTGATAGAGGTAAGCCCATGCACCTGACCCCTTGGGTTGATCCAACACTTAGGTGACAGGGGTTTTTGCCATTCTGAGGTCAATCATCTTGCCCCCAATTCACTGTTTAAAATAGTTCCAAATAAAACAAAACTCAGGAATAAGAGAAAGTATCAAAATACCTTCCACATAACTAAAACTGGAATTTTGGCAACATCTTTGTGTATTTCGCCACCTACTTACAAGCCTATTTCCATCTATCCCGAAAGCCACAGCCTCACATCTCTCCCTGGGCAATGACAGCATCCCAGTGCATTTCAAAATACAGAGCCTGTAGGTTCACACACATGCCACAGCCAAAGCATCCCAAACCCAAGGATAACTTTGTCACTTGCCCCCGTAAGAGCTTCTTTGGGCTACAGCTGACCCCTTGTCAGTAACTGGGATTTTCTGAGCACAGCTGTCTTTGCTCCTTCTTCCATATCTTTTACAGAAAGCAAAAGGCTATTACTCTCCTCTGTACCTTTGCATATGTGCATATGCTGTTCCCCATGGCTGGCATGTCCTCCCTCCACAAACCCCACCTGAGCTTTCAGACTGACTTCTAATCAGCTTTCAAACCCAACTGTAACTCTGTTCTGTCCTAGCCCTGAAGCATTACAAAAAAAAAAAAAAAACCCACTCCAGATTCCCCATGATAGAGGGGGATTAAAATGCTTGCCTTGAAAGTACCAAATGAAGGATTACAAATTGGGCTTAACTTTCTAGTCTCAGGGTTGCTGAAGTCAAAAGCAGAAGTTAGACTGAGCTTGATCTTCTCCAAGAAAAAGGAGGAGCCCCACTCAACAGAAATCTACAGCACATAGCTCCAAAGTGGGGTATGAAAGAAAGTTACCAGAGCTTACACTTACATGTATCTCCAAAAATTAAGGTTTGATAACATTTACTGAATAGAATGATCCCGGTGCCCCCACATGGTCTTAAGGAATGTGCCTGGAGGGGAAGTTCCCTGATTTGAGGGCTAGGGGTGTGCTATGGAATGAACAGTATCACCATCCCCAAATTAATATATAGAATCCCTAACCCCTAATCTGATGGTATTTGGAATCAAGATCTTTGGAAAAGAAAGGATTAGATGAAGTCATGAGGGTGGGGGCCCTCAGAATGGGATTAGTGCCCTTATTAAAGACTGATACCTTATGTGAAATATCACTATTCTCTTTGTCACTCCCTCACCCCATTCTCTTTTTTTTCATTTTTCATTGATTTTTTTAAACAAATGACAGAAGAATGCATTACAATTCTTATTACATGTATACAGCACAATTTTTCATACCTCTGGTTGTATATAAAGTATGTTGATACTAATTGGTGTCTTCATACATGTACTTTGGATAATGATGTGTCTATCACATTCCACCATCCTTGCTAACCCCTTGCCACCTTCCTTTCACTCCCACCCCTCTTCCCTATCTAGAATTCATCTATTCCTCCCATGCTCCCGCTCCCTACCCCACTCTGAGTCAGCCTCCTTATATCAGAGAAAACATTTGGCATTTGGTTATTTGGGATCAGCTAACTTCATTTAGCATTATCTTCTCCAACGCCATCAATTTACTTGCAAATACCATAATTTTGTTCTCTTTTATTGCTGAGTAAAATTCCATTGTATGTATGTGTGTGTGTGTGTGTGTGTGTGTGTGTGTGTGTGTATATATATATATATATATATCTCACATTTTTTTATCCATTCATCCACTGAAGGGAATCTTGACTGGCTCTATAGTTTAGCTATTGTGAATTGTGCTGCTATAAACATTTATGTGGCTGTGTCCCTGTAGTATGCTGTTTTTAAGTCTTTTGGGAATAGAACAAGGAGAGGGATACCTGGATTAAATAGTGGTTCCATTCCCAGTTTTCCAAGGATTCTCCATACTGCTTTCCATACTGGCTGCACTAATTTGCAGTCCCACCATCAGTGTATGAATATACCTTTTTCCCACATCCTGGCCAACACTTATTGTTGTTTGTCTTCATAATAGCTGCCATTCTGACTGGAGTGAGATGATATCTTAGATTAGTTTTGATTTTCATTTCTCTAATTGCTAGAGATGATGAACATTTTTTTCATATATTTGTTGACTGATTGTATATCCTCTTCTGTGAAGTGTCTGTTCAGGTCCTTGGCCCATTTGTTGATTGGATTATTTGTTTTTTTGGTGCTTAGCTTTTTGAGTTCTTTATATACCCTAGAGATTAGTGCTCTAACTGATGTGTGAGGGATAAAAATTTGTTCCCAGGATGTAGGCTCTCTGTTCACCTCACAGGTTGTTTCTTTTGCTGATAAAAAACTTTTTAGTTTTGAGTCCATCCCATTTATTGATTCTTGGTTTTAATTCTTGTGCTACAGGAATCTTATTAAGAAAGTTGGGGCCTAATCCCACATGATGAAGAATAGGGCCTACTTTTTCTTCTATTAGATGCAGAGTTTCTGATTTAATTCCTAGGTCCTTGATCCACTTTTGAGTTGAGTTTTGTAAATGGTGAGAGATAGGGGTTTAATCTCATTTTGTGGCATATAAATTTCCAGTTTTCACAGCACCATATGTTGAAGAGGCTATTTTTTCTCCAATGCATGTTCTTGGCGCCTTTGTCTAATATAAGATAATTGTAGTTTTGTGGGTTAGTCTCCGTGTCCTCTATTGTATCATTAGTTTACCAGTCTGTTTTGCTGCCAGTACCATGCTGTTTTTGTTACTATTGCTCTGTAGTATAGTTCAAGGTCTGGTATATTGATGCCACCTGCTTCACTCTTCCTGCTAAGGATTGCTTTAGCTACTCTGGGTCTCTTATTTTCCCAGATGAATTTCATGATTGTCTTTTCTATTTCTATAAGGAATGCCATTGGGATTTTGATCAGAATTGCATTAAATCTGTATAGTGCTTTTGATAGTATGGTCATTTTGATAATATTAATTCTGCCTATACAAGAGCAAGGTAGATCTTTCCATCTTCTAAGGTCCTCTTTGATTTTTCTCTTTAGGGTTCTGTAGTTTTCATTGTATAGATTTTCACCTCTTTCTTTAAGTTGACAAGTATCTTTTTTTTTTTTTTTTAGGTTATGGTAAATGGGGTAGTTTTCTTCATTTCCTTCTCAGAGGATTTGTCACTGATATACAGAAATGCCTTTGATTTATGGGTGTTGATTTTATATCCTGCTATTTTGCTGAATTCATTTACTAGTTCTAGAAGTTTTCTGGTGGAGCTTTTTGGGTCTTCTTTCTCTATGCAAGGTAGGAAGCGTGACTTTACCATCCTACCAGAAACCGACTACTCTATCAACCTAATCTTGGATTCCCAAACTCTAGGACTGTGTGAAAATAAATTTCTGCTGTCTAAGCCACCCACCCAGACTATGGCATTTTGCCATGACAGTCTGACTGACTAATTCATGGTAACAGTGGTACCCTCCCCTGTCTGTCTCTCTGCTTATTACTACTATATGTTTCAGTTTATATCTCCCAGCTAAATGGAATCCTGGTTTACTTTATCTAATTTCACTAAGCTAACCCTCCCAAATGAAAAAGTGGCTTCAGAATCTGGAATGATACCTTTTTGAAAATTATGTTAATATTGCAACTAAAGGCAAATTTTATAAAGCAGCAGAATTATCTCTTCCTTTCCTAATAAAAGTTCTTCAAAACAATTTTACTAGGTTAAGCATTAGGAAAATTTAACCAAACCTGATGAATCAGCCAAAAATATTCAAAATAATGAACATCATTAACAAATGTACTTAACTACAAAGTTTAACTGAGAACATTGGTGAACCATAGTATATCTTTAGATAATAACTAATTTAGATAATATGTCTACAGATATTTAAATGCCTATATTGAAGGTTATGCTAAAAAGTTTTAGTGAAGGAACATACAATCTGTAAAGTTTGGAGACCACTGACATAGAAAGAAAACTTAAATGATGAACATGTCGGACCCCAAAATATGGCCCCTCCTAATCTGTTCCTTTAGCATATTTCAAGATGAGTATTCTGAGAAACTGCTGCCAGGATTAACTCTGAGAGGCTGCCCTTTTGTAAAAGAAATGTACATCTGGTAAAGGAAATTTACACTGGTGAAGTAAGCAGCAGGCATGATACATAAACAGGTTTCTCTGATACCCACTTTTTGCCAAGGAAAGATCTTTTCACAGGAAGAAGAGGTTGGGGGTCTGACAGAATGACCACAGCTGGCAGTTACATAGGACACTTCATCTGCATCACAGGACAACTTTCCAGGCCATACACCTCCTCCCCTCAACCTCTCTTACCCCAAGAACCCTTAAGTCCTTATCCCTTTGTTCAGCTGTATATAAGGCTGGGTTATCTGTGCCCCTCCCTTGAGTCTGGTGCTATGTGTATAGCCCCCATGTTTCTGCAGTTGAATGCAATTGTTATGGGAGTTTTTTCCCTGTGAATCTGTTTGCTCTAGGTTTATTTCACAGATTAAAATCATCAAACTTTTGGAAGGAAAAGAGCAACACATCCATTCTTGAGCTGATGTCCTTTCTCAAGCAGGCCTGAAAGTTGAAACCTATCAACACTCTCCCGTAGCCTTTCAAAGTGATGGTATCTCTAACCAATACCTAAACATACAGAATAATCTAACAGAATGCCCAGCAATATCTCAAACTCAACTTCAAATCACTTTTTAATTGCATCTTGCATGAAATAATAAGAGTGGCTAACAACCTCTGATTTAAGTTTTGAAGAGCTGGCTCTCATTTAAGAAAAAAGAATGGATCAGCATTTAAATGATCAAACCCAACCTCATGAATTTCTGGAAATTTCTTTGTAAAACATCCTCGCATCCCAACAATGGTGGGTCCTCTCCTTTTGTTCTCTCTAAGCATTGTCCCTCTTGAAAGAGTTGCTGATTGGCTTTTCTGAGTAAGCTTTTGCTTCTGTTGAGTGGCTCAGTCAGAAGTGGTGGAACAAATACTTCGACCCTACTTTCTAGATGGTGACCCAGAAGCTGGGAGCTGAATGCTGAGCAGAAACAGGATTATCTGCAGGTCCCATGACTACCAACTCTTACAATTTCTATACAACTGGACTAGCTGTCATGCAAACAAATTCTCTCTGTGTTGTTGGTGAGTTTAGGGAATTTTCTTTGACACCAGGAATGGAATGTTTTCAAATCTTAACACAACAATCACCTAAGGACACTGACTCTTTTCTCTCTAATCACCATGACTTCAAAATCATATCTGTTTCCAATAAAACATGCAATGTTTATCAAAAAAAAAAAAGATGAGAGTTTAGCATTTTCCTACTCTCCCAGGTACTTGTAGTTAATTTTAAGATTTTTTTTTTTGCCTTTAGAAAACTATATATTTATAGGAGAGCTGCAAAAATAGAACAGAGTTGCCATCTAACTTTCACATAGTTTCTCTGTACAGTTAACATCTTACATCCTAGTACAATGATCATAATTAAGAAAATAACACTTGGCACAGAGCTAACCCAAGTACTGACTCTATTCAGGGTTCACCAGCATTTTTCAACCAATGTACTTTTTCTTTTTTTTACTGGGATCTGATTTAGGGACTCACATGGCATTTAGTTGTCCTATCTCCTTAGTTTTCTCTAATTCTGGTTAAGTTTAAACTTCTATCTCACTAATTAATTCTTGATGTTTAATTTATTTAGACTCAGAAATGCACCCAAGTTCACAGAAAGCAGTAAGAGTTAACAGTGTGGCTGGGGGTGGGGTGGGACACAAGTCAGTGGTAGAGCATTTTCCTAGCATGTACAAGGGCCTAGGTTCAATCCCCAGACCAACAAAATAAAAAATAATAATAATAATAAAAGAGTTCATAAGGAAATAAGTTGCTGATCCAAATTCTCAAACAAAATGCCTTCACTTATTTGTAAAAATGAGAATGGTGCTACATCTTGTAACTAGAATGTCTCTCAAAGGCCCTTTTGTTGAAGGCTTGGTTCCAAGCTGGTAAAGCTATTGGGAGGTGGTAGAAACCTAGGAGATGAGGCATAGATGGAGGAAGTATATCACAGCAGATGTGCCTTTCAAAAGTATATCTTGTCTCCAACCCCTTTTCTCCTCTCTATTTGCTTCCAGGCCACATGAGGTCAGCAATTTTGCTCCACCAAGTGATCCCTCTATGATGTTCTACCTCACCACAGGTCCACAGTGATGGGGGGCAAAGTAACTACGGCCTGAAACCTCTGAAACCATGAGCCAAAATAAACCTTTCCTCCCTTAAGTTGATTTTCTCAGGTATTTTGTCCCAACAACAAAAAGCTGACTAACACAAATGGCAAAGTTGTTTCTTTGGTCAAATTCAAATTGCGTTTCATTATCCACCCACACAAAGGTCAACTTGACAAAGAAAAATCACCAGGAAAGTCTATTCTCCTAGACATTTGCTGTTTCCTTAGAAACATCAAATACAAAGCTGGTCCAAGGTTGACATGCTTTTCTATTTCTAAAAATAGAGTTCAAGAAAGCTCACACATTCAATGATCAACTGAAATATATGGTGCCAAGGCTCCCCCAATTTCCAGTTTTATTTTCAGGATGCCTCAAAAACCTATCCAGGAGAACACTTCTAATTACCAGACTCTTCTATGGCATTAATTGCTATTGGTATTAATGAAATAAGGACTCATGATCTATTGTAACATTCATGTCAGAAAACACAGTGCCTGGTTTGGAGTTTAACCAAACATATCTATCTGCCTCTAATATAAAAATAGCATAGACAGAAGGGAAATCTTGAGACTGAAGGCTGAAAGGTAAAATGCTTTGAATATCAGCAAGAACTCTGAATGAGGAAAATACTTACCTTTGCCAAACTGGACAAGGACAGATGTCTTAAACCAGAGGTATGTAAATCTTACTTTTTAAGACAATGATCATTTTGTGACTCAAAAGAAAATGATTCTTGATAGAATCTTGGTATTGTTTCTTTGTTAAATTATAAGCAGCTTATGCATTGAGACAAGGTCCCATCTAAATTCTTTAGCTTTAAAACATTTGGAAAAGACTCCTTCATTTTTGTATCACTCAAAGACATTGGATCTAGAACCATCTACACCTATCATCCACCATTCATATATAAATAGGCTGATGAAGATTATTTTGTTCTCTCCATTCTCTTATTTTAGAATCCCAGCATAATATTACAGGTTGAATATACTTTAACCAAAATGCTTGGGATAAGAAGTGTTTCCAATTTCATTTGCTTTTGTTTTGTTTAGGTTTTGGACTTAGGAATGTCTCCAGACACATGATAAAACATCCTGGAAAGAGGATCCCAGTCTAAACATCGAATTTTCTTGTACCTATGTATCTCATACACACATCCTAAAGGTAATTTTATATAATATTTTTAATGTGCATAACTACAATCCACCACATGCTGGTAGGTGTGGAATTTTCCACCCGTGGCATCATGTGTGGTTCATAAAGTTTCAGATTTAAGGAATGCTTAACATATAAAACGTAACACACAGTGCTCAATTCCTATACAAACTTAACACAAAGTGCTTAATTACCTTTGCTTAAAAGGTAATATTTTAAACTTGCCTTGGGAAAGTCAATAAAATATTTATAAAAAGCAATTTTCCTTTTAAGATAAACAATCTGAAGAAATTCAGTAACTTAACAAAGCTCAAGTTATTGCTTTAATGAAGATTTTTTGCTAGCTAAAACGCCCACCTGAAATGAATGAGTCACTCAAAACTGAATATCTATAAACATTTCTAACTTGCTCTGAAGATCTCATTTCAGAATTGGGGAAAAAAAACCTCCTTATAGCCTTGAAATTCACTATTTCAAATGACATGCTGATAATCACATAGAAAGATTACATATGTCTGATCATGATGACGTAAATATTGTTCATTCCTTTGATCAGTCAACTACTTCAAGTATATTTTGGTGGGGGAAGCATTTTAACTTTAAATGGTTTTAAAAATTTATAAATACAAAATTAAAGATTGACCTACCAGATTCCTCTACACAGCAAATTTTTTGAAAGCATTTAATATGTAACTTACAACACACGAAAGGATATGGTGCCGTTCACATAAAATATCCAGTATAGGGAAATTTATAGAGATATAAAGCAGATTAGTGGTTGCATGGGTCTGGGGAGAAGCAAGAATAAGAGGATGACAGCTAAAGGGTAAGGAGTTCTTCTCAAGGTGGTCAAAATATTCTAAAATTGTACAACTCTGTGAATATACTAAAAAACCAATGACTACAACTTTAGATGGCTGAATTATGCACTTAAACATTTTAAAGGAAACAGGACTATATATTTTGGGGAAAACGGGACCTTGTTAGGTAGACACATACACACACACACACACACACACACACACACACACATTAAAAATAACCCATTAATTACTATTTCTTTTTCGGGGTAAAGGAATTTACTATCCTCACAAAGTCTTAGAGAATCAATGCCTAGGAAAAAGATCAATCATAATTCTCTACCATGAAGGTAATACAAAGTCATTGGCTTCAGACTGGGCACTGGTGTTGCTTTCAGTGTCAAGTACAAGACCAAGATTTGGAGGGACAACCATGTACAAGGTACAAGCTCTCCCAGAAATTCAAGAAATTTCTCAGAATTTAGACTTCCCATAGTGTGCACTCCTACAGGGTTGCCAAGGCCAGTCAACCCCAGAAGTGAACTATTCACTTCTGCTCTTTAGAGTTTTCTCCAGGCCCCGCCTCTGTTGAATCACACCAGTTCCAAATGTTAACCTTTGACTACATAATACCTGTCCTGAAGTATATCACCCCTCACTTACTTTCCCTATACCCAACAGCAACCTCCCTCCCTTAGCATCAAATTCTGAGCCCCATCCCTGTCTGGAAGTCAAACCATGAATTTCTCACAGAGACAAGCACAGAGCACCTGCCAAGACTGTAAGGTTCCACGCCAGAAAGGGTTTAGGGAGGGGGGAAATAAGAGAACTCTCTCCTACAGCGGAGGGTTCCTGAGGTGTATAATCAGACATTCCTGATTCAGTATACTAGTGTGAGCCTCAGCTGTCCCATATGTCCCTTCTTTTCAAAAACCTCAATATAGAAGCAAACAGGGCTGGAGGATACAGTTCAGTGGTAGAGCATGAGCTTAGCACGCATGAGGCCCTAGGTTCAATCCCCAACCCTGCAAAAAAAATACACACACACACACACAGCAAACTGAGATGAAACTTTCATGGCCCTACCTCTAAGAAAAAATACTGGTAACCTTTTCTCATGAAAAATTATATTTAAAAAAGAAATCTTTTATCAATTTCCTTTTATAGAAAGATTCCCTTGGATAGCTTTATCAACCTTCAGCAAACATTCATGGCCAGGATAAGAAAAAAATCCTTATTTTTAAAAAATCAATATTTTTTTAAACTGGATTTCAGCATAATTTAAAATGCTAAAACATCATGGCCCCATGTTTTGTAAAACCCTTAAACTCGAATGCTAAGAAGTTTTGTAATTAATTCCTAATGAACTACAAGTTACTGATAACCATCAGTGATTCCTACTTAAACACAGAGTAGAGGTGAATCGCATACTCAAAGGCCATTTTATAGAATCTCAAAGATCATATTTTAATTTCTTAGACACCACCCAGTGCATTCAGAAACTTATGCTCACAGGATAAGCCAGGCACTCAGAAATTTTTTTAAAATTTCATACTTAACATGATATATTTTAACAAGTTCAATTATATACTTATATGAGGTTTTTAAATAGAATAGTTGCTATCTGCTTACTTTATATCTAGCCAGCCCATTCTACATTCCCATACTTAGTCTTCTCTGCTACCTTATAAAAAAAAGCACAAATGAAACCCTACAATAAGTAGCCACTTGGAATCTAATAATAAAATCAGTCTCAAAAGTCAGTTTTTAATCTTCATTTCAGAACAGTATTGAGAGTCCATTACCTAAGTTCTTAGAAATCCTCACCTCCCATGGAAACTAGGAAATTTAGACCAAGCTCAAGACTCCTGATTTATTCTCCCAGCTTTATACAAGCCCAAGAGACACAAAAATAAAAGAAATTAATAGGAATTAAGTAAAATACCTTTGAAAACATACTATAAAGTTTGAAAAAAAAGTAATTCTTCAGTTCCATACCCTTATAGAGCATTTATCTTCTTAAAAATAATCTTTGTCTTTATAAAAGCAATTAAATAGAAATGTATGAGAAGGTGTGAAAAGTGGAACTATATTAGCAGTGCTAGATAGATTCCAAATGGTTTTAAGTATATTAAGATTTGTGCAACCATCATTAACAAATGAAAGTCCATGCCCATTAACAGTAGTTTCCTCCAATCTCTTCCCCCTTCCCCAGTCCTAGGAAACATTGATCTAACACTTTGTCTCCATAGATTGCCTCTTTTTGATATTTCATATAAATAAACTCAGACAACATGAGGTCTTTTATAACTGGCTTCTTTCACTTAGCATAATGTTTCCAAAGTTAACCCATGGTGTAGTAGGTGTATTTCATTCCTTTTGATAGCCAAATAATATTTCATTGTATGGATATACCACACTTATCTATTCAGTCATCATTCATCAGTTGAAAGACATTTGACTGTGATCACTTATTGGCCATTATAAATGATTCTGCTACGAACATTTGTACATAAGTTTTTATGTGGACATATGTTTTCATTTCTTCTGGTTGTATACACCTAGGAACAGAATTGCTGGGTCATATGGTAACTTTACATGGAACCTTTTGAAGAACTGCCAAACTGCTCTCCAAAGCCACTGCACCATTTTTCCTTCTCATCAGCAATGTATGAGGGTTCCATTTTCTCTACATCCTTGCCTATGCTTGCTATCTTTTTTGATTTCACTCTAGTTTGTGAAACGGTGATTTGTTGTCTTAAAGTAAGCCCATACATTCTAGAATGAGAGCTCAGCTCTTCTTTTAAGTTGCACTTTTATAAGTATAAAAATATGTTCAATCTTAAAACCCAAAACAAGTCTGGCACAACCTAATACTCCCTTAATAAATGAAGATACCACCTCCTATAATATACACTATTATTCTACCCCAAATTCTATCAAGCTACAATAATGTCCAGTAGCCAGACCTTTCTAAATGAAGGTGTCAGGCTAAGCACCCTGTATAAGCACTGCCACAGCAGTGGAATACTTAACCATATAACAACAACAAAGTTGGAGCCAAACTTTCAAGAAATAACACTGGACTGAAATTCAGGTTTGTCGATAATCTACGTGTAATCTGATCAATCACTGAAGTTCTCTATGCCTGAGGATGGTTGTCTGAGCAGCTCAAAAAACTACATCCTCTTAAAGTCACTCCAAGACCCAAAATTTTCTAAGCCTGAAAGTTGAGTTAAATTTGAAAATGTACTAACACCCATGCTAAAAAACAAAACTAGCCTTGCACAGCAGAAAGAAACTATTTGCTAGTCAGAGGAGCAGGTTCAATTTCCAGTTTTACCATTTAGTAGCTACATAACCACAGGTACATTACTTAGCATCTTTATACTTCAATTTTCTGATCTGAAGGTAATAATGTCTGCCACATCAGGTGATGGAGAATCATGAAGCTAGTATGACTAAGGCATGTAACACAGCAGCCAGCAAAAAAGCAGGCACTTAAATGTTACCTTCCATCCATCTTTCTGATAACTCTGGGCAAAGTTTCCCAGCAAACAGACCTCTTAACGAAGACCCAAGAATCTTTTGAGATCTGTGGGATTCCCTTATAAAGCATTTCCCTACATTAAGATCTGCAAATTGCTAAAGAGAACTACTAATCAGGTTAAAAAGAGATTATGGGGGATTCTTGACAAGCAGCCCAGGGATGAAAAGAGAAGAGACTTCACTTTGTGGGTGATATTAGAATAAAACTTCCTCAGGGCCCGCAGAAAGGCTGGACACAGCATAGATGCCAAGGGGAGGAAGGCTGAAGATGCATTCACACGACTCCTTCAGTGTACACCACTAGGCTCTGGGTGGGTGGAGGGAATTGGGGAGCAAGGTGCAGGAGGAAGCAGATGAGGCCAGGTCCAGCTAGGTGGGAGAAAAGCCCCTCCCCAGCTAACTCCACTGCCTCTGGCATCTCTCAGCCGCCTTCCCCTACCTGATCTGGTTGTCGCAGAATTTGTTGAGATGCGGTTGGTTGAGGTAAATGGTGCGGGCCGTTGCCTCCAGCTGATCTCCAACAGACGTGGTCCGGGACATCTCATCCTCTGCTTTCTTATAGCCCGCAGAAGAACGAACAGGTCCTGCAGAGACGAGGCGGGGGGGCAGAAAACAAAGAAGTCAGCCTCCGGGCGAGAGGCGGCAAGCACAGGCTGCAGGCTGACCCGCGGGGCCAGCAGGGAAAGGATGCTCAGGAGAGGCCGGGGCCGCCTATGTACCTTGGCTCCGGGTGGAGACGCCGCCGCCGCCGCCGCCGCCGCGGCCACTGCGGCAGGCCCCGCCCCTCCCCGCTCCGCCCCTGCCTCCGCCCCACCCCCAGGGGCTGTGGAGCCAGCCACGCCCGCCCTCCCCGGGGGCTGCTGCCCGGGCTCCAGCGCTCCCCTGGGCGCTCCCCTGGGCGCTCCCCTGGGCGCTCCCCTGGGCGCTCCCCTGGGCGCTCCCCTGGGCAGCCTGGGGCGCGCCTGAGGCTGGGCGGGGAGGAGCGTAGCAGCCGCGTGCAAAGTCCGCGGAGCCCCGTGTGAGTGCACCGTGGAGGCGCGCCTCTTCCGGTTGCGACCGGGATCGTGAGGACAATGGGGGTGAGGGATCGGGTGGCAAAACTCTCTTGCTGAGAGCCACCTGCCGTCCCAAGGACTGCGCTTTGGAACTGGATTCTCTGGGCTTCTTTGTTGCTACTTAGTTACTGGGTGGCAAACAGCCTGGGAAGACGTGCCTGACCTCTGCACTCTAAAATGAAAGTCCCGCACCCCGGTGTGAAGGACCTGCTCCCATGATGGTCTACGGTGGAGAAGGAGCTGCTGCTTTCCTCCATAGATGTGTCTAGTCACCTGAGGGCAGTAGCTTTACCAACCCCAGCTATGGACCTCAGTTTGAGCTTGCATTTCATTGCTTAAGTTACTGTTTCTCTGGTTACCACACGAACCAGCCTGACTCCCTACTGAATGTTTTTTATTTCATTTTATTTTATTCCCTACTGAAATTTTTATTTCAGTCCTATAGCCAAAGCTCCCTACTAACCTTCCTACTAACCTTCCCTTGAGTAAGTTATGAGCATAGAGAAGGATGAAACCCTTACTACACACACACACACACACACACACACACACACACAGAAAATTCATTACCACTTCAACTACAAGTCAGTATCCCTCATGGGAAAGGGCCACCCATCTGGAGAATGAACCTTTAGAGAGAAATGCCTGAGATAAAGGGTCATGGAAAAATAAATGCCCTACAGATGGAGCCTTACATTGTTTCCTTTAAATGTATGTTCACACCTGCCATCTGTTCACCATATCACAGTTTGCATGTTGGGTATCATTTTTAAAGCTCATCTTAGTGGAGTAAATTTCCACTTCCCAGCAACAAAGAATGCTGTTATTGTCATGGAGAAAATTTGAAAAATAAAGTTTTGGCAAAGTTATCTTTTAAAGTGAGCATAAGGATTGTAATCCTTAACAGACGGGGCAAAACATGAAGTTACTGAGAGCTAACATACTATAATGAATACTAAGTAAGGGTTAATTCTGAAGTGAACTAAGGCACCCACCAGGTATGCAGGCTTTGGGGCTCAGAGTGGGGTCCCTGGTCACAGATCGGGTACACTCCATTTTTGTTCCCATCCTCTGGCAAGGGACCACAGCCTCCTGGCTATTTCAGTGAGGAACTGATTCCCTCACCTTCCCACCGACCTCCCTCTGTCTGAGATCCTTCCTTGTGCCACTGGACACTGCTGGGCCCTCTCCTTATTATCAGTAAGGGGCAGCAGAGAGCAAGAGTCTGTATTTCAAAACTGGCTGCTCTACCAGCTCTGGCTCCTAGACTTCAATCAGAGAAGGCCGAGGTTTTGTATGGGGGATTTGACTTTGTTTGAGGGTTTTGTTTCATGTATGTATATGCATGTGCTGGGATTGAACCCAGGGCTTCACACTTGCTAGGCTAGTCCTCTACCACTGAGTTACCCTCCCAGCCCAGGCTGGGTTTTAAAGCATTCACTGATTTAAGACGGATGGAGAATATTTTTGCAACTAGCCCATATAAAAGTTACTGCTTTTCTCTCTGCCACTTACCCTATTTTGTTTTCCTCCACAGCGTTTTTATCCCCATTACCTGACATTATTTATTTATGGTCTTCTCCTGCGCCCCAGAGCATAAGTTCCAGGACACCAAGGACATGCTTTGTTCAGTGCAGTGACCTCAGCACCCACAACGGTGCCTGGCACATAATGAATACTCATATTTGCTGGTGGAATAAATCATTTTTATCCAAGTTGTATAAAGGGTGCCTTTGAATTCCCCAAGCAGAGATGCAGGGACATGCACAGATACACACACTAGTTTGAACCAAAATAGTTCATTGCCTGAATTGCATTCACTCAGTGGCTCCCAACTCAGGGTGCATCAGTATCATCAAGGGAGCTTTCACAGATTCCTGCCTTCCTTACTGTTCAGATTCTGCCTGTTCTTATTTTTTATATTCTGTAAATGATACTAATGGGCAGCCACAATCGAGAATCACTTGTCAAATGCTGCCAGGGTCACAAAAATAAGAGATCTAGCTCTTGCCCTCCAAAATGGTAACTAGTTTAAGGCACAAAGTCATAACCACAATTACCTGTTTACCAGTGAGTGACAGTTTATGACCAAGTAACTGAGAGCTTGCTAAAAGGTGCTAATGAGGATCATAGGTCATCAACAACTTTGTGCTTGGGATGGAGAAGTGGATGAAACAGACATTGTTGACAGATATGAGCCTTACTGAATGAGTACGATTTGTATTAGTAAAGAGAAAGGCACTGTAGATAAGGGCAAGGAGAGCTTAAGCAAATTTTGTCAAATAGACAAAATTGTATCAGGGGCCAATTAAAAAAAAAATCAGTATTGAGGATCCAAATTGGAAAAGTGCAGAAAAGAAGTACATAATGACTAAGGTTTCAAATTCAGACTCATGAGACAATCCTGAGTTAATGCATTTTGCAAATACCACCATACAAAATAAGAGTATGTACTTACAACTCCCCCATAGAAATAGGCACAGTGTCAGCAGACAGTGGGAGTTCAATAAATATCTATTAGTTGAGAAATAAGTGAAGAGAAAGAATCAAGAGAACAAGAGTAGGCTAATAAATACTGTTTGTCCCCTGCAGAGTTGATGCTTTAGTCAGATTTCTGTCACTGTGATACAATACCTGAGAAAGATCAACTTATCAGAAGAAAATTTAAGTTTGGCTCACAGTTCTGGAGATTCATGGTCATTTGGCTCCAATGTTTCTACTGTGGTGAGGCAGAAGAGGAGCACATGGTAGAGGAAACTGCTCATCTCATGGCAGACAGCAAACAAAGAAGAAGAGAAGGGGTGGGGGTCCCAATATGCCCTTGAAGGGCATAGCCCCAATCACATACTTCCTCCAATCAGACCCCATTCTCCTGAAGCTTCCACCACCTCCCAATAGAACCATGTCCCCCAAAAGTTCACCTGTGAGACAATGCAAAAACGTTCAGAAGTTAAATGGTTAAATTATGAGAGGTATAATCTAATCAGTGGGTGATTTCACGGATGCAAATTAACTGGATGATAACTGCAGGCTGTAGGGGATACAGGAGGTAAGTTATTTTGCTTCCTGTTGCCATATCCTGAGCCACTTTCCTCCACCAGCCCTTCCTCCACTTGGGCCCACAGCAATGGAGTGGGCCATCTGCAGACTGAGGCCTCTGAAACCATGAGCCCCAAGTAAACTTTCCCTCCTCCACATTGTTCTTGTCAAGTCTTCTGATCACAGTGAGAAAAACTGACTAAAACATCTATGGACCAAGCCTTCTATACATGAGTCTTCAGGGGACATTTAGGATGGAAATCATAACAGTGGAAATGCAGATAAGAGAGTGGATGGCCAAGGTCAGGAGAGAAAGGGAAGGGACTTTGTCTTATTCACAGCTCTATCGCTTACACATTGAATAATGACTAGCATGCCACAGGCCGTCTGGAAGTATATATCAAATGAATAAATAAAAGGCTAACATAGTAGGTGCCCTTTGAAGGTAATTACCCAGCTGCTGGACCAATGAATTCTCCCTTGTCTAGTTACTGAACTCTTTCTTTCTGACCTAAAAGCCAGGGAACCCAGTATCCGTGGAGGACCTTCTTCCTCTTACAGAGTAGATCAGGAGGCAGAGGAAGAATTTCTTCTGAAATAACTTGAAGCAGCTGTGGAGAAACCCACAGAGTCTCAACAGCTTGTGGATCCAGAGTCAAGTCCCTTCCTTGACCCCAACAGTGTTGGAGTCTTTGGTTTAAATGAACCAACCCTTCATCATTGGGTAAATCACTTAGAATTAGTTATTCCTATTAACACAACAAAGGAGCACACAGAGAACCTATTTTGTCCTATAAGATAGAAGAGCAAGTAAGATTAAAGAGACAAATTGCCCTTCACTTAGAGATCACACTGGGGCAGCAAGGTTTTAGATATCTCTGGCACCATTGCAACAGATGCCACAACCCAGACCCAGAGAGGCTCGATCCCACAGAGGAAAGTCTCCATGGCAACATCAGGGCTGGTGTGTTAAGATAAAACCTAGAAGTGGCTGAAAGGTGAATGGCTAAAGAAATAAGCACACCTGTTCTCCTCCATTCAGAGTTTCTGTCACAGCTGGAGAAAGAACAGAATGTTATGAAAGAGAGAGATGGTAGAGATCATGAATAAGAGAATGCATGAAGGAGCAGAGGAGAGTTTCTAACTCAGACAGACAGTTGTAAAAGAGCCTATAACTAGCTCTATGCTCCTTAAGCAATGGAAAGAGAAGTAGAGGTAAAGTCGGACCTTGCTTGGATATTGTATAATAAAGAATTTCTCTGCTCCTTGTCCTGGGCTCCTGGGAGGAAACCTCTAATAAGCCCTTGAAATTTCTGGAGTCCCAGGAGCATCTTTGTCATTCCTGGTGGGCATCTTGGTCCCCACCTGAGTATATGCTGCAAAGATGACTCATGGTGCATCCCTACCTATCTTCAGGTGGGGTTTGAAATTACCAGAAAAAAAAAAAACAACAATGTGATTAGAATGTCAGGTCTTTGAATCAGGTGAACCAACCCAACATCAGGGCAGCTGGAGATTGAGTTTAATTATGTTGCAATGATCCCACTGATAACGCTTGCATAGTGAACAGGGGAGGGGGGGAGGGGGGTAACTATGGACCCCAAAGCTCAGGGGGCTATCCAAGTTGATGAGTGACACTGATGTGCTGAGGAGATGACATCTCCTGAGGTCATAGAAGCTGCATGTTTGAGACCCTCTCAGACCTTGTTATATGTGTCTTTTCATTTGGGTGGTCCTGATTAACCCTTTAGAATAAAACTAATTATCAGTATAGCTTTTTTCTTGACTCTCTGAGGGGGTAGTGAGAACTCCTGATTTATTTCCAGTTGGTCAGAAGTACAGATGACCTGGCAGTCCGTGAGTTTGTGGCTGATGTCTGAAAGGAATGCAATCTAATGGAGGATTATGTCCTCATCCTACGAAATTGACCTGACTTTGGCCAGTTAGTGTTAAAATTACATGGCAAACATTACTCTATGAAATCTGAAATGACAGAGTCAAAGAGAAACCTTATTAACAATCACCGAACTAACTGCCTCATGGGAAAGAATTAGAAGCCACATCTGCACTTGATCAGGCTGATTCTTATGAACTTAGAGAAGCAGCTACTATTTGAGCCTTGGTTTCTTCTTCCACAAAACAGATTTCATTATTAATATCAAGGGCTGGTACATTTTTTTTTTGGTAGTGTGAGTTAGTGAGTATTTTAGGCTTCATGGGACACATCTGGTCTCTGTCTCATATTCTTCTCCCTCTCCTTCTTCATCCTCTTCTTTTCCTCCTCCAAATCCTCCTCCTCCTTCTTTCTTAACACAAATATATTTTAAAATGTAAGAACCTTTTTCTGAGGTTTGGATCTTAAATGCTGTCCAAAGATCCTGTATTGAAAGCTGGTTGCCAGCCAATGGTGCTTTGGGGAGGTGATGGAACCTTTGGAAGGTGAAGCCCAGGGGAAAAAATTATTGGGAGCATTCGCTTGAAGGGGCTATTGAGACCCTGGCTCCTTCCCCTCTCTCTTTGATTGCTGTCTGTCATGAAATAAGCAATTTCCTCCGTCACACACTCCCACTATGATGTGCTGCCTTGCCACAGGCCCAGAGGGAAAAGTGACCCAAAACCGGGAGCCAAAATAAATGTTTCCTCCTTTTAAACTGGTATTTTGTTACAGTGACAGAAATCTGACTAACACATCTTTTTTCCCTCACAGGCCTGACTTGGCCCTCAGGCTAGAGTTTTCTGGGCCCTTAAATAAACAAAGTTCTCTCACAGTTAATGATCTGATTTGGTTCCAACTCCCACTTCAAAGAAATAACAGTTTAAATTTCAATTAGGTCACATTTCCTAGCAGGCATAGGTATTCAAAAATTTATTGCATGAGTTAAGAAGTTGGTTATGTTTTTCCCCCACTTTTTTATGTACTGTGCTTGAAAAGTATGTAAAGGTTGTTTTCTCTTTGCCTCCAGGTATATCTCTAGGAGGAGAGTGCAATAATTATAGAACTTTTCAACAA
Source organism: Ictidomys tridecemlineatus (assembly GCF_052094955.1). Lineage (NCBI taxonomy): Eukaryota > Metazoa > Chordata > Mammalia > Rodentia > Sciuridae > Ictidomys > Ictidomys tridecemlineatus. Next base: position 119,128,201 of record NC_135482.1, read on the forward strand.
GAGGCATGCACGTGCACACACACACACACACACACACACACACACACACACTCCCCTCCTCAAAGAGTTCAACCCTGGCCTCTACCCCATATTTACAAGATGTTTCATAATTGCTCGGAACACAGACACATCAAAAGCAGTCCAGCTGCTGGGGAAGCACTTGGGCTGATTATTTCTCCTAATCAAACAGACACAATGAAAATGCTGTGCAAACACAAAATGTGATCATTCTAGCCTTGGCAGACACGTTCTGAAGGCCCTTTCAAGACCTCACGTTGCACAAAACACGTCTTTCCAAATATAGCATCTGTGATCCACTTCTATCCAAGAATTCAAAAGAATGGGACACAAAGGAAAAAAGGCTCTGATGGGTCAGGATTTCTTATTTTTATAAACTCTTAGTGTCTTTTTTTAACAGGGATAGAAAAGATGCAAAGAAAGTAACAGGCCACAGACTATTTATGATTCAAAATATATAATTCAGTTATTATTAATCTGAATTCATTCAGTTATTAAATGCTTCCTAGACACAAAGCATCTGTAAAAGGAGAGGTACATAGTTGAAGGTATCAGCCTGTGTTTCAATAACAAGAGAGACCAAGAAATATGGAAATTCAAAGCACCAGGATGACTACCGGGTTCAAAAAGGGCCCATCAGACAGGACACTCTCATAAAGGAAGGATTTGAACTGGGCTTCTAAGAATGAATATGATTTGGCTGTGCAGAGAAGGATATTCCAGGTAGAACTGTGTGTGAGCAGAGACACATGCCAGAGAGACTTTATTTAAATATAGTTGGCTCCTGCACTTTAGGTGAAAGCTGAGCCATAGTAATTTGAAGTCTGGTTTCCAATAAGTACAGCTGTACAGACTGGACTTTTGTTCCTCGAAACCCATTCTATTTCTTATATTAAAGCTCATCATGTAAATTAAGTAAAAACAAAGAGGCTTCTAAGGACATATTTTTTCATATATAAAACCAAAGCTACAAAATATAAAAGCTGTGTTTCAATTACTCAATTCCAAGGACTTTTCAATATAGATGGGATTGGCCAAGGCTTAAAATACAAGTCCAGTGACTTCTCATAGCAGCTCTTTCTGTGAGGATGGATATTCTCCACTGTCCCTAGGATCTTGAATCTGGGCTCAAGGTGGGAATACCATCATTAAAATCCCATTGTTAACATAATATGTATGAATACAATCATCTGCAGGGGACTAGGACATGCCCCAACACTGCAGATATCAAAATCTGCAAATGCTCAAGTCCTTTATATAAAATTTATATAAAATGGTGTAGCATTTGCAAATAAATGGTTTATCCGTTTGCCTATAAAATTGTGTCATATTTGTACACATCCTCTATCAACTTCAAATCATCACTAAATTATTTATAATACCTAATATAATCTAAATTGTGTGTAAATAGTTATAGTATATTGTTTTATGATTTTTATCATTGTATTATTATTTACTTTCTTTTGTCCACTATTTTCCATCCAGGATTGGTTGAATCTGTAGATGTAAAACCTGTTCATATTGCACATGGAGGTCCGACCATACAGTCTTTAACAGTTAATCCCATGAGCAGGACAGGTGCTTTGTTTTGTTTTCTGAAGTTATGGTTTGCATATCTCCAGCACTTTGTAGACCTATGATTCCTTGTCCAATGACACACGGGCTCATGGCATCTGGCGGAATACCCTGCGTCATTAGTGGCCTTTCCCCCTTATTCTGGAAGTTCCACATTTAATGGCCTTCTCTCCATTCCTCAAAGACATCACCTCTGTTCCCTCTCTCTGCCCAGAGTGCTCTTCCCTTCTCTTTCTTTTGCCAACTCCTTCCTGTCACTCAGGCCCTAGCTTCAATCTCACTTCTCCACAAAAGCACCCCTCACCACCACCTATCTACGGCATCCCCCTCAATGATTCCCTAACATTGTGCCTCCTTTCTTTCATTACATTTATCACTCCATGGATTATTATTTTTTGTTCATCTTATGTCTTCCAACATTCGATAGAAGCTCCAAAAGGGCAGGGATCATGCCCACATTAACCACCTCTGCAACTCCAGGGCATAGAATGTGGAAAGCACTAAATTCAATGCATGAATCAAGTGAACACAAAATTTCACATTCTGCTTTAGGTAGACAGAGGAAATATCCAGTTTTGCTTGGAACTTAGTTCTGTTGAAAAAGTTCATGTATATGATTTTCAGTTCTCTCTTGAACAAGGATGCTTTAGCTCCCAGATCATGTCATCGTCCTCTTGCTTCTCTCCTTTAAATGGTGCTGGGGAAATGGAGGGTAGGGATGGTGACAGGGGAAGAGTTGGAGTCCCTGATATAAATGCCTTCTGCCTCTTCTTTTCTACAAAGTGATCTTCCAGATGACCCTGCCAGGATTTATGACTACAGTCTGTGTCTGTTCTGCTTTGGCTTTATGAAAGGGCATTAGTGTTCCTTTAGTGGCTCCTGCCTCACCTGTGCAGAGACCATCTGCCTGTGCAATCTGCCTGCTCATCAGCCATCCACCCAGAGCCCTACTGGGTGGACCTCTGGAAGGCCCAGTGGCTTTCAAATCAGCTTCCAGACTATCTAGAAGATCCAGGTGGGAAGTCTAGGAAAACAAAACCTGTTGTCAGTATTATCCTCACTTATCCCATACATCTTGTATCTTGTTGGGGAAATCTTCCCCAGAGAGAAAAAATAATCAAGACATGCCACATTGCTTTCTTCTCTCCTGCTCCTCTCCTTTTCACCTCCTGAAGATCAAAAGCAGAGGCAAGCTTTTTAATGTACTTCCCTAGCACCATTCTCTCTCCAGATCCCAAACAATGCTTTAAAAAAAAAAAAAAAAAAACCTCTGAAGCAAAGCCATCCAAGCTCTGTTATAAATATGGTGAAAGGGGGAGGGAGGAATTAATCCAGTCTCCTCATAAACAAAAGCCTAGCCTGCCTATTTCTGCTATTTTGGAAATGCACCCGATGCAAATGCCTTGATATTTCTCTTGACATCCCTTCTCATCTTTCCCAGGGAGGTGGGAAGTCTGAGCCTATGAGAGTCAAATGTTTTGTACAAGAGGAAGGCACATTCACTTGCTTTAACTGCCACCCCAGTTTCACATGCATAGCAGCCTGTCATGTTTACTTATCATCACTGGTCACAGGAACCCACATTCTGCTTCCATCAACAATATTTACATAAACGTCAAAATATGTGAGTCAGTTTTAAGCAATTCATCGCAGAGGACAATCCATTCACCTTTATTCCTAAATCCATGGGGATGAAATACAGTTTTCCCAGTACAGTGCTCTTCCTGACTTTCTAGCTGATTTTGACATTTGGTGTATCACATTTTCTTCTCAGACACAGAAGTGAGAAAAATTTAAAATATGGAAAAAAAATCTTTAAAAAGGGAATGCAAATGGAATCATGTTGAACCCCTGACATTCTCAACCAATTCAGTGCTTCCAGATCAATTAGTTGTCTTGGCCATATCACTTTACAGGTCCTAAATAATTATGGGAAGTATGACCATCTGTCTTTGAACCTACTACTACCCTAAGCATTCTGTTTATAATAGCCCATCTAATCCTTATGACAGTCATATGAGGAACATCCTCATTTTAGAGATAAACAAAAATGAGGCAAAGAGTAATTAAATAACCAGCTCAAAATCCAAGTTGAATTTGTTTGTTATTATAAGAAGGATTTACATAATTGTTATAAATAATTCAGGAGAGGCGGGTCTCAAGAAGCTTCCTAAAACAGACACATATCTGTTGACTAACTGAATCTTTTGTCCTTTTGGATGTTTTTTTCTAAAAATAGAAGTATATTTCCATAGTCTATGCATTAGAAAAAAAAATAGAAGAGGAAAAAATTCCAATGGCTACTCCAAGATCTCAGGCAGGAATGATAGAAGTGGTGAGCATACCCAGAGCTCAAACCAGGAAAGCCAAATCCCCATCACTAGAGTTTAAACTCTCCCAGAATCAAGACCAGGCAGAAGAAATAGGTAAGTCAAGTTATCCATTCACCAGAAATTCCAGGCATTCTATGTACACAAGGCAGGCATCAAAACTCCTTTCCTTGCATTTGAAGAGTTTATAATCTGGTGGGAAACAGACCAGTGCTGAAATTAACTCACACAGCATAGAATGTGAAGTGCTTCCTGCTACCTGCAGCTCCTTCCTTCCCACCTGTTCTCTGCCTGCCTACGACTCATCCTTTAAGACACAGCTTGGGTTTTCTCTCCCCAAGAAGCCCGCCCTTGCCACACATCCCCACGTTGGATTCAGTGCCCTTCCTCCACCTACGTTACCAAAGTAGGTTGACCATGTGAGGGATGAGATGATTTGAATTTATCTGGTTAAGACACATTCTTTAAGCAAAATGTAAATAAAGTACAAATGCTTTTCAAGTGCATGGTTTTATATGTGTTGCCTCTGAATCTTCATAAGTAGAGACAGTTTATTTAAAGACCATTAACTCCCAGAATATGTAAGGCATTATTTAGATTCAAACATCTCTCCTTTCAGATGACTAGAAACATCACTTTGACCACAGCTTATATACAGAAATATATACTTATATACTGCTGTGGGTGGTAGTGCCTCTCACACGCTGGTAATCTTAGGGTTGATAATCTTAGAATATGATAACTTTAGGATTATTCCAACTATGTTAGTCAGCTTTTGTTGCTATAATAAATTCCCAAGATAATCAATTTATAAATAGAAAAAGGGTGTTTTGGCTTATGGGTTTGGGAGGTTTTAGTCTATGACCCATGGCTTTGGGCCCTTGGCAATGTTCCCAACACATGACAGTAACACATAATAGAACAAAACTTCTCATCTCATATAGGAATTAAAAAGAGACAGAAAGGGAAAGACTGGCATCCCACAATCCCCTTCAAGGCACATCCCCAATGACCAACAGACCTATCATTTGGTACCACCTCTTAAGGTTCCACCTCCAGCCCATAGTGCCAATACATGGGCCTTTGGAGCACATTCCAGATCCAAACTATAGCAATGTAACTGAAGTATGTAATTCAGGGCTGGGGTGATATCTTATCTGATGACACATCATTCAAATAGGTAACAATGATGGTGATGATAATGATGACGATAGCTATGAAAAATACTTCATTCTTCACTCTATGGACATAAGGAACATAAATTCACAAAAATCATTAACGCTTACTATGGTTCCTATTGTCCACCCTTAAACTCCAACCCCTCTGGGTATTCTCCTCTGTTAAAATTTTTCCATCAAGATGGGTGGGAAGTGGGCACAAAAAGAGAGTGGTTAACGGTGCACCAGATGCAGTTGGCTAGGAGGGATGATTTCTACTGTTTTATTACATGGTAGGAAAACTGTGGTTAACAACAATTGCTTATTTCAAAATAGCTAGTAGAGAGAATTTAAAATGTTCCCAGAGCAAAGAAATGATAAATGCCTTGAGGTGATAGGAACTGCAAACTACCTCGTCTGATCATTACAAATCTGATCACATTGTAATATGTTTATTGCATAACATTTTATGTGTCTATGTGTATATTTTACCTGACATATTAATATATTTGTATTTTAATTGAAACATTAATTTTACATGTTCATAGTATACAATGTGAAACTTCAATGTTTATAAGATAAAATATCACATTGAAATATTATACTGTATCCCATAAATATGTACAATTAAAGCCTGTCTATTAAAATATATTTTAATCTATTTTATTTTATTTTTTATTTTTTTTCAGAGTAGAAATTAGAAGTTTATTAAAGGACAGCAGAAAAGACTTCTCCCGGAGGAAGAAGGGGACCCAAGAGGTGGAATCCCTAATCTATTTTATATATTACATTTTATACATTTTTCATCCATTGGCTTTCATGTTCTCTTCATCCCGCAACTAGGTAGATTGACTAAATTTCTTTCAACAATTCCTTTTTCTAGGGTCCTTGAAGTAAAAAACTCCCTCATTTCCTACGATCCCAGGCATTTAATGTGTGCTGAAGTTGAACAAATAGATTACTGTTCTTATACTATGGAGGAGTCCTCCCCAATCATGAGTGGCCTTTATTAGAGACACTTAGCATCTTCATTGGCCATCACAGCTTTCCATTACACTTTGAGTGGAGAGCTAACTCCCCATTGTCTTGGTAAGTTTTATGCTGATGTAGAATCACCAGAAAACTGGGCAATTTATAATGGACAGAAACTTATTTGGCTCATAGTTCTAGAGGCGAGGAAGTTCAAGAACAAGGACCTGAATCCGGTGAGGGTCTTCTGATTATATCATAACATGGAGAGGGCATCACATGGAAAAAGAGAATAAGTGAGGGGCCAAACCTCTCCTTTTACAAGGATCTTGCTCTCAGGATAACAAACCCGCTCCTGCAATCCATTCATGAGGACAGAGCCCTCAACCTAATCACCTCTCAGGTTCCTACCCGCCAACACTCTCGCATTAGAGATCAAGTTTCCAACACATGAACTTTGGGAACACATTGAAACCACAGCACCCACCCTAGGCTACAAGGCCCTATTCTAGACATACTGCCTTCTCTTCTGACCCTCATAAGGGTTTAGCTCCTTCCCACTTCAGAGCATTAGCTCTTACTACTCCTCCTGCTTACAGGAATCCCAGCTGGAACGGCTTTCTTCTACAACTTCACACTCTGTTCTTTATTATTTGGGTCTCTGAACCCAAAGCCAATTCCTCCAAGGAATTTCTTGAAGAAAACATAAATTATAATTATAGGGCATGTCTAACAACTCATCCTCCATAAATCCTAATGATAGGTAATGCATTTGCCTAATTCAGTTCTCTCACAGTCCTCTTTAACATCTGCCAAATGGCTGCACATGTAAGTTAAAAACTCAACCTTACAATAAATGTTCTAAACTCTGTGGAAAAGTTTGTACACCTGACATTGACATTGTTATACACAATGAGTTCATCACAGCTACTATACTAGACATTATAATAAACTCAAGCCTGATCTAATGTCAGAATCCTACCACTTGAGGGAACCTAAGAATAAATTTCTTAATCCTCTTGACCCCTGGGAGGAAATCAAAATAGCTAACTTATAGAATTTACTTAAGTTATATTTTTAAGTACAAAGTTTTTAAATTAAAACCAATAACTGATATGATTGTAGTTGTCAAGTGTAAAAATAATAATACCATAAAGTTACTTGCTAAATATCTACAACTCAGCTACCACGTTGCCCCAGAGTTTACGTAATCTTTTTTTGTCAGGGTTATTTTTCCTAAGAATTTCTCTGTGTGCAGTTTTCTTTGTATTCCAACAAAGTATTTTTCTATCCAGCCCACTTATGAACCTCAATTTGTGTGTCAGACTATAAGGGGCATCCCTATGTACACCATTGTCTTCTAGTATATAGCAATATACTCCTGTTGTTTAGGATTATAAATTGACTCCTATATTTTTCTTGCATAGATACAAAATCTTACTTTCAAATAACATTAACTTAACAAAGTCTTGTTTTCCTGTTGTGTATGCACAGTTCATGTTGAAAACATTTACTATTAAATTTTTATCAACAGAAGATACTGAATCCCAAAGATTATGTGTCAATTACCCAACCAGCTATAAATACCTAGAGTACTGGAAACATAGTTATGAGTTATCAGAAGCCAAAACTTGTAAAATGTCATTTCATTATAGCCATCCAAAGTTCATTAAAATGGTTAATTGTGAACTATCCACATATTACTCATAATGCAATTTGTGTGTTGATATGTAGATTTTGAATATTAAGAATAAAGCTGATCAGATTTTAAAAACTGATCACACTATGTAATAGACTAACACTATACTATCTAATATGGTAGCCACTAACCATCGGTGACTATTAAGCATGTAGAATGTGGCTAATCTAAATTTAAGTATGTTGTAAATGTAGAATATACACACTAGACTTTGAAGACAGCATAAAAATGTAAAATGACTTAATAAGTTTTATATTGATTGCAGTACAAAATAACATTGGAGATATATTGAGTTAAATAAAATATATTACCAAATTTAAAATATGCTCACATTATATTTCTAATTCATCTGCACTAGTATAGCAGTTACAAAGTGTGTGTGTGTGTCTGTGTGTGTGTGTGTCTGTGTGTCTGTGTGTGTTTGTGTATGTGTGTCATACTGGGGACTGAACCCAGGATGCTCTCCACTGGGCTACATACTCCAGTCCTTTTATTTCTTATTTTGAGACAGGGTCTGGTTAAATTGCCCTGGCTGCCTCAAACTTGCAATCCTTGTGCCTCAGTCTACCAAACAGCTGAAATCACAGGTGTGTGTGACCAGGCCTGGCTTACAAATTCATTATTAATAATTATCTTACCCTTCATCTGCTTCTCACATGTCAACCATATGTCAGTCCATCTCTTCCTTCCAGAGGCCTCCCCACTCCTCAAACCTACATTTTTTATCTAAAGGAGGAAACAATTTCAAAACCAGCTTAAGGAAACCCTGACAGAGAAGATAAAACAGAATGAACCCAATTCACTACATCCTAAAGCTAAGTGCCTGTACCTCACCAAGCTGTAACAGCCCTGGCAAACTCCCTACTCATCTGTGATTTAGGCATTAAAAACCCTGTAGAAAAATCCAAGTTGATGTTGGGAATGTTTTTACTAAAATCAAAACCTTTTTCTCCTAGAATGTTAGTGTTTCTTTAGAGGTAAGCACATGCAACAGCCCTCCTTTTCCATGGTTTCAGCTATATGTGGTCACCCATGGTTTAAAAATACTGTATGGAAAATATCATCAGTAAACAATTCAAGATTCTTAAATAACTTTTATTGTAATAAACTATTATAATTGTTCTATTCTTTTGTTATTGTTGTTAATCCCTTATTGAGCTTGATTTGTGAATTAAATCTTATCATAGGTCTATATAAATAGAAAAAACATTATATATTGCAGTTTCAGGAATCCGCTGGAGGTCTTAAATTGTATCCCCCATGGATAAGGAGGAACCACTGTATTAAGTTTACTCTAGTTTCTAGTAAGACGAATAAACACGGCAAATAGAGGGGGGGGGCGATACAGGGAGGCACACTAGTTGTAAATGACAGTTCATAGTAAAAATAGCCACTGAATAGTAAACACATAAGCTTGCCAAACACGGTACCCTTGGGGCCATAAGCTAGAGGCAGTACATGGTAAAACCTTAACCACAAAGAGAACCCTAATTAGACCCAATGTAATCACTTTATGTTCACAAAATGATTTTAAATCACTAAAAAAAAAGTTCATATAATACCTTCCTAAGGGACCTGGTGTTTTTAATTCAAAATTTTCTAAACGAAATGCTTAATTTATCAAGACTACATTTTTGAACATCAGTTTTACATACCAAATTCGTATCTATTGATGAAGCCAAAGAAGATATTTGCTGTTTTGAATATTTGAAATCTTCCTGGAACTATAAAACATCTAAAACAATTTAAAGTAGTGTATCTTAAATACAACTGTGTCTATAAATGCTCTTGTAGCCAATAAATTACAACCAAATACTCAATATAAACTTAAGTAGGAGATCAATCTTTAATGGCTCCTTTCTCAAGCACATTATATTGGCATATGACTTACACAAAACATAATAGCCTGTGGACATAAAAACCAGTCACAAATGTATAAGGAAAGCAAAACACACAAATAAAATAGAATTATTTTAGTGAAGTAAATAAAGATTGAGATGAAACTTACACCTAAAGAATTGTACGTAGCATCTACTTATTTACAGGTAGCCCTTGACGGTGAGGAAGATGCTAGAGGGAAATGTATATTTTCTATTCCTTTGTCACAAGAGCCTCTCATGTGGCTAACATTTGAGCTACATTGTGAAATACTGCCTCTAAGTTCTGTAACTAAAGCTCGTGAACCTCTTTAAATTCTTGAGGAATAGATTTGCTTACAGAAAGGGACATCTCTCCAAGATTTAAACTTTACGTTGAGATTTTGAAAATGAAGCACAGCATGATACCTGTGTTTTGGGTATGGAGTGATTTTCCACGACTGTGAAAACAACCCAAGTTAGATGATATCCAAGCAACTGGTCCCCTCAAACTGTACCAGGATAAGTCTAGAAAGTCTAATCTAATTTAAAAGGAAAAAAATATGCATCAGTAACCAGGAAACGTAAATTAAAATGAGGTTATCTTAACCCACAAAGTGAGTAAGTTTAAAAGACATGAATTGGGATTTCTGTTTCTGATTATGAAGATATACGGAGGTCCCAACTAGTCCTTCCACTATAACAAAAGCTGGACAAAATATTTGAAAACAATAAATATTCTCACACCAAACAATAGGCAGTGTAGGAAAGTTATCTCTGAGAGAAAAGAAACAAATGAGAATTATGAGCACACCATCCTTCCATCTGAAAACAGTTTCTTGGCTAAGTTCAATAGAAGAGAGACCTAAACAAAAGCCTAGCAGTATTGCTAAATTAAAGAGACAGAGATCTCCATTTAGGGAGACCAAAATACTGAGGATTTACAAAGTAGAGAACTGGAGATGAACAAGCTATGTAAAAACAGAAGTCAAAGACATTTGTATAGAGGTTTACTTGCATCTTTGGCTAAATTTCAATCTCCGCATATATACAACATATTCCTCAAGGCCAGGGAAAGAATAATTATCAAGATACTATCCAGGGAACAATTTTCAGGGATCACACAAAGCCAGGAAATTGTTAGAGTTCCCATGAATCAGAGTAGAGAGACCTCCTTGAATACATTTGGAATCACACCTTAGCTAGGGAGCTATAAATGGATCTAAATGGAAGGCTACTCTAGACTCACTGTATTATAGCTTAAGAACTAACTGCAACTAATCTATAAGTAACTAGGTCAAAACAAAGTCCAAGACATCTAATAGAAATCAACAATATCCAGCACTCAATTTACAATGGCTAGTATTCAGTTAGAAGTCTCTTGACATGGAAAGAAGTAGAAAATCTATATGAAACAGATGACCCATAATTAGGAGAGAATTCCACACCAGACAGAGGTTTATAAGTGAAAGAAAGGTGAAATTACCACAAAAAGGACATTAAAATAGCTAATAAGGGCTAATTCAATATGGTCAAAGATTTGGAGAAAAAAGAACATAGTAAGGAAGAAATAGGTGAGATACATGTAAGAAACAAAATTTCTAGAAAGAAAACTGGAATATCTAAAATAAACATGACACTAGATACAATTAATTGTAGATTACACACTGCAAAGAAAATGATTTGTGAATTCGAAAACATAACCATAGAAATTATCCAAAATAAAACATGGGGAGGGGGCTGGGATTATGGCTCAGTGGTAGAGCACTCACCTAGCACATGTAAGGTCCTGGGTTCGAGCCTTAGCCCACATAAAAAATAAACAAATAAATAAATAAATGTATTGTGCCTAACCACAACTAAAAAATAAATATTTTTTTAAAAACATGGGGGGAAAATATAAAATAAGTACCAAGGACCTATGAGATGATCTCAAAGGGGATTTAATGTATATATTATTGGAATTATAGGGAAAATATAAGGTGGGGGGACAGTACATAAATATTTTAGAAGTAACATGGAAAAATATTTCCAGATATGAGGAAAACTACAAATTCAAATGTCTACAAATACAATGAACATCTAACAGGATAAATATAAACACATTGGGCTGGGGGTGTAGCTCAGTGGTAAAGCGCTTGCCTCACACGTGAGGTACTGGGTTCCATCCTCAGAACCACGTAAAAAATAAATAAATAAAGATATTGTGTTCATCTACAACTAAAAAATATTTTTAAAAATATATAGTCACATCATATTCCAATGGGCAAAACCAGCAGTAAATAAAAGTATCTTAATAGTAACTAGAGAAGACATATTACACACCGAGTAACAAAGAGAAGCACTATATCAACTTCTCAGTTAGGAGGAATAAATTTTAGTGGTCCATTGCACAACATGGTGAATATAGTTAATAATAATGTGTTGGCCAGGCGTAGTGGCACACACCTGTGATCCCAGGCAGGAGGATCTCAAGTTCAAAGCCAACCTCAACAAAAGCTAGGCACTAAGCAATTCAGTGAGACCCTGTCTCTTATGAAATACAAAATAGGGTTGTGGATGCGGCTCAGTGGTCCAATGCCCCCGAGTTCAATCCTAGGTACCAAAAAAATAAAAAGGCGGGGTGGGGGGGTGGGGGGGAGAATGAACTCTATCAGGGGAACTGCATTCAAAAAGCCCTGGGGCTTACAGGAGGACTAAGTAAATGAATGGGAGGAGGACTCTGCGATAGGGTGGAGTTAACATCAGGGATCTGGACTCCAGGATATCTCTCAGCTCTTGCCACCAGCCACTGCAGCTGGGGAAAGGAGATACTGTGAGCTAAAAACAGGGAAAGCACATGGAGGCAGATATTGCAGATCTTCCAAGTAAGCTCAAAGAGGTGGAAAAAGAGCGACTAAAAGCTGTACAGTATGGTTTACAGCTACGAGAGACCCAAGATGAATTGCAAAATCAATTAGATAAATGTCATAATGAAATGATGACCATGAGTGAGAATTAAGAACAAGAAAAATAAACTCTTCAGAGAGAAGTTGAGCTCAAGAGTCACGTTAGAAAGTTTGAGCGGTGACTGTGAAGCTATTGAACAACAGCAAAAAATCCATCGAGGACAATTAGAAGAAGAGCAGCTAAGCAGAAGTCATGGACAGGAAGTGAGTGAACTAGAAAACAAGAAAGAAACACTGAAAGCAGAGTTAGATGACGCAAGGCTTAGTGAAAAGCAGTTGAAGCACAAAGTAGACCACCAGAAGGAACTCCTCTCTCATAAATGACAGCAGGAGAAAGAAGCCGTTTCTTACTATAAAGCCTTAGAGAAAGCTCATGGACCAAATCAAGATCTCTAGGTGCAGTTGGGCCAGGCCCTTCTGCAAGCCTTGGATCCCAATAGTAAGGGCAACTTTCTGTTTGCAGAGTTAGAAGATGGAAGGGCAGCAATGGAACGCCAGCCTTATCAGTATGAAAGTCAAGTATCAGTCACTAAAGAAAGCAAAATTTATTTAATAGAGAGCAAATGCAAAGAGTGAAGTTACAGATTGCTACAGATGAAAAACCTCAAACTGAAAGTGAGCCGCAGGATCAGAAGATGTTTGCCATGCTGGAGAAGAAGAATGATGAAACAAAACATCTTTTAGGTGAAATTAAAAATCTGGAGAAATTTATGAGTTTATAGGAAAATATGGATTCAAAGCCTTAAACCCCTCTGGTGCTCTGAAAGATAACACCTATTAGTACAGCTTGACTTCAGCAAAACTTGAGAACTTAGAGCAAGAAAATGAAAGCAACAAAGGTGAACTGTCCATACAGGGATTGAAAGCGGACCCTGGATATTAAGTATTAAGTATCAGTGTTCTCTTTACAAATATATGGCTCTGAAGGTAGGTTAAAGTGTTCACTTGAAAAAATCTTTTTGCAAATGAAAGATGCCTTCACCTTCACCTTTACCAGTGACCATATGAATCTAAGAGCTGAGCTAGATGAATTAAAGCTGAAGTAAGAACCTGAAGAGAAAACTGCAGTGCCTGTCCTCAAAAACAGGTGGAAGGTGCTACCTCTGGATGGAACCACCCCTGAGATGAATGTGCACGCCATGCTGTCAGGGAAGGAATTTGTACATTCGCACCCCAGAAGGAGAAGACACAGTCCTGTCCTAACCATTCAGAAGGTGACTTGCAGTTAGAAAAATCAGCATCTGCAAACACTCCTGTGATCCCTGTCTCTGCTCACAAAAACTCTGCCCATAGATATGCAGCCAAAGAAGAAATGTGTGAAGCTCGCAGCGAGCCCAGCTGACATTGAAGAAGCCTTAAGTGAAAATAGCGGAACAGCCCAGCTCTCTCAGGTTAGGGGCTGGAGTCAAGTCTTCAAACAGACGTTAATGAAGGGAAAGAACCTGCAGGCAAATTGGAAAAGGAATCTTGTAAGAAATCACACCCTATTCTCTGTGTGTCTTCCAAATCCACTCCAGAGACCCAGTGTCCCCAGCAATAATGACTTCTGTCTGATCAGGGAGGTCCTACTTAGCCCAAGGTCACTGAGGAGCTTAATTAAGAGGAGAAGTGGTGCCACCTTGCAGAATCTGGCTCTACTCGTTGTGTCAAGGCGTTTCCGTGCTTCTTCAACCAGGCTTTCAAATTTTGATTGTGATGCTAACCTGGAGAGTTTCTTAAGTAATGACTCTTCAAGGACCTTCTGAGTCACACTGAATAAACTGTTAACAGAAGGAAGACTATACTTAATTTAAATCTATATGCCATGTAGTGCCTGGATTTTTTCAAGTGAACACTTTAACCTACCTTCAGAGCCATATATTTGTAAAGAGAACACTGAAGTCATTTACTATTATATTTTCCCATGTGATCTTTTTATGAACTTAGTTTTTCACTATATTGTAAAAACAGGAAATTTGATTTGAAAATATATATTGTTACAGATTTTGTCAGCTTTTAAAGCACCTGTATTTATCTTTGTATTCATATTCATGACTTAGATTTTATGACTATATCAGAATTATCAAAAGCTATGTAAGACAATGGAACGACATCTCTAATACACTGTAAAAATACCGTCCCTTTAGAATTTTACACCCAGTAATAATAATGTCTTTCAAAAATTAAGGTGAAGTAAAGATTGCATTTTCACACAAATGCTGGCAAGATTTATGAACTATAAGAGAAATTAATGGAAGTGCTTCAGGCTGAAGGAAAAGAATATCAGATAGAAACTTAGAGCACATACACTCAATAAAGAATACCTACAATACGAAATATGTAAGTAAATGAGACATTTCCTTTAAAAATGTTTAAAATTTTATTTTAAAAGATAAGCTAATATAATAGTATACTGTGAAACTTATAAAGTATCTGAAAGTAAGAAATATAGGGCAAAGAATAAAAGAGGAGTGAATAAAAAATACTATAATAAGTTTCTTATAATAGATATAAGACCCTATGTCTATTCATTAAATTGGATATACTGTATATAAAGGCACAGAGAAACAAATGAAAAGATGCACATAGGAAATCCTGGAACAACCACAAAAAAGAAAGCAGGAACAAAAAACAGCAAAAGCTACAGTTAATAAACCTAGGGTGGAAAAAAAAAGGACACCTAAAATATACAATTAGTTCTTTTTAAAAAACAAGAAAAAAAGAAAGGGTAAAAGGACAGACTGGACAAGTGGAAAATCAAGCAGTAAATGGTAATTTAAGTCCAACCACACTAATAACGCCACATTAATAATAAACAGTCCAAATGTGCCAAATAAAAGGCAGAGACTGTCAGGTTGGATTTTAAAAAGTATGACCCAAGCTATCTACAAGAAACCCACCTTAAATATAAAATATGGTCAGTTAAAAGTAAAATAAAATTATAAAACACCACACAAGCTACCAAAAGAAAGCTGGAAAATAAAGCAACATCAGAGGAGTTAAATTTTAGAATAAGAAATATTACCACAGTAAAAAGATACATTTCATAATGATAAAGGTGTTTCCAAAAGGAATTAACAAACCCCAAATATTTTGGCATCTATTAACAAATACATGAAGAAAAATTAATAGATCCACAAGTAGAGATACACAAAGCCACAGCTATAATTGGAGACTTCAATACTGTTCTTCTTTCTCAGTAAGTAACACAAGGAGAAAAAAATCAATAGCAACAAACAAGACTGGAATACATAAAGCAACTGGATACAGCTTGACACTTACAGTACAAGCTAACCCACAAATAAAGATACATATGCACCATTCAACAAGTTAAACCTGTATTACACAACACTATCTTCTATATCATATAAGTCCTAATGCATTTAAAAGGATTGAAATGATGTAAAATATATTCTCTGACTACAATTAGAAATCAATTAAGGAAAGCTTTTTTGAAAATCCAGAGACAAATGAAAATCAGACAATGCATTTCTAAACTGTAGAGTAAAAGAAGAAATCAAAAAGGAAATCAGGAAATATTTTCAACTAATAAAAAATAAATAAAGAACCTGCAAGCAAATTGGAAAAGGAACCTTGTAAGAAATCACACCTTAATCAGCACCACACCAAATTTTGTGTGATGCTGATTAAGAGGGAAATTGATGGTTTAAATGCTTATGTTAGAAAAAAAGAAAAGTCCAAAATAAGTGAGCTTTCTTTAAAAAAAAAAAAAAAAACTAGAAAAGGAAGAGAAAATTAAACACAAAGTAGAGTAAAAAGTGGAAAAATAGAGATGAGAAAGAAAACCATTAAAAAGAAATGGGAGAGGGTTGAGGTTGTGGCTCAGCAGTAGAGCGCTCGCCTAGCACGCGTGAAGCCCTGGGTTCAATCCTCAGCACCACATATAAATAAATAAATAAATAAATAAATAAATAAATAAATAAATAAATAAATAAAAAAAATAAGGGTATTGTGCCCAACTACAACTAAAAAATAAATATAAAAAGAAAGAAAAGACAGCCAGGTGCTGTGGCACACGCCTGTAATCCTAGCAGTGGGGAGGTTAAGGCAGGAGGATTATGAGTTGAAAGCCAACCTCAGCAAAAGCTAGAGGCTAAGCAACTCAGTGAGACTCTGTCTCTACATAAAACCCAAAATAGGGCTGGGGATGTGGCTCAGTGGTTGAGTGCCCCTGAGTTCAATCCCCAGTACCCGCCCCCCACCAAAAAAAAAAAAAGAAAGAAAGAAAAGAAATGGGACAAACAATAGAGAAAGCTAAAGTAAAAATTCATTCTGTGAAAAGATCAACATTCTTTGCTTACAGATTTATATTATGAAAATCATAAGGATTTTTTTCTTTTTACAATATTGTTCATAACATACTTTTACTGTTATTATTCTGAGAGAATGCTTTCAATTATGTTTGTCTGCATGAGACCAATATGGAGCTATTTAAACTGTTATAAATGGTTATGTAGTAACCTGGGAAAATATTTGAGATATATTAGACAATCAAAGCAGGCTATAAATCATGATGCCCTTTCCTTCAGTTTTGAACTAATTTTATTTTAGGTAGATTAAATACCAGAAAGAGGTAAGGCCCACACTGGTACTGGGTAGCAAGGTATTAGGAGTGATTGCTTTTCCTTACATGCTGAATCCTCCAATTTTTCTCTTGTGACTTTTCATGCTTTTTAGATTGCAAAACTAATAATTTTAACCTGTTAGTCAAAGACCTTCAAACAGAAACTAAGCTTCAAATTTCCTTCTATAATATGCCAAGTACCCCAATCTTATCATCACACATGCTATACATGAATTGATGTACCCTCCAAAAATGTACAATTTCTGTGTCAATTTTTTAAAATTTTTTAGTGGTCAATAGACTTTTATTTTATTTATTAATTTATATGCGGTGCTGAAAATCAAACCCAATGCCTCACACATGCATGGCAAGCATTCTACCACTGAGCCACAACCTCAACCCTCTGTGTCATTTTTTAATGGGAAAAAAACTCTCTAAAATTCTCTCTAAAAAGTATTTTTTAATAACTTTATTTTATTTATTTATTTTTATGTAGTGCTGAGGTTCCAACCTAGGGCCTTGCACGTGCAAGAGCACTGAGCCATAACCCCAGCCCCTAAAAATTATTTTTTTTCAGAGAGAGAGAGAGAGAGAAAGAGAGAGAGAGAGAGAGAGAGAGAGAGAGAGAGAGAGAGAGAGAGAGAGAGAAATTTTTAATATTTATTTTTTAGTTTTCAGTGGACACACATCTTTATTTTATTTTTATGTGGTGCTGAGGATTGAACCCAGCACCCAGCACATGCCAGGCTACCGCTTGAGCCACATCCCCATCCCCTAAAAAGTATTTTTTAAATACCTTTTAATTAACAAGGTAGGTGATCTAGAAAACAAATACTGGATTAACCTAAAAAATATTTGTTTGTTACTTGTCAAAATCTAAATATGCCTGCTATTTTTTTTTTTATTGTTGGTCGTTCAAAACATTACACAGTTCTTAATACATCATCTTTCACAGTTTGATTCAAGTATACGGGGTAAAGTTGGGAGTTCATGCCTGCTATTTTTAACAAGAAGGAAGGATACCGTTTAGAACAAATAAATGAAAATTTTAGTTTGTTCAATTTTTGGAAAAGCAATTTGAAATTAACATTTTATATAACTACCTAGGAACTTTCTAACTGTCCCACTGTTCTTTAGAACCATACAATAAAATTTATGTTATATGAACCTCTAAGATTTCTTCATAACATCTAAGAGGGAATTTTTATTATTCTTTTCTGTTTAGCAAAAAATATTTGTTTGATTTTAGTCAGATTAATTTTAGATAAATTTTGCATTTGTTATGTTCTTCCCATGATATATATTTCACTCAATGAGAAACTTCATAAAAACACCAAGTCATTCAATACTGTAGTCTCCTCAGAAGACATGAGGTTGCAGAGTGATTTATTCCATTAAGAGAAAACAGAACTCATCACCTAATGTGGTTCTGGGCTTTGGAGCCCTAGGAAACTATTTTGTTCTGACCAGTTACAGAGATGACACATTCAATTGTTCAATGTATTTGAATGCCAACTGCAGTTAATCAAGCAACGCTCTAATTGAGGGGTGGAGACAGATGTATCTGAGTAGATACATAAAGATATTCAAGATGAATTCAGCCCTCATTTTTTCTTGGGGTTATGAGAGTGAAAGGTGAACAATACCAGTCAATGGACATCCTGTGTTGAGTCACACGTGCCACAAGAGTTACGCACAGTGCTTCGTAACTAGTACAACTGGTGTTCCCGTGAGTGGGGTGTAGAAGATAAAGACCTGCCTGGACACATGAACAAGGGAGGAAAGTGACCAAGAGGGCAGCCCAGAGGGAAGAACAGCTGCATGTACGAGGAGGGACACCCAAGTAGCAGCCACCATCATGGAATACTTCGTGTGATCTAGAGACGTCTTCTCTCTTCTTCTTCCTTCTCCTCCTCTTCCTTCTCCTCCTCCTCCTCCTCTTCTCTCTTTCTCCTTCTCCTCCTTCTCCTCCTCCTCCTCTTCTCTCTCTCCTCCTCCTTCCTTCTCCTTCTCTTCCCCCCTTCCCTCCCCTCCCCTTCCCTTCCCTCCTCTTCTCTCCTCTTCTCTCTCTCTCATTTATGCAATCCCACAGGCATGTGTTAATTTCATTCTACAGATGGGAAGCCTGTAACTTAACTGAATGGTTCAAGTTCACACCAAAGCATAGAGTGGGAGAGCTGGGATAGGAAGGCAGAATCCAAGCTCCTCATCCATCACTATCTATCTGTAACCTCACAGAATGACCATCAATGAGTTCTCGTCTCCAGGCACACACAATCTTTTTTTCTTTTTTTTTTTTAAGAGAGGGAGAGAGAGAGAGAATTTTTTTTTAATATTTATTTTTCAGTTTTCGGCGGACACAACATCTTTGTTTGTATGTGATGCTGAGGATCAAACCTGGGCTGCACACATGCCAGGCGAGAGCGCTACCGCTTGAGCCACATCCCCAGCCCCCCATCAAGTTTCTTTCCACTAATCTACACTTTTATTCTGCTGTTCCTAACTCTGCCCCATGCTCTTCCCATATCCAGCCCAGTCGCTTTCCATGAATCTCACTCATTGAGACCAGTGTGTCCTCTCTCACCTTCTATGCAGCCCCTTTAGAATTCAAATTGTCTTTTGCTTATACAGTTTTTGTTTAAGAAACAGATTATGAGTTTATACCAGAACACGAAGATGTAGATTTTGGCTAAAATTTAAAAATCAATGCTTAACTGAAGTCAGCATACCTCAATTCAGTCAATAAAACCAGCATCCACTTTGTGCCAGAAATAGTGTATGCACTTAGGACAAAGATGAATAAGACAGTTGCTGCCCTTCATGGGTTCCCCCATGCTAGGGTAAAGGAGACAAGGAGACAAGAAATGTTCAAAAAGAATGTCAAGTGCTACCAGGAGCTTAGGCACTAAATTCCATAAGGCACAGAGGGTGGCCTCCAAGCCAGTCAGAGGGGAAGGCTGGCCATGGTGGCACACACCTTTAATCTCAGCAACCCCTGAGGGTAAGACAGGAAGATCACAAGTTCAAGGCCAGCCTCAGCAATTTAGCAAGGCCATAAGCAACTCAGCAAGACCCAGACTCAAAATGAAAAGTAAAAGGGCTGGGGATGTAGTTTGGTGGTAGAGAGCCCCTATGTTCAATCCCCAATACCCAAGGGAAAAAAAAAAAGGAGGGGGATGTCCAGAAGAGATAAATGGCCAAGTCCCCTATTTTAAGAATAAAGAATGAATGTAATGGCTGCAAAATTATATTCTGGATAAAAGCAACAATGCATGTAAAGGATGCTAAGTCCCTCAGGCAATAATGAATCTGCAACATTAAGTTCTGCATGTGGCTAGAAGACAAGGTATGCATCCTGTGTGAAAGAAGATGAGGGTGACGAATAGAACATGGGAAGCAATCTAGTCTGTGTAAACGATCTGAGAGTCACTGAAGAATGGGAAGGTCAAAAAGAGACGTAATCGGTCTCGCTGGCTGGATTAAAGAGAGAGAAGAGTAAAGCCTGGGGAGCCATGAGGACAATGGACAGCTTAAAACATCATGGGGTGAGACAGGTGAGAGACGGTGCCCTACATTCTAGGTGGTGGCAGAACGGACAGAAGCAGAAAATTTTGGGGAAAAAAATGTTAATTCACTGGAATCAGCAGGGCAATCCCTAGAGAGAAAAAAAAAAAAACAGAGTTGGGAACAATATTATGGCTTAGGGAAAGAGCAAAAGATGGCAGCACCATTAACCACAATAGAAAGAATTGACATTTGGGTGGGGCCGAGGGAGAAGAGATACTGGAGAGAGAAGAGGTCTCATCTTGGGACATTTCTAGTTTGCAGTTGCCGTGAAGCCTTTGAGGAAAAGACTCAGTGTTGCATTTAGGAATTTGTATAGAGAAGCTGGGGACAGATATGGGTTGCAGAACAACTGTGGAAAGGGTGCGTGAAGCCAGGTAGTTCAAGAGGAGCTTGCGAAACAGGGTTACAGGGCTGCCCGCTGGATATGTCCTTACTCAGAGGGACATTTGTATCTTTAACTGCCTGCAAAAGAACACAGATCTAAAATAAATGAGCTAAGCGTTTATCTTCAGAAACTAAAGCAAGAAGAGCAAATTAAACAGGGCAGAGTGAAAAACAAAGACATGAAGGAAAACCAATGACAGAAATGGAAAACCAACAAAAACTAGCCAAAAATTTATTGGCACTCCATGTACCTGAATACTTGAATACAGGAGGAAAAGTGACTAAAAAGAAATAATAAAAAGAAGAAAAATGCTAATGGGCTAGTTCTTTTATGTTCTAGTTCTTTTTATGTACCTGAACATAATAAATAAAAATAAAATATTGCCTAGGAAAACAGCTTTCCCCATCTGACTGTTCAAAAATCTCTTCATAGCAGATAATTCACT
The DNA here is from genome assembly GCF_052094955.1 of Ictidomys tridecemlineatus. Classification (NCBI taxonomy): domain Eukaryota; kingdom Metazoa; phylum Chordata; class Mammalia; order Rodentia; family Sciuridae; genus Ictidomys; species Ictidomys tridecemlineatus. The sequence continues at coordinate 119,149,714 of NC_135482.1, forward strand.
TGACAACACATTAAAAGGAGAAATATGCATTCCAGAAAGGGCACTGGCACAATTTCAAGGCAGCTTCCTTACCACGCCCCTTAAAAATAAAAAAAAATCCACAGCTTGAGAAACTGCTTTAATATAACTCCAATGTTCAGGAGCCTCACATTTTCCAGTCTGTTACAAGAACTCAACAGGTGCTACATTCAAATATTCAATGCACTTTGATTTATAAGCTGCTACTTGCTTTGGCTGTTGAGTTATTATATTGGGAAAACTTTATAACAAGAACTTACAAGAAAAAGCTCACAAAGGCAGATGAGAGACATAATGCACAGCAATTTAAGAAGGAGAAAGGGGGCAAAGTTTCTACCTCAAACTTAAGTGACCTGTTAACCTCTCAAATCATTATTCCTTCCTGTAGCCAACAGACCACATTCTCTCTTAACATTGAGAAAGACACAGTTTCACTTTTAAAAAATTTTAAAACTATGTATGCAAAAGGTTGTAGAAAAAGAGGCTTATCATTTCCTCTTATCCTTAATAAAGGAAGAATGTTTCAATTTTGCAGTTATTTAAACATGACTCTTTTTTTCTTCCACATGAGAGCATCTAATGCAATCTTATTTTATCAGGCTAATTGCTTTAACATGACTTTAAAATCATTTCAAGATAGCCAAAGTTTTCTAAAATAGGACACAAAAAGCAATAGGCTTTTAAAAAAAATCAATAAATTTGACTTCATTAAAATTAAGAATGACTCATTATTGAAAGATGTTAGAAAAAGGACCCAGCAAATCATATACTGGCAAAAAAGATATTTGCAATGTATATATCTGAAAAAAGGGCTTACATCCCAAATAAAGAATGCATATGAAACAATAACTCAATGTACAACTAAAATTAGCCGAAGACTTCAATAGGTATTTCACAAGAAGACACCCAACTGTCCAATAAGCAAGAAAAAGATGTTCAACATCCCCACTCATCAGAAGAATGCAAACTGAGACCAAGGAAATCTTACTACATACCTACAGTTATTACTATATTTCCTACAAGAATGGGTAGGAAGGAGAGAGGAGGGAAGGCAGGTAGGCAGCCCTCCTTATATTCACCAGAATAAGAAACAATTGCTGGTGGAATATAAATTAGTTCAACCATTTTAGAAAACATTTTGGCAGTTTCTAAGAATCAGGTATACATTCTATCCTATGACTGAGTTAATTCTACTTCTAGCTTTTATTCTGGACAAATTACAAATTATGTCCACAAAAATAGTCATAGAAATTTTTTTTTTCATAATGGCAAAACAGGGAAATAACCCAGATGTCCATCAACAGGGGAGTTGATGAACAGATGATCATCTTATCACACAGTAGAACACCGCACGGGGGGCAGCTGGATCTCAGAGCCTGACCAAAATATATGAACAGAAAAATTCCATTTATATGAAGTCCCAAAGCAATCTATAGGTGATATAAATCAGAAGAATGATCGCATCTGTCAAGGAGGGGGTGGTGTGGGAAGGGCATGAGGGATCTTCTAGGGTGATGAAAAGAATCTAATTTTTACTTGGGTATTATTTATACAAAAATTTGTTGACCTATGTAATTTGGATTTGTATGCTTTATTTTATGTGGGAATATCAAAATTAAAATATATGAAATTTAAAATATCCCAAATGCATCTCTCATTTTAGTGGCTGATTTTAATTATAGTATTCTATAGTATCTATCTATATCGATTGGACATCTACTATATGCCTGGCACACTTCTGGGCACTAGAGCTATAGCAATGGGAAAAATGGACAGAAGTCCCTGCCCTCTTGGAGCTTATGTTCCAAGGAGGAAAAAGAGACAATAAACAAAAGGAATTAATAATTTACATAGTATTTTATAAGGAGAAAAGTAAGGTAATAAAAAATTTAAAAGGAAATGGGGATGGCAAGTGTGGGCAATAATAATGTGCAAATCTAATGTTTCATTTGATAACCACTTACCATCTAATCCTTTATTGTCTTTTTGGTCATTGCATCCTGTAATTTTTCCAAAAATGACAAGATAAACACCTATCATGAATGCTCCAAATATATTCAGTGATGGGTCAAATAATGGTACAGCAGCAATAGTTACACCTGATCAAACTTTTACATTTTTAGTACCCAAACAATCAGCTCAAAAGGTAGAGCTTAATGCAGTATTACAAACTTTTGTGATGTTTAAAGATTCTGTATTTAATTTATTTTCTGATAGTCAGTATATAGTTAATGCTATAGTATCCCTTGAAGATGCTGGTAGGATTTCCCCTTCTTCTACTGTTTTCTCTTTGTTTTCCACTATACAAAGTTTAATCTGGGACAGAAAAGATCCATTCTTTATAGGACATATCAGAGCACATACAGGATTGCCTGGAGCCCTTAGTTTGGGCAATGATTTAGCAGATAAAACTACACATGACATACATATTTTCTCTACACTAGAAGAAGCTATAAATTTTCATAAAAGATTCCATGTCAATGCTAATACTTTACAAAAGCGTTTTAAAATAACTAAGGAACAAGCTAGACAAATAATAAAACAATGTCAAAATTGTGTGACCTTTTTACCACAAGTTAATCTTGGAGTCAATCCTAGAGGATTGATGCCTAACCATATTTGGCAGATGGACGTCACACACTTGCCAGAATTTGGAAAATTAAAATATTTGCATGTTACAGTTGATACTTCTTCTGGATTTTTGATGGGCTCCCTTCATGCCGGCGAAAAAACTAAAGATGTTATAGCTCATTGCTTACAAAATTTTGCCACCGTGGGCATTCCAAAACAGTTAAAAACAGATAATGCCCCTGGTTATACGTCTACTTCTTTTAAACAATTTTGCTCATCATTTGGCATTACTCATATAACAGGAATCCCATACAATCCACAGGGACAAGGCATAGTTGAAAGAGCTCATCAAACTATTAAAATGTACTTATTAAAGCAAAAAGATGGAATTGGGAAGGGGTATATATTCCCCAAAGATAAACTTAAAATAACCCTTTTTACTCTAAACTTTTTAAATTTGGATTCATCAGGACTTAGTGCTGCAGAAAGGCATATGTGTCCAAAAAATGTACATAAGCCCAAGGTACTTTGGAAAGATATTCTAACAGGACAATGGAAAGGTCCTGACCCAGTAATTGTCTGGAATCGGGGGTCTGTTTGTGTGTTTCCACAGGAAGAACAGCAGCCGATTTGGATTCCAGAGAGATTAACCAAGGTCCTGACCCAGTGATTGTCTGGAGTCGGGGGTCTGTTTTTGTGTTTCCACAGGGAGAACAGCAGCCGATTTGGATTCCAGAGAGACACACAGAAAGATGGAAGCAAGTGCTCAAAAGATTTACATTTTGATGTGAGCCACTGGTGTGTGTGCATCTTCTGGCTGTACTATAGGAATATTTTAATTCACTTGGGCTAATGAATGCCGAAGTCTGGCTTGGCACAAATCAGGAGCCACTTGTCAAAAAGAAACTAACTTTATTTTTAGAACTACAAACGTCAAACAAAACAGCTCCTCAGGGAAAAAACCCTCAGAGCCCAACTGCCACCACCGGCTTCCACAAGCCTCTCCTCACACCAACCTCTCAACCTCCCACAATCCTCCTCTCTTGAGGCCGATTGGCTGGGTCGCATGGGCGGAGCCAAAGAAGTCCCCCAATGAGCAGCTCCATGGAGGAGCCAATCAGCTAGATGTTGCTGGGGCCGCTGTGAGCCAATCATCAGCTGGCAGTCTGAAGGGCAGGGAAACAGCCCAATGAACATCACCGCAGAGGAGCCAATCAGCTAGATGTTGCTGGGGCCACTGTGAGCCAATCATCAGCTGGCAGTCTGAAGCTTGCTGGCAGCTGGAAGTTTGCTGGGGCCCCTTTGGCTGTGGCTCTCAACAGTGGATGATCATTTCAGCACTGACCGACCCGATGTTGTGGTTTAGATATTAGGTGTCCCCCAAAAGCTCATGTGTGAAATGATGCAAAAAGGTTTGGAGGTAAAATAATTGGGCTATGAGAACCTTAATCAGTGAATTAATGCCCTGATAGAGATTAACTGAGTAGTAACTATAAGCAAGTAGGGCATTTGGAGTAGGTGGGTCATTGCGGGGCATGCCTTTGGGGTATATATTTTGTCCTCTCTCTCTCTCTCTCTCTCCTTCCTTATCATTATGTGAGAATGTGCGCTCTCTCTCTCTCTCTCTCTCTCTGCTTTCTTATCATTATGTGAGCATGTGAGTCTCTTCCCTCGGCCACACTCTTCTGCCATGATGTTCTGCTTCACCCCAAGCCCTGAAGAACAGAGCTGGCTGTCTGGGGACTGAGACTTCTGCAACTATGAGCCCCCAAATAAACTCTTCCTCCCCTAGAATTGGCTTGTCAGATCTTTTAGTCACAGCAGCAAAAAAGTTGACTTAAACACCCCATAAATTGCTGTTTAAATTAAATCATGATAGTCACATAAAATAAATTTCAACTATAGCTTGTTTTTACATTGCATTTCCATTTGATCATTGTGAAGTAGGATTGATTCATATGACATATGAAAACTCACAGCTACTTCCTCTCTACTACCTTTAGTTGGAATTTACTGTCTTTCTTTCTTTTTAACTTCGTAAGGTGGAGCTTCTGTTATCTATAAAGTCCTCAAAGGGAAATATAGCCAATAAAGCTTATATTTGCCTTTCAATATATCTTAAGGAAATGGCAGTGTTTCATCCTAAAAGACTTTTGTATTAAAATAAACATAAAATTTCATCTCAAGTTAAGATTAATTATAGTTGTCAGAACTTGAAACTAAATTTTCATTCACTAAGCTTCATAAGAAAAATGCATATCTACCTCAGTTAGAAGGTAAAATTAAATTGTAAAAAAATTGAACTTAATTTACTAGAGTTGCAATGATTTTTTTGGCTATGACACCAAAGGCTCAGGCAACAAAATAGACGAATTGGATTTTGTGAAAATTAAACACACTTGTGTGCATTAAAAGACACTGAGCAAAAAGGCAACCCACAAAATGAGAGAAAATATTTGCAAATCAAATATCTAATAAAGGATACTATTCAGAATATCCAGAGAACTCCTAAAACCCAACAATAACAAAAACAATTCAAAATGGGCAGAGGACTCCAAAGAAGATATGCAAACGACTAATAAGCATATGAAAAGACATTCACCCTCAGTCATTAGGGCACTGCATACCAAAACAGCAATTACTCAAACCCATTAGGAATTCTGCTATCAAAAAAAAACAAAACAAAACAAAAAACAGAAAATAACAAGTGCTGGCAAGGAGGTAGAAAAACTGGAAATTTTGTGAACTGTTGGTGGAAATATAAAAAGTATCAGCTGCTCTAGAAAACAGTAAGGCAGTTCCTCAAAAATTAAAAATGGATTATCATATGATCTGGCAATTCCACTATAAGTATATACCCAAAAGAACAAAATACAAGGTCTTGAAGAGATACTTTACACCTATGTTCACAGCAGCCTAATTCACAATAACTGAAGTATAGAATCAACTCAAGTGTCCACCGATAAACGAATGGATAAGCAAAATGTGATATATATATTAGAATATTATGCAGCCTTAAAAAGGAAGAGCATTCTGTCCCTTGCTGCAACGTGGATAAACCTTGAGGATATCATGCTTAGTGAAATAAGCTAGTTAGGGGCTGGGGTTGTGGCTCAGTGGTTGAGTGCTTACCTTGTACATGTGAGGCACTGAGTTCAATCCTCAACACAATATAAAAATAAATAAACAAAACAAAGGTATCTACAACTAAAAAAATATTTTTAAAAAGAAATAAGCTAGTCAAAGAAAAATACATGATTTCACTTGCATGAGATACTTAGAAAAATCAAAATCATACAAACAGAAGATTAATGGTGGCTACCAGAGGCTGAAGGAAGAGGAGCGAGGAAGTGATGAGTACTATAGAATGTCAAGTTCACAAGACAAAAAAAAGTTCTGGAGATGGGAGACAGTGGTGGTTACACAACACTGTGAATGTATTTAATAACACTGAATTGTACACTCAAAATGGCTAAGGTAGTAAATATTATGTGTATTTTACTAGAATTCTTAAAAATTGTGGTGGGGGATCAAGCTAACTCTCATTGCTGGGAACAAAAAAGTATGTCTACAAAGCAGGACATCATAGATTGACTATTCACTATGGCAATTTTCTTGGTAATCCCATAATACTTATAAAAATGTGTCTGAAAGAATCACAGTTAGATTCAGAAACCTAGAGTCCCAAGTTGGTTGACTGAGTGAATCAATAGGGCAGAGAAGGCAGGCTAAAAGGGCCACCTCCTGGAATACTTCATGTAGGTGCTGTGTTGACTTCCTCAAGCTAATCTCTCCTGACATGGATGTGGCATAGATCATTGTCGATTCTTCTGTGCTCAAGTTCCTGACACTGCTCTTCAATTGTAAGGTAAGGACAAAATCATTCAATTGCAAAAGGTGATCTATTCTGATGACGCTTTAGGTCATTCCCCTGCTTGAGTTTTCATCACTTATAACTTTTACCACTTAAAAGATACCCAGAAATCCAGCAGTCAATCCATGTTCTTTGGATTTTTCTATTTTAGCCATCACACCACTGTTCTAAACTGCAAGAGCAGATTAAATACCTCACAATATTTGAATTAATAATAATTCAAATAATAATAATTCAACATCCTATTTCACTAAAAGAAACAGTTGCAGAACAAATTTGGAGGAAGAAAAAGTTAATTATTATAATTATTATTTTCAGTATTCTGGGTATCAAACCCAGGGCTTTGCACATGACAGACCAGCATTCCTGTCTCAGCTATACCCCCAACCCCAAGAAAAAGTAACTTTAAAGTAATATGATCATCATGTTCCCAACTAGGAGCTCATAATTTTAACCTTCTGGTTTTCCTTTTGGGGACCACTCAGGTAAATAACCAATTTCAAGACCACAGACTATTATTAAACCATTTTCACATATAACTGCCAGATTTCTTACTCTCTACACAGGAAGTAATTCATCTTCATCATCATCTCCACAATTTTAATTCAAAATGCTATTTCAAGGGCTTCAACATATTTAAAATACACCTGGCTAAAATTTACAAATGAAGAATTCCCTAAATAAATCATCTAGGCTATTTTTGCTTCATTTTACATTTTAGGACCAACCATCCACAGCTGAAAGAATTGTTCACTACCAGCTGACCATCTGCCACAAACACTGCTGCTTTTCTCATCATCCTGCTTCCCCAGGCCTGGCGGAGGCTACCTGTGTGTTTTTAAATCTATGTATATGATGTCCATTACCTATAGAGCATCTTCTCCAGCCGCGGTGGAGAGGCCTGGCGCTCAGTCCTTTACATCTTTACTTGAAGACAAATGTAGATGGAATGTTCCCAGGCTTCTTTGTATTAGGAGGGCTCAAGGCTGATCCCATAATAATCTGGGAGAATTATATCACGCTCTGTAACTGTCCTGTTCTAATTCACCTGGCCTAAAACAGCTCTTAGCACAAGAAACTTAGGATGGAGGGTACAGAGTATTGCAGGATCAAAGGGAACAACTTTCAAGACTGAATTCAATATTTCAATTGGCATATAATAATTGCACATATTTGTGGAGTACAGTGTGATAATTTGACACAATGTGTAATGATCAAATCAAGATAATTAGCATTTCCCTCTCCTTAAATGTTGATAATTTCTTTGTGTTAGAAAGCTTTAAACTCCTTCCTTCTAAATCTTTATAAACATTGATAAATTGTACCCTATAGTCACCCTACTGAGTTAAAGAACATTAGGATTTATTCCTCCTGTCAACTTATTAATAGAAGGCAACTATTATTAACTTTTTGGTATATGTCCTCTTAGAAAGGAATATGAGTTTTAATTCTTTGTTTTCACCAGTGTGCTCTGTCTGTTATTTTTCAGAATCCAAATATTGCTTTAAAATCTTAAATCAGTGATGGCCCTTTCCCCCTCCCTTTCCTGGCCTCTGGTGACAACTATGCTATTTTAACAAAAACATAAAAACAAAACCTTTTACCTACCAAATTAGCAAAGGAAAAAAACACAAGTGATATAGTCTGGCATATCATGATAAAATTTCTAAATGAATGAGAACCCTCCCAAGGCTTGCTTAGTTTCCCACTAAGGTCATTGATTCATTCCTAGAACCCACGAGCAAATTAGAGGAAGAACCACCACCCAGACCCAGGCTTCCCCAGAATCTCTGTAGAGCACCTTCTATCTGACTGCATCCTCATGCAGAATCAGGTTGTGCCAAAGGCAAGCAACAGCATCACATCACTTAAGAAGGGGCAAGAGCAGGTGACCCGTGCACCCCAAAGACCATCTCCCTTGTTAAGCTTCTCTCATAAAATGGCCCTCGGACTTTAACAGTCAAGCTGCATGAACTACAAAGATATCTCAGTGTGATCATTTTGGGTTGACATTTATACAGAAAACATACAATTCCTCAAACTCAATATATTTAACAAGACCATATGTGGGAAACATGTCTGGTGAAAACCTAAAAACAAGCTGTAGAAAGTTAGAATCATGTGACATTTTCACAGCCTGCAGCAGCAGGAGATGACGAACATTATCCTTGAACAGGCTGGCAAAATAATTAAGACCCTTCCTTATATGATATGGCCTCAGAGAGTCCTGTAGATACATGGAGAGATCAACAGAAGTGAGCAGAGTTCCGTTTGTCAGTTTTTCCATCCTGAAGCATCTCCCGCTTCCTGGGAAGATTTCAGGCCTCTTTCCTCTTTGGGACCCTCACAGTGTCCCCAGACTACAGCCTTTCCAGCAGCCCCCAATTGGAAACGTTTGCAGAATTGCCCTGGAATTGCCCCTGCATGGCCCAAGAGGGCTGGGGAGCTGACTGCCATCACGCCCCCAGGCAACCTGTCCATTATGTTTTCTTCAGGGATTGGGGGGGCAGTTCTCTATCACAGCACCTTTTTTGGATTGCTAAGGGAGAAATTCAATTCTGAATTCAGTATCAGAAATAGCTCTGCACCTTGGAGCAGACTTCTTCTTCTCTAATAGACACTAAGGCTCATGACCGATCATGCCTTCTCTTGGCTCTGATGGCTTGAAGACGGAGCCAAATATATTTTCCTCTTTGACCTCTGATTTGGTCTTACTTTTCCTTGCTCCTATTTTCCCTTAACCCCTATTTTCTCACTTACTTTCATTTGTCACATGCCTTGCCATATTGACATGTGGGATAAATAATTCTTCCTCCAGAAGGACTAGAATAAAACAATATAAAATAATTAACAACATAGAAATAAAAACCTGGCATACAGTAGGCTGGATTAGCCAGCAAGTTTGGTTCAGAAATGGAAGATAGAGATTGTATTTTCTAATTTTCATCTTTCACTGTTTTTTTTTAGTCATTATTTTTTAGCTGTGGTTGGAAACAATACCTTTATTTATTTATTTTTATGTGATGCTGAAGATTGAACCCAGGGCCTCACACATGCTAGGCGAGTACTCTACCGATGAGCCACAACCCCAGCCCACTTTTACTGTTTTTGATTATTTGGGGAAAGTGAAAACCCTTCTATGAAAATTATCTCGACAACACACTGAAAAGCCCTTTAGAAAATAAGAGAAGGTGGTTATCAGAGGTGGGCTCTTGTCTTCGATATTTATTGGACATTCCTAGGGTGTCAATTTCCTACCCAAACTCTCCCTCATTTTTCACCCTGTCCTCAAAGTTAAATTATCCCACAGCTGAAAGAAAACTAAGGATCTCAGAATGCCCTAAAGACCATCACTGACTTGAGATTTCTGAAACTACATTGTGATTCCAAAAAATAACAAATAGAGCACAGTGGTAAAAACAAAAAAAAAATGAAAACTCTCATTTCTTCTAAAGAGGATGTAGAATAAAATGTCCATAGTAGCTACTTCATCAGGAGTGGATACATTAAGAATATCAATGATTTATTTCTTCTTTATTCCTGCTCCTGTTCTCATTGTTTTTAAAATGAACATACTTCATTATTAGAAAAAGACTAAGATGGATTGTGTTTTCTATTTAATCTTACTTTATACAAAATTCCTTTCTTATTTGGTTATTAAAGTACAACTGTCTAATCATCATCATCATACAGTATTCCACATCCAAATTGGAGGTCACTCAATGGCAAAGAATCCTGTTGGGAATTATGAAGCTTCCAGGATAGCAAATTGGCTAAAGCATATCACATTGCCTCTCCAAAGCCGAGTATTTTTTGGACTTCAGGTAAAAGAAGAATTTCCCTTATGTATTTTTTTTAATTCCATTTGTAATGCTGACTTTAATAAAAAAAGGAACATGTCTCTCCAATCCTGCTTGGTTGTAAGTTTTTTACCATCAAGAATCTTTTAGAAATGCTTACTATATCTCCAACAATACCAGAAAAAAACTAAACAGTTTCAAAATAGTCATATTGAGTGTATGTTCATGGATTCCCTGAATGTACCACTGGACATTCAGGGAATCCATGAACAAGCTTGGACAACTGATTTTATCAGGCTTTGATCTGTTAAAAAGCCATCAAATTTCTTAGCATGGACATATCGTCAGGGTAGGGAGAAGACAAATATGTAAACATCTGGGTTTCTATTAAAGTTGAGGAAATTATTAACAACTATGTCAAGACTATCCAAATATTATTCTGAATCCATCAATGGACTAATTCTGAACCTGATTGGGAAAGTTATGGGCATACCTTTCAAGCAAAGTTACCACAACTTGACTTACAACAAATTTGAAATCTCCAGTACTAAGATCAAGTTTTTTGGACACAACTCAATAAAACATTTCCAATATGTTAGAGTTAGTCACAAAAATAAATGCACACACCCACACCAAGCTTGCTTGCTTCCTTCCTTCCTTCCTTTCTTTCTTTCTCTCTTCCTTTCTTTTTACTGCAAGAGTTTTCATGAAGTCATTTTATCCTATAGTTTAGGGGAAGAATAAATAAGATACTCATTCAATGATAGTTCCTAGAATTAATAGTCTACATTATATTTTCCTAATGCAGACCTCTTAAAGAAGAACAGAGATACAAATCAATATGATTCAATAAGTGTATGTTCCAGTGGTGAGAAACCCACAAGTCCATTAACTGTGCAAATAAGCCTCAAAAGGAACAGAAAGTCTAGTCCAACAAAAAAACAAGGAGCAACCTTTCTCATCAATTACAAAGATTCCAGAATATCAACTTATTGACACTAGCACCAAAGAAGGGCTACACCAAGCTTGAGGCTAGGTGCTTCCAGAAGTAAGATCCTACAAATACTATGTTGATAACAACAAAACTTAAACTTTATTGGTTTTCTCTCCCCATAGATATAGCACACATTATTTAATTGATTGTAGAATCAAAGATTCCCTATACCAAGAAACTCCGATAATTCTAAAGTCTTCCTTTAATTTTCACTTTCAAGAAACAATACTTGTCCACCAGGCTTTGGCAGATGAGCACACAAGAATTCAAGGTGGCCCACCATGGAACAGCTGCATAGGTCCCAAGAAGAATAGTTATGGTTCAAGAAAGGTTTGTGTGACTGCTTCTCCTTAATCTGCCATCATCATTCAGGGATGAGATGAGACATAAAATGCTACACACGCCCTCCTTGCATCAACAATGCAGGGACATGTCCACACCAATAAAACACATCCATGTTGGAGAAAATTACATGTATGAGCAGCAAGCCCAGGTGTACTTTTTGCCTTCTGTACTACAGGATTTTGGTGAAGGAATAAAAGATATAAGAGTGAGAGACAAGTCATCAACAAAATGAAAGGGACTGGAGGCTTTGGGTTCTTATGGCAACTTGGACAGTACATTAGTCCATTTTCTGTTTCTCTAACAAAATGCCAGAGGGTGAGTACAAAAAAAAAAAAAGAGGTTTTGAGGCTGAAAGTATAAGGTTGGATGGCCCCGTATGGTATGATGCTCTTGAGGAGCCAACTGGCTACATTTCAACATGACAGAGAAGCAGGGAAGGAAAAGACTATATGCATAAGGGCCAGCCACATAGGGTACCCTTGCTTTATAACCAACCTTCTCTCCTGAGACATAACCTGGGTCCCAAAAGAACACTAATCCCCTGTGATGGCAGCATTCCCAATGGCCCAACCCTTTCCACTAGGCCCCACTTTCAAAAGGTTCTACCACCTCAACATGAGCATGCTGGGGACAAAGCTGCCAGGATGTGAGCCTCTGAAGGACAAACTACATCCAGACCATAGCTATCAGCTAGTGAATCCCGAATAACCCACGTGCCATGGGTAAGTGTCCCATATGCAGTCCATGGGCACCAGAGCCCCAGCCTTAAGCATCTCAACAAAGTCCTTGCACACAACAGGCTTGGTCACCTTCCCCTTCCACTGTGGACGAGCTCACAGTTTATAACGAAGCATTTCAGTCCAAACACAAGAAGCAAACACAACACTGGGAAAACAGACCTGGATGCACCTGTACATTATTTTAAAAGCTACACTTCATGGAAGAATCTCAACCACCCAAGAACATGTAGTTACCCAGAAGTGTGCCTAGTGGTGCACCCTAAGGGGATGGGAGTATTTCCTTTTGACAAATGTAAACATGGTCATATCATCTGCAGCAAAAGCTGACAGGAAGAAAACAAGCAAGCTGGATCACTTGCTGCCTTTTGGGAGACATCTCCTAGGTTCCCAAGAGTCCCGCTCACAAAGGCACATTTCTTCTGAGCAGCTCCTGACCATCCCACAAGCATGTTATCCAAATATCCAGGAGACAGACTATAGACCATAAAATCATGGAAAATCGTGCCTAGGATAGATTCACTTTGGACACAGAGACAACAACAAAGCCTAGAGATTATCCTAGAGGCCACACTGAAGCTGACTCAGAGCTACCCATGGATACACCAGAGTTGTAACCAAGGCTGATCAATCAGCCACAAACTCATGGACTTTGACATTTGCCTGCATCAATCATTGCAGGATTTTTCTTCTCATATTCAAGCTCTATGTTCTCTCTTCAAGATACACTAAAGGTTTTACCCAAATCTGTATCTCCTGAATTGCATTTCAAATTCCAAATACAGCTCTTTTGTGCATTACAGCCTCCAAAGTGATTACCGATACACACACACACACACACACACACACACACACACACACACACACAGTTAACCTTCTATCAACTACAACAAGATGCCTGAGATAGTCAACCTAAAAAGAGGAAATGATAGCTGGGTGCAATGGCATATTTCTGAAATCCCAACAATTCAGGAGGTTGAGGCAGTAGGACCCCAAGTTTAAAGGCAGTATGGAGACCACCATTTTATTTTCTGCTACTATCTTGTCATGTCAAAAATAAAAGAAAGGAAAAAAAAGAAATAACTTGAGAATGTAGCTCAGTGATAGAGCACCCCTAGGTTCCACCCCCAATAATGGGAAGGGGGGAAAATAAAAAGAGGAAAGGTTTATTTTCACTCACAGTTTCAGAGTTTTCAGTTCATAATTAATTAACCCTGCTGATTGGGCCTGTGGCAAGGCAGCACAATATGGCAGAAGCATACAGTGAAACCATGCTCTCATGGATGGAGTGTGAAAAGAGAGGGAAAAAAGGAAAATGGTGTCCCACATTCCCTTTGAAGACACACCCGCAGTGATCTACAACCTCCCAATAGGCCCTGCCTCTTAAAGGTTCCTACTACTTCCATCCACACCAAGCTGAGGACCAAGCCTTTAACAAATGGGCTCTTGGGAGACATTCAAAATCCAAAGTACAGCAACGTGTATGTGTATGCACGTGTGGGGTGTGTGTGTGTGTGTGTGTGTGTGTGTGTGTGTGCCTACTCTTTTTTTAATTTTTATTGTTGGTTATTCAAAACATTACATAGTTCTTGATACATCATATTTCACACTTTTATTCAAGTGGGTTATGAACTCCCATTTTTACCCCGTATACAGATTGCAGAATCACATCAGTTACACATTCACTGATTTACATATTGCCATACTAGTGTCTGTTGTATTCTGCTGCCTTTCCTATTCTCTACTATCCCCCATCCCCTCCCTTCCCCTCCCCTCTTCTCTCTCTACCCCCTCTACTGTAATTCATTTCTCCCCCTTGTTTTTTTTTCCCTTTCCCCTCACTTCCTCTTGTATGTAATTTTGTATAATCATGAGGGTCTCCTTCCATTTCCATGCAATTTCCCTTCTCTCTCCCTTTCCCTCCCACCTCTCATCCCTGTTAAATGTTAATCTTCTTCTCATGCTCTTCCTCCCTACTCTGTTCTTATTTACTCTCCTTATATCAAAGAAGACATTTGGTATTTGTTTTTTAGGGATTGGCTGGCTTCACTTAGCATAATCTGCTCTAATGCCATCCATTTCCCTCCAAATTCTATGATTTTGTCATTTTTTAATGCAGAGTAATACTCCATTGTGTATAAATGCCACATTTTTTTTTATCCATTCGTCTATTGAAGGGCATCTAGGTTGGTTCCACAGTCTTGCTATTGTGAATTGTGCTGCCTTTAACAAATGGGCTCTTGGGAGACATTCAAAATCCAAAGTACAGCAACGTGTATGTGTATGCATGTGGTGTGTGTGTGTGTGTGTGTGTGTGTGTGTGTATGCCTGCTTTTAAAAACACATTTCAGGGCTGGGAATGTGACTCAGTGTTAGAGTGCTTGCCTAGCATGTGTGAGACTCTGGGTTCCATCCCCAGTGTAAAACAAAATGACATTTCAGGAAGGAATATCCACTTCAGTAAGGAGAGGCAACACTGAGTGGCTCCTTCCTTTAACCCAGAAGCATGCTCAAATCTCTACCACAAGCTAGTACCATGTTTGTCTCTCACCACATCTAAACCATCCTCAGGACTGACAAGCAGTCCTTCCTTGACTCACCACCATGATTTTCTGCTACTGTCTTCTAAAGTCAATGACAAGTATTTACCAAATTCAACACTGCACACTACTCCCATTCCTACAAAACCCCTCCGCAGTGTACAGCCTCCCCATTCTTGCAACGATCTCCATATCCGTGTGTGATGTGATTGATGTGTAGGTCTAGGAATTCTCCTGATGGCTGATAGTTTCTCCCTTTTCTTTCACACAGGTTCCGCTCTCCATCTCTCTCATGGAGATTCCCATAGCTGAGCTTCAAGTCCTTTCTCATGCTGCACATTTCCTGAGGTTACAGCCTCTTTTCCCAAGTTGGGTCTGGTCCCGGACCCTTTCTCATGGACATGGACCCCCATTTTTAGCATTTTATTGGACTTCTGTTCCTGGAGGTCCTCCGAGCTTCTCCAGCTCTCTAAATCAATCACTGCATTGTTACCTTGGCTCATCAGATCTGCTTTTCTTTTCTGTCAGAGTTTATGGGAGGCCACTGTTTTGCTTTGGCCTCTGCACTAGGCCCCAGAAGATCAGATGAAAGCAGAATGGAGTCACTCATGTTGCACACAAAGTAAAACAAACTTTCAAAACAGGACAGTTTTCAAAACACAAAACAGGAGACTGCAATCTTACCTAGGTCAGCCTAATAAGGAAGTCCACTTGGTTTTAACTCTGTATGGAAAGTTAACATCAAAACGATCAATCTGGTTTTTGTTTTTTGGTTTTGTCTGTTCTTGCTCTCTCCCATCCTTTCCTGTTAATAAAGCCAACTTCCTCTGATCAGCTCAACAGAACATGAAGTGTTTGTTGTCTGAACAAAATCACAAGTAGAATCACAAGTAAAAGCCAACTCCATCCTTAAGTTTAACTCAATGTGATAACTTTGTGTTCTGACCTATCTAAACCATGATCGTCAGCGCCATCACTAACTTTGCTCATCTGGGATGACCAGGTTCCTCCTAGGACTTCCTGGTTTCAGCTCCAAACTCTAGCAGAACCTGTCCCCTTCTCATAGTCCCTATAACCATCCCTCCCTCTCAGGGCCTTGTCATCACAGCCTGGACCATCACTGGCCGGCTGGCTCCTACTCACACTTGCCTCCCCAACCACCAACACCTGACTCACCTCTCCAGGCCCTGGAGAGTGCTCCCTGAACACCATCGGCTTCTCCTGATTGACAAGAGGAAAACAGAATGCTTCAGCAAACAAGGCCCTTCTGTTTGGGCTCAAAGTGACATCTCCCTTCTCCTCAGATAACAACCTCACCCAAGCATGTGCAGAATGTGTGCATCCCTAAGTACATGGCATGCCTGCACAACCACAGAGCTTCACATGGTTGTCTGGCATATATTAATGATATTCCCTTCTTGAATAATTAATACACTATAAGAGAAATATTCAAGGAACGCAAATGGGCAAATTTTCTCAGATTTGGGGGACTCCTCCCCAAAAATGAATACACTAGATGCCTTCCCTAGACTATAACACTCTTCTTACCCTCGTCTGGCAGGGAAAGCTCACTGTCTACCAGCAACCTTGCACTAGCTGGCTATGGTGGCAACGTCTGTAATCCTAACTACTTGGCAGGGATCACAAGTGTGAGGCCAGCCTAGGAAACTTAGCAAAACTCTGTTTGAAAATGAAAAGGGCTGGGGATGTAGCTCAAACGGTAGAGCATCCCTGGGTTTAATCCTCAGTACTGCAAAACAAAACAAAAAGCCACTTTGTTTTTCCCACGCCTTCATCTTGAAGTTGTCATCTGCTACCTGGCTAGGGGTGTCTCCCAGGCTTGCTGGCAGGTTGTGTGAGAAGGTCTTTCTAAGGGTATGTGAACAGAAGTGACATGTGTTCAGGTGGGTTGAAGCTATCAATTCTGCTTCTCTTCCTCCCTTCCAAGTTGAAGCAGAAAAATAGGGTAACCACGGAAGGATCTTGGGGCATCAAAACTTGTTTGCAAGTGAGCCACCAGTAGACTTTAAATTACCTACCTTGCTGAAAGGAAAGATCTGCGCCAAACAGCTGATCTCTCACTAACACAACCAGCCTGTGAATATATAAAAAGGGGCTCTAATGGTATCAGTAATACACAAACTATAACGAGAATGACATATTTTAAGTGGAATAACCTAAGGCTGATGAGATTCAGTTTTGCTATGACTAAGTGGAAAGGAGTAATCTCACAGTTTGTCATAGAGATATATACTGGTACCACCTTTAGAAAAATTTTATAGAAGTATACAACAAAATTAAAAACTCAATTCCACCCTTAGGACTCTATCATGCAGAAAATATTTTAAAATATACACAAAAAAACACATCTATCTAAGGATCCCTAAGCAAGCATTGTAAAAGTTAGATATCCTAAAAGATTATTCATGGAGAAATCATTTCATTATCTTTGTATAGACATACTATGGAATACACTATACCATTTAAAAATAAGTAGACATGTATATTATTTATGAACTCTAATGGAATTTTATAGCAACATATTCAAGTCTCTCTTAGTATTTAAAAAAAATCATACCAACAGCAAAACAGGAAAGCCAAGAATGTATATTGACCGAGAGATACAATAACAATGAGGACTGTAACTCACTGGAGATATTTTTTAAAATCTCTAAGCCAAGTTGGTATACCCTACTAAGTGTGCACTGCCAAATGTCATGTATACCTTCATGTGAGTCATTACATACAAGTCAATGCTTTCGTAAAATTAATCAATATGCTTATTAATTAATTAATTAATTTAGAGGCGCTGGGGATGGAACCCAGGGCCTCCGGTGCAAGGGATAGAACCAAGCTCTCCACCATTGAGTTTCACCCCCAGCCCAAGTCAATGCTTTAAAACTAAACATCACTTACTCGACTAAGCAAACGCTTATGCCAAAATACATTACTGAGATCAATATGCCTCTGTACGTATTTATTAAGCCCTTAAGGAATTCTTTATCTCAATGTTCTCAATTCATAAGTGTTTTGTCAGTTTAAGTAATACTATAGTAAAAGAACAAGATCTGCTATGGTTGGATGTGATTTGTCCCCTAGAGGTTTATACATTAGAAGCTCGATTCCCAGTGTGACGATGTGAGAGGGGGTGAGACCTTTAAGAAGCAGGGTCTGGTGAGAGTCATGAGGTCTGGGAACATGCCCTTGGAAGGAAGAGATTCATGTACTTCTCAATGGAACCCTAGTCTCTCCAGCTTCCTGCCTTACCATGTAAACTCTTAACTCTTGAACATATGATGCCATGCACCATGAGGTAACAGAGTCAGGGCAGTCCTACCTAGAGCTAGCCCCATGCTACTTAAGCTTTCACCCTCCAAAAATGTGAGTTAAATAGACCTCTTTCTTTGTACCTCACCCTACCTCATAGAGTTCATTATAGTAACAAAATAGACAATTGCAATATTGCTTTGTCTTTCTGAAAACCAGAACTAAAAGGTTGAGTCCTATATCTGTTTTCATCACCTTTTTTTTTTTTTTTTTTTTGGTACTGGAGATTGAACCCAGAGGCGTTTAACCACTGAGTCACATCCCCAGCCTTTTTTGTGTATTTTATTTAGAGACAGGGTCTCACTGAGTTACTTAGGGCCTGCTAAGTTGCTGAGGCTGGCTTTGAACTTGTGATTACAGGCGTGCAATTTTCAAACTATGTACAATTTTCAAACCATGTACCCTATAGTCTCCTCTCTTACAAGGAAAAGTGATCACAGATATGGAGAAACATGTTTTAAAGAAGTGTAGAAAGGACAGCTGCTATGTCTCAAACACACAGAACAAGTCCTCGAGGGACCCCAAAACCAAATGTACTTTTAAGTAATTATCTAGTCATCCACCACAATGCCAGAAACATTAAGGGAATCTCCATGTGATCTGTCAGTTATATGCCAGCATAATTAATAATAACATTTCTGAAAAGTCTGAGCTCTCTGTTGATCCACAATTGTGTCCTATTTTACATAATCAACAAAATCCTAAATATTTCATAAATAATCTTGGAACTGAAATCAAAGCTTTATAAATAAAGGAAGGCATCTCATGGAAACAAATGAAAAATAAACAAGTGGTGTTTTTTGTTTGGGGATTTTTTTTGTTTTGTTTTGTTTTGATTTTGATTTTTTGGTACCAGGGCTTGAACTCAGGGGTGCTTTACCATTGAGCCACATCCCCAGCCCTTTTTTACATATATTTTATTTAGAGACAAGGTCTTGCTGAGTTGCTTAGGGCCTCAAGGGTAGTTGTTGAGACTGGCTTTGAACTCATGATCCTCCTGCTTCAGCCTTCCGGGCCTCTGGGATTACAGGCGCGCACCACCACAGCCAGCAAAAGATGTTCACACCTGTGCTGGCTAAACTTTAAAACTTAAATGTCAGCTGAAGCTTAAGGATTACTGCAAGAAGACAATTTAAAGTGTCTCAAGCCATCGGCTTATGTACCAACTCCCATCCCAGTATTCCACAAGATTTGCTGAAAACTATCAGTAACCATGTTAGAACATTGAACTAAACCTATTTCGATTATCACCCAAAATTTTATTTTGTATTCCCAAGACTGCATCTAAAAGCATATTCTCCATACAATGTAATCACTCAAGGCTGTCACATTTTTGTAAAAACAGCGTTAAAAATGCTAACCAGAGAGGCACAACCCTCTTCCAAGGCTGTGTCTCTGCTCCAGCCAAACCACCCCTGCCACCAGTTTGACTTGCCTCTTGTCTCTGTTGCCAGTCAGCCCAGCTGTGCCACCTTCCTCCCTAGTCAACTTCTTGAGGCTAATTAATTCCAAATGGGTTCTTTTCAAATAGGTTTAAAGGCAAATGCAACAATTCAGAGAGAAAGGAGTAGTCTTGAAAGAAAAGGAGGACTCTCCTTCGTCCCCTCCCATCCTTCAAAATGGTATCAGGTTCTAGGACGTTCCACAGTTAGAAGGATGTGTCTAGGGATGGTTTCTCCCCACACCCTTCAGTTAAAACACAAACAAAAGCCTAGAGAGCTGCAAAGATGGTTTACTCACGACCCACACGTACCCTTTTCCGTGAGTCCTTTTAGAACTATCCTCATGCCTGTTTAATTCTTTGCTCCTTTAACGGTCAGCAGAAATTCAGTGAAGATTATTTTATTTAGACTGTTAGAAAATAGAAATAGAGGCCCAAGGCTCTTTACAGAGCACACTTTCCTGCCTGCCCACAGCATTCATCGTTTTTCACATCACACTTCTCCACAGCAGTCGATTACATTTCACTTTTTCACTTACTCTTTCCTACCCGTTAACGTTATATCTCCAATTAAGGGTTAAGTTTCCCAAAGCAAAGGATTACATCTGATAATTCTCTCGAGACTTGCACAGGATTAATACGTGGACTAAATACATTATAGATAATGCAAACAAATAAAAGCATGACTTGTCATTCCCTGTTTAAATCACGGCACTTCTATTCCTTGGAACAGATTGCTTAGGGAGAGGGTGCACTGGGAGTTAGTTCAACTTTATGGTAGTTTGTGATTTGGCTGTATGTATCTCTCACTTAAGTCTCCAACTCCACGTCAGATGAATAGAAAGGCGGTAGGCCCAGGAGAAATGGACAATGGAAAGGAAGCAAACCCACCTGGTGAGTGCCAACTACCTCACATATCATTTCATTGAAGTTTTACAAGATCCTAGGAGGGAAATCCCTGAAGCTCCATCATCTGTCCAAGCTAAATGGCTAGTAGAAAGGAGTATGTATCTCTTGTATGGTGATGTCTGACTCCCCTCCATAGAGTGAAGACATAAGACAGAAGGGCGAAAATCAATAGCAATGACAAAGGCAGTCCAGGTGGAACTTAGCAACCACATTAATGAAAATGAGAACACTGTACACATGTGGTGCACATTATAATATGAGATGTTTTCTCATACTTTATCTGAGCTGATCCTCAAACCTCATAAGCTAGTGGTGGAGGACAGAACATGGTATCTCAAAAAATGGAACTTCAACATATGGGAAAACAGCAGAACAGAAAGACCACTGACCTTCTCCTGCCCTTCTCCCCTCATGGGAGAGGTGCCCTACCTAATTTCCAGAAAAAAAAGCAGCATCCTTACCTCTGAAGAAGCTGGGACGCCTAAAAGAACCTGAACAAACAGGGCTGGCTAAGTCCCCCAGCTTACGGCCAATCACACTTTATCAAATTAGCATAAAAACATGCAGGTTTACCAGTTTCTTTGGGTCTTCATCTTCGAAGGCTCCTGTGTCCTAAAATACTTTTATTAAGCAAATGTGTCTGTTTTTCTGTTAACCTGTCAATTTTTATAGGGGCCTCAGCCATGACCCTAGAGATAGGTTAGGAAAAGAAATCTTTGCTTTACCACAGTTAGGCGTATTTTTCTCCATGCTTTCAATGAAGGCATCTGGAGAGAGATAGTAAGGCCAGTGCTCCAAGAGGTGCAAGTCTTTGACCACGACTAAAGTCTCTGGGGACAAGTGGCCAGAGTCACAACATTGACTGATAGGTAGGAACCTAATGCTTCAGAGCAGTCACAGGTGTGCACACGTACACACACAGCACTACAGGGGATCCTGCGACATGACTGGTTGAGCTCACACCCTTCTGTGTTATTTGATTCTAGTGTTTGTCTTTAAGCTCTGTGAGCTAAAGATAACAGAAAGCAAAGCAAAACCATTCTTATCTGTAGACATGGAAATGGGGTCGGAGCTCAGTTCCATTTATCACCCCTCGTCCCCCAGACTATGGAAGGTGTTAGCTTGGCCTCTGCACATTCATTTCCATATTCATGACCTATAAATGTTTCTGTTCTTTGAATTCTGCTATGAACTGATGGTGGCATCTTAAGAGTTCCCTCTTAATACCGTGATTTAATTTTCTCTTTATTTTACTGTGCTGAAGATCAAACCCGGGACCTCACGCATGCTAGGTAAATGCTACCAGTGAACTACACCCTCAGTCCAACTAAATAAAAAATTATTCTGTAACATGGTATGGTACCAGATCAAGAACTGGCACAGTTGCCTGGGTCCCAAGGAGACCACAGTTCCTCAGGGAAGTCTGACAGCTGTAAAATTTACAACCCTGTTCACTAACTTTTGAAAGCGACTGTCATTTATGCATAGACTTTGAAAGACTTCAAGGAAACATCATTTGATGTCGCCCTAACACAGAGCCTGTCTTGGTTCTGGGTAAATGTCAGAGGCATTTTATGCAGCTCCCCAGTGTTGCACATCTGAGGATTTGAAGTCACTGGCAGACATGTCCTGGCAAGGAAACTTTGACTCCCTAATTGCTGGGGAAGACCTTTGGGCTTCCTGAAGCAGTCAATCCAAGGGAAAAAGAGAGTCTGTTAACGGAGGGAGACAATTATAAGAAGTGATGTGGCTACTCAGTATTAGAAGGTAAAATTTGAAGGCCTAGGGCATTAAGAAGACCTGGGAACCTAGTTCACAGAGCACCAGCTATTTTTTTTTAACATTTTTTTTTATTGGTTGTTCACAACATTACAAAGCTCTTGACATATCATATTTCATACATTAGATTGAAGTGGGTTATGAACTCCCAATTTTACCCCAAATGCAGATTGCAGAATCACGTCGGTTATACATCCACAATTTTACATAATGCCCAATTAATAACTGTTGTATTCTGCTACCTTTCCTATCCCCTACTATCCCCCCTCCCCTCCCTTCCCATCTTCTCTCTCTACCCCATCTACTGTAATTCATTACTCTTCTTGTTTATTTTCCCATTCCCCTCACAACCTCTTATATGAAATTTTGTATAGCAATGAGGGTCTCCCTTCATTTCCATGCAATTTCCCTTTTCTCTCCCTTTCCCTCCCATCTCATGTCTCTGTTTAATGTTAGTCTTTTCTTCCTGCTCTTCCTCCCTGCTCTGTTCATAGTTGTTCTCATTATATCAAAGAAGACATTTGGTATTTGTTTTTTAGGGATTGACTAGCTTCACTAAGCATAATCTGCTCTAGTGCCATCCATTTCCCTGAAAATTCTATGATTTTGTCATTTTTATTGCTGCATAGTACTCCATTGTGTATAGATGCCACATTTTTTTTATCCATTCATCTATTGAAGGGCATCTGGGTTGGTTCCACAGTCTAGCTATTGTGAATTGTGCTGCTGTGAACATCGATATGGCAGCATCCCTGTAGCATGCTCTTTTAAGGTCTTCAGGGAATAGTCCAAGAAGGGCAATAGCTGGGTCAAATGGTGGTTCCATTCCCAGCTTTCCCAGGAATCTCCAAACTGCTTTCCAAATTCGCTGCACCAATTTGCAGTCCCACCAGCAATGTACAAGAGTACCCTTTTCTCCACATCCTCGCCAGCACTTGTAGTTGTTTGACTTCATAGTGGCTGCCAATCTTACTGGAGTGAGATGGTATCTTAGGGTGGTTTTGATTTGCATTTCTCTGACTGCTAGAGATGAGCACCAGCTATTTTTACCTTCACACTCAAAGGCCAATTAACTGACACCACAATAAACTGCCCACTGCACCTACTCTATAGGCTGTCACTCATTTTTCTATGCTTAAAAGTTTTCGTTCTATTTCTATTGGCTATTACAGACTTGAGATTTGTTGTCCATAAATTAAGAGAATAAATATTTGGTGAACATCTATACTACAAGCACTGTGTTAGCACTGAAAGCACCATTTCTCAAAATCAGTCAGCAGACCCCTGATCTGAGTCATTGCCATTGCTTGTTAGAAGTGCAGATTCTTAGACTGCAGCCCAAATATGGTGAATCAGAAATCAGCACTTTAAACCAATGTCTTATTAATACGCTCTGAAGTTTGAGAATCATTGAAGTAGAATAATTAAACTGACTAATCTAAATTGAACAACTGCACATTAGGCAGTCATATTGTATCAACAAGGATGTGGGGAGTTTTTCCAACATGTGCACACACACACATATACACAGCCCAACAAGCGATTTTGATCATCTTTCCTCCTCAGCCTAATCCACCACCTGAAAAAACTGCTTCATTATTTGAAAGGGTTAGGAGGGGCTTCTAGCTCTTCTGTATCATAGAGTTAATAATAGCCATATTATTTGCCTCAGGGGATTCACATAATTGAATGGGTACATGTGAAAGTGCTTTGTATGCTCATGAAAGCAAATACCAATTATTATCATATTGCCTTAAATTATTTCTGAAACAAATAAAAATATATGAGTCAATGAATGAAAGTTACCCAGTGTCTGAGAAGATGGCAATCCATATATATTTGCTGGCTAATGAATGTACTTAGAGATGTCCAGAACAAATCTCTCTTCGTGTAGCTGAAGAAACTAAGTAACAAATGGTAAAAGTGACCTGGCCAAGATCTCAGAGGGAGGATTGTGATAAAGTCTTGCCCAGAGCAAGGAGGCAGGTCTTAGGAGCTAATAATTAGGAAGAAAGGGGAAAAAATCGTGTAAATTGTAGTCAAAGTTATTGTGATACAGCTTTGTGAAGGAAGGAGATGATTAGACCAACAAGATGCAGGAAATGCCAGATTCAGCCTAAACTGAGGGGAAACTGAACTACATCCAGCATCACAAAAGGCCATGAGTTTATGGAAAAATGGAGATAAAAGAAGATCCCAGGAAGCAAAGACAGTCTTCAGATAAGAAACAAAAACTTAACAGTTCACGATTAAAGTTCCCATCAATAGCTCTACTAACCTGTAATCCAGTTTCCTAATCTTTTCCCTATAGTGATCCATATTTTAAAACTCAAGACAGCAAAGACCACAAGTCCTCACATCATCATCAAGGAGCACAGGTTACAAGCACAAAATACAGTTTAGTTTATTGCTTTATTCAAATATCTTTGATTTGTTCATGCATCAATATATTCAATCTGAAAAGTTACTTTTAGTAATCTCTCATGAATGTAAATAGACAAGATAAAAGAAACCAATTAGAGACCTATTATAATATCATAAATATTAATACAGAGAGTCATTCTGGAAGAACTATTGACAATTTATGCTTCTCCTGAGCAACTTATAGGTTGTGTGATACAAAAATTCAACCAAATAATGTCAGGAACAGCCCACAGCTAATGTTTCCTGAGGGCTTAAGAATCTGTATATTTTAAGAGGACTAAGGGAGAGTAACATAGATACTTTAATTTCTGTAAAGGAGATAATCACTACAAAGTCAAAGCTGCCCAGAATCAACACACACTGTCTAGCTCACTGTCTGAAAACCGTAAGACACCCACAGAACTTTCACCTTCCCACCCTGGTGCCAGGACTCACCCTGGAGTTTTCCCAAAGACTTTTCACGCGAAATCTATAGACTCAATTTCATAAAATAATGTGGGGAAGGAGGAAATGACATCACATATATCCAATGACAATGGGGTGGAACGTTCTAGAACTGTGCCTTTGCATGGAGCCAGGGCCCCTTCAGTCCTCCCGCGCAGCAAGTCTTTTGACTTTCATAGGAATTTCAATCACTGAAATACCATCCTCAGATCATCCCAACAATTCCTTTGACAAATATTTGTTTTCTCTAGTAGAAAATAATGAACCAAATCCTGTCTCATGGAGCCTGGAATCTAGTCAGAGGACACATAAAAATCAGACGCATGCACTATAGATATTAGAAAAATAAAGACTAGGGGAGAGAGGGGGACTGAGGAGTTCAGTGTTAGATGAGGAGGTCGAGGGGCCTTTCTGAAGAGGTAACATTTACACTGATAATTGACTAAAATGAAGAAGTCCAGGGGCTGGGGATGTGGCTCAAGCGGTATCGCGCTCGCCTGCCATGCGTGCGGCCCGGCTTCGATCCTCAGCACCACATACCAACAAAGATGTTGTGTCCGCCGAGAACTAAAAAATAAATATTAAAAACTCTCTCTCTCTCTCTCTCTCTCTCTCTCTCTCTCTCTCTCTCTCTCTCTCTCTCCCTGTCACTCTCTCTTTAAAAATAAATAAATAAATAAATAAAAATAAAATGAAGAAGTCCAGTAAGAGAGGGGCATTCAAGATGGGGCAGCAGACCACTGAAAGGGCCCAGACAGGTGGGTTGGCGTGTGTGAGACCAGCCAGGAAGCCAGCATGCTGGGGTACATCTCCAGAGGAGGAGACTAGGAGGAAGAAGCCAATTAGGCCCCATGGATCTGGTCACCTAGGCCCCTTAGCTAGGACAAGCTTTGGATTATATCTGGGCGGGACTAAAGAACTTGAGAATTTGAGGAGTACAATTTTATCTGATGAAATCATAAATGATGCAACGTCACTGCAGGCTAAAGAACAGTGCCCAGGTGCAGTGGCCCACGCCTCTAATCCCAGCAGCTCAGGAAGCTGAGGCAGGAGGATCGTGAGTTCAAAGCCAGCCTCAGCAAAAGCAAGGGGCTAAGCAACTCAGTGAGAGCCTGTCTCTAAGTAAAATACAAAAATAAGGCTGGGGATGTGGCTCAGTGGTCAAGTGCCCCTGAGTTCAATCCCTGGTACCCTCCTCCCAAAAAAAGAATAAGTGTTTGTAGAAGAAAATGAGTCAGAAAAGACCCCAGATGATTGATGATGGTGCCGTGGCCCAGAGCCTTAGCTACGCAGGTGTTGAGATGCAGTTCTACCAGGGATACATTTCAAAGGTGGAGTCAGCACTGTGAATGAAGATAGAAAAGATGGACTAGATGTAGGTGTGATGAAGGGTAGTCAAGCATTGCTCCGAGATGTTGGGCTCCACACTGGGATGCAGTGGGGAAGGGTGTATGTTAAATCTACAATATCCCTGGTTGGAGATGTGGCTCACTGGTAGAGCACTTGCCTAGCAGGTTCAAAGCCCTGGGTTCCATCCATAAAATACATAAAGTAAATTGAATCTATCCATGAGACACCCACTGAATCCAACACAATCACAGTCAAATATATAAACTGGAATAACATTCTTCACTATAGGGTCTATAGTGGTGGAAATGTACATCTAATGAGAAGCTTAGAAATCATCACACAGTTTCTTTGCCTACAGTGACAGTTTTCTCAGAAACCATCTCTCTTTTTCATCATTTTGACCTACATAAGTGCCATGTTCTTCTGCCGAACACATTTGAAATATGCCTGTTCTCCTAGTTAATTATTTACACAGGCCCTGCGCTGCAGGAGCTTGGCCACTAGCCACTGATAAAGAACTAAAGAAGGCACAAAATAACAGCTGTGTAGTGGTGAGAGCATAAGAGGAGGGTAATGTATAAACAGTTAACAGGGCAATTCTCTAGAACCAAGTATCCATTAGGTCATGAGCCACAAGTTGAACAATAAAATGCAGTGTCATTTGTGTTCGGAGATTCTATTATGACTAGGTATTGGTATGTGGGAAGGCTGAATTAGGTAGGGAGGCCCTCAGTTTATGGGGAAATGGTGTACATACGACCAGTCAAAGGACTGGCTTCTTGGAGTTAAGAACAGCCTTGTTTTATTGCACTGACCACGACGTGTTTAGAAATAGTTCTTTGGTGGGGCTAGGGTTGTGGTTCAGTGGTACAGCACTGGTCTAGCACATGTGAGGCCCCAGGTTCAATCCCCAGCACCAAATATAAATAAATAAAGTAAAAAAAAAAAGAAAAGAAAAGAAACAGTTCTTTGGTAAGATAGTCACAAAGTCAAGAGTGTCAGGTTCCAATCACAGCTCTGATTTTTAACAAAGCATTTGATCTCTCTGGGTCTCAGTTTACCAATCAGAGAGGGAACATCAGACTCCGTGATTATCAAAGTTCCTCCAGCTCTACTATAGTCACCCTTATGCACAGGGGATGCATTCTAAGAACCCCCCTAGGTGCCTGAAACTGCAGACAATACTGAGTTCTATGTGTGTCATGCTTTTCCTAAACACACAAATCTATCATAAAGTGTACTGTTATTCTTTACTATTAGTTGTTGTTAATCTCTAACTGTGCCTAATTTATAAATTAAACTATATCAAGGGATGGCATTCTATTATATGGATACATCTAATTTGTTAAACCAGTATTCTCGGTCTACTCACAACAGAATAGAAAATCTTTGTTAACAACAGATAACAATTTTCTGATATAGATAGGGACTCTTACTCTGCTTTACAGGCAAAACTCTGAGAAGTTAAGTGATTTGTGAACACTGGTGTGCATGGTGAGTGGGGGCTACAAGGCTGACATCAGATCCTCTACCCTCATCCAGGATTTCTCTCAGACTGTTGGCAGCCTCCCCATAACCAATGACCATGTGGAAACACATGTGATCTACTCCTTTTAGGCTGACTAGGAAGTAGCACAAGCTACGCCAGGGGGAAACACTAAAGTTTCTGCAAAAGAAATTGGTCTTCTTGAAGTTTATGGCATATCTCTAGGTTATACTAATAAGAAAGGGTGTGAACATACATAAATTTGATGACATTTTATATCTAAGCCAGAGTCTTTTTTGCTAATATTGTTTTAATGGATTTCTTTCGAGAGAAAGGAAAAGAGAAAACCTTAAGTGGGAGTCGAAGAGCCCAGAATTTCTAGAGGACCCTCAGTAAACAGAGACACTAAGAACTCAGCAGAACAGTTAGATGAATCCAGTAGGATTGGGTAGATGAAAGTATTAGTATCCAGGAGGAGAAGAACATGGCTGCCAGCGAAGAGGCAGCACATACAATGCCTCTGTGGTAAGGGGATCAGAGAGACTCATTAATACACCCACATGCGTCCTGCTGGGAAACTTCAAGCAAATTTCCTCTGAAAGGAGACCTTCCTGGAACTAGTAAGTTTAATAGGAGGTGTCAGATTGTCACAAAATACTGAATCTCGGCAACCCAGAGCAGGGGCACAGTCCCGCCGGGGCCGCCGAATGGCCGCTGCCTACACATTGCAGTGAGCATAGGAGCGGACACTAACCGCCTGGACCCCCGCGGGCGGGCTCTGTGAACCCAAGCCGACCGCTGCCCACACGCTGCAGCATTCCTGGGAACGGTCGTTGCCTGCCTGGGTCCCCGCGAGCTGGCTCTGTGAATCGCAGCCGGCGCAGGCCACACGCTGCATTGTTCTTGGGAACCATTGCTGCCCGCCTGGACCCCCGCGGGCGGGCCCTGTGAACCCAAGCCGACCGCCGCCCACACGCTGCAGCGAGTTTAGGAGCAGGAGCAGCCTGCCTGGGTCCCCGCAGCCCGGCTTTGTGAACCGCCCACACGTAACATCGAACTTGGGAGCCGTTGCTGGCTGCTTGGCTGCTTGGGCCCCCGCAGACCAGTTCTGTGAACCGCTGCTGGCTACCGCCAAGCGGCCGCTGCCTACACCCTTGCAGTGAGTGGGGGAGCAGGCGCTGCCTGCCCGGCCCCTAGGGCCCGACTCTGTGAACCTCCTCTGGCGGTTTGGAGCTGCAGACGACCACCCTCCACCTGCCAACCCAGTGCTGCAAACGACCCCTGACCAGCTCTGCGAAAGGCCCCGCCCACACAGCGAACAGCAGGAATGGAGACCCGCCCAATCCAGGAGGAAGTACCACTGCACAGTGATTGACTCCCGCCTACTGAGAGGAGAAACTTGGCCCGGTTGGCATAGTTCCACCCACTGGAAGAGCAGTTAATCGAACTCTAGGACTGCATTTATAAATATTTTTTTTTGCTGTCTTTTTAAATGTTTTTTAATCCATCTTATTTTATTTTATTCTATTTTTTAAATCTCATTTTCCATTTCTACTATTATTATTTTTCTTTAAATCCCTTTTAATCTTCTATTTTTTTCTATCCTTCTTTTCTCCTGTCTTTACATCTCTTTTTAATTTTCTTATTCCCCCTTCCTTGAATTCTACCTGCTTACTCTTATTCCCTTTAGTGACTTCTACCAATCCCTTCTAATACCTTTCCTCCCAAGCTTCAAATATATTTATAGGAGTAAACAGTAACTCAGCAGTCAAACAGAACAAGAAACAATATGAACAGCATGAAAAAGCAAGGAAGAAAAGGAGTGCAAACAATGCAGGGCAGCCTAAATATTCAGGAGGATATAGAATCACCAGAAAAATGGTCATATAAAGAACTCATGGAACACCTGAGACAGATGGAACGGAACCTTAAAGAGGATACAAGACAGCAAATTCAAGCAGCAAAAGAACACATTGAGAATGTATTACACAAACAGATAAAGGAAGAAGTTAAGCATCTTTATCAGGAGATAGAGACTATAAAAAAGAATCAAATCATAATCTTAGAAATGAAGGAAAATATAAACCAAATTAAAATCTCAAATGAGAGTATCATTAATAGAGTGGAGCAAGTAGAAGCTAGAACATCAGATAATGAAGACAAAATATATCATCTGGAAAAGAGTCTAGCCAACTCAGATAGGTTGGTTAAAAATCATGAGAGAAGCATACAAGAGATATGTGATAATATAAAAAAACCAAATTTAAGAGTCATTGGGATAGAGGAAGGGAAAGAGATTCAAACAAGGGGAATGAGTAATCTACTAGATGAAATAATCACAGAAAACTTTCCAGAATTAAAAAAGGAAACAGATATACAAATTGTAGATGCATACAGGACACCGAACATACAAAATTACAGTAGACCAACACCAAGACACATTGTTATGAAGATATCCAATATACAGAACAAAGAGAAAATATTAAAAGCTACAAGAGAAAAGAGAAAGATTACATTCAGGGGTAAACCAATAAGGTTAACAACGGACTTCTCAACTCAGACGCTGAAAGCGAGAAGATCCTGGAATAACGTATTTCAAACACTGAAAGACAATGGATGCCAACCAAGAATTCTGTACCCAGCAAAATTAAGCTTCAGATACGACAACGAAATAAAAATCTTTCACGATAAACAAAAACTAAAAGAATTTGCAGCCAGAAAACCAGCGTTGCAAAGCATCTTGAGCAAAACACTTCACGAGGAAGAAACGGAAAACAATAACCAAAGCCAACAGTGGGAAGTACCTCAGTAAAGACAGACGGAGGGGGGAAAACTAATCATGGTGAAACAAACGCAATTAAAAAAAAAAAAACGAGATAAACAATCAAACATGGCTGGAAGTACAAACCATATATCAATAGTAACTCTAAACATTAATGGTTTAAACACTCCAATAAAGCGACATAGGCTGGTAACATGGATCAAAAAAACAAATCCAACAATATGCTGTCTCCAGGAGACTCACCTGACTGGAAAAGACATACACAGGCTGAAGGTGAAAGGTTGGGAAAAAATATACCACGCACACGCTCCTCGCAAGCAAGCAGGGGTGGCCATCCTCATATCGAATAAAATCGACTTCAAGACTAAGTTAATCCAAAGGGATAAGGAAGGACATTATATACTGTTAAAAGGAATCATTAAACAACAAGACATAACAATTATCAATATTTATGCACCAAATAATGGCGCTTCGAAGTTTATAAAACAAATTCTCCTCAAGTTCAAGAATCAAATAGACCACAACACAATAATTATGGGTGACTTCAACACACCTCTCTCACCATTGGACAGATCCTCCAAGCAAAAGTTGAATAAAGAAACTATAGACCTCAATACCACAATCAATAACCTAGACTTAACTGACATATATAGAATATACCAACCATCATCGAATGGATATACTTTTTTCTCAGCAGCACATGGATCCTTCTCAAAAATAGACCATATATTATGCCATAGGGCAACCCTCAATAAATATAAAGGGGTAGAGATTATACCATGCATTTTATCTGATCATAATGGATTGAAACTGGAAATTAATGATAAAAGAAGGAAGGGAAAATCCAATATCACATGGAAAATGAACAATATGTTACTGAATGATCAAAGGGTTACAGAAGACATAAAGGAGGAAATCAAAAAATTCTTAGAGATAAATGAAAATGCAGACACAACCTATTGGAATCTATGGGACACAATGAAAGCAGTTTTAAGAGGGAAATTCATTGCCTGGAGGTCATTCCTCAAAAAAAGGAAAAACCAACAAATAAATGAGCTCACACTTCATCTCAAAGCCCTAGAAAAGGAAGAGCAAAACAATATCAAATGCAGCAGAAAGCAAGAAATAATTAAAATCAGAGCGGAAATCAATGAAATTGAAACAAAAGAAACTATCGAAAAAATTAACAAAACTAAAAGTTGGTTCTTTGAAAAAATAAACAAGATTGACAAACCTTTAGCCATGCTAACGAAGAGAAGAAGAGAGAGAATTCAAATTACTAACATAAGGGATGAAAAAGGCAATATCACAACAGACGCCACAGAAATACAGAAGACAATTAGAAACTATTTTGAAAACCTATATTCCAATAAAATAGAAGATAGTGAAGACATCAATAAATTTCTTAAGACATATGATTTGCCCAGACTGAGTCAGGAGGACACACACGATTTGAACAGACCAATATCAATGGATGAAATTGAAGAAGTAATCAAAAGACTACCAACCAAGAAAAGCCCAGGACCGGATGGGTATACAGCGGAGTTTTACAAAACCTTTAAAGAAGAATTAATACCAATACTTTTCAAGTTATTCCGGGAAATAGAAAAAGAGGGAGTCCTTCCAAATTCATTCTATGAGGCCAACATCACATTGATTCTGAAACCAGACAAAGACACATCAAAGAAAGAAAACTACAGACCAATATCTCTGATGAACCTAGATGCAAAAATCCTCAATAAAATTCTGGCGAATCGGATACAAAGACACATCAAAAAAATTGTGCACCATGATCAAGTAGGATTCATCCCTGGGATGCAGGGATGGTTCAATATACGGAAATCAATAAATGTAATTCACCATATCAATAGACTTACAGATAAGAACCATATGATCATCTCGATAGACGCAGAAAAAGCATTTGACAAAGTACAGCATCCCTTTATGTTCAAAACATTAGAAAAACTAGGGATAACAGGAACTTACCTTGATATTGTAAAAGCTATTTACGCTAAGCCCCAGGCTAGCATCATTCTGAATGGAGAAAAATTGAAGGCATTCCCCTTAAAATCAGGAACAAGACAGGGATGCCCTCTATCACCACTTCTATTCAATATAGTTCTCGAAACACTGGCCAGAGCAATTAGACAAACGAAAGAAATTAAAGGCATAAAAATTGGAAAGGAAGAACTTAAATTATCACTATTTGCAGATGACATGATTCTATACCTAGAAGACCCAAAATGGTCTACAAAAAAACTACTAGAACTAATAAATGAATTCAGCAAAGTGGCAGGATATAAAATCAACACGCACAAATCAAAGGCATTTCTGTATATCAGCAACAAAACCTCTGAAATGGAAATAAGGAAAACTACTCCATTCACAATATCCTCAAAAAAAAAAAATACTTGGGAATCAACCTAACAAAAGAGGTGAAAGATTTATACAATGAAAACTACAGATCCCTAAAAAGAGAAGTAGAAGAAGATCTTAGAAGATGGAAAGATATACCCTGTTCATGGATAGGCAGAACTAACATCATCAAAATGGCGATATTACCAAAAGTCCTCTATAGGTTTAATGCAATGCCAATCAAAATTCCAATGGCATTGCTTGTAGAAATAGATAAAGCAATCATGAAATTCATATGGAAAAATAAAAGACCCAGAATAGCAAAAGCAATTCTAAGCGGGAAGTGTGAATCAGGTGGTATAGCAATACCAGATTTCAAACTATACTACAGAGCAATAGTAACAAAAACAGCATGGTACTGGTACCAAAACAGGCGGGTAGACCAATGGTACAGAATAGAGGATACAGAGACTAATCCACAAAGTTACAACTATCTTATATTCGATAAAGGGGCTAAAAGCATGCAATGGAGGAAGGATAGCATTTTCAACAAATGGTGCTGGGAAAACTGGAAATCCATATGCAACAAAATGAAACTGAATCCCCTCCTCTCACCATGCACAAAAATTAGCTCAAAATGGATCAAGGACCTTGATATCAAATCAGAGACTCTGCGTCTGATAGAAGAAAAGGTTGGCTCTGATCTACATATTGTGGGGTCGGGCTCCAAATTCCTTAACAGGACACCCATAGCACAAGAGTTAATAGCAAGAATCAACAAATGGGACTTTCTTAAACTAAAAAGTTTTTTCACAGCAAGAGAAACAATAAGAGAAGTAAATCGGGAGCCTACATCATGGGAACAAATTTTTACCCCCCACACTTCAGATAGAGCCTTAATATCCAGAGTTTACAAAGAACTCAAAAAATTAGACAATAAGACAACAAATAACCCAATCAACAAATGGGCCAAGGACCTGAACAGACACTTCTCAGAGGAGGACATACAATCAATCAACAAGTACATGAAAAAATGCTCACCATCTCTAGCAGTCAGAGAAATGCAAATCAAAACTACCCTAAGATACCATCTCACTCCAGTAAGATTGGCAGCCATTATGAAGTCAAATAATAACAAGTGCTGGCGAGGATGTGGGGAAAAGGGTACTCTTGTACATTGCTGGTGGGACTGCAAATTGGTTCGGCCAATTTGGAAAGCAGTATGGAGATTCCTGGGAAAGCTAGGAATGGAACCACCATTTGACCCAGTTATTGCCCTTCTTGGTCTATTCCCGGAAGACCTTAAAAGAGCGTACTACAGGGATACTGCCACATCGATGTTCACAGCAGCACAATTCACAATAGCTAGACTGTGGAACCAACCCAGATGCCCTTCAATGGATGAATGGATTAAAAAAATGTGGCATTTATACACTATGGAGTATTACGCAGCACTAAAAAATGACAAAATCATGGAATTTGCAGGGAAATGGATGGCATTAGAGCAGATTATGCTCAGTGAAGCTAGCCAATCCCTAAAAAACAAATACCAAATGTCTTCTTTGATATAATGAGAGCAACTAAGAACAGAGCAGGGAGAAAGAGCAGGAGGAAAAGATTAACATTAAACAGAGACACGAGGTGGGAGGGAAAGGGAGACAAAAGGGAAATTGCATGGAAATGGAGGGAGACCCTCATTGTTATACAAAATTACATATAAGAGGTTGTGAGGGGAATGGGAAAAAAATCAAGGAGAGAAATGAATTACAGTAGATGGGATATAGAGAGAAGATGGGAGGAGAGGGGAGGGGGGAAAGTAGGGGATAGGAAAGGTAGCAGAATACAATAATTACTAATAGGGCATTATGTAAAAATGTGGATGTGTAACCTATGTGATTCTGCAATCTGTATTGGGGTAAAAATGGGAGTTCATAACTCACTTGAAACTATTGTTCGAAGTATGATATGTCAAGAGCTTTGTAATGTTGTGAACAACCAATTAAAAAAAAAAGAAAAAAAAACAAAAAAAAACAAAAAAAAAAAGAAAGAAAGTATTAGTATCCAGGACTAGGGGAAATGATGAAAGGAATACCCAGGAGAATTTGGAAGCAAGGGAGTTGATCCAGTTAAGAGAAATTCCCAAAGTGGAATTGCTGGGATGATGCTAACTCAATTCAACTGCAGAGAGAAATTCCCAAGTGGCTACAATGGTTATCTCTTGTATTAGACACTAAACCCATAGGTGCCTGGATCTTCAGAGCAACCCAGCACCACCCCACTTAACAGATGAAGAAATGCACTGGGCATGTCCTTCCATCCCTTCCTAAAGGGCTTAGCAGGAAATCTGATCCTGCACAGGGCTCTACTCACAAGAGGTTTCTATTTTCTTTAGGACAAATTTGTATGTCCCACTGTTGAGCATTGAGATGACAAATAAGAATCAAATATAATCATTGAGTTCAAATAATTTAAAATCCAGGGGAAAGACAGGTGGGTGAATGATAATATAAGGCAATGAGTTGGCCACCACGTAGAAATATACACAACTCTGCTTCAGGGCTTTTAGGAAAAGTTAAATTCATTCTGCAGGACCAATGAGGAAAAATTTCACAGATCAAACAGCATTTGACCAAAGTCTTGAAGATAAACATGAATTCAATAATCAGAAACTAGAGGGAGATCATTTACAATAAGGGAAAAACCCCTATAAGAACTGCTGCACAAATTCATTTATACTTGTAAGAGGCTTGGCTGAGTGGAGAAGCTAATGGTGCCTGTGCTGTGAACCAAACTACTATAGGAAGAGCAGCACAAAAGGGTGAGTCCACATTGCATTCCATTTATTTTGGAAAATCACTGTACTAATGAGGCCAGTCTCTTTGGCCAACTGGAGTCAGACTACATCTTAATATCTGTTGTGTGCCATAAAGTAATTATCAGTTGGTACAATGCAAAAATTCCGTTACCTCTGTTGGCAAAACTTACGTGGCATATAGTTCTTCCTGACTGTAAGTCAGTACTGTGGGGACAGGTGCATGGAGTACTGCATACATGGCATATGTTAAGGGCATCAGAGTGGCAGGCCACTCGGTTCATGCTAAGCACGTGAGCAGCAGACCACTTAACCCCTAGGCACAGCCCAGGGCGTGAGGCTGTGTGTTGCAATCCCAGTGCTTGCTCCATGACCCACCCCTCGGTCGCTGCAAGGACAGTTAGCAAGAAACTGTATTGGTGGCTGCCTGTAGTTTGCCTAGCTACTGCCTGAGTATATACACATGGTAACTGCACAATAAAATCAGACCTGATGGGGCTGAGGTTGTAGCTCAGCAGTAGAGTGCTCACCTCGCATGGGCAAGGCCCTGGGTTCGATCCTCAGCACCACATAAAAATAAATTAAAAAGTTAATGTGTACAACTACAAAAAAAAATAAGAATATTAAAAAAAAATCAGACCTGCTTCCTGCTTGGTCTCCGGAGGTCTTGATTAGCGACTCCGCAGCCACACTCTCCTCTACCCTGTTCTGTAGACCTCCTCTCTAGACTAGAGAGAGCCCACACAGTACATCCTATTTCATTGATGTGCATTCATTTTTTTTCCCATTTTCTCCCCAGTTACCCTCTCTGTTTAGGAAAGAGACCACATTTGGTCAAGTTTCATAGTGCCTACTATAACAGTTTCTCTCTGCAGCTCATGATGAATCCATTCAAGAACCTGAAATGAGAATTATCATTCTCTTGAATCAATTTTTCCATAGACCCTTCCAGGCTATCTATTTTACCATATTTTTCTTATTTCAGTTTGGCTATTTGTTATGGTATTTGGAATTTTCAATCTTAGATCTTGAGTCCCGGATGTCCCAGATCTTGTCTTTTTGTTTTATATTTTTCATGCTTCAACACAATTATGCTCAAGGTCATATATATAATCATCCCCTTCCCCCCACAAAAGGAAATGAGACCCAGCAAATTCCTTTTCTGTAAATAGACACAATAGACATCATTCCTAAGCCTGCAGACTTTGTCAACACTTCAGTAGATAGTGTGTGTCACAGCCAAGAAGAGATGAAAGCTGGCCTGCTGGTCGAGCCAGTAGTGTTATTTCCAGAAATTGTTTGCAGAAAAAGA
This sequence comes from Ictidomys tridecemlineatus, assembly GCF_052094955.1. Taxonomy (NCBI): domain Eukaryota; kingdom Metazoa; phylum Chordata; class Mammalia; order Rodentia; family Sciuridae; genus Ictidomys; species Ictidomys tridecemlineatus. Next base: position 119,187,014 of record NC_135482.1, read on the forward strand.
GAGCTTTATGGGAAGATCAAAATAGAAAAGGACATACACTAGTACAGGGAAATAAAGAAGAAAGATTTTCAAATTATGATTCCATGAAACAATACATGAATTTGCAACCTATAATTGAAGGTTCTAAAATCAAGCATCATAACAATTATTTCTCAAAGTATTATTATAATTCTTCACATAGTTGCAGAAAGCTCATTATTCCTACATTTAAGCTAGTCTTTTTACAGCATTCCAAGAGGATCATAGTGTTGTTCTGCATCTATACTCAGAAATTTAAATTATTAGATATAAAATTAGTTTCCTGGAACTATTCAATCAAGGAATCAAGAGAGAACTTCCAAAGCATAAGTGATAGGAGTATCCTCTAATTAAACAGCTTTTTAAAATAAAGTCAAGATTATTTTGGAAAAGGAAAAAGTTTAAGGCAATGGTTTAGTATACATAACCTATAAATAGCACTCATTGATAAGACACGCACACAATATTTTGCACATTTTTACTTTGCTATATTAATACCTAGTGGATATTCAGTGATAAAAGACAGAATAAAAATACCTTTCAGCAAAAGGAATATGTCAATGTGGGTGACCCTGCAGTAGCAAACCATGTAGAAGTCCTGGCTGCCTTCCATCCTGTCCCGCAGGAGCCTGAGAGGGTACAGCCAATTTATTTGAGATCATGAGTCAAGATGTTAACCTTGAAGGAGAAAGACTCTCTCACTTAGTGGAGCATTCTTGCTTTCGACAGGAAGGACACCAGCTGCCCATCAATAAAATTAAACCAACTGTACCAGCCCAACAGCTGCAAAACCAGCCCACACCCATGCCTGCCCACATCACCCCAACCAAGAGCACAGCTCCTGGAACAAAGGCCACATCATGGGGAGCCTGACGGTGGCAGTGACAACAGGAGAATGCTAGCAGTGAGAGAACTCGGAGGCCAGCAAGAGGAGGAGTTGTGGGAAGAGGCAAGAGAGGATACAAGTTCCAGTCCTCCTGCTTCTGTGAGTTCAGTCTAAAACCAGGAGACTGTTCCAGGCTGTCTCAAACGCAGGACAATCTATGATGAAAATAAAGTAGGTCTTCATCTACCTAGTATATATAACAGGATAAAAAACTTCACAATGTCTTCATGGGCGAAGTTTTAAAGGGATGGGCCTTTTTTCCATGGGTATTTTTTTTCTTTCTTTCTTTGTTCAGTTCAGAGGGGATTGAAACCAGGATACTCTACTACTGAGCTACATCCCCAACCCTCTTTATCTTTTTATTGTTTAATTTTGAGACAGGTCTTGCTAAGTTGCTGAGGCTGGCCTCGAAATTGTGATCCTACTGCTCAGCATCCTAAGTAGCTGGGATGACAGGCGTGCACCACCACACCAGGCTTTACATGGATGACCTTTCTCAAATTCAGTGCCCAGGGGACACTGGCCCTCCAGACAACTATATCTCCTGTTCTTCTGTCTCTGTACCAGGCGGCAACCTGAGAGCTGAGAAGGGTCTGAAAGAGGGAATGGAATATTATTTGACACTAAAAAGAAATGGCCCATTAAGTCATGAGAAGACATGGAGGAACGTTAAATGTCTATTACTGGATGAGAGAAACCAATCTGTAAAGTCTGATGACTGTATGACACTGACTTTCTAGAACAGGCAAAACTATGGAAACAGTAATACAATCAGTGGTTGTTTTGGTTTATAGAAAGGGGAAAAGGAATGAATTGGTGACGCACAGGCAATTTTTTTGGACAGTGAAACTGTTGTATATGATGTAATGGTGGATACATGACGTCTTCCATTTGTCAAAAGCCATGGAATGTACAAACACTAAGAGATAACCACGGGGCCCAAGTGATGATAATATGAGACTCTCAGTTCTTTGCAATAAATATGTACCACTCTGGTTTGGAATATTAATTGTCAGGGAGACTAGGATCAAGAGATACATAGGCTGCACTTTCTACTCAATTTTGTCGTGTACTTAAAAATACTCTAAAATGGAGACTTTTTTCCCTCAATGCTGTTTCTTTTTTAAATTTATTTATTTATTTATTTATTTTAATTAGGTATATATAGCAGCAGAATGCATTTTGATTCATTGTACACAATTGCAGCACAACTTTTAATTTCTCTGGTTGTATACAATGCAGCATTGCACCCTATGTGCAATCATACATATACCTAGGATAACAATGTCTCTCTCATTCCACCATCTTTCCTGGCCCCATGCTTCTACCCACCCCTCCCTCCTCTTTGCTCCATCGAAGCTCCTCCATTTTTCCCATGTAACCCCCATTATGGATCAGCATCCACTTATAAGAGAGAACATTCAGCCTTTGTTTTTGCGGAGATTGGCTAACATCTCTTAGCATGATATCCTCCAACTCCATCCATTTACCTGCAAATGCCATGATTTTATTCTCTTTTAATGCTGACTAGTATTCCATTGTGTATATATACCACAATTTCTTTATCCATTCATCTACTGAAGGGCATCTAAGTTGGTTCCACAGTTTAGCTATTGTGAATTGTGCTGCTATAAACATTAATGTGGCTGTGTCCCTGTAGTATGTTGTTTTTAAGTCCTTTGGGTATAAGCTGAGGAGTGTGATAGATGGGTCAAATGGTGGTTCTTTGCCAAGTTTTCTAAGGAATCTCCATACCGCTTTCCATATTGGTTGCACCAATTTGCAGTCCCACCAGGAATGTATGAGTGTGTCTTTCCCCGACACACATTTATTGTTGTCTGTATTCTTAATAACTGCCATTCTGACTGGTGTGAGATGAAATCTTAGAGTAGTTTTGATTTCCATTTCTCTAATTACTAAAGATATTGAACATTTTTTCATATATTTGTTGATCAATGTATTTCTTCTTCTGAGAAGTGTCTGTTCAGCTCCTTAGCCCATTTATTGATTAGGTTGTTTGTTTTTTTTGTGTGTGTTAAGTTTGTTGAGTTCTTTATATATCCTGGAGATTAGTGCTTTATCTGATGTGCATGTGGCAAAAATTTGCCCAAGATATAGGCTGTCTCTTCACCTCATTGTTTCTTTTGCTGAGAAGAAAATTTTTAGTTTGAGTCCATCCTTTTATTAATTCTTGATTTTATTTCTTGCACTTTAGGAGTCTTGTTAAGGAAGCTGGGGCCTAATCTGACATGATGGAGATTTGGGCCTACTTTTCCTCTATTTAGGCACAGGGTCTCTGGTCTAGGTCCTTGATCCACTTTGAGTTGAGTTTTGTGCATGGTGAGAGGGGTTTATTTTCACTTTGCTGCATATGGATTTCCAGTTCTCCCAGAACCATTTGTTGAAGAGGCTATCTTTTCTCCAATGTATATTTTTGACACCTTTGTCTAGTATGCAATTACTGTATTTATGTGCTTTTGTCTCTGTAGGGACTTTTTTTTTTCCAAGAAGACATAGAGCCAGGTACAGTGGTGCATGCCTATGATTCCAGGGGACTTGAGGGGCTGAGGCAAGAGGATGGCAAGTTTGAGGCCAGTTTCAGTAAGGCCCTAAGCAAGCTTAACAAGACCCTGTCTCAAAGTTTAAAAAAAAAAAAAAAAGACTGAGGATATAGTTCAGTGGTGAAGCACCTCTAGGTTTAATTCCCAATATAAAAAAATAAAAAACTCAAAAGAAGACACTGGTATAGGCTCGGTTCCAGAGACCAAAGAGTTCAGGAAAAGGTGATGTAAATGGCCAGGAGGAATGAAGACTGATGTCAGTGAAGGTCAGCAGGCCAATCACAAAGTGTGAAGGTAGAGTATTCCTAACACATTTATTTTTGAAAACTGTTAAAAAAAATTATTCATTCTCCTGAGTGGGTGACTTTGAGAGGTCATAGAGTAAAAGTCCCCGTCCTATCCACCTAGGGCCCCCTTGGAACCACTGTGTTATCTTCCAACCTGTCATTGCATGTCCAAGGACATTTATGTTATTTCCAGGAAGAGAGGCTGCACGCTCCTTTGGGAACCTATGTAGAACTTTCCAGCAAAATCCAAGCAGGAAGTCTTCTTGATGGCACTCTGCTTTCATTTTAACTCATTTCTTCTAGGATTTTCCATCATTTCCTCTCTGTGAAATTTCTTTTTCTTTCCTTCATTCTCAGTGCTGGCGATGGACCCAGGGCCTGGCACACCCACCTGATAGGCAAGTACTCTGCCATGGAGCTACCCCCGGGCCTGTGAAACTCCTTAGGAGCTACTTACTGATTTCCTCCTAATGTGCTTGTATAACCCTTCTCTAGTAAGTCCTGGGCTGGGGTTGTGGCTCAGTGGAAGAGCTCTTGCGTTCTATCCTCAGCACCACATAAAAACAAATGAACAACAACAAATAAATAAAAGTTAAATTCTTTAAAAAAAAAAGAACAATTAAATTAATAAGTCCTATTTGCCAATTTGCCAACATAGAGTCATTTCCTTAGAGTCCATATAAAAGAACATTCTCTAGGCAGTGATAACACAGCTTTTTCTCCTACTCTTTATAACTTCATTGGATATTCGGGATTCAAGTTTCTCATTTAGATTGTTTCAGTGTGACCATAACCAAAGTAAATTGCGTTTTCCAAAATACAAACAGTAGGAGGACTTTGGCTTTTAACAAACGTTTCCTTGTTAGCTGGGCTTAAACTCTTAGTGATGATAGGAAGGGTCTTCCTAGGGAACATAAACTCAAATTAGGCTTCTTTTTTCCTCAAGATCCTGGGGACAGACTGGGAAAGAAGCAAAGTATTAAGGCTTAAGGAAATCATCTTTTTTTGCCTTCCCCTGCATGCAACCCGGAGTGTTTATCAGTGACACAATCCCAGAGTCCTCCAGTTTAGAGTCAACTGATCTCTGCTGAAGTGAGACTAATCTTTCAAGGTTCCATGGGGGAACCTTGGATCTAAAAGGATGATGGAATAAACCCCAGCCCCTCCCTTCCACTACCAGCTGATCATGACATTAGCCTTTGGCCATCAGAGCTCAGCAAAACTCTTTGGGAAAAAAAAAAAAAAAAGGGTGCTTTCTCTCTTCCTAGGATTAACCAGGCAAATAAAGTCTGCAGGAAAGAGCCTGAGTTGCATCTGTAGGTAGGCACAAAAATACTCTGGATTACTCATTTACTTGAAGATGTATGATTTCTGGATTGTTCTGGGTAATGAAAGTTATAAATCTTACCTCCAAAGACAGATTCTACTATATCTAAGAATAGTTAGAATTTAAGAAGAGGGGAAATCTGCAGATGCTGCTTGATTTTATTGTTTGTGCTTCTGTAAGTACAGACCAGGCAAGACAGTCCCCAGCTTTCAATTCAAAATCAGAGAACTGTTACTGCCACTGTAACTTTGAACTTGATTATGCAATCATAGGGAAACTTCTATTCATGCACTCTCATTTATTTGTTTAGCAAATATTTACTGTGTGCCTTTATGTTCTGGAATCCATACAGGCCTGAGCAAATACCATGGCTTACAAATTACTCTCTTCAGAAACTTCTTTCTCATTTCATTGAAATTAACTTGTTCAAAATACAGTGTAGAAATAAAATCTTATATCAGAATTCAAAAGAAACTTTCTTTTAAGTGAAGTAGGACTTCCAGAAAGAGTTACGTAAGTTTTATTTTCCTTTTTTAGGGGTGTCACAGGAATGGAACTCAGGGGCACTCAACCACAAGCAACATCCCAAGCCCTATTTTGTATTTTATTTAGAGACAGGGTCTCACTGAGTTGCTTAGCACCCTGCTTTTGCTGAGGCTGGTTTGGAACTCCTGATCCTCTTGCCTCACCTCCCCGAGCTGCTAGGATTACAGGTGTGCACCACCGTACCGGGCCAGTTTTGTTTTACTTTTAGATTGCCTTGTAAAAAAATATTATACATCCAGGATGATGAGACATTCTTAGTTGAGTTAGTTTTAAGTGATACAATCTTTCTTATAATGTCACCTTACCTTGATACTGAGAATATCAGTATGAAACAGATTCATGTGGTCCCTTCTGAATCCAACCCAATATGGCATCTTTAAGTGGCCCTAAAATCCTTTTTCTCTTACTCTTCATGACTTCATTGGATATTCGTTTTTTCTTTTTCTTTATATATGACAGCAGAATGCATTGCAATTCTTATTACACATACAGAGCACAATTTTTCATATCTCTGGCTGTATACGTAGTATATTTACACCAATTCGTGTCTTCATACCTGTACTTTAAATAATAATGATCATCACATTCCACCATCATTAATAACGCCTGCCTGCTCCCTTCCCCTCCAACCCCTCTGCCCTATCTAGAGTTCCTCTAATTCCTCCCATGCTCCTGCTACCAATCCCACTATGAATCAGCCTCTTTATATCAAAGAAAACATTCAGCATTTGGTTTTGGGGGATTGGCTAGCTTCACTTAGCATTATCTTCTCTAACTCCATCCATTTACCTGCAAAAGCCATGATTTTATTCTCTTATTGCTGAGTAATATTCCTCTGTGTGTGTGTGTGTATGTATGTATGTATGTATGTGTGCGTGTGTGTGGGTGTGTGTGTATATATATATATATATATATATATATATATATATATCACATTTTTTTAATCCATTCATCCACTGAAGGGCCTCTAGTTTGGTTCCACAGTTTAGCTATTGTGAATTGTGCTGCTATAAACATTGATGTGGCTGTGTCCCTGTAGTATGCTCTTTTTAAGTCCTTTGGGTATAGAGGGGTCAAATGGTGGTTCCATTCTGTTGGGAGTCTCCCTGAGAACTCCCCAGGCCTTTCAAACATGGCGGCGGGCAAATTGCCAGTGGGCAGCTAGAACTCCCTGGGCCTTTCAGATAAGGAGCCCCTAATGCAACATGGCGGGGGGCAAGTTGCCAGTGGGCGGATAACAAGTTGTTTTGAAAACCTTCTAATTGGCCCTCCTGTCTTCCGTACTCGTGGACAGCTCTTGCCCCCCATGAATCTTATGCAGGGTGGACGTACGTGCACCATAGGTGATGACCTGACCTTTACTATGATTGGCCCCGGGAGCTTCCTGGTTTAAGATAACTGACTCTCACTTTCTATATAAACTAGCACCAGCTTGCAGTCAAGTGCTTCATCTTTGTCACTGCTGTCTGTGTGTGCGTTTTAATCTCCGACAATGAACCTTGGCCTTTCACATTCCCAATTTTCCAAGAAATCTCCATACTGCTTTCCATATTGGCTGCACCAATTTGTAGACCCACCAGCAATATAGGAGTGTGCCTTTTCCCCACATCCTTGCCAACACTTATTGTTGTTTGTATGCATGATAGCTGCCTTTCTGACTGGAGTGAGATGAAATCTTAGAGTGGCTTTGATTTGCATTTCTCTAATTGCTAGTGATGATGAACAGTTTTTCATGTATTTATTGATTGATTGTACATCATCTTCAGGTCCTTGGCCCATTTATTGATTGGGTTATCTGCTTTTTGGTGTTTAGCTTTTTTTTTTAAAAAGAGAGAGAGAGAATTTTTTAATATTTATTTTTTAGTTTTTGGTGGACACAACATCTTTATTTTTTTTTATGTGGTGCTGAGGATCAAACCCAGTGCCCCGTGCATGCCAGGCAAGTGTGTTACCGCTTGAGCCACATCCCCAGACCGGTGTTTAGCTTTTTGAGTTCTTTATATACCCTAGAGATTAGTGCTCTATCTGATGTGTGAGGGGTAAAGATTTGCTCCCAAGATGTAGGCTCTCTTTTCACCTCACAGATTATTTCTTTTGCTAAAAAGAAACTTTTTAGTTTGATTCCATCCCATTTATTGATTATTGATTTTAATTCTTGCTCCACAGAAGTCTTATTAAGGAAGTTGGGGCCTAATCCCACATGAAGGAGATTATGGCTTACTTTTTCTTCTGTTAGATGTAGGGTCTCTGGTTGTATTCCTAAGTCCTTGATCCATTTTGAGTTGAGTTTTGTGCATGGTGAGAGATAGGGGTTTAATTTCATTTTGTTGCATATGGATTTCCAGTTTTCCAGCACCATATGTTGAAGAGGCTATCTTTTCTCCAATGCATGTTCTTGGCACCTTTGTCTAATATAAGATAATTGTAGTTTTGTGGGTTAGTCTCTGTGTTCTCTATTCTATACCATTGGTCTACCAGTCTGTTTTGGTGCCAATGCCGTGCTGTTTTTGTTACTATTGCCCTGTAGTATAGTTTAAGTTCTGGTATAGTGATGCCACCTGATTCACTCTTCCTGCTAAGGATTGCTTTAGCTATTCTGGGTCTCTTATTTTTCCAGATGAATTTCACAATTGCTTTTTCTATTTCTATGAGGAATGTCATTGGAATTTTTATCGGAATTGCACTATATCTATATAGTGCTTTTGGTAGTATGGTCATTTATGGTCATTTTGATAATATTAATTCTGCCTATCCAAGAGCAAGGTAGATCTCTCCATCTTCTAAGGTCTTCTTTGATTTCTTCCATTAGGGTTCTGTAATTTTCATTATATAGATCTTTCACCTCTTTTGTTAGGTTGATTCCCAAGGTTTTTTTTTTGTTTGTTTGTTTGTTTGTTTTTTGTTTTTGAGGCTATTGAGAATGGGTTAGTTTTCCTTGTTTCCCTTTCTGAGGACTTTTCACTGGTATACAGAAATGCCTTTGATTTATGTGTGCTGATTTTGTATCCTGCTACTTTGCTGAATTCATTTACTAGTTCTAGGAGTTTTCTGGTGGAACTTTTAATGTCTTCCAGGTATAGAATCATATCATTAGCAAATAGTGCCAATTTGAGTTCTTCTTTTCCTATGTGTATCCTTTTAATTTCTTCTGTCTAATTGCTCTGGCCAGTGTTTCAAGAGCTATACTAAATAGAACTGGTGAAAGAGGGCATTCCTGTCTTTCTCCAGGTTTTAGAGGGAATGCTTTCAATTTTTCTCAATTTAGAATGATGGTGGCCTGGGGCTTAGCATAGATAGCCTTTATGATGTTGAGCTATGTTCCTGTTATCCCTAGTTTTTCTTATATATAAAGGGGTGCTGTGTTTTGTCAAATGCTTTTTCTGTCTACTGAGATGAACATATGATTCTTATCTTTAAATCTATTGATGTGATGAATTACATTTATTGATTTCCATATGTTGAGCCAACTTTGCATGCCTGGGATGAATCCCACTTGATCATGGTGCATGATCTTTTTGATATGTTTTTGTATTTGATTTGCCAGAATTTTATTGAGAATTTTTACATCTATGTTCATTAGAGATATTGGTCTTAAGTTTTCTTTCTTTGATGTGTCTTTGCCTGGTTTTGGAATCAAGTGATATTGGTCTCATAGAATGAGTCTGGAAGTGCTGCCTCTTTTTCTATTTCCTTAAATAAATTATAGAGTATTAGTATTAGTTCTTCTTTAAAGGTCTTGTAGAACTCGGCTGTATATCTGTCTGGTCCTGGGCTTTTCTTGGTTGGTGGACTTTTGATGGTGTCTGCTATCTTGTCACTTGAAATTGATGTGTTTAAATTGTGTATATCATCCTGATTCAATTTAATCATCCTGATTCATATAATTTGGGCAAATTATATGTCTCTAAAAATTTGTCGATGCCTTCGATATTTTTTATTTATTGGAGTACAGGTTTTCAAAATAATTTCTAATTATCTTCTGTATTTCTGCAGTGTCCGTTGTGGTATTTTCTTTTTCATCTTGTATGTTATCGATTTGAGTTTTTTCTCTCCTTCTCTTTGTTAGCATGGCTAAGGGTCTATCAGTTTTATTTATTTTTTTCAAAGAACCAACTTTTTGTTCTGTCTATTTTTTCAATTTTTTCTTTTGTTTTGATTTCATTAATTTCAGCTCTGATTTTAATTATTACCTGTCTTCTGCTGCTTTTGGTATTGATTTGTTCTTCTTTTTCTAGGGCTTTGAGATGTAGTATTCAGTCATTTATTTGTTGACTTTTTCTTCTTTTAAGGAATGAACTCCATGCAACGAACTTTCCTCTTAGAACTGCTTTCACAATATCCCAGAGATTTCGATATGTTGTATTTGTGTTCTCATTCACCTTTAAAAACTTTTTAATCTCCTCCTTAATGTCTTCTTTAACCCACTGTTCATTCGATAGCATATTATTTAGTCTCCAGGTGTTGGAGTGGATTTTATTTCTTATTTTATCATTGATTTCTAATTTCATTCCATTATGATCTGATAGAATGCAGGGTAGTATCTCTACTTTTTTATATTTGCTAAGAATTTCTTTGTGGCATAGTATATGGTCTACTTTAGAGAAGGAACCATGTTCTGCTGAGAAAAAAAAGTATATTCTCTCGTTGAAGGTTGGAATATTCTATATATGTCAGTTAAGTCTAAGTTATTAAGTGTACTATTGAGTTCCATAGTTTCTTTGTTCAACTTTTGTTTGAAGATCTATCTAGTGATGAAAGAAGTGTGTTAACATCACCCAAAATTATTGTGTTGTGGTCTGTTTGACTCTTGGATTTGAGAAGAGTTTATCTGATGAACATAGCTGCTCCATTGTTTGGGGAACATATATTTATAATTGTGAAGTCTTGTGGCTGTATGGTTCCCTTGAACAGTATGTAGTGTCCTTCTTTATCCTTTTTGATTGACTTTGGTTTGAAGTCTACTTTATTTGATATGAGGATAGAAACCCTGCTTGCCTCTGCAGTCCATGTGAGGGGTTTGATTTTTCCCAACCTTTCTCCTTCAGTCTGTAAATGTCTTTTCCTATGAGATGAGCCTCTTGAAGGCAGCATATTGTTGGGTCTTTTTTTTTATCCAATCTGCTATTCTATGTCTTTTGATTGGTGAGTTTAGGCCATTAACATTCAGAGTTATTACTGAGACATGATTTGTATTCCCAGGCATATTTGTTTATTTTTAGTATTTAAAGTGACTTGGTTTCTCCTCTGAGTATATTTTCCTTTAGTGTAATCCCTCCCTCTGCTGATTTTCATCCTTTTTTTTTTTTCATTTCCTCTTTTTGGAATATTTTGCTGAGGATGTTCTGTAGTGCAGGCCTTTCTAGTTGTAAATTCTTTTAACTTTTGTTTATCGTGGAAGGTTTTTATTTCATCATCAAATCTAAAGCTTAATTTTGCTGGATATAAGATTCTTGGTTGGCATCCATTTTCTTTCAGAGCTTGGTATATGATGTTCCATGATCTCCCGGCTTTGAGGGTCTGGGTTGAAAAATCTGCTGAGATACAAATTGGTCTCCCCCTATATGTGATCTGACTCCTCTCTCTTGCAGCTTTTAAGATTCTATCCTTACTCTGTATGCTAGGCATTTTCATTATAAGGTGCCTTGGTGTAGATCTGTTGTAACTTTGTACATTTGATGTCCTATAAGCCTCTTGTATTTGGTTTTCCAATTCATTCTTCATGCTTGAGAAATTTTCTGATATTATCTCATTGAAGAAATTGTGCATTCCTTTGGTTTGAAACCTCTGTGCCTTCCTCTGTCCCAAGAACTCTTAAATTGGATCTTCTGATGCTGTCCCATAATTCTTGGATGTTCTGTTCATGGTTTCTAACTTTCTTCACTGTGTGATAAACTTTATTTTCCAGATTTTCTTCATTATCTGATGTTCTTTCTTCCAAGTGATCTAGTGTATTGGTTATGCTTTCTATGGAGTTTTTAATTTGATTTATTGTATCTTTCATTTCAAGGATTTCTGACTGCTTTTTTTTTCAGGGTCTAACACTCTCTTAAAGTAATCTTTTATTACCTGTATTGGCTCTCTTATCTCATTGTTGGAGTGATCAATATTTGCCTGTATTTGCTCATTTATGTCATTCTTTAATTCACAGATCATTTTAATTATGAACCTTCTGAACTTCTTCTCTGACATTTCATCAACTTCGCTGTCCATCAGTTCTATTATTATAGTGTCCTGGTGTGTTTGTGGCACTTTCCTCCCTTATTTTTTCATGTTGTCTATGTGTCTTCCTTTCTTGCAGTGTGGATCTGAGATATTACAGTTTCTTCCCTATATTCTGGTAGTACCTGTGCAGATTGTCTGTACCTCACCTTGACGTTGGGCTTCCAGACCCTGCTGATGTCCCTCAATGGATGCCACTGCATCTTGGATCTGGGACCATCATAAGTTGGAGTGAATGGATCTGGGGCCGATGGGCTTGGCCTCCTGAGGTAGTCGACTTGTCAGAAGGGGCAGTCCTGTGCCAAAGGCTAGGCTCTGGGGGTGTCTGCCCTGCTGGGGGAGGGGTGAATCAGACTGGTGTGGGCGGTCTGGGCAGGATCTCAGCTCCCTGGGTAGTCCACTGGTCAGAAGGGGTGGTCCTGCACCAGAGGCTAGGCTCTGGCAGTGTCTGCCCTGCTAGGAGCGGGGTGAACCTGGCCTACTGAGAGCCTGGAACCCGTGTAGGCTGGTGTGGGCTGTCTGGGCAGGATCTCAGCACCCTGGGTAGTCCACTGGTCAGAGGCTAGGCTTTGGCGAGTGTTTGCCCCACCAGGAAAGGGTGGACCCAGCCCGCTGTGCGCCTGGGCCCTGCAGAGGCTGGTGTGGGTGGATCTTGCAAATGTCCTTTCATAACAATGCTGCAGCTGTGGCCAGAATCTGGAAACTGGGGCAAAAGAGCAGAGCCAATAGAGAGGGTGACCATCTTGATGGCATGACCATCTGGCAGACCTCCCCTTAAAGTCACTGCTTGAGTTGAAGCATTAACTATACAATGGCATTGTTTAAGTAAATATAGAATGCTTGGAAACGATGGTATATTTTCTGAGAAAGGTGACAAAACTAGTTCATGAACTCTTTACCGCAGAACCTGGCCCCTGAAGAACAAGATGAATTCAGAGGAGGAGACAATACAGGAGAGACGGAAGGAGATTCTCAGTGTGGTCTCATTGTTAACCACCTTGGAGAAAGTCAATTACAGGCTGGACTCAAATGCTACCTCCTCTGAGAGCCTTTTCTGTCCTTGTTGCACTTCCAAGAAGATGTATTTCTTCTTCTTTAGAGCTCACCTGATGTGTGGACCTGTTGTAACATATGCCATATTGTCCCCACAGAACCAAATCCCATTTAGTTCACCTTTGGTTTCTTAGTGAAGTCTTGTCCTGGAAGCTAAGTCCTCAATTTTTTTTGGGGGGGGGGGGCCAGAGTGAATGAGTGAATGGATGAATGAGTCATGTCTCAATAACACATTTTTAGGTAGTCACTGCAGTAGGAAGGAAAGGGGGAAAAAACCAGGATTTAAAATGTCTTTGGGCACTACTGGGATTTTTCCTGATATTCCAACTGCAGTTTCCTTTGCCTAGTCACAAGCACCTGTGCCCTCTCTTTAGAGATCACTGTGGGCTTGAGCTATGTTGCTCAAGCGCATGATCCCTACTATTTTGCCAGAACTGTTACTGGGTGGTTCTACTCCCTCAGGGGCAGAGGCGAGGCTATCCTGCTCTTTGCTCCACAAATATCTGGAATCAAATTGGCAGGAAAATAGGCTATTGGAATCTTCTAGCACCTTGATCTTGAACTTCTCAGGTTCCAGAACTATGAGAAATCATTTACCAACTACCCTGTCATGGAAGCCTAAAGACACTGAGTTAGATGGTAAACTCTCCACTCTCATGACTTCGTTACCTCCTAGAGGGCCCACTTCTTAACACTGTTGCGTCGGGGATTAAGCTTCAACGTGAGTTTGGAGGGACACAAACATTCACACCATAGCTGCTGTGTTTCCCATGGGTCTTTTTAATTGGCGACCAGCCTGACTCAGCTGCTCCCTACTGAACAGGCAAAGAAAGAAAGAGAGAGAACCAAAAGTTACATACACATTCTGGTGCTGACCTAGGAGCCAGAGCCAGGGCAAACCAGCACACCGGTTATTTTTAAAGGACCTTTGAATCAATCCTGTCCTTTCATCCATGCAGAAAGACATGTGCTCTCTAACGCACAGAGGGCTGATGATCACAAAGCCTAATTGTGGCTGACACCTTGCTCTCATTACTGCTTCTCAGCTCCTTTCTGTCACTCACAATCTAACCTAAATTTTATTCATTACCTTAAAAAAAATGAACAGCTTGAATCAAGAGAATAGTTATTTTTGTAGGAAAAAAATGCTTTTGTCTGCCACTTCAAGGAAAGGAGAGCCACCTAACTACGTTCTGAGCAAGCATTTATTGGGATTGCCGCTGGCCCTTTCTTCAGACTGAATCTGAAACTTACTAGCAGTCAGCATTTCTTATCACATACCATGAAGAAAATATTTGAAAAATGTCACTTCTTTTTAACACTTTTCAGTAAAAAGAAGAATAATCCCTTTCACTTGTGTAACATTTGACGACTTTAAAGAGCTTTTGCATACTTTGCCCTTTCTATCCTCCCTATTCTATAATATTGTGAGGCGAGAATGCATTCAGATCTGAACGAGAGAGTAGAGTCTCAGCAAAGTCAAGGGCCCTGCGTAGTTTTCCAGTGGACCAGCAGGCTTGCCACACGCAGCCTGCTCCACCTCTGTGGAAGCCCAGAGGGCCTGGCAGTAAATTGATGGGTTAATAAGAGCTAACAATAAATTACAGCTCAGGGCTTCCTAACGAGAAAGAAAGTACAAAACAATAAAACTACCTGTTATCCAGCTGAGCAGTTTCAGAACCAAGTGTGTGCCATAGTCGGGATCTAAAGCATTCCCCGAAGGCCCATGTGTAAAGGCTTCCTTCCCAGCTTGGCACTACTGGGAGAACGTGGAAACTTTAAGAAGTGGAGTCCAGTCAGGAATTTTAGGTCATTGAGGTTGTGCTCTTGAAGGGACTCTGGGTCTCTAGTCTCCTCCTCTCTTTCGCTTCCCAGCCACCATGAAGCGAACAGCTTTGCTCTACCACACACTCCCACCGTGATACGCTGCCTCGACACAGGCCCCAAAGCAACAGGGCTACTTGGTCATGAACTGCAGTCTCCAAAATTGTGAACCAAAAGAGAACTTTCTTCTTTACAAGTTGACCACCTCAAGTATTATTTTGTTGCAGGAACAGAAAGCTGGCTAACACAGTATGGCTTTACTATTGCTGAAGTATTGAAATGCCTCTGTATTAACTAGTAAACGGTCACTACACCAAGCACTTTGGTGGCCCTCCATGACTCAGTCTCCTCAGACCCCTCCCCAGGACCCCCAAGGCTTTCTCATAAGCCAGCAAATACTAGGCAACTGTCTGTCAAAGCACAGAAGCCATCAGAACCTTCCTGCTCCCTAAGAAGAGGAGTCTGCCTGACTGCTGTGGCCTCAGGCTGTCTGAGGTTAAAGGGTTTGAACACCATCCCCAAGTGCATTTCTATACAAAGCCATAATGGATGCTCCTTATGATAATACTGAGTCATCAAGAAAGGGTTTAATGATGTTCAGAATCCTGTATTTTCAGAAAGCAAAGAAAGGAACATTTATTCTAGAAAGGGTTCTCTAAATATGATTAAAAGAAATGAAGGCTTGACATTTGGAGAGAGAAGCTTCATTCATCTGGATAAGTCATTTACGGGGAACACTGCATTCCTCAGAAGCGCCAGGCAATTGAGATTTTCTTAGATGCCAGTGATGCTCAAAATGTGGTCACAGGCCAGCAGCAGCAGAAGCACCTGGGAATTTATTAATAATGCAAATCCTTAGTCTCACCCCAGATTTCCTTGACTTAGAACCCCCGAGGGTGGAACCCAGCCATGTGCATTTATTAAGCTTCCATCACTGTGAGCCATCAGTCCCCATGCTAGGTGTTGTATCAGATCCCCCAAAGAACTGGCTAAATGTGCAGATTAGATGCCCAGGTCCCATATGCCAGGGTTGTGCCTCAGTCAGTCCGCAAATTGGCATTTGGTGATCACTGCTATGAACTGCAGCAACCTTTTCAAGCAAAATAAAAGATGAGAAAAGTAAGTGTGTGTGTGTGTGTGTGTGTGTGTGTGTGTGTGTGTGTGATGTACAAAGCTTGAGTTTTATAATCTGTCACCTGTCATTTCGTTTCAGATCCATGATTTCATGACAGATAGCATTACTTGCTTTTGTGTATTTCGGGGTCACTCCCACCCCAAGCAGAATGGAAAATCTCCTCTTCCCTGTCACCTCTCAACCTTATCCATAGCCTTTGAGAGAATTTATCACATTGTACTGGAAGTGATTATATAACACATTCTTCCCTCCTGAATTCTTTAAGGACAGGGAGCAAGTGTCATTCAAATGTGTATCTCTGGGAATTTTAGTAAAGGACATTCAATCAGCAATGTTTATTGAACATCTACTGGATGCCAAGTAGCAAGGCAGAGGGTGCATGAGCTGCTTCATCCACTTGATACCCAACAGTGGTGACAATCAGGTAATTGTACACAGAGAAGTGTGATGATGAATTGTAATGGAAAATTCCAGGAAGTTATATAAAAAAAGATTCCTGATGAAGAAAAATAAGTTTCCAGAAGTGGGAAATTGCAAGTTGCTAACTCTGCCATGTGAACATGTACTGAGCCAAGGTGGATGAGAAGCAGAGAGAGCCCCCCATTCCTATGCCTGATAAGGAAGTCGTAATTATCATTTAATGGCAGCACAACAGGCAGGCTAAAAGAGACCTCTGCAAATTGTTATGTTGTCCATACGTTTGTATAGGATGGGTTTATGACCCCATATAAAGAATCAGGATCTTGGTGGTTTAGGTAACTTAAGTGGGCTTCCATAAGGTCTTGTATGAAAGAAACAAGCCATTTCCAAAGTTACTGCAGGACCCATTTCTGGGTAGCCTTGGAGATGAGCTCTTCTTCCCTTTCAGGCTGGTAGTTCTCAAAGATAAGATTGTGTTGGGGTGCTAGGGTTGTAGCTCAGTGGTAGAAAGCTTGTCTAACATATGTGAGGCACCGAGTTCAATCCTCAGCACCACATAAAAATAAATAAATAAAATGAAGGTATTGTGTTCATCTACAACTAAAAAAATTAAAAAGTAAAAAAAAAAAGAATGTGTTGGGAATGCAATGTCCTGTGATAAGGAGGAACTGCCTGGAACAAGATAGGCTCTCTTCTCCACCCTGAGATAGGATGTCAATCAATGTTTTACCCAGGGATCCCTGATGCCTCTGGGTATAAAACCCAGGGTACAGCACCCTTTCACAATCTGTCAGCTTCAGTGCAAAGGGGACAGGTACAGACAAGACCCCCTTAGCCCAGGCAGCGTTCCTGAGCCTTGGGGACTGGCTCACCTTGCATCTCAGACATCATCGATTGAGTCTTGCTGCCTCTCCATGAGTAATAAAGTTGCTTTGTTCAACCTGCTTTGTGATCATTATCTCAACAAACTGGTACAAATGGATTGATATCACTGCATAACACTGCCCAAGTGTTAGAGTCTGGTACACAGTGGGACCAACTTCAAGGTCACCTAGATGGAAAGTAGAAAGGAAAAGAAACGCAGATTTGCTAATGGCAGGCTTTCACCTACAGCTCAGAGTCAGTCTTAAAAGCATCAAATTTTTAGCTACAAAAGAGAGTAAAACGTTGGAAACATGAAGGTGATAATGGGTCCAAGGCACCTGCGTGATTGAAGGCTTCCTGGGCTCAAGAGCAAATGATCCCATGATACTGGAGTCAAAAGTCACAGAGCCAGAAGTGAGGATTGCCAGGCAGACCACCAAGATCCTTTTCCTAAAGGACTGCACCCACCCCTCACAGACCCAAGACAAAGCCCCTGGCTTTGGTAACAAGCTTCTGGAGCAGACACATCACAGATGGCTCAGGGGCCTTCTGAAGGGCAACCAGAAGAACGCCAAGGACTTTTCCTCTCATGTCCTAGGTTCAAGTTGGAGCCCTGCCAACTAAACTGACAAAAAAGACAAATTAAAAGAAGAAAAGAATGCAAATTTTATTTGATGTTACTATACTTTTTTTTTTTGGCCATGGATGGACCAAGAGGCTCTCAACCAGTGAGCCACATCCACAGCCCCTTCTTATTTATTTTGAGGCAGGATCTCCCTAACTAGCTCAGGCTGCCTTTGAATTTGCAATCCTCCTGCCGGGATCGCAGGCGTGCACCACCGCACACAGCTGATGTTAATATTTTTACATGTACACAGAGGCTTTCATAGGTACATAAGACAAAGAAGATCCCCCAAAAGCACTTAGGCCAGAAAGGTTATACACCATTTCAACAACAACAACAACAATAAAAAAGATAGATTGAGGATCTTTCTACGAGACAAAGGGAAAGGGAGCATTTCTAGGAGAAGTAAATTGTAGGATGGTAAATATATGGGGAAACCAATGGAAGATAAGGGTTGTCATCAGACTCCCTCAGTGCTCTGGGCTGATAAAAGTCCACAGTTGTCCCAGGTGATTAAGAGTGGCTCCTCTCCACTCTACAAAAGGGAGGCATCTTTACAAATGGACATTTAGGTTCTGCTTTTAGCTAGATAGCGAGCAGCATTTTTTCCTGCGTCTGCTGTTTCTTAATTGCTTTCAGTTCAAAGTTATCTTCATGTCAAAGAGGCATATTGTAGAGTGATGTATTTTGGTCCCCTTCACATGTCTGGCAAGCCTAGACCTGACCTGCATCACCAGACTGGCCAGTGGTCATCTTTTCTTTACCTGCCTGTTCTGACTGGCTGTTTCTCAGGCTCAGGGGGCACCGTTTGCATTAAGCCTGCTACATTCTGGTCAGACCTGGATTTTTCTTTTGTCTTGGGTTTTAGTTTACTCTTTTTATTTCCACTTTCTTTTTCTATTGTAAAATAAAATGCAAACATGAAAGGAAAGCCACACAGCAAATGTATGGCTTAATGAATCATCCTAAAGCAACATCCTTGATTATTCCTGCCTGAGTCCAACTTCTCTATGTCACTGATGGCCTGTAATGAGCTCTTCTTTTCCCTGGGATGGTCCCACCTCTATCTTAGCCTGCCGAAGGTCAGAATAGGAAGACATTATATTTAATCACACAATGAAGGATAACCCAATACATCTACAGCCCATGAAGCAGATCTAGAAAACAGAAACTATCCATCAGAACCTTTGTATTCTGGTAGTATGTGTTTGTCTGTTTTGTGCTAGAAATTGATTCCAAGGCCTTGTACATGCTATTCTTGGGCTATACCCTTAGTCTTTGCAAACTGTTTTTAAGATGCATTTATAAGGTGGTGAGAGTTATACTGATCACCTTAGTTATTTAACAACCCAAGAAAAAAGAACTGAATTTATGGAAGAACTATCAAAATCTAGGAAGTTTGCAGATTGTCTAGTTCCTCTCCATGATTCCTGTTTTATAGGTTGGTGGACAGAAAGTCTTTGAGAATTTCTTAGTTTTTCCCCAAGATCTCATGACCAGTATCTGGAAATGCAACCTTAGTCTGCCTGATGTAAAAGACTGGACTTTACCAATTAACCCTGTTGCCTTATTTAAATTGTCAGTAACTGTGCATTGAGCATCTAACATGTGTACAATGAAATGAATCTCAGGTTCTTCCCTCAAAACAATGAAAATCAATAGAGGTGTTAAAAATTATATAAAATAATTTTCAGAAGGTTAAAAAAAGTAACCACGAACAAAAAAGTGGTACAGAACAAGTGCCACAGTGGCTCAAAGAAAGCAAAGCTCCTCCATCTTTATCAGACATAGAAGGTCCCAAAGAGGAAGGGACATTTGGTCCAAGCTGGAAATGCGCTGTGTTCAAAGCAAAGGCATGGTGTGTGTAAAAGCAGTAAAAGTAGAGTCTTCTTCTGACTGCAGTATCAAGAACCTGCCGGGATGGTGCTCACTCTCAGTTACTGGCCTGCATCAAGTCTGTGAGGTCAGAGATGAACACTCTGCTCACCAGGGAGGGGACCCAGGAATGCTGCACTCATATTACATGGGCTCAGCACTAATGGGGTGCACCCAGGGACATCCAGGCCACCTTTGACCATCCATCTTTGTGCAACGAAATTTGATAGCTTTATTTTTAAATTCATGTACTTGCTTATTGTACATTATGACAGATTGATGCCTGCTGGTATTTTCCAAACCATTTTCTTAACCACAAACACTCAACTGGGACAATGTGACTGTTACATGCTGTCATTTCTCCTGAGCCCTGCATACCCTTAAGGTAGCTCGGGCAATGGTCCCCACAATGACCGACATTCCTTCTCCATGACCTCTGAATGGCAACCTGCAAGTGCAAGAACTTCAAGAGGCATACTTAATAAGAATTTTTTTTCTTTCCCAAATGCCTAAAGGTATCTAAAGGGATTCAACTCAGACTGATCTTTGCACTCATTGAAGTCTTAATGATATTCAAGGCAAGGTGAAATTCCTGCCCCCAGGACCTACATGGGAAGTGAATAATAATGTAAAGTAGGTATGACCATATATTACAACTGCTTTCATTCATTATCAACTTTCTTGTTATTCCTTCCACAAGACCCAGAAGAACTTCTTAGGGGCAGGGATTAGGACTTTTAATTTGTTTAACTTGATCATATCTCAGTGCCTAGACATACCAGAGGCCTTCGACAAATAAACAGATGATGGAAGAATGGGTGTATAAATACAGAATGAATGGGCAGATGAAGAGATGGACATAAGAGTTTAGGTAGGGGAAGTTATCACACACTGGAGTGTAAAGGAGGAGGCAGGATTTATTCATATGGATTTTTCCATAATAAAATTAAAACAAATCCTCAGATCAGAGTCTTCCTCTCTGACTTACGGGTTCTGTCAAAGTCAGAACATTATCTCCATGACTCATTCCATTCTCTCATTTCACTGTTGGGGCTCAGAAAATAATACCCCCAAACTCCAGGGTATAGTGAATTGGACTAAAAGGAAAAACCTCAAATTTTTATCTCTGACCTTCCTTCCCTCACCTTCAGCCTGTCTGAATCCTTTTTCACTCCCAAAGCACAGACTTCCTCTGAAGTTCTCTTACAAAAAACGCAGTTGTTATGAAATACCATTAACTAGGAAAGACCAACCATGGAGAAGGAAGAGACAAAAGGTCTCTATGCCCAGAACAAGCCACCTGGACAAACTTTTCATCTCTCCTTCTGATGGTAAATGTTCATTTATCATCCTCATAACTCCTTTAACAATTAATTATGCTTTGCAGGCACTTTTATAATTGTCTTGGAATAACATTTATTTTCTATTATTTCCTTTTCCCATGTCCAGGTCTTATCTCCCCAACCAGATGGTATATTCCTTGGAAACAGAAAATGGATAGTATAATACACCCTTTATCCACCTTCTGTATCCAGCTCACTGCTCGACACATTAGACAGGAGAGATAGCCCATAAGTATTTATTGATTTGAATCAGACTCACTGTGTGAGGATATTTTGGGCACTGTTTCAATGCAAAGTTAAGTATGGTAAACAGGTTCACAAGTGCATTTCTCCATTAATCAAAAACACGACTTTTCTTAAATGCCCAAACGTCTAAATCATACATTTCTCTGGTTAATCTATCACTGACATAAAAAATGAGCCTATTGTGGCAGCACATGCTTATAATCCCAGCCACTGGGGAGGCTGAAGCAGGAGGGTTGTGAGTTTAAGGCCAGCCTCAGCAACTTAGCGAGACCCTGACTCAAAATTTAAAAGGCGAGGAGGGATGCTGGGATGTAACTCAGTGGTAAAGAACCCCTGGGTGTGATTCTCCATACCACAAGGAAAAAAATAATAATTAGACTTTAAAGAACTTCAAGTAACTCCGGGCCAGCTGAACATGCCTCAGTGAAAGTGTTGGGACTGCGCTGATCCCTCCCCCTCAGTCCTGTATCCTTGGCAGATAATTACTGGCCACATTTAACATAGTTTGGGGGGAAAACATTATAGAAAGAATTTATCAGACTCAATAAAATCACATATCTGCTTTAATATTATAAAATCTAATAATTTCTATTTTATCCTTTTTACATCTGAAATGCTGAGTTTTCTTAATTTCAAACTCACCTATTTTCAGTTCCTAAAACAATGGCTACTTCCACCCCTGTATTCCCCCAAGTTTTATTAAGTGCCACTATTGTTTAGTTTTTGTTTGTCTTATTGTACTTTTTTTTTTTTTTTTTTACTGGAGATTAAACCCAGGGGCTCTCTACCACTGGGCCACCAGCCTTTGTTTTTCTTTTGTTGTTTTAAGACAGAGTCTCTGGAAGGTGCTAAGGCTAGCTTCAAACTTGCAATTCTCCTGTCTCGGCCCCTGTAGTTGCTGGGATTACAAGTATATATCACCACGCCTTGCAGTATTGCATCTTTCTAGGAGGAAATATAATCTTTATCGGTCTCTGGTAGGGAGCAGGCAGTTTGTCCTGTGCTCATGGAATCCCCCATCCCCCCCTGCATTCCCCCCA
Source organism: Ictidomys tridecemlineatus (assembly GCF_052094955.1). Lineage (NCBI taxonomy): Eukaryota > Metazoa > Chordata > Mammalia > Rodentia > Sciuridae > Ictidomys > Ictidomys tridecemlineatus. Next base: position 119,209,283 of record NC_135482.1, read on the forward strand.
CCCCCCTAACCCCCACCCGCCCCCTGTAGCTGCAGAACGATGACCCTTGTGTATCACAGAGCTGTGCCTGAGGCCCTTTGGTTGGTTTCCTATTGGATGTTTCTTAGCCTCTTTGGTGAATCTTTTTTTATTATTTTTTTAAATTTCTATAAGATAGCAGAATAGATCACAATTCATATTACACATATACAGCATAATTTTTCATATCTCTGGTTGTATACAAAGTATATTTACACCAATTTATGTCTTTATACATGTACTTTGGATAATGATAACCATCACATTTCACATAATTTCTAACCCCCTGCCCCCTCCCTCCCTCTCCCACCCCGATGCCCTATCTAGAGTTCATCTATCCCTCCCATGCTCCCCCTCCCTATCCCACTATGAGTCAGCCTCCTTATATCAGCATTTGGTTTTTGGGGATTGGCTAACTTCACTTAGCATTATCTCCTCCAACGCCATCCATTTACCTGCAGATGCCATGATCTTATTATCTTATTCTCTTTTATTGCTGAGTCATATTCCTTCTTGCTTTCCCTCCTTTCTTCCTTCCCCCACCCCTTCTGTCCTTCCCTTCTTAATCCTGACACTAAATAAGAAAAATCACAAAATAGCTCCACAAAAACAATCTTGATAGCAAAAATGTCTGAAAACAGTCCTATGGTTTGAATCTTGAATGTCCTTCAAAGGCCCATGTGTTGAAGGCGTGGCCCCCACGGGGGTAACTATTGGGAGGTGGTGGGACCTTTCAGTGGTGAGGCTTGATGGGATTCTTTTTGACATTAGGGGTATGCCCTTGAAGGGGACAGTGGGACCCCGCTGCTTCCTCTTCTTTCTCCTTCCTGGCCATGAGATGAGAAGGCTTCCTCTGCCGTGCCCCCACCATGATGGTTTCTCTCAGCAGAAACCCAAACAATGGGGCCAACGAGTCACCAACTGGAACCTCCAATAGTGCAGGCCCAAATTTAACCTTTTCTCTTTAAGTTGATTATCTCAGATATTTTAATTGTGACAAAAATCTAACACAATTAGTAAAGATAAAAGATTTTAATTAATGGATAGAAATATATTTACAGATTAAAGAAAAAAAACTGTAAGCTTAGACACCTATCAAAAACCCTTAAGATTACAAAATTATCATGAGTTTTAGGAAGTTATGGCTCTAGGTAATGTTTCAATGACTTCAATCATTCTCCCATTTTTCTAGAGGTACACTGAGGTGAGTTGGTGAAGGGGTTTGTTATTGATACCCATTTTAGGGACCAGTGAGGTATCCAAGGCCGGGTAGCTATGCACATCCCAGTGATGATGCAAACTGCTACTAAACACAGGCTCAAGTAGGTAGACACCATCAAGAGTTAAGCCAACACCTTCAATAACTAGGCTGTTCTAACAATGACCCAGGATGTGCCCAGGACTCAGCCACCCAAGAGTGACCTAAAAAGCTGGAGGAAGAGTTTAGAGATAAATGTACACACACAAATGAGAGGAGACAAAAGTTTAGGACACGGAAAGAGGTCCATTTAGACCCCGCTGCTCAGACCCATTTGCACTATCTTCGTTTCTGCTAATACATGGGCTGTCACCACTGTCCTGGGAATCCTCAATGGCTCTCTAGCACAGCCAACTGGGCAAAATTTAACTGGTCATTTAGGAGCAGAATTCCAAGCACAGAATCAGCCTGTTCTCTTTATGTTTCAAAAGCTAAAGAAGTGGGGTATCAAACAGAGCACTAATCTCTAAGATATATTGAGAACTCAAAAATCTTAACACCAAAAAAACAAATAACCCAATCAATAAATGGGCCAAGGAACTGAACAGACACTTCTCAGAAGATGATAAACAATCAATCAACAAATATATGAAAAAATGTTCAACATCTCTAGCAATTAGAAAAATACAAATCAAAACTACTCTAAGATTTCATCTCACTCCAGTCAGAATGGCAGCTATTAAGAATACAAACAACCATAAGTGTTGGCCAGGATGTGGGAAAAAAGGTACACTCATACATTGCTGGTGGGACTGCAAATTGGTGCAGCCAATATGGAAAGCAGTACAGAGATTTCTTGGAAAACTGGGAATGGAACCACCATTTGATCCAGCTATCCCACTCCTCGGTCTATACCCAAAGGACTTGAAAACAGCATACTACAGGGTTGCAGCCACATCAATGTTTATAGCAGCACAATTCACAAGAGCTAAACTATGAGTGCAACCTAGATGCCCTTCAGTAGATGAATGTATAAAGAAACTGTGGTATATACACACAATAGAATATTACTCATCAATAAAAGAGAATAAAATCATGGCATTTGCAGGTAAATGGTTGGAGTTGGAACATAATGCTAAGTGAAGTAAGCCAATCCCCAAAAATCAAATGCCAAATGTCTTCTCTGATAAAGGAGGCTGATTCATAATGGGGATGGGAGGAACATATAAACTTTAGATAGGGAAAAGGGGAGGGAGGGGAAGAGAGTGGGCATGGGAGTAGGAAAGGCAGTGGAATGAGATGGACATCATTACTCTAAATACATGTATAAAGACACAATTGTATAACTCTAGGTTGTATACAACCAGAGATATGAGAAATTGTGCTACATATGTGTAATATTAATTGAAATGCATTCTGCTGAGATATATAGCAAATTAGAATAATTTTTTTTTAAAAAAGTGGGGAAATTATCCCCTTAACAGACCAGGACAGTGATTAATTAAGGACCAGTTAGGAAGGTCCCTTGATGGTGTGTTCTAAGGGGAAATCAGAGGAGAAGGAAAAATGACATCACTAAATTGCTTCAGAAAAGAAAGGACAGGATATTTTCCAAAGCAAAAAACATCCATCCCTACTCACGCATCACCCACCACATCGCTTCGCACAGTTTTGCTGAAATGCAAGTTTGAATGGATGTCAACTCAGTCTGCGGCCATATCAACTCAGGAGTGGAAGCATCGAGGTTGGTCGACAGGACTCTGCATAACCACTGAGCTCCTCTAAGTTTCACAAAGCACCATCACCACACAGAAAACTGGTTTTGTTTCTCAAGAAAAGAGAAATTCTTGCACGTTTCCACAAATGACATTTCTAATGCTCTTTAAACATTAGGCTAATCATGGTAGTCATTAGACCCTCCAAAGACATCATCTCCATATAAAGATCAAATGATCTGGAGAGAAGTGAACAATCTAGTTACAAGACAAAATAAAATGGAGGTAGTCCAGGTCCCTGTATCCCTAGTATATTATTCTGGAAATAATGATGTCACATTAATAGTTGTTGCTTTAATAATTAATTTTATAATGATAAATAACACTTATTAAGTTTCAGGTAATGTTCTGTGCTTTATATATGTTATCTTGCTTAAGTTTCTCAATAATTCAGTGGGGAGGTATTATGAGCCACATTTTATAGGTAGAGACAATGAGGCTGAGAGAATTAGGTAACTTCCCTGTGGATACCTAGGTAGTAAGTGTCAGTGTCACACTCAAAACAAGTCTCACTGGAGTTGTCTGGGACATATTCTCTCCTAAAGAAAGGATTTTGGATACAGCCTAAACTGAACCCTAAATCACACAAAAATAGCATTGCTTGTTTGCTTGCCCTCCTCTACCAGCAAGTACACATTTCAACACAAAAAGGAAAGAGCAAATCAATGTGTCCTATGGCTCACATGGTCCCAAACCACCCTGGGTGAGGGCTAGGCCACCACAACATTGGCCTTTTGGAAATGGAAAGCCTGACAGTTTTCTTTTGCAGAGGGTTCTCCTGTGTACACAGGACATTGAGCTGATCGTGCAGAAGGAAAGACAAGCAATGACTGGCCATTTTCAGTGTAGGCCAGTGAGAGGCACATTCCATCCAACCCTGAGCTCACTAAAGACAGTGCATGAACCCTGGCCCTTTTCTTTACTCCTTCCATGGATGCCCAGCTGTAAAAAAGAGAGAGAGAGACAGAGAGTTCACGGGCAATTAAGACAAAAAAGACAAAGCACAACAGAACTCACGAACACTAAAGCAATCAGAAAAAGTCTTTTAAGTAGCTATGATTCACATCCTCCAGGAAATGAATGAGTTGTCAATGCATGAGATAATACTAGACTATTATGGAGAAAAAAGAATTAGAAGTCTTTAAATTAAAAAATATCTAACTGTTGAAATAAAAACTCATTGGATACTAAAAACTGAAAGAGAAAAAAATAAATCAAAGCTGAAGAGTGAATTACTGAACTATTAGACAAAGCCAAGAAATTTGTTCAAAATGGGGCACAAGGGGATTAAGAATGTGAAAGGAAGATTCAGAAAGCTGGGGGAGAGACAGAGGCAGCGAGAGCAGGACAGTTCCAAAGTGGAATGAAGAATGGGGAGACTCAGGAGAGAACAGACTTGAAGACTGAAGATGCGAGAATTCCTAGTCCAATGAGGTGGGCGCAGTGGTGCACGCCTGTAATGCCAGCAGCTCAGGAGGCTGAGGCAGAAGGATCATGAGTTCAAAGCCAGCCTCAGCAAAAGTGAGGGGCTAAGCAACACAGTGAGACCCTGTCTCCAAAAAAAAAAAATCAAAATAGGGCTGGAGATGGGGCTCAGTGGTTGAGCACCCGTGAGTTCAATCCCCGGTACCAAAAAAGAGAGAGAGAGAGAGAGAGAGAGAAAGAGAAAAAAAAGATACAATTCTCAGACTGAAAAGGCTTTCCAGCACTGAGAAGATAACTAGTAGGGGAAAACACATTATGCTGAAATTTCAGAACATCAAGAATGACTATATCCACTGCAAATTGGTGCAACTACTCTGGAAAACAGTAGGGATTCCTCAGAAAAGCTTAGAATGGAACCACCATTTGACCCAGTTATCCCACTCCCAAAAGACTATAGTGATGTGGCCACATTAATGTTTACCGCAGCTCAATTCACAACAGCTAAGGTGCCCTTCAACAGATGAATGGATAAATAAAATGTGGTATATGTATCTACACACAATGGAATATTATTCAGCCATAAAGATGAGTGTAAGTGTAATTATGGCATTTGCCAGTAAATGGATGGAACTGGAGATAGTATCATGCTAAGTGAAGTAAGGCCAAATGTTCTCTCTGATACACAGATGCTAACACACAATAAGGCGGGGTGACGGAGGAAGAATAGAAATTCACTGGATTAGACAAAGAGCAAGGAAGGGAAGGGAGAGGGAATGGGAATAGGAAAGATAGCAGAATGAATCAGACGTAACTTTCCCATGTTCATATATGAATACATGACCACCAATGTAACTCCACATCAGGTACAACCACAAGTTATACTCCATGTATGTATAATGCATCAAAACGTATTCTACTGCTACATATAACTAAAAAGAACAAAAAAAAACTAAAAAAAAAAAAAAGAATGACTACATCAGCAAAAAAATAATCAAAATGAAAAAAGCTATAAAAGAACAAGAATCAGATTAACAGATTCTTATCAGCAAATCTGGAAACCGAAAGATAACAAAGGGCTGACGGAAAGGAATATATGGCCTAGAATTCCAAGCACATGGTTGCTTAATTGGGATGATGTTATGGAAGCATTTGCAGGAACACAAATAATCCGACTGTTTACCACTCACAGATGCTCACTGAAAGATCCCCAGGGATCTGCTCACCAAGAAGAATGAAACCCAAAAAAGCACTGGTGAGTACATCCATAAATCCCTGTTAAGTGTGTGCGTGGGGGGGGGGTGAATTACTCTCTGGTGATTTTGACAAGGAAGGGGATAAGACAGCATGGAATAAGGCTGTGAGAAGTTTTCTGTCTTCTCTTTGTTTTGCGGGGTATCACTATGGACAAGAAAGGAGATCTATGCTAATTAACTCTAGCTATAATTAGAAACAAAAATAAGTAAATATGTGTCTTCATCACTTACAAGTGTCATCTGGAAGAATGAGTGTGTGTGTATGAACTTAAAAACGCTAAGAAAAAAGATTGTTGAAGAAAACTTGAACACTGAAAGCATAATTCATGAAAGAGAAATGTTGGGTTTTGCAAAAATTAAAACTTCTCAGCAAAATCCACTGTCAGGTGAATGAAAAGAAAAGCCAGGGACTGGGAGAAAATGTTTGGAAAATGTATCTTTCCATCCTAAGTTTTATGATTTAGATATGAGCTATTCCCCCAAAGCTCATATGTGAGACAAAGCAAAAAAGGTGAAACCATTAGGTTAGGAGAGCCTTAACCTAATCAGTGCATTAATCCCTTGACAGGGATTACCTGGGTGGTCATTGTAGGCAGGTACAGTGTAGCTAGAGGAGAGAGGTCACAGGGAGCATGACTTTGGGGTATATATTTTTTCTCTGGTGATCCAGAGCCCTATCTGCTTCCTGTGGCCATGTCCTGAGACACTTTCCTCTACCACACTCTTCTGCCACTATGTTCTGCCTCACCTCTGACCCAGATCAATGGTGTAGGCCACCAGTGTACTGTGACCTCTAGAGTCCCTAATAAACTTTTCCTCCTTTAAAATTGTTCTCATCAGGTCTTTTGGGCACAGTGGCAAACTACCGGACCAAAACACTAAACATACAAAGATCTCCTAAACAACAGGAAAATAAATAATTTATAAATAGGTAAAAGATCTGAACAGATGCTTTACCAAAGAAGAAATGCAGATGGCAATTGAGCATGAAAAGATGCTCCACATCGTATGTCATCAGGGAATTGCAAATTCCAACAATAACGAGATACCACTACTCACCTATTAAATGTCTAAAATCCAAAATAATAACACCAAATGCTGGTGAGGATGTGGAGAAACAGGAACTCTTCCTCATTGCTGATGGGAATACAAAATTATACAGCTACTTTACACAGTCTGGCAGTCTCTTATAAAACTAAACATATTCTTACCATATGGTCCAGCAATTGCACTCCTTGGTATTTATCCAGAGAAGTTGAAAACTTAAGTCCACAAAAAAAAAAACCTGCACACGGGTGTTTAAAGCAGCTTTATTCATAATTCCCTAAAACTGGAAGCAACCAAAATGTACTTCAGTAGGTGACTGGGTAAATAAACTTGTATATCCAGATGATGGAATACGGTACAGGGATAGAAAGAAATGAGCTATCAAGTCATGAAAATTCATGGAAGAATCTTGAGTACATGATTCCAACTCCGTGACATTCTGGGGAAGACAAAACTACAGAGACAGTCAAAGGAGCAGTGTTTTCTAGGGATGGATGAATGGGCAAGGTGAGGGGATTCTCAGGGCAGGGAGCCATTCTGTATGATACTTCACTGGAGGATACATGTCATTAACATTTGCTACAATTTGACACTTCAGTGCTGACATCCTGGTGCTGATGTTATGGTGTGATGCTACCATGCTCAATTCAGTGTTAACACAGACTTCACCATCTCCAAATGTCACGTCCACCACCTCAGCACAGTACTGCCTGCCTTGCCCTGGTACATCTTATCAATGTATCATCTGCATAAAAGCTCAGATGATGGACTTGGGCCTCCTACGAAATAGCTCTCTTACCCTGGGTACCCTCGGTCATACTCTATGCCCATGTTCACAAATCCAAGGTCTCAGATGAGGGGCTGTAGCTGGTACAGCACCTGCCTAAAGTGCGTGAGGCCCTGATTCAATTCCCAGCACCCCAAAATAAATAAATAAAGCCAAGATCTCCTTTGGAAAATATCCTAGGCTACTGGCAGCTTAGCTCTTTATTTTACAGACTCACAGATTGGGAGCCAAAGCACCCTAACCATATACTCTTGATACAAGATTTCAGACTACCAATAATCACACAAGCATTGTCTTGGTTATCATCACTATATTTATTATCACAGCACATGATTTCTTAGTACAGTTTAAAAGAAGTTCCTAAAAATTCAAAGTCCTGAACAATTATATAAAAAAAAAAAAGTCTAGCATTATCTCCTGGAAATAAAATTTATCTTTGTCTTCTCAGTAAGACTCAGGGATGCTAACAACCCAATGGTGTTTGAACACTATGGTAGTCCATTTTCTGCTGCCATAATGAAATACCTGAAGCTGCATAACTTTATAAAGAAAAGAGGTTTGTTTAGCTCATGTTTCTGAGGGTTCCAGGCCATAGTGCCAGCATTAGCTCAGTTCTGTGAGGATCTCGGATGCTAGATAGCATCACAATGGCAGGAGCGTGTGTGAGGGAGAGAGATCACATAGTGAGAGCAGAAGCCAGCCATGGTGACTTGACCGGCCAGGTTGGATCCTTTATAAAATCACTCTTAAGAGAAACAACTCAGGGTCCCACAGGAACTACCCTAATCCTTTCTGAGGACCAAACCCCAGTAAGCGGCCCCGCCTCTTACCAGCACACATGGAGGAATGAGCTTCCATGACGTGAACCTGTGGGGGACCAAACCGTGCAAACAACACCTAGAAAATATTTTTTTTTTCTTCTGTATTTACTTCCTCCATTTTCCTGACAAACTTATTTGAGAAAGCCATAAATTATGGAGAAGATACATGTGAAGAAGGAGACATTTCTAACTGGAGGACATCATGCTAAGTGAAATAAGCCAGTTCCAAAAAACCAAAGGCAGAAATGTTCTCCCTGATATGCGGATGCTAACCCTCAACAAGGGAGGGGAAGATTAGAAGTTCACTGGACTAGACAAAAGGGGAATGATGGGGAGGGAGGGAGGATGGGAATGGGGGAGGGGGATAATAAATCCAACTCTAGTGACTGGTCTCTGAGGGTCGAGGGGTGAGCTGAGATGCCTCTGGTCTTGAGAGCTCCCGGTGTGGGAGTTCCAGGGATCTGCCACTGTTCTCTCCAGCCTGGGCAACACGCAGGCAGGGGCTCCTTTACTCATAAGTAAAGAGTGCATGATATTTATAGATCTTCTCTACAAACGTTGACTGATAACATCAGTCAACAAAGACTCAACTAACTGGATTGTATTAGAGATCATATTCAGAGAAATAATAGCATTTCACAGTACTATGACCCAGTTCATTTTCAAAATTGATTTAAGGTGAATATCTTAGATTATACCCAAGGCATATCTTGTACCTGGTAAGAGGAAGACAAAACAATACTGAAAAGACTACCGCAGGAATCCAGAGACACTGTCTCTAGGGTCTTTCCCTCAGACACTGTCCTTGGATCACTGGGTGAGTCCCTGGGACCCTTTTGTGTCTTGGTGCCCCCATGATTCTATTTCTGAAAGTCTGAAACGCCATGAATAGTCGATCAAAAACGTTTGGACTAGATGATTTGTCATACTGTTCTCTAACAGAAATAGACTGCAAGCCACATGGTGACAATTTAGAATTTTCTAGTAGCCACATGAAAAAAGTAAAAAGAAACCCAGAAAATGATTTTTAATGACATTTTATTTTGCCTGACATATCAAAAAATCTAATTTTTTTCACTCTGTAGTAAACGTAAAACCTATTACTGATTCCTTATAACATATTTTAAATTTCTTTTTTGTACCAGGTCCTGGAAATCCAGTGTGTATTTTACAATAACAGCACAGCTCTGTTCTGACTCACCTTCCTCAAGCCACATGTGGCTAGTGGCCACTATACTGGGTGGCACAGTTCTATGATATTTACCTTTCAACTTTGATAACCTCTAACTCTGTTAAGTTTTGCCAACTCTGTATAAAAGATCTCAGGCTCCGCCAAAGACAAACAATACCACTTTTCTACTTGCCCATGATCAGGAGAGTTCCTCCCTCATCTCTCACTTCCTGGTTTCCATCTCTATGGAGTATGGATTTCCACTCAGCTGTTTCCCATAAGTCCTCTCTCTTCTCTGATGTTGCCCTGATTCAAGCCTCATTATTTCCCAATTGGTATATGATGACAGGCCCTGACTCTGCACTTCATTTACGATCTTCCTTTCAGTTTGTGTCCAGCCCAGTTTCTTGTTACTGGAGAACCCTTCTCAGGGGCCTGCCAGTGTTGGTATCTGCCCTTTCAGAAAATCTGCCCAGTCCCATCAGAAAATCATACGGTACAACAGTTAAATAGAGTTGAGGAAATGTATTTCCAAACATCCAGAAAGGGCAACATGAAAATAAACTTAGAGTAGACCAGCAAGTGTATTTCTATTATTCTCTCCAGCATGCACAAGAAGTGGGACAACTTGGGGAAGTGGCATGTGGAGCTGGGGATACTGCAGAAACAGTACACTCTCTTAGAGCTTAGCAATAGGTTCAGCTGAACCCCCGCTGCTGAACGAGTCTCCTTAGATTCCTGAGGAAAGAGGAACACCTTGTTTGCTATATATATAGTAACTACTGCTGTGGGCTCTAAAAGCAAAAATTCTGTAGTTTTAAAGGCAAAGTTATGCTTCCTTGACACAGTAGAATGAGGAAAAGAAAGGGCAAATTGAAAAGAGTCTTAAATAAAGATAATCATTATGTAGCTAAAGATAGCTGGTAAGAGGCCTGATCCCCTGGCATACCAAGGGAATATACCAGCAGGCAATCCACTGTTTTCTCCATTGAATACAAATGATCTGCTCCACTCTACAAGGGCATCATGACCATGAAAAAAAGCAAGTGTCTTTGAACTTAGTATTTGCAATGAGATTTCAATGTCAGAATAGGGAATTCCTCATTCCATGGAGTAGTTTTCTTACCCTAGTTCCCCATATAATCAGTCTCAGTAATGTGCTTAAAATATTTACAGTAATCCTGGGATCCTTGGTGCTGTGTGCAGCTAACACAGAATCTCTGGAGATACAAAAAGGGGAAGTGCACTCAAATCCATCTCTGAAACATGAAATATACACATGATGATAATTTGGCATAAGATTACTCAAGGGTGGAAAACGTACTTCCAAATGCAAACTCTCTGAATCAAAAAAATGAGAAGGAGGCCACTTTTAAAAATTTTAACTGAGTTTATTTGAGCAAAGAACAATTCATGAACTGGGCAGGATTAGGTCACTTTTTAGGATGAAATATGATGACATGTCAGATGGTGGTTCTTACAGAGAGGTGGGAGGAAGGTAAGAGATGAACCATCAAAGCAAGAGACACGCACAAAAATACGACACACATGTATGGTAACAGGTTGATGCAGTAAGTCCTCCAACAATGGCTGGTGAATCAACATCATCCCTATGCACTTCTTTTTCTCTTTTTTATTTTTATTTTATTTTTTTGATGAGTCTCACTATACTGACAGAATTGGTTGCTGGTTCTGAACTCCCTGGGCTCAAGTGATCTTCTGTCTCAGCCTGGTCCAGAGTAACTGGGACTCCAAGCACCCCACGTGGCTTCACACACAGACCCAGGGAGCCTCAGGACATGACTATTCCCCACTTCAGTGCCTCTCTCTCCCCAGAAGAGCACTCTCCTGGTCTGGAGTAGGCCCTGTTTTCTGTTTGCCCTTGACAATGGTAAGGAGAAACTCCCAGGTTATGAATGTGAGATCACTTTTATTTTTAGCCTTTCTTGATGGTTGTTAACATTTGCTCTGAGGGTTTTTACTGGACTAAAAGGATGTAAATATCATCTTATGTCAGTGTCATATTGACGAGACGCATATTTAGTAACTGTAAAGATCCAAAGAGTGAGGGTAGAGACCCATCCTTAGAGGCACTGTACACACATCCTCTCATAAATGTCTAAAAACATTTTAGAGAATAATTTTAATTTAATCCATTGGTCTAGCCGGCACCTCTCTCAGATAAAGGCTTAAGATAAAACGTCTGTTGTAAATGTAAAATCAATTATTAAACAACTGAAGCTATCAAGTGAGGTGCATATTGGCCACCTGAAGGCACAAGACATACTACTTCCAACAGGAGGTGATAACCTTCAGAGACACCAGGGGACGAACATTCTAAAATCAGAGTGGCTGGTGAGTGTTCATTTCTGCAATCACATATGCCTGGATAACGATGCTGAAAGAGCACTTAAATTCCCCTATCATGACTCTGCAGTTATTTCCTAGTTAGGCCTCCACCGTTAGATTTAGGGGGAAAAGGACAACTGAAGTTCTTGCCTTTTCTGCTATTCTGTAGGGTAAATGTCTAGGTGAAGGAGTTTGTCTTAGTTGATGACAGCATTAGAAATATAACAGAGTGCCTATATAAGCTTCATCACACATGAAATAATTAACACATGCATTTGTGTGCACATCACACATACCACTACAAACCTTGTGAGGCAAAAACATCCTTGTCTATAAGAGAAGTAAAAGAATATGTTTAACCATATGGGTAACAAAAAGTGTAAAACTTGAATCCAATTCCCTCCAACCTTAAAATTTGGCATTTAAAAATTTTTTTTTTTAGTTATCAATGAATCTTTATTTTATTTATTTATATGTGGTGCTGAGAATCGAACTCAAGGCCTGACACATTTCAGGCAAGTGTCCTACTGCTGAGCCCCAGCCCCAGCCCAAAAATTTGGCATCTTGACCCCCACACACATATACTTCCAAACAAAATCTAGACCTTTAGAACAAGCCCCAAAATTACACAAGACACAACTCAGTCAAATCTTTATTGAGTAGTTACTAGATGGTGGAGAAAATGGAACCCAGAGAAATTAGGCCCATGTCTGTCTTTATTTCTTATGAAGGAAGAGCAAACAATGTGGAATGAATGAATTTGTTCTGTTCACCTCACATGTGATATAGAACTAGGCTGATTGGAGATTGCAGAATGTTCACTAGACTTGGGGATTAGCAGGTTCTGTTGGAGATTAACCACTAAGCAAAGACTTTCTCTGTATTTTTTTTCATCCTGTGAAATGAAAGGATTAAATGATCTCTGGGATGTCTTCCAGCTCTTACGTTATAACATTACAGCTCCTTGTATTTTCAGCTGCCCTGATTCTTCTCCTCAGAACTTGGGGCAAGATGTTATGGGAAAGCAAAGTCCATATAGGAACTCATGTTTTTTTTTTAAAAAAAAAAAAAAAAAAAAAAAAAGATATCTTTCATGACCAGGAGAAAAACCATTTTTCATGACCAGGAGAGGGCAGGAAAGATAGATTAGGTATGAGACTGATAGCAGAACTCCCAGGACAGTTTCTGGAAGATCTGCGATCATTGGGTTTGGTATTTGGTCTGTGCACTTGCTGCCCACCTGCTCTTTATGATAATCTTTTATTTAGCCAAATCCAGAAATTCAATAAGATAGGTTGGAAACTTCTGCCCTGGACAGTACTGAAGTTGTAGTCCACAGAGAACAACCCTTCCTTCCTACTTCCACTCCCACTGCCCCCACACACTTGCCTGACTTCCCTATTCATGCGTGTGTGTCACCTGTGAGTGTATGTGGAGAGCGGTGATTTGGACCACGGTCTTTAACTGACTTAAAGCTTTGGCTGCACTTTGCCAAGGGAATATTCTGTGTAAAGGTACAGGATGAGATTTCCCAGGAGCTATAGCAGTGCCCTGACTGAGGAAGTTCCAAGCAAAGATGTGGAGTGTTTCATGCAAAGGCATGGAACCATAACAGTCTTGACCTTGAGCTCAGACACCAGCTGCTGGGGATAGAGAATTCTGAGCATAACAAAATAACCACAATATCTTGCAAGTGCTGTGACCTTCAAGCCTGCTTGCTTTGGAGAAATTTTCCCACAAATAACTTTTGGATGATAACACCTATATAATAAACGTGCTGTGCTAGCTCTGGGTCACTGTTCCTCCCAGAGATCGGTGTCCCACCCAGTCCCAGTTTTCTCTTTGTAAATGTTTGTGTGTTTTTCTTAATCCCCCATCACCCCTCAACAGTCTTTAGGGTTAGCTATGAGGGTTGTGGCAAGCATAAACTCAAGGTTGGATAGGAGTTGCCAGCCCTTACCACATGCCTTGTAATACACCCCTAAACCATGAGCTCTATGAGTATGTACCTGCTCAATTCACGGCTCCATCTCCAGCACTCAGAATGGTGCCTGGCACAGAGTAGATGATCAATATGTATTTGTGAAATCAATGACTTTGTTTCCATTCTGTCTCCCTTACTAGATTAAAAGGATCTACCTTTAGCAACTGCAAGCTCCATAGGACAAGATAACCCTGTTCTTACTTGTCTTTGGATTCCTATCATTGAGCAAAATATCTAAGACACACTAGCACAAAATAGATCTTTGCAAAGATAGAACTGATAGAAGTGCAATAGAATAATCCAGATAAAGAGAGAAATCAAAGATGTCTCCAAAGAGATAGTCATCTCAGAATTGCTTTACTAAATAGTACTCTGCTTAGCAGAACTTGAAGCTGACTGTGACCTGTGATCCTTTTATGGAAAGACTGTACAAAATGAGAAGCAGCAGACTTCACTGAAAAATCACATATCTTTAATATTTTTATGGGATTACACACTGTCAGGCCCTTTACCCAAGTTTTCATGAGTCAATCCTGGAAGCCCATACTACACAGGTCCTCTTCTTGCACATTTATTATAGAAATGCTCTAAATAGACCCCATCCCATAAAATCTTTCATTTGTCTTCTAGAATATCCACCTCTCAATAATGAGATTCCCAGACCCCCATCTCTCCAAATACTCCTGAACCTTCTTACCTTAATTACTCTGCTTTGAGGACCCTGCTCCTCACTGTGGCTCTCGGACCACTGTTCCCCTCCAAAAGTCCCTTAATTTGACATGTGTGCCATCACACTGTCCTGCTAGAGGATCAGTCTTAAAACATGCTCTCTTGAACTCACATCTTCTTCCTGCTACTACTCAATTTGATTCCTCTCCACTCGCTTTTCTGAAAAATGTATCCAAAAGAGTTTTCTGGTCTTGCTGTTTCCAATTCTTGTCCTCTTGTTCTCTCTTGCACCTATTCTATCAGACATTCTTTCCTATGATTACACAACAGCAGCTCTTTCAAGGTCAACTGTGACCTCCACAAGGCTAAATCAAGCACCAGTGCCCAGGCCTCATCTTTCTCGAGCTCTCGGTAGCATTCCTGCCTCTCTGGGCTTCCAAGCGTTCTGGCCATTTTCTCAAACACCTCTGTTGCCCCCGATTTCCCCAACCTTGAAACACTGGAATGCTCAGAATCCCCCCAGACGCTTCTTTTCCAAGCTACAGCTGTACACACTGACATCTGGGTACGGTTATGTAATTTTTAGGGCCCGGTGCAAAATAAATTTGTGGGTACCTTCTTTAGAAATTATCAAGAATTCAAAACAGCAACAGTAAAACATTAAGACAAGTGCAAGGCTCTTCTAAGAGCTGGGCCCTGCCCATCTTCAAGGCAAGAATGCCTAAACCAGTCATACTAAGACAATTGTTGAATTTGTATTTCTGACCTTGAACACACTCCTACACCCCAGATTTATAAACCCAGCTACCTACTAAGCATACCCACTGTACTCTCTAATGGGCATCTCAAGTGTGATATGGTCAAAACCAAATTCCCCCAACCCTCCCACCTCCAAAGGAGAACCTGTTCCTCTGCAGTCTCCTCATCTTAGCAAGTGGCGTATTCTTGTAGTTTCTTAGACCAATCGCCTTGGGGGCACCTTTGATTCTCCCTCTTTACAAGGCCCTCATCCAAAGCATAAGCAAATACCCTTGGCTGTACCTTCCAACACAGAAAGGTTGTCCCCACCTTTCCCCACTCTGCTTTCACATGGGTACAACACACCCCCAATAGATTACTGCAGCCCCTCCCAATTGTCTCCCTGGTGCCACTCTTTCTCCCCTGTCTAGACCCTGAAGCTGATGGTCCTTTCAAGAGGGAGGTCTCCCCAAAATGAATTTGAAAGTGCCCTGACTTTGCTCAAGTTTAACAAACCTTCATCAAAACTACCTAAGAAGCTTGTTTCCCTCTCACATGACTCAACTACTAAAATATGAAAGTCGCTTATTTTTCTATGCCTATTTTCTCAAAACAGGAAGAGGGCAAGTGACTCCAGCTCTAAACCCTGAACCTTTCTCTTGTCTCCCATTTGCCCAGAGTCCTGAAACAGTAAGAAACCAAATCTTTAGAAGGTCCTTTTTCAATTTTGCATTAGCTAGCGTCTAGCTAATCCATCATGTGTCATGACCACAGATCAGCCAATTCCACAAGATCGTGGTTTCTAAATATATATAACATAACCAAGGACTCAACCAGGTGAGTGGTTGGGAAGCTGTATTTGAAGTACCCAAGAATGCTACTGTTTTCAAGGATTTCAGTCGCAATCCATAGGTCTGGGAGCCTGATTGTGAGTCTGCCTGCCTGCCTGTCTTGTCTGTGTGAGCTTCTGGATCCAGTGTCTGCCCCGGTTACGGTGAGCTAGTAGACGTCGCTACTGTGCGCGCGACGACCCGGGCCCCAGGTGATAGAAAACACTCCACTGCTCTGGCTCTTAGAACTCTGCAAAAGACACTGCACAACGCGACGCGGCCGCCAGCAGGTTAGGCCAAAAGTCCCCAGAGCCGACCAACCGCGCGCACCGCCGCTGGGAACACTGCCGGCAACTGCGGCTCCAGTAACGTCCATCAGTCGCAGCAACGCGTGGGGCGCACGGGCATGCGCGCAACGCGCACACACGTACACACACACACACACACACACACACACACACACACACACACACACACCCCTGTACCAGGCGGATCTGGGGTCTCTGACGCCCGCCGCCCCCTTTGCCCGAGCATGGGTCCGTTTAGCCTCCTAGGTGCATGGGCGCCACCCCATCCCCAGGACAGAAAGAGCGTGGAGCGAGCGGGTCCTGCAGCCCCAGCAGCCCTGGGAGGAGGGGGGCCAGCACAGGGCGGGGCAGTGTCACATAACAGCGGGCGCGCCGCCCCCGCCCCCGCCCCCAGCCCCGGCCCACCCTCCGCGCCGCGCCCCTCCCGGCTCACCCACAGAAGAGCCGATCCTCGCCCTCCGCTGCAGGGACATCTTAAGAGCTTTGTCCAGGCCTGCACCCTTCAGCATCGCGCCCGTGTCGCTGACTCGGCCGCCCCGGGTGAGCGGAGAAGGCTGAGCGCAAGGCTGGGCACAGGGACCGCGGCGCGAGGGCCATGGGAGAGCCGGCGACTCTCTGGGCTACGGACGGGCGGGGACCGCCGGCGCCCGTGCCCCACAGCCGCGGAGGCTGCGCGGTTCGTGCCGCAACGGCCAATGCGGCAGCGCCCGCGAACGCCACCGCTGCGGGCCCCGCTGGCCCCGGCTGCGGCGCGGGGGGCGGGGGACCGGCAGTGCGGCGGAGAAGCCCGCGGGAGGAGGAGCGGGCTGGGGAGGCTGGGGAGGACCGCAGCTCTCTGCAGGACCGGGGGCTTTCAGGTGGCGGGGAATGCAGTACCGTGGGCTGATGGGGGGTTGGACTGGTGCTTTAGGGAGGCTGTTCTAGAAGGTGGCAGCCTGGGGACTCGGGGTCTGAGCCTGTTTGCTACCTATTTGCCTGCTTGTCAGTTGCCATATGATGCAAGCGGAGGCAGTGTAACTCCTGACCTTCTGTTTTTTTTTCGCAGTTTCTGTGTCTGGCCTGGTGTTAACTGCGTAGTTTCTTCAGGAAACAGATATTTCCAAGATATCTGATGTGTGGCCTCGAAAGTCAGAGAAGTCCTGGATCTGCAGCCCCCTGACTCCCACCCATCACAGCCTGTCTAGAATTCTAAATAGTGGCATGTTAGAGCTATAAGAATAGTGCACCTAACCACACGCACACCAGCACCTTCTTCCATAGAAACAAAATTAATTGAGAGGTAAGGTGACTTGTCCAAGGTCACTCGATCAATTTTTGTTTTCTTTTGTCAGTGGATGTTTAAACTGCTTGGTCCTCTGGGCAAATTGAGAATATCTGATGAAATTCTGACCTAAGTTAAAAATTCGGATAAGAGTCCTATGTATGTATACTGATATGATCATTTCATTTTACATAAAGTGAACACCAGGACGGACAAGGAGAACAAAGTTCAGAAAGAATCAATGTCTGTTTCAGTCAGCTTTTTCACTGCTGTCACCAAAAGACCTGACAAGAACAATTTTAGAAGAGGAAAAATTTATGGTGGCTCACGGCTTTCTGTTCACAGATAGCCAGCTCCATTGCTTTGTGCCCCAGGTAAGGCAGAGCATCATGGTGGAAGAGTGTGGTAGAGGAAAGCAGCCCAGGACTGGGAACAAGGAATGATAGAGAGAAATTGCCCTCACCATGGACAAAATATATATATATACTCCAAGGGCACATCCTAGTTACTACTCAATTAATCCCTATCAGAGGATTAATGCACTGATTAGGTTGACTCTCATAACCCAATCAGTTCACCTCTAAACTTTCTTGCATTGTCTCACACACACACTTTTACAGGACACCTCATATCTAAACCATAATACTAGGGATAGACATGTCGAAGTGCCGCCCCCACCCCCACCCCAGCTCCTCCTGTGTGGCCTCGGCTAACGATTTTTCTTAGGGAAATCCAGAAGGGATGGGAAACTTGTACTGAAAAATGTAGGCTATCAACAGACTGGACTAAATTTTAGTTTCAAGTACAATTTCTTGTCTGTCTATTCAAAGTGTTTCCCATTATAAATTAATCTATGGGGAGAGTTGAAGACAAAAAAAAAAATTCTTAAGCATTGAGCCGAGTTTCAGGGTGGGTGTGTTTTCTTTGAGTTTTCCTACTGGCTGAGAATGTAAAGCTGGAGTTAATCCTAGCACTGAATTTGTCAAAACTTTGCCCCTAGTGATTTAGCACATTTTCCGTCTATAATAACCCCTGGAAGGCTAAGCAAATTTTTGAAAAGGACTTGAAAGAATAAGATTTTTTCAGCCCCAAACTTTAAGATCAGTAGAAAACTTCTGTTGTTAAATATAGAACATTTACAGACCTACCCAGTGTCCTACCCTGATTTCACACAACCCCATTACTGCTTTTATTTCCATGTTTGTATTACAAAAAACAATAACAAAAACTGTCCTGACAACTTTGTGGGAGTTTAAGGCAGTTCAGTTGGCACACTTTGAACATCAGTAACATGAGCCCATTCTTTCTTATTTTGGCTGCATGGTCCTAAAAACAATCAGCTGGGATCCTTCTTTCAAGAAGCTATTTTACACAAATGAAGCTGGTTGTAGTGGCACATGTCTGTAATCCCAGCAACTGGGAAGGCTAAAGCAGGAGGCTTGAAAGTTCAAGGCTAGTCTCAGTAATTTAGCAAGACCTTGTCTCAAAATAAAAAATAAATAGGGTTCAATTTACTTATTGTTCACAAGTAAAGCACTCCTTGGGTTCAATCCCCAGTACAACAGCATTTTAAAAAAGAATTAAAAAAGCTTCAAGCCACTTCTTAAGCCCCCTTTCTTCAAACTGAAAAAGTTCTGTTTCTTTTGTCTGTTAGTTTCTGCAGTTCAGGAGATTGAACCCAGGGGCTCAGGCATACTCTACTATGCAAGGGCACAACTACTGAGCTATACCTTAGTCCTAGCCCTGTTTCTTTTAAAAATTTGTGTGTTTATAATATATATATATATATATATATATATATATATATTATACACACAGACTTTTAAAAGAAAATGGCATATATATTTGGCATATTAAAAATATATTACTCATCCATATATCCACTTCCCAGTTTAGGAAACATCACAATACAGGCCCGATGGGAGACTATTTACCTTCCCCTAATCCCTTTCTTTTCCTTCTGTTCCCCAGACCAACTTCCTTTTATCTTTTCTTCATTGAGTGTCTTTTTTCTTTCCTTGTTATTATTTACAGACTAATGAACTAAAAGTCAATCCTGATAGTAATGGGTAAGGGTCCAAGGTGGACCATTTCATTGAAATCTTTTTTCTATGAGGTTCTTACTAACCCATTAAGTCCTAAGTTTTAAATTCTGCAATTATTTCAATTTCAATAAAATTAACATAGATGCATTAAAATAGGTTGGAAACCGTAATCTAGAGCTTATATATTATTGACTGATACTAGTATTAATGTAATTATTATATAATTATATCATATAATTATATTATATACTATATTTTTATAGGCATTTCACTTCTGGGGTGATGGGGTAAAATGGGTTATGTAAATATAGTTTGATTACTTAAATCTTCTCTGAATTCTTCTCATTTTTACACGTTGTTATTAGAGAGCAGTGTCCCAAACTGTGCATAGAAGAAATATTCAAAAGAACTGTAAATCTCTGTTTTCCCAATGACAAAAAGGGCAATTGTCCCAGATCCTTCCTCCTCTATCAATCATTTCATTCATTCATTCACAGTCATGTCTGGCATTTGGTGGCTGGCAGCTGGGATTTTAGATGGGGCTGGGAACTGGTGTACTTATACATGGCCTCTCCACCTGGGATTCCTTACAACATGTTTGTTGGAGTTCAAGTGTGAGTTCCCAAGAGAGTATCAGGTGGAAAGGAGTCTTGGAAAGCATGGCCTTGGAAGTATGCAGCATCATTTTCACCATACCCTGTTTGTCAAGGCAGTTACAAAGGCCCTATCGGTCCAAGGGAGGAAGAAGTAGACTTGACCTTCTGATGGAAAAAGTGGCAAGATTCTGGAAAAGCACAGAGTTGCAAACATCGTTGCAACCACTTTGGGAATTGCAGTCTGTCAGAACTAGCAACAAGCAAGATTAATGTTAATAAAATATTATTTATGATTACATCATAATCAAGTAATAGTCATGGAGAAAATTTTGAAAGATGTGCAAGACCTACATGCTGAAAACAAGGCATTTGGGGTCCTAGAGAACAAAATTGAGGGACTTATACTATTTGATTCCAAATCTTTCTATAGTACTAATACTAATCAAGACAAGTAGGTTATTGAAATAATAGGTTTTTAAAGTATATCCAAGCACATATGGTTGGCTAATTTTGACAGACACTAAGACTATTCAATAAGGAAGACAGTCTTTTCAATAAGTGATACTATAACAACTTAATAACCATGTTGGGGTGGGGAGCTTTGACTCGCTAACCACAAAAAAATTCAAAATGGATCATAAACTTACAAGTGAAATAAAAAAGCAACATGCAAATCTTCTGGAAGAAAGCATTGAGAAAATATTTCACACAGGACGTAGAAAACACTAACCATAAAAGAAAACATGTATAAATTGGACATCATCAAAATAAACTTCTATTCAAGAAAAGATACCACCAAGAAAGTAGATAGGTAAGCCAGAGACTGAGAAAAGATGTTCACAATGCATTCATCTGACAAAGGACCCATATTTAGAATATATAAATAATTCCTGCAATTCAATATTAAAAGACATCTAATTTAATAAAAGTGGTCAGAAAACTGGAACATATTATAGATGAAGATATACAAAAGTTTGACCAGTACATGAAAAAGTGCTCAAAATCATTAGTTGTCATGAATAGGCAAACTAAAAAAATATTTTATACACACTCACTAATAGGTCAAAATAAAAAGATTGACTCAAATATTACAGAGGATATTGAACACCAGAACTCATATTATTGGTGGAAATGTAAATTGTTGGTACTGAGGATAAAACCCAGATGTGCTTAACCACTGAGCCACATTCCCTGCACTTTTTTATATTTTATTTTGAGACAGGGTCTTGCTAAGTTGCTTAGGACCTCACTAAGTTGCTGAGGCTGGCCTTGAACTTACAGTCTCCTGCCTTAGCCTCCAGAGTCTGTGGGATTACAGCCATGCACCACCATTCCCATCTTGCTGTATACATTTTTTTTAAACTTGTAGTTTCTCATAAAGTTAAATATACACCTTATCTATGACTCATAAATTCCACATCTGATATTTCCCCAAAAGAAATAAATACGTATTCTACAAAAATATTCAAAATGTAATGTTAATAGTTGCATTATTCATAATAGACACAAATTGGAAACCATCCAAACACCCATCAACAGGTAATGAACTGGTCTATTCCTATAATGGGATATGACTTAGCAATAAAAAGGAACAAATTAACAAATACACATTGTGTATATGTGTGTCTACACTTGTGTGTATGTCTCTCTCTCTTCTTATAAAGCCACCAGTATTCTGTCATGTGCACAACATCCTGATGACCTTTTCTAATCCTGATCTCCTGACAAAGGGTCTATTTCTAAAGGCCATAGTTGAATTAAGTTTCCACCCTCTTAGCAAAAGCAAAATATGAAAGTTTATATAATAGGGTTCAATGAAATGAAGTTTAAGGAAAAGCAAAAATAAACTATGAGTTAGGTTATAGAGATTTACATAGGGTTCAATGAAATGAAGTTTAAGGAAAAGCAAAAATAAACTATGAGTTAGGTTATAGAGATTTACTGGGAAGGAATTCAAAGGCACTTTTGGAGATGATGGAAATTTTCTATTTTTTGACAAAAAAGTGAATATTGGGTGTATAAGTTTGTTAAGGCTGTCAACTGTACAGTTAAGATTCATGCATTTCACTGGAAATTAAAACTCAATTTTTAAAATGCTAATAAGAAATTAGTTTTTAAAATGCTTGAACTACAATATAATAATGTTATTTATAATAGCAAAAATCTGGAAATTAGGCCCATGAGATGAGAAGAAGTTAAAAATTTTTCCCTTAAAACCCCTAATTCTCTTGAAATTAACAAATTTGTAAGGCTCTTTAATGAATAGAGAAAATATTTATAGTGATTAACAATGAATAAAGTGCAAATGCAAAGCTGTGTATATTTTGTAATCCATTTTTCAATAGATCACAATTAAGTAAATTCTGTACAATTTATTTATTGATATATACCATACATCTGTATATGAAGTATTAAAATACTAACAGTAAATTGGGCATGGTGGTACACACCTGCAATCCCAGGAACTTGGGAGGCTAAGACAGGAGAATAGAAAGTTCAGGATCAGCCAGCCTCAGCAACTTAGTGAGGCCCTAAGCAACTTAGTGAGATCCTGTCTCAAAATAAAAAATAAAAAGGGCTGGGGATATAAGCCAGTGGTTAAGCACCCCTGGGTTCAATCCTGGTACCAAAAAAAAAAAAAAAAAAAAAGTTAACTGTAATCATCTCTGAATGATGGTCTTTATTTTCTTTTTTATACCTCTCAGTATATTTCAAACTTTTTACAAAAAGAAATGGTGTCTTCTTAAAATGAAGTGTAGAAGTACAGTGAGTCTACCAGCCCAAAGTTATGGCTTCCATCTAAAGCAAGGCTGAACATGTTTCTAGGATGAATGCACAGGATCAAAGCAAGTTCTGCTTGCTGCTATGGTTTGAATATAGTTGTTCCCTCTGCTCCTGTTGGAATTTAATCCCCATTGATATTAAGAGGGTGAAAATGTAATCTAACTATGGTTTTTAGATATGGGACCTTAAGGAGATTGGGATCAGAAAGGTCATCAGGGAAGAGCCCCCATGATTGAATGCTGGTAGCTTTATAAAAAGAGAGAAGAGACACCAGAGGAAACACATGCTTATGCCCCACCTCTTGCCATGTCATGCCCTTCAAGCAAGAAGGCCATCACCAGGCTGCAGCCCTCTGACCTTGGATCAGAGTTGTAAGCCACAGGAACTCTCTTTCTTTTGTAATTTATCTGATCTGTGATAATGTTATTAGCAACAAAGAATGGGTTAATACAGTTGCCAAGCCAAACCCAGGGGACAGAAGGGACATGATAATAAGAGTAAAGCACCTCTGTAGCAGATGCCACACAGCTGCAGAACACGGGGTAATTCAATAGCTAACACCACCACTTGATGACAAATTAACTAGCTTAATAATAATGATTATCACAGCTAGAATGTTAAGTGCATACATTGGTCATTTACTCTAGCTAAATGAATGACTTGGGTTTTCCCTTTTAATTTTTCAAAATAATACAGAGACAAATACATTATCACCTCTGTTCTGTAGGTGATAACAGCTTGGAGTTAGAGAAGTTACAAATTTGCTTAAGGTCAAACAGGTAAGTAAGTAGTCAGTGGAGATAAAATTAAGCTCTTGTCAGAGTGTGTCTCATGGTCACACTCATAATGTGGTGACTATTGCATTCCCCTCCTTCTCCAAAGAAGTCTTTCAACAGAGAAGAGGTTAAAAAAAAAAAAAGTATTTCTTAACAGTGACAGTAGCACAAACCGAAAATCATACTTTTGTATAAACTGCATAAAGGGCTTTAATTGAGCATCTGTATTGTCTGTCACTTCTGCTGACCAAAGACCAACAAAAGCAGTTACTATTTTGACCACATGAGCACATGCACTCTCCTACACAAAAATGAATTAAAAACTCATATTTTACTAAATTCTGAAATTTCTCATCCACCCTCTAGTCACTGAACATCTGTTGCTTTTTCAGGGTTTATGAACGTTCTCTCCTCACTCTCTGTGATTTGGGGAATAGAACTAACAATATCACAAATACAACTCTTCATCCAAGGAGTGGGCTGGGAGCTTCCCGACCAATTAGAGCAAGTCTCTCTAGAAATCTGGAAGTGGTCATGTGATCTGAGAGGACTTTAGAGAGGCAGAGTCAGTCACATAAGCCCCCTCCACACACCCCAAGCTTGAGCCCTAGGGAGTCTATGATTTGGGGGGTTTCCAGAAGCCCTCTTGGCACCATTCAGGAAAGACCTCATTATCTAGCCACAAGATTCATTTCCTGATCACGTTGTTTGCTCTGGTTAGTCTAGCCATTTCTGAAGCCCAGACTACTTGCTGGACTTTTTACGACAGAATAAATTCAATTTTTTTTTTAACTTGAGATTATATATCACTCTAGAATGTTTACCTAGGAAGGACTTAGGGAAGGAAAAAAGCTAGAAAACATATCTTGAAGCACTGCTTTCACAGTTTGGGGATAATGGAGATTAATGGGAATGGGAACTAAATCCCTGAGCCACTCCCGGGAGCAAATGCTAGTTATTATATCACTTGTAAGCAAAACAGTATGGACTAGTACAAGTCTCTTCATCCTTTCTGCTCCTCTTCTCTTTATCATCAAATTTTCCTGGAACATGCTATTATAAAAAAGTGCTGTGTGTAGATGAAAGAATATCAGCATCAAAATGAAGCAACAGCATTGCTTCTCAAAATGTTTTTCAACCCTGCTGACTTCAAAAATAACATGTGCTCATGAGCATCAGCTGGTATGTCGGCTTTCAAAGCTTTATTCCCAGAAAACACTGATCTACTTGAATGAGCTTCCCAGGGTACCATGCTGTCATGTCCTATCACAAAAAAGAAAAATCTGTAATCTTATATTCTACATTTATTTGTATCTTTCTATTTCCATATATGTGATGCTAGAAGAGTCATTGAGACCATGATGAACACAGAGCCCATCGGTCAAAAGTTTCCCCATCAGTGTCTTCCTTTCATTTACATAATTTTCCAGAAATAAACTACTTTCTAATTTCCATTCCTCAAACGTGTTCTCAATTATTTTATGTTCTTAGAGAATGCTTAGGATTCTGAGAATATAAACAGTGGACTTCCACTTATAAATTTTAAAATATCTAAAGGAGGAATTTCAGAGAATTATAAAAACTTTTAAATACTTGGTTCTCTTAGTAACAAATTACACAATTTAAGCATGGTTACAATGCCATGGGAGACAATTTTCATAGATAAATTTTTACAGCAGCATTTATATTAATCCTAGAATATTATTTATCATCAGAGGAAGTTGATCCTCCATTTTTAGATGAATTTGAAAGATAACTGATATATAATTCTTTCCCCTCTTCCTTGTTCTATTCAGTTTCATTCAGTCCCTCTTTCTCTGACTTACACTCTGTCATTGTAAAAAGTTCGTTGCCCTTAGGGTTCTCATTTGGGTAGTTTGAATGGAAATCTCATTAAAGAAACCATGAAACAAAGAAATGGAATTTTTTGACCAAATCAATATTGTGTCTACTGACCTTCTTTTCCCTGTACATGATTTATCTAGCAGATCCCTGTAAGCTCTGAAATTCAATGATTAAAAAAAGATAGTAAATTCCATGTTGTATAAAATATCTAGTATTGCTAGGCACAGTGGGGCATGCCTGTAATCTCAGCAGCTGGGGAGGCTGAGGCAGGAAGATTGCAAATTCAAAGCCAGCCTCAGCAACTTAGCGAGGCCCTAAGCAACTCAGTGAGACCCTGTCTCTAAATAAAATATTAAAAAGTACTGGGATGGGGCTGGGGATGTGGCTCAAGCAGTAGCGCACTCGCCTGGCATGCGTGCGGCCCGGGTTCGATCCTCAGCACCACATACCAACAAAGATGTTGTGTCCGCCGAGAACTAAAAAATAAATGTTAAAATTTCTCTCTCTCTCTCTCTCACTCTCTCTCTCCTCTCTCACTCTCTCTTAAAAAAAAAAAGTACTGGGGATGTGACTCAATGGTTAAGCAATTCTGGATTCAATCCCCAGTATATAGAAAAAATAAAATAAATGTAGTGTCACAATAGCATTAACAGCAGTCAACCATGAACCGATACACCAAACCTTTCCTTGCCATCCCTTAAGCCAATAGATAGCAGACTTTCACATGTAAGGGAAATTTTTCCACTAATTAAATATTGAACTGCAGATCCCCCACTTCCTATCCTCTTCTAATTCAATAAATATTTATTTATATAAGCCAGTTGTATATGAATTTTTATAAGCATTTAAAAAAACTGTTTTTAAGTTATAGTTGGACACAATACTTTTATTTTATTTATTTATTTTTATTATGGTGCTGAGGATTGAACTCAGCGCCGCACACGTGGTAGGCAAGTGCTCTATCTCTGAGCCACAACCCCAGCCTCTTATAAGCATTTTATATTTATGAATATATATATATGAATTTGAATTTACATATGTATGATCTATGCCTCCTTCTGAAAAAAAAACTACTTTAGAGTCAATCCAACTTTCTACATTTTTTATAAATAGAAAGCAGAGGAAACTTTCATGTCATTGATCCACCTAGAATAGCCCCCTGAACATTGGACGGCCAACAGTGGCCACTGTCCAGCCACCCAAGAGTTAGAATTGCCATTATGGGCGAAGGTAGAAAGATTCTGAGAGAATGGTGCCTGGGCGAGATGTGTAGAGATCCAGAGAAAGAAGTGTGTTTATATGTGGAGGTAGGGATATGGGCAAGATGTGATTGTATGCACAAGAACTGGGGACATCTTTAGCCTGGGCCCACTGCAAGCATGGCATTCCTTTCATGAGCTGGGAGGTGGCAGAGCAGGGAGGCAAGCTTGCTTGAATAGTGCACTCATTTCAGGACCTCAGGCCCCAGTGACCACCTAGGAGTTGGTTTCCATTCTCTGACTTGGAAATAAAGCTGTCATCCTGGGCCATCTTTCCTCCTCTACCTAGAATCACCACCTGAAAGGCATTTTATTTATTTATTTAAATTAGGTATATATGACAGCCGAATGAATTTTGAATCATTGAACACAACTGCAGCACAACTTTTTATTTCTGGTTGAAGGGGGATGGGGGGAGGCATTTTGGGCACAATATGTCCTTTCTGACTTCGAGTCAGTGGAACGCAAAGGAAAACCTGAATGTCCAGTGGAAAAGAGACAACGCCTTGGAGGGACAGTGGTGTGAATTAGGTAATTAATGCAGAGTTTGTAGAAACATCGGCAGTTTACTCATACTGAAGCAGACCAGGTATCCCCCTGACAAAGACCCTTGCCATAATTAAGCTTAAGATTTTTACAAAGAGTGTTGACAGGATATCAAGAAAAATTTCTGCAGAGGGCTAAAATTGTGGTTTGTAACTTCCTCTTTCTTGTAAATGCAGACTAAACTTGTGAAACTTCTGTCTAACCTAAGAATGTGGGATAAAGAGCAACTGTTTTGTACCCACCCACTGACATGTACCAATCCCACTGAGCATAAATCTAAAAGTATTTCCAGACTCAAGATCCAGAGATTTTTAGGCATTAGCCCCCTCTGGGCTGCAGCTGCTAAATAAACCTGCTTCTTGAAAATTCCTCAGGTATCTAGCTTCATCTGTACTTTGATCACTCACTCCACCCATAGGCAACTGCTGTTCCTTGATCTTCACTCAGTCCTAATGCAACTTATTAACTTTGTGAGAGGCATTGTGGTTAGAGAATGCAATCGGCACCTTTCCATAACCAGGTGCTCATAGACTGCACTCTATCATAATGTGTCTAAGGTGAACAAGGGAAGAAGGCCTGTGTGGCCACCCCTCCTGTCTAGAACAGGGGATGCCTGGAGTGCATAGGAGACTGCATGGCATGCCGGTTGAGCGACATGTTGTGCAAACAGAGCAAGGACACTGTGTACTAAATACAGACGGTAATTATGAGTGCTTTTACTTTGCACATTTTTTTAAAGAATAATTGTTAGCAAATGAGGCTAGAACAATTGGAAACCGTATGCAAAAAAAAATAGGTGAATTTAGACTCTTCCATCTCCCATTTGGAAATGAACTCAAAACAGATCACAGACTGTTACATCATAGTGGGTTCCCTAGCTTGTGTTGCCCACGTGGCATGGTAAGACATGGTATTCTCAGATGATTGGTTCTAAGACCCCCACAAAATTCATAGATGCTTAAGCCCCTTATATAAAAAGGCATTTACATAGAACCTATACAGGGCCTCCTCGGTAAATTATACCTAGATATCTTATCATACCTAAAACAATGTAAATGCTTTGTAAAATTATTATACCATATTATTTAGGAAATAAAGATTTTTAAAAGTGTACATAAATCAGTACAGAAATATTTTTTCCACTTATTTTTCATCCATGGATTCAGAACCCATGAATACCAAGGGCCAATTGTATTTTTTCCCAACTTTATAAAAAAAAAAAGGTGATGGAGCACTATTATTGCATAAACAATTTCACCCCTACTCATGTGTTGAGAACCATATGCATCTCTTCCCTCTCCATGTACCTTGGAAGCTGGGACAGCAGATTCCTTCTGGAATAAGAGATAACAAGCTTTAGGGATAGGGTCCAGGTGTCCTGATCCTGTGAGGGTCTCTCTCTCCTGCTCTCCTGACTGGACACCACTAGAGTAGCCACATGTCGAAGTTCCTCCAGCTCAGACTTGAGGTGCCATAGACAAGAGAAGAAAGGCAGGGAGGCTCCGGCAGGTGGATTTCCACTGCATGGGAAGCATGGCATGGCTGACTTCATTCATGCAGTCAGGAACCATTTTTAAAACTGTCTTATTTGTTATGGATGATGGACCTTTAGCTTTATGATTGATAGATTATTATTTCTTTTCTAAAACCAGTGGATTTAAATGACCCTTCTTTAACTGATGAAGATGAATGCTTATTTGTTCACATGTTCCAAAGTACAGGGGGCCCAATTCTATGGAGGACTGAAATAGGACCCCTGATATATACAGTATGCAAAAGACACTATTTACTTGTGTTAAATCAAATCAAACTTTTGAGACTAAGAAGTGTCTGAAATGAAGGGCTAATTGATATAGATACAAGCCCAAGGGTAAAAGGACCAGTCCTGAGATACATTCTGTAAGTGGAAAGCACCATAGCCAGAAAACAGTCAGAAAAATGTCCCTGGAACTAAGGACCAGGGCGTGTTTTAATGAACTCTGGGGGGAGAAAAAACATAAATTGCTTACACTGAATCTATATGGGCTTTGGACAAGAAGGGCAGGACAATGCAAAGTCAGAGAAGTCCTGGGATTGGGGTGAGTCCATAAAGAGGAGTTGCTGTTGCTTCTTTGTTCTAAAAGTAGAATGTCAAAAGGCCTTGATGGCTGATGTCCAGCACACAGGAAAGGAATGGGGAGAAGTTTTTTGTTTGTTTTGTTTGTTTTGTTTTGTTCTTTCTCTTTGTTGATTTAGCTTGAAGCTGGGAGTTAAGCTGGTTTCTCTGTTCTCTCTCCTCTCTCCATTATCTAGCCTGGAGCTTTATTTAGGTATCTCATCACTTGGGGAAAAAAAAAAATAAGGTTTGGACACCCTTCTCTAATGGAGCAATCCGAAGGAAAACAGTCAGCATGTTATGAAAAATATAAAGGCTTGTACTCACATCCTCTTCAACCCTTGAGGCCCCCATGAAAGGGAATGGAATTCAAATAAGCCAAAGCACTCTCTCTTGGCTCCTGCATATGGATAATTACATAAAAGAGCATAACCTGAAGGCAAAATTTAGAGAAATTTACATTTAATATTTGTTTTGCTATCTGCTCCATCAATTCTATGGGCTAAAAATATTTTAGACACATTAATGCCCCTGTAACATGAACTGTCGATGTCGTTTTCTCACTATTCTACTTTCTCACTATCTACTTTCCTCTGAGTTTTAAGAGCAGCAGCAAAGGGAGATGAAATCTTTCAGATGAGGCTACTCCTGAATGATTTAACAACCAAAATGCTTTAGGTTACATTTTGGCAGAGTATCAAAAGTGCACTCAGGATGTTCCTAGCATACTGCCCACTCAGGAAGAAGACAGGAGTCTGTTCTCATCAGTCCTTCCCAAGATAGGGGCAAGGAGAAAAGTTGGGAGAGAGAGCACCCTCCAAGCTCCCTAAGGTGAGGCATGATCTGGCTCCTTTCCACTGCCCATCCACCCTGCCTGGCTACAGTCCTCCCAAGAACCAGTAACCTCAGCCAGTGGAGGCCACATGTCTCCTGATCACGATACAGCTCAACCACACCTACCTCTGTGATTTGGAGCAACCCTGTTTGCTTAACAGATTTGAATATTTGCCAGTACGAATCCAGTTATGTCCTCCTAAAGGACAGTGGCAATGTACACCATTTCATTTATGATTGAACTTTAAAAAACAAATCTATTAAATTCACCTAGCAAAATTCTCCCCCCAGATTATGGAGAATGAAGTGCCTATCTTATGAATCAAAAAATAGAAACTTAATTCTAAGTAGACACTATCCAGGTTATCAGAGACTGATGAGAGGTCTGCAGATCTGAGAGGCACCCCGCAGGCACCTCCCCATACATGCTACAATGGTCTCTCCAGGAAAATTTCCCAGAAATAGTTCCCTGGTGTTCTACAAGGTCACCAGGTTTGGGGTCCTTATGCATGCATGTAGTGGTGACCCAGCTTTTTCCTGCCTCCACTAACAGTCTGAATCAGAGGAGGAAATGAAGACATGGAAGGATCCATACAGAAGAGAAAAAAAAAATGAGGAGGGAAGGAAAAGAGAAAGAAGGAAATGGCAGCAGTTAGGCCAAAGACACCAAGCACTATCCCTTCTGGTCAACAATCCTGCAGGACCCTTGACCCCACCTCTGCCTTTCTCTTCAACTGCAATAGGAATCAGGGGCTCTTTACTGCCACAGAGGATCCCCAAGGATGCCCAGGCCAGCTCAGCCATTACCTGCACTCATCTGGACTCCCTGGCAAACCCACACTCTCCTCCTTGAGTGTACAAACATGTGCATAGAAGAATGCATACCTCTACCTGCACACACAACCTTTTCTTCCAGGAATTAGCCCCTTACCTGTTGTAACATCTAATGGCTGCAGGGTCCTGAACCCCAACTCCCTTTCTTTCTAGCTGGCAATTGTTTCAGAGGTTGACATGTGTCGGCAGCGCTAGGAGGAGGGTTGTGGTTCTAGAAGGTAGACTGGTCAAAGTGTCTGGCTCAGCGGAGGATTGGTGTTGCTGTGCTGAGGAGCTATGGGGATGGTTTCTGGCTTGCTGACCTGTGGACCCAGAGCACAGACACAGTGATCCCAGAGTTAACCTGATACACATTGTTCCCAACTCAGGGTCAGTGCAGCCTTTCAGTAGATCTTGTCAGTGTAGTATGTCACAACTTAGAGATAAGAGGAAACTCAGAGAAGTCAGAAGGGCCTGATGATAGGAGTTGGAAAACAGAACAGCACGTTCAGGAGGGTCAAGAGAAGAGATCTTTACCTGAGAAAAATTCCTGAGAGCTGACAGTTGGATCTTGCAAAATCTAGCTTGTGGCTCACTATATCAATGTGGCAAATTAATAGGTGTTAAATATCTCTTAAGGTGTAGGTAGCTTTGCTCCTTTGAATGATTATATATCACAGGACACAGTGGTACACACCTATAAACCCAGCTACTTGGAAGGCAGGAGGATCACAAGTTTGAGGCCAGCCTGAGCCTGTCTCAACATAAAATAAAAAGGACTGGTGATGTAGCTCAGTAATAAAGTGCCCTGAGTTCAATCTCTAGTATGAAAAAATGAAGGAAGGAAGAAAGGAAGAAGAAAAGATTACGCATCTTTTCATACATTCATTTGGTAGTTAGTATTTTTCTTTTGCTAACTAGCCACTGAAATTTTTAGTTGTTTTTCTTACTGTAAATGTTTTTCCATTTTGTTCTTTTTCTTTCAACTTGTTCATAATTTTTTTTCTTGGAGGAGAAGCAGTGGCTGTTATTCTTCTGTACAGATTATTCACTAGAATTGTATGAGTAGAAGCAACAGACACTGATTATGGCTAGCTTAGGCAGTCACGGAATTTATGAAAGGACACACAGGCCCTCAGATAACCAATGGCAAAATGGAACAGCAGAGCCGGGGGAGGGGCAGGCCCTATGATATTCCAAAGTGCAGGTACTAGACAGTTGCTCTGACTGTGCCCCAGAGTCTCGCTTCTGGGACAGAGTCAGAGTGGCCAACGCTCTGTTAGCTGCCAAGCCTGCATGGGCAGGTGACAGGAGTAGGGAGGATTGAAAAAGCCTAGTTCACACAGATAATCACAGGTAATGTGCTTCCCAAGAAAGGATGCTGGAGAGCAAAGCCCACCAACAACCAGGTGCCTCGTGTTGAGGCTGTACAGTTGGTTACGACCCTCACCTTCAACCTTTCTGGATGTCATGGTGCATTGGAAAGCCTCCTTTGTCTCAAGGTTGCATTCTTAAACAATGATCCATTTATTGGGGCATTTTTGTGTTCTCCCACTTCACATCTGAATCTTTATCCCATCTGGAATCAATTTTGTTTTAGAAAAAGAGGCAAGGAGTCCAATTTTATTGTTTTCTCAAAGGCAAGCAGGGATGTTCACACTGTTTATTGAACTATTCATTTCTTCCTCACTTGAAAATGTCACCTTTAATGTGGACCTTTATTCTATTCTGGATTTCCAACAAAGACCTCATCTATTTCTGAGAACTATCTCACCCTTCGTGGACAAGTCTCTTCTTCAAGGTGGAGGAAGCTGCTGCCTCTGGGGGAGTAGAGAAGAGGCAGGTCAAGGACAGAGCTTGACTGCCTGCCAGAACCCAAAGCAGGTTCACAGCTCAGCAATGTGACACTCAGGGAGGATTGATGGAGAAGAACTGCAAACAGGGGAGTCAGTGGAACCCTGAGTAATCAAGAGGTGTATGCACACAAATGCCTACACAAACACATTCATGGGACATGCACCTGCATGGCACACACACAAGCACACATGGGGTACACACGTGTGCATGCACAGGCATGCATATGTACACACAAGCACAGATACGAACTCAGACAAAGGTCAGACACACATCCAGACTAGTTAATGCGCAGAAATTCTGGCAGCCAGGCATTTAGGGAAATAAGAAAGAATTTTAAAACTTAGAAAATTAATGTGATTATTAGTAGGAGTTCCAGGAAGAGAAAATTGACAGATGGAAATACTTTTTTAAAAAAAATCTTTATTTTATTTATTTTCTTTATGTGGTGCTGAAGATCAAACCCAGTGCCTCACACGTGCTAAGCAAACACTCTACCACTAAGCTACAATCCCAGCCCTGGAAATATTTTCTAAAAATTAAAAAAAAGAAAAACCGTGCTCTAAATGTGTACTATGAGCTGAAATGCATTCTGCTGTCATGTATAACAAATTAGAATAAATAAATAAAATTTTAAAAATAATTTTTAAAAATTTTTAAAAGGGAGGGAGCTGGGGATGTGGCTCAGTGGTTAAGCCCCCCTGGGTTCAATCCCTGGTACCAAAATTAATTATTTAATTAATTTCAAGTGTGCGTCTATGTAAATTCGAAAAAGAAAAGAGAGGGAATTATGTGAATAAGTACGTTCTGAAATGATATTCATTAAAGGTGTTACTTCTGTAGAGGAGAAAGGAATTAAAAATGGAAAGAAGCAGAAGAGGAACATGGGTTTTCCTTTTTATTCCATGTATTTTCTATATTAAATTGTTTATACTAGAATTGTCTTCCTATATTACCTGAAAAAAATCGTGGAGTAAGCAGCATGTCTATCTTTTAAGGTACAGGTAGCTTTGCTAGTTTGAATGATTATATATCACAGGACACAGTGATTTTTAATTTATTTATCTGATAAGATTTTTAAATAGATTTTCTAACAGTGAATAATCTGCACCATTGAATGTTCCTATTGAATGCACACAAATAATCAAATTATATTTACTAATATTTTACTAGGACATCTGCACTAATGTTATGGTTGACGCTGTTCTGTGTTCTCTCTCTCTTTTTTTCACCTTTATTTAATTAATTTATTTATTTTCATGTGGTACTGAGGATCGAAACCAGTGCCTCATGCTTGTGAGGCAAGGGCTCTGCCATTGAGCCACAATCCTAGCCCTCTGTGTTCTATTTTTGTGTGCTATTTTAACTAAAATTTTTTATGTCTTTAAAAACACTTGGAAAATGCCAGTTTTGGAAGGGTTTGATAGCACAGGGATAAGGCAGGGTGATGCAGTGCTTAAGTGCAGGCTTTAGAGGCAGACTGTCTGAATTTGAACTCAAATCTGTCACTTCCTATTGGTGTGACATTAGACAAATTAAGCATTTTGTGCCACTGCATCCTCATCTATGAAATATGATGATGTTGATAATGATGTGATTTCATAGTACTACTGTGAGAATCCATGTAAAGCACATAAGCTTTCATAAAGATTTCAAAGAATTTGCTCTTATTTGTTTATGTTCTGAAAGTTTAAGAATCCATCCATGAAATTGCCTGACTGAGTACTTTGTGAGAGTGTATCTCCTTGTTGCTTTTTTATTTACAACTAGTGACACATACAGATGGAAATGCTATGTGACATTATGTGATTATACTGCTACTATTTACCCATTTACCGTGAATGACATTTAGGATTTTTCCAGAATTTGTCATTGTAATGTTACATTAACGTTATATCCTTCTTAATGCATATTTTGAGAGTTTTTCCAGGGTCCAGACCTAGGATTTAAATTGTTCTTAAGCAGATATTTCCAAATTCTTCTCAAAGTGTTACTTTTGTTTTTGTTTTATTTTATAATTCTCTATACATGTCTTTGTCTTTGCTAACTCCTGTTTGCATATACTTTATCATTTTTCCTTTCAAGTTCTTGAATTCATTGTTTTATGATTACATTCCAGAATTCACCATGATCATGATCCATGTTTTATTTCTTAGTTGACTGAATTGTGTGTTTACAGGTAAATTTTTCAAGAAAAGCACATGGATACTATACTTTCCTTCACTCTCATCTCCACGTTCCTGAAATACAGTTGCAGCTGTCTGTGTCCTGCTTGGAGGTCTGGGCATTGAAGCCCTCTGACAAGTTCCTACGTTTGATGAGAATAATCTGTTCTTTGATCTCCCCTAATCTAGGCTTAGTAGCTAGAGTTACCTGAGTTACTACTTTGGGTTTTGCTCCTTTGGCCCTCAACACCTGTGTAACTACTATAGTTTGGATCTGGAATGTCCCTAAAAGGCCTGTGTATGAAAGGCTTGGTCCTGGGTTTGGTTCTATGGGGTGCAGACAGAACCTTTAAGAGGTGGGGCCTAGTGAAAGGAAGTTAGATCACTGGGTATTTTGCTTCCCACCTGCCATGAGGTGAACAGGCCTCCTCCTGTTCCCACCATGATGTACTGCGCCACCAGAGACCCAAAGCAGAAGGGCCAAGTGAACATAGAGTGAAACCTCTGAAACATGAGCCAAAATAAACTTTTCTTACTTAAAAGTTTATTTATTTCAAGTATTTTGTCACAATAACACAAAACTGATTAATACTGTAATCAATTCCCATATTATATCCCCTTAAAATTTCTTATGTGTCTTATATTTTTCTGATTGTACTGTGGTCTAGAGATTTTAAAAAATGTCTGTTGGATCCACATTCTCTTTCAAAATAATCAAATCACATTTTGTCTGACACATTCTTTGGATTTTGTAGCATAAATTTCCAAATTTTACCTTAATTATTCATTTGCATCTCATTTAGTTATCTTTCTAAATGTACTTCAGAAAGCAGAGAAAATATATTTTAATTGTACTGTCTCTGAGTGATGGACTTTCTTTTGTGTTTTTCAAATCCTCACAATAGGCATATAATTCCTTTATAAACAGGAGCTAAGAGAGGGCAAAATGCTTCATAGAAATTTTGGGGAATAACTACTCTTTCTAAAAACAATGATGCATATTCTGGACCCAGGTCACTATTGTACAAATTTTTTAGGTCACTTTCCTTCATGTATTAAATAAATCCATTTGCCAAAAGGAGCTGCTCCTTTCACCCAGGAATGTTGAAAG
Organism: Ictidomys tridecemlineatus; assembly: GCF_052094955.1. NCBI lineage: Eukaryota > Metazoa > Chordata > Mammalia > Rodentia > Sciuridae > Ictidomys > Ictidomys tridecemlineatus. The sequence goes on from NC_135482.1 coordinate 119,245,640, forward strand.
GACAAATGAAACAAGGACCAGTAAAATATGCCTGAAAATGTTCTGAACTATGCTAAAGAAATATTATGGATTTATATAACATAGAGGCCAACCTGAGTACTATAAAGATGTAGCGTTTAATAACACCTTGTTTGCAGGGAGTAGATATGGATCCACCAAATTAACATAAGGACAGGTGCTTTGGGACCTGATATAACCACTGAAAAGAACTCAGTGAAAAGCCAGATCTGTCTTTACCACCTGGGTATTTATCAATGGCAATCATGATCTTGTCTGGAATAATGAAATGTTTGGCCTTTTCAGGGGCCCATGCATCTGGCCTTCCTTGAAAATAATCCAGCACAGACCATTGACACTTCCTCTTTCATTCTTAAACTAAGATTGAAGTGACAAGCTCAACAAGACGGCTGCCACTGCAGAATGAATTATGGCAACTCACTCCACGCAGAGTGCTATTTTTTACCCAAATGTATACTCCTCTGGCTAGAGGTTAGTTAAGCAGATAGAAAGCAGGGAATATTCATTACATGTTGGCCATATGCATGAAAATGCTTCATGGGCAGCTTGACAATTTTGATTCTGCATTTTCAGTTGTTCTTTTTACTAGGATGATTTCTATAATGGAGCCTGTTTTGCATTTTCAAGATCTTTTTCCCCCTTCTTCCCACTACACCACAGAAAGTAGATTTTTGCAAACCCTCAGAATCATTCCAAAGGCACAGATAGCCAAATTACCTAAAGACCTTTTGGGAAAAACAAATTTATAAAAGAGGAGCCCCCCGCCCCCCGCCAATTACAAACGCCCCACCTGAGACATTTCTCTAGTTTTTTCAGTGTGGTAGGACAGTGAGCCTCACTACTACAGCAATATTGTGAGAGGTATGAATCTCCCTCAAAGGGCTCCTTCCAGATGCAAACTGAGACCAGTCATTTAATTTAATTCTTCTCCATCCAAACAAGGATGATAATTATTCCACCCTGAAAGGAAATTGGAAGGTTTAAATTATGGATATAATAGTATTAAAAGGACAAATTATGTCCACAAAAGAGTAGGTAAAACTGGAAGTCAAGGGCATTTGTCTGACCCTGTATAAGGAAAATTATTTTCACCATGACTTGGGAATATGGAAAATCAGAATACTTGGTACTTAAGCAGCCCAGGAGGAAGCTGGCGGCTTATAAATATCACTCAACAAAATGGCTCAAGTCCAAAGAACAGGCTCCTGGGACCTCGAGTGAGAATTCAAAGGAATTTGAAAACTTCTTGCCCTATGATTTGGAACAACAAAAGGCACAATCACTGCTAAATAGAAGTTTTAAATGGATGGTGAGCCTTTATGCTTGTCATCAGGTTTACTTATTGGGAAAACAAATGAATGTATTAAAAAAAACCCTTTGTTGTTCCCAGATCAGATTTTAATGTGAAATGTTAATTAAGCTTTGCTGCTACTTCCTCAGAGACAATTTCACATAGTGTCTATTCTAGTTCTAATTCAAAGCCCTGCTGGAGACTGTCTATGTCACAAGTGATGCTTATATTGTATCTTTTTGCTACTTCAAATAATTCTATGTTTCCCAATCAATTCCTTTTTCTCTTTTGAATATCATTATGTGATCAGGCTAGAGACACTGGAGATGCCTGGTGGTACTGAAGAAGATTCAATGAAAAATAAATCATGGGAACTTAGGGCTTCCATAAGAAATAGTTAGGTACTGTGTAAATGGTAAACATCATACCTTTTAAGTATTAGCATTCACAAGGAAGCATAAAAGGTATCAAAAAATGTGGGGCATGGACTGGGGTTGTGGCTCAGTGGTGGCACACTTGCCTCAAATGTGTGAGGCACTGGGTTCGATCCTCAGCACCACCTAAAAAATAAATTAATAAATAATGATATAGTGTGTCCATCTACAACTATAAACAAACAAACAAACAAACCAATAAGTAAATAAATAGAAATGTGGAGCAAGTGCTAAGGATGTAACATAGTGGAAGTTCACTGGTCCAGCATGTGTGAGGCCCTGGGTTCCATCCCCAGCACTGAAAAAAAAAAAATCTGGAGTGGAGTAGGCAGGAGAGAGATTGGAGAAAATAAAAAAGAACAATGAGCTGAAATGGGAATAGTAAGCAACAATCAAAGTTGTAAGATAGATTTTGCCCTGGAGGCAGCATTGCCTCCTGAAACCGAATAGAAAGTAAAAGAATTAAACCTTGAACTTCCTCAATGAGAGAGAATCTCAAAGGGAAAATTATAATTGAAGTATAAAAGAAAATTCCACCTGAAAAAAAATAATTCATGAACAAATCTGGAAAAAAAAATAATCCAGAAGTATAACACAGAGAGCTATGGAAATAATCATTCTAAGAGTAGACTTCCAGGTAACTTAGACAATGGTGGCCACCTACAGCTGAATCTCCCTACATGTCCTTTAGCAAATGGTGAAGTTCAACAAGGACAATTAAAATAGCTTATTCTATCAGCTGAACTATAAGACAGAATCTTATAAACTTTGAATTACCTCTATGTAGAAAAATGATAGGCAATTTCTAGGGAAGACATCTCTCAAGTTCCCACCACGAGCCTTTGTGGGAAGCTAGGGAGGTCTCCATGGAAGAGGAAAGAAAGGAAGAAGGGCTTAGGATTTACTTAAAAGCACCACAAGAAAGAAAACTCTGTCCCAAGAGTGAGAATACTAGAAAACAGTCATAGTGCCTCAGAGCACTGACTATAGAAAAGAGATTTTAAAATGTGTAACAGTCACAGAAAAGCCTCAGTTCTGGAGAGAGGGCTGGAAGTGAAGAAACTTAAAAGGCAAACAAGGTCCTTTGTGGAGACTTTGTGATGAAGAACAAATAAACTAAAGGAGGAACTTAGAATCCTTAAACACAAAGGAGAGCCAACAGCTGACACAGGGCTCAAGCCTCCCTTTCAACTTTAAAAATAAAGTTAAAAAAAATAAAGTCATCCAGTAAAAGATAACCATTTCTTACATATTCATGTGCTACTTCAACAGCAGAGTATTCTCTTGAACTAAGAACTTCTATACTTGGTCATTCACAAAGATGGATACAACAATCCCTCTTAGCATCTACACATGCCCTCTAATAATGTGATTTAAGCACTCTCCTACACTTCAATCTGGACTAATTACATGATTTCCTTTGATTAATAATATGCAATGGAAGTGATTCTGTGTGATGTGAAACAGCAGTTCTCACTGTTTCCACTTCCTAAGACACCACCTTGAACTATGTAGACTAAGAGGCCATGAGAGGCCAAGCTGGGCAATCCAACGTAGCCCAATTCCCAGCCACCCGCCTGCTAAACACAGCTGCATTGATGAATACTGGTAAGACAACTAAACATCCACCCAGCCAAAACACATGTATAAGCCATTAGTTTTTGTTTTAAGCCAATAATTTGTATGGTGGTTTATTATAGTATTAAAATAGATAACTGATAGCACACCATAACCAAATAACCTTGCCTTTAAAATTCATAAACAAACTAATTAGAACAAATAAAAGTAAATAAATAAGATGCATAAACAGTCTTCTATACAAAACTCCTAAAAAATAGAAAATAAGAGAGTATTTCAACTGATACTTGATGAACTGCCCCCACCTCAATAAGTAGCAGAAGAAAATTCTAATATTATACTTCAAACAAAATTAAATATCCTTAAATAAGTCTTTAGGTATTAAAAACTTTAATAAAATAGTTACAAAATGACCCCCAATAGAAAGAAATGAAATGAAAATTTTATTAAAATGAGGGGAAATTAGAGCAAAAGACAAAATCATAAGAGAAATGAAGATTAAATTAGCTACCAGGTAACATTAATCACCTTTATAAAGCAGGAAACTATAGGAGATGTCAGGAGATATAGATTCAACCACATTAATCGTAGATTTTCAGATACCATTCTTACTACAGGTTAGGTGAACTGTGTTAGGTGCAGGGCAAGCCAAACTAAGTTGTCAGCAGGGCAAGCTGGACGAATGTTAGCTGCAGGATAACCTGGGCACTCAAACCCCCCTCTGTCTGGTCCTTTATCACCTGTTTGCGTCAAGTCTGAACACTCAGCCCCACTCAAGGCTGAACACTTGACCCCCACATCTGACCCCTGCCCCATCTGCCTGAAGGTAGAAGATGACACCCTATATGATCCTGTTTGACACTGCTGTATGATCCAATCACTGTACACCAACAAGGCAACTTGCCAGCCCAAAGACCCCATTAGATTTTGGCTATAAAAAACCCCTCCTGCCGGGCCCCACTCTCTTGTTCTCTTTCTCTCTCTCTCTCTCTCTCTCTCTCTCTCTCTCTCTCTCTCTCTCTCTTCTCTTCTCTTCTCTTCTCTTCTCTTCTCTTCTCTTCTCTTCTTTCTCACTGCTGCAATAAGGATCTCTTGGTGGCTCTGAGTGTTGTGGTCACTTTCCTTTCAAAGTGAACAAAAAGTAATGATAATAAGAACTTAAAGACTATAATTGTAAAGTAGGACTTGTAGACCTAACACATTGAAAATAAAGACTATACCTTCTTTTCAACTACTCATGCAACAGTCATGAAAAGTGATCACATACTAGGTAACAAAGAAAGCATCAGAGGGTTAGGAATGCAGTTCAGTGGTAGAGCACTTGCCTAGCATGCACAAGTCTAGGGTTCAATAATCCTCAGTCCTCCCACACACAACACAAGAGCATCAGTAAATTCCACAAAATATTAAAAACAACATTCTGATCACAATGTAAAAAAAAACTATTAATTAATACTATCATGTGGATCTTAAGTGACCCCCGGAAGTACATGTGTTCAAGGGTTAGTTCCCAGCTAGTGGCACTATTAAGAGATGGTATGGTCTTTAGGAGGTCAGGCCTCCTAAGTGAAAGATAGATCTTCTTTTTAATATTTATATTAAGATATTGTAAAATTTTCAAAGCCAGTAACAGAATCTTTTTGTATATTTATTTAATGCATAGCAAAGAAATACATATTACAGTATTATTGAAATATGGGCATAGACTAATTATGTATTTATGGGTTAAAAACAATACATTCATTTTGAAGAATAAACATTTAATGTAAATAACATTTTGGTTAAAATAAATATCATGGTAAATGTTAACGGCAACACCTGAAGTATATGAAGGAAGGTAGGTCTTTGGAGGCAGGCCCTTGATGAGTATATTGGAACCCTGACCCCTTCTCTCTTTTTGCTTCCTGGCTGCTACAAGGTAAGCAGCTTTGGTCCATCACACATTCTGGCTGTGATGTACTACTTCTCCACAGCCCCAAAGCAATGCAGTCAAGCAACCTTGGACTGAGAAATTGAACATGAGCCAAAATAAACCTTTCCTCCTTTGCTTTATCTGTTTGTTTTTCATAGTAATAGAAAGCTGATGAACACAGTAACACAGTTTTTAAAAAGAAAAACACTTCAGTTTAGTTGTAGTACTAAAAATGACCCTGAAAGCTAACATACACAAGGAGAATCTTTTTATTACCTGTGATGCCAAATGCACAGAGGTTAAGAGCACAGGATCCCCCGCCCCCTTATCAACTCTGTGAACTGAGGCAATTGCTCAACTTTTTCTTCATCTATAAAGGAAAGTGAATAGTATTAAATTAAATCATGGAGCGTATGCTTGCTTATTGAGGACACCCAATCATTAGTTATAAATTCTGGTTTATATGCATTGAAAATTATAGATTTGATAGAATCAAGAGTTAGGCACTTTTTATAGGTATAGGAAAATTTTATTCTGAAAAACAGAACTCAAACTAAAACTAAAGTCTATGAAGTTTAGAATTTGCATGGCCGGCCACTCATAATGTTCTAATTTACATCAAAATCTTGATGAGTCCCTAAAAAGATCTTTCCATTGTTTTGGGCTAGTCCACAGAACAAGCTGGCAGTTTAATTATCATATCTCAGTGAAATTGTGGAGATGACATTCATCAGGCCTGCTGGGATCGAAACATGAATGTGTTTCCTTTGAAAGCTTTATCATGAAATTGAACTAACCTGGCACAGCCAATAAACTGCAATCAGATAGTGTGCTTGGGAGAAAGTGTGTGTGTGAGTGTGCATTTGTGTATTTCTTCTTTAAAAAGTCTTGGCAGGTTGTATTTTTAAAAAGACCCTTCCTTTAGAAATTTAAAACTTTCTATTTAACAACTTTGGGGTGAAAAAAATTGTTTAAATTACAAAACTCCTAAATAATAAAAGTAATAAAAAAATCAACATCTATGAGGTACTTTTAAAGATATGTTAAAATTTATATACTTATATAATTGTATCAGTAAAAATGAAATAATTAAAAGAAACTGTCTAGTCAAGTGTCATATGAGACAGACCAAAAATATAAGACTATAAAAATGGAAAGCAAAAGAATAGAAAAGTTGCACTGGGCCCAGTAGCACACCCCTGTAATCCTGGTAACTCGGGAGGCTGAGGCAGGAGGTTCATGAGTTCAAAGCCAGCCTCAGGAAAAAGCAAGGTGCTAAGCAACTCAGTGAGACTATGTCTCTAAATAAAATACAAAAAAGGGCTAGGGATGTCACTCAGTTGTCAAGTGCCCCTGAGTTCAATCCCTGGTACAAAAAAAAAAAAAATGGAAAAGTCATACTATGCGGATATTAACAACAAAAAACAAACAACAACAACAAAAAAAACAGGAACTACTATGTTCATGAGACAAAAATAAATAAAAAGTAGTACTAGGAAAAAATAGGGTTTTTCCTATTGATAAAAAAGATTTGTTCAGCTAACTAAATAGCCTTCATATGTAAAACTAAAAATTGAAATTAATTCCGTATGAAATTGACAGATACTTCAATATCGTATCAAAGCACCTGCCTCAATTATTGACAGCACAACGCAGCAGTTAAGACCTTTTCTCTGCAGACAGAATGCCAGGTATAACTTTTTATTTTGTTACTTACTTGCATTGTGATCTTGGAAAGATTAATTCATTCTGATTTCTCATCTGAAAAACAGTGATAATCATAGTATTCACCTCATTGGATAGCTATGATAATTACCTAATAATTAACGTAAACAGTCCGAAATGAACTGTCAGCTATTTCATTGTTGATAGGATAAGAGAACCAAAAACCAAACCAAACTCAGCTGGTGAAGATGTAAATGATTTGAACAAAACAGTTTAAAGTTCGCTTTTCTTTCTTTCTTTCTTTCCTTCTTCTCTTTCTTTCTTTCTTTCTTTCCTTCTTCTTCTTCTTCTCCTTCTCCTTCTCCTCTTCTTCTTCTTTTCTCTCCCCACCCCCTCTCTCTCATTTGGTACCAGAGACTGAAACTTCAGGTACTCAAGGGTACTTAACCACCAAGCCACATCCCCAGACCTTTTTTGTATTTGATTTAGAGCAGGGTTTCACTGAGTTGTTTAGGGCCTTGCTAAGTTGCTGAGGCTGGCTTTGAACTCTTGATTCTGCTACCTCAGTCTCCTGAGGGCTGGTCTTTTTTTTTTTTTTCCTTGCAATGCTGAGGATCAAACCCAGGATCTTGCCCTTGTTAGACAAAACACTAACATTCCAAATTTGAGTTTTAATAGGAATCAATACCTGCACTCAACAGAGAATAAATATACTTTTATAATTTATTCTAATTAGTTGTACAGGACAGTAGAATGCATTTTGACACTTGTACACAAATGGAGCACAACTTCACCCACCTCTGGCTGTACATGGTACAGAGTCATACCGGTTTTGTAATCATATGTATACATAGGATAATAATACCCGTCTCATTTCACCATCCCTTCCACCCCCACACCCTCTCCCCTCTCCTCACTCTCCTCAGCCCAATCCAAAGTTCTTCTCTCCCCTCCCTCCAATTACAGATCAGCATCCGCTTCTCAGAGAAAATATTCAGCCTTTTTGGGGTTTGGCTTATTTTGCTTATCATGACATTCTCCAGTTCCATTCATTTACCTGCAAATGCCATATTTCATTCTTCTTTAAAGCTGAATAATTAGAGAATAACTATGATTTTTAAGCACATACAGCACATTATAAAAATGGAACAAGTTCTTAATCAAAAAATAACTCTCAAAAACTTCTAAAAAGTAATAGAACATATTCTCAGACAATTAACCTGTTATAAATCAATAACAAAATTAAATATAGGAATTTAAAGAATATGGTTGGTAATGTAGAGATTCCCTTTCTAAACTCAAGAACCAAAGAAGAAATCATGATGTAAATTAACATTCAGAACTTAAAAAAATAAAAGTAATTATCAAAACTAGTGGTATAATGCTAAATTGATACAAGGAAGTAAATGTAAAGACCTGTGTTTATGCTAGAAAAAAAAAAGAAAAAGAAACTCCCCAAAATAATTAAATAAATGTCCATTTTAGATATTAGGAAAAGAATAACAGAATAAACCTCAAAGAGATAGAAAATAATAAATATGAAGATAAAAATTAATTAAATAGAAAAAAGATATATTACAGAGGTTCAACAAAGTCAAAAGTTTCTTCTTTTAAGAAATACAAATGGCCAACAAATATATGAAAAATGGCCAACAAATATAAGAAAAAAAATGTTCAACATCATTAGCAATTAGGGAAAAGCAAATCAAAACTAACTGAGATTTCATCTCACACCAGTCAGAATGGGAGTATCAAAGAATACAAATAATAAACTGGGCATGGTGGCGCATGCTTGTCATCCCAGTAGCTTGGGAGACTGAGGCAGGAGGATTGCAAGTTCAAAGCCAGCCTTAGCAAAAGGGAGGGGTTAAGCAATTCAGTGAGACCCTGTCTGTAAATAAAATACAAAATAGGGCTGGGGATGTGGCCCCTGAGTTAAATCTCTGGTACCCTGCCCCCCCCCAAAAAAAACCAAGAATACAAATAATAATAAATGCTAGAGAGGTTGTAGAAGAAAGGACCACTTTTACACTGTTGGCAGGACAGTAAATTAAAACAACTACTATGGAAATCAGTATGGAGGCTCCTCAAAAGAATAGCATGGAACCACCACATGACCCAGTTATACCATTCCTCAGTATTTATCCTGAAGAATTAAAGTTACAACAATTACTAATTGTGCATTATGTAAAATTGTGGATGTATAACCGACGTAATTCTGCAATCTGCATTTGGGGTAAAATTGGGAGTTCATAACCCACTTCAATCTAATGTATGAAATATGATATGTCAAGAGCTTTGTAATGTTGTGAACAACCAATAAAAAAATAAAAAATTAAAAAATAAATAAAAAAATAAAGTTGACAAAAGAAAAAAAAAAAAGTTGCCAGTCCTGGTGGCACACACCTGTAATCCCAGTGGTTCCAGAGGCTAAGGCAGAAATATCGTGAACTTAAAGCCAGCCTCAGAAATTTAGCAAGGCCCTAAGCAACTTATAAGACCCTGTTTCTAAATAAAATACAAAAATAGAGGCTAGTGATGTGGCTCAGTGGTTGAGTGTCCTGGGTTCATTCTCTTGTACCAAAAATAAATAAATAAATAAAAATGAAGAATTAAAGTCATCATACTACAGTGGTACATGAATGCATACCTATGTTTATAGTAGCACAATTCGCAATAGCCAAACTATGAATGGCAAATTCAAGTCTAAGTTCTGCAACATATCCACATCCTGTCTCAAAATAAAAAATAAAAAGAACAAGGTAAAGCAAAACTGAGTTCAATTCCCTATATTGCAAAACCAAAATGAAACAACAACAACAACAAAAATAACTACAGAGTTATAGGAATACAATCAGCATGGTACTGGCATAAAACAGACACAGAATTGGATAGGATGAATAAGATAGGATAGGAGGAGCCAGAAATAAACCCAATGCATCTACAGTCATCGGATTCTCAATAAAGGTACCATTGGAGAAAAAGTACCTTGGAGAAAAGACAGCCTTTTCAGCAAAGGGTGCTGGCAAAACTAGGTAACCATACATAGGAGACTGAAACTAGATCTCCATCTCTCATCCTGTACAAAAATTAAATAAAAAATTGATCAAAGACCTTAATGTGAGTTCTATAGCCTTGAAATTAGTAGAGTAAAATGTAAGGGAAACGCTTCAAGATATAGGCACAGAGGCTGGAGTTTTAGCTCAGTGGAAGAGCACTCACCTAATGTGTGAGGCACTGGATTCCAGTCTCAGCATCACATATAAATAAATAAAATAAACGTCCATCAACAACTAAAAAATATTTTTTAAAAAAAGATATAGGCACAGGCAAAGATTTCCTAAATAGGTCTCTAATAGCTCAGAAAATAAATCAAGGATTGATAAATGGAATTGTATCAAATCAAAAAGTTCCTGCATAGTCCAGGAAACTATCAACAGAACAAAGAAGCACCCTACAAAAGAGAAGGAAAAAACTTTGCTAATTATTCATCTGACAGAGAATAAATATCTAGAATATATAAATAACTCTAAAAACTTAATATCAAAAGAACTAATAATCTGATAAACAATGATCAAATGATTTGAACAGACACCTTTCAAAAGAGGTACAAATGACCAAGAAATAAACAGGAAAAAAATCCTGAACATCTTCAGCTACAGGGAAGTGCAAATCAAAACTACATTCAAATTTCACCTCATTCCAGTCAGAAAGGCTATTATTTTTTAAAAATGCTGGTGTGGGTTTGGAGAAAAAGAAATCTTTATTCACTGTTGGTTATGATGTAAATTAGTGAGCCACTATGGAAAACAGTATGGAGGTTCCTTAAAAAACTATATGACCCAGCAATGCCACTCCACATTCAAAGAAAATTAAGTCATTGTTATAATTTGGATATGCTTATATGTGAGACAATAAGCTGGTCTCAAAAGCTTATATGTGAGACAATACAGCAATGTTCAGGGGTGAAATATCAGACCATGAGAGTGTGGCCTAACCAGTAGATTAATCCACTGATGTAGAATAAGTGGGTGGTAACTGTAAGCAAGTAAAGTTTAGCTGAAGGAAGTAGGTCACTGGGGTATGCCTTTGAGGGTTTATATTTTGTCCCCGGTGGACAGAGCTCTCTCTCTTTCTGCTTCCTGGCTGTCATGAACTTCCTGGCTGTCCTGAACTCTCCTCTGCCACATTCTTCTGTCATGATGCTCTGCTTCACCCCAGATGTAGAACTATGGAGTTGGCAGACCATGGACTAAACCTCTGAAACTGTGAGGCAAAACAAACTTTTTCTCCTCTAAGTTGTTTTTGGCACATCTTTTAGTCACAATAACACAAAGCTGACTAAAATAGCATACAAAAGAGATACCTGCATACCTATCTTTATTGTGACATTATTCACAATAGGTAAATAATGGAAATGGCCTAGGTACCTATCAACAGATGAATGGATAAGGAAAATGTGATATATATATAACCAATGGAATATTAATCAGCCATAAAGAAGAATGAAATCATGTCATTTGCAGGAAAATAGATGAAACTGAAGGTCATCATGTTAAGTGAAATAAGTATTTTCATGTTTTCTCTCATCTGTGGAAACTAAAAAATAATGAAAGATGGATTGAAAATAGAAGAAGGACCATTAGGGAAGGGAAAGGCAACTGGGTGGAGGGAAGGGGAGGAGAAGAGTGGGTGGTAGGGTGATATATGCATGTATGAAAATGTCACAGTGAAACCCAATATTGTTAGGATTAATATGAGTTAATATTTGTAATTTTATATATAATTATAATAATTACAGGGTATCATTCTTTCTTGACTTCCATTTTGTTCCTATCATTTTTTTTTCCTCATGTTTTAGTTCTTATGTTCTCAGTTCATGATAGTTCCCACTGGACACTAATTCTCTTGGCAAATAGCTCCTTGATTCAACAGGTTCGGCAGTGTGGTGATTGAAATTCTAGATTCTTTGCAGTTTTGCCACAGTAACATATGTGACATATTCTTCCTTTCAGAATGATATTCACTCCCGTAATGTCCTACTTGTGGATTTCCATTATGCAGCTAAAGAAGCAGTTCCATGTTTCCACAAAGGCCTAGGGAACTCTACAGTGTCTCTTTTCTCCACTCTGGTGATTACTAACAGATGACTAGTCTGGTTGAAATCTCTCTCCCCCTCCCACCCTCCTCTACCTCTTCTACCTCCTCTGCATCTGTTACGTCTATATACCTTTTACTGAATTTATTTTCACAACTTACTTATGAATTGTGAACCACGTTTTGAAAAAAACTTTCCCAAAAGAACTTCTTATATGATGTGTCAGGAAGCGCATGCAAAAATGTTCATGACAGGGGCTGGGGATGTGGCTCAAGTGGTAGCGCGCTCGCCTGGCATACGTGCGGCCCAGGTTGGATCCTCAGCACCACATACAAACAAAGATGTTGTGTCTGCCGAGAACTAAAAAATAAATATTAAAAAATTCTCTCTCTCTAAAAAAAAATGTTCATGACAACTATTTGTCCATAATAGAAAACAATGTAGAATCAATAGTGTTCACCTTCGGGAGAAGGGATAATTAAGTATTCACATAATGGATGATTTACATGGCAGTGAAAATCAATGAGCTATACATATACAACAGCATAGATGAATATTGAAAATATAATATTGAGTGAGACTATAGGTAATATGTAAAAAGACTATGTATAATATACCATTTTAAAAATATATTTTTTAGTTATAGATGGATACAATATCTTTATTTTGTTTATTCATTTTTATGTGGTGCTGAGGATGGAACCCAGTGCCTCACATGAGAGAGGCAAGCACTCTGTCACTGAGCCACAACTCCAGCCCCTAATATACCATTTTTAAAAAATATTTTCTTAGTTGTAGATGGGCACAATATTTTTATTTATTTATTTATTTTTATGTGGTGCTGAGGATTGAACCCAGTGCCTCACATGTGTGAGGCAAGCACTCTACCACTGAGCCACAATCCCAGCCCATTAATATATCATTTTTATAAGGCTAAAAATCAAATAAAATGAAATGTTTAGGGAAATATGCATATGTGATACAGCTATTTTTAAAACGGCAAGGTGTTATAGTTTGGATATGTGGTGTCCCCCAAAGTTCATAAATAGACAATGCAAGAATTTTCAGAGATGAAATGATTAAATTATGAAAGGTGTGACCTAATCAGTTATTAATCCACTGATATGGATTATAACTGTAGGCAGGTAGGGTGTGACTGAAGGAGATGGGTTACTGGGAGTGTGCCTTTGAGGTTTATATTCTGCCCTGGTGAGCACAGCTAGGAAGTGCTCTCTCTCTTCCTGATTGCCACATCCTGAGAGCTTTCTTCTGCCATGATGTTCATGATGCCTCACCCCAGGACCCAGACCCATCAGGCCATCTATGGACTGAGACCATGACCTTTTCTTGAGCCAAAAGAACTTTTTTCTTCTCTACGTTATTCTTATCAGGAGTTTGGGTGACAGCAGCGAGAAACATGACTCAAACACAAAGAAAAGATGAGAACAAAATTTAGGATAGTGGCTACTTCTGTGGGGATCCAGAGGTAGGGGATTGGATAAGAAGGCAAAGGGAGCTCCAACAACAATGTACGTGTTTTAGCTTCTAAATTGAGTAGTGATTTTGTAAGTATTTATCATTATTCCTCATAATTTATAACTATTGTATTATGCTTATACTTATTTCTTATAAGGTTCTTATTATATATATTTGCTATAATTACTCAGTATGCCTGTGCTTATTTTATTATTATCGCATATAACTTAAACTTCCTTTTTTAATACATATCCAATATCATATAACACTTTTATAGGGGTGGTACTAGAGATCAAACCCAGGGCCTCATACATTCTAGGCAAGTGCTCTACCATTAAACTACAGCTCTTTCCTCCATTTATTTTTTAAATGAAAGAAACTGTAGATTTGGTCCAAGTTCCCACAAGGGAACCCCACTTCCTTGAAGCCAGAATAACTTTGCCCCAGGCTCAGATCTTCATTAGCAGTTCCTACAAAGAGGCGCTAGAATTCTGCATGCTGCAGACAAGATTCCCAACACCCTACCATTCAACTTCACAGCCCTAACACCATCAGAACTAGGTTAATTATGCCCTTTGCCTTTATGTCAAACCCAATAACACCAGAATCCCCAATTGTACACTCATTTTCCATATTCACACTCCATAATCCTTTTGTATCTGGACCAATCTAATCACATCTCCAATCAATTATCAATTGTAAACCTCGTCCTTTACAACACAGGGACAGACTTTAGGAAAGTCCCTTGTATCCTCAGCCTCTAGTCTATACTCTACTGACTTTCTTCCTATGATAGTGAGAAGGGGCAAAGGAAAGGATAGCTGATTATCAAAGAAAAGGTAATGGTCAGATAGCACTTTACATTCAACCGGGGGATGGGGAAAGATCACAATTCCAACACAAGCAATCACCCCCATGGCTCTTTTCTTGCCTTTTGGTCTTTTCCTGCCTTTTGGGCATATAGTCATGAGAAGAAGGTAAACCTAAAATCTATAAAGGGGCAAAACACCCCCACACCCATGGGCACCAGCTCTTGGTTCTGACTTTTCTCCGGAGGAGTATCTATATATATCCATCCCCTCTTTTCTCTGTGATGTCTCTTACATAAAAATTTCTTTTTGCTCTTGCCTCAGCATTTCTCAAGTGTTTAATCTATAACACCAGGGGAATGAGGACCCGATCCTGATTTTCAAGACCATACATCTAATTATTCAGCCTTCCTTCTTTCCATCCATCCATGCCTCCAACTATTTGCTTATCTGTCCATTCCTCTATTTGTCCATCCATCCACCATTTCTCCAGCCAATTAGCCAAAAAACCAATTAACATTAAGTGAAAAACTCCCAGGTGTTAAGTCTGTACTAGGTGTTAGGCATTCAAAATTAAATAAGATCCAGTCCCTATTCTCACTTAAGATAGTTCATAGGTTAAGAGAAATGCTTATAGTACAGAAGTTTTCACACATGCTAGACTTTGATGTTTACCCAGGCCTTTGGTTCAGTGTGCTTTGTGTCCCTATAAGGAGATCAGGGTGCGGTGCAGCATGCCTTGTGTTAATGTAAGAGAGCAGCACAAGTTTGATTCAATGTGACTTTCTTCCTCATATGATTATTTTCCTCCTATTTAGTTGATGATTGTAGTGAAGCATTTTAATTCCCTTATCTCTCATTTTGGGTGTGCTTCACAAGTATTTCTTTGTATTCCCATGGGGTTCCATTTAACATGAGAAAGAGATGCTGCTCTGATGTGAATCAGTATATGACTTCAGTAGTGTACAGGTGCGGCTGCTGTACCTCTCCAACCCCTCCCCCTCATTTACTGATGTTACAGTGTTCCATATGCAATTTATTCAATACTATAGAATAAAATTGGGGTGTTTTGATATTTTATTCTCTTACATCTTGTTGAAAACTAGCTGTTGTAGTTCTCATGAATTTGCTTTATCAGAGATCTTTCTGTCTTCAAAAAGATCTGAGTTCCTATCTAATGTCCTTCAGTGCAACCTGAAGGACTCCCCTCACACAGGCACATCTAGTGGGGACCAATTCTCTGGGCTTTTGTTTACCCCATGCTGTGGTTTGAATGTGTGTATCTCTACCAAATTCCTATTGACAGTTAAGCCTCCATGTAATAGTACTGAGTTCTGGTTAGGCCAGGAATCTCCAGCCCCAGGGATGGGATATGCACATTAAGGGAACTTCTCCAGCATGTGCAAGGACCTGGTTATGTTCCCAGCACTGCACCCTGCCCACCCCCCCACACACACACACATACACAAGTACATGTGAAACTGGACGCATTGAATCATGGCTGTGTTTTAGGTTTTTGTTTTGTTTTGTTTTGTTTTTTGCCTCCATGACCAAAACACTCAGCAAGAACATTTAAAGGGGCTGGGGATATAGCTCAGACATAGATGGTAGAGTGCTTTCCTTGCATGCACAAGGCCCTCAATTCAATCCCCAGCAGCATAAAAAGAAAGAAAGAAACAACTTGGAGGAGGAAAACCTTCTCTGGGGCTAACAGTTCCAGAAGTCTCCATTCATAGACAGCTGACTCCATTGCTCTGCTCAAAGTGAAACAATCCATCATGGAGGAAGGACCCAGTGGAGGAAAGCTGCTCAGTTCAGGGCAGCAAAGAAGAAAAAAACTAGAGTGTACACATGATGACATAAACAACTTTGAGCCACAAAGTTATTGCAGATTTTCAGACTTGAAAAGACCACTGATGTATCCTACAAATTTTTCTTTTCTAAACAAGTAAATATCAATGTCCAAAACTCACCATAGCAAAAAAAAAAACCTTTTAGAGTCCTTTCTTATTATAGAAAAGTAGAAAAGGTCCTGGAGGCCTAAAAGTGAGATGCCCACTGGGGATTATGGCCAGGTGAGACTGAATTATTTCTTGCCATTGTGAGGGAATTTCAAGCAGTATGTATATAAGCAAGTGCCTACAGCTGGGTTTTTGTCTGTATGTACAGGAAGCTCTTGGTGGTGACCTAACAGACTCCCAGATAGTCAGCATGTTTGGTGGTGGTTGGTGGCTGGTGGCTGGTGGTTATAGTCTTTGGATATTGGTTCTTTGATTTGGGGTTTTTTTTTTCCTTTTGTTTTTTGGGGTTTTGTTTTGGCTTATTTATTTATTTATTTTTAGATAGCATCCTTGTTCTGGTTTAGGATGTGGTTTGGCAGTGAGAGTAGTCAGAGCAGTGTAGGGCTGCAAGACCCAGGCTCCTGCTATGAGCTCGCCCTCACGGACCATTATAAGACCCTGCAGGATATTGGGGAGGTGGGCTTTGCCCAGGTGAAGCTTGCTATCATCTCCTCCCCAGGACAGAGGTTGTGGTGAAGGTCTTGGCCAAAGAGGACTGGAACTTCCCCTTCCTCTGTGAACCAGAGATGATGGTGGCCTTAGACCACCAAAATGTGATCCAGGTCTTCCAAGTCATTGAGACCATCGAATGTATCTATCTTGTCATGGAGCGTGCATGTGGGGGATAGCTATGGGACCTTATCCTGCAACCTGATGGCATGCAGGAGGAGGAGGCCAAAAGATTTCAGGCAGTTCGTGCGAGCCATGCAGTACTGCCACAAGCAGCGGATCGTGCACCTAGACCTGAAGCCAGAGAATGTGGTGGTGGATACCAGCGGCAACGTCAAACTCATCGACTTTGGCCTGAGCACCAGATTCACAGCTGGGCAGAAGCTGAACAGGTTCTGGGGTACTCTCCTATATGTTGCCCCTGAAGTTGTCCATGGTAAGTAATACAAGGGCCCCCTGGCAGCCCGGTCTGGAGCCCTTGCGGAGGGGGGGGGTCATTCTCTATTTTATGCTAACAGAGAGATGCCCATTTGTGGCAATCAGCAATTAGCAGGTGAAGAAGGTGATCACGCAGGGAACATATGACATTCCCCCACATGTTTCCGAGGGTACACAGAGCCTCATCAGTGAGATGCTAACTGTGGACCCCAAGCACAGGCCCACCATAGAGCAGGTAATGGGACATCCATGGCAGAGCCAGGGCGAGGAAGCTTCATCCAGTCCTTCTAGTGAGGCACTGCGCAAACTCCTGGATCCCACAATTATAAAAAACATGATCGACATGGGTTACCGCCCCTGTAATAAATACCTGGGTGTCCGTGGCCAAAGATTTGACGATGCCATGGCTACCTACCTCATCCTTGAGCACCAGAGAGCCCAGGGAGCAGGCCCTGTGGATCCTCCCAGGGTCCACCCCAAGAAGTGTTCCAGTGAGTCTGCCCTTCCCTTGTCCTGTGAGCAGCAGCAGCCTGAGGAGGCCATGCAATCCCAGCAGAAGGGTGTTAGAAGTGCCAACATGCCTTCATCCCTCTCCGCTTCCTCCACATTGGACACACCCCCTCCCAGCCTAGCCTCCCTGCATGACCCTATGCCCAGCAGCACATCCTCCCAAGGTATCTCCACAGGGCAATCCCCCCACAGGAGCAGGGGTTGGAAGGGGCTGAGGAGGAGGATCATCAAATGTATTGGACATCTATGCTGCATACCCTGCTTCTGTCGGCAGTGTCCAGAAACAGAGTGGCTCCACTGGAAATGACCAGCCCAAACAGAGAGAACTAATGGACAGGCAGAAGACCCTGAACTCTGTGGATACTGACATGGTGGTGTGGGTGTCGACTTCTCTGCATGGATTCCAGGCAGCAGCGCAGCTGCATCCACCAGGAGTCTCCTCTGACCCCACCTGCAAAGACACATCATAGAGACTTTTACCTGGGACACTTCCCCTATTCTGCTCTTTGTCCTTTCTCCCATGCTTTGGGAGAAATTATTCTTAGGTTCTTTTCCCCCCCACAAATTGTATAATAAAATTGATGTTTCAAAGATTAAAGAACAAAAATCAGGGTTTTGTTTTTAGAAGAAGGCCATAGGGCAAGGGCCAGAGTCCAGCAGCCATCCTTTCCAAGGCTTGGACCACTGTGCTCCCCTCTCCTGCTCACTGTATATACTCACTTTGAGCCAGTGTAGATGGGGACTCACTTGCCTTAAGCCAATGTAGATGGGGACTTGCTCCTCCTGCTGTAGTACAGATGGAGATTCTCCCCCTGAGCCAGTGTAGACTTGATTTACTTTAAGCTGGTCACTTTAGCCAGAAGGAATACTTTTCCTGTCTTCAGGCCCCTCTGAGAAGTGTGTGAGGAGGGTGGGTTGCAGCTGTTGGAGACTCCATAGTATTGTATGGCTTTATCTTTTTTTCACAACTCATTTTTTTATTGGTTGTTCACAACATTACAAAGCTCTTGGCATATCATATTTCATACATTACATTGAAGTGGGTTATGAACTCCCAATTTTACCCCAAATGCAGATTGCAGAATCACGTCGGTTACACATCCACATTTTTACATAATGCCCTATTAGTAATTATTGTATTCTGCTACCTTTCCTATCCCCTACTATCCCCCCTCCCCTCTCCTCCCATCTTCTCTCTATATCCCATCTACTGTAATTCATTTCTCTCCTTGATTTTTTTCCCATTCCCCTCACAACCTCTTATATGTAATTTTGTATAACAATGAGGGTCTCCCTCCATTTCCATGCAATTTCCCTTTTGTCTCCCTTTCCCTCCCACCTCGTGTCTCTGTTTAATGTTAATCTTTTCCTCCTGCTCTTTCTCCCTGCTCTGTTCTTAGTTGCTCTCATTATATCAAAGAAGACATTTGGCATTTGTTTTTTAGGGATTGGCTAGCTTCACTTAGCATAATCTGCTCTAATGCCATCCATTTCCCTGCAAATGCCATGATTTTGTCATTTTTTAGTGCTGCGTAATATTCCATTGTGTATAAATGCCACATTTTTTTTATCCATTCGTCTATTGAAGGGCATCTGGGTTGGTTCCACAGTCTAGCTATTGTGAATTGTGCTGCTATGAACATCGATGGGGCAGTATCCCTGTAGTGAGCTCTTTTAAGGTCTTCAGGGAATAGTCGGAGAAGGGCGATAGCTGGGTCAAATGCTGGTTCCATTCCCAGCTTTCCCAGGAATCTCCATACTGCTTTCCAAATTGGCTGCACCAATTTGCAGTCCCACCAGCAATGTACAAGAGTACCCTTTTCCCCACATCCTCGCCAGCACTTGTTGTTGTTTGACTTCATAATGGCTGCCAATCTTACTGGAGTGAGATAGTATCTTTGAGTGGTTTTGATTTGCATTTCTCTGACTGCTAGAGATGGTGAGCATTTTTTCATGTACTTGTTGATTGATTGTATGTCCTCCTCTGAGAAGTGTCTGTTTAGGTCCTTGGCCCATTTGTTGATTGGGTTATTTGTTTTCTTATTGTCTAATTTTTTGAGTTCTTTGTATACTCTGGATATTAGGGCTCTATCTGAAGTGTGAGGAGTAAAAATTTGTTCCCATGATGTAGGCTCCCTATTTACCTCTTATTGTTTCTCTTGCTGAGAAAAAACTTTTTAGTTTAAGTAAGTCCCATTTGTTGATTCTTGTTATTAACTCTTGTGCTATGGGTGCCCTATTAAGGAATTTGGAGCCCGAATGCTTTTTCTGCATCTATCGAGATGATCATATGGTCTTATCTTTAAGTCTATTGATGTGGTGAATAACATTTATTGATTTCCGTATATTGAACCATCCTTGCATCCCAGGGATGAATCCTACTTGATCATGGTGCACAATTTTTTGATGTGTTTTTGTATCTGATTCGCTAGAATTTTATTGAGGATTTTTGCATCTAGGTTCATTAGAGATATTGGTCTGTAGTTTTCTTTCTTTGAGGTGTCTTTGTCTGGTTTCAGAATCAGGGTGATGTTGGCCTCATAGAATGAATTTGGAAGAGCTCCCTCTTTTTCTGTTTCCCGAAATAACTTGAAAAGTATTGGTATTAATTCTTCTTTAAAGGTTTTGTAAAACTCCGCTGTATACCCATCCAGTCCTGGGCTTTTCTTGGTTGGTAGTCTTTTGATTGCTTCTTCTATTTCATCCATTGATATTGGTCTGTTCAAATTGTGTGTATCCTCCTGACTCAGTCTGGGCAAATCATATGACTTAAGAAATTTATCGATGTCTTCACTATCTTCTATTTTATTGGAATATAGGTTTTCATAATAATTCCTAATTATCTTCTGTATTTCTGTTGTATCTGTTGTGATGTTGCCTTTTTCATCCCGTATGTTAGTAATTTGAGTTCTCTCTCTTCTTCTCTTCGTTAGCATGGCTAAGGGTCTGTCAATCTTATTTATTTTTTCGAAGAACCAACTTTGAGTTTTGTCAATTTTTTCAATAGTTTCTTTTGTTTCCATTTCATTGATTTCCGCTGATTTTAATTATTTCTTGCCTTCTGCTACATTTGCTGTTGTTTTGCTCTTCCTTTTCTAGGGCTTTGAGATGAAGTGTGAGCTCATTTATTTGTTGGCTTTTTATTTTTTTGAGGAATGACCTCCAGGCGATAAATTTCCTTCTTAAAACTGCTTTCATTGTGTCCCATAGATTCCGATATGTTGTGTCTGTATTTTCATTTATCTCTAAGAATTTTTTTATTTCTTCCTTTATGTCTTCTGTAATCCATTGATCATTCAGTAATATATTGTTCATTTTCCATGTGATGTAGGATTTTTCCTTCCTTCTTTTATCATTGATTTCCAGTTTCATTTCATTTTGATCAGATAAAATGCATGGTATTATTTCCACCCCTTTATATTTACTGAGGGTTGCCCTATGGTCTATTTTTGAGAAGGATCCATGGGCTGCTGAGAAAAAAGTATATCCACTTGATGATGGTTGATATATTCTATATATGTCAGTTAAGTCTAGGTTATTGATTGTGATATTTAGTTCTATAGTTTCTTCATTCAACTTTTGTTTGGAGGATCTGTCCAATGGTGAGAGAAGTGTGTTGAAGTCACCCATAATTATTGTGTTGTGGTCTATTTGATTCTAGAACTTGAGGAGAATTTGTTTTATGAACGTCGCAGCACCATTATTTGGTGCATAAATATTGATAATTGTTATGTCTTGTTGGTGAATGGTTCCTTTTAACAGTATATAATGTCCTTCCTTATCCCTTTAGATTAACTTAGTCTTGAAGTCGATTTTATTCGATATGAGGATGGCCACCCCTGCTTGCTTACGAGGACCGTGTGCATGGTATATTTTTTCCCAACCTTTCACCTTCAGCCTGTGTATGTCTTTTCCAATCAGATGTGTCTCCTGGAGGCAGCATATTGTTGGATTTGTTTTTTTAATCCATGTTACCAGCCTATGTCGCTTTATTGGAGAGTTTAAGCCATTAACATTTAGAGTTACTATTGATATATGGTTTGTACTTCCATCCATGTTTGATTATTTATCTTTTTTTAAAATTTAGTTTGTTTCTCCATGATTAGCTTTCCCCCCCGCCCTCTGTCTTTACTGAGGCACTTCCCACTGATGGTTTTGGTTATTGTTTTTCATTTCTTCCTTGTGTAGTGTTTTGCTCAAGATGCTTTGCAATGCTGGTTTTCTGGCTGCAAATTCTTTTAACTTTTGTTTATCATGAAAGATTTTTATTTCATTGTCATACCTGAAGCTTAATTTTGCTGGATACAAAATTCTTGGTTGGCATCCATTGTCTTTCAGTGTATGAAATACGTTCTTCCAGGATCTTCTCGCTTTCAGCATCTGTGATGAAAAATCCGTTGTTAACTTTATTGGTTTACCCCTGAATGTAATCTACCTCCTTTCTCTTGTAGCCTTTAATATTTTCTCTTTGTTCTGTATATTGGATATCTTCATAACAATGTGTCTTGGCATTGGTCTACTGTGATTTTGTATGCTTGGTGTCCTGTATGCATCTACAATTTGTATATCCATTTCCATTTTTATTTCTGGAAAGTTTTCTATAATTATTTCATTCAGCAGGTTGCTCATTCCCTTGGTTTGAACCTCTATATCTTCCTCTATCCCAATGACTCTTAAATTTGGTTTTTTTATGTTATCCCATATCTCTTGGATGTTTTTCTCGTGATTTTTTACCAGCCTTTCTGAGTTGGCTAGACTCTTTTCAAGATGATATATTTTGTCTTCATAACTGACGTTCTGGCTTCTACTTGCTCCACTCTGTTAGTGATACTCTCATTTGAGTTTTTAATTTGTTTTATAGTTTCCTTCATTTCTAGAATTATTGTTTGATTTTTTTTATAATCTCTCTCTCCTGATAAAGATGCTTAATTTCTTCTTTTATCTGTTTATGTAATTCATTTTCAATGTGTTCTTTCACTTTTTGAATTTGCTGTCTCGTATCCTCTTTAAGGATCCATTCCATCTGTCTAAGGTATTCCTTGAGTTCTTTATTTGACCATTTTTCTGATGCCTCTAGGTCCTACTGAATATTTAGGCTGTCTTGCATTGTTTGTACTCCTTTTCTTCCTTGCTTTTTCATGCTGCTCATGTTACTTCTTGTTCTGTTTGACTGCTGAGTTACTGTTACTCCTATAAATTTATTTGATGCTTGGGAGGAAAGGTATTAGAAGGGAAGGGAAGAAGTCACTAAAGAGAATGAGAGTAAGCAAGTAGAATTCAAGGAAGGGGGAATAAGGAAATTGAAAAGAAATGAAAAGACAAAAGAAAAAAATAAAATTAAAATTAAAAAAAATAAAAATTTTTTAAAAATTTAAAAAACAACAAAAAAATGAAAATGAAAAAAAAAACAGATAAATAAATTAATAAATGCAGTCTTAGAGTTTGATTAACTTCTCTTCCAGTAGGTGGAGCTGTGCCCACCGGGCCAAGCTTCTCTCAATACACGGGAACCAATCACTGTGCAGCAGCTCCTCCTCCCAGACTGTGCGGGTCTCCAATCCTGAGTGCCTAGGGCTTTCTCTTGTGTCTAGTCACTTCCCCACTTTTCCTCAAGCCAGGCCCTGCTCACGGTTGACGCTCACTACAATACTGGCTACATGCCAGGTCTGCTGCTCCCGGGAGCCCTATTTTCATGTATATGAAAATACTGTATTTAAATGCTCTAAAGACAACTGAGGTATACAGTTGTAATTTATTATATGTATCACACAGTTCTCTAAACACTTCACATCCTCCCATCCATCCATCCATTTATCCTTCCAGTCTCCCAACTAACTGAAATAGGGGCATAAGATAGATAGCTGATTATCAAAGAAAAGGAACTTTTTGCTAATACCTCTGTGAAGGGGAGGGGAAGGATGACACTTTCCAACACAAGCAATCACTTTCTGGAAGGCTCTTTTCCTGCCTTTTGGTCATGTAGGCATGAGAAGAAACTAAACCTAAAATCTGTAAAGGGGCAAGTCATTCTCATAGGTACCAGTTCTGGGTCCCTTTCTTTCTGGAGGATTCTCTCTCATTTGGTTCTCCATCTGATGTAACAGGAGCAGGGGTTGTTTGTGACATAAAATAATAAAGTGTAACTTTGTTATATTGCAAACCATTAATACTTTAAAAAAAGGATTAAACTAAAACAATCAGTTGGCATAGACTGAAATTTCATATCTCTGCTCCCCAAATCAGGAGGAGCTTATGGGTGGTGAGGCCCTGCCCACTGGTCAAGATCTCACTTCCCTGCTAATGGAATTATAAAGATAAAGCCATACAGTACTCTGGAGTCTCCAATGAGTCTCCAAGAGCTGCAATAAAATCTACTTTTTGTTCTTGGCTTGCATTTCTTGTGTGTATTTAATCTTAAACACCAGGGGAATGAAGACCTGATCCTGATTTTCAAGACAGATCATCAGCTTGGGGCTCAACCAGGATCATTACGGAGGTAAGCTCCTCCACACTTCATATCTTTCTGAGGTGCACCTTCCTGTGTATTTCATTCTGCAGGACAATAATGGTACCTGCCAGCTAATTAAAAGCAGTTAGTGCAAGCTACCATTCTATAAGGCTTGGTTGAGGGGATTGTCAGTCTTGGCAGCTTCTAATTACACGTCCTGCAGGTCAGGCATGTTGGGTTTTGCCAAAGCCATTTTCACTGTTCTATCCAGGCTCAGAGAATATTTGGTATCAGTACATTGTGTTCCTAATCCCAGTTTGCCTTGAGATTCATGGAAAGATGAACAAAGTATCAAAACAACTGTAACATTCTGTCCTGGGTGACTCCTCAGTGAATCTCAAAGGTTTTTCCCCTGCCACCACCTCTCCCATCAGCCCTAATAGGGTATCTTATGTGACTGGTTGATCAAAGCAGTGCTGGAGAACACTCCTGAATCCTAGAGGATCTTTGTCATTCGACAATCAGGAACCTTGTTCATTGTCCCTGGTGAGACAGCAATAAATCTAGCAGAACCAAGTAGTCAGGGAAGGGTTTGCTGGTTGTCAGAAGTTCATCTAGGGAGATGTCCCTAACAAAAAGAATGGAAGCTTCATTTTTTTTTCAACAGTTATGCCAGGTCCACCACTAGCCTGAATACTGAAAAATTGGGATAAGTTTGACCCCCACATGCTCAAAAAAGCACCTAATTTTCTTCTGTGCCAGGTCTGGGAAATGACATAATCATGATTGGAAAAAAGAGATGTCTGAGAATTTTATGCATCCAATTTGCCTCATTACCGACTGGGGGAATAGAAAATGGTTTCCAGAGGAAACAAACTATAACACCACAGCTTAAGAGACTGATTTTCACAAAATAAAACAATGGTTAAAATTCCCTATTATGAGGTTTTGCCTCTCATGCTCAAAAACAGCAGCTTTCCTTGTTAGCCTTCTGTCAGATCTCTCTCTCTCTCTCTCTCTCTCTCTCTCTTCAAAACTTGCATCTGAAATGTAAGCTACAGAGGCAATTATCCAAAATCAGTTTGATACCAAAGGGAATGAAAAAGGTGTCTCTTTTAAATTCAAGCTGCTATGGGACCTAAATGGCTTATCTGCTGTTTTCATTCTACCACCTGCTTTTTTAACAATTTTCTCCATAAACACTACAGCACAGAGAGGAAAAATAGAATGATTTCATATACTTAAGTCTTCTTTACCTTGAGAATCTTTACCTGAAGATTTCAGGACTCTCAATTTCTTTAACTATCTGGACTGAGCCTAATCTGACCCCAAAGTGCACTCTGATCTGATGGAGATGTTCTGCATGATTTATGGCTGCACCATTTTTTAGAACTCTTGGTTTTGTGTGTGTGTGTGTGTGTGTGTGTGTCAGGAATGAACTCAGGGGCATTTGACCACTGAGCCACATCCCCAGCCCTATTTTGTATTTTATTTAGAAACAGGATCTCACTGATTTGCTTAGTGCCTTGCCATTGCTAAGGCTGGTTTTGAATTTGTGATCCTGATGTCTCAGCCTCCGGAGCCGCTGGGATTACAGGCATACACACCAGGCTAAATTTCTATATTTTTGAGCTTATGATTTCAGGTTGAATTCACATTTGATTCTGTGCATGTAAATTAATATGTTTTTCTAATCAGTCTTATTTTATCTAAATATAGAGGTTTTTGTTCAGAGGCCAATTTTTCAAAGGCTAGCTCTCAAATACATTGGAAAAAATCTCCTTTCACAAAATCCTAAGAAGGACATAGACATGGTGATGTTGGAAATAAATCTGATAGCCATTAAGGATAGGTGGCCACCTGAACCTTTGATCTACAGCAAGGCACTAAGCAACTCAGTGAGACTCTGTCTCTAAATAAAATACAAAATAGGGCTGGAGGTGTGGCTCGGTGGTTGAGTGCCCCTGTCTTCAATTTCTGGTTCAAAAACCAAATAAATAAATAATAAAAAGGGCTGGGGATATGACTCAGTGGTAATAGTTCAATCTTTGGTACAAAAAAAATACATTTCTTGATTCATAGTTATTACATGAACTAAATGTTATTACTCTTGTTAATTTCATTTTGTATTTTCCTTGTAAACTTTATAACTATGGTCTGTTAGTGCCTTACAAAAGTACAACTTCTAGTATAACAACCTGAATTAATTTGAGAGAACAGGCCATCACCCACAGGACAGACAGGATATAAGGCTAACTTTCAGTACTAACACTGACCCTAATTAAATGGAAGGGATAATGACTGTAAAGTTATAGATGCTAAAGTTAAAACACAGTACTCCTACTTTAAGACTGGTGAAACTGGCTTGCTAGATGTTTAAAACCAAAACTTAGAGACTAAAGTTAAGGAAGTAAAAGGGCCAAGAAGAAAATAGCCAATATTTGGTCAGCTCAAACCCAGGGAACAAGGTGACTTCTTTAAGGGCTTTGCAACTTTGGGCCACATGATCTCCCAATCAGGGGGATCAATGAGATCCTAAAAAAATAGAAAGCTGACCAGTGCACCTGCTTCAAAATGGAGGGTCATTGGAGAGGGAGATATCTCTGATGCTTCTAAGGGAAGCCACATGGTCAACAAGACCCTAACCCATCCTGCCAGAAGAGAGGCTGCTCACAAGTTCCCAAGAGTGATACCTGAGGAAACTCAGTTGACTTTTCAAAATAGATAGGAACAAAGCAATTTGACCAGCTTAGACTTGATGGACCTTTATATATATTTATTTATATATGGTGCCGAGAATCAAACCCAGTGCCTCATGTGTGCTAGGCAAGCGCTGTACTACTGAGCCACAACCCCAGCCCATACCTGGGCATTTAAAGTGAAAGATAATAGTTCCTTTTATTTTTCTTTTCTTATCTGTTTAATTAGTTGTACATATCAGTATACTGCACTATTATATATCAATATATATGGAGTATAATTTCTCATTTTTCTGGTTGTATATGATGTAGATTCCCACTGGTCATGTGATCATATATGTACATAGAGTAATAGTGTCTAATTCATTCTACTATCCTCCCTACTCCCATACCCCCTTCCCTCACTTCACGCCCCTCTGCCTAATCTAAATAACTCTTTTCTTTCCTAGTCACCCTCCTCACCACCCTTCTTGTGAATTAGCATCTGCATATCAGAAAAAACATTTGGACTTTGGTTTTTTGGGATTGGCTTATTTCACTTAGCATTATATTCTCCAGCTCCATCCATTTACCAGCAAATACCATAATTTTATTCTTTTTTTAGGCCAAGAAATATTCCAGTTATATATCACATTTTTTAACTCATTCATCTGTTGAAGGGCCTCTAGGTTGGTTCCACAGTTTAGCAATTGTGAGTTGAGCGGCTATAAATATTGATGTGGCTATGTCACTATAACATGCTGATTTTAAGTCCGTTGGGTATAAACTGAGGAGTGGGATAGCTGGGTCAAATGGTGGTTCCATTCCAAGTTTTCTGAGGAATCTCCATACTGCTTTCCAGGGTGATGGCACCAAATTGCTGTCCCACCAGCAATGCATGAATGTCCATTTTCCCCTACATCCTTGCCAACATTTATTTTTTTGTCTTCTTGATAATTGTCATTCTGACTTGAGTGAGATTAAAACTTGGTTTTGATTTGCATTTCTCTATCTGCTACAGATGTACATTTTTTCATATATTTGTTGATCTGTTGCATTCCTTTTTACAAAATTATTTTATATAAATATATTTTTAGTTGTTGATTGGCCTTTATTTTATTCATTTATTTATATGTGGTACTGAGAATCAAACTCAGTGCCTCACACTTGCTAGGCAAGTGCTCTACCACGGAGCCACAACCTCAGCCCAATCTATTTTATTTCTTCTTTTAACAAATATCTGTTTGGTTCTTTTGCCCGTATATTAATTGGATTATCATTTGTTTTGTTGTTTTTTGAGTTCTTTATATATTCAAAATACTAATGCCCTACTCTACACCTAGAAGCAGGTGGCAAAGATCTTCTCCAACTCTGTAGGTTCTCTTAATTCTTGTTTCTCTTGCTGTGTAGCAGCTTTTTAATTTGTTGCCATTCTACTTGTTGATTTTTGGTTTCATTTCTTGTACTTACGAATCTTGTTAAGGAAGTTGATTCCTGTTGAATTGACTCTGTGGAATAAAATGTGTTGGAGTGTTGGGCTTACATTTTCTTCTAGTTGTTGAAGAGTTTCTGTATAATTCCTAGGTCTTGATCCAGTTTGAGTTGACTTTTGTGCAAAGAGTGAGAGATAGGAGTCAAGTTTTATTCTTCTTCATATGAATATCCACGTTTCCCAGCACCATTTGTTATAAAGGCTACCTTTTCTCCAATGTTTTTGGCACCTTTGTCTAATATCAGATAACTGAATATGTGGGTTTGTCTCCATGTCTTGTATTCTATTCCATTGGTCTTCATATCTGTTTTGGTGTCATACCATGCTATTTTTGTTACTGTAACTTTGTAGTATAATTTGAGGTCTGGTATTGTGATGACTCCAGAATCACTCATTGCGATCAGAAATATTGTTTTGGCTATTCTGAGTCTTTTGATTTTCCAAATGAATCTTGCTGTTTCTACTTCCATGAATGTCATTGGTATTTTGATGGGGATTGCATCAAATCTGTATATTGCTTTTGGTAGTATAGCCATTCTGACATTATTAATTCTGCCTAGTCAAAAACATGAGTATGTGTGTTGGGGGCAATCCTTTTATCTTCTAAGGTCTTATTTTTTAATTTCTTCAATGTTCTATAGATTTTGTAGAGGTCCTTCACCTCCTTTGTTAGCTTAATTCCCAAGTATTTTATTTTGGGGGGTTATTGTGAATGGAATGGTTTCCCTAATTTCTTTCAGTGGATAATGATTATCAGAATATAGGAAATTGATGAATTTATGTATGTTGCTCTTGTATCCTGCTATTTTCCTAAATTTGTTTATCAGCTCTAGAAGTCTTCTGGTGTGTTTTTGGGTCTTCTAAATATAAGATCATATCAACAACAAAGAAAATTTGACTTCTTTTCCTATTTGTATCCCTTTAATTTCTTTTGTCTTGCTTTACAGCTCTGACTAGGATTTCAAGGACTATGTTGAATAGGAGTGGTGAAAATGGATATCCTTGTCTTGTTCCTGTTTTTAGAGAAAATGCTCCCCCCTCCACTCAGTATTATGCTGATCTTGGGTTTCTCTTATGTGGCCTTTACAATGTTGAGGTAAGTTCTATCTATCTCTAGTTTCCAGTGTTTTAAATGTGAATGGGTGCTGTACTTTGTCAAATAGTTTTTCTACATCTATTAAAATAATCATGTGATTCTTAACTCCATGTGGTTAATTATATTTGTTGATTTCCATGTTGAACCAACCTTGCATCCCTCGAATGAAACCCAATTGATTGTGGTGCACTCTCTTTAATGTGTTTCAAAATGCAGTTTGCCAATATTTCTTAAAATTTTTTTCTCCTATGTTAATATTGGATATTGGCCTGAAATTCTCTTTCCTTAATGTCTTTGGTTTTGGTAGCTGGGTGATACTGGGTTCATACAATGAATTTGGCAGTGTTTCTTCCTTTTCTATTTTTTGAAATAATTTTGAGAAGTATTGGCATTAGCTCTTCTGGTAGAACTTGACTAAGAATCTATCGTCTAGTATGTTTATTGATTGGGTTATTTGCTTTTAATATTTAGTTTTTGAGTTCTTTATATATCCTAGACATTAATGCTCTATTTGAGGTGCATGTGGTAAAGATTTTTCTCCCATTCTCTAGGCCCTCCCTTTACAATATTGTTTCCTTTGGATTAGGTAGAGAGGAGTGAAGGGAAGGGAGGAGGGTGGGTAGGAATAATAGAATAAGTCAGACATTATTAACTTGTGTACATACATGACTACACAACCAGTGTGATTCTACTTCATGTATGATCAGAATAAGAAATTATATTCCACTTATGTATGATGTATCAAAGTGCATTCTACTGTCATGTATAATTAGAATAAATTAATCCATTGTTTACGTTCATTTTTGTGTTTGCTACATAACTTGGGTCTTCTCTGCACAATGCATGGTTTGGTTAATCTGAAACTTAAGCAGGTTCATATACAGAATTATTGAATTTCCTTCTGTAATTTTCCCTCCTCAGGTCTTCTACACACACACACACACACACACACACACACACACACACACACACACACACTTTCTAATCCAGAAGGGCTCCTTTACCCAGCCCTCTGGAGAGAAAGACTGAAAAGTTTCTATGGGAGTTTCAATCAAATTGTATCAGTCAGTCACTGAGGCAAAAAACTGAGGGAGAAAAAATAAACAAAAAACAAATAAAACAAACACACACCAAGGGTTGGAGGAAACAACCCCGGGCAATTGCCCCTGCAGTGTTCTTCAAGTTTTGACTTCTTACCCCAATCTGCCTTCCATTCTGTAATTTTTACAGTCTTCAAGTCATTGTTTTTGCGATTTGTTCTTTGTTTGTAACCAATAGGATTGGTTATTTCAGACATAAATCATAATAGCCAGACTCCCTCTAACCTTTGATCCCACTTCAGTCAGGCTTTCTCCTCAATGCTCCACCCAACTATGCTTCATAATGTGACCAGAGATTTCTCTTAACAGTTAATCCTTTCTCCTTCTTTCTCAGTGGACATGCTAAGTCTCCTTGCTCCTTCCTACCCATTACAGTTTTCCTATTATTGGAAAGCCCTAGATCCTGTCTCTTAGTTCTAAATCATTCTTTGTTGAATCTGGCCTGATGGGAGTCCCAAGTTTAAATCACCACTTAAGTCTCTCTTCTGAACTGCACAATTGTACTTCCAACTGCTTACTGAGTATGCTCACTTGTGAGTCTAAACACATCTCAAACTTTTTTGTCTGACTACTCCTATGATTCTGCACTCTTCCCCCCCACTGATGTCTCCTTCAGTCCTTCTCTTTTCAATCAGTTCCAGCTCCATTTTTCCTAATGCTCAGACCAAAGTTCTCCTATTCTTATCCTACATTCCATTTGTAAGAAATTCCTGTCAATTACACCTTCAAAATATGTCCAGATTCCTCTGATTTCTGTACACTGCCCTTGCCTAATCCATGTCATCTGTATTTCTCACCTGGATTGTAGGAGTACTCTCTTCTTGTCTGTTGCAGGAATACTTTGTGTTTATTGTGCTTGGCTTTATTATACTTCACAAATATCATGGTTTTTACAAATGGAAGGTTTGTGGCAACTCTGCATTCAGCAAGTTTGTCAGCGCTATTTTTCTAACAGCACATACTCATCCCATGTCTACATTGTTTCAGTAATTATCACAATATTTCAAACTTTTCCACTGTTATTATATTTGTTATGGTGATCTGTGATCAATAACTCTTCATGTTATCACTGTAATTGTTTTAGGCATCACAAAACATTCCCAAATCAAATGGCTAACTTAATTGATAAATGCCATGTTCTGATAGCTCCACTAATCTTTCAGGTCTCCAATTTCCTGAGGCACAATATTGAAATTAGGTCACTTAATAACTCTATAATGGCCTCTAAATGAAATGAACATCTTTTCTATTTGGAACCAAAGGCTATAAATGGTCAAGCTCAGAGAGGAAGACATCAAAAAGAGAGACAGGTCCAAATCTAGTACTTATGGACCAAGAGTTATCCAAGTTGTGAATGAAATGAGAAAGTTCTGAAGGAAACTAAAAGTGCTACTCCTGTGAATACATGAATGATAAAAAAGCAGAGAACTCTGATTGCTGATGTGGAGAAAGTTTTAGTGGTCTGTACAGAAGATCAAACTAGTTATAACCATTCCCTTAAGCCAAATCTAATCCAGGGCAAGGTCCTAACTCTTAATTCTATGAAGATTGAGAAAGGTGAGGAAGAAGTCAAAGAAAAGTTTGCAGCCAGCAGAGGTCAGCTGATGAGAGTTGAGGAAAGAAGCAACAGCCATGGCATTAAAGTGCAAGCTGAACTGATAGAGGTAGCCACGATATAAACTATATCTTTTCAATGTAGATTTGTCCAGTTTCTACTGGAAGATGCCATTTAGGATGTTGAGAGCTAGAGAGAAGTCAGTGTTTGGCTTCAAAACTTCAAAGCACAGACTGTCTTGTTAGAGATAATGCCCCTGGTGACTTTAAGATGAAGTCAATGCTCATTTAGCTCTAAAAGTTCTAGGTCCTTGAGTCTATGAAACTAAACCTACTTTGTTTGTGCCCTATAAATGCAATAACAAGGCTTGTATGACAACTGAATATTTTAAGCCACTTTACATATTGCTCATTAACATTTCAAAATATTACTGCTGATTAACAATGCACCTGATCACCCAAGAGCTGATGGAGATGTCCAATGAGATTAATGTTGTTTTCATGCCTGCTAACACAATATTCATTCTTTACCATATAGATAAAGGAGTAATTTCAACTCCCAAGTCGTCTTATTTAAGAAATACATTTTGTAAGGCTACAGCTTCATAGTGATTCCTCAGGTGGATCTGGGCAAAGTAAATAAAAAACCTTTTTGTAAGGATTTATCATTCTAGATGCCATTAAGAATGTTCATGATTCATGGGAGATTGTCTCAATATCAGTATTAACAGGAGTTTGGAAGTTGATTAAATGTCTTTAAGGGTTCAAGACTTCAGTGGAGGAAGTAACTGTAGATGCAGTGGAAATAGCATTGCAGTTGGAGGCGAAGCCTAAAGATGTGACTGAATTGCTGCCATTTCTGGATAAAACTAATGGATGATGAGTTGATTCTAATGGATGAGAAAGTGGTTTCTTGAGCCGAAAACATTCCCTGGTGCAGATGCTATGAAAATTGTTGAAATGATCCTAAGGGATTTAGAATATGATATAAACTTAGTTGAAAAGCAGTGTTAGGGTCTGAGAGAACTAATGCCAGTTTTGAAAGAAGTACTACTGTGGGTAAAACAGCATCACACACTACAGAGAAATCACTCATGAAAGGAAGAGTCAATGGATAGAGCAAACTTCGTGATGTATTATTGGGAAATTGAATTGCCAAAGCCACCCGGTCTTCAACAACCCCAATCAGTCAATAGCCATCAATCTCAAATCAAGATCCTCCACCAGCAAAAAAGGATGACTTTCTGAAACCTCTTATGACCATTAGCATTTTTAAGCAATGAAGTATTTTTCATTAAGGTGTGCATTTTTTTTTAAAGATATAATGCTGGTGCACACTTTAGCTGAAGTTTTTTATTTTGGTTTGGTTTTTGTTAGTGCTGGATATTGAACACAGGTCCTTAAATATTAAGCAAGCAAGCTATATATACAACTCAGCTATATATCCTACTGCATACTTTATTGACTACAGTATAAACTTTTGTATACACTGGGAAAAAATTCATGTGACTTGCTTTATTGCAGGGGTCAACTTAAATTTATCTCCAAGGCA
The DNA here is from genome assembly GCF_052094955.1 of Ictidomys tridecemlineatus. Lineage (NCBI taxonomy): Eukaryota > Metazoa > Chordata > Mammalia > Rodentia > Sciuridae > Ictidomys > Ictidomys tridecemlineatus. Next base: position 119,279,299 of record NC_135482.1, read on the forward strand.
TGCCTATTTTTCTTTGCCAGTGTTTCCTAGATAGGCTTCTACTAACATTTTGTGTGCTGTAAAATATTTAGTATTCCTGGTCCCCAGTCATTGTGGCAATTTCCCCTGACACACATGAATCTCTAAACATCCTGTTAAGATAAAGGTCAGATCATGTCACTTCATTATATAAACCCTCTAGAACTTTAGGATCTTGGAGTAAAAGCCTCATCATGGCCCACAAGAACCTACACAATCTGATCTTTTCTGCTTATGGGAGAGTGGATCCTCTTGCTTTGCAGCTTTTGAGCTGATTATTTCTTCAGCCTTTTTTCTCCTTGTCTCCCTCTCTTATTGCCTGTCTTCATCTGAACATCATCTTCTTCTATAAGGCTTTACTAAGTACTTTGTTTAAATACGCAAATTTCACTCCTAGCATTTCTAGTTTTCTTCCTTTCTTTTCATTGCATTTCTTATCACTTAACATTCTAATATTTAACTTTATTTTATGTTCCCCAAGTGGAATATAAGTTCCATGAGGGCTAATATTTTGGTTTGATGTGTTCACTTACCTACTGTAATACTTCTAAGTGTCTGGCACATAGTAGTTGTTCAACAAATGTCTGTTGACTAATAAAATGACCATAGGAATGGTATATATAGTTTCATTAATGTGCAAAATACCAATAAGTACATGAAAAGATGATCAACGTGATTACTTACCAGGAAAATGCAAATCAAAACCACAATGATATATCACTTCACACAAGGCAGAAAGCTATAATAAAAAAGAGTGATAACAAGATAGAGAAATTGGAAACCTCATACGTTGCTGTAAGAATGTAAAATGGTGTAGATACTTTTGAAAAGTTTGGCAGTTCCTCAAAATGTAATATAGTTATCATTTGACCTAGCAATTCTACTCCAAGGTATATTCTTCAAGAAAATTGAAACCAGTTGTCCACCCAAAAACCTGGACATGAATTTCAGAGCAACATTACTCATCATAGTCAAAAATAGGAAACACAATGTGCATCAACTGATGAATGGATAAATGTGTAATACTCATACAAATGAAGATTATTTGACAATATAAATGAAGTACTGACATATGCCACAAGGGTGACTCTTAAAACCATTATGCTAATTGAAAGAATTCAGTCATAGTTATATGAAATATCCAGGATACGCATATATAGAGAGGCAAAGAATAAATATATGGTTACCTAGGACTTAGGGTGGTGGTGGTAAGGAATGGGGAATGATTGCTAACATGTAAGGGGTTTTGTTTTTATAGTGACAAAATGTTCTAAAACTAGACTGTGGTAATATTCAACAACTTCATGAATACACTAAAAACCATTGAATTGTACAGTTCAAATGGCTGAACTATAAATGTGAATTATAGTGCAAGTTTTTAAAGAGAGTGAGTTGCATAATCAAAATTACCAAATACTTATTTCACTATACTTGGTCAATTTTATTTTATGCATTCACTATACTTGGTGAATTTTCTACCATCCATTATACATACTGAACTAGTGGCCTGCTTCTCAATTCTTTAAACCCTCCCAGAATCTAGTTATATGATCCATTAGGTTCATATCCTTAAATACTTGATACTTATATCAAGGTCAAGTTTTCTTTCCTGAATTCTAAGCAGCTTGACCAAACTCACTCTAAGTCTTATAGTACTCTTCTTAAAAACAATGAGATTCGCAAAATGAGTGTCAGAAGTTCCTTGCAAAAGTAGATATTTGGTGATTCAATGACTGTTCAGAACTGGATTTTTCTTCCTACTTCATTGGTTTCTGTAACACTAGGTTTTCGAAATCCAGTTAAAACCTGTGATTTGTGGCCTGAGAGAAAGAGAAAAATAGTTTAGAATGCATTATGACATAAAAGTTAATATTTATTACATCTTAGTTTGCACAGGAACATTAAATTTAAACACCTCATTTTGATATTATCTAGATTTTGCTAACGAGGCACAAAGATGTTAAATAACCTGCCTAATGTCAAACAACTACCAAGTGGTGAAGCTGAGATTCTAACCCCAGCAACCTGGTTCCAATGCATTTGTGGAGAAAGGTCAGCAGGGTGTCACTAGATTACCCTTTGCTACTGCATTATCCAATTAATAAATACGGAATTCAACTAGATGCTAAGTTTTGATGATACAAAAACAAATAAAATCAAGACAGAGCTCCTGGGATTAGATAGGTTTAATGTGGGAAGCAAGAACACTAATAGTAATAAAAAAAATCATGTGGTAAGCCTGTACCCAAAGGTCCAAAGCCCAACTGGAGGGAAGCAGGTACAAGCTAACTTTTCTGGAGGAGTTGGAGGACAAGGAAAGATGGTACTGAAAGGATTCACATTGATTTCAGACAAAAGAAAACATGGTAGTGCACATCTAAAATCCCAAGTACTTGGAAACCTGAGGTGGGAAAATCATAGCAAGACTACATGTTAAAAAAAGAAAGGAGGGAATGTTGGGAGAGAAAGAGATAAAGAAAGGGAGAAAAAGGAGAGAGGAGAAAGAGCAAACCTGTAATATAAAATGAACTGCAAAGTGGTATGAAAGAGTCCAGTATTCCCAAATGGCCTTTGTATGAGTGTCGGATGAAGGTGTTGGCAAAAGAAGTAAAGACCAGGCAGTGAGGGGCCTTGTATATTATGCTAAGGAGTTTTGAAAAACAACTGTTAAGAACGTTGATGAATACGGGTACAGACACTGAAAGCAGGGATTCCAGGTTGGAGGCTGTTTGAACAATTGTTCTAAGAGATTCTTTAAAAAAAAAAAAAAAAAAAGCAAATTTAATAATCTACAGTTTATTTTTCTTTCAAGTACCTAAACCATAAGACCATGGTTAGTACCATCTAAAGCAGTAATGTCCAACAGAAATATAATGTGATCCACTTGTACAATTTTAAATTTTATTCTAACATTAAAACATGAAATTAATTTTTATTTAATCCAATATAGTATCCATTCAACATGACATCAACATAAAGATATTAACAAGTGTTTGAATTCTTTTTTTCATACTTCTGTGAAATCCAATGTGAACTTTATAACTAAATAATTTTTAATTTGAATACTATTTTCCTGGAAACTACTGATCTACATTTAGATTTTATAACATTTATAATTGAAAATGTGACCTCCTGTAATAAACACACTTAAATGTTGTCCAATATTTGAACTGAATAGTCTTAAATTTAAATTGATTAAAGATAAGAAGTTCAGTTCCTAGTTGTACTTGCCATATTTTCAGTGCTCAGGAGCTATATATATGGTTGGTGGCTACCATTTTAAACAATGCAGATAGTATACTTTTCACCCATGAAAGAATGACTTGCCAAACTCTCCTGGTTAGTTTATAATAGATGCCCACTAACTATACCCATTATTTTCAGAGAGCAGAGAACTCAAAAAGCAGAGAATACTAATTTTCAACAATTGGAAATAAAACAGTATATAGAAACTTCTAGAAGGAATTCTGGGTCCAGAAGTAAAAAAAAAAAACGACAGGCTGGTTTTTTTGCTAAATTATCTGAAAGAACTTGGTCAATTCTTTGTTTAGCCAATAGAGATGTAAACCATGACCTCAGTCATTCTTTATTAACAAACTCATAAAAACCACAAAAAATAAGTATCATCATAGAATTTTAAGTCATAAAATAAGGCCTTTTGTTTAGATCAGATACCCTAAAATGCAGACTTACCACAAGGCACCTGAAAATTACGATTCTAATTCTTTAAAAATACCTTTTAAACACGCAGCTGAATTAGCAAAAGAATAAGGTAAATTGTTGGAAGACAAAAATGAAGTAAAGGTGAAGAAGGCAGGGTACCTAGACTGGTGGCCACCAATAGTAAGGTTTTAGTGGCTGCTTAGGAGACAAGCCAAGGCCTTGGCAACCTTGGCATTATCCCCTCCACTCCCAGTAAAGTTTTTTCTGCTTTACTGGGAGGAGATTTAGCTGAGTGTGTGAAACCTATCAAAGGCACTCAGAGTATGACTAGGTTCTTGCCAATGGGATGTGAGCAAAAGTGAAGTATGCAACTTCTGGACCATACTCTTGAAGGACGAGGCCAACATGGTAGTAAAAGCCTATCACCTCAGTTACTTGGAAAATTGAGGCTGAAGGATACCAAGTTTGAGGATACCCTGGGCAACTTAACACTGTCTAAAATAAAAAGAAGAGGAAAGAAGGATGTTTTCTTCACTCTTTCCTTTATCCCATGAGCTGGAAGGCAAATACACTCCACTATTCAGACAAGGGCATTGCCCTCAGATTGGCAGAACAAATGCTACCAGGAGTCTGGGCCTCTGACTCCACTGAGCAGCAACATCAACTCTGGACTGTTCTTGGATCATCATGTGAAGAGAAACGATCTTGCTTTAAGCACTGTTTGAATCTCTTAATGAAGCAGCTTTGTATCTGACATAATTTAAGCCATACAAGGTAATAAAGAACCCCCCAAAAATAGGTCTTCTCTAGGATTGAGCAAATATTTTTTTGTCATAGCCAGGCAACAGTGATGTGTTTAAGTACTCTGAATCTGGGAGCAATGGTGCAGACAAAAAATCAAACACGCCTACGATTGACTACCCTTTCTTCTTCTTCTTTTTTAAGAAACCCTAGCAATACTCTAGGAACCCCTGGGGTATTGTCATAATTTGAAACCCTTTTACCACAGAAGAGATTTCAGTGCTGTTTAATTCAGACTATTAATTTGCTTTGCAGAAGCACCATAGATGACATAAACATATGGGTATGGCTGAATTCTAATAAAATGTACATAGAAAAACAGGGAAAAGGTCTCAGTCTAACTCATGGGCCATAGTTTGCCAATCCTTTGTCAACACCATTACCAAAGAAAATAGTGTCTCACCAAGAAAACTTGCCAATTGTGGCCTTAGCACTCTGAAGGGAAAGATAATTACACACTGTAAAGTCATTACTTTTAGCTGACTCTCAAAAGAGGCTGTAGAATGAATCCACATTACCCAAAAAACCCTTGATTTTTATTTTAACATGGTCCTGGGTTAGTAGTGCTTTCAGGTTCCTGAAACAAACATACAATTTCTCTGTGGAGGAACATATCTTCTAATGTAAAGAATTTCTAAAGATAAGTTCCTAATAAAATGAGCTCATGCTGGGTGCACTGCTGGACCCACTGCTGGGCCCACAATCCCAGCAACTCCAGAGGCTAAAGCAAGAGGATCACAAATTCAAGACCAGCTTCAGCAATTTATCAAGACCCTGTCTCCAATTGAAAAATAGTTCAGTGGTAGGGTGGCCCCAGATTCAATTCCAACACACACACACACACACACACACACACACACACACACACACACACACAAAATTACAAACAATAACCAGAAAACACCCTGAATCACCCTGAATAAATGTGGGAAGGAGGGAGAGAGGGGGAGGGAGAGGGAGGGGGAGGGGGAGGGGAGAGAGAGAGAGGAAGAAAAGAAAGGAAGGAAGGGAAGGGAAGGGAAGGGAAGGGAAGGGAAGGGAAGGGAAAGGGAAGAGAAGGGAAAGGGAAGGGAAAGGGAAAGGGAAAGGGAAGGGGAAGGGGAAGGGGAAGGGGAAGGGGAAGGGGAAGGGGAAGGGGAAGCAAAAGCAAAGCAAAGCAAAAGCAAAGCAAAGCAAAGCAAAGCAAACCTAAACAAAATTGGACCTTTGATCACTTTAAACATACTAGAATCATCAATGACAAATATGTTGAATATGCTTAGAAAAAACAAAGTGTAGGCTTTAATTTTTATTTTTTTTGTTACCAGGTACTGAACCCAGAGACACTTAACCACTCACAGAGCCATATCCCAGCCTTTTTTTTTGAGACAGGATCTCACTAACTTGCTATGGCGGGCTGAGAATTTGGGATCCTCCTGAGCCGCTAGGATTACAGGTGTAAGTATCAAAATATGGTTTAAAACCACAAAGAAAATGAATAGATAAAGAGCAAAAAAATCATAAGGGAAAGGGAACTAATTTAGCAGATCAAGAGAGCTAAATATTAAGCCTAAGGAGAAAGCCATTTGTATGTCTGCTAATAGGGAGGGATAAAGGCAGGACAGAAAGCCTGAAGAGGTAAAAACAGTCATTTCAAAATAGAAAGGACAGGGATGAAAGTGCTACCTTTTAAACAAATCTTATAGAACTGTTTGACTCTTTAACCAGTGCAACTTTGACAAAAGAAAAATTTAAAACTAACCTTGAATTTAAAAAATGGAAATAAATTGTTAGTTTTTTCAAAAGTAATAAATTTACTGGACTAAAGTCAATTTGAGGGCAAAGTAGTTATAAAATACATAAAATGTTTTCATATGCAATCATAAAAATAGGGATGAATTTTCATATTTTAATCTTATATAGTTATTATATGTATATAAATACACTGATAACTTTACAAAAATGTAAAACTACAGCACAAAATCAGGAATGTAAAAGTGCTGGTTTTAACTTCTTGATAAGATTATTATTTTAAGATAATTACATCTAACAAGGACTGATCTTAAAAGTTCACTTTTAAGAAGAATTTATTTCCATTTTCAAAGTAGTACCCATAGATTATAGCCAATTAAGATGAGATTAGCAGAATTTATTAGTCATGTTGTTTATCTATGAGACTTGTGTTCTTGAATCAAATCATCACATCTATCTATGCTATCAAAATTGCAAAAGAGGGGGGGGAAGGTTAATTGGCCAGATCTAAATCCATAATTTTTCTTCTGCCAAGATTTTTTTTGTATTTTTGCAGTAATGGAGATGAAACCCAGGGAATCAGGCATGCTATGCAAGTGCTCTACCACTGAGCTACATCCTGGGCCCCTGCCTTCTTAAAGTAAAATTGCATAAAAGGTGCTATTAAATGTGGAAAACCACATCAAGTGGAAAGCGTGTTACCCATTTTGATAACTGATTTTAAAAAATGTTTTGTGAGAACATCACCTGGGATCTGGGTGTTTTATCATCATCACTTAGTACTTACACGACTCTGGGCAAATTCCTTGGTTGCTTCACTCATCTGTATAGGGGAAAGGATCACACCACCTACCTTAGAGTTACTGTGGTGCTTTAACCCGATGCTCCTGGAACCTTTCCAACTATCAAGGGCTCTGTAAAGTGGCATGTTTTCGTAAAGTCTTGCCACTCCACTCTGATTAGTCTGTCCCTAGCCACCTGGCTGAGCCTTTAAAAGCATTTCCTCACATAGTTATGGAGTTTTAATGAAAAATATAAAACATTTTACAAACTGCAAAACCTCAAAATGTCTTAACTCTCTTTTCCCATCAAGCTTTCACTCATTCCCAAGTCATTTAAAGACACATTTTTGACTACATAAAAAAATTAAAGCTTCTACATAAAACAAAACAAAAAACACATAAGATGAATATCTTAACTACTAAAAATGTTTTAATAAAAAAAGAAATATCACATTGTATCCCATAAATATGTGCAATTATAATATCCATTTAATTTTTTTAGAATATACTGAAAGCTTTTTTTAAAGAAAAAAATGTTTTGCGCAACTTTATATGGAATGTAATTTTCATTGAAAAAAATCACATAAGTGCAAGACTAAAGAGTATAAAACTGTTAATCTTTTCAAACATCTTCTATGGATAGAAAATAATTGTATTTCGAATTCTCAAAAGTAATTAAGATGGCCAATACCCACAAGAGAAACTCCCTCACCAAAAAAGTTAATAAAACTAGATGCCAGTATCATCTATCCTAGCAGAATTACTTCTAATAGAAAATATATATTATAAACAAATATATATATTATATATAATACATATAAAAATATATTTTATGAACATATATATATTATAAATTATTTATATATGTAAACAATTGAATCTCGAAATGCTTCCCATTAATTTCTTTTTGACAGTTCTTAATACTTAAATAATCAACCTTTACAAAAGGAACTAGTTAGAATATGGACAGATCTGCTATTAAGCTATTGAAAAGACTGAAAAAAAATTATCACGATACAAAGAAAGTTAGTCAGGCTTGGTGGCGCACACCTGTAATTTTGAATTGTGGACCATCCACCTGAGAGCTGAGTGATATTAGTTAAATAACTTGATTTCCTCATTTAATTTCCCATTTCCTCATCTGTTAAAAAGGAATAATAGATGTCATAGGATTTAGGACTAAATGAATTAATATGTGGTAAGCTCTCAGGAGTAAGCCATGGAGTTGAGCATGGTGCCAGGCACCTGTAATCCCAGCTGCTCAAGAGGCTGAGGCAGGAGGATCACAAGTTCAAAGTCAGCCTTAGCAACTTAGCAAGGGCCCTAAGTAACTTAGGGAGACTCTACTCAAAATAAAAAATAAGGGTGGGGGAAGTGGATCAGTGGTTAAGCACCCCTGGGTTCAATTCCAGGCACAAAAACAAACAAAACAAAACAAAAACTTACTGATTAGCTAACATTATTTATTATACAATATCCAATTGATATTTATATTCCTCTAACTTTCTAGCAGAGGTTCACACACAGTAAATGAAGAAATGTTTACTGAATTCAACAGTTTTGCTACCAAAGAGGATGAGTATGACAAGAAAGGAGTTCTCCCAAAGTTTAACACTCTTTAGCATTATGATCTTATGAACATTATGAACATTCTGGACCAGGACCTATTTCTCTAGGATTCCTAACTCTTCCCTCTATCTGCTGTTCTTGTAGCACCTGAAGATTCTTGCCAATTTTCCTGGTCCTTTGGGCTGCTTAAAGTCCCACTGATCTTTCTTTCTCTGTACAGGCAAGTAAAAGACCTTAGCCTTAGCTGGTCAAGGCACATAGGGGCATTCTTCTGGGGTTACAGGAATCTCAAAATGCTTCCCATTAATTTCTTTTTGACAGTTCTTAATACTTAAATTATAATCAACCTTTCCAAAGTGGGCAGACCCTCCAGACCTGCTTGCTGGGACAAATGGTTTTTCCTCCATGTTCTTCATAGGAAAGTGGAAAAACCTCAGGAGATGGGATGCATAATCCATCTCTTGCTTCTTCCTAACAATCTTTACACCCCAAATATTATTCATCCTCCTTTAAAAACCTATAACCCTAGTACTTACCATATTTTGGCTCATCTGTAATCTGCAATGTACCTGTAATTTCACATATAAATCGTGTGATGACAATACCCTCAGTGCTTTTGCAGAGGTTAGGCATAAACACCAGTGTGCTATGGCTGACCACAAAAGGGCAATATAATATTGTGCTTTGAAATGAAATAAATATGGGTTCAAACTCTGGTTCCATAATAGATATGTGATCTGATAAGTTGCTTAATCTAAGCCTTAGTTCCTTCTTCTATAAATTGGAGACCTCAACTACATAAGGCAATGTTGAGATTAAACAAGGTCAAGTGTATAAAGCAGAGAAACTGGCTGGAGTTGTGGCTCAGTGGAAGAGCACTTGCTGGGCATGTGTGAGGCCCTGGGTTTGATCCTCAGCACCACATATAAATAAACAAAAGATCCACTGACAACTAAAACTTATTTAAGAATAAATAAATAAAGCAGATTATGCAAAAGGCAAGGAAGACTTTGTGAATGAGATTGAAATTAGGACCTCCAACTCAACAGTGCAGTACAGGCAGGCTTACTTATAGGGAAAGGCATACAGGAAAAAGGATCTCAAAGCAAAATACCTTCTGCTAGACTACTAACACCAAATGCTTCACAAAACAAATATCAACATAATATTCCTAAAGTTACTATTTAAATTCACTTATTGCAAAATAAAACAAAAATACACCACTTGAGACTAGGAGGACATTAAGTTGAGCTGCATTGCACTTTCTGAAGTATACCAAAACAGGCTAATTATTAGGTAACAAGACCCTCTCTATACAAGGCAAGCGTTCAAGAAAATCTGAGGTAGAGGGTCTTATAATTCAAATAACTTGTTGTACCTGCTGCAGGATAAAAACCCACCTCAAATGAAATCAAGGTGTCAGGGAAACAACCAACCAAGGATCTAGAAAAACTGCAAAACTTACTGAAGGAATATTAAAAAAAAAAAAAAAGAATAAAAAGCTTTATTAGTGCATATATTATGTTATACTAAAATGTCAATTCTCCCCCAGATCATCATAATAATAATTTTGTGTAAATTCAATAAATGTTTATTGAATTTACACAAAATTATTTTAAAAGAAAAATCAAACTTGACAAAATGGTATATATAAAGTTTGACTAAAAAAGTTAACTTGCCCAGTATCATGTGGGGACAAGGAAGGGTTCTGAACCCAGATGACTGCAGATATCTCACAGGAAAAATAACAATATCCATTAACAGTACTCCTATAAATAACTAAGAAACAAAAATCCCTAAATATCCTAGACAAAGGCTATAACATACAATTATATTAACATGCAATTAGCTTATGTACATGTATTCACACACATTTAAAAGTTCAACCTCACAAGTATTTATTAGGATTATTAGATTAGAAAATATTAATAGGATTGAGAACTTGGAATACTGCAAATGCTAGGATACATAATGGTAGGAGTGTATATTTATATAGTACCTTTGGAAGGCAGTCTGACATGAAAGCATACAATTTATATGCTCTTTCAGCAATTCCTCTTTCAGAATCATCCCAAAGAAACATTAACATGAGCACAAAAAGCCACAAACAAGTACACTCACTTCAACTTCTGTGAAAGTGGAAAGAACCTAACTGTCCATAACAGGGAATAGCTGAAGAGATCATTGGACATCCACTGTGGGATAGTATGTAAAACATAAATCTACATGGGTGACATGGAAAGATATTGATCATAGACCACTAAGGGGAAACAAGCAAGTCACAGACTATGTATAGGTTTTTTAAACCCACTGATTAAAGGAGGATCTGAAAAAAAAATGATATACTATAAGAAAAAAAAAATCTTTTAAAAAGGGGAGGAGAAAAGAGTATTTATACATATATGTTGAAAAAGGCATTTTTTTAAGAAGGATTTGCAAGGATATACACCAAACCTTTAGAGTTGACATTCTGGGGAAGGACTGGGATTGGGCCTGTGAACTGAAGGAGTCCTTGCTGCTTACTCAATAGTCTTCGATGTAACTAAAATGGTAATGTTTTTGTAATTTTGAGAAGACAAAAATAAGTGAAAAGAACTTACTATCTTGTGTTTAGACCTGTTAAAGAGAGATGTGTATGATAAGAAACATCTAAAAACTACTTAAAAAAGAAATAATAAAATTACATAGTAAGAACAATTATTGACACCTATAAAGATTCAAAGCAACCGACACAATAAATTTTATTGTTTCCATAATAATAGGCTCTAGACAAAGTGAAGACAATGGAGACAATGACAACACACTTAAAACTGCCATCACAAATTAATCTGTTACAAATTTCCAGTGGTTCCACATATTAAAATGTAAAATGTATGAGGAAAAAAAACCCCAAGAAATATAAATATTCAGATTTTTGCAGCACAATGCAAGGTCCTTAAAAAAAAAAAAAGTTACAGAGAACTGTATGTAACTCTGACAGTAATTCAAAACAAAATCACACCTTTTTTTCCTAAGCTCCCCCATGATCTGGATCTGGGGATTGCAGTAATAGAGAAATATGCAAGAATGAAAACATGTTTAGTGCTCAGAGACAAAATAATTTTCCTAATTTTAATGCAAGACACAGAAAAACAAAAGATTAATTCAAAAAAGCTAATCATTGCTATATGCAGATAAATAAAACAGATTTGACAACAGTTTTATAATCAAACCCAACTAACATCATACTAAAATATATATATGTGCGTGTATGTGTGTATATATATATATTTATATATGCAATACTATTTTAGAAAAAAGGTGCGTTGGTGAAAATGATTCTGAAAATATTCACTGATGCACATTTATGTACAAAAACTTCTATATAAAAAATTAAACTATTTTCAATGAAATTCCATGTTTACAGCCCATCTGAAAACTGTACTTGAAAGATAAATAGGTCTACCTAATGTTTTCTCTCTGAAATTATGGCTAAGGCAGTTCTCTTTCCAATGTTCTCTTTTTATCTACTTGACACCACTAATACTAATATAGACAGTATTACACAGATGCAACTTAACATGCCTATGCATTATTACCTGGAGCTGTGTTCACTGTTAAAACTGGGGATTGTTTATAGTTGCTATAAAGAATATTTTTCTTTCTTAAAATATATTGTTTCTCTATTCCAAGTTAAGCACTTACTTAAGACATTAAGAGGCTACAAAGCCACTCCATTTGGTGTCAATATCATTAGCCCTATAAGAAAGAACTCTGTATTGGAATAGCTAGAAAAGTTCTCATTAAAATAATAGTGCATCCTTCACCTGCATAGAGTCAATTTGGCTTAATAGCTCTTTGCCCCCAGAACACTAGTCTGGAGTTCAAATATGCTCCTGAAGGTCCATCTTATATGAAAAAAGATCTCATAGAAGCAATATGAGACTATTATAGGATAATAAAAATTGTTAAATTCTGTTTGATGAGTCTTACAGCATTCCTCATTCAGAGTAGCTGCTAAAGGATAGGAGGAAACAAAATGGATAAGACTGGGACAATGAAATTGAGTTGGTCAAACTATATCAGTAACCATTTAATAAATCTTTAAGCAAACAAATGAAATGACAGGGTACCTGTAGCTCATCATTCTATAAGCAGTGAGGATTTGAAGCTTTTAGGTGAAAAATTGAATACCCTTAGAAAAGGGGAACAGTCTGAGGCAAAAGTTGTAGATCTGTAAATATATATTTCATATGCACACACAATTGTGTGTTTTATTCTGTATATTTACATACATATTCACAAGATGCCCTGCAGTGTAGTTCAAAAGGCCTTTAACAAACTACTTCTATTATAGGCCCTAGAATTCATACCACCGGTATAAGAAACCAATGTGCATATATTCACATAATGTAAACCTTATCAACAAAAACATTGCTATTAACACTAGGTTAAATAATAAGCATTAGGTTAATTTTTTAAAACTACTATTAGTGATGTAATCACAACATTTCTTACACGGAGAATCAAAAATAATGGGGGGGGGGGACAAAAACACAAAACAAAACAAAACAAAAAAACCCCAAACAAAACCCACCACAACTGGAGTTCAAATTCACAAGAAATGTTCAGTATGGCAATCAAAGTTCAAATTCCAGAGTAGGGAAAAATATCAAAACTTTATAAATCTCCTGGGATGCAATTTAATTAATGCATCATTAGAAAAATAGATTCAGAATGAACGGTGCTGCTGAGGATTCTCTTAATACATCAACCCATATGTTTATCTTTTTCCTCTTTTGTTTCCAGCTGGAGGTTTCTTCAACTGAAGGAGTTGTCCTCCTGTTCCAAAACCTGCAGAGGCAGGATTGGACACCCCAAATGTCAAACCAGCTGATGCCGTGATGCCAGGATTGCTGAAGTTAAACCCAGATGTACTTGAGCTGCCAAAGCCTTATGTTTAGGGAAGAAAATATTCGTATCAGAAGTCAAATCATAAAACACAAATATAGAAAATGGGGATGAGCAGTAAACTTCTATCTGAAAGAATACATAATTTGTAAAAACAGCAAATATCTTAGGCCCCTGAATTTCTAACATGGAATTTCACAGGAAAATAACTTAGCTAACAACTAAGTGGCATCTTGAAAGCCAGAGGTTTAGTGATACAGGCCCAAGGTGAAACATTAGCACGAATAACTGAAATCTATAGAATACTTCAAGTTGCCAAAAAACTTTCCCACTAATTAAATAAGTCAAGGCGTCTTCCTCCTCGGCCCCACCAAAACCACTTTGTCATCAAGTAGAGCAACATCTGCAATCCCAAACTCTCCAAGAAAGCCTTAACTCACAATGTTCAAGACAGAGGACACATCAAAAAGCAATACTTATTGCTTTCATTTTAGACAAGACCCTGTATAATTGAGATCAAGTACTATTACTAACTAGTTAACTAAAACAATATTTAGATTACAGTTTTAATACCACTGAAGTATACATCTTAACACAACTGGAACTACTAATTTTAAACACTACTTAACATAAGCAGAACTTCCTTCAAATTCCCTGAAATTAAACACGTGTTTAACAGTGTTATGTCATTATTTTGGACATATTTATCCCCAAGCACTGCACATTCAAACAAGCCATTATTTTTAAATAAAGACTAAATGTAAAATAGATGAAATTTGGAATTTTCCACTGGAAAAGTCAAAAGATTTTATCTATTTTAGAAACAAAGAATAAAATTAATCCTTTTTGTAAGTCTGTGGCATTCTTAAAATTGGAGGGATTTAAAGAAAAACTCTTATTCTAAAGAACAACTCTTATTCAAAATGTCTTTCCCGGATGAACAATGATTAAAAACAAAACAAAAACCAGGTTAAACTTTCACAATGATAGGTTCAATTTTGCAACAATGAAGAAAACTGCTTAACCATGAATCTGTATTTAGGTAAAGAAGATACATTTATATATAAATCAAACTATGAAGATTTGTCAGAAATATTTCATATACCTGTCCTTTAGTTCATAAAAAAGACAGCTACATAATTAGTCAGGCTTGCATGCTTCATCCAGAAAGTAAAAAAAAATGAATCAGGGATCTTTTTGGATTACTGGAAATAACACTTATACTTTTAAGTTAAATAATTTCCACCTTTAAATTCACCTGGAATTCAGGTAGAAACACACAAACCTGCACTAAGACTTCCTGAGGGTTTATTTGTTGCTCCAAATCCAAATGTGGAGGCCCCTGTGGTGCTGCATCCAAAACCAGAGCTAGTTCCAAATCCTAATGGAAGGGTAATAGAGAAATATACAATGGTACATAAAACACAGGTTAAAGGTTACACACAATAAAACCAAAAATTATCAAAGGTCTAACAAAAACACCGTTGAAAAATATGGCTTTATTAAGAAACAGATTATTTTTTCTTCTAAATGTTCTAGAAATTTTATCGATCATTCAAATATGATTTTTAAAACAGTTATGAATATATCTATTTGACGGTTACTTTTTTTTTTGGGAGGGGGACTGACTAAATTCACAAATATTCATGACATACATAAAAATGTATACCACAAGATAATTTTACTCAGCCCTTTACCAAACATTTTTGGTTAATTAAAAAATCTTTACATTGAAAACCTAACTACATAACAGTCTATCACTTTAAATCTACTCCATAACAGATTTGTGCCATCTATTGTCAATGTTAACAGTGAGAAACTGGAAGAGGGAGCAGCATATTTTTCCTCTTAATAGTTTTCAAAACTTAAAATAACTTTTATCACAAAGTTCATGAAGATATTCTATGTATTTGAAGAACAGTTTCCCAGATGCTCTATGTAAATAAAATTCAAATTCTTTTTAGGCTACCCTATATCTTATCTAAACTACTGAGACTGACAGTTATCACTACCTATGAATCTTAAGAAATAGAATAGCAAACTGGATTATAATCATATAAATTATGATGCCTATAATGATTCTAGTAATTCCTAATATAGAAAAGTCTATATTAAATAATAATAAATAATTA